>NC_142641.1:22515000-23765000 GCF_053813885.1 Theobroma cacao
TAAACAATCAATTACAATCTATTTTAATCAAAAATGTAAAAAAAATTCAAAATAAATTCAGTAATAGGATTATTAAAGCATTTAAACCGAGTAATAAGGCTTTTCCAAGCATGAGTGACTATAAATGAACTTTTCTTGACAATGGATGGCTTTTGCTCCATGTTTCCCGAGGCAAACAATCAATTACAATCTGTTTTAATCAAAAACTGTTAAAAAAAATTCAAAATAAATTCAATAATGAGATTATAAAAGCATTTAAACCGAGTAATAAGGCTTTTCTAGGCATGAGTGACTATAAATGATCTTTTCTTGACAATGGACGGCTTTCGCTCCACGTTTCCCGAGATAAACAATCAATTACAGTCTGTTTTAATCAAAAATGTAAAAAAAATTCAAAATAAATTCAATAATGGGATTATAAAAGCATTTAAACCGAGTAATAAGTCTTTTCTAGGCATGAGTGACTATAAATGATCTTTTCTTGACAATGGATGGCTTTCGCTCCACGTTTCCCGAGATAAACAATCAATTACAATCTGTTTTTATCAAAAATGTAAAAAAAATTCAAAATAAATTCAATAATGGGATTATTAAAGCATTTAAACCGAGTAATAAGGCTTTTCTAAGCATGAGTGACTATAAATGAACTTTTCTTCACAATGGATGGCTTTTGCTCCACGTTTCCCGAGGTAAACAATCAATTACAATCTATTTTAATCAAAAAATGTAAAAACAATTCAAAATAAATTCAATAATGGGATTATAAAAGTATTTAAACCGAGTAATAAGGCTTTTCTAGGCATGAGTGACTATAAATGATCTTTTCTTGACAATGGATGGCTTTCGCTCCACGTTTCCCGAGATAAACAATCAATTACAATATGTTTTAATCAAAAATGTTAAAAAAAATTCAAAATAAATTCAATAATGGGATTATTAAAGCATTTAAACCAAGTAATAAGGCTTTTCTAGGCATGAGTGACTATAAATGAGCTTTTCTTGACAATAGATGGCTTTCGCTCCATGTTTCCTGAGGTAAACAATCAATTACAATATGTTTTAATCAAAAAATGTTAAAAAAAAATTCAAAATAAATTCAATAATGGGATTATAAAAGCATTTAAACCGAGTAATAAGGCTTTTCTAGTTATGAGTGACTCTAAATGATCTTTTCTTGACAATGGATGGCTTTTGCTCCACGTTTACAGAGGCAAACAATCAATTACAATCTCTTTTAATCAAAAAATGTAAAAACATTTCAAAATAAAATCAATAATGGGATTATAAAAGCTTTTAAACCGAGTAATAAGGCTTTTCTAGGCATGAGTGACTATAAATGATCTTTTCTTGACAATGGATGGCTTTCGCTCCACGTTTCCCGAGATAAACAATCAATTACAATCTGTTTTAATCAAAAATGTAAAAACATTTCAAAATAAATTCAATAATGGGATTATAAAAGCATTTAAACCGAGTAATAAGGCTTTTCTAGGCATGAGTGACTATAAATGATCTTTTCTTGACAATGGATGGCTTTCGCTCCACGTTTCCCGAGATAAACAATCAATTACAATCTGTTTTAATCAAAAATGTAAAAACATTTCAAAATAAATTCAATAATGGGATTATAAAAGCATTTAAACCGAGTAATAAGGCTTTTCTAGGCATGAGTGACTATAAATGATCTTTTCTTGACAATGGATGGCTTTCGCTCCACGTTTCCCGAGATAAACAATCAATTACAATCTGTTTTAATCAAAAATGTAAAAAAAATTCAAAATAAATTCAATAATGGGATTATAAAAGCATTTAAACCGAGTAATAAGGCTTTTCTAGGCATGAGTGACTATAAATGATCTTTTCTTGACAATGGATGGCTTTCGCTCCACGTTTCCCGAGATAAACAATCAATTACAATCTGTTTTAATCAAAAATGTAAAAAAAATTCAAAATAAATTCAATAATGGGATTATTAAAGCATTTAAACCGAGTAATAAGGCTTTTCTAAGCATGAGTGACTATAAATGAACTTTTCTTGACAATGGATGGCTTTTGCTCCACGTTTCCCGAGGCAAACAATCAATTACAATATGTTTTAATCAAAAAATGTAAAAACAATTCAAAATAAATTCAATAATGGGATTATAAAAGTATTTAAACCGAGTAATAAGGCTTTTCTAGGCATGAGTGACTATAAATGATCTTTTCTTGACAATGGATGGCTTTCGCTCCACGTTTCCCTAGATAAACAATCAATTACAATCTGTTTTAATCAAAAATGTAAAAAAAATTCAAAATAAAATCAATAATGGGATTATAAAAGCATTTAAACCGAGTAATGAGGCTTTTCTAGGCATGAGTGACTATAAATGATATTTTCTTGACAATGGTTGGCTTTCGCTCCGCGTTTCCCGAGATAAACAATCAATTACAATCTGTTTTAATCAAAAATGTAAAAAAAATTCAAAATAAATTCAATAATGGGATTATAAAAGCATTTAAACCGAGTAATAAGGCTTTTCTAGGCATGAGTGACTATAAATGATCTTTCCTTGACAATGGATGGCTTTCGCTCCACGTTTCCCGAGATAAACAATCAATTACAATCTGTTTTAATCAAAAATGTAAAAAAAATTCAAAATAAATTCAATAATGGGATTATTAAAGCATTTAAACCGAGTAATAAGGCTTTTCTAGGCATGAGCGACTATAAATGATCTTTTCTTGACAATGGATGGCTTTTGCTCCACGTTTCCCGAGGCAAACAATCAATTACAATCTGTTTTAATCAAAAAATGTAAAAAAAATTCAAAATAAATTCAATAATGGGATTATAAAAGCATTTAAACCGAGTAATAAGGGTTTTCTAGGCATGAGTGACTATAAATGATCTTTTCTTGACAATGGATGGCTTTCGCTCCACGTTTCCCGAGATAAACAATCAATTACAATCTGTTTTAATCAAAAATGTAAAAAAAATTCAAAATAAATTCAATAATGGGATTATTAAAGCATTTAAACCGAGTAATAAGGCTTTTCTAAGCATGAGTGACTATAAATGAACTTTTCTTGACAATGGATGGCTTTTGCTCCACGTTTCCCGAGGCAAACAATCAATTACAATCTGTTTTAATCAAAAAATGTAAAAACAATTCAAAATAAATTCAATAATGGGATTATAAAAGTATTTAAACCGAGTAATAAGGCTTTTCTAGGCATGAGTGACTATAAATGAACTTTTCTTGACAATGGATGGCTTTCGCTCCACGTTTCCCGAGATAAACAATCAATTACAATCTGTTTTAATCAAAAATGTTAAAAAAAATTCAAAATAAATTCAATAATGGGATTATTAAAGCATTTAAACCAAGTAATAAGGCTTTTCTAGGCATGAGTGACTATAAATGAGCTTTTCTTGACAATAGTTGGCTTTCGCTCCATGTTTCCTGAGGTAAACAATCAATTACAATCTGTTTTAATCAAAAAATGTTAAAAAAAATTCAAAATACATTCAATAATGGGATTATAAAAGCATTTAAACCGAGTAATAAGGCTTTTCTAGTTATGAGTGACTCTAAATGATCTTTTCTTGACAATGGATGGCTTTTGCTCCACGTTTCCAGAGGCAAACAATCAATTACAATCTCTTTAAATCAAAAAATGTAAAAACATTTCAAAATAAATTCAATAATGGGATTATAAAAGCATTTAAACCGAGTAATAAGGCTTTTCTAGGCATGAGTGACTATAAATGATCTTTTCTTGACAATGGATGGCTTTCGCTCCACGTTTCCCGAGATAAACAATCAATTACAATCTGTTTCAATCAAAAATGTAAAAAAAATTCAAAATAAATTCAATAATGGGATTATAAAAGCATTTAAACCGAGTAATAAGGCTTTTCTAGGCATGAGTGACTATAAATGATCTTTTCTTGACAATGGATGGCTTTCGCTCCACGTTTCCAGAGATAAACAATCAATTACAATCTGTTTTAATCAAAAATGTAAAAAAAATTCAAAATAAATTCAATAATGGGATTATAAAAGCATTTAAACCGAGTAATAAGGCTTTTCTAGGCATGAGTGACTATAAATGATCTTTTCTTGACAATGGATGGCTTTCGCTCCACGTTTCCCGAGATAAACAATCAATTACAATCTGTTTTAATCAAAAATGTAAAAAAAATTCAAAATAAATTCAATAATGGGATTATAAAAGCATTTAAACCGAGTAATAAGGCTTTTCTAGGCATGAGTGACTATAAATGAGCTTTTCTTGACGATAGATGGCTTTCGCTCCATGTTTCCTGAGGTAAACAATCAATTACAATATGTTTTAATCAAAAAATGTTAAAAAAAAATTCAAAATAAATTCAGTAATGGGATTATAAAAGCATTTAAACCGAGTAATAAGGCTTTTCTAGTTATTAGTGACTCTAAATGATCTTTTCTTGACAATGGATGGCTTTTGCTCCACGTTTCCAGAGGCAAAAAATCAATTACATTCTCTTTTAATCAAAAAATGTAAAAACATTTCAAAATAAATTCAATAATGGGATTATAAAAGCATTTAAACCGAGTAATAAGGCTTTTCTAGGCATGAGTGACTATAAATGATATTTTCTTGACAATGGATGGCTTTCACACCACGTTTCCCGAGATAAACAATCAATTACAATCTGTTTTAATCAAAAATGTAAAAAAAATTCAAAATAAATTCAATAATGGGATTATAAAAGCATTTAAACCGAGTAATAAGGCTTTTCTAGGCATGAGCGACTATAAATGATCTTTTCTTGACAATGGATGGCTTTCGCTCCACGTTTCCCGAGATAAACAATCAATTACAATCTGTTTTAATCAAAAATGTAAAAAAAATTCAAAATAAATTCAATAATGGGATTATAAAAGCATTTAAACCGAGTAATAAGGCTTTTCTAGGCATGAGTGACTATAAATGATCTTTTCTTGACAATGGATGGCTTTCGCTTCACGTTTCTCGAGGTAAATAATCAATTACATTTTCTTTTAATCAAAAAATGTAAAAAGATTCAAATTAAATTCAATTATGGAATTATAAAAGCATTTAAAGCGAGTATTAAGGATTTTATAGGCATGAGTGACTATAAATGAACTTTTCTTGACAATGGATGGCTTTTGCTCCACGTTTCCCGAGGCAAACAATCAATTACAATCTGTTTTAATCAAAAAATGTTAAAAAAAATTCAAAATACATTCAATAATGGGATTATAAAAGCATTTAAACCGAGTTATAAGGCTTTTCTAGTTATGAGTGACTCTAAATGATCTTTTCTTGACAATGGATGGCTTTTGCTCCACGTTTCCAGAGGCAAACAATCAATTACAATCTCTTTAAATCAAAAAATGTAAAAACATTTCAAAATAAATTCAATAATGGGATTATAAAAGCATTTAAACCGAGTAATAAGGCTTTTCTAGGCATGAGTGACTATAAATGATCTTTTCTTGACAATGGATGGTTTTCGCTCCACGTTTCCCGAGATAAACAATCAATTACAATCTGTTTCAATCAAAAATGTAAAAAAAATTCAAAATAAATTCAATAATGGGATTATAAAAGCATTTAAACCGAGTAATAAGGCTTTTCTAGGCATGAGTGACTATAAATGAGCTTTTCTTGACGATAGATGGCTTTCGCTCCATGTTTCCTGAGGTAAACAATCAATTACAATATGTTTTAATCAAAAAATGTTAAAAAAAAATTCAAAATAAATTCAGTAATGGGATTATAAAAGCATTTAAACCGAGTAATAAGGCTTTTCTAGTTATTAGTGACTCTAAATGATCTTTTCTTGACAATGGATGGCTTTTGCTCCACGTTTCCAGAGGCAAAAAATCAATTACATTCTCTTTTAATCAAAAAATGTAAAAACATTTCAAAATAAATTCAATAATGGGATTATAAAAGCATTTAAACCGAGTAATAAGGCTTTTCTAGGCATGAGTGACTATAAATGATCTTTTCTTGACAATGGATGGCTTTCGCTCCACGTTTCCCGAGATAAACAATCAATTACAATCTGTTTTAATCAAAAATGTAAAAAAAATTCAAAATAAATTCAATAATGGGATTATAAAAGCATTTAAACCGAGTAATAAGGCTTTTCTAGGCATGAGTGACTATAAATGATCTTTTCTTGACAATGGATGGCTTTCGCTCCACGTTTCCCGAGATAAACAATCAATTACAATCTGTTTTAATCAAAAATGTAAAAAAAATTCAAAATAAATTCAATAATGGGATTATTAAAGCATTTAAACCGAGTAATAAGGCTTTTCTAAGCATGAGTGACTATAAATGAACTTTTCTTGACAATGGATGGCTTTTGCTCCACGTTTCCCGAGGCAAACAATCAATTACAATATGTTTTAATCAAAAAATGTAAAAACAATTCAAAATAAATTCAATAATGGGATTATAAAAGTATTTAAACCGAGTAATAAGGCTTTTCTAGGCATGAGTGACTATAAATGATCTTTTCTTGACAATGGATGGCTTTCGCTCCACGTTTCCCTAGATAAACAATCAATTACAATCTGTTTTAATCTAAAATGTAAAAAAAATTCAAAATAAAATCAATAATGGGATTATAAAAGCATTTAAACCGAGTAATAAGGCTTTTCTAGGCATGAGTGACTATAAATGATATTTTCTTGACAATGGTTGGCTTTCGCTCCGCGTTTCCCGAGATAAACAATCAATTACAATCTGTTTTAATCAAAAATGTAAAAAAAATTCAAAATAAATTCAATAATGGGATTATAAAAGCATTTAAACCGAGTAATAAGGCTTTTCTAGGCATGAGTGACTATAAATGATCTTTCCTTGACAATGGATGGCTTTCGCTCCACGTTTCCCGAGATAAACAATCAATTACAATCTGTTTTAATCAAAAATGTAAAAAAAATTCAAAATAAATTCAATAATGGGATTATTAAAGCATTTAAACCGAGTAATAAGGCTTTTCTAGGCATGAGCGACTATAAATGATCTTTTCTTGACAATGGATGGCTTTTGCTCCACGTTTCCCGAGGCAAACAATCAATTACAATCTGTTTTAATCAAAAAATGTAAAAAAAATTCAAAATAAATTCAATAATGGGATTATAAAAGCATTTAAACCGAGTAATAAGGGTTTTCTAGGCATGAGTGACTATAAATGATCTTTTCTTGACAATGGATGGCTTTCGCTCCACGTTTCCCGAGATAAACAATCAATTACAATCTGTTTTAATCAAAAATGTAAAAAAAATTCAAAATAAATTCAATAATGGGATTATTAAAGCATTTAAACCGAGTAATAAGGCTTTTCTAAGCATGAGTGACTATAAATGAACTTTTCTTGACAATGGATGGCTTTTGCTCCACGTTTCCCGAGGCAAACAATCAATTACAATCTGTTTTAATCAAAAAATATAAAAACAATTCAAAATAAATTCAATAATGGGATTATAAAAGTATTTAAACCGAGTAATAAGGCTTTTCTAGGCATGAGTGACTATAAATGAACTTTTCTTGACAATGGATGGCTTTCGCTCCACGTTTCCCGAGATAAACAATCAATTACAATCTGTTTTAATCAAAAATGTTAAAAAAAATTCAAAATAAATTCAATAATGGGATTATTAAAGCATTTAAACCAAGTAATAAGGCTTTTCTAGGCATGAGTGACTATAAATGAGCTTTTCTTGACAATAGTTGGCTTTCGCTCCATGTTTCCTGAGGTAAACAATCAATTACAATCTGTTTTAATCAAAAAATGTTAAAAAAAATTCAAAATACATTCAATAATGGGATTATAAAAGCATTTAAACCGAGTAATAAGGCTTTTCTAGTTATGAGTGACTCTAAATGATCTTTTCTTGACAATGGATGGCTTTTGCTCCACGTTTCCAGAGGCAAACAATCAATTACAATCTCTTTAAATCAAAAAATGTAAAAACATTTCAAAATAAATTCAATAATGGGATTATAAAAGCATTTAAACCGAGTAATAAGGCTTTTCTAGGCATGAGTGACTATAAATGATCTTTTCTTGACAATGGATGGCTTTCGCTCCACGTTTCCCGAGATAAACAATCAATTACAATCTGTTTCAATCAAAAATGTAAAAAAAATTCAAAATAAATTCAATAATGGGATTATAAAAGCATTTAAACCGAGTAATAAGGCTTTTCTAGGCATGAGTGACTATAAATGATCTTTTCTTGACAATGGATGGCTTTCGCTCCACGTTTCCAGAGATAAACAATCAATTACAATCTGTTTTAATCAAAAATGTAAAAAAAATTCAAAATAAATTCAATAATGGGATTATAAAAGCATTTAAACCGAGTAATAAGGCTTTTCTAGGCATGAGTGACTATAAATGATCTTTTCTTGACAATGGATGGCTTTCGCTCCACGTTTCCCGAGATAAACAATCAATTACAATCTGTTTTAATCAAAAATGTAAAAAAAATTCAAAATAAATTCAATAATGGGATTATAAAAGCATTTAAACCGAGTAATAAGGCTTTTCTAGGCATGAGTGACTATAAATGAGCTTTTCTTGACGATAGATGGCTTTCGCTCCATGTTTCCTGAGGTAAACAATCAATTACAATATGTTTTAATCAAAAAATGTTAAAAAAAAATTCAAAATAAATTCAGTAATGGGATTATAAAAGCATTTAAACCGAGTAATAAGGCTTTTCTAGTTATTAGTGACTCTAAATGATCTTTTCTTGACAATGGATGGCTTTTGCTCCACGTTTCCAGAGGCAAAAAATCAATTACATTCTCTTTTAATCAAAAAATGTAAAAACATTTCAAAATAAATTCAATAATGGGATTATAAAAGCATTTAAACCGAGTAATAAGGCTTTTCTAGGCATGAGTGACTATAAATGATATTTTCTTGACAATGGATGGCTTTCACACCACGTTTCCCGAGATAAACAATCAATTACAATCTGTTTTAATCAAAAATGTAAAAAAAATTCAAAATAAATTCAATAATGGGATTATAAAAGCATTTAAACCGAGTAATAAGGCTTTTCTAGGCATGAGCGACTATAAATGATCTTTTCTTGACAATGGATGGCTTTCGCTCCACGTTTCCCGAGATAAACAATCAATTACAATCTGTTTTAATCAAAAATGTAAAAAAAATTCAAAATAAATTCAATAATGGGATTATAAAAGCATTTAAACCGAGTAATAAGGCTTTTCTAGGCATGAGTGACTATAAATGATCTTTTCTTGACAATGGATGGCTTTCGCTTCACGTTTCTCGAGGTAAATAATCAATTACATTTTGTTTTAATCAAAAAATGTAAAAAGATTCAAATTAAATTCAATTATGGAATTATAAAAGCATTTAAAGCGAGTATTAAGGATTTTATAGGCATGAGTGACTATAAATGAACTTTTCTTGACAATGGATGGCTTTTGCTCCACGTTTCCCGAGGCAAACAATCAATTACAATCTGTTTTAATCAAAAAATGTTAAAAAAAATTCAAAATACATTCAATAATGGGATTATAAAAGCATTTAAACCGAGTTATAAGGCTTTTCTAGTTATGAGTGACTCTAAATGATCTTTTCTTGACAATGGATGGCTTTTGCTCCACGTTTCCAGAGGCAAACAATCAATTACAATCTCTTTAAATCAAAAAATGTAAAAACATTTCAAAATAAATTCAATAATGGGATTATAAAAGCATTTAAACCGAGTAATAAGGCTTTTCTAGGCATGAGTGACTATAAATGATCTTTTCTTGACAATGGATGGTTTTCGCTCCACGTTTCCCGAGATAAACAATCAATTACAATCTGTTTCAATCAAAAATGTAAAAAAAATTCAAAATAAATTCAATAATGGGATTATAAAAGCATTTAAACCGAGTAATAAGGCTTTTCTAGGCATGAGTGACTATAAATGAGCTTTTCTTGACGATAGATGGCTTTCGCTCCATGTTTCCTGAGGTAAACAATCAATTACAATATGTTTTAATCAAAAAATGTTAAAAAAAAATTCACAATAAATTCAGTAATGGGATTATAAAAGCATTTAAACCGAGTAATAAGGCTTTTCTAGTTATTAGTGACTCTAAATGATCTTTTCTTGACAATGGATGGCTTTTGCTCCACGTTTCCAGAGGCAAAAAATCAATTACATTCTCTTTTAATCAAAAAATGTAAAAACATTTCAAAATAAATTCAATAATGGGATTATAAAAGCATTTAAACCGAGTAATAAGGCTTTTCTAGGCATGAGTGACTATAAATGATATTTTCTTGACAATGGATGGCTTTCACTCCACGTTTCCCGAGATAAACAATCAATTACAATCTGTTTTAATCAAAAATGTAAAAAAAATTCAAAATAAATTCAATAATGGGATTATAAAAGCATTTAAACCGAGTAATAAGGCTTTTCTAGGCATGAGCGACTATAAATGATCTTTTCTTGACAATGGATGGCTTTCGCTCCACGTTTCCCGAGATAAACAATCAATTACAATCTGTTTTAATCAAAAATGTAAAAAAAATTCAAAATAAATTCAATAATGGGATTATAAAAGCATTTAAACCGAGTAATAAGGCTTTTCTAGGCATGAGTGACTATAAATGATCTTTTCTTGACAATGGATGGCTTTCGCTTCACGTTTCTCGAGGTAAATAATCAATTACATTTTGTTTTAATCAAAAAATGTAAAAAGATTCAAATTAAATTCAATTATGGAATTATAAAAGCATTTAAAGCGAGTATTAAGGATTTTATAGGCATGAGTGACTATAAATGAACTTTTCTTGACAATGGATGGCTTTTGCTCCACGTTTCCCGAGGCAAACAATCAATTACAATCTGTTTTAATCAAAAAATGTAAAAACAATTCAAAATAAATTCAATAATGGGATTATAAAAGTATTTAAACCGAGTAATAAGGCTTTTCTAGGCATGAGTGACTATAAATGAACTTTTCTTGACAATGGATGGCTTTCGCTCCACGTTTCCCGAGATAAACAATCAATTACAATCTGTTTTAATCAAAAATATTAAAAAAAATTCAAAATAAATTCAATAATGGGATTATTAAAGCATTTAAACCAAGTAATAAGGCTTTTCTAGGCATGAGTGACTATAAATGATCTTTTCTTGACAATAGTTGGCTTTCGCTCCATGTTTCCTGAGGTAAACAATCAATTACAATCTGTTTTAATCAAAAAATGTTAAAAAAAATTCAAAATACATTCAATAATGGGATTATAAAAGCATTTAAACCGAGTAATAAGGCTTTTCTAGTTATGAGTGACTCTAAATGATCTTTTCTTGACAATGGATGGCTTTTGCTCCACGTTTCCAGAGGCAAACAATCAATTACAATCTCTTTAAATCAAAAAATGTAAAAACATTTCAAAATAAATTCAATAATGGGATTATAAAAGCATTTAAACCGAGTAATAAGGCTTTTCTAGGCATGAGTGACTATAAATGATCTTTTCTTGCCAATGGATGGCTTTCGCTCCACGTTTCCCGAGATAAACAATCAATTACAATCTGTTTCAATCAAAAATGTAAAAAAAATTCAAAATAAATTCAATAATGGGATTATAAAAGCATTTAAACCGAGTAATAAGGCTTTTCTAGGCATGAGTGACTATAAATGATCTTTTCTTGACAATGGATGGCTTTCGCTCCACGTTTCCCGAGATAAACAATCAATTACAATCTATTTTAATCAAAAATGTAAAAAAAATTCAAAATAAATTCAGTAATAGGATTATTAAAGCATTTAAACCGAGTAATAAGGCTTTTCCAAGCATGAGTGACTATAAATGAACTTTTCTTGACAATGGATGGCTTTTGCTCCATGTTTCCCGAGGCAAACAATCAATTACAATCTGTTTTAATCAAAAACTGTTAAAAAAAATTCAAAATAAATTCAATAATGAGATTATAAAAGCATTTAAACCGAGTAATAAGGCTTTTCTAGGCATGAGTGACTATAAATGATCTTTTCTTGACAATGGATGGCTTTCGCTCCACGTTTCCCGAGATAAACAATCAATTACAGTCTGTTTTAATCAAAAATGTAAAAAAAATTCAAAATAAATTCAATAATGGGATTATAAAAGCATTTAAACCGAGTAATAAGTCTTTTCTAGGCATGAGTGACTATAAATGATCTTTTCTTGACAATGGATGGCTTTCGCTCCACGTTTCCCGAGATAAACAATCAATTACAATATGTTTTAATCAAAAATGTTAAAAAAAATTCAAAATAAATTCAATAATGGGATTATTAAAGCATTTAAACCAAGTAATAAGGCTTTTCTAGGCATGAGTGACTATAAATGAGCTTTTCTTGACAATAGATGGCTTTCGCTCCATGTTTCCTGAGGTAAACAATCAATTACAATATGTTTTAATCAAAAAATGTTAAAAAAAAATTCAAAATAAATTCAATAATGGGATTATTAAAGCATTTAAACCGAGTAATAAGGCTTTTCTAAGCATGAGTGACTATAAATGAACTTTTCTTGACAATGGATGGCTTTTGCTCCACGTTTCCCGAGGTAAACAATCAATTACAATCTATTTTAATCAAAAAATGTAAAAACAATTCAAAATAAATTCAATAATGGGATTATAAAAGTATTTAAACCGAGTAATAAGGCTTTTCTAGGCATGAGTGACTATAAATGATCTTTTCTTGACAATGGATGGCTTTCGCTCCACGTTTCCCGAGATAAACAATCAATTACAATATGTTTTAATCAAAAATGTTAAAAAAAATTCAAAATAAATTCAATAATGGGATTATTAAAGCATTTAAACCAAGTAATAAGGCTTTTCTAGGCATGAGTGACTATAAATGAGCTTTTCTTGACAATAGATGGCTTTCGCTCCATGTTTCCTGAGGTAAACAATCAATTACAATATGTTTTAATCAAAAAATGTTAAAAAAAATTCAAAATAAATTCAATAATGGGATTATAAAAGCATTTAAACCGAGTAATAAGGCTTTTCTAGTTATGAGTGACTCTAAATGATCTTTTCTTGACAATGGATGGCTTTTGCTCCACGTTTACAGAGGCAAACAATCAATTACAATCTCTTTTAATCAAAAAATGTAAAAACATTTCAAAATAAAATCAATAATGGGATTATAAAAGCATTTAAACCGAGTAATAAGGCTTTTCTAGGCATGAGTGACTATAAATGATCTTTTCTTGACAATGGATGGCTTTCGCTCCACGTTTCCCGAGATAAACAATCAATTACAATCTGTTTTAATCAAAAATGTAAAAACATTTCAAAATAAATTCAATAATGGGATTATAAAAGCATTTAAACCGAGTAATAAGGCTTTTCTAGGCATGAGTGACTATAAATGATCTTTTCTTGACAATGGATGGCTTTCGCTCCACGTTTCCCGAGATAAACAATCAATTACAATCTGTTTTAATCAAAAATGTAAAAAAAATTCAAAATAAATTCAATAATGGGATTATAAAAGCATTTAAACCGAGTAATAAGGCTTTTCTAGGCATGAGTGACTATAAATGATCTTTTCTTAACAATGGATGGCTTTCGCTCCACGTTTCCCGAGATAAACAATCAATTACAATCTGTTTTAATCAAAAATGTAAAAAAAATTCAAAATAAATTCAATAATGGGATTATTAAAGCATTTAAACCGAGTAATAAGGCTTTTCTAAGCATGAGTGACTATAAATGAACTTTTCTTGACAATGGATGGCTTTTGCTCCACGTTTCCCGAGGCAAACAATCAATTACAATATGTTTTAATCAAAAAATGTAAAAACAATTCAAAATAAATTCAATAATGGGATTATAAAAGTATTTAAACCGAGTAATAAGGCTTTTCTAGGCATGAGTGACTATAAATGATCTTTTCTTGACAATGGATGGCTTTCGCTCCACGTTTCCCGAGATAAACAATCAATTACAATCTGTTTTAATCAAAAATGTAAAAAAAATTCAAAATAAAATCAATAATGGGATTATAAAAGCATTTAAACCGAGTAATAAGGCTTTTCTAGGCATGAGTGACTATAAATGATCTTTTCTTGACAATGGATGGCTTTCGCTCCGCGTTTCCCGAGATAAACAATCAATTACAATCTGTTTTAATCAAAAATGTAAAAAAAATTCAAAATAAATTCAATAATGGGATTATAAAAGCATTTAAACCGAGTAATAAGGCTTTTCTAGGCATGAGTGACTATAAATGATCTTTTCTTGACAATGGATGGCTTTCGCTCCACGTTTCCCGAGATAAACAATCAATTACAATCTGTTTTAATCAAAAATGTAAAAAAAATTCAAAATAAATTCAATAATGGGATTATTAAAGCATTTAAACCGAGTAATAAGGCTTTTCTAACCATGAGTGACTATAAATGAACTTTTCTTGACAATGGATGGCTTTTGCTCCACGTTTCCCGAGGCAAACAATTAATTACAATCTGTTTTAATCAAAAAATGTAAAAACAATTCAAAATAAATTCAATAATGGGATTATAAAAGTATTTAAACCGAGTAATAAGGCTTTTCTAGGCATGAGTGACTATAAATGATCTTTTCTTGACAATGGATGGCTTTCGCTCTACGTTTCCCGAGATAAACAATCAATTACAATCTGTTTTAATCAAAAATGTAAAAAAAATTCAAAATAAATTCAATAATGGGATTATAAAAGCATTTAAACCGAGTAATAAGGCTTTTCTAGGCATGAGTGACTATAAATGATCTTTTCTTGACAATGGATGGCTTTCGCTCCACGTTTCCTGAGATAAACAATCAATTACAATCTGTTTTAATCAAAAATGTAAAAAAAATTCAAAATAAATTCAATAATGGGATTATAAAAGCATTTAAACCGAGTAATAAAGCTTTTCTAGGCATGAGTGACTATAAATGATCTTTTCTTGACAATGGATGGCTTTCGCTCCACGTTTCCCGAGATAAACAATCAATTACAATCTGTTTTAATCAAAAATGTAAAAAAAATTCAAAATAAATTCAATAATGGGATTATAAAAGCATTTAAACCGAGTAATAAGGCTTTTCTAGGCATGAGTGACTATAAATGATCTTTTCTTGACAATGGATGGCTTTCGCTTCACGTTTCTCGAGGTAAATAATCAATTACATTTTGTTTTAATCAAAAAATGTAAAAAGATTCAAATTAAATTCAATTATGGAATTATAAAAGCATTTAAAGCGAGTATTAAGGATTTTATAGGCATGAGTGACTATAAATGAACTTTTCTTGACAATGGATGGCTTTTGCTCCACGTTTCCCAAGGCAAACAATCAATTACAATCTGTTTTAATCAAAAAATATAAAAACAATTCAAAATAAATTCAATAATGGGATTATAAAAGTATTTAAACCGAGTAATAAGGCTTTTCTAGGCATGAGTGACTATAAATGAACTTTTCTTGACAATGGATGGCTTTCGCTCCACGTTTCCCGAGATAAACAATCAATTACAATCTGTTTTAATCAAAAATGTTAAAATAAATTCAAAATAAATTCAATAATGGGATTATTAAAGCATTTAAACCAAGTAATAAGGCTTTTCTAGGCATGAGTGACTATAAATGAGCTTTTCTTGACAATAGTTGGCTTTCGTTCCATGTTTCCTGAGGTAAACAATCAATTACAATCTGTTTTAATCAAAAAATGTTAAAAAAAATTCAAAATACATTCAATAATGGGATTATAAAAGTATTTAAACCGAGTAATAAGGCTTTTCTAGTTATGAGTGACTCTAAATGATCTTTTCTTGACAATGGATGGCTTTTGCTCCACGTTTCCAGAGGCAAACAATCAATTACAATCTCTTTAAATCAAAAAATGTAAAAACATTTCAAAATAAATTCAATAATGGGATTATAAAAGCATTTAAACCGAGTAATAAGGCTTTTCTAGGCATGAGTGACTATAAATAATCTTTTCTTGACAATGGATGGCTTTCGCTCCACGTTTCCCGAGATAAACAATCAATTACAATCTGTTTCAATCAAAAATGTAAAAAAAATTCAAAATAAATTCAATAATGGGATTATAAAAGCATTTAAACCGAGTAATAAGGCTTTTCTAGGCATGAGTGACTATAAATGATCTTTTCTTGACAATGGATGGCTTTCGCTCCACGTTTCCCGAGATAAACAATCAATTACAATCTGTTTTAATCAAAAATGTAAAAAAAATTTAAAATAAATTCAATAATGGGATTATTAAAGCATTTAAACCGAGCAATAAGGCTTTTCTAAGCATGAGTGACTATAAATGAACTTTTCTTGACAATGGATGGCTTTTGCTCCATGTTTCCCGAGGCAAACAATCAATTACAATCTGTTTTAATCAAAAACTGTTAAAAAAAATTCAAAATAAATTCAATAATGGGATTATAAAAGCATTTAAACCGAGTAATAAGGCTTTTCTAGGCATGAGTGACTATAAATGATCTTTTCTTGACAATGGATGGCTTTCGCTCCACGTTTCCCGAGATAAACAATCAATTACAATCTATTTTAATCAAAAATGTAAAAAAAATTCAAAATAAATTCAATAATGGGATTATTAAAGCATTTAAACCGAGCAATAAGGCTTTTCTAAGCATGAGTGACTATAAATGAACTTTTCTTGACAATGGATGGCTTTTGCTCCATGTTTCCCGAGGCAAACAATCAATTACAATCTGTTTTAATCAAAAACTGTTAAAAAAAATTCAAAATAAATTCAATAATGGGATTATAAAAGCATTTAAACCGAGTAATAAGGCTTTTCTAGGCATGAGTGACTATAAATGATCTTTTCTTGAAAATGGATGGCTTTCGCTTCACGTTTCCCGAGATAAACAATCAATTACAATCTGTTTTAATCAAAAATGTAAAAAAAATTCAAAATAAATTCAATAATGGGATTATAAAAGCATTTAAACCGAGTAATAAGGCTTTTCTAGGCATGAGTGATTATAAATGATCTTTTCTTGACAATGGATGGCTTTCGCTCCACGTTTCCCGAGATAAACAATCAATTACAATCTGTTTTAATCAAAAATGTAAAAAAAATTCAAAATAAATTCAATAATGCGATTATTAAAGCATTTAAACCGAGTAATAAGGCTTTTCTAAGCATGAGTGACTATAAATGAACTTTTCTTGACAATGGATGGCTTTTGCTCCACGTTTCCCGAGGCAAACAATCAATTACAATCTATTTTAATCAAAAAATGTAAAAACAATTCAAAATAAATTCAATAATGGGATTATAAAAGTATTTAAACCGAGTAATAAGGCTTTTCTAGGCATGAGTGACTATAAATGATCTTTTCTTGACAATGGATGGCTTTCGCTCCACGTTTCCCGAGATAAACAATCAATTACAATCTGTTTTAATCAAAAATGTAAAAAAAATTCAAAATAAATTCAATAATGGGATTATTAAAGCATTTAAACCGAGTAATAAGGCTTTTCTAAGCATGAGTGACTATAAATGAACTTTTCTTGACAATGGATGGCTTTTGCTCCACGTTTCCCGAGGCAAACAATCAATTACAATCTGTTTTAATCAAAAAATGTAAAAACAATTCAAAATAAATTCAATAATGGGATTATAAATGTATTTAAACCGAGTAATAAGGCTTTTCTAGGCATGAGTGACTATAATTGATCTTTTCTTGACAATGGATGGCTTTCGCTCCACGTTTCCCGAGATAAACAATCAATTACAATCTGTTTTAATCAAAAAATGTTAAAAAAAATTCAAAATAAATTCAATAATGGGATTATTAAAGCATTTAAACCGAGTAATAAGGCTTTTCTAAGCATGAGTGACTATAAATGAACTTTTCTTGACAATGGATGGCTTTTGCTCCACGTTTCCCGAGGCAAACAATCAATTACAATCTGTTTTAATCAAAAAATGTAAAAACAATTCAAAATAAATTCAATAATGGGATTATAAAAGCATTTAAACCGAGTAATAAGGCTTTTCTAGGCATGAGTGACTATAAATGATCTTTTCTTGACAATGGATGGCTTTCGCTCCACGTTTCCCGAGATAAACAATCAATTACAATCTGTTTTAATCAAAAATGTAAAAAAAATTCAAAATAAATTCAATAATGGGATTATTAAAGCATTTAAACCGAGCAATAAGGCTTTTCTAAGCATGAGTGACTATAAATGAACTTTTCTTGACAATGGATGGCTTTTGCTCCATGTTTCCCGAGGCAAACAATCAATTACAATCTGTTTTAATCAAAAACTGTTAAAAAAAATTCAAAATAAATTCAATAATGGGATTATAAAAGCATTTAAACCGAGTAATAAGGCTTTTCTAGGCATGAGTGACTATAAATGATCTTTTCTTGAAAATGGATGGCTTTCGCTTCACGTTTCCCGAGATAAACAATCAATTACAATCTGTTTTAATCAAAAATGTAAAAAAAATTCAAAATAAATTCAATAATGGGATTATAAAAGCATTTAAACCGAGTAATAAGGCTTTTCTAGGCATGAGTGATTATAAATGATCTTTTCTTGACAATGGATGGCTTTCGCTCCACGTTTCCCGAGATAAACAATCAATTACAATCTGTTTTAATCAAAAATGTAAAAAAAATTCAAAATAAATTCAATAATGCGATAATTAAAGCATTTAAACCGAGTAATAAGGCTTTTCTAAGCATGAGTGACTATAAATGAACTTTTCTTGACAATGGATGGCTTTTGCTCCACGTTTCCCGAGGCAAACAATCAATTACAATCTATTTTAATCAAAAAATGTAAAAACAATTCAAAATAAATTCAATAATGGGATTATAAAAGTATTTAAACCGAGTAATAAGGCTTTTCTAGGCATGAGTGACTATAAATGATCTTTTCTTGACAATGGATGGCTTTCGCTCCACGTTTCCCGAGATAAACAATCAATTACAATCTGTTTTAATCAAAAATGTAAAAAAAATTCAAAATAAATTCAATAATGGGATTATTAAAGCATTTAAACCGAGTAATAAGGCTTTTCTAAGCATGAGTGACTATAAATGAACTTTTCTTGACAATGGATGGCTTTTGCTCCACGTTTCCCGAGGCAAACAATCAATTACAATCTGTTTTAATCAAAAAATGTAAAAACAATTCAAAATAAATTCAATAATGGGATTATAAATGTATTTAAACCGAGTAATAAGGCTTTTCTAGGCATGAGTGACTATAATTGATCTTTTCTTGACAATGGATGGCTTTCGCTCCACGTTTCCCGAGATAAACAATCAATTACAATCTGTTTTAATCAAAAAATGTTAAAAAAAATTCAAAATAAATTCAATAATGGGATTATTAAAGCATTTAAACCGAGTAATAAGGCTTTTCTAAGCATAAGTGACTATAAATGAACTTTTCTTGACAATGGATGGCTTTTGCTCCACGTTTCCCGAGGCAAACAATCAATTACAATCTGTTTTAATCAAAAAATGTAAAAACAATTCAAAATAAATTCAATAATGGGATTATAAAAGCATTTAAACCGAGTAATAAGGCTTTTCTAGGCATGAGTGACTATAAATGATCTTTTCTTGACAATGGATGGCTTTCGCTCCACGTTTCCCGAGATAAACAATCAATTACAATCTGTTTTAATCAAAAATGTAAAAAAAATTCAAAATAAATTCAATAATGGGATTATAAAAGCATTTAAACCGAGTAATAAGGCTTTTCTAGGCATGAGTGACTATAAATGATCTTCTCTTGACAATGGATGGCTCTCGCTCCACGTTTCCCGAGATAAACAATCAATTACAATCTGTTTTAATGAAAAATGTAAAAAAAATTCAAAATAAATTCAATAATGGGATTATTAAAGCATTTAAACCGAGTAATAAGGCTTTTCTAAGCATGAGTGACTATAAATGAACTTTTCTTGACAATGGATGGCTTTTGCTCCATGTTTCCCGAGGCAAACAATCAATTACAATCTGTTTTAATCAAAAACTGTTAAAAAAAATTCAAAATAAATTCAATAATGGGATTATAAAAGCATTTAAACCGAGTAATAAGGCTTTTCTAGGCATGAGTGACTATAAATGATCTTTTCTTGACAATGGATGGCTTTCGCTCCACGTTTCCCGAAATAAACAATCAATTACAATCTGTTTTAATTAAAAATGTAAAAAAAATTCAAAATAAATTCAATAATGGGATTATTAAAGCATTTAAACCGAGTAATAAGGCTTTTCTAAGCATGAGTGACTATAAATGAACTTTTCTTGACAATGGATGGCTTTTGCTCCACGTTTCCCGAGGCAAATAATCAATTACAATCTGTTTTAATCAAAAAATGTAAAAACAATTCAAAATTAATTCAATAATGGGATTATAAAAGTATTTAAACCGAGTAATAAGGCTTTTCTAGGCATGAGTGACTATAAATGATCTTTTCTTGACAATGGATGGCTTTCGCTCCACGTTTCCCGAGATAAATAATCAATTACAATCTGTTTTAATCAAAAATGTTAAAAAAAATTCAAAATAAATTCAATAATGGGATTATTAAAGCATTTAAACCAAGTAATAAGGCTTTTCTAGGCATGAGTGACTATAAATGAGCTTTTCTTGACAATAGATGGCTTTCACTCCATGTTTCCTGAGGTAAACAATCAATTACAATATGTTTTAATCAAAAAATGTTAAAAAAAAATTCAAAATAAATTCAATAATGGGATTATAAAAGCATTTAAACCGAGTAATAAGGCTTTTCTAGGCATGAGTGACTATAAATGATCTTTTCTTGATAATGGATGGCTTTCGCTCCACGTTTCCCGAGATAAACAATCAATTACAATCTGTTTTAATCAAAAATGTAAAAAAAATTCAAAATAAATTCAATAATGGGATTATAAAAGCATTTAAACCGAGTAATAAGGCTTTTTTAGGCATGAGTGACTATAAATGATCTTTTCTTGACAATGGATGGCTTTCGCTCCACGTTTCCCGAGATAAACAATCAATTACCATCTGTTTTAATCAAAAATGTAAAAAAAATTCAAAATAAATTCAATAATGGGATTATTAAAGCATTTAAACCGAGTAATAAGGCTTTTCTAAGCATGAGTGACTATAAATGAACTTTTCTTGACAATGGATTGCTTTTTCTCCATGTTTCCCGAGGCAAACAATCAATTACAATCTGTTTTAATCAAAAACTGTTAAAAAAAATTCAAAATAAATTCAATAATGGGATTATAAAAGCATGTAAACCGAGTAATAAGGCTTTTCTAGGCATGAGTGACTATAAATGATCTTTTCTTGACAATGGATGGCTTTCGCTCCACGTTTCCCGAGATAAACAATCAATTACGATCTTTTTTAATCAAAAATGTAAAAAAAATTCAAAATAAATTCAATAATGGGATTATAAAAGCATTTAAACCGAGTAATAAGGCTTTTCTAGGCATGAGTGACTATAAATGATCTTTTCTTGACAATGGATGGCTTTCCCTTCACGTTTCTCGAGGTAAACAATTAATTACATTTTGTTTTAATCAAAAAATGTAAAAAGATTCAAATTAAATTCAATTATGGAATTATAGAAGCATTTAAAGCGAGTATTAAGGATTTTATAGGCATGAGTGACTATAAATGAACTTTTCTTGACAATGGATGGCTTTTGCTCCACGTTTCCCGAGGCAAACAATTAATTACAATTTGTTTTAATCAAAAAATGTAAAAACAATTCAAAATAAATTCAATAATGGGATTATAAAAGTATTTAAACCGAGTAATAAGGCTTTTCTAGGCATGAGTGACTATAAATGATCTTTTCTTGACAATGGATGGCTTTCGCTCCACGTTTCCCGAGATAAACAATCAATTACAATCTGTTTTAATCAGAAATGTTAAAAAAAATTCAAAATAAATTCAATAATGGGATTATTAAAGCATTTAAACCATGTAATAAGGCTTTCCTAGGCATGAGTGACTATAAATGAGCTTTTCTTGACAATAGATGGCTTTCGCTCCATGTTTCCTAAGGTAAACAATCAATTACAATATGTTTTAATCAAAAAATGTTAAAAAAAATTCAAAATAAATTCAATAATGGGATTATAAAAGCATTTAAACCGAGTAATAAGGCTTTTCTAGTTATGAGTGACTCTAAATAATCTTTTCTTGACAATGGATGGCTTTCGCTCCACGTTTCCCGAGCTAAACAATCAATTACAATCTGTTTTAATAAAAAATGTAAAAAAAATTTAAAATAAATTCAATAATGGGATTATAAAAGCATTTAAACCGAGTAATAAGGCTTTTTTAGGCATGAGTGACTATAAATGATCTTTTCTTGACAATGGATGGCTTTCGCTCCACGTTTCCCGAGATAAACAATCAATTACAATCTGTTTTAATCAAAAATGTAAAAAAAATTCAAAATAAATTCAATAATGGGATTATAAAAGCATTTAAACCGAGTAATAAGGCTTTTCTAGGCATGAGTGACTATAAATGATCTTTTCTTGACAATGGATGGCTTTCGCTCCACGTTTCCCGAGATAAACAATCAATTACAATCTGTTTTAATCAAAAATGTAAAAACAATTCAAAATAAATTCAATAATGGGATTATAAAAGCATTTAAACCGAGTAATAAGGCTTTTCTAGGCATGAGTGACTATAAATGAGCTTTTCTTGACGATAGATGGCTTTCGCTCCATGTTTCCTGAGGTAAACAATCAATTACAATATGTTTTAATCAAAAAATGTTAAAAAAAAATTCAAAATAAATTCAGTAATGGGATTATAAAAGCATTTAAACCGAGTAATAAGGCTTTTCTAGTTATTAGTGACTCTAAATGATCTTTTCTTGACAATGGATGGCTTTTGCTCCACGTTTCCAGAGGCAAAAAATCAATTACATTCTCTTTTAATCAAAAAATGTAAAAACATTTCAAAATAAATTCAATAATGGGATTATAAAAGCATTTAAACCGAGTAATAAGGCTTTTCTAGGCATGAGTGACTATAAATGATATTTTCTTGACAATGGATGGCTTTCACTCCACGTTTCCCGAGATAAACAATCAATTACAATCTGTTTTAATCAAAAATGTAAAAAAAATTCAAAATAAATTCAATAATGGGATTATAAAAGCATTTAAACCGAGTAATAAGGCTTTTCTAGGCATGAGCGACTATAAATGATCTTTTGTTGACAATGGATGGCTTTCGCTCCACGTTTCCCGAGATAAACAATCAATTACAATCTGTTTTAATCAAAAATGTAAAAAAAATTCAAAATAAATTCAATAATGGGATTATAAAAGCATTTAAACCGAGTAATAAGGCTTTTCTAGGCATGAGTGACTATAAATGATCTTTTCTTGACAATGGATGGCTTTCGCTTCACGTTTCTCGAGGTAAATAATCAATTACATTTTGTTTTAATCAAAAAATGTAAAAAGATTCAAATTAAATTCAATTATGGAATTATAAAAGCATTTAAAGCGAGTACTAAGGATTTTATAGGCATGAGTGACTATAAATGAACTTTTCTTGACAATGGATGGCTTTTGCTCCACGTTTCCCGAGGCAAACAATCAATTACAATCTGTTTTATTCAAAAAATGTAAAAACAATTCAAAATAAATTCAATAATGGGATTATAAAAGTATTTAAACCGAGTAATAAGGCTTTTCTAGGCATGAGTGACTATAAATGAACTTTTCTTGACAATGGATGGCTTTCGCTCCACGTTTCCCGGGATAAACAATCAATTACAATCTGTTTTAATCAAAAATGTTAAAAAAAATTCAAAATAAATTCAATAATGGGATTATTAAAGCATTTAAACCAAGTAATAAGGCTTTTCTAGGCATGAGTGACTATAAATGAGCTTTTCTTGACAATAGTTGGCTTTCGCTCCATGTTTCCTGAGGTAAACAATCAATTACAATCTGTTTTAATCAAAAAATGTTAAAAAAAATTCAAAATACATTCAATAATGGGATTATAAAAGCATTTAAACCGAGTAATAAGGCTTTTCTAGTTATGAGTGACTCTAAATGATCTTTTCTTGACAATGGATGGCTTTTGCTCCACGTTTCCAGAGGCAAACAATCAATTACAATCTCTTTAAATCAAAAAATGTAAAAACATTTCAAAATAAATTCAATAATGGGATTATAAAAGCATTTAAACCGAGTAATAAGGCTTTTCTAGGCATGAGTGACTATAAATGATCTTTTCTTGACAATGGATGGCTTTCGCTCCACGTTTCCCGAGATAAACAATCAATTACAATCTGTTTCAATCAAAAATGTAAAAAAAATTCAAAATAAATTCAATAATGGGATTATAAAAGCATTTAAACCGAGTAATAAGGCTTTTCTAGGCATGAGTGACTATAAATGATCTTTTCTTGACAATGGATGGCTTTCGCTTCACGTTTCTCGAGGTAAACAATCAATTACATTTTGTTTTAATCAAAAAATGTAAAAAGATTCAAATTAAATTCAATTATGGAATTATAAAAGCATTTAAAGCGAGTATTAAAGATTTTATAGGCATGAGTGACTATAAATGAACTTTTCTTGACAATGGATGGCTTTTGCTCCACGTTTCCCGAGGCAAACAATTAATTACAATTTGTTTTAATCAAAAAATGTAAAAACAATTCAAAATAAATTCAATAATGGGATTATAAAAGTATTTAAACCGAGTAATAAGGCTTTTCTAGGCATGAGTGACTATAAATGATCTTTTCTTGACAATGGATGGCTTTCGCTCCACGTTTCCCGAGATAAACAATCAATTACAATCTGTTTTAATCAAAAATGTTAAAAAAAATTCAAAATAAATTCAATAATGGGATTATTAAAGCATTTAAACCATGTAATAAGGCTTTCCTAGGCATGAGTGACTATAAATGAGCTTTTCTTGACAATAGATGGCTTTCGCTCCATGTTTCCTAAGGTAAACAATCAATTACAATATGTTTTAATCAAAAAATGTTAAAAAAAATTCAAAATAAATTCAATAATGGGATTATAAAAGCATTTAAACCGAGTAATAAGGCTTTTCTAGTTATGAGTGACTCTAAATGATCTTTTCTTGACAATGGATGGCTTTCGCTCCACGTTTCCCGAGCTAAACAATCAATTACAATCTGTTTTAATAAAAAATGTAAAAAAAATTTAAAATAAATTCAATAATGGGATTATAAAAGCATTTAAACCGAGTAATAAGGCTTTTTTAGGCATGAGTGACTATAAATGATCTTTTCTTGACAATGGATGGCTTTCGCTCCACGTTTCCCGAGATAAACAATCAATTACAATCTGTTTTAATCAAAAAAGTAAAAAAAATTCAAAATAAATTCAATAATGGGATTATAAAAGCATTTAAACCGAGTAATAAGGCTTTTCTAGGCATGAGTGACTATAAATGATCTTTTCTTGACAATGGATGGCTTTCGCTCGACGTTTCCCGAGATAAACAATCAATTACAATCTGTTTTAATCAAAAATGTAAAAACAATTCAAAATAAATTCAATAATGGGATTATAAAAGCATTTAAACCGAGTAATAAGGCTTTTCTAGGCATGAGTGACTATAAATGAGCTTTTCTTGACGATAGATGGCATTCGCTCCACGTTTCCCGAGATAAACAATCAATTACAATCTGTTTTAATCAAAAATTTAAAAAAAATTCAAAATAAATTCAATAATGGGATTATAAAAGCATTTAAACCGAGTAATAAGGCTTTTCTAGGCATGAGTGACTATAAATGATCTTTTCTTGACAATGGATGGCTTTCGCTTCACGTTTCTCGAGGTAAACAATCAATTACATTTTGTTTTAATCAAAAAATGTAAAAAGATTCAAATTAAATTCAATTATGGAATTATAAAAGCATTTAAAGCGAGTATTAAGGATTTTATAGGCATGAGTGACTATAAATGAACTTTTCTTGACAATGGATGGCTTTTGCTCCACGTTTCCCGAGGCAAACAATTAATTACAATTTGTTTTAATCAAAAAATGTAAAAACAATTCAAAATAAATTCAATAATGGGATTATAAAAGTATTTAAACCGAGTAATAAGGCTTTTCTAGGCATGAGTGACTATAAATGATCTTTTCTTGACAATGGATGGCTTTCGCTCCACGTTTCCCGAGATAAACAATCAATTACAATCTGTTTTAATCAAAAATGTTAAAAAAAATTCAAAATAAATTCAATAATGGGATTATTAAAGCATTTAAACCATGTAATAAGGCTTTCCTAGGCATGAGTGACTATAAATGAGCTTTTCTTGACAATAGATGGCTTTCGCTCCATGTTTCCTAAGGTAAACAATCAATTACAATATGTTTTAATCAAAAAATGTTAAAAAAAATTCAAAATAAATTCAATAATGGGATTATAAAAGCATTTAAACCGAGTAATAAGGCTTTTCTAGTTATGAGTGACTCTAAATGATCTTTTCTTGACAATGGATGGCTTTCGCTCCACGTTTCCCGAGCTAAACAATCAATTACAATCTGTTTTAATAAAAAATGTAAAAAAAATTTAAAATAAATTCAATAATGGGATTATAAAAGCATTTAAACCGAGTAATAAGGCTTTTTTAGGCATGAGTGACTATAAATGATCTTTTCTTGACAATGGATGGCTTTCGCTCCACGTTTCCCGAGATAAACAATCAATTACAATCTGTTTTAATCAAAAATGTAAAAAAAATTCAAAATAAATTCAATAATGGGATTATAAAAGCATTTAAACCGAGTAATAAGGCTTTTCTAGGCATGAGTGACTATGAATGATCTTTTCTTGACAATGGATGGCTTTCGCTCCACGTTTCCCGAGATAAACAATCAATTACAATCTGTTTTAATCAAAAATGTAAAAACAATTCAAAATAAATTCAATAATGGGATTATAAAAGCATTTAAACCGAGTAATAAGGCTTTTCTAGGCATGAGTGACTATAAATGAGCTTTTCTTGACGATAGATGGCTTTCGCTCCATGTTTCCTGAGGTAAACAATCAATTACAATATGTTTTAATCAAAAAATGTTAAAAAAAAATTCAAAATAAATTCAGTAATGGGATTATAAAAGCATTTAAACCGAGTAATAAGGCTTTTCTAGTTATTAGTGACTCTAAATGATCTTTTCTTGACAATGGATGGCTTTTGCTCCACGTTTCCAGAGGCAAAAAATCAATTACATTCTCTTTTAATCAAAAAATGTAAAAACATTTCAAAATAAATTCAATAATGGGATTATAAAAGCATTTAAACCGAGTAATAAGGCTTTTCTAGGCATGAGTGACTATAAATGATATTTTCTTGACAATGGATGGCTTTCACTCCACGTTTCCCGAGATAAACAATCAATTACATTCTGTTTTAATCAAAAATGTAAAAAAAATTCAAAATAAATTCAATAATGGGATTATAAAAGCATTTAAACCGAGTAATAAGGCTTTTCTAGGCATGAGCGACTATAAATGATCTTTTCTTGACAATGGATGGCTTTCGCTCCACGTTTCCCGAGATAAACAATCAATTACAATCTGTTTTAATCAAAAATCTAAAAAAAATTCAAAATAAATTCAATAATGGGATTATAAAAGCATTTAAACCGAGTAATAAGGCTTTTCTAGGCATGAGTGACTATAAATGATCTTTTCTTGACAATGGATGGCTTTCGCTCCACGTTTCCCGAGATAAACAATCAATTACATTTTGTTTTAATCAAAAAATGTAAAAAGATTCAAATTAAATTCAATTATGGAATTATAAAAGCATTTAAAGCGAGTATTAAGGATTTTATAGGCATGAGTGACTATAAATGAACTTTTCTTGACAATGGATGGCTTTTGCTCCACGTTTCCCGAGGCAAACAATCAATTACAATCTGTTTTAATCAAAAAATGTAAAAACAATTCAAAATAAATTCAATAATGGGATTATAAAAGTATTTAAACCGAGTAATAAGGCTTTTCTAGGCATGAGTGACTATAAATGAACTTTTCTTGACAATGGATGGCTTTCGCTCCACGTTTCCCGAGATAAACAATCAATTACAATATGTTTTAATCAAAAATGTTAAAAAAAATTCAAAATAAATTCAATAATGGGATTATAAAAGCATTTAAACCGAGTAATAAGGCTTTTCTAGGCATGAGTGACTATAAATGATCTTTTCTTGACAATGGATGGCTTTCGCTCCACGTTTCCCGAAATAAACAATCAATTACAATCTGTTTTAATTAAAAATGTAAAAAAAATTCAAAATAAATTCAATAATGGGATTATTAAAGCATTTAAACCGAGTAATAAGGCTTTTCTAAGCATGAGTGACTATAAATGAACTTTTCTTGACAATGGATGGCTTTTGCTCCACGTTTCCCGAGGCAAATAATCAATTACAATCTGTTTTAATCAAAAAATGTAAAAACAATTCAAAATTAATTCAATAATGGGATTATAAAAGTATTTAAACCGAGTAATAAGGCTTTTCTAGGCATGAGTGACTATAAATGATCTTTTCTTGACAATGGATGGCTTTCGCTCCACGTTTCCCGAGATAAACAATCAATTACAATCTGTTTTAATCAAAAATGTTAAAAAAAATTCAAAATAAATTCAATAATGGGATTATTAAAGCATTTAAACCAAGTAATAAGGCTTTTCTAGGCATGAGTGACTATAAATGAGCTTTTCTTGACAATAGATGGCTTTCACTCCATGTTTCCTGAGGTAAACAATCAATTACAATATGTTTTAATCAAAAAATGTTAAAAAAAAATTCAAAATAAATTCAATAATGGGATTATAAAAGGATTTAAACCGAGTAATAAGGCTTTTCTAGGCATGAGTGACTATAAATGATCTTTTCTTGATAATGGATGGCTTTCGCTCCACGTTTCCCGAGATAAACAATCAATTACAATCTGTTTTAATCAAAAATGTAAAAAAAATTCAAAATAAATTCAATAATGGGATTATAAAAGCATTTAAACCGAGTAATAAGGCTTTTTTAGGCATGAGTGACTATAAATGATCTTTTCTTGACAATGGATGGCTTTCGCTCCACGTTTCCCGAGATAAACAATCAATTACCATCTGTTTTAATCAAAAATGTAAAAAAAATTCAAAATAAATTCAATAATGGGATTATTAAAGCATTTAAACCGAGTAATAAGGCTTTTCTAAGCATGAGTGACTATAAATGAACTTTTCTTGACAATGGATTGCTTTTTCTCCATGTTTCCCGAGGCAAACAATCAATTACAATCTGTTTTAATCAAAAACTGTTAAAAAAAATTCAAAATAAATTCAATAATGGGATTATAAAAGCATGTAAACCGAGTAATAAGGCTTTTCTAGGCATGAGTGACTATAAATGATCTTTTCTTGACAATGGATGGCTTTCGCTCCACGTTTCCCGAAATAAACAATCAATTACAATCTGTTTTAATTAAAAATGTAAAAAAAATTCAAAATAAATTCAATAATGGGATTATTAAAGCATTTAAACCGAGTAATAAGGCTTTTCTAAGCATGAGTGACTATAAATGAACTTTTCTTGACAATGGATGGCTTTTGCTCCACGTTTCCCGAGGCAAATAATCAATTACAATCTGTTTTAATCAAAAAATGTAAAAACAATTCAAAATTAATTCAATAATGGGATTATAAAAGTATTTAAACCGAGTAATAAGGCTTTTCTAGGCATGAGTGACTATAAATGATCTTTTCTTGACAATGGATGGCTTTCGCTCCACGTTTCCCGAGATAAATAATCAATTACAATCTGTTTTAATCAAAAATGTTAAAAAAAATTCAAAATAAATTCAATAATGGGATTATTAAAGCATTTAAACCAAGTAATAAGGCTTTTCTAGGCATGAGTGACTATAAATGAGCTTTTCTTGACAATAGATGGCTTTCACTCCATGTTTCCTGAGGTAAACAATCAATTACAATATGTTTTAATCAAAAAATGTTAAAAAAAAATTCAAAATAAATTCAATAATGGGATTATAAAAGCATTTAAACCGAGTAATAAGGCTTTTCTAGGCATGAGTGACTATAAATGATCTTTTCTTGATAATGGATGGCTTTCGCTCCACGTTTCCCGAGATAAACAATCAATTACAATCTGTTTTAATCAAAAATGTAAAAAAAATTCAAAATAAATTCAATAATGGGATTATAAAAGCATTTAAACCGAGTAATAAGGCTTTTTTAGGCATGAGTGACTATAAATGATCTTTTCTTGACAATGGATGGCTTTCGCACCACGTTTCCCGAGATAAACAATCAATTACCATCTGTTTTAATCAAAAATGTAAAAAAAATTCAAAATAAATTCAATAATGGGATTATTAAAGCATTTAAACCGAGTAATAAGGCTTTTCTAAGCATGAGTGACTATAAATGAACTTTTCTTGACAATGGATTGCTTTTTCTCCATGTTTCCCGAGGCAAACAATCAATTACAATCTGTTTTAATCAAAAACTGTTAAAAAAAATTCAAAATAAATTCAATAATGGGATTATAAAAGCATGTAAACCGAGTAATAAGGCTTTTCTAGGCATGAGTGACTATAAATGATCTTTTCTTGACAATGGATGGCTTTCGCTCCACGTTTCCCGAGATAAACAATCAATTACGATCTTTTTTAATCAAAAATGTAAAAAAAATTCAAAATAAATTCAATAATGGGATTATAAAAGCATTTAAACCGAGTAATAAGGCTTTTCTAGGCATGAGTGACTATAAATGATCTTTTCTTGACAATGGATGGCTTTCGCTTCACGTTTCTCGAGGTAAACAATCAATTACATTTTGTTTTAATCAAAAAATGTAAAAAGATTCAAATTAAATTCAATTATGGAATTATAAAAGCATTTAAAGCGAGTATTAAGGATTTTATAGGCATGAGTGACTATAAATGAACTTTTCTTGACAATGGATGGCTTTTGCTCCACGTTTCCCGAGGCAAACAATTAATTACAATTTGTTTTAATCAAAAAATGTAAAAACAATTCAAAATAAATTCAATAATGGGATTATAAAAGTATTTAAACCGAGTAATAAGGCTTTTCTAGGCATGAGTGACTATAAATGATCTTTTCTTGACAATGGATGGCTTTCGCTCCACGTTTCCCGAGATAAACAATCAATTACAATCTGTTTTAATCAAAAATGTTAAAAAAAATTCAAAATAAATTCAATAATGGGATTATTAAAGCATTTAAACCATGTAATAAGGCTTTCCTAGGCATGAGTGACTATAAATGAGCTTTTCTTGACAATAGATGGCTTTCGCTCCATGTTTCCTAAGGTAAACAATCAATTACAATATGTTTTAATCAAAAAATGTTAAAAAAAATTCAAAATAAATTCAATAATGGGATTATAAAAGCATTTAAACCGAGTAATAAGGCTTTTCTAGTTATGAGTGACTCTAAATAATCTTTTCTTGACAATGGATGGCTTTCGCTCCACGTTTCCCGAGCTAAACAATCAATTACAATCTGTTTTAATAAAAAATGTAAAAAAAATTTAAAATAAATTCAATAATGGGATTATAAAAGCATTTAAACCGAGTAATAAGGCTTTTTTAGGCATGAGTGACTATAAATGATCTTTTCTTGACAATGGATGGCTTTCGCTCCACGTTTCCCGAGATAAACAATCAATTACAATCTGTTTTAATCAAAAATGTAAAAAAAATTCAAAATAAATTCAATAATGGGATTATAAAAGCATTTAAACCGAGTAATAAGGCTTTTCTAGGCATGAGTGACTATAAATGATCTTTTCTTGACAATGGATGGCTTTCGCTCCACGTTTCCCGAGATAAACAATCAATTACAATCTGTTTTAATCAAAAATGTAAAAACAATTCAAAATAAATTCAATAATGGGATTATAAAAGCATTTAAACCGAGTAATAAGGCTTTTCTAGGCATGAGTGACTATAAATGAGCTTTTCTTGACGATAGATGGCTTTCGCTCCATGTTTCCTGAGGTAAACAATCAATTACAATATGTTTTAATCAAAAAATGTTAAAAAAAAATTCAAAATAAATTCAGTAATGGGATTATAAAAGCATTTAAACCGAGTAATAAGGCTTTTCTAGTTATTAGTGACTCTAAATGATCTTTTCTTGACAATGGATGGCTTTTGCTCCACGTTTCCAGAGGCAAAAAATCAATTACATTCTCTTTTAATCAAAAAATGTAAAAACATTTCAAAATAAATTCAATAATGGGATTATAAAAGCATTTAAACCGAGTAATAAGGCTTTTCTAGGCATGAGTGACTATAAATGATATTTTCTTGACAATGGATGGCTTTCACTCCACGTTTCCCGAGATAAACAATCAATTACAATCTGTTTTAATCAAAAATGTAAAAAAAATTCAAAATAAATTCAATAATGGGATTATAAAAGCATTTAAACCGAGTAATAAGGCTTTTCTAGGCATGAGCGACTATAAATGATCTTTTCTTGACAATGGATGGCTTTCGCTCCACGTTTCCCGAGATAAACAATCAATTACAATCTGTTTTAATCAAAAATGTAAAAAAAATTCAAAATAAATTCAATAATGGGATTATAAAAGCATTTAAACCGAGTAATAAGGCTTTTCTAGGCATGAGTGACTATAAATGATCTTTTCTTGACAATGGATGGCTTTCGCTTCACGTTTCTCGAGGTAAATAATCAATTACATTTTGTTTTAATCAAAAAATGTAAAAAGATTCAAATTAAATTCAATTATGGAATTATAAAAGCATTTAAAGCGAGTATTAAGGATTTTATAGGCATGAGTGACTATAAATGAACTTTTCTTGACAATGGATGGCTTTTGCTCCACGTTTCCCGAGGCAAACAATCAATTACAATCTGTTTTAATCAAAAAATGTTAAAAAAAATTCAAAATACATTCAATAATGGGATTATAAAAGCATTTAAACCGAGTTATAAGGCTTTTCTAGTTATGAGTGACTCTAAATGATCTTTTCTTGACAATGGATGGCTTTTGCTCCACGTTTCCAGAGGCAAACAATCAATTACAATCTCTTTAAATCAAAAAATGTAAAAACATTTCAAAATAAATTCAATAATGGGATTATAAAAGCATTTAAACCGAGTAATAAGGCTTTTCTAGGCATGAGTGACTATAAATGATCTTTTCTTGACAATGGATGGTTTTCGCTCCACGTTTCCCGAGATAAACAATCAATTACAATCTGTTTCAATCAAAAATGTAAAAAAAATTCAAAATAAATTCAATAATGGGATTATAAAAGCATTTAAACCGAGTAATAAGGCTTTTCTAGGCATGAGTGACTATAAATGAGCTTTTCTTGACGATAGATGGCTTTCGCTCCATGTTTCCTGAGGTAAACAATCAATTACAATATGTTTTAATCAAAAAATGTTAAAAAAAAATTCAAAATAAATTCAGTAATGGGATTATAAAAGCATTTAAACCGAGTAATAAGGCTTTTCTAGTTATTAGTGACTCTAAATGATCTTTTCTTGACAATGGATGGCTTTTGCTCCACGTTTCCAGAGGCAAAAAATCAATTACATTCTCTTTTAATCAAAAAATGTAAAAACATTTCAAAATAAATTCAATAATGGGATTATAAAAGCATTTAAACCGAGTAATAAGGCTTTTCTAGGCATGAGTGACTATAAATGATATTTTCTTGACAATGGATGGCTTTCACTCCACGTTTCCCGAGATAAACAATCAATTACAATCTGTTTTAATCAAAAATGTAAAAAAAATTCAAAATAAATTCAATAATGGGATTATAAAAGCATTTAAACCGAGTAATAAGGCTTTTCTAGGCATGAGCGACTATAAATGATCTTTTCTTGACAATGGATGGCTTTCGCTCCACGTTTCCCGAGATAAACAATCAATTACAATCTGTTTTAATCAAAAATGTAAAAAAAATTCAAAATAAATTCAATAATGGGATTATAAAAGCATTTAAACCGAGTAATAAGGCTTTTCTAGGCATGAGCGACTATAAATGATCTTTTCTTGACAATGGATGGCTTTCGCTCCACGTTTCCCGAGATAAACAATCAATTACAATCTGTTTTAATCAAAAATGTAAAAAAAATTCAAAATAAATTCAATAATGGGATTATAAAAGCATTTAAACCGAGTAATAAGGCTTTTCTAGGCATGAGTGACTATAAATGATCTTTTCTTGACAATGGATGGCTTTCGCTTCACGTTTCTCGAGGTAAATAATCAATTACATTTTGTTTTAATCAAAAAATGTAAAAAGATTCAAATTAAATTCAATTATGGAATTATAAAAGCATTTAAAGCGAGTACTAAGGATTTTATAGGCATGAGTGACTATAAATGAACTTTTCTTGACAATGGATGGCTTTTGCTCCACGTTTCCCGAGGCAAACAATCAATTACAATCTGTTTTATTCAAAAAATGTAAAAACAATTCAAAATAAATTCAATAATGGGATTATAAAAGTATTTAAACCGAGTAATAAGGCTTTTCTAGGCATGAGTGACTATAAATGAACTTTTCTTGACAATGGATGGCTTTCGCTCCACGTTTCCCGAGATAAACAATCAATTACAATATGTTTTAATCAAAAATGTTAAAAAAAATTCAAAATAAATTCAATAATGGGATTATTAAAGCATTTAAACCAAGTAATAAGGCTTTTCTAGGCATGAGTGACTATAAATGAGCTTTTCTTGACAATAGTTGGCTTTCGCTCCATGTTTCCTGAGGTAAACAATCAATTACAATCTGTTTTAATCAAAAAATGTTAAAAAAAATTCAAAATACATTCAATAATGGGATTATAAAAGCATTTAAACCGAGTAATAAGGCTTTTCTAGTTATGAGTGACTCTAAATGATCTTTTCTTGACAATGGATGGCTTTTGCTCCACGTTTCCAGAGGCAAACAATCAATTACAATCTCTTTAAATCAAAAAATGTAAAAACATTTCAAAATAAATTCAATAATGGGATTATAAAAGCATTTAAACCGAGTAATAAGGCTTTTCTAGGCATGAGTGACTATAAATGATCTTTTCTTGACAATGGATGGCTTTCGCTCCACGTTTCCCGAGATAAACAATCAATTACAATCTGTTTCAATCAAAAATGTAAAAAAAATTCAAAATAAATTCAATAATGGGATTATAAAAGCATTTAAACCGAGTAATAAGGCTTTTCTAGGCATGAGTGACTATAAATGATCTTTTCTTGACAATGGATGGCTTTCGCTTCACGTTTCTCGAGGTAAACAATCAATTACATTTTGTTTTAATCAAAAAATGTAAAAAGATTCAAATTAAATTCAATTATGGAATTATAAAAGCATTTAAAGCGAGTATTAAAGATTTTATAGGCATGAGTGACTATAAATGAACTTTTCTTGACAATGGATGGCTTTTGCTCCACGTTTCCCGAGGCAAACAATTAATTACAATTTGTTTTAATCAAAAAATGTAAAAACAATTCAAAATAAATTCAATAATGGGATTATAAAAGTATTTAAACCGAGTAATAAGGCTTTTCTAGGCATGAGTGACTATAAATGATCTTTTCTTGACAATGGATGGCTTTCGCTCCACGTTTCCCGAGATAAACAATCAATTACAATCTGTTTTAATCAAAAATGTTAAAAAAAATTCAAAATAAATTCAATAATGGGATTATTAAAGCATTTAAACCATGTAATAAGGCTTTCCTAGGCATGAGTGACTATAAATGAGCTTTTCTTGACAATAGATGGCTTTCGCTCCATGTTTCCTAAGGTAAACAATCAATTACAATATGTTTTAATCAAAAAATGTTAAAAAAAATTCAAAATAAATTCAATAATGGGATTATAAAAGCATTTAAACCGAGTAATAAGGCTTTTCTAGTTATGAGTGACTCTAAATGATCTTTTCTTGACAATGGATGGCTTTCGCTCCACGTTTCCCGAGCTAAACAATCAATTACAATCTGTTTTAATAAAAAATGTAAAAAAAATTTAAAATAAATTCAATAATGGGATTATAAAAGCATTTAAACCGAGTAATAAGGCTTTTTTAGGCATGAGTGACTATAAATGATCTTTTCTTGACAATGGATGGCTTTCGCTCCACGTTTCCCGAGATAAACAATCAATTACAATCTGTTTTAATCAAAAAAGTAAAAAAAATTCAAAATAAATTCAATAATGGGATTATAAAAGCATTTAAACCGAGTAATAAGGCTTTTCTAGGCATGAGTGACTATAAATGATCTTTTCTTGACAATGGATGGCTTTCGCTCGACGTTTCCCGAGATAAACAATCAATTACAATCTGTTTTAATCAAAAATGTAAAAACAATTCAAAATAAATTCAATAATGGGATTATAAAAGCATTTAAACCGAGTAATAAGGCTTTTCTAGGCATGAGTGACTATAAATGAGCTTTTCTTGACGATAGATGGCTTTCGCTCCACGTTTCCCGAGATAAACAATCAATTACAATCTGTTTTAATCAAAAATGTAAAAACAATTCAAAATAAATTCAATAATGGGATTATAAAAGCATTTAAACCGAGTAATAAGGCTTTTCTAGGCATGAGTGACTATAAATGAGCTTTTCTTGACGATAGATGGCTTTCGCTCCACGTTTCCCGAGGCAAACAATCAATTACAATATGTTTTAATCAAAAAATGTAAAAACAATTCAAAATAAATTCAATAATGGGATTATAAAGGCATTTAAATCGAGTAATAAGGCTTTTCTAGGCATGAGTGACTATAAATGATCTTTTCTTGACAATGGATGGCTTTCGCTTCACGTTTCTCGAGGTAAACAATCAATTACATTTTGTTTTAATCAAAAAATGTAAAAAGATTCAAATTAAATTCAATTATGGAATTATAAAAGCATTTAAAGCGAGTATTAAGGATTTTATAGGCATGAGTGACTATAAATGAACTTTTCTTGACAATGGATGGCTTTTGCTCCACGTTTCCCGAGGCAAACAATTAATTACAATTTGTTTTAATCAAAAAATGTAAAAACAATTCAAAATAAATTCAATAATGGGATTATAAAAGTATTTAAACCGAGTAATAAGGCTTTTCTAGGCATGAGTGACTATAAATGATCTTTTCTTGACAATGGATGGCTTTCGCTCCACGTTTCCCGAGATAAACAATCAATTACAATCTGTTTTAATCAAAAATGTTAAAAAAAATTCAAAATAAATTCAATAATGGGATTATTAAAGCATTTAAACCATGTAATAAGGCTTTCCTAGGCATGAGTGACTATAAATGAGCTTTTCTTGACAATAGATGGCTTTCGCTCCATGTTTCCTAAGGTAAACAATCAATTACAATATGTTTTAATCAAAAAATGTTAAAAAAAATTCAAAATAAATTCAATAATGGGATTATAAAAGCATTTAAACCGAGTAATAAGGCTTTTCTAGTTATGAGTGACTCTAAATGATCTTTTCTTGACAATGGATGGCTTTCGCTCCACGTTTCCCGAGCTAAACAATCAATTACAATCTGTTTTAATAAAAAATGTAAAAAAAATTTAAAATAAATTCAATAATGGGATTATAAAAGCATTTAAACCGAGTAATAAGGCTTTTTTAGGCATGAGTGACTATAAATGATCTTTTCTTGACAATGGATGGCTTTCGCTCCACGTTTCCCGAGATAAACAATCAATTACAATCTGTTTTAATCAAAAATGTAAAAAAAATTCAAAATAAATTCAATAATGGGATTATAAAAGCATTTAAACCGAGTAATAAGGCTTTTCTAGGCATGAGTGACTATGAATGATCTTTTCTTGACAATGGATGGCTTTCGCTCCACGTTTCCCGAGATAAACAATCAATTACAATCTGTTTTAATCAAAAATGTAAAAACAATTCAAAATAAATTCAATAATGGGATTATAAAAGCATTTAAACCGAGTAATAAGGCTTTTCTAGGCATGAGTGACTATAAATGAGCTTTTCTTGACGATAGATGGCTTTCGCTCCATGTTTCCTGAGGTAAACAATCAATTACAATATGTTTTAATCAAAAAATGTTAAAAAAAAATTCAAAATAAATTCAGTAATGGGATTATAAAAGCATTTAAACCGAGTAATAAGGCTTTTCTAGTTATTAGTGACTCTAAATGATCTTTTCTTGACAATGGATGGCTTTTGCTCCACGTTTCCAGAGGCAAAAAATCAATTACATTCTCTTTTAATCAAAAAATGTAAAAACATTTCAAAATAAATTCAATAATGGGATTATAAAAGCATTTAAACCGAGTAATAAGGCTTTTCTAGGCATGAGTGACTATAAATGATATTTTCTTGACAATGGATGGCTTTCACTCCACGTTTCCCGAGATAAACAATCAATTACATTCTGTTTTAATCAAAAATGTAAAAAAAATTCAAAATAAATTCAATAATGGGATTATAAAAGCATTTAAACCGAGTAATAAGGCTTTTCTAGGCATGAGCGACTATAAATGATCTTTTCTTGACAATGGATGGCTTTCGCTCCACGTTTCCCGAGATAAACAATCAATTACAATCTGTTTTAATCAAAAATCTAAAAAAAATTCAAAATAAATTCAATAATGGGATTATAAAAGCATTTAAACCGAGTAATAAGGCTTTTCTAGGCATGAGTGACTATAAATGATCTTTTCTTGACAATGGATGGCTTTCGCTCCACGTTTCCCGAGATAAACAATCAATTACATTTTGTTTTAATCAAAAAATGTAAAAAGATTCAAATTAAATTCAATTATGGAATTATAAAAGCATTTAAAGCGAGTATTAAGGATTTTATAGGCATGAGTGACTATAAATGAACTTTTCTTGACAATGGATGGCTTTTGCTCCACGTTTCCCGAGGCAAACAATCAATTACAATCTGTTTTAATCAAAAAATGTAAAAACAATTCAAAATAAATTCAATAATGGGATTATAAAAGTATTTAAACCGAGTAATAAGGCTTTTCTAGGCATGAGTGACTATAAATGAACTTTTCTTGACAATGGATGGCTTTCGCTCCACGTTTCCCGAGATAAACAATCAATTACAATCTGTTTTAATCAAAAATGTTAAAAAAAATTCAAAATAAATTCAATAATGGGATTATAAAAGCATTTAAACCGAGTAATAAGGCTTTTCTAGGCATGAGTGACTATAAATGATCTTTTCTTGACAATGGATGGCTTTCGCTCCACGTTTCCCGAAATAAACAATCAATTACAATCTGTTTTAATTAAAAATGTAAAAAAAATTCAAAATAAATTCAATAATGGGATTATTAAAGCATTTAAACCGAGTAATAAGGCTTTTCTAAGCATGAGTGACTATAAATGAACTTTTCTTGACAATGGATGGCTTTTGCTCCACGTTTCCCGAGGCAAATAATCAATTACAATCTGTTTTAATCAAAAAATGTAAAAACAATTCAAAATTAATTCAATAATGGGATTATAAAAGTATTTAAACCGAGTAATAAGGCTTTTCTAGGCATGAGTGACTATAAATGATCTTTTCTTGACAATTGATGGCTTTCGCTCCACGTTTCCCGAGATAAATAATCAATTACAATCTGTTTTAATCAAAAATGTTAAAAAAAATTCAAAATAAATTCAATAATGGGATTATTAAAGCATTTAAACCAAGTAATAAGGCTTTTCTAGGCATGAGTGACTATAAATGAGCTTTTCTTGACAATAGATGGCTTTCACTCCATGTTTCCTGAGGTAAACAATCAATTACAATATGTTTTAATCAAAAAATGTTAAAAAAAAATTCAAAATAAATTCAATAATGGGATTATAAAAGCATTTAAACCGAGTAATAAGGCTTTTCTAGGCATGAGTGACTATAAATGATCTTTTCTTGATAATGGATGGCTTTCGCTCCACGTTTCCCGAGATAAACAATCAATTACAATCTGTTTTAATCAAAAATGTAAAAAAAATTCAAAATAAATTCAATAATGGGATTATAAAAGCATTTAAACCGAGTAATAAGGCTTTTTTAGGCATGAGTGACTATAAATGATCTTTTCTTGACAATGGATGGCTTTCGCTCCACGTTTCCCGAGATAAACAATCAATTACCATCTGTTTTAATCAAAAATGTAAAAAAAATTCAAAATAAATTCAATAATGGGATTATTAAAGCATTTAAACCGAGTAATAAGGCTTTTCTAAGCATGAGTGACTATAAATGAACTTTTCTTGACAATGGATTGCTTTTTCTCCATGTTTCCCGAGGCAAACAATCAATTACAATATGTTTTAATCAAAAACTGTTAAAAAAAATTCAAAATAAATTCAATAATGGGATTATAAAAGCATGTAAACCGAGTAATAAGGCTTTTCTAGGCATGAGTGACTATAAATGATCTTTTCTTGACAATGGATGGCTTTCGCTCCACGTTTCCCGAGATAAACAATCAATTACGATCTTTTTTAATCAAAAATGTAAAAAAAATTCAAAATAAATTCAATAATGGGATTATAAAAGCATTTAAACCGAGTAATAAGGCTTTTCTAGGCATGAGTGACTATAAATGATCTTTTCTTGACAATGGATGGCTTTCGCTTCACGTTTCTCGAGGTAAACAATCAATTACATTTTGTTTTAATCAAAAAATGTAAAAAGATTCAAATTAAATTCAATTATGGAATTATAAAAGCATTTAAAGCGAGTATTAAGGATTTTATAGGCATGAGTGACTATAAATGAACTTTTCTTGACAATGGATGGCTTTTGCTCCACGTTTCCCGAGGCAAACAATTAATTACAATTTGTTTTAATCAAAAAATGTAAAAACAATTCAAAATAAATTCAATAATGGGATTATAAAAGTATTTAAACCGAGTAATAAGGCTTTTCTAGGCATGAGTGACTATAAATGATCTTTTCTTGACAATGGATGGCTTTCGCTCCACGTTTCCCGAGATAAACAATCAATTACAATCTGTTTTAATCAAAAATGTTAAAAAAAATTCAAAATAAATTCAATAATGGGATTATTAAAGCATTTAAACCATGTAATAAGGCTTTCCTAGGCATGAGTGACTATAAATGAGCTTTTCTTGACAATAGATGGCTTTCGCTCCATGTTTCCTAAGGTAAACAATCAATTACAATATGTTTTAATCAAAAAATGTTAAAAAAAATTCAAAATAAATTCAATAATGGGATTATAAAAGCATTTAAACCGAGTAATAAGGCTTTTCTAGTTATGAGTGACTCTAAATAATCTTTTCTTGACAATGGATGGCTTTCGCTCCACGTTTCCCGAGCTAAACAATCAATTACAATCTGTTTTAATAAAAAATGTAAAAAAAATTTAAAATAAATTCAATAATGGGATTATAAAAGCATTTAAACCGAGTAATAAGGCTTTTTTAGGCATGAGTGACTATAAATGATCTTTTCTTGACAATGGATGGCTTTCGCTCCACGTTTCCCGAGATAAACAATCAATTACAATCTGTTTTAATCAAAAATGTAAAAAAAATTCAAAATAAATTCAATAATGGGATTATAAAAGCATTTAAACCGAGTAATAAGGCTTTTCTAGGCATGAGTGACTATAAATGATCTTTTCTTGACAATGGATGGCTTTCGCTCCACGTTTCCCGAGATAAACAATCAATTACAATCTGTTTTAATCAAAAATGTAAAAACAATTCAAAATAAATTCAATAATGGGATTATAAAAGCATTTAAACCGAGTAATAAGGCTTTTCTAGGCATGAGTGACTATAAATGAGCTTTTCTTGACGATAGATGGCTTTCGCTCCATGTTTCCTGAGGTAAACAATCAATTACAATATGTTTTAATCAAAAAATGTTAAAAAAAAATTCAAAATAAATTCAGTAATGGGATTATAAAAGCATTTAAACCGAGTAATAAGGCTTTTCTAGTTATTAGTGACTCTAAATGATCTTTTCTTGACAATGGATGGCTTTTGCTCCACGTTTCCAGAGGCAAAAAATCAATTACATTCTCTTTTAATCAAAAAATGTAAAAACATTTCAAAATAAATTCAATAATGGGATTATAAAAGCATTTAAACCGAGTAATAAGGCTTTTCTAGGCATGAGTGACTATAAATGATATTTTCTTGACAATGGATGGCTTTCACTCCACGTTTCTCGAGATAAACAATCAATTACAATCTGTTTTAATCAAAAATGTAAAAAAAATTCAAAATAAATTCAATAATGGGATTATAAAAGCATTTAAACCGAGTAATAAGGCTTTTCTAGGCATGAGCGACTATAAATGATCTTTTCTTGACAATGGATGGCTTTCGCTCCACGTTTCCCGAGATAAACAATCAATTACAATCTGTTTTAATCAAAAATGTAAAAAAAATTCAAAATAAATTCAATAATGGGATTATAAAAGCATTTAAACCGAGTAATAAGGCTTTTCTAGGCATGAGTGACTATAAATGATCTTTTCTTGACAATGGATGGCTTTCGCTTCACGTTTCTCGAGGTAAATAATCAATTACATTTTGTTTTAATCAAAAAATGTAAAAAGATTCAAATTAAATTCAATTATGGAATTATAAAAGCATTTAAAGCGAGTACTAAGGATTTTATAGGCATGAGTGACTATAAATGAACTTTTCTTGACAATGGATGGCTTTTGCTCCACGTTTCCCGAGGCAAACAATCAATTACAATCTGTTTTATTCAAAAAATGTAAAAACAATTCAAAATAAATTCAATAATGGGATTATAAAAGTATTTAAACCGAGTAATAAGGCTTTTCTAGGCATGAGTGACTATAAATGATCTTTTCTTGACAATGGATGGCTTTCGCTCCACGTTTCCCGAGATAAATAATCAATTACAATCTGTTTTAATCAAAAATGTTAAAAAAAATTCAAAATAAATTCAATAATGGGATTATTAAAGCATTTAAACCAAGTAATAAGGCTTTTCTAGGCATGAGTGACTATAAATGAGCTTTTCTTGACAATAGATGGCTTTCACTCCATGTTTCCTGAGGTAAACAATCAATTACAATATGTTTTAATCAAAAAATGTTAAAAAAAAATTCAAAATAAATTCAATAATGGGATTATAAAAGCATTTAAACCGAGTAATAAGGCTTTTCTAGGCATGAGTGACTATAAATGATCTTTTCTTGATAATGGATGGCTTTCGCTCCACGTTTCCCGAGATAAACAATCAATTACAATCTGTTTTAATCAAAAATGTAAAAAAAATTCAAAATAAATTCAATAATGGGATTATAAAAGCATTTAAACCGAGTAATAAGGCTTTTTTAGGCATGAGTGACTATAAATGATCTTTTCTTGACAATGGATGGCTTTCGCTCCACGTTTCCCGAGATAAACAATCAATTACCATCTGTTTTAATCAAAAATGTAAAAAAAATTCAAAATAAATTCAATAATGGGATTATTAAAGCATTTAAACCGAGTAATAAGGCTTTTCTAAGCATGAGTGACTATAAATGAACTTTTCTTGACAATGGATTGCTTTTTCTCCATGTTTCCCGAGGCAAACAATCAATTACAATATGTTTTAATCAAAAACTGTTAAAAAAAATTCAAAATAAATTCAATAATGGGATTATAAAAGCATGTAAACCGAGTAATAAGGCTTTTCTAGGCATGAGTGACTATAAATGATCTTTTCTTGACAATGGATGGCTTTCGCTCCACGTTTCCCGAGATAAACAATCAATTACGATCTTTTTTAATCAAAAATGTAAAAAAAATTCAAAATAAATTCAATAATGGGATTATAAAAGCATTTAAACCGAGTAATAAGGCTTTTCTAGGCATGAGTGACTATAAATGATCTTTTCTTGACAATGGATGGCTTTCGCTTCACGTTTCTCGAGGTAAACAATCAATTACATTTTGTTTTAATCAAAAAATGTAAAAAGATTCAAATTAAATTCAATTATGGAATTATAAAAGCATTTAAAGCGAGTATTAAGGATTTTATAGGCATGAGTGACTATAAATGAACTTTTCTTGACAATGGATGGCTTTTGCTCCACGTTTCCCGAGGCAAACAATTAATTACAATTTGTTTTAATCAAAAAATGTAAAAACAATTCAAAATAAATTCAATAATGGGATTATAAAAGTATTTAAACCGAGTAATAAGGCTTTTCTAGGCATGAGTGACTATAAATGATCTTTTCTTGACAATGGATGGCTTTCGCTCCACGTTTCCCGAGATAAACAATCAATTACAATCTGTTTTAATCAAAAATGTTAAAAAAAATTCAAAATAAATTCAATAATGGGATTATTAAAGCATTTAAACCATGTAATAAGGCTTTCCTAGGCATGAGTGACTATAAATGAGCTTTTCTTGACAATAGATGGCTTTCGCTCCATGTTTCCTAAGGTAAACAATCAATTACAATATGTTTTAATCAAAAAATGTTAAAAAAAATTCAAAATAAATTCAATAATGGGATTATAAAAGCATTTAAACCGAGTAATAAGGCTTTTCTAGTTATGAGTGACTCTAAATAATCTTTTCTTGACAATGGATGGCTTTCGCTCCACGTTTCCCGAGCTAAACAATCAATTACAATCTGTTTTAATAAAAAATGTAAAAAAAATTTAAAATAAATTCAATAATGGGATTATAAAAGCATTTAAACCGAGTAATAAGGCTTTTTTAGGCATGAGTGACTATAAATGATCTTTTCTTGACAATGGATGGCTTTCGCTCCACGTTTCCCGAGATAAACAATCAATTACAATCTGTTTTAATCAAAAATGTAAAAAAAATTCAAAATAAATTCAATAATGGGATTATAAAAGCATTTAAACCGAGTAATAAGGCTTTTCTAGGCATGAGTGACTATAAATGATCTTTTCTTGACAATGGATGGCTTTCGCTCCACGTTTCCCGAGATAAACAATCAATTACAATCTGTTTTAATCAAAAATGTAAAAACAATTCAAAATAAATTCAATAATGGGATTATAAAAGCATTTAAACCGAGTAATAAGGCTTTTCTAGGCATGAGTGACTATAAATGAGCTTTTCTTGACGATAGATGGCTTTCGCTCCATGTTTCCTGAGGTAAACAATCAATTACAATATGTTTTAATCAAAAAATGTTAAAAAAAAATTCAAAATAAATTCAGTAATGGGATTATAAAAGCATTTAAACCGAGTAATAAGGCTTTTCTAGTTATTAGTGACTCTAAATGATCTTTTCTTGACAATGGATGGCTTTTGCTCCACGTTTCCAGAGGCAAAAAATCAATTACATTCTCTTTTAATCAAAAAATGTAAAAACATTTCAAAATAAATTCAATAATGGGATTATAAAAGCATTTAAACCGAGTAATAAGGCTTTTCTAGGCATGAGTGACTATAAATGATATTTTCTTGACAATGGATGGCTTTCACTCCACGTTTCTCGAGATAAACAATCAATTACAATCTGTTTTAATCAAAAATGTAAAAAAAATTCAAAATAAATTCAATAATGGGATTATAAAAGCATTTAAACCGAGTAATAAGGCTTTTCTAGGCATGAGCGACTATAAATGATCTTTTCTTGACAATGGATGGCTTTCGCTCCACGTTTCCCGAGATAAACAATCAATTACAATCTGTTTTAATCAAAAATGTAAAAAAAATTCAAAATAAATTCAATAATGGGATTATAAAAGCATTTAAACCGAGTAATAAGGCTTTTCTAGGCATGAGTGACTATAAATGATCTTTTCTTGACAATGGATGGCTTTCGCTTCACGTTTCTCGAGGTAAATAATCAATTACATTTTGTTTTAATCAAAAAATGTAAAAAGATTCAAATTAAATTCAATTATGGAATTATAAAAGCATTTAAAGCGAGTACTAAGGATTTTATAGGCATGAGTGACTATAAATGAACTTTTCTTGACAATGGATGGCTTTTGCTCCACGTTTCCCGAGGCAAACAATCAATTACAATCTGTTTTATTCAAAAAATGTAAAAACAATTCAAAATAAATTCAATAATGGGATTATAAAAGTATTTAAACCGAGTAATAAGGCTTTTCTAGGCATGAGTGACTATAAATGAACTTTTCTTGACAATGGATGGCTTTCGCTCCACGTTTCCCGAGATAAACAATCAATTACAATCTGTTTTAATCAAAAATGTTAAAAAAAATTCAAAATAAATTCAATAATGGGATTATTAAAGCATTTAAACCAAGTAATAAGGCTTTTCTAGGCATGAGTGACTATAAATGAGCTTTTCTTGACAATAGTTGGCTTTCGCTCCATGTTTCCTGAGGTAAACAATCAATTACAATCTGTTTTAATCAAAAAATGTTAAAAAAAATTCAAAATACATTCAATAATGGGATTATAAAAGCATTTAAACCGAGTAATAAGGCTTTTCTAGTTATGAGTGACTCTAAATGATCTTTTCTTGACAATGGATGGCTTTTGCTCCACGTTTCCAGAGGCAAACAATCAATTACAATCTCTTTAAATCAAAAAATGTAAAAACATTTCAAAATAAATTCAATAATGGGATTATAAAAGCATTTAAACCGAGTAATAAGGCTTTTCTAGGCATGAGTGACTATAAATGATCTTTTCTTGACAATGGATGGCTTTCGCTCCACGTTTCCCGAGATAAACAATCAATTACAATCTGTTTCAATCAAAAATGTAAAAAAAATTCAAAATAAATTCAATAATGGGATTATAAAAGCATTTAAACCGAGTAATAAGGCTTTTCTAGGCATGAGTGACTATAAATGATCTTTTCTTGACAATGGATGGCTTTCGCTTCACGTTTCTCGAGGTAAACAATCAATTACATTTTGTTTTAATCAAAAAATGTAAAAAGATTCAAATTAAATTCAATTATGGAATTATAAAAGCATTTAAAGCGAGTATTAAAGATTTTATAGGCATGAGTGACTATAAATGAACTTTTCTTGACAATGGATGGCTTTTGCTCCACGTTTCCCGAGGCAAACAATTAATTACAATTTGTTTTAATCAAAAAATGTAAAAACAATTCAAAATAAATTCAATAATGGGATTATAAAAGTATTTAAACCGAGTAATAAGGCTTTTCTAGGCATGAGTGACTATAAATGATCTTTTCTTGACAATGGATGGCTTTCGCTCCACGTTTCCCGAGATAAACAATCAATTACAATCTGTTTTAATCAAAAATGTTAAAAAAAATTCAAAATAAATTCAATAATGGGATTATTAAAGCATTTAAACCATGTAATAAGGCTTTCCTAGGCATGAGTGACTATAAATGAGCTTTTCTTGACAATAGATGGCTTTCGCTCCATGTTTCCTAAGGTAAACAATCAATTACAATATGTTTTAATCAAAAAATGTTAAAAAAAATTCAAAATAAATTCAATAATGGGATTATAAAAGCATTTAAACCGAGTAATAAGGCTTTTCTAGTTATGAGTGACTCTAAATGATCTTTTCTTGACAATGGATGGCTTTCGCTCCACGTTTCCCGAGCTAAACAATCAATTACAATCTGTTTTAATAAAAAATGTAAAAAAAATTTAAAATAAATTCAATAATGGGATTATAAAAGCATTTAAACCGAGTAATAAGGCTTTTTTAGGCATGAGTGACTATAAATGATCTTTTCTTGACAATGGATGGCTTTCGCTCCACGTTTCCCGAGATAAACAATCAATTACAATCTGTTTTAATCAAAAAAGTAAAAAAAATTCAAAATAAATTCAATAATGGGATTATAAAAGCATTTAAACCGAGTAATAAGGCTTTTCTAGGCATGAGTGACTATAAATGATCTTTTCTTGACAATGGATGGCTTTCGCTCGACGTTTCCCGAGATAAACAATCAATTACAATCTGTTTTAATCAAAAATGTAAAAACAATTCAAAATAAATTCAATAATGGGATTATAAAAGCATTTAAACCGAGTAATAAGGCTTTTCTAGGCATGAGTGACTATAAATGAGCTTTTCTTGACGATAGATGGCTTTCGCTCCACGTTTCCCGAGATAAACAATCAATTACAATCTGTTTTAATCAAAAATGTAAAAAAAATTCAAAATAAATTCAATAATGGGATTATAAAAGCATTTAAACCGAGTAATAAGGCTTTTCTAGGCATGAGTGACTATAAATGATCTTTTCTTGACAATGGATGGCTTTCGCTTCACGTTTCTCGAGGTAAACAATCAATTACATTTTGTTTTAATCAAAAAATGTAAAAAGATTCAAATTAAATTCAATTATGGAATTATAAAAGCATTTAAAGCGAGTATTAAGGATTTTATAGGCATGAGTGACTATAAATGAACTTTTCTTGACAATGGATGGCTTTTGCTCCACGTTTCCCGAGGCAAACAATTAATTACAATTTGTTTTAATCAAAAAATGTAAAAACAATTCAAAATAAATTCAATAATGGGATTATAAAAGTATTTAAACCGAGTAATAAGGCTTTTCTAGGCATGAGTGACTATAAATGATCTTTTCTTGACAATGGATGGCTTTCGCTCCACGTTTCCCGAGATAAACAATCAATTACAATCTGTTTTAATCAAAAATGTTAAAAAAAATTCAAAATAAATTCAATAATGGGATTATTAAAGCATTTAAACCATGTAATAAGGCTTTCCTAGGCATGAGTGACTATAAATGAGCTTTTCTTGACAATAGATGGCTTTCGCTCCATGTTTCCTAAGGTAAACAATCAATTACAATATGTTTTAATCAAAAAATGTTAAAAAAAATTCAAAATAAATTCAATAATGGGATTATAAAAGCATTTAAACCGAGTAATAAGGCTTTTCTAGTTATGAGTGACTCTAAATGATCTTTTCTTGACAATGGATGGCTTTCGCTCCACGTTTCCCGAGCTAAACAATCAATTACAATCTGTTTTAATAAAAAATGTAAAAAAAATTTAAAATAAATTCAATAATGGGATTATAAAAGCATTTAAACCGAGTAATAAGGCTTTTTTAGGCATGAGTGACTATAAATGATCTTTTCTTGACAATGGATGGCTTTCGCTCCACGTTTCCCGAGATAAACAATCAATTACAATCTGTTTTAATCAAAAATGTAAAAAAAATTCAAAATAAATTCAATAATGGGATTATAAAAGCATTTAAACCGAGTAATAAGGCTTTTCTAGGCATGAGTGACTATGAATGATCTTTTCTTGACAATGGATGGCTTTCGCTCCACGTTTCCCGAGATAAACAATCAATTACAATCTGTTTTAATCAAAAATGTAAAAACAATTCAAAATAAATTCAATAATGGGATTATAAAAGCATTTAAACCGAGTAATAAGGCTTTTCTAGGCATGAGTGACTATAAATGAGCTTTTCTTGACGATAGATGGCTTTCGCTCCATGTTTCCTGAGGTAAACAATCAATTACAATATGTTTTAATCAAAAAATGTTAAAAAAAAATTCAAAATAAATTCAGTAATGGGATTATAAAAGCATTTAAACCGAGTAATAAGGCTTTTCTAGTTATTAGTGACTCTAAATGATCTTTTCTTGACAATGGATGGCTTTTGCTCCACGTTTCCAGAGGCAAAAAATCAATTACATTCTCTTTTAATCAAAAAATGTAAAAACATTTCAAAATAAATTCAATAATGGGATTATAAAAGCATTTAAACCGAGTAATAAGGCTTTTCTAGGCATGAGTGACTATAAATGATATTTTCTTGACAATGGATGGCTTTCACTCCACGTTTCCCGAGATAAACAATCAATTACATTCTGTTTTAATCAAAAATGTAAAAAAAATTCAAAATAAATTCAATAATGGGATTATAAAAGCATTTAAACCGAGTAATAAGGCTTTTCTAGGCATGAGCGACTATAAATGATCTTTTCTTGACAATGGATGGCTTTCGCTCCACGTTTCCCGAGATAAACAATCAATTACAATCTGTTTTAATCAAAAATCTAAAAAAAATTCAAAATAAATTCAATAATGGGATTATAAAAGCATTTAAACCGAGTAATAAGGCTTTTCTAGGCATGAGTGACTATAAATGATCTTTTCTTGACAATGGATGGCTTTCGCTCCACGTTTCCCGAGATAAACAATCAATTACATTTTGTTTTAATCAAAAAATGTAAAAAGATTCAAATTAAATTCAATTATGGAATTATAAAAGCATTTAAAGCGAGTATTAAGGATTTTATAGGCATGAGTGACTATAAATGAACTTTTCTTGACAATGGATGGCTTTTGCTCCACGTTTCCCGAGGCAAACAATCAATTACAATCTGTTTTAATCAAAAAATGTAAAAACAATTCAAAATAAATTCAATAATGGGATTATAAAAGTATTTAAACCGAGTAATAAGGCTTTTCTAGGCATGAGTGACTATAAATGAACTTTTCTTGACAATGGATGGCTTTCGCTCCACGTTTCCCGAGATAAACAATCAATTACAATATGTTTTAATCAAAAATGTTAAAAAAAATTCAAAATAAATTCAATAATGGGATTATAAAAGCATTTAAACCGAGTAATAAGGCTTTTCTAGGCATGAGTGACTATAAATGATCTTTTCTTGACAATGGATGGCTTTCGCTCCACGTTTCCCGAAATAAACAATCAATTACAATCTGTTTTAATTAAAAATGTAAAAAAAATTCAAAATAAATTCAATAATGGGATTATTAAAGCATTTAAACCGAGTAATAAGGCTTTTCTAAGCATGAGTGACTATAAATGAACTTTTCTTGACAATGGATGGCTTTTGCTCCACGTTTCCCGAGGCAAATAATCAATTACAATCTGTTTTAATCAAAAAATGTAAAAACAATTCAAAATTAATTCAACAATGGGATTATAAAAGTATTTAAACCGAGTAATAAGGCTTTTCTAGGCATGAGTGACTATAAATGATCTTTTCTTGACAATGGATGGCTTTCGCTCCACGTTTCCCGAGATAAACAATCAATTACAATCTGTTTTAATCAAAAATGTTAAAAAAAATTCAAAATAAATTCAATAATGGGATTATTAAAGCATTTAAACCAAGTAATAAGGCTTTTCTAGGCATGAGTGACTATAAATGAGCTTTTCTTGACAATAGATGGCTTTCACTCCATGTTTCCTGAGGTAAACAATCAATTACAATATGTTTTAATCAAAAAATGTTAAAAAAAAATTCAAAATAAATTCAATAATGGGATTATAAAAGGATTTAAACCGAGTAATAAGGCTTTTCTAGGCATGAGTGACTATAAATGATCTTTTCTTGATAATGGATGGCTTTCGCTCCACGTTTCCCGAGATAAACAATCAATTACAATCTGTTTTAATCAAAAATGTAAAAAAAATTCAAAATAAATTCAATAATGGGATTATAAAAGCATTTAAACCGAGTAATAAGGCTTTTTTAGGCATGAGTGACTATAAATGATCTTTTCTTGACAATGGATGGCTTTCGCTCCACGTTTCCCGAGATAAACAATCAATTACCATCTGTTTTAATCAAAAATGTAAAAAAAATTCAAAATAAATTCAATAATGGGATTATTAAAGCATTTAAACCGAGTAATAAGGCTTTTCTAAGCATGAGTGACTATAAATGAACTTTTCTTGACAATGGATTGCTTTTTCTCCATGTTTCCCGAGGCAAACAATCAATTACAATCTGTTTTAATCAAAAACTGTTAAAAAAAATTCAAAATAAATTCAATAATGGGATTATAAAAGCATGTAAACCGAGTAATAAGGCTTTTCTAGGCATGAGTGACTATAAATGATCTTTTCTTGACAATGGATGGCTTTCGCTCCACGTTTCCCGAAATAAACAATCAATTACAATCTGTTTTAATTAAAAATGTAAAAAAAATTCAAAATAAATTCAATAATGGGATTATTAAAGCATTTAAACCGAGTAATAAGGCTTTTTTAGGCATGAGTGACTATAAATGATCTTTTCTTGACAATGGATGGCTTTCGCTCCACGTTTCCCGAGATAAACAATCAATTACAATCTGTTTTAATCAAAAAAGTAAAAAAAATTCAAAATAAATTCAATAATGGGATTATAAAAGCATTTAAACCGAGTAATAAGGCTTTTCTAGGCATGAGTGACTATAAATGATCTTTTCTTGACAATGGATGGCTTTCGCTCGACGTTTCCCGAGATAAACAATCAATTACAATCTGTTTTAATCAAAAATGTAAAAACAATTCAAAATAAATTCAATAATGGGATTATAAAAGCATTTAAACCGAGTAATAAGGCTTTTCTAGGCATGAGTGACTATAAATGAGCTTTTCTTGACGATAGATGGCTTTCGCTCCACGTTTCCCGAGATAAACAATCAATTACAATCTGTTTTAATCAAAAATGTAAAAAAAATTCAAAATAAATTCAATAATGGGATTATAAAAGCATTTAAACCGAGTAATAAGGCTTTTCTAGGCATGAGTGACTATAAATGATCTTTTCTTGACAATGGATGGCTTTCGCTTCACGTTTCTCGAGGTAAACAATCAATTACATTTTGTTTTAATCAAAAAATGTAAAAAGATTCAAATTAAATTCAATTATGGAATTATAAAAGCATTTAAAGCGAGTATTAAGGATTTTATAGGCATGAGTGACTATAAATGAACTTTTCTTGACAATGGATGGCTTTTGCTCCACGTTTCCCGAGGCAAACAATTAATTACAATTTGTTTTAATCAAAAAATGTAAAAACAATTCAAAATAAATTCAATAATGGGATTATAAAAGTATTTAAACCGAGTAATAAGGCTTTTCTAGGCATGAGTGACTATAAATGATCTTTTCTTGACAATGGATGGCTTTCGCTCCACGTTTCCCGAGATAAACAATCAATTACAATCTGTTTTAATCAAAAATGTTAAAAAAAATTCAAAATAAATTCAATAATGGGATTATTAAAGCATTTAAACCATGTAATAAGGCTTTCCTAGGCATGAGTGACTATAAATGAGCTTTTCTTGACAATAGATGGCTTTCGCTCCATGTTTCCTAAGGTAAACAATCAATTACAATATGTTTTAATCAAAAAATGTTAAAAAAAATTCAAAATAAATTCAATAATGGGATTATAAAAGCATTTAAACCGAGTAATAAGGCTTTTCTAGTTATGAGTGACTCTAAATGATCTTTTCTTGACAATGGATGGCTTTCGCTCCACGTTTCCCGAGCTAAACAATCAATTACAATCTGTTTTAATAAAAAATGTAAAAAAAATTTAAAATAAATTCAATAATGGGATTATAAAAGCATTTAAACCGAGTAATAAGGCTTTTTTAGGCATGAGTGACTATAAATGATCTTTTCTTGACAATGGATGGCTTTCGCTCCACGTTTCCCGAGATAAACAATCAATTACAATCTGTTTTAATCAAAAATGTAAAAAAAATTCAAAATAAATTCAATAATGGGATTATAAAAGCATTTAAACCGAGTAATAAGGCTTTTCTAGGCATGAGTGACTATGAATGATCTTTTCTTGACAATGGATGGCTTTCGCTCCACGTTTCCCGAGATAAACAATCAATTACAATCTGTTTTAATCAAAAATGTAAAAACAATTCAAAATAAATTCAATAATGGGATTATAAAAGCATTTAAACCGAGTAATAAGGCTTTTCTAGGCATGAGTGACTATAAATGAGCTTTTCTTGACGATAGATGGCTTTCGCTCCATGTTTCCTGAGGTAAACAATCAATTACAATATGTTTTAATCAAAAAATGTTAAAAAAAAATTCAAAATAAATTCAGTAATGGGATTATAAAAGCATTTAAACCGAGTAATAAGGCTTTTCTAGTTATTAGTGACTCTAAATGATCTTTTCTTGACAATGGATGGCTTTTGCTCCACGTTTCCAGAGGCAAAAAATCAATTACATTCTCTTTTAATCAAAAAATGTAAAAACATTTCAAAATAAATTCAATAATGGGATTATAAAAGCATTTAAACCGAGTAATAAGGCTTTTCTAGGCATGAGTGACTATAAATGATATTTTCTTGACAATGGATGGCTTTCACTCCACGTTTCCCGAGATAAACAATCAATTACATTCTGTTTTAATCAAAAATGTAAAAAAAATTCAAAATAAATTCAATAATGGGATTATAAAAGCATTTAAACCGAGTAATAAGGCTTTTCTAGGCATGAGCGACTATAAATGATCTTTTCTTGACAATGGATGGCTTTCGCTCCACGTTTCCCGAGATAAACAATCAATTACAATCTGTTTTAATCAAAAATGTAAAAAAAATTCAAAATAAATTCAATAATGGGATTATAAAAGCATTTAAACCGAGTAATAAGGCTTTTCTAGGCATGAGTGACTATAAATGATCTTTTCTTGACAATGGATGGCTTTCGCTCCACGTTTCCCGAGATAAACAATCAATTACATTTTGTTTTAATCAAAAAATGTAAAAAGATTCAAATTAAATTCAATTATGGAATTATAAAAGCATTTAAAGCGAGTATTAAGGATTTTATAGGCATGAGTGACTATAAATGAACTTTTCTTGACAATGGATGGCTTTTGTTCCACGTTTCCCGAGGCAAACAATCAATTACAATCTGTTTTAATCAAAAAATGTAAAAACAATTCAAAATAAATTCAATAATGGGATTATAAAAGTATTTAAACCGAGTAATAAGGCTTTTCTAGGCATGAGTGACTATAAATGAACTTTTCTTGACAATGGATGGCTTTCGCTCCACGTTTCCCGAGATAAACAATCAATTACAATCTGTTTTAATCAAAAATGTTAAAAAAAATTCAAAATAAATTCAATAATGGGATTATTAAAGCATTTAAACCGAGTAATAAGGCTTTTCTAACCATGAGTGACTATAAATGAACTTTTCTTGACAATGGATGGCTTTTGCTCCACGTTTCCCGAGGCAAACAATTAATTACAATCTGTTTTAATCAAAAAATGTAAAAACAATTCAAAATAAATTCAATAATGGGATTATAAAAGTATTTAAACCGAGTAATAAGGCTTTTCTAGGCATGAGTGACTATAAATGATCTTTTCTTGACAATGGATGGCTTTCGCTCTACGTTTCCCGAGATAAACAATCAATTACAATCTGTTTTAATCAAAAATGTAAAAAAAATTCAAAATAAATTCAATAATGGGATTATAAAAGCATTTAAACCGAGTAATAAGGCTTTTCTAGGCATGAGTGACTATAAATGATCTTTTCTTGACAATGGATGGCTTTCGCTCCACGTTTCCCGAGATAAACAATCAATTACAATCTGTTTTAATCAAAAATGTAAAAAAAATTCAAAATAAATTCAATAATGGGATTATAAAAGCATTTAAACCGAGTAATAAAGCTTTTCTAGGCATGAGTGACTATAAATGATCTTTTCTTGACAATGGATGGCTTTCGCTCCACGTTTCCCGAGATAAACAATCAATTACAATCTGTTTTAATCAAAAATGTAAAAAAAATTCAAAATAAATTCAATAATGGGATTATAAAAGCATTTAAACCGAGTAATAAGGCTTTTCTAGGCATGAGTGACTATAAATGATCTTTTCTTGACAATGGATGGCTTTCGCTCCACGTTTCCCGAGATAAACAATCAATTACAATCTGTTTTAATCAAAAATGTAAAAACAATTCAAAATAAATTCAATAATGGGATTATAAAAGCATTTAAACCGAGTAATAAGGCTTTTCTAGGCATGAGTGACTATAAATGAGCTTTTCTTGACGATAGATGGCTTTCGCTCCATGTTTCCTGAGGTAAACAATCAATTACAATATGTTTTAATCAAAAAATGTTAAAAAAAAATTCAAAATAAATTCAGTAATGGGATTATAAAAGCATTTAAACCGAGTAATAAGGCTTTTCTAGTTATTAGTGACTCTAAATGATCTTTTCTTGACAATGGATGGCTTTTGCTCCACGTTTCCAGAGGCAAAAAATCAATTACATTCTCTTTTAATCAAAAAATGTAAAAACATTTCAAAATAAATTCAATAATGGGATTATAAAAGCATTTAAACCGAGTAATAAGGCTTTTCTAGGCATGAGTGACTATAAATGATATTTTCTTGACAATGGATGGCTTTCACTCCACGTTTCCCGAGATAAACAATCAATTACAATCTGTTTTAATCAAAAATGTAAAAAAAATTCAAAATAAATTCAATAATGGGATTATAAAAGCATTTAAACCGAGTAATAAGGCTTTTCTAGGCATGAGCGACTATAAATGATCTTTTCTTGACAATGGATGGCTTTCGCTCCACGTTTCCCGAGATAAACAATCAATTACAATCTGTTTTAATCAAAAATGTAAAAAAAATTCAAAATAAATTCAATAATGGGATTATAAAAGCATTTAAACCGAGTAATAAGGCTTTTCTAGGCATGAGTGACTATAAATGATCTTTTCTTGACAATGGATGGCTTTCGCTTCACGTTTCTCGAGGTAAATAATCAATTACATTTTGTTTTAATCAAAAAATGTAAAAAGATTCAAATTAAATTCAATTATGGAATTATAAAAGCATTTAAAGCGAGTACTAAGGATTTTATAGGCATGAGTGACTATAAATGAACTTTTCTTGACAATGGATGGCTTTTGCTCCACGTTTCCCGAGGTAAACAATCAATTACAATCTGTTTTATTCAAAAAATGTAAAAACAATTCAAAATAAATTCAATAATGGGATTATAAAAGTATTTAAACCGAGTAATAAGGCTTTTCTAGGCATGAGTGACTATAAATGAACTTTTCTTGACAATGGATGGCTTTCGCTCCACGTTTCCCGAGATAAACAATCAATTACAATCTGTTTTAATCAAAAATGTTAAAAAAAATTCAAAATAAATTCAATAATGGGATTATTAAAGCATTTAAACCAAGTAATAAGGCTTTTCTAGGCATGAGTGACTATAAATGAGCTTTTCTTGACAATAGTTGGCTTTCGCTCCATGTTTCCTGAGGTAAACAATCAATTACAATCTGTTTTATTCAAAAAATGTTAAAAAAAATTCAAAATACATTCAATAATGGGATTATAAAAGCATTTAAACCGAGTAATAAGGCTTTTCTAGTTATGAGTGACTCTAAATGATCTTTTCTTTACAATGGATGGCTTTTGCTCCACGTTTCCAGAGGCAAACAATCAATTACAATCTCTTTAAATCAAAAAATGTAAAAACATTTCAAAATAAATTCAATAATGGGATTATAAAAGCATTTAAACCGAGTAATAAGGCTTTTCTAGGCATGAGTGACTATAAATGATCTTTTCTTGACAATGGATGGCTTTCGCTCCACGTTTCCCGAGATAAACAATCAATTACAATCTGTTTCAATCAAAAATGTAAAAAAAATTCAAAATAAATTCAATAATGGGAGTATAAAAGCATTTAAACCGAGTAATAAGGCTTTTCTAGGCATGAGTGACTATAAATGATCTTTTCTTGACAATGGATGGCTTTCGCTCCACGTTTCCCGAGATAAACAATCAATTACAATCTATTTTAATCAAAAATGTAAAAAAAATTCAAAATAAATTCAATAATAGGATTATTAAAGCATTTAAACCGAGTAATAAGGCTTTTCCAAGCATGAGTGACTATAAATGAACTTTTCTTGACAATGGATGGCTTTTGCTCCATGTTTCCCGAGGCAAACAATCAATTACAATCTGTTTTAATCAAAAACTGTTAAAAAAAATTCAAAATAAATTCAATAATGAGATTATAAAAGCATTTAAACCGAGTAATAAGGCTTTTCTAGGCATGAGTGACTATAAATGATCTTTTCTTGACAATGGATGGCTTTCGCTCCACGTTTCCCGAGATAAACAATCAATTACAATCTGTTTTAATCAAAAATATAAAAAAAATTCAAAATAAATTCAATAATGGGATTATTAAAGCATTTAAACCGAGTAATAAGGCTTTTCTAAGCATGAGTGACTATAAATGAACTTTTCTTGACAATGGATGGCTTTTGCTCCACGTTTCCCGAGGCAAACAATCAATTACAATATGTTTTAATCAAAAAATGTAAAAACAATTCAAAATAAATTCAATAATGGGATTATAAAAGTATTTAAACCGAGTAATAAGGCTTTTCTAGGCATGAGTGACTATAAATGATCTTTTCTTGACAATGGATGGCTTTCGCTCCACGTTTCCCGAGATAAACAATCAATTACAATCTGTTTTAATCAAAAATGTAAAAAAAATTCAAAATAAAATCAATAATGGGATTATAAAAGCATTTAAACCGAGTAATAAGGCTTTTCTAGGCATGAGTGACTATAAATGATCTTTTCTTGACAATGGATGGCTTTCGCTCCGCGTTTCCCGAGATAAACAATCAATTACAATCTGTTTTAATCAAAAATGTAAAAAAAATTCAAAATAAATTCAATAATGGGATTATAAAAGCATTTAAACCGAGTAATAAGGCTTTTCTAGGCATGAGTGACTATAAATGATCTTTTCTTGACAATGGATGGCTTTCGCTCCACGTTTCCCGAGATAAACAATCAATTACAATCTGTTTTAATCAAAAATGTAAAAAAAATTCAAAATAAATTCAATAATGGGATTATTAAAGCATTTAAACCGAGTAATAAGGCTTTTCTAAGCATGAGTGACTATAAATGAACTTTTCTTGACAATGGATGGCTTTTGCTCCACGTTTCCCGAGGCAAACAATCAATTACAATCTGTTTTAATCAAAAAATGTAAAAACAATTCAAAATAAATTCAATAATGGGATTATAAAAGTATTTAAACCGAGTAATAAGGCTTTTCTAGGCATGAGTGACTATAAATGATCTTTTCTTGACAATGGATGGCTTTCGCTCCACGTTTCCCGAGATAAACAATCAATTACAATCTGTTTTAATCAAAAATGTAAAAAAAATTCAAAATAAATTCAATAATGGGATTATAAAAGCATTTAAACCGAGTAATAAAGCTTTTCTAGGCATGAGTGACTATAAATGATCTTTTCTTGACAATGGATGGCTTTCGCTCCACGTTTCCCGAGATAAACAATCAATTACAATCTGTTTTAATCAAAAATGTAAAAAAAATTCAAAATAAATTCAATAATGGGATTATAAAAGCATTTAAACCGAGTAATAAGTCTTTTCTAGGCATGAGTGACTATAAATGATCTTTTCTTGACAATGGATGGCTTTCGCTTCACGTTTCTCGAGGTAAATAATCAATTACATTTTGTTTTAATCAAAAAATGTAAAAAGATTCAAATTAAATTCAATTATGGAATTATAAAAGCATTTAAAGCGAGTATTAAGGATTTTATAGGCATGAGTGACTATAAATGAACTTTTCTTGACAATGGATGGCTTTTGCTCCACGTTTCCCGAGGCAAACAATCAATTACAATCTGTTTTAATCAAAAAATGTAAAAACAATTCAAAATAAATTCAATAATGGGATTATAAAAGTATTTAAACCGAGTAATAAGGCTTTTCTAGGCATGAGTGACTATAAATGAACTTTTCTTGACAATGGATGGCTTTCGCTCCACGTTTCCCGAGATAAACAATCAATTACAATCTGTTTTAATCAAAAATGTTAAAAAAAATTCAAAATAAATTCAATAATGGGATTATTAAAGCATTTAAACCAAGTAATAAGGCTTTTCTAGGCATGAGTGACTATAAATGAGCTTTTCTTGACAATAGTTGGCTTTCGCTCCATGTTTCCTGAGGTAAACAATTAATTACAATCTGTTTTAATCAAAAAATGTTAAAAAAAATTCAAAATACATTCAATAATGGGATTATAAAAGCATTTAAACCGAGTAATAAGGCTTTTCTAGTTATGAGTGACTCTAAATGATCTTTTCTTGACAATGGATGGCTTTTGCTCCACGTTTCTAGAGGCAAAAAATCAATTACATTCTGTTTTAATCAAAAAATGTAAAAAGATTCAAAATAAATTCAATTATGGAATTATAAAAGCATTTAAAGCGAGTATTAAGGATTTTATAGGCATGAGTGACTATAAATGAACTTTTCTTGACAATGGATGGCTTTTGCTCCACGTTTCCCGAGGCAAACAATCAATTACAATCTGTTTTAATCAAAAAATGTTAAAAACAATTCAAAATAAATTCAATAATGGGATTATAAAAGTATTTAAACCGAGTAATAAGGCTTTTCTAGGCATGAGTGACTATAAATGAGCTTTTCTTGACGATAGATGGCTTTCGCTCCATGTTTCCTGAGGTAAACAATCAATTACAATATGTTTTAATCAAAAAATGTTAAAAAAAAATTCAAAATAAATTCAGTAATGGGATTATAAAAGCATTTAAACCGAGTAATAAGGCTTTTCTAGTTATTAGTGACTCTAAATGATCTTTTCTTGACAATGGATGGCTTTTGCTCCACGTTTCCAGAGGCAAAAAATCAATTACATTCTCTTTTAATCAAAAAATGTAAAAACATTTCAAAATAAATTCAATAATGGGATTATAAAAGCATTTAAACCGAGTAATAAGGCTTTTCTAGGCATGAGTGACTATAAATGATATTTTCTTGACAATGGATGGCTTTCACTCCACGTTTCCCGAGATAAACAATCAATTACATTCTGTTTTAATCAAAAATGTAAAAAAAATTCAAAATAAATTCAATAATGGGATTATAAAAGCATTTAAACCGAGTAATAAGGCTTTTCTAGGCATGAGCGACTATAAATGATCTTTTCTTGACAATGGATGGCTTTCGCTCCACGTTTCCCGAGATAAACAATCAATTACAATCTGTTTTAATCAAAAATGTAAAAAAAATTCAAAATAAATTCAATAATGGGATTATAAAAGCATTTAAACCGAGTAATAAGGCTTTTCTAGGCATGAGTGACTATAAATGATCTTTTCTTGACAATGGATGGCTTTCGCTCCACGTTTCCCGAGATAAACAATCAATTACATTTTGTTTTAATCAAAAAATGTAAAAAGATTCAAATTAAATTCAATTATGGAATTATAAAAGCATTTAAAGCGAGTATTAAGGATTTTATAGGCATGAGTGACTATAAATGAACTTTTCTTGACAATGGATGGCTTTTGTTCCACGTTTCCCGAGGCAAACAATCAATTACAATCTGTTTTAATCAAAAAATGTAAAAACAATTCAAAATAAATTCAATAATGGGATTATAAAAGTATTTAAACCGAGTAATAAGGCTTTTCTAGGCATGAGTGACTATAAATGAACTTTTCTTGACAATGGATGGCTTTCGCTCCACGTTTCCCGAGATAAACAATCAATTACAATCTGTTTTAATCAAAAATGTTAAAAAAAATTCAAAATAAATTCAATAATGGGATTATTAAAGCATTTAAACCGAGTAATAAGGCTTTTCTAACCATGAGTGACTATAAATGAACTTTTCTTGACAATGGATGGCTTTTGCTCCACGTTTCCCGAGGCAAACAATTAATTACAATCTGTTTTAATCAAAAAATGTAAAAACAATTCAAAATAAATTCAATAATGGGATTATAAAAGTATTTAAACCGAGTAATAAGGCTTTTCTAGGCATGAGTGACTATAAATGATCTTTTCTTGACAATGGATGGCTTTCGCTCTACGTTTCCCGAGATAAACAATCAATTACAATCTGTTTTAATCAAAAATGTAAAAAAAATTCAAAATAAATTCAATAATGGGATTATAAAAGCATTTAAACCGAGTAATAAGGCTTTTCTAGGCATGAGTGACTATAAATGATCTTTTCTTGACAATGGATGGCTTTCGCTCCACGTTTCCCGAGATAAACAATCAATTACAATCTGTTTTAATCAAAAATGTAAAAAAAATTCAAAATAAATTCAATAATGGGATTATAAAAGCATTTAAACCGAGTAATAAAGCTTTTCTAGGCATGAGTGACTATAAATGATCTTTTCTTGACAATGGATGGCTTTCGCTCCACGTTTCCCGAGATAAACAATCAATTACAATCTGTTTTAATCAAAAATGTAAAAAAAATTCAAAATAAATTCAATAATGGGATTATAAAAGCATTTAAACCGAGTAATAAGGCTTTTCTAGGCATGAGTGACTATAAATGATCTTTTCTTGACAATGGATGGCTTTCGCTCCACGTTTCCCGAGATAAACAATCAATTACAATCTGTTTTAATCAAAAATGTAAAAACAATTCAAAATAAATTCAATAATGGGATTATAAAAGCATTTAAACCGAGTAATAAGGCTTTTCTAGGCATGAGTGACTATAAATGAGCTTTTCTTGACGATAGATGGCTTTCGCTCCATGTTTCCTGAGGTAAACAATCAATTACAATATGTTTTAATCAAAAAATGTTAAAAAAAAATTCAAAATAAATTCAGTAATGGGATTATAAAAGCATTTAAACCGAGTAATAAGGCTTTTCTAGTTATTAGTGACTCTAAATGATCTTTTCTTGACAATGGATGGCTTTTGCTCCACGTTTCCAGAGGCAAAAAATCAATTACATTCTCTTTTAATCAAAAAATGTAAAAACATTTCAAAATAAATTCAATAATGGGATTATAAAAGCATTTAAACCGAGTAATAAGGCTTTTCTAGGCATGAGTGACTATAAATGATATTTTCTTGACAATGGATGGCTTTCACTCCACGTTTCCCGAGATAAACAATCAATTACAATCTGTTTTAATCAAAAATGTAAAAAAAATTCAAAATAAATTCAATAATGGGATTATAAAAGCATTTAAACCGAGTAATAAGGCTTTTCTAGGCATGAGCGACTATAAATGATCTTTTCTTGACAATGGATGGCTTTCGCTCCACGTTTCCCGAGATAAACAATCAATTACAATCTGTTTTAATCAAAAATGTAAAAAAAATTCAAAATAAATTCAATAATGGGATTATAAAAGCATTTAAACCGAGTAATAAGGCTTTTCTAGGCATGAGTGACTATAAATGATCTTTTCTTGACAATGGATGGCTTTCGCTTCACGTTTCTCGAGGTAAATAATCAATTACATTTTGTTTTAATCAAAAAATGTAAAAAGATTCAAATTAAATTCAATTATGGAATTATAAAAGCATTTAAAGCGAGTACTAAGGATTTTATAGGCATGAGTGACTATAAATGAACTTTTCTTGACAATGGATGGCTTTTGCTCCACGTTTCCCGAGGCAAACAATCAATTACAATCTGTTTTATTCAAAAAATGTAAAAACAATTCAAAATAAATTCAATAATGGGATTATAAAAGTATTTAAACCGAGTAATAAGGCTTTTCTAGGCATGAGTGACTATAAATGAACTTTTCTTGACAATGGATGGCTTTCGCTCCACGTTTCCCGAGATAAACAATCAATTACAATCTGTTTTAATCAAAAATGTTAAAAAAAATTCAAAATAAATTCAATAATGGGATTATTAAAGCATTTAAACCAAGTAATAAGGCTTTTCTAGGCATGAGTGACTATAAATGAGCTTTTCTTGACAATAGTTGGCTTTCGCTCCATGTTTCCTGAGGTAAACAATCAATTACAATCTGTTTTATTCAAAAAATGTTAAAAAAAATTCAAAATACATTCAATAATGGGATTATAAAAGCATTTAAACCGAGTAATAAGGCTTTTCTAGTTATGAGTGACTCTAAATGATCTTTTCTTTACAATGGATGGCTTTTGCTCCACGTTTCCAGAGGCAAACAATCAATTACAATCTCTTTAAATCAAAAAATGTAAAAACATTTCAAAATAAATTCAATAATGGGATTATAAAAGCATTTAAACCGAGTAATAAGGCTTTTCTAGGCATGAGTGACTATAAATGATCTTTTCTTGACAATGGATGGCTTTCGCTCCACGTTTCCCGAGATAAACAATCAATTACAATCTGTTTTAATCAAAAATGTAAAAAAAATTCAAAATAAATTCAATAATGGGATTATAAAAGCATTTAAACCGAGTAATAAAGCTTTTCTAGGCATGAGTGACTATAAATGATCTTTTCTTGACAATGGATGGCTTTCGCTCCACGTTTCCCGAGATAAACAATCAATTACAATCTGTTTTAATCAAAAATGTAAAAAAAATTCAAAATAAATTCAATAATGGGATTATAAAAGCATTTAAACCGAGTAATAAGTCTTTTCTAGGCATGAGTGACTATAAATGATCTTTTCTTGACAATGGATGGCTTTCGCTTCACGTTTCTCGAGGTAAATAATCAATTACATTTTGTTTTAATCAAAAAATGTAAAAAGATTCAAATTAAATTCAATTATGGAATTATAAAAGCATTTAAAGCGAGTATTAAGGATTTTATAGGCATGAGTGACTATAAATGAACTTTTCTTGACAATGGATGGCTTTTGCTCCACGTTTCCCGAGGCAAACAATCAATTACAATCTGTTTTAATCAAAAAATGTAAAAACAATTCAAAATAAATTCAATAATGGGATTATAAAAGTATTTAAACCGAGTAATAAGGCTTTTCTAGGCATGAGTGACTATAAATGAACTTTTCTTGACAATGGATGGCTTTCGCTCCACGTTTCCCGAGATAAACAATCAATTACAATCTGTTTTAATCAAAAATGTTAAAAAAAATTCAAAATAAATTCAATAATGGGATTATTAAAGCATTTAAACCAAGTAATAAGGCTTTTCTAGGCATGAGTGACTATAAATGAGCTTTTCTTGACAATAGTTGGCTTTCGCTCCATGTTTCCTGAGGTAAACAATTAATTACAATCTGTTTTAATCAAAAAATGTTAAAAAAAATTCAAAATACATTCAATAATGGGATTATAAAAGCATTTAAACCGAGTAATAAGGCTTTTCTAGTTATGAGTGACTCTAAATGATCTTTTCTTGACAATGGATGGCTTTTGCTCCACGTTTCTAGAGGCAAACAATCAATTACAATCTCTTTTAATCAAAAAATGTAAAAACATTTCAAAATAAAATCAATAATGGGATTATAAAAGCATTTAAACCGAGTAATAAGGCTTTTCTAGGCATGAGTGACTATAAATGATCTTTTCTTGACAATGGATGGCTTTCGCTCCACGTTTCCCGAGATAAACAATCAATTACAATCTGTTTTAATCAAAAATGTAAAAACATTTCAAAATAAATTCAATAATGGGATTATAAAAGCATTTAAACCGAGTAATAAGGCTTTTCTAGGCATGAGTGACTATAAATGATCTTTTCTTGACAATGGATGGCTTTCGCTCCACGTTTCCCGAGATAAACAATCAATTACAATTTGTTTTAATCAAAAATGTAAAAAAAATTCAAAATAAATTCAATAATGGGATTATAAAATCATTTAAACCGAGTAATAAGGCTTTTCTAGGCATGAGTGACTATAAATGATCTTTTCTTGACAATGGATGGCTTTCGCTCCACGTTTCCCGAGATAAACAATCAATTACAATCTGTTTTAATCAAAAATGTAAAAAAAATTCAAAATAAATTCAATAATGGGATTATTAAAGCATTTAAACCGAGTAATAAGGCTTTTCTAAGCATGAGTGAATATAAATGAACTTTTCTTGACAATGGATGGCTTTTGCTCCACGTTTCCCGAGGCAAACAATCAATTACAATCTGTTTTAATCAAAAAATGTAAAAACAATTCAAAATAAATTCAATAATGGGATTATAAAAGTATTTAAACCGAGTAATAAGGCTTTTCTAGGCATGAGTGACTATAAATGATCTTTTCTTGACAATGGATGGCTTTCGCTCCACGTTTCCCGAGATAAACAATCAATTACAATCTGTTTTAATCAAAAATGTAAAAAAAATTCAAAATAAATTCAATAATGGGATTATAAAAGCATTTAAACCGAGTAATAAGGCTTTTCTAGGCATGAGTGACTATAAATGATCTTTTCTTGACAATGGATGGCTTTCGCTCCACGTTTCCCGAGATAAACAATCAATTACAATCTGTTTTAATCAAAAATGTAAAAAAAATTCAAAATAAATTCAATAATGGGATTATAAAAGCATTTAAACCGAGTAATAAAGCTTTTCTAGGCATGAGTGACTATAAATGATCTTTTCTTGACAATGGATGGCTTTCGCTCCACGTTTCCCGAGATAAACAATCAATTACAATCTGTTTTAATCAAAAATGTAAAAAAAATTCAAAATAAATTCAATAATGGGATTATAAAAGCATTTAAACCGAGTAATAAGGCTTTTCTAGGCATGAGTGACTATAAATGATCTTTTCTTGACAATGGATGGCTTTCGCTTCACGTTTCTCGAGGTAAATAATCAATTACATTTTGTTTTAATCAAAAAATGTAAAAAGATTCAAATTAAATTCAATTATGGAATTATAAAAGCATTTAAAGCGAGTATTAAGGATTTTATAGGCATGAGTGACTATAAATGAACTTTTCTTGACAATGGATGGCTTTTGCTCCACGTTTCCCGAGGCAAACAATCAATTACAATCTGTTTTAATCAAAAAATGTAAAAACAATTCAAAATAAATTCAATAATGGGATTATAAAAGTATTTAAACCGAGTAATAAGGCTTTTCTAGGCATGAGTGACTATAAATGAACTTTTCTTGACAATGGATGGCTTTCGCTCCACGTTTCCCGAGATAAACAATCAATTACAATCTGTTTTAATCAAAAATGTTAAAAAAAATTCAAAATAAATTCAATAATGGGATTATTAAAGCATTTAAACCAAGTAATAAGGCTTTTCTAGGCATGAGTGACTATAAATGAGCTTTTCTTGACAATAGTTGGCTTTCGCTCCATGTTTCCTGAGGTAAACAATCAATTACAATATGTTTTAATCAAAAAATGTTAAAAAAAATTCAAAATACATTCAATAATGGGATTATAAAAGCATTTAAACCGAGTAATAAGGCTTTTCTAGTTATGAGTGACTCTAAATGATCTTTTCTTGACAATGGATGGCTTTTGCTCCACGTTTCCAGAGGCAAACAATCAATTACAATCTCTTTAAATCAAAAAATGTAAAAACATTTCAAAATAAATTCAATAATGGGATTATAAAAGCATTTAAACCGAGTAATAAGGCTTTTCTAGGCATGAGTGACTATAAATGATCTTTTCTTGACAATGGATGGCTTTCGCTCCACGTTTCCCGAGATAAACAATCAATTACAATCTGTTTCAATCAAAAATGTAAAAAAAATTCAAAATAAATTCAATAATGGGATTATAAAAGCATTTAAACCGAGTAATAAGGCTTTTCTAGGCATGAGTGACTATAAATGATCTTTTCTTGACAATGGATGGCTTTCGCTCCACGTTTCCCAAGATAAACAATCAATTACAATCTATTTTAATCAAAAATGTAAAAAAAATTCAAAATAAATTCAATAATGGGATTATTAAAGCATTTAAACCGAGCAATAAGGCTTTTCTAAGCATGAGTGACTATAAATGAACTTTTCTTGACAATGGATGGCTTTTGCTCCATGTTTCCCGAGGCAAACAATCAATTACAATCTGTTTTAATCAAAAACTGTTAAAAAAAATTCAAAATAAATTCAATAATGGGATTATAAAAGCATTTAAACCGAGTAATAAGGCTTTTCTAGGCATGAGTGACTATAAATGATCTTTTCTTGAAAATGGATGGCTTTCGCTCCACGTTTCCCGAGATAAACAATCAATTACAATCTGTTTTAATCAAAAATGTAAAAAAAATTCAAAATAAATTCAATAATGGGATTATAAAACCATTTAAACCGAGTAATAAGGCTTTTCTAGGCATGAGTGATTATAAATGATCTTTTCTTGACAATGGATGGCTTTCGCTCCACGTTTCCCGAGATAAACAATCAATTACAATCTGTTTAAATCAAAAATGTAAAAAAAATTCAAAATAAATTCAATAATGGGATTATTAAAGCATTTAAACCGAGTAGTAAGGCTTTTCTAAGCATGAGTGACTATAAATGAACTTTTCTTGACAATGGATGGCTTTTGCTCCACGTTTCCCGAGGCAAACAATCAATTACAATCTATTTTAATCAAAAAATGTAAAAACAATTCAAAATAAATTCAATAATGGGATTATAAAAGTATTTAAACCGAGTAATAAGGCTTTTCTAGGCATGAGTGACTATAAATGATCTTTTCTTGACGATGGATGGCTTTCGCTCCACGTTTCCCGAGATAAACAATCAATTACAATCTGTTTTAATCAAAAATGTTAAAAAAATTAAAAATAAATTCAATAATGGGATTATTAAAGCATTTAAACCAAGTAATAAGGCTTTTCTAGGCATGAGTGACTATAAATGAGCTTTTCTTGACAATAGATGGCTTTCATTCCATGTTTCCTGAGGTAAACAATCAATTACAATATGTTTTAATCAAAAAATGTTAAAAAAAAATTCAAAATAAATTCAATAATGGGATTATAAAAGCATTTAAACCGAGTAATAAGGCTTTTCTAGTTATGAGTGACTCTAAATGATCTTTTCTTGACAATGGATGGCTTTTGCTCCACGTTTCCCGAGGCAAACAATCAATTACAATCTCTTTTAATCAAAAAATGTAAAAACATTTCAAAATAAAATCAATAATGGGATTATAAAAGCATTTAAACCGAGTAATAAGGCTTTTCTAGGCATGAGTGACTATAAATGATCTTTTCTTGACAATGGATGGCTTTCGCTCCACGTTTCCCGAGATAAACAATCAATTACAATCTGTTTTAATCAAAAATGTAAAAAAAATTCAAAATAAATTCAATAATGGGATTATAAAAGCATTTAAACCGAGTAATAAAGCTTTTCTAGGCATGAGTGACTATAAATGATCTTTTCTTGACAATGGATGGCTTTCGCTCCACGTTTCCCGAGATAAACAATCAATTACAATCTGTTTTAATCAAAAATGTAAAAAAAATTCAAAATAAATTCAATAATGGGATTATAAAAGCATTTAAACCGAGTAATAAGGCTTTTCTAGGCACGAGTGACTATAAATGATCTTTTCTTGACAATGGATGGCTTTCGCTCCACGTTTCCCGAGATAAACAATCAATTACAATCTGTTTTAATCAAAAATGTAAAAAAAATTCAAAATAAAATCAATAATGGGATTATAAAAGCATTTAAACCGAGTAATAAGGCTTTTCTAGGCATGAGTGACTATAAATGATCTTTTCTTGACAATGGATGGCTTTCGCTCCACGTTTCCCGAGATAAACAATCAATTACAATCTCTTTTAATCAAAAATGTAAAAAAAATTCAAAATAAATTCAATAATGGGATTATTAAAGCATTTAAACCGAGTAATAAGGCTTTTCTAAGCATGAGTGACTATAAATGAACTTTTCTTGACAATGGATGGCTTTTGCTCCACGTTTCCCGAGGCAAACAATCAATTACAATATGTTTTAATCAAAAAATGTAAAAACAATTCAAAATAAATTCAATAATGGGATTATAAAAGTATTTAAACCGAGTAATAAGGCTTTTCTAGGCATGAGTGACTATAAATGATCTTTTCTTGACAATGGATGGCTTTCGCTCCACGTTTCCCGAGATAAACAATCAATTACAATCTGTTTTAATCAAAAATGTAAAAAAAATTCAAAATAAAATCAATAATGGGATTATAAAAGCATTTAAACCGAGTAATAAGGCTTTTCTAGGCATGAGTGACTATAAATGATCTTTTCTTGACAATGGATGGCTTTCGCTCCGCGTTTCCCGAGATAAACAATCAATTACAATCTGTTTTAATCAAAAATGTAAAAAAAATTCAAAATAAATTCAATAATGGGATTATAAAAGCATTTAAACCGAGTAATAAGGCTTTTCTAGGCATGAGTGACTATAAATGATCTTTTCTTGACAATGGATGGCTTTCGCTCCACGTTTCCCGAGATAAACAATCAATTACAATCTGTTTTAATCAAAAATGTAAAAAAAATTCAAAATAAATTCAATAATGGGATTATTAAAGTATTTAAACCGAGTAATAAGGCTTTTCTAAGCATGAGTGACTATAAATGAACTTTTCTTGACAATGGATGGCTTTTGCTCCACGTTTCCCGAGGCAAACAATCAATTACAATCTGTTTTAATCAAAAAATGTAAAAACAATTCAAAATAAATTCAATAATGGGATTATAAAAGTATTTAAACCGAGTAATAAGGCTTTTCTAGGCATGAGTGACTATAAATGATCTTTTCTTGACAATGGATGGCTTTCGCTCCACGTTTCCCGAGAAAAACAATCAATTACAATCTGTTTTAATCAAAAATGTAAAAAAAATTCAAAATAAATTCAATAATGGGATTATAAAAGCATTTAAACCGAGTAATAAAGCTTTTCTAGGCATGAGTGACTATAAATGATCTTTTCTTGACAATGGATGGCTTTCGCTCCACGTTTCCCGAGATAAACAATCAATTACAATCTGTTTTAATCAAAAATGTAAAAAAAATTCAAAATAAATTCAATAATGGGATTATAAAAGCATTTAAACCGAGTAATAAGTCTTTTCTAGGCATGAGTGACTATAAATGATCTTTTCTTGACAATGGATGGCTTTCGCTTCACGTTTCTCGAGGTAAATAATCAATTACATTTTGTTTTAATCAAAAAATGTAAAAAGATTCAAATTAAATTCAATTATGGAATTATAAAAGCATTTAAAGCGAGTATTAAGGATTTTATAGGCATGAGTGACTATAAATGAACTTTTCTTGACAATGGATGGCTTTTGCTCCACGTTTCCCGAGGCAAACAATCAATTACAATCTGTTTTAATCAAAAAATGTAAAAACAATTCAAAATAAATTCAATAATGGGATTATAAAAGTATTTAAACCGAGTAATAAGGCTTTTCTAGGCATGAGTGACTATAAATGAACTTTTCTTGACAATGGATGGCTTTCGCTCCACGTTTCCCGAGATAAACAATCAATTACAATCTGTTTTAATCAAAAATGTTAAAAAAAATTCAAAATAAATTCAATAATGGGATTATTAAAGCATTTAAACCAAGTAATAAGGCTTTTCTAGGCATGAGTGACTAAAAATGAGCTTTTCTTGACAATAGTTGGCTTTCGCTCCATGTTTCCTGAGGTAAACAATCAATTACAATCTGTTTTAATCAAAAAATGTTAAAAAAAATTCAAAATACATTCAATAATGGGATTATAAAAGCATTTAAACCGAGTAATAAGGCTTTTCTAGTTATGAGTGACTCTAAATGATCTTTTCTTGACAATGGATGGCTTTTGCTCCACGTTTCCAGAGGCAAACAATCAATTACAATCTCTTTAAATCAAAAAATGTAAAAACATTTCAAAATAAATTCAATAATGGGATTATAAAAGCATTTAAACCGAGTAATAAGGCTTTTCTAGGCATGAGTGACTATAAATGATCTTTTCTTGACAATGGATGGCTTTCGCTCCACGTTTCCCGAGATAAACAATCAATTACAATCTGTTTCAATCAAAAATGTAAAAAAAATTCAAAATAAATTCAATAATGGGATTATAAAAGCATTTAAACCGAGTAATAAGGCTTTTCTAGGCATGAGTGACTATAAATGATCTTTTCTTGACAATGGATGGCTTTCGCTCCACGTTTCCCGAGATAAACAATCAATTACAATCTATTTTAATCAAAAATGTAAAAAAAATTCAAAATAAATTCAATAATGGGATTATTAAAGCATTTAAACCGAGCAATAAGGCTTTTCTAAGCATGAGTGACTATAAATGAACTTTTCTTGACAATGGATGGCTTTTGCTCCATGTTTCCCGAGGCAAACAATCAATTACATTCTGTTTTAATCAAAAACTGTTAAAAAAAATTCAAAATAAATTCAATAATGGGATTATAAAAGCATTTAAACCGAGTAATAAGGCTTTTCTAGGCATGAGTGACTATAAATGATATTTTCTTGAAAATGGATGGCTTTCGCTCCACGTTTCCCGAGATAAACAATCAATTACAATCTGTTTTAATCAAAAATGTAAAAAAAATTCAAAATAAATTCAATAATGGGATTATAAAAGCATTTAAACCGAGTAATAAGGCTTTTCTAGGCATGAGTGATTATAAATGATCTTTTCTTGACAATGGATGGCTTTCGCTCCACGTTTCCCGAGATAAACAATCAATTACAATCTGTTTTAATCAAAAATGTAAAAAAAATTCAAAATAAATTCAATAATGCGATTATTAAAGCATTTAAACCGAGTAATAAGGCTTTTCTAAGCATGAGTGACTATAAATGAACTTTTCTTGACAATGGATGGCTTTTGCTCCACGTTTCCCGAGGCAAACAATCAATTACAATCTATTTTAATCAAAAAATGTAAAAACAATTCAAAATAAATTCAATAATGGGATTATAAAAGTATGTAAACCGAGTAATAAGGCTTTTCTAGGCATGAGTGACTATAAATGATCTTTTCTTGACAATGGATGGCTTTCGCTCCACGTTTCCCGAGATAAACAATCAATTACAATCTGTTTTAATCAAAAATGTTAAAAAAATTCAAAATAAATTCAATAATGGGATTATTAAAGCATTTAAACCAAGTAATAAGGCTTTTCTAGGCATGAGTGACTATAAATGAGCTTTTCTTGACAATAGATGGCTTTCACTCCATGTTTCCTGAGGTAAACAATCAATTACAATATGTTTTAATCAAAAAATGTTAAAAAAAAATTCAAAATAAATTCAATAATGGGATTATAAAAGCATTTAAACCGAGTAATAAGGCTTTTCTAGTTATGAGTGACTCTAAATGATCTTTTCTTGACAATGGATGGCTTTTGCTCCACGTTTCTAGAGGCAAACAATCAATTACAATCTCTTTTAATCAAAAAATGTAAAAACATTTCAAAATAAAATCAATAATGGGATTATAAAAGCATTTAAACCGAGTAATAAGGCTTTTCTAGGCATGAGTGACTATAAATGATCTTTTCTTGACAATGGATGGCTTTCGCTCCACGTTTCCCGAGATAAACAATCAATTACAATCTGTTTTAATCAAAAATGTAAAAACATTTCAAAATAAATTCAATAATGGGATTATAAAAGCATTTAAACCGAGTAATAAGGCTTTTCTAGGCATGAGTGACTATAAATGATCTTTTCTTGACAATGGATGGCTTTCGCTCCACGTTTCCCGAGATAAACAATCAATTACAATTTGTTTTAATCAAAAATGTAAAAAAAATTCAAAATAAATTCAATAATGGGATTATAAAAGCATTTAAACCGAGTAATAAGGCTTTTCTAGGCATGAGTGACTATAAATGATCTTTTCTTGACAATGGATGGCTTTCGCTCCACGTTTCCCGAGATAAACAATCAATTACAATCTGTTTTAATCAAAAATGTAAAAAAAATTCAAAATAAATTCAATAATGGGATTATTAAAGCATTTAAACCGAGTAATAAGGCTTTTCTAAGCATGAGTGAATATAAATGAACTTTTCTTGACAATGGATGGCTTTTGCTCCACGTTTCCCGAGGCAAACAATCAATTACAATCTGTTTTAATCAAAAAATGTAAAAACAATTCAAAATAAATTCAATAATGGGATTATAAAAGTATTTAAACCGAGTAATAAGGCTTTTCTAGGCATGAGTGACTATAAATGATCTTTTCTTGACAATGGATGGCTTTCGCTCCACGTTTCCCGAGATAAACAATCAATTACAATCTGTTTTAATCAAAAATGTAAAAAAAATTCAAAATAAATTCAATAATGGGATTATAAAAGCATTTAAACCGAGTAATAAGGCTTTTCTAGGCATGAGTGACTATAAATGATCTTTTCTTGACAATGGATGGCTTTCGCTCCACGTTTCCCGAGATAAACAATCAATTACAATCTGTTTTAATCAAAAATGTAAAAAAAATTCAAAATAAATTCAATAATGGGATTATAAAAGCATTTAAACCGAGTAATAAAGCTTTTCTAGGCATGAGTGACTATAAATGATCTTTTCTTGACAATGGATGGCTTTCGCTCCACGTTTCCCGAGATAAACAATCAATTACAATCTGTTTTAATCAAAAATGTAAAAAAAATTCAAAATAAATTCAATAATGGGATTATAAAAGCATTTAAACCGAGTAATAAGGCTTTTCTAGGCATGAGTGACTATAAATGATCTTTTCTTGACAATGGATGGCTTTCGCTTCACGTTTCTCGAGGTAAATAATCAATTACATTTTGTTTTAATCAAAAAATGTAAAAAGATTCAAATTAAATTCAATTATGGAATTATAAAAGCATTTAAAGCGAGTATTAAGGATTTTATAGGCATGAGTGACTATAAATGAACTTTTCTTGACAATGGATGGCTTTTGCTCCACGTTTCCCGAGGCAAACAATCAATTACAATCTGTTTTAATCAAAAAATGTAAAAACAATTCAAAATAAATTCAATAATGGGATTATAAAAGTATTTAAACCGAGTAATAAGGCTTTTCTAGGCATGAGTGACTATAAATGAACTTTTCTTGACAATGGATGGCTTTCGCTCCACGTTTCCCGAGATAAACAATCAATTACAATCTGTTTTAATCAAAAATGTTAAAAAAAATTCAAAATAAATTCAATAATGGGATTATTAAAGCATTTAAACCAAGTAATAAGGCTTTTCTAGGCATGAGTGACTATAAATGAGCTTTTCTTGACAATAGTTGGCTTTCGCTCCATGTTTCCTGAGGTAAACAATCAATTACAATATGTTTTAATCAAAAAATGTTAAAAAAAATTCAAAATACATTCAATAATGGGATTATAAAAGCATTTAAACCGAGTAATAAGGCTTTTCTAGTTATGAGTGACTCTAAATGATCTTTTCTTGACAATGGATGGCTTTTGCTCCACGTTTCCAGAGGCAAACAATCAATTACAATCTCTTTAAATCAAAAAATGTAAAAACATTTCAAAATAAATTCAATAATGGGATTATAAAAGCATTTAAACCGAGTAATAAGGCTTTTCTAGGCATGAGTGACTATAAATGATCTTTTCTTGACAATGGATGGCTTTCGCTCCACGTTTCCCGAGATAAACAATCAATTACAATCTGTTTCAATCAAAAATGTAAAAAAAATTCAAAATAAATTCAATAATGGGATTATAAAAGCATTTAAACCGAGTAATAAGGCTTTTCTAGGCATGAGTGACTATAAATGATCTTTTCTTGACAATGGATGGCTTTCGCTCCACGTTTCCCAAGATAAACAATCAATTACAATCTATTTTAATCAAAAATGTAAAAAAAATTCAAAATAAATTCAATAATGGGATTATTAAAGCATTTAAACCGAGCAATAAGGCTTTTCTAAGCATGAGTGACTATAAATGAACTTTTCTTGACAATGGATGGCTTTTGCTCCATGTTTCCCGAGGCAAACAATCAATTACAATCTGTTTTAATCAAAAACTGTTAAAAAAAATTCAAAATAAATTCAATAATGGGATTATAAAAGCATTTAAACCGAGTAATAAGGCTTTTCTAGGCATGAGTGACTATAAATGATCTTTTCTTGAAAATGGATGGCTTTCGCTCCACGTTTCCCGAGATAAACAATCAATTACAATCTGTTTTAATCAAAAATGTAAAAAAAATTCAAAATAAATTCAATAATGGGATTATAAAACCATTTAAACCGAGTAATAAGGCTTTTCTAGGCATGAGTGATTATAAATGATCTTTTCTTGACAATGGATGGCTTTCGCTCCACGTTTCCCGAGATAAACAATCAATTACAATCTGTTTAAATCAAAAATGTAAAAAAAATTCAAAATAAATTCAATAATGGGATTATTAAAGCATTTAAACCGAGTAATAAGGCTTTTCTAAGCATGAGTGACTATAAATGAACTTTTCTTGACAATGGATGGCTTTTGCTCCACGTTTCCCGAGGCAAACAATCAATTACAATCTATTTTAATCAAAAAATGTAAAAACAATTCAAAATAAATTCAATAATGGGATTATAAAAGTATTTAAACCGAGTAATAAGGCTTTTCTAGGCATGAGTGACTATAAATGATCTTTTCTTGACGATGGATGGCTTTCGCTCCACGTTTCCCGAGATAAACAATCAATTACAATCTGTTTTAATCAAAAATGTTAAAAAAATTAAAAATAAATTCAATAATGGGATTATTAAAGCATTTAAACCAAGTAATAAGGCTTTTCTAGGCATGAGTGACTATAAATGAGCTTTTCTTGACAATAGATGGCTTTCATTCCATGTTTCCTGAGGTAAACAATCAATTACAATATGTTTTAATCAAAAAATGTTAAAAAAAAATTCAAAATAAATTCAATAATGGGATTATAAAAGCATTTAAACCGAGTAATAAGGCTTTTCTAGTTATGAGTGACTCTAAATGATCTTTTCTTGACAATGGATGGCTTTTGCTCCACGTTTCCCGAGGCAAACAATCAATTACAATCTCTTTTAATCAAAAAATGTAAAAACATTTCAAAATAAAATCAATAATGGGATTATAAAAGCATTTAAACCGAGTAATAAGGCTTTTCTAGGCATGAGTGACTATAAATGATCTTTTCTTGACAATGGATGGCTTTCGCTCCACGTTTCCCGAGATAAACAATCAATTACAATCTGTTTTAATCAAAAATGTAAAAAAAATTCAAAATAAATTCAATAATGCGATTATTAAAGCATTTAAACCGAGTAATAAGGCTTTTCTAAGCATGAGTGACTATAAATGAACTTTTCTTGACAATGGATGGCTTTTGCTCCACGTTTCCCGAGGCAAACAATCAATTACAATCTATTTTAATCAAAAAATGTAAAAACAATTCAAAATAAATTCAATAATGGGATTATAAAAGTATGTAAACCGAGTAATAAGGCTTTTCTAGGCATGAGTGACTATAAATGATCTTTTCTTGACAATGGATGGCTTTCGCTCCACGTTTCCCGAGATAAACAATCAATTACAATCTGTTTTAATCAAAAATGTTAAAAAAATTCAAAATAAATTCAATAATGGGATTATTAAAGCATTTAAACCAAGTAATAAGGCTTTTCTAGGCATGAGTGACTATAAATGAGCTTTTCTTGATAATAGATGGCTTTCACTCCATGTTTCCTGAGGTAAACAATCAATTACAATATGTTTTAATCAAAAAATGTTAAAAAAAAATTCAAAATAAATTCAATAATGGGATTATAAAAGCATTTAAACCGAGTAATAAGGCTTTTCTAGTTATGAGTGACTCTAAATGATCTTTTCTTGACAATGGATGGCTTTTGCTCCACGTTTCTAGAGGCAAACAATCAATTACAATCTCTTTTAATCAAAAAATGTAAAAACATTTCAAAATAAAATCAATAATGGGATTATAAAAGCATTTAAACCGAGTAATAAGGCTTTTCTAGGCATGAGTGACTATAAATGATCTTTTCTTGACAATGGATGGCTTTCGCTCCACGTTTCCCGAGATAAACAATCAATTACAATCTGTTTTAATCAAAAATGTAAAAACATTTCAAAATAAATTCAATAATGGGATTATAAAAGCATTTAAACCGAGTAATAAGGCTTTTCTAGGCATGAGTGACTATAAATGATCTTTTCTTGACAATGGATGGCTTTCGCTCCACGTTTCCCGAGATAAACAATCAATTACAATTTGTTTTAATCAAAAATGTAAAAAAAATTCAAAATAAATTCAATAATGGGATTATAAAAGCATTTAAACCGAGTAATAAGGCTTTTCTAGGCATGAGTGACTATAAATGATCTTTTCTTGACAATGGATGGCTTTCGCTCCACGTTTCCCGAGATAAACAATCAATTACAATCTGTTTTAATCAAAAATGTAAAAAAAATTCAAAATAAATTCAATAATGGGATTATTAAAGCATTTAAACCGAGTAATAAGGCTTTTCTAAGCATGAGTGAATATAAATGAACTTTTCTTGACAATGGATGGCTTTTGCTCCACGTTTCCCGAGGCAAACAATCAATTACAATCTGTTTTAATCAAAAAATGTAAAAACAATTCAAAATAAATTCAATAATGGGATTATAAAAGTATTTAAACCGAGTAATAAGGCTTTTCTAGGCATGAGTGACTATAAATGATCTTTTCTTGACAATGGATGGCTTTCGCTCCACGTTTCCCGAGATAAACAATCAATTACAATCTGTTTTAATCAAAAATGTAAAAAAAATTCAAAATAAATTCAATAATGGGATTATAAAAGCATTTAAACCGAGTAATAAGGCTTTTCTAGGCATGAGTGACTATAAATGATCTTTTCTTGACAATGGATGGCTTTCGCTCCACGTTTCCCGAGATAAACAATCAATTACAATCTGTTTTAATCAAAAATGTAAAAAAAATTCAAAATAAATTCAATAATGGGATTATAAAAGCATTTAAACCGAGTAATAAAGCTTTTCTAGGCATGAGTGACTATAAATGATCTTTTCTTGACAATGGATGGCTTTCGCTCCACGTTTCCCGAGATAAACAATCAATTACAATCTGTTTTAATCAAAAATGTAAAAAAAATTCAAAATAAATTCAATAATGGGATTATAAAAGCATTTAAACCGAGTAATAAGGCTTTTCTAGGCATGAGTGACTATAAATGATCTTTTCTTGACAATGGATGGCTTTCGCTTCACGTTTCTCGAGGTAAATAATCAATTACATTTTGTTTTAATCAAAAAATGTAAAAAGATTCAAATTAAATTCAATTATGGAATTATAAAAGCATTTAAAGCGAGTATTAAGGATTTTATAGGCATGAGTGACTATAAATGAACTTTTCTTGACAATGGATGGCTTTTGCTCCACGTTTCCCGAGGCAAACAATCAATTACAATTTGTTTTAATCAAAAAATGTAAAAACAATTCAAAATAAATTCAATAATGGGATTATAAAAGTATTTAAACCGAGTAATAAGGCTTTTCTAGGCATGAGTGACTATAAATGAACTTTTCTTGACAATGGATGGCTTTCGCTCCACGTTTCCCGAGATAAACAATCAATTACAATCTGTTTTAATCAAAAATGTTAAAAAAAATTCAAAATAAATTCAATAATGGGATTATTAAAGCATTTAAACCAAGTAATAAGGCTTTTCTAGGCATGAGTGACTATAAATGAGCTTTTCTTGACAATAGTTGGCTTTCGCTCCATGTTTCCTGAGGTAAACAATCAATTACAATATGTTTTAATCAAAAAATGTTAAAAAAAATTCAAAATACATTCAATAATGGGATTATAAAAGCATTTAAACCGAGTAATAAGGCTTTTCTAGTTATGAGTGACTCTAAATGATCTTTTCTTGACAATGGATGGCTTTTGCTCCACGTTTCCAGAGGCAAACAATCAATTACAATCTCTTTAAATCAAAAAATGTAAAAACATTTCAAAATAAATTCAATAATGGGATTATAAAAGCATTTAAACCGAGTAATAAGGCTTTTCTAGGCATGAGTGACTATAAATGATCTTTTCTTGACAATGGATGGCTTTCGCTCCACGTTTCCCGAGATAAACAATCAATTACAATCTGTTTCAATCAAAAATGTAAAAAAAATTCAAAATAAATTCAATAATGGGATTATAAAAGCATTTAAACCGAGTAATAAGGCTTTTCTAGGCATGAGTGACTATAAATGATCTTTTCTTGACAATGGATGGCTTTCGCTCCACGTTTCCCAAGATAAACAATCAATTACAATCTATTTTAATCAAAAATGTAAAAAAAATTCAAAATAAATTCAATAATGGGATTATTAAAGCATTTAAACCGAGCAATAAGGCTTTTCTAAGCATGAGTGACTATAAATGAACTTTTCTTGACAATGGATGGCTTTTGCTCCATGTTTCCCGAGGCAAACAATCAATTACAATCTGTTTTAATCAAAAACTGTTAAAAAAAATTCAAAATAAATTCAATAATGGGATTATAAAAGCATTTAAACCGAGTAATAAGGCTTTTCTAGGCATGAGTGACTATAAATGATCTTTTCTTGAAAATGGATGGCTTTCGCTCCACGTTTCCCGAGATAAACAATCAATTACAATCTGTTTTAATCAAAAATGTAAAAAAAATTCAAAATAAATTCAATAATGGGATTATAAAACCATTTAAACCGAGTAATAAGGCTTTTCTAGGCATGAGTGATTATAAATGATCTTTTCTTGACAATGGATGGCTTTCGCTCCACGTTTCCCGAGATAAACAATCAATTACAATCTGTTTAAATCAAAAATGTAAAAAAAATTCAAAATAAATTCAATAATGGGATTATTAAAGCATTTAAACCGAGTAGTAAGGCTTTTCTAAGCATGAGTGACTATAAATGAACTTTTCTTGACAATGGATGGCTTTTGCTCCACGTTTCCCGAGGCAAACAATCAATTACAATCTATTTTAATCAAAAAATGTAAAAACAATTCAAAATAAATTCAATAATGGGATTATAAAAGTATTTAAACCGAGTAATAAGGCTTTTCTAGGCATGAGTGACTATAAATGATCTTTTCTTGACGATGGATGGCTTTCGCTCCACGTTTCCCGAGATAAACAATCAATTACAATCTGTTTTAATCAAAAATGTTAAAAAAATTAAAAATAAATTCAATAATGGGATTATTAAAGCATTTAAACCAAGTAATAAGGCTTTTCTAGGCATGAGTGACTATAAATGAGCTTTTCTTGACAATAGATGGCTTTCATTCCATGTTTCCTGAGGTAAACAATCAATTACAATATGTTTTAATCAAAAAATGTTAAAAAAAAATTCAAAATAAATTCAATAATGGGATTATAAAAGCATTTAAACCGAGTAATAAGGCTTTTCTAGTTATGAGTGACTCTAAATGATCTTTTCTTGACAATGGATGGCTTTTGCTCCACGTTTCCCGAGGCAAACAATCAATTACAATCTCTTTTAATCAAAAAATGTAAAAACATTTCAAAATAAAATCAATAATGGGATTATAAAAGCATTTAAACCGAGTAATAAGGCTTTTCTAGGCATGAGTGACTATAAATGATCTTTTCTTGACAATGGATGGCTTTCGCTCCACGTTTCCCGAGATAAACAATCAATTACAATCTGTTTTAATCAAAAATGTAAAAAAAATTCAAAATAAATTCAATAATGGGATTATAAAAGCATTTAAACCGAGTAATAAAGCTTTTCTAGGCATGAGTGACTATAAATGATCTTTTCTTGACAATGGATGGCTTTCGCTCCACGTTTCCCGAGATAAACAATCAATTACAATCTGTTTTAATCAAAAATGTAAAAAAAATTCAAAATAAATTCAATAATGGGATTATAAAAGCATTTAAACCGAGTAATAAGGCTTTTCTAGGCACGAGTGACTATAAATGATCTTTTCTTGACAATGGATGGCTTTCGCTCCACGTTTCCCGAGATAAACAATCAATTACAATCTGTTTTAATCAAAAATGTAAAAAAAATTCAAAATAAAATCAATAATGGGATTATAAAAGCATTTAAACCGAGTAATAAGGCTTTTCTAGGCATGAGTGACTATAAATGATCTTTTCTTGACAATGGATGGCTTTCGCTCCACGTTTCCCGAGATAAACAATCAATTACAATCTCTTTTAATCAAAAATGTAAAAAAAATTCAAAATAAATTCAATAATGGGATTATAAAAGCATTTAAACCGAGTAATAAGGCTTTTCTAGGCATGAGTGACTATAAATGATCTTTTCTTGACAATGGATGGCTTTCGCTCCACGTTTCTCGAGATAAACAATCAATTACAATCTGTTTTAATCAAAAATGTAAAAAAAATTCAAAATAAATTCAATAATGGGATTATTAAAGCATTTAAACCGAGTAATAAGGCTTTTCTAAGCATGAGTGACTATAAATGAACTTTTCTTGACAATGGATGGCTTTTGCTCCACGTTTCCCGAGATAAACAATCAATTACAATCTGTTTTAATCAAAAAATGTAAAAACAATTCAAAATAAATTCAATAATGGGATTATAAAAGTATTTAAACCGAGTAATAAGGCTTTTCTAGGCATGAGTGACTATAAATGATCTTTTCTTGACAATGGATGGCTTTCGCTCCACGTTTCCCGAGATAAACAATCAATTACAATCTGTTTTAATCAAAAATGTAAAAAAAATTCAAAATAAATTCAATAATGGGATTATAAAAGCATTTAAACTGAGTAATAAGACTTTTCTAGGCATGAGTGACTATAAATGATCTTTTCTTGACAATGGATGGCTTTCGCTCCACGTTTCCCGAGATAAACAATCAATTACAATCTGTTTTAATCAAAAATGTAAAAAAAATTCAAAATAAATTCAATAATGGGATTATAAAAGCATTTAAACCGAGTAATAAGGCTTTTCTAGGCATGAGTGACTATAAATGATCTTTTCTTGACAATGGATGGCTTTCGCTTCACGTTTCTCGAGGTAAATAATCAATTACATTTTGTTTTAATCAAAAAATGTAAAAAGATTCAAATTAAATTCAATTATGGAATTATAAAAGCATTTAAAGCGAGTATTAAGGATTTTATAGGCATGAGTGACTATAAATGAACTTTTCTTGACAATGGATGGCTTTTGCTCCACGTTTCCCGAGGCAAACAATCAATTACAATCTGTTTTAATCAAAAAATGTAAAAACAATTCAAAATAAATTCAATAATGGGATTATAAAAGTATTTAAACCGAGTAATAAAGCTTTTCTAGGCATGAGTGACTATAAATGATCTTTTCTTGACAATGGATGGCTTTCGCTCCACGTTTCCCGAGATAAACAATCAATTACAATCTGTTTTGATCAAAAATGTTAAAAAAAATTAAAATAAATTCAATAATGGGATTATTAAAGCATTTAAACCAAGTAATAAGGCTTTTCTAGGCATGAGTGACTATAAATGAGCTTTTCTTGACAATAGATGGCTTTCGCTCCATGTTTCCTGCGGTAAACAATCAATTACAATCTGTTTTAATCAAAAAATGTTAAAAAAAAATTCAAAATAAATTCAATAATGGGATTATAAAAGTATTTAAACCGAGTAATAAGGCTTTTCTAGTTATGAGTGACTCTAAATGATCTTTTCTTGACAATTGATGGCTTTTGCTCCACGTTTCCAGAGGCAAACAATCAATTACAATCTCTTTTAATCAAAAAATGTAAAAACATTTCAAAATAAATTCAATAATGGGATTATAAAAGCATTTAAACCGAGTAATAAGGCTTTTCTAGGCATGAGTGACTATAAATGATCTTTTCTTGACAATGGATGGCTTTCGCTCCACGTTTCCCGAGATAAACAATCAATTACAATCTGTTTTAATCAAAAATGTAAAAAAAATTCAAAATAAATTCAATAATGGGATTATAAAAGCATTTAAACCGAGTAATAAGGCTTTTCTAGGCATGAGTGACAATAAATTATCTTTTCTTGACAATGGATGGCTTTCGCTCCACGTTTCCCGAGATAAACAATCAATTACAATCTGTTTTAATCAAAAATGTAAAAAAAATTCAAAATAAATTCAATAATGGGATTATAAAAGCATTTAAACCGAGTAATAAAGCTTTTCTAGGCATGAGTGACTATAAATGATCTTTTCTTGACAATGGATGGCTTTCACTCCACGTTTCCCGAGATAAACAATCTGTTTTAATCAAAAATGTAAAAAAAATTCAAAATAAATTCAATAATGGGATTATTAAAGCATTTAAACCGAGTAATAAGGTTTTTCTAAGCATTAGTGACTATAAATGAACTTTTCTTGACAATGGATGGCTTTTGCTCCACGTTTCCCGAGGCAAACAATCAATTACAATCTGTTTTAATCAAAAAATGTAAAAACTATTCAAAATAAATTCAATAATGGGATTATAAAAGTATTTAAACCGAGTAATAAGGCTTTTCTAGGCATGAGTGACTATAAATGATCTTTTCTTGACAATGGATGGCTTTTGCTCCACGTTTCCCGAGCCAAAGAATCAATTACAATCTGTTTTAATCAAAAAATGTAAAAACAATTCAAAATAAATTCAATAATGGGATTATAAAAGTATTTAAACCGAGTAATAAGGCTTTTCTAGGCATGAGTGACTATAAATGATCTTTTCTTGACAATGGATGGCTTTCGCTCCACGTTTCCCGAGATAAACAATCAATTACAATCTGTTTTAATCAAAAATGTTAAAAAAAATTAAAAATAAATTCAATAATGGGATTATTAAAGCATTTAAACCAAGTAATAAGGCTTTTCTAGGCATGAGTGACTATAAATGAGCTTTTCTTGACAATAGATGGCTTTCGCTCCATGTTTCCTGAGGTAAACAATCAATTACAATCTGTTTTAATCAAAAAATGTTAAAAAAAATTTCAAAAGAAATTCAATAATGGGATTATAAAAGTATTTAAACCGAGTAATAAGGCTTTTCTAGTTATGAGTGACTCTAAATGATCTTTTCTTGACAATGGATGGCTTTTGCTCCACGTTTCCCGAGGCAAACAATCAATTGCAATATGTTTTAATCAAAAAATGTAAAAAAATTCAAAATAAGTTCAATAATGGGATTATAAAAGCATTTAAACCGAGTAATAAGGCTTTTCTAGGCATGAGTGACTATAAATGAACTTTTCTTGACAATGGATGGCTTTCGCTCCATGTTTCCCGAGGAAAACAATCAAATACAATCTGTTTTAACCAAAAAATGTAAAAAAAATTCAAACTAATTTCAATAATGGGATTATAAAAGCATTTAAACCGAGTAATAAGGCTTTTCTAGGCATGAGTGACTATAAATGATCTTTTCTTGACAATGGATGGCTTTCGCTCCACGTTTCCCGAGATAAACAATCAATTACAATCTGTTTTAATCAAAAATGTAAAAAAAATTCAAAATAAATTCAATAATGGGATTATAAAAGCATTTAAACCGAGTAATAAGGCTTTTCTAGGAATGAGTGACTATAAATGATCTTTTCTTGACAATGGATGGCTTTCGTTCCACGTTTCCCGAGATAAACAATCAAATACAATCAGTTTTAACCAAAAATGTAAAAAAAATTCAAAATAAATTCAATAATGGGATTATTAAAGCATTTAAACCGAGTAATAAGGCTTTTCTAAGCATGAGTGACTATAAATGAACTTTTCTTGACAATGGATGGCTTTTGCTCCACGTTTCCCGAGGCAAACAATCAATTGCAATATGTTTTAATCAAAAAATGTAAAAAAATTCAAAATAAGTTCAATAATGGGATTATAAAAGCATTTAAACCGAGTAATAAGGCTTTTCTAGGCATGAGTGACTATAAATGAACTTTTCTTGACAATGGATGGCTTTCGCTCCATGTTTCCCGAGGAAAACAATCAAATACAATCTGTTTTAATCAAAAAATGTAAAAAAAATTCAAACTAAATTCAATAATGGGATTATAAAAGCATTTAAACCGAGTAATAAGGCTTTTCTAGGCATGAGTGACTATAAATGAACTTTTCTTGACAATGGATGGCTTTCGCTCCATGTTTCCCGAGGAAAACAATCAAATACAATCTGTTTTAATCAAAAAATGTAAAAAAAATTCAAACTAAATTCAATAATGGGATTATAAAAGCATTTAAACCGAGTAATAAGGCTTTTCTAGGCATGAGTGACTATAAATGATCTTTTCTTGACAATGGATGGCTTTCGCTCCACGTTTCCCGAGATAAACAATCAATTACAATCTGTTTTAATCAAAAATGTAAAAAAAATTCAAAATAAATTCAATAATGGGATTATAAAAGCATTTAAACCGAGTAATAAGGCTTTTCTAGGCATGAGTGACTATAAATGATCTTTTCTTGACAATGGATGGCTTTCGTTCCACGTTTCCCGAGATAAACAATCAAATACAATCAGTTTTAATGAAAAATGTAAAAAAAATTCAAAATAAATTCAATAATGGGATTATTAAAGCATTTAAACCGAGTAATAAGGCTTTTCTAAGCATGAGTGACTATAAATGAACTTTTCTTGACAATGGATGGCTTTTGCTCCATGTTTCCCGAGGCAAACAATCAATTACAATCTGTTTTAATCAAAAACTGTTAAAAAAAAATCAAAATAAATTCAATAATGGGATTATAAAAGCATTTAAACCGAGTAATAAGGCTTTTCTAGGCAAGAGTGACTATAAATGATCTTTTCTTGACAATGGATGGCTTTTGCTCCGTGTTTCCTGAGATAAACAATCAATTACAATCTGTTTTAATCAAAAATGTAAAAAAAATTCAAAATAAATTCAATAATGGGATTATAAAAGCATTTAAACCGAGTAATAAGGCTTTTCTAGGTATGAGTGACTATAAATGATCTTTTCTTGACAATGGATGGCTTTCGCTCCACGTTTCCCGAGATAAACAATCTGTTTTAATCAAAAATGTAAAAAAAATTCAAAATAAATTCAATAATGGGATTATTAAAGCATTTAAACCGAGTAATAAGGCTTTTCTAAGCATGAGTGACTATAAATGAACTTTTCTTGACAATGGATGGCTTTTGCTCCACGTTTCCCGAGGCAAACAATCAATTACAATCTGTTTTAATCAAAAAATGTAAAAACAATTCAAAATAAATTCAATAATGGGATTATAAAAGTATTTAAACCGAGTAATAAGGCTTTTCTAGGCATGAGTGACTATAAATGATCTTTTCTTGACAATGGATGGCTTTCGCTCCACGTTTCCCGAGATAAACAATCAATTACAATCTGTTTTAATCAAAAAATGTAAAAAAAATTCAAAATAAATTCAATAATGGGATTATAAAAGCATTTAAACCGAGTAATAAGGCTTTTCTAGGCATGAGTGACTATAAATGATCTTTTCTTGACAATAGATGGCTTTCGCTCCATGTTTCCTGAGGTAAACAATCAATTACAATATGTTTTAATCAAAAAATGTTAAAAAAAAATTCAAAATAAAATCAATAATGGGATTATAAAAGCATTTAAACCGAGTAATAAGGCTTTTCTAGTTATGAGTGACTCTAAATGATCTTTTCTTGACAATGGATGGCTTTTGCTCTACGTTTTCCGAGGCAAACAATCAATTACAATCTGTTTTAATCAAAAATGTAAAAAAAATTCAAAATAAATTCAATAATGGGATTATAAAAGCATTTAAACCGAGTAATAAGGCTTTTCTAGGCATGAGTGACTATAAATGATCTTTTCTTGACAATGGATGGCTTTCGCTCCACGTTTCCCGAGATAAACAATCAATTACAATCTGTTTTAATCAAAAATGTAAAAACAATTCAAAATAAATTCGATAATGGGATTATAAAAGTATTTAAACCGAGTAATAAGGCTTTTCTAGGAATGAGTGACTATAAATGATCTTTTCTTGACAATGGATGGCTTTCGCTCCATGTTTCCCGAGGTAAACAATCAATTACAATCTGTTTTAATCAAAAAATGTAAAAAAAAATTCAAAATAAATTCAATAATGGGATTATAAAAGCATTTAAACCGAGTAATAAGGCTTTTCTAGGCATGAGTGACTATAAATGATCTTTTCTTGACAATGGATGGCTTTCGCTCCACGTTTCCCGAGATAAACAATCAATTACAATCTGTTTTAATCAAAAATGTAAAAAAATTCAAAATAAATTCAATAATGGGATTATAAAAGCATTTAAACCGAGTAATAAGGCTTTTCTAGGCATGAGTGACTATAAATGATCTTTTCTTGACAATGGATGGCTTTCGCTCCACGTTTCCCGAGATAAACAATCAATTACAATCTGGTTTAATCAAAAATGTAAAAAAAATTCAAAATAAATTCAATAATGGGATTATAAAAGCATTTAAACCGAGTAATAAGGCTTTTCTAGGCATGAGTGACTATAAATGATCTTTTCTTGACAATGGATGGCTTTCGCTTCACGTTTCTCGAGGTAAATAATCAATTACATTTTGTTTTAATCAAAAAATGTAAAAAGATTCAAATTAAATTCAATTAGGGAATTATAAAAGCATTTAAAGCGAGTATTAAGGATTTTATAGTCATGAGTGACTATAAATGAACTTTTCTTGACAATGGATGGCTTTTGCTCCACGTTTCCCGAGGCAAACAATCAATTACAATCTGTTTTAATCAAAAAATGTAAAAACAATTCAAAATAAATTCGATAATGGGATTATAAAAGTATTTAAACCGAGTAATAAGGCTTTTCTAGGAATGAGTGACTATAAATGATCTTTTCTTGACAATGGATGGCTTTCGCTCCATGTTTCCCGAGGTAAACAATCAATTACAATCTGTTTTAATCAAAAAATGTAAAAAAAATTCAAAATAAATTCAATAATGGGATTATAAAAGCATTTAAACCGAGTAATAAGGCTTTTCTAGGCATGAGTGACTATAAATGATCTTTTCTTGACAATGGATGGCTTTCGCTCCACGTTTCCCGAGATAAACAATCAATTACAATATGTTTTAATCAAAAATGTAAAAAAAATTCAAAATAAATTCAATAATGGGATTATAAAAGCATTTAAACCGAGTAATAAGGCTTTTCTAGGCATGAGTGACTATAAATGATCTTTTCTTGACAATGGATGGCTTTCGCTCCACGTTTCCCGAGATAAACAATCAATTACAATCTGTTTTAATCAAAAATGTAAAAAAAATTCAAAATAAATTCAATAATGGGATTATTAAAGCATTTAAACCGAGTAATAAGGCTTTTCTAAGCATGAGTGACTATAAATGAACTTTTCTTGACAATGGATGGCTTTTGCTCCACATTTCCCGAGGCAAACAATCAATTACAATCTGTTTTAATCAAAAAATGTAAAAACAATTCAAAATAAATTCAATAATGGGATTATAAAAGTATTTAAACCGAGTAATAAGGCTTTTCTAGGCATGAGTGACTATAAATGATCTTTTCTTGACAATGGATGGCTTTCGCTCCACGTTTCCCGAGATAAACAATCAATTACAATCTCTTTTAATCAAAAATGTAAAAAGAATTCAAAATAAATTCAATAATGGGATTATAAAAGCATTTAAACCGAGTAATAAGGCTTTTCTAGGCATGAGTGACTATAAATGATCTTTTCTTGACAATGGATGGCTTTCGCTCCACGTTTCTCGAGATAAACAATCAATTACAATCTGTTTTAATCAAAAATGTAAAAAAAATTCAAAATAAATTCAATAATGGGATTATTAAAGCATTTAAACCGAGTAATAAGGCTTTTCTAAGCATGAGTGACTATAAATGAACTTTTCTTGACAATGGATGGCTTTTGCTCCACGTTTCCCGAGATAAACAATCAATTACAATCTGTTTTAATCAAAAAATGTAAAAACAATTCAAAATAAATTCAATAATGGGATTATAAAAGTATTTAAACCGAGTAATAAGGCTTTTCTAGGCATGAGTGACTATAAATGATCTTTTCTTGACAATGGATGGCTTTCGCTCCACGTTTCCCGAGATAAACAATCAATTACAATCTGTTTTAATCAAAAATGTAAAAAAAATTCAAAATAAATTCAATAATGGGATTATAAAAGCATTTAAACTGAGTAATAAGGCTTTTCTAGGCATGAGTGACTATAAATGATCTTTTCTTGACAATGGATGGCTTTCGCTCCACGTTTCCCGAGATAAACAATCAATTACAATCTGTTTTAATCAAAAATGTAAAAAAAATTCAAAATAAATTCAATAATGGGATTATAAAAGCATTTAAACCGAGTAATAAGGCTTTTCTAGGCATGAGTGACTATAAATGATCTTTTCTTGACAATGGATGGCTTTCGCTTCACGTTTCTCGAGGTAAATAATCAATTACATGTTGTTTTAATCAAAAAATGTAAAAAGATTCAAATTAAATTCAATTATGGAATTATAAAAGCATTTAAAGCGAGTATTAAGGATTTTATAGGCATGAGTGATTATAAATGAACTTTTCTTGACAATGGATGGCTTTTGCTCCACGTTTCCCGAGGCAAACAATCAATTACAATCTGTTTTAATCAAAAAATGTAAAAACAATTCAAAATAAATTCAATAATGGGATTATAAAAGTATTTAAACCGAGTAATAAAGCTTTTCTAGGCATGAGTGACTATAAATGATCTTTTCTTGACAATGGATGGCTTTCGCTCCACGTTTCCCGAGATAAACAATCAATTACAATCTGTTTTAATCAAAAATGTTAAAAAAAATTAAAATAAATTCAATAATGGGATTATTAAAGCATTTAAACCAAGTAATAAGGCTTTTCTAGGCATGAGTGACTATAAATGAGCTTTTCTTGACAATAGATGGCTTTCGCTCCATGTTTCCTGCGGTAAACAATCAATTACAATCTGTTTTAATCAAAAAATGTTAAAAAAAAATTCAAAATAAATTCAATAATGGGATTATAAAAGTATTTAAACCGAGTAATAAGGCTTTTCTAGTTATGAGTGACTCTAAATGATCTTTTCTTGACAATTGATGGCTTTTGCTCCACGTTTCCAGAGGCAAACAATCAATTACAATCTCTTTTAATCAAAAAATGTAAAAACATTTCAAAATAAATTCAATAATGGGATTATAAAAGCATTTAAACCGAGTAATAAGGCTTTTCTAGGCATGAGTGACTATAAATGATCTTTTCTTGACAATGGATGGCTTTCGCTCCACGTTTCCCGAGATAAACAATCAATTACAATCTGTTTTAATCAAAAATGTAAAAAAAATTCAAAATAAATTCAATAATGGGATTATAAAAGCATTTAAACCGAGTAATAAGGCTTTTCTAGGCATGAGTGACTATAAATGATCTTTTCTTGACAATGGATGGCTTTCGCTCCACGTTTCCCGAGATAAACAATCAATTACAATCTGTTTTAATCAAAAATGTAAAAAAAATTCAAAATAAATTCAATAATGGGATTATAAAAGCATTTAAACCGAGTAATAAAGCTTTTCTAGGCATGAGTGACTATAAATGATCTTTTCTTGACAATGGATGGCTTTCACTCCACGTTTCCCGAGATAAACAATCTGTTTTAATCAAAAATGTAAAAAAAATTCAAAATAAATTCAATAATGGGATTATTAAAGCATTTAAACCGAGTAATAAGGCTTTTCTAAGCATTAGTGACTATAAATGAACTTTTCTTGACAATGGATGGCTTTTGCTCCACGTTTCCCGAGGCAAACAATCAATTGCAATATGTTTTAATCAAAAAATGTAAAAACATTTCAAAATAAATTCAATAATGGGATTATAAAAGCATTTAAACCGAGTAATAAGGCTTTTCTAGGCATGAGTGACTATAAATGATCTTTTCTTGACAATGGATGGCTTTCGCTCCACGTTTCCCGAGATAAACAATCAATTACAATCTGTTTTAATCAAAAATGTAAAAAAAATTCAAAATAAATTCAATAATGGGATTATAAAAGCATTTAAACCGAGTAATAAGGCTTTTCTAGGCATGAGTGACTATAAATGATCTTTTCTTGACAATGGATGGCTTTCGCTCCACGTTTCCCGAGATAAACAATCAATTACAATCTGTTTTAATCAAAAATGTAAAAAAAATTCAAAATAAATTCAATAATGGGATTATAAAAGCATTTAAACCGAGTAATAAAGCTTTTCTAGGCATGAGTGACTATAAATGATCTTTTCTTGACAATGGATGGCTTTCACTCCACGTTTCCCGAGATAAACAATCTGTTTTAATCAAAAATGTAAAAAAAATTCAAAATAAATTCAATAATGGGATTATTAAAGCATTTAAACCGAGTAATAAGGCTTTTCTAAGCATTAGTGACTATAAATGAACTTTTCTTGACAATGGATGGCTTTTGCTCCACGTTTCCCGAGGCAAACAATCAATTACAATCTGTTTTAATCAAAAAATGTAAAAACAATTCAAAATAAATTCAATAATGGGATTATAAAAGTATTTAAACCGAGTAATAAGGCTTTTCTAGGCATGAGTGACTATAAATGATCTTTTCTTGACAATGGATGGCTTTTGCTCCACGTTTCCCGAGGCAAACAATCAATTGCAATATGTTTTAATCAAAAAATGTAAAAAAATTCGAAATAAGTTCAATAATGGGATTATAAAAGCATTTAAACCGAGTAATAAGGCTTTTCTAGGCATGAGTGACTATAAATGAACTTTTCTTGACAATGGATGGCTTTCGCTCCATGTTTCCCGAGGAAAACAATCAAATACAATCTGTTTTAATCAAAAAATGTAAAAAAAATTCAAACTAATTTCAATAATGGGATTATAAAAGCATTTAAACCGAGTAATAAGGCTTTTCTAGGCATGAGTGACTATAAATGAACTTTTCTTGACAATGGATGGCTTTCGCTCCATGTTTCCCGAGGAAAACAATCAAATACAATCTGTTTTAACCAAAAAATGTAAAAAAAATTCAAACTAATTTCAATAATGGGATTATAAAAGCATTTAAACCGAGTAATAAGGCTTTTCTAGGCATGAGTGACTGTAAATGATCTTTTCTTGACAATGGATGGCTTTCGCTCCACGTTTCCCGAGATAAACAATCAATTACAATCTGTTTTAATCAAAAATGTAAAAAAAATTCAAAATAAATTCAATAATGGGATTATAAAAGCATTTAAACCGAGTAATAAGGCTTTTCTAGGAATGAGTGACTATAAATGATCTTTTCTTGACAATGGATGGCTTTCGTTCCACGTTTCCTGAGATAAACAATCAAATACAATCAGTTTTAACCAAAAATGTAAAAAAAATTCAAAATAAATTCAATAATGGGATTATTAAAGCATTTAAACCGAGTAATAAGGCTTTTCTAAGCATGAGTGACTATAAATGAACTTTTCTTGACAATGGATGGCTTTTGCTCCATGTTTCCCGAGGCAAACAATCAATTACAATCTGTTTTAATCAAAAACTGTTAAAAAAAAATCAAAATAAATTCAATAATGGGATTATAAAAGCATTTAAACCGAGTAATAAGGCTTTTCTAGGCAAGAGTGACTATAAATGATCTTTTCTTGACAATGGATGGCTTTTGCTCCGCGTTTCCTGAGATAAACAATCAATTACAATCTGTTTTAATCAAAAATGTAAAAAAAATTCAAAATAAATTCAATAATGGGATTATAAAAGCATTTAAACCGAGTAATAAGGCTTTTCTAGGTATGAGTGACTATAAATGATCTTTTCTTGACAATGGATGGCTTTCGCTCCACGTTTCCCGAGATAAACAATCAATTACAATCTGTTTTAATCAAAAATGTAAAAAAAATTCAAAATAAATTCAATAATGGGATTATTAAAGCATTTAAACCGAGTAATAAGGCTTTTCTAAGCATGAGTGACTATAAATGAACTTTTCTTGACAATGGATGGCTTTTGCTCCACGTTTCCCGAGGCAAAGAATCAATTACAATCTGTTTTAATCAAAAAATGTAAAAACAATTCAAAATAAATTCAATAATGGGATTATAAAAGTATTTAAACCGAGTAATAAGGCTTTTCTAGGCATGAGTGACTATAAATGATCTTTTCTTGACAATGGATGGCTTTCGCTCCACGTTTCCCGAGATAAACAATCAATTACAATCTGTTTTAATCAAAAATGTAAAAAAAATTCAAAATAAATTCAATAATGGGATTATAAAAGCATTTAAACCGAGTAATAAAGCTTTTCTAGGCATGAGTGACTATAAATGATCTTTTCTTGACAATGGATGGCTTTCACTCCACGTTTCCCGAGATAAACAATCTGTTTTAATCAAAAATGTAAAAAAAATTCAAAATAAATTCAATAATGGGATTATTAAAGCATTTAAACCGAGTAATAAGGCTTTTCTAAGCATTAGTGACTATAAATGAACTTTTCTTGACAATGGATGGCTTTTGCTCCACGTTTCCCGAGGCAAACAATCAATTACAATCTGTTTTAATCAAAAAATGTAAAAACAATTCAAAATAAATTCAATAATGGGATTATAAAAGTATTTAAACCGAGTAATAAAGCTTTTCTAGGCATGAGTGACTATAAATGATCTTTTCTTGACAATGGATGGCTTTCGCTCCACGTTTCCCGAGATAAACAATCAATTACAATCTGTTTTAATCAAAAATGTTAAAAAAAATTAAAATAAATTCAATAATGGGATTATTAAAGCATTTAAACCAAGTAATAAGGGTTTTCTAGGCATGAGTGACTATAAATGAGCTTTTCTTGACAATAGATGGCTTTCGCTCCATGTTTCCTGCGGTAAACAATCAATTACAATCTGTTTTAATCAAAAAATGTTAAAAAAAAATTCAAAATAAATTCAATAATGGGATTATAAAAGTATTTAAACCGAGTAATAAGGCTTTTCTAGTTATGAGTGACTCTAAATGATCTTTTCTTGACAATTGATGGCTTTGCTCCACGTTTCCAGAGGCAAACAATCAATTACAATCTCTTTTAATCAAAAAATGTAAAAACATTTCAAAATAAATTCAATAATGGGATTATAAAAGCATTTAAACCGAGTAATAAGGCTTTTCTAGGCATGAGTGACTATAAATGATCTTTTCTTGACAATGGATGGCTTTCGCTCCACGTTTCCCGAGATAAACAATCAATTACAATCTGTTTTAATCAAAAATGTAAAAAAAATTCAAAATAAATTCAATAATGGGATTATAAAAGCATTTAAACCGAGTAATAAGGCTTTTCTAGGCATGAGTGACTATAAATGATCTTTTCTTGACAATGGATGGCTTTCGCTCCACGTTTCCCGAGATAAACAATCAATTACAATCTGTTTTAATCAAAAATGTAAAAAAAATTCAAAATAAATTCAATAATGGGATTATAAAAGCATTTAAACCGAGTAATAAAGCTTTTCTAGGCATGAGTGACTATAAATGATCTTTTCTTGACAATGGATGGCTTTCACTCCACGTTTCCCGAGATAAACAATCTGTTTTAATCAAAAATGTAAAAAAAATTCAAAATAAATTCAATAATGGGATTATTAAAGCATTTAAACCGAGTAATAAGGCTTTTCTAAGCATTAGTGACTATAAATGAACTTTTCTTGACAATGGATGGCTTTTGCTCCACGTTTCCCGAGGCAAACAATCAATTACAATCTGTTTTAATCAAAAAATGTAAAAACAATTCAAAATAAATTCAATAATGGGATTATAAAAGTATTTAAACCGAGTAATAAGGCTTTTCTAGGCATGAGTGACTATAAATGATCTTTTCTTGACAATGGATGGCTTTTGCTCCACGTTTCCCGAGGCAAAGAATCAATTACAATCTGTTTTAATCAAAAAATGTAAAAACAATTCAAAATAAATTCAATAATGGGATTATAAAAGTATTTAAACCGAGTAATAAGGCTTTTCTAGGCATGAGTGACTATAAATGATCTTTTCTTGACAATGGATGGCTTTCGCTCCACGTTTCCCGAGATAAACAATCAATTACAATATGTTTTAATCAAAAATGTTAAAAAAAATTAAAAATAAATTCAATAATGGGATTATTAAAGCATTTAAACCAAGTAATAAGGCTTTTCTAGGCATGAGTGACTATAAATGAGCTTTTCTTGACAATAGATGGCTTTCGCTCCATGTTTCCTGAGGTAAACAATCAATTACAATCTGTTTTAATCAAAAAATGTTAAAAAAAATTTCAAAAGAAATTCAATAATGGGATTATAAAAGTATTTAAACCGAGTAATAAGGCTTTTCTAGTTATGAGTGACTCTAAATGATCTTTTCTTGACAATGGATGGCTTTTGCTCCACGTTTCCCGAGGCAAACAATCAATTGCAATATGTTTTAATCAAAAAATGTAAAAAAATTCGAAATAAGTTCAATAATGGGATTATAAAAGCATTTAAACCGAGTAATAAGGCTTTTCTAGGCATGAGTGACTATAAATGAACTTTTCTTGACAATGGATGGCTTTCGCTCCATGTTTCCCGAGGAAAACAATCAAATACAATCTGTTTTAATCAAAAAATGTAAAAAAAATTCAAACTAATTTCAATAATGGGATTATAAAAGCATTTAAACCGAGTAATAAGGCTTTTCTAGGCATGAGTGACTATAAATGAACTTTTCTTGACAATGGATGGCTTTCGCTCCATGTTTCCCGAGGAAAACAATCAAATACAATCTGTTTTAACCAAAAAATGTAAAAAAAATTCAAACTAATTTCAATAATGGGATTATAAAAGCATTTAAACCGAGTAATAAGGCTTTTCTAGGCATGAGTGACTGTAAATGATCTTTTCTTGACAATGGATGGCTTTCGCTCCACGTTTCCCGAGATAAACAATCAATTACAATCTGTTTTAATCAAAAATGTAAAAAAAATTCAAAATAAATTCAATAATGGGATTATAAAAGCATTTAAACCGAGTAATAAGGCTTTTCTAGGAATGAGTGACTATAAATGATCTTTTCTTGACAATGGATGGCTTTCGTTCCACGTTTCCCGAGATAAACAATCAAATACAATCAGTTTTAACCAAAAATGTAAAAAAAATTCAAAATAAATTCAATAATGGGATTATTAAAGCATTTAAACCGAGTAATAAGGCTTTTCTAAGCATGAGTGACTATAAATGAACTTTTCTTGACAATGGATGGCTTTTGCTCCATGTTTCCCGAGGCAAACAATCAATTACAATCTGTTTTAATCAAAAACTGTTAAAAAAAAATCAAAATAAATTCAATAATGGGATTATAAAAGCATTTAAACCGAGTAATAAGGCTTTTCTAGGCAAGAGTGACTATAAATGATCTTTTCTTGACAATGGATGGCTTTTGCTCCGCGTTTCCTGAGATAAACAATCAATTACAATCTGTTTTAATCAAAAATGTAAAAAAAATTCAAAATAAATTCAATAATGGGATTATAAAAGCATTTAAACCGAGTAATAAGGCTTTTCTAGGTATGAGTGACTATAAATGATCTTTTCTTGACAATGGATGGCTTTCGCTCCACGTTTCCCGAGATAAACAATCAATTACAATCTGTTTTAATCAAAAATGTAAAAAAAATTCAAAATAAATTCAATAATGGGATTATTAAAGCATTTAAACCGAGTAATAAGGCTTTTCTAAGCATGAGTGACTATAAATGAACTTTTCTTGACAATGGATGGCTTTTGCTCCACGTTTCCCGAGGCAAACAATCAATTACAATCTGTTTTAATCAAAAAATGTAAAAACAATTCAAAATAAATTCAATAATGGGATTATAAAAGTATTTAAACCGAGTAATAAGGCTTTTCTAGGCATGAGTGACTATAAATGATCTTTTCTTGACAATGGATGGCTTTCGCTCCACGTTTCCCGAGATAAACAATCAATTACAATCTGTTTTAATCAAAAATGTAAAAAAAATTCAAAATAAATTCAATAATGGGATTATAAAAGCATTTAAACCGAGTAATAAAGCTTTTCTAGGCATGAGTGACTATAAATGATCTTTTCTTGACAATGGATGGCTTTCACTCCACGTTTCCCGAGATAAACAATCTGTTTTAATCAAAAATGTAAAAAAAATTCAAAATAAATTCAATAATGGGATTATTAAAGCATTTAAACCGAGTAATAAGGCTTTTCTAAGCATTAGTGACTATAAATGAACTTTTCTTGACAATGGATGGCTTTTGCTCCACGTTTCCCGAGGCAAACAATCAATTACAATCTGTTTTAATCAAAAAATGTAAAAACAATTCAAAATAAATTCAATAATGGGATTATAAAAGTATTTAAACCGAGTAATAAGGCTTTTCTAGGCATGAGTGACTATAAATGATCTTTTCTTGACAATGGATGGCTTTCGCTCCACGTTTCCCGAGATAAACAATCAATTACAATCTGTTTTAATCAAAAATGTAAAAAAAATTCAAAATAAATTCAATAATGGGATTATTAAAGCATTTAAACCGAGTAATAAGGCTTTTCTAAGCATGAGTGACTATAAATGAACTTTTCTTGACAATGGATGGCTTTTGCTCCACATTTCCCGAGGCAAACAATCAATTACAATCTGTTTTAATCAAAAAATGTAAAAACAATTCAAAATAAATTCAATAATGGGATTATAAAAGTATTTAAACCGAGTAATAAGGCTTTTCTAGGCATGAGTGACTATAAATGATCTTTTCTTGACAATGGATGGCTTTCGCTCCACGTTTCCCGAGATAAACAATCAATTACAATCTCTTTTAATCAAAAATGTAAAAAAAATTCAAAATAAATTCAATAATGGGATTATAAAAGCATTTAAACCGAGTAATAAGGCTTTTCTAGGCATGAGTGACTATAAATGATCTTTTCTTGACAATGGATGGCTTTCGCTCCACGTTTCTCGAGATAAACAATCAATTACAATCTGTTTTAATCAAAAATGTAAAAAAAATTCAAAATAAATTCAATAATGGGATTATTAAAGCATTTAAACCGAGTAATAAGGCTTTTCTAAGCATGAGTGACTATAAATGAACTTTTCTTGACAATGGATGGCTTTTGCTCCACGTTTCCCGAGATAAACAATCAATTACAATCTGTTTTAATCAAAAAATGTAAAAACAATTCAAAATAAATTCAATAATGGGATTATAAAAGTATTTAAACCGAGTAATAAGGCTTTTCTAGGCATGAGTGATTATAAATGATCTTTTCTTGACAATGGATGGCTTTCGCTCCACGTTTCCCGAGATAAACAATCAATTACAATCTGTTTTAATCAAAAATGTAAGAAAAATTCAAAATAAATTCAATAATGGGATTATAAAAGCATTTAAACTGAGTAATAAGGCTTTTCTAGGCATGAGTGACTATAAATGATCTTTTCTTGACAATGGATGGCTTTCGCTCCACGTTTCCCGAGATAAACAATCAATTACAATCTGTTTTAATCAAAAATGTAAAAAAAATTCAAAATAAATTCAATAATGGGATTATAAAAGCATTTAAACCGAGTAATAAGGCTTTTCTAGGCATGAGTGACTATAAATGATCTTTTCTTGACAATGGATGGCTTTCGCTTCACGTTTCTCGAGGTAAATAATCAATTACATTTTGTTTTAATCAAAAAATGTAAAAAGATTCAAATTAAATTCAATTATGGAATTATAAAAGCATTTAAAGCGAGTATTAAGGATTTTATAGGCATGAGTGACTATAAATGAACTTTTCTTGACAATGGATGGCTTTTACTCCACGTTTCCCGAGGCAAACAATCAATTACAATCTGTTTTAATCAAAAAATGTAAAAACAATTCAAAATAAATTCAATAATGGGATTATAAAAGTATTTAAACCGAGTAATAAAGCTTTTCTAGGCATGAGTGACTATAAATGATCTTTTCTTGACAATGGATGGCTTTCGCTCCACGTTTCCCGAGATAAACAATCAATTACAATCTGTTTTAATCAAAAATGTTAAAAAAAATTAAAATAAATTCAATAATGGGATTATTAAAGCATTTAAACCAAGTAATAAGGCTTTTCTAGGCATGAGTGACTATAAATGAGCTTTTCTTGACAATAGATGGCTTTCGCTCCATGTTTCCTGCGGTAAACAATCAATTACAATCTGTTTTAATCAAAAAATGTTAAAAAAAAATTCAAAATAAATTCAATAATGGGATTATAAAAGTATTTAAACCGAGTAATAAGGCTTTTCTAGTTATGAGTGACTCTAAATGATCTTTTCTTGACAATTGATGGCTTTTGCTCCACGTTTCCAGAGGCAAACAATCAATTACAATCTCTTTTAATCAAAAAATGTAAAAACATTTCAAAATAAATTCAATAATGGGATTATAAAAGCATTTAAACCGAGTAATAAGGCTTTTCTAGGCATGAGTGACTATAAATGATCTTTTCTTGACAATGGATGGCTTTCGCTCCACGTTTCCCGAGATAAACAATCAATTACAATCTGTTTTAATCAAAAATGTAAAAAAAATTCAAAATAAATTCAATAATGGGATTATAAAAGCATTTAAACCGAGTAATAAGGCTTTTCTAGGCATGAGTGACTATAAATGATCTTTTCTTGACAATGGATGGCTTTCGCTCCACGTTTCCCGAGATAAACAATCAATTACAATCTGTTTTAATCAAAAATGTAAAAAAAATTCAAAATAAATTCAATAATGGGATTATAAAAGCATTTAAACCGAGTAATAAAGCTTTTCTAGGCATGAGTGACTATAAATGATCTTTTCTTGACAATGGATGGCTTTCACTCCACGTTTCCCGAGATAAACAATCTGTTTTAATCAAAAATGTAAAAAAAATTCAAAATAAATTCAATAATGGGATTATTAAAGCATTTAAACCGAGTAATAAGGCTTTTCTAAGCATTAGTGACTATAAATGAACTTTTCTTGACAATGGATGGCTTTTGCTCCACGTTTCCCGAGGCAAACAATCAATTACAATCTGTTTTAATCAAAAAATGTAAAAACAATTCAAAATAAATTCAATAATGGGATTATAAAAGTATTTAAACCGAGTAATAAGGCTTTTCTAGGCATGAGTGACTATAAATGATCTTTTCTTGACAATGGATGGCTTTTGCTCCACGTTTCCCGAGGCAAAGAATCAATTACAATCTGTTTTAATCAAAAAATGTAAAAACAATTCAAAATAAATTCAATAATGGGATTATAAAAGTATTTAAACCGAGTAATAAGGCTTTTCTAGGCATGAGTGACTATAAATGATCTTTTCTTGACAATGGATGGCTTTCGCTCCACGTTTCCCGAGATAAACAATCAATTACAATATGTTTTAATCAAAAATGTTAAAAAAAATTAAAAATAAATTCAATAATGGGATTATTAAAGCATTTAAACCAAGTAATAAGGCTTTTCTAGGCATGAGTGACTATAAATGAGCTTTTCTTGACAATAGATGGCTTTCGCTCCATGTTTCCTGAGGTAAACAATCAATTACAATCTGTTTTAATCAAAAAATGTTAAAAAAAATTTCAAAAGAAATTCAATAATGGGATTATAAAAGTATTTAAACCGAGTAATAAGGCTTTTCTAGTTATGAGTGACTCTAAATGATCTTTTCTTGACAATGGATGGCTTTTGCTCCACGTTTCCCGAGGCAAACAATCAATTGCAATATGTTTTAATCAAAAAATGTAAAAAAATTCAAAATAAGTTCAATAATGGGATTATAAAAGCATTTAAACCGAGTAATAAGGCTTTTCTAGGCATGAGTGACTATAAATGAACTTTTCTTGACAATGGATGGCTTTCGCTCCATGTTTCCCGAGGAAAACAATCAAATACAATCTGTTTTAATCAAAAAATGTAAAAAAAATTCAAACTAAATTCAATAATGGGATTATAAAAGCATTTAAACCGAGTAATAAGGCTTTTCTAGGCATGAGTGACTATAAATGATCTTTTCTTGACAATGGATGGCTTTCGCTCCACGTTTCCCGAGATAAACAATCAATTACAATCTGTTTTAATCAAAAATGTAAAAAAAATTCAAAATAAATTCAATAATGGGATTATAAAAGCATTTAAACCGAGTAATAAGGCTTTTCTAGGCATGAGTGACTATAAATGATCTTTTCTTGACAATGGATGGCTTTCGTTCCACGTTTCCCGAGATAAACAATCAAATACAATCAGTTTTAATCAAAAATGTAAAAAAAATTCAAAATAAATTCAATAATGGGATTATTAAAGCATTTAAACCGAGTAATAAGGCTTTTCTAAGCATGAGTGACTATAAATGAACTTTTCTTGACAATGGATGGCTTTTGCTCCATGTTTCCCGAGGCAAACAATCAATTACAATCTGTTTTAATCAAAAACTGTTAAAAAAAAATCAAAATAAATTCAATAATGGGATTATAAAAGCATTTAAACCGAGTAATAAGGCTTTTCTAGGCAAGAGTGACTATAAATGATCTTTTCTTGACAATGGATGGCTTTTGCTCCGCGTTTCCTGAGATAAACAATCAATTACAATCTGTTTTAATCAAAAATGTAAAAAAAATTCAAAATAAATTCAATAATGGGATTATAAAAGCATTTAAACCGAGTAATAAGGCTTTTCTAGGTATGAGTGACTATAAATGATCTTTTCTTGACAATGGATGGCTTTCGCTCCACGTTTCCCGAGATAAACAATCAATTACAATCTGTTTTAATCAAAAATGTAAAAAAAATTCAAAATAAATTCAATAATGGAATTATTAAAGCATTTAAACCGAGTAATAAGGCTTTTCTAAGCATGAGTGACTATAAATGAACTTTTCTTGACAATGGATGGCTTTTGCTCCACGTTTCCTGAGGCAAACAATCAATTACAATCTGTTTTAATCAAAAAATGTAAAAACAATTCAAAATAAATTCAATAATGGGATTATAAAAGTATTTAAACCGAGTAATAAGGCTTTTCTAGGCATGAGTGACTATAAATGATCTTTTCTTGACAATGGATGGCTTTCGCTCCACGTTTCCCGAGATAAACAATCAATTACAATCTGTTTTAATCAAAAATGTTAAAAAAAATTCAAAATAAATTCAATAATGGGATTATTAAAGCATTTAAACCAAGTAATAAGGCTTTTCTAGGCATGAGTGACTATAAATGAGCTTTTCTTGACAATAGATGGCTTTCGGTCCATGTTTCCTGAGGTAAACAATCAATTACAATATGTTTTAATCAAAAAATGTTAAAAAAAAATTCAAAATAAAATCAATAATGGGATTATAAAAGCATTTAAACCGAGTAATAAGGCTTTTTTAGTTATGAGTGACTCTAAATGATCTTTTCTTGACAATGGATGGCTTTTGCTCTACTTTTTCCGAGGCAAACAATCAATTACAATCTGTTTTAATCAAAAATGTAAAAAAAATTCAAAATAAATTCAATAATGGGATTATAAAAGCATTTACACCGAGTAATAAGGCTTTTCTAGGCATGAGTGACTATAAATGATCTTTTCTTGACAATGGATGGCTTTCGCTCCACGTTTCCCGAGATAAACAATCAATTACAATCTGTTTTAATCAAAAATGTAAAAACAATTCAAAATAAATTCGATAATGGGATTATAAAAGTATTTAAACCGAGTAATAAGGCTTTTCTAGGAATGAGTGACTATAAATGATCTTTTCTTGACAATGGATGGCTTTCGCTCCATGTTTCCCGAGGTAAACAATCAATTACAATCTGTTTTAATCAAAAAATGTAAAAAAAAATTCAAAATAAATTCAATAATGGGATTATAAAAGCATTTAAACCGAGTAATAAGGCTTTTCTAGGCATGAGTGACTATAAATGATCTTTTCTTGACAATGGATGGCTTTCGCTCCACGTTTCCCGAGATAAACAATCAATTACAATCTGTTTTAATCAAAAATGTAAAAAAATTCAAAATAAATTCAATAATGGGATTATAAAAGCATTTAAACCGAGTAATAAGGCTTTTCTAGGCATGAGTGACTATAAATGATCTTTTCTTGACAATGGATGGCTTTCGCTCCACGTTTCCCGAGATAAACAATCAATTACAATCTGTTTTAATCAAAAATGTAAAAAAAATTCAAAATAAATTCAATAATGGGATTATAAAAGCATTTAAACCGAGTAATAAGGCTTTTCTAGGCATGAGTGACTATAAATGATCTTTTCTTGACAATGGATGGCTTTCGCTTCACGTTTCTCGAGGTAAATAATCAATTACATTTTGTTTTAATCAAAAAATGTAAAAAGATTCAAATTAAATTCAATTAGGGAATTATAAAAGCATTTAAAGCGAGTATTAAGGATTTTATAGTCATGAGTGACTATAAATGAACTTTTCTTGACAATGGATGGCTTTTGCTCCACGTTTCCCGAGGCAAACAATCAATTACAATCTGTTTTAATCAAAAAATGTAAAAACAATTCAAAATAAATTCAATAATGGGATTATAAAAGTATTTAAACCGAGTAATAAGGCTTTTCTAGGAATGAGTGACTATAAATGATCTTTTCTTGACAATGGATGGCTTTCGCTCCATGTTTCCCGAGGTAAACAATCAATTACAATCTGTTTTAATCAAAAAATGTAAAAAAAATTCAAAATAAATTCAATAATGGGATTATAAAAGCATTTAAACCGAGTAATAAGGCTTTTCTAGGCATGAGTGACTATAAATGATCTTTTCTTGACAATGGATGGCTTTCGCTCCATGTTTCCCGAGGTAAACAATCAATTACAATCTGTTTTAATCAAAAATGTAAAAAAAATTCAAAATAAATTCAATAATGGGATTATAAAAGCATTTAAACCGAGTAATAAGGCTTTTCTAGGCATGAGTGACTATAAATGATCTTTTCTTGACAATGGATGGCTTTCGCTCCATGTTTCCCGAGATAAACAATCAATTACAATCTGTTTTAATCAAAAATGTAAAAAAAATTCAAAATAAATTCAATAATGGGATTATTAAAGCATTTAAACCGAGTAATAAGGCTTTTCTAAGCATGAGTGACTATAAATGAACTTTTCTTGACAATGGATGGCTTTTGCTCCACGTTTCCCGAGGCAAACAATCAATTACAATCTGTTTTAATCAAAAAATGTAAAAACAATTCAAAATAAATTCAATAATGGGATTATAAAAGTATTTAAACCGAGTAATAAGGCTTTTCTAGGCATGAGTGACTATAAATGATCTTTTCTTGACAATGGATGGCTTTCGCTTCACGTTTCCCGAGATAAATAATCAATTACACTCTGTTTTAATCAAAAATGTAAAAAAAATTCAAAATAAATTCAATAATGGGATTATAAAAGCATTTAAACCGAGTAATAAAGCTTTTCTAGGCATGAGTGACTATAAATGATCTTTTCTTGACAATGGATGGCTTTCACTCCACGTTTCCCGAGATAAACAATCTGTTTTAATCAAAAATGTAAAAAAAATTCAAAATAAATTCAATAATGGGATTATTAAAGCATTTAAACCGAGTAATAAGGCTTTTCTAAGCATTAGTGACTATAAATGAACTTTTCTTGACAATGGATGGCTTTTGCTCCACGTTTCCCGAGGCAAACAATCAATTACAATCTGTTTTAATCAAAAAATGTAAAAACAATTCAAAATAAATTCAATAATGGGATTATAAAAGAATTTAAACCGAGTAATAAGGCTTTTCTAGGCATGAGTGACTATAAATGATCTTTTCTTGACAATGGATGGCTTTTGCTCCACGTTTCCCGAGGCAAAGAATCAATTACAATCTGTTTTAATCAAAAAATGTAAAAACAATTCAAAATAAATTCAATAATGGGATTATAAAAGTATTTAAACCGAGTAATAAGGCTTTTCTAGGCATGAGTGACTATAAATGATCTTTTCTTGACAATGGATGGCTTTCGCTCCACGTTTCCCGAGATAAACAATCAATTACAATATGTTTTAATCAAAAATGTTAAAAAAAATTAAAAATAAATTCAATAATGGGATTATTAAAGCATTTAAACCAAGTAATAAGGCTTTTCTAGGCATGAGTGACTATAAATGAGCTTTTCTTGACAATAGATGGCTTTCGCTCCATGTTTCCTGAGGTAAACAATCAATTACAATCTGTTTTAATCAAAAAATGTTAAAAAAAATTTCAAAAGAAATTCAATAATGGGATTATAAAAGTATTTAAACCGAGTAATAAGGCTTTTCTAGTTATGAGTGACTCTAAATGATCTTTTCTTGACAATGGATGGCTTTTGCTCCACGTTTCCCGAGGCAAACAATCAATTGCAATATGTTTTAATCAAAAAATGTAAAAAAATTCAAAATAAGTTCAATAATGGGATTATAAAAGCATTTAAACCGAGTAATAAGGCTTTTCTAGGCATGAGTGACTATAAATGAACTTTTCTTGACAATGGATGGCTTTCGCTCCATGTTTCCCGAGGAAAACAATCAAATACAATCTGTTTTAATCAAAAAATGTAAAAAAAATTCAAACTAAATTCAATAATGGGATTATAAAAGCATTTAAACCGAGTAATAAGGCTTTTCTAGGCATGAGTGACTATAAATGATCTTTTCTTGACAATGGATGGCTTTCGCTCCACGTTTCCCGAGATAAACAATCAATTACAATCTGTTTTAATCAAAAATGTAAAAAAATTCAAAATAAATTCAATAATGGGATTATAAAAGCATTTAAACCGAGTAATAAGGCTTTTCTAGGCATGAGTGACTATAAATGATCTTTTCTTGACAATGGATGGCTTTCGCTTCACGTTTCTCGAGGTAAATAATCAATTACATTTTGTTTTAATCAAAAAATGTAAAAAGATTCAAATTAAATTCAATTATGGAATTATAAAAGCATTTAAAGCGAGTATTAAGGATTTTATAGGCATGAGTGACTATAAATGAACTTTTCTTGACAATGGATGGCTTTTGCTCCACGTTTCCCGAGGCAAACAATCAATTACAATCTGTTTTAATCAAAAAATGTAAAAAAAAATTCAAAATAAATTCAATAATGGGATTATAAAAGCATTTAAACCGAGTAATAAGGCTTTTCTAGGCATGAGTGACTATAAATGATCTTTTCTTGACAATGGATGGCTTTCGCTCCACGTTTCCCGAGATAAACAATCAATTACAATCTGTTTTAATCAAAAATGTAAAAAAATTCAAAATAAATTCAATAATGGGATTATAAAAGCATTTAAACCGAGTAATAACGCTTTTCTAGGCATGAGTGACTATAAATGATCTTTTCTTGACAATGGATGGCTTTCGCTCCACGTTTCCCGAGATAAACAATCAATTACAATCTGTTTTAATCAAAAATGTAAAAAAAATTCAAAATAAATTCAATAATGGGATTATAAAAGCATTTAAACCGAGTAATAAGGCTTTTCTAGGCATGAGTGACTATAAATGATCTTTTCTTGACAATGGATGGCTTTCGCTTCACGTTTCTCGAGGTAAATAATCAATTACATTTTGTTTTAATCAAAAAATGTAAAAAGATTCAAATTAAATTCAATTAGGGAATTATAAAAGCATTTAAAGCGAGTATTAAGGATTTTATAGTCATGAGTGACTATAAATGAACATTTCTTGACAATGGATGGCTTTTGCTCCACGTTTCCCGAGGCAAACAATCAATTACAATCTGTTTTAATCAAAAAATGTAAAAACAATTAAAAATAAATTCGATAATGGGATTATAAAAGTATTTAAACCGAGTAATAAGGCTTTTCTAGGAATGAGTGACTATAAATGATCTTTTCTTGACAATGGATGGCTTTCGCTCCATGTTTCCCGAGGTAAACAATCAATTACAATCTGTTTTAATCAAAAAATGTAAAAAAAATTCAAAATAAATTCAATAATGGGATTATAAAAGCATTTAAACCGAGTAATAAGGCTTTTCTAGGCATGAGTGACTATAAATGATCTTTTCTTGACAATGGATGGCTTTCGCTCCACGTTTCCCGAGGCAAACAATCAATTACAATCTGTTTTAATCAAAAAATGTAAAAACAATTCAAAATAAATTCAATAATGGGATTATAAAAGTATTTAAACCGAGTAATAAGGCTTTTCTAGGAATGAGTGACTATAAATGATCTTTTCTTGACAATGGATGGCTTTCGCTCCATGTTTCCCGAGGTAAACAATCAATTACAATCTGTTTTAATCAAAAAATGTAAAAAAAATTCAAAATAAATTCAATAATGGGATTATAAAAGCATTTAAACCGAGTAATAAGGCTTTTCTAGGCATGAGTGACTATAAATGATCTTTTCTTGACAATGGATGGCTTTCGCTCCACGTTTCCCGAGGCAAACAATCAATTACAATCTGTTTTAATCAAAAAATGTAAAAACAATTCAAAATAAATTCAATAATGGGATTATAAAAGTATTTAAACCGAGTAATAAGGCTTTTCTAGGAATGAGTGACTATAAATGATCTTTTCTTGACAATGGATGGCTTTCGCTCCATGTTTCCCGAGGTAAACAATCAATTACAATCTGTTTTAATCAAAAAATGTAAAAAAAATTCAAAATAAATTCAATAATGGGATTATAAAAGCATTTAAACCGAGTAATAAGGCTTTTCTAGGCATGAGTGACTATAAATGATCTTTTCTTGACAATGGATGGCTTTCGCTCCACGTTTCCCGAGATAAACAATCAATTACAATCTGTTTTAATCAAAAATGTAAAAACAATTCAAAATAAATTCGATAATGGGATTATAAAAGTATTTAAACCGAGTAATAAGGCTTTTCTAGGAATGAGTGACTATAAATGATCTTTTCTTGACAATGGATGGCTTTCGCTCCATGTTTCCCGAGGTAAACAATCAATTACAATCTGTTTTAATCAAAAAATGTAAAAAAAAATTCAAAATAAATTCAATAATGGGATTATAAAAGCATTTAAACCGAGTAATAAGGCTTTTCTAGGCATGAGTGACTATAAATGATCTTTTCTTGACAATGGATGGCTTTCGCTCCACGTTTCCCGAGATAAACAATCAATTACAATCTGTTTTAATCAAAAATGTAAAAAAATTCAAAATAAATTCAATAATGGGATTATAAAAGCATTTAAACCGAGTAATAAGGCTTTTCTAGGCATGAGTGACTATAAATGATCTTTTCTTGACAATGGATGGCTTTCGCTCCACGTTTCCCGAGATAAACAATCAATTACAATCTGTTTTAATCAAAAATGTAAAAAAAATTCAAAATAAATTCAATAATGGGATTATAAAAGCATTTAAACCGAGTAATAAGGCTTTTCTAGGCATGAGTGACTATAAATGATCTTTTCTTGACAATGGATGGCTTTCGCTTCACGTTTCTCGAGGTAAATAATCAATTACATTTTGTTTTAATCAAAAAATGTAAAAAGATTCAAATTAAATTCAATTAGGGAATTATAAAAGCATTTAAAGCGAGTATTAAGGATTTTATAGTCATGAGTGACTATAAATGAACATTTCTTGACAATGGATGGCTTTTGCTCCACGTTTCCCGAGGCAAACAATCAATTACAATCTGTTTTAATCAAAAAATGTAAAAACAATTAAAAATAAATTCGATAATGGGATTATAAAAGTATTTAAACCGAGTAATAAGGCTTTTCTAGGAATGAGTGACTATAAATGATCTTTTCTTGACAATGGATGGCTTTCGCTCCATGTTTCCCGAGGTAAACAATCAATTACAATCTGTTTTAATCAAAAAATGTAAAAAAAATTCAAAATAAATTCAATAATGGGATTATAAAAGCATTTAAACCGAGTAATAAGGCTTTTCTAGGCATGAGTGACTATAAATGATCTTTTCTTGACAATGGATGGCTTTCGCTCCACGTTTCCCGAGATAAACAATCAATTACAATCTGTTTTAATCAAAAATGTAAAAAAAATTCAAAATAAATTCAATAATGGGATTATAAAAGCATTTAAACCGAGTAATAAGGCTTTTCTAGGCATGAGTGACTATAAATGATCTTTTCTTGACAATGGATGGCTTTCGCTCCACGTTTCCCGAGATAAACAATCAATTACAATCTGTTTTAATCAAAAATGTAAAAAAAATTCAAAATAAATTCAATAATGGGATTATTAAAGCATTTAAACCGAGTAATAAGGCTTTTCTAAGCATGAGTGACTATAAATGAACTTTTCTTGACAATGGATGGCTTTTGCTCCACGTTTCCCGAGGCAAACAATCAATTACAATCTGTTTTAATCAAAAAATGTAAAAACAATTCAAAATAAATTCAATAATGGGATTATAAAAGTATTTAAACCGAGTAATAAGGCTTTTCTAGGCATGAGTGACTATAAATGATCTTTTCTTGACAATGGATGGCTTTCGCTCCACGTTTCCCGAGATAAACAATCAATTACAATCTGTTTTAATCAAAAATGTAAAAAAAATTCAAAATAAATTCAATAATGGGATTATAAAAGCATTTAAACCGAGTAATAAGGCTTTTCTAGGCATGAGTGACTATAAATGATCTTTTCTTGACAATGGATGGCTTTCGCTCCATGTTTCCCGAGGTAAACAATCAATTACAATCTGTTTTAATCAAAAATGTAAAAAAAATTCAAAATAAATTCAATAATGGGATTATAAAAGCATTTAAACCGAGTAATAAGGCTTTTCTAGGCATGAGTGACTATAAATGATCTTTTCTTGACAATGGATGGCTTTCGCTCCACGTTTCCCGAGATAAACAATCAATTACAATCTGTTTTAATCAAAAATGTAAAAAAAATTCAAAATAAATTCAATAATGGGATTATTAAAGCATTTAAACCGAGTAATAAGGCTTTTCTAAGCATGAGTGACTATAAATGAACTTTTCTTGACAATGGATGGCTTTTGCTCCACGTTTCCCGAGGCAAACAATCAATTACAATCTGTTTTAATCAAAAAATGTAAAAACAATTCAAAATAAATTCAATAATGGGATTATAAAAGTATTTAAACCGAGTAATAAGGCTTTTCTAGGCATGAGTGACTATAAATGATCTTTTCTTGACAATGGATGGCTTTCGCTTCACGTTTCCCGAGATAAATAATCAATTACAATCTGTTTTAATCAAAAATGTAAAAAAAATTCAAAATAAATTCAATAATGGGATTATAAAAGCATTTAAACCGAGTAATAAAGCTTTTCTAGGCATGAGTGACTATAAATGATCTTTTCTTGACAATGGATGGATTTCACTCCACGTTTCCCGAGATAAACAATCTGTTTTAATCAAAAATGTAAAAAAAATTCAAAATAAATTCAATAATGGGATTATTAAAGCATTTAAACCGAGTAATAAGGCTTTTCTAAGCATTAGTGACTATAAATGAACTTTTCTTGACAATGGATGGCTTTTGCTCCACGTTTCCCGAGGCAAACAATCAATTACAATCTGTTTTAATCAAAAAATGTAAAAACAATTCAAAATAAATTCAATAATGGGATTATAAAAGTATTTAAACCGAGTAATAAGGCTTTTCTAGGCATGAGTGACTATAAATGATCTTTTCTTGACAATGGATGGCTTTTGCTCCACGTTTCCCGAGGCAAAGAATCAATTACAATCTGTTTTAATCAAAAAATGTAAAAACAATTCAAAATAAATTCAATAATGGGATTATAAAAGTATTTAAACCGAGTAATATGGCTTTTCTAGGCATGAGTGACTATAAATGATCTTTTCTTGACAATGGATGGCTTTCGCTCCACGTTTCCCGAGATAAACAATCAATTACAATCTGTTTTAATCAAAAATGTAAAAAAAATTCAAAATAAATTCAATAATGGGATTATAAAAGCATTTAAACCGAGTAATAAGGCTTTTCTAGGCATGAGTGACTATAAATGATCTTTTCTTGACAATGGATGGCTTTCGCTCCACGTTTCCCGAGATAAACAATCAATTACAATCTGTTTTAATCAAAAATGTAAAAAAAATTCAAAATAAATTCAATAATGGGATTATTAAAGCATTTAAACCGAGTAATAAGGCTTTTCTAGGCATGAGTGACTATAAATGATCTTTTCTTGACAATGGATGGCTTTCGTTCCACGTTTCCCGAGATAAACAATCAAATACAATCAGTTTTAATCAAAAATGTAAAAAAAATTCAAAATAAATTCAATAATGGGATTATTAAAGCATTTAAACCGAGTAATAAGGCTTTTCTAAGCATGAGTGACTATAAATGAACTTTTCTTGACAATGGATGGCTTTTGCTCCATGTTTCCCGAGGCAAACAATCAATTACAATCTGTTTTAATCAAAAACTGTTAAAAAAAAATCAAAATAAATTCAATAATGGGATTATTAAAGCATTTAAACCGAGTAATAAGGCTTTTCTAAGCATTAGTGACTATAAATGAACTTTTCTTGACAATGGATGGCTTTTGCTCCACGTTTCCCGAGGCAAACAATCAATTACAATCTGTTTTAATCAAAAAATGTAAAAACAATTCAAAATAAATTCAATAATGGGATTATAAAAGAATTTAAACCGAGTAATAAGGCTTTTCTAGGCATGAGTGACTATAAATGATCTTTTCTTGACAATGGATGGCTTTTGCTCCACGTTTCCCGAGGCAAAGAATCAATTACAATCTGTTTTAATCAAAAAATGTAAAAACAATTCAAAATAAATTCAATAATGGGATTATAAAAGTATTTAAACCGAGTAATAAGGCTTTTCTAGGCATGAGTGACTATAAATGATCTTTTCTTGACAATGGATGGCTTTCGCTCCACGTTTCCCGAGATAAACAATCAATTACAATCTGTTTTAATCAAAAATGTTAAAAAAAATTAAAAATAAATTCAATAATGGGATTATTAAAGCATTTAAACCAAGTAATAAGGCTTTTCTAGGCATGAGTGACTATAAATGAGCTTTTCTTGACAATAGATGGCTTTCGCTCCATGTTTCCTGAGGTAAACAATCAATTACAATCTGTTTTAATCAAAAAATGTTAAAAAAAATTTCAAAAGAAATTCAATAATGGGATTATAAAAGTATTTAAACCGAGTAATAAGGCTTTTCTAGTTATGAGTGACTCTAAATGATCTTTTCTTGACAATGGATGGCTTTTGCTCCACGTTTCCCGAGGCAAACAATCAATTGCAATATGTTTTAATCAAAAAATGTAAAAAAATTCAAAATAAGTTCAATAATGGGATTATAAAAGCATTTAAACCGAGTAATAAGGCTTTTCTAGGCATGAGTGACTATAAATGAACTTTTCTTGACAATGGATGGCTTTCGCTCCATGTTTCCCGAGGAAAACAATCAAATACAATCTGTTTTAATCAAAAAATGTAAAAAAAATTCAAACTAAATTCAATAATGGGATTATAAAAGCATTTAAACCGAGTAATAAGGCTTTTCTAGGCATGAGTGACTATAAATGATCTTTTCTTGACAATGGATGGCTTTCGCTCCACGTTTCCCGAGATAAACAATCAATTACAATCTGTTTTAATCAAAAATGTAAAAAAAATTCAAAATAAATTCAATAATGGGATTATAAAAGCATTTAAACCGAGTAATAAGGCTTTTCTAGGCATGAGTGACTATAAATGATCTTTTCTTGACAATGGATGGCTTTCGTTCCACGTTTCCCGAGATAAACAATCAAATACAATCAGTTTTAATCAAAAATGTAAAAAAAATTCAAAATAAATTCAATAATGGGATTATTAAAGCATTTAAACCGAGTAATAAGGCTTTTCTAAGCATGAGTGACTATAAATGAACTTTTCTTGACAATGGATGGCTTTTGCTCCATGTTTCCCGAGGCAAACAATCAATTACAATCTGTTTTAATCAAAAACTGTTAAAAAAAAATCAAAATAAATTCAATAATGGGATTATAAAAGCATTTAAACCGAGTAATAAGGCTTTTCTAGGCAAGAGTGACTATAAATGATCTTTTCTTGACAATGGATGGCTTTTGCTCCGCGTTTCCTGAGATAAACAATCAATTACAATCTGTTTTAATCAAAAATGTAAAAAAAATTCAAAATAAATTCAATAATGGGATTATAAAAGCATTTAAACCGAGTAATAAGGCTTTTCTAGGTATGAGTGACTATAAATGATCTTTTCTTGACAATGGATGGCTTTCGCTCCACGTTTCCCGAGATAAACAATCAATTACAATCTGTTTTAATCAAAAATGTAAAAAAAATTCAAAATAAATTCAATAATGGGATTATTAAAGCATTTAAACCGAGTAATAAGGCTTTTCTAAGCATGAGTGACTATAAATGAACTTTTCTTGACAATGGATGGCTTTTGCTCCACGTTTCCCGAGGCAAACAATCAATTACAATCTGTTTTAATCAAAAAATGTAAAAACAATTCAAAATAAATTCAATAATGGGATTATAAAAGTATTTAAACCGAGTAATAAGGCTTTTCTAGGCATGAGTGACTATAAATGATCTTTTCTTGACAATGGATGGCTTTCGCTCCACGTTTCCCGAGATAAACAATCAATTACAATCTGTTTTAATCAAAAATGTTAAAAAAAATTCAAAATAAATTCAATAATGGGATTATTAAAGCATTTAAACCAAGTAATAAGGCTTTTCTAGGCATGAGTGACTATAAATGAGCTTTTCTTGACAATAGATGGCTTTCGCTCCATGTTTCCTGAGGTAAACAATCAATTACAATATGTTTTAATCAAAAAATGTTAAAAAAAAATTCAAAATAAAATCAATAATGGGATTATAAAAGCATTTAAACCGAGTAATAAGGCTTTTCTAGTTATGAGTGACTCTAAATGATCTTTTCTTGACAATGGATGGCTTTTGCTCTACTTTTTCCGAGGCAAACAATCAATTACAATCTGTTTTAATCAAAAATGTAAAAAAAATTCAAAATAAATTCAATAATGGGATTATAAAAGCATTTAAACCGAGTAATAAGGCTTTTCTAGGCATGAGTGACTATAAATGATCTTTTCTTGACAATGGATGGCTTTCGCTCCACGTTTCCCGAGATAAACAATCAATTACAATCTGTTTTAATCAAAAATGTAAAAACAATTCAAAATAAATTCGATAATGGGATTATAAAAGTATTTAAACCGAGTAATAAGGCTTTTCTAGGAATGAGTGACTATAAATGATCTTTTCTTGACAATGGATGGCTTTCGCTCCATGTTTCCCGAGGTAAACAATCAATTACAATCTGTTTTAATCAAAAAATGTAAAAAAAAATTCAAAATAAATTCAATAATGGGATTATAAAAGCATTTAAACCGAGTAATAAGGCTTTTCTAGGCATGAGTGACTATAAATGATCTTTTCTTGACAATGGATGGCTTTCGCTCCACGTTTCCCGAGATAAACAATCAATTACAATCTGTTTTAATCAAAAATGTAAAAAAATTCAAAATAAATTCAATAATGGGATTATAAAAGCATTTAAACCGAGTAATAAGGCTTTTCTAGGCATGAGTGACTATAAATGATCTTTTCTTGACAATGGATGGCTTTCGCTCCACGTTTCCCGAGATAAACAATCAATTACAATCTGTTTTAATCAAAAATGTAAAAAAAATTCAAAATAAATTCAATAATGGGATTATAAAAGCATTTAAACCGAGTAATAAGGCTTTTCTAGGCATGAGTGACTATAAATGATCTTTTCTTGACAATGGATGGCTTTCGCTTCACGTTTCTCGAGGTAAATAATCAATTACATTTTGTTTTAATCAAAAAATGTAAAAAGATTCAAATTAAATTCAATTAGGGAATTATAAAAGCATTTAAAGCGAGTATTAAGGATTTTATAGTCATGAGTGACTATAAATGAACATTTCTTGACAATGGATGGCTTTTGCTCCACGTTTCCCGAGGCAAACAATCAATTACAATCTGTTTTAATCAAAAAATGTAAAAACAATTAAAAATAAATTCGATAATGGGATTATAAAAGTATTTAAACCGAGTAATAAGGCTTTTCTAGGAATGAGTGACTATAAATGATCTTTTCTTGACAATGGATGGCTTTCGCTCCATGTTTCCCGAGGTAAACAATCAATTACAATCTGTTTTAATCAAAAAATGTAAAAAAAATTCAAAATAAATTCAATAATGGGATTATAAAAGCATTTAAACCGAGTAATAAGGCTTTTCTAGGCATGAGTGACTATAAATGATCTTTTCTTGACAATGGATGGCTTTCGCTCCACGTTTCCCGAGATAAACAATCAATTACAATCTCTTTTAATCAAAAATGTAAAAAAAATTCAAAATAAATTCAATAATGGGATTATAAAAGCATTTAAACCGAGTAATAAGGCTTTTCTAGGCATGAGTGACTATAAATGATCTTTTCTTGACAATGGATGGCTTTCGCTCCATGTTTCCCGAGGTAAACAATCAATTACAATCTGTTTTAATCAAAAATGTAAAAAAAATTCAAAATAAATTCAATAATGGGATTATAAAAGCATTTAAACCGAGTAATAATGCTTTTCTAGGCATGAGTGACTATAAATGATCTTTTCTTGACAATGGATGGCTTTCGCTCCACGTTTCCCGAGATAAACAATCTGTTTTAATCAAAAATGTAAAAAAAATTCAAAATAAATTCAATAATGGGATTATAAAAGCATTTAAACCGAGTAATAAGGCTTTTCTAGGCATGAGTGACTATAAATGATCTTTTCTTGACAATGGATGGCTTTCGCTTCACGTTTCTCGAGGTAAATAATCAATTACATTTTGTTTTAATCAAAAAATGTAAAAAGATTCAAATTAAATTCAATTAGGGAATTATAAAAGCATTTAAAGCGAGTATTAAGGATTTTATAGTCATGAGTGACTATAAATGAACATTTCTTGACAATGGATGGCTTTTGCTCCACGTTTCCCGAGGCAAACAATCAATTACAATCTGTTTTAATCAAAAATGTAAAAAAAATTCAAAATAAATTCAATAATGGGATTATTAAAGCATTTAAACCGAGTAATAAGGCTTTTCTAAGCATGAGTGACTATAAATGAACTTTTCTTGACAATGGATGGCTTTTGCTCCACGTTTCCCGAGGCAAACAATCAATTACAATCTGTTTTAATCAAAAAATGTAAAAACAATTCAAAATAAATTCAATAATGGGATTATAAAAGTATTTAAACCGAGTAATAAGGCTTTTCTAGGCATGAGTGACTATAAATGATCTTTTCTTGACAATGGATGGCTTTCGCTCCACGTTTCCCGAGATAAACAATCAATTACAATCTCTTTTAATCAAAAATGTAAAAAAAATTCAAAATAAATTCAATAATGGGATTATAAAAGCATTTAAACCGAGTAATAAGGCTTTTCTAGGCATGAGTGACTATAAATGATCTTTTCTTGACAATGGATGGCTTTCGCTCCATGTTTCCCGAGGTAAACAATCAATTACAATCTGTTTTAATCAAAAATGTAAAAAAAATTCAAAATAAATTCAATAATGGGATTATAAAAGCATTTAAACCGAGTAATAATGCTTTTCTAGGCATGAGTGACTATAAATGATCTTTTCTTGACAATGGATGGCTTTCGCTCCACGTTTCCCGAGATAAACAATCAATTACAATCTGTTTTAATCAAAAATGTAAAAAAAATTCAAAATAAATTCAATAATGGGATTATTAAAGCATTTAAACCGAGTAATAAGGCTTTTCTAAGCATGAGTGACTATAAATGAACTTTTCTTGACAATGGATGGCTTTTGCTCCACGTTTCCCGAGGCAAACAATCAATTACAATCTGTTTTAATCAAAAAATGTAAAAACAATTCAAAATAAATTCAATAATGGGATTATAAAAGTATTTAAACCGAGTAATAAGGCTTTTCTAGGCATGAGTGACTATAAATGATCTTTTCTTGACAATGGATGGCTTTCGCTCCACGTTTCCCGAGATAAATAATCAATTACAATCTGTTTTAATCAAAAATGTAAAAAAAATTCAAAATAAATTCAATAATGGGATTATAAAAGCATTTAAACCGAGTAATAAAGCTTTTCTAGGCATGAGTGACTATAAATGATCTTTTCTTGACAATGGATGGCTTTCACTCCACGTTTCCCGAGATAAACAATCTGTTTTAATCAAAAATGTAAAAAAAATTCAAAATAAATTCAATAATGGGATTATTAAAGCATTTAAACCGAGTAATAAGGCTTTTCTAAGCATTAGTGACTATAAATGAACTTTTCTTGACAATGGATGGCTTTTGCTCCACGTTTCCCGAGGCAAACAATCAATTACAATCTGTTTTAATCAAAAAATGTAAAAACAATTCAAAATAAATTCAATAATGGGATTATAAAAGTATTTAAACCGAGTAATAAGGCTTTTCTAGGCATGAGTGACTATAAATGATCTTTTCTTGACAATGGATGGCTTTTGCTCCACGTTTCCCGAGGCAAAGAATCAATTACAATCTGTTTTAATCAAAAAATGTAAAAACAATTCAAAATAAATTCAATAATGGGATTATAAAAGTATTTAAACCGAGTAATAAGGCTTTTCTAGGCATGAGTGACTATAAATGATCTTTTCTTGACAATGGATGGCTTTCGCTCCACGTTTCCCGAGATAAACAATCAATTACAATCTGTTTTAATCAAAAATGTTAAAAAAAATTAAAAATAAATTCAATAATGGGATTATTAAAGCATTTAAACCAAGTAATAAGGCTTTTCTAGGCATGAGTGACTATAAATGAGCTTTTCTTGACAATAGATGGCTTTCGCTCCATGTTTCCTGAGGTAAACAATCAATTACAATCTGTTTTAATCAAAAAATGTTAAAAAAAATTTCAAAAGAAATTCAATAATGGGATTATAAAAGTATTTAAACCGAGTAATAAGGCTTTTCTAGTTATGAGTGACTCTAAATGATCTTTTCTTGACAATGGATGGCTTTTGCTCCACGTTTCCCGAGGCAAACAATCAATTGCAATATGTTTTAATCAAAAAATGTAAAAAAATTCAAAATAAGTTCAATAATGGGATTATAAAAGCATTTAAACCGAGTAATAAGGCTTTTCTAGGCATGAGTGACTATAAATGAACTTTTCTTGACAATGGATGGCTTTCGCTCCATGTTTCCCGAGGAAAACAATCAAATACAATCTGTTTTAATCAAAAAATGTAAAAAAAATTCAAACTAAATTCAATAATGGGATTATAAAAGCATTTAAACCGAGTAATATGGCTTTTCTAGGCATGAGTGACTATAAATGATCTTTTCTTGACAATGGATGGCTTTCGCTCCACGTTTCCCGAGATAAACAATCAATTACAATCTGTTTTAATCAAAAATGTAAAAAAAATTCAAAATAAATTCAATAATGGGATTATAAAAGCATTTAAACCGAGTAATAAGGCTTTTCTAGGCATGAGTGACTATAAATGATCTTTTCTTGACAATGGATGGCTTTCGCTCCACGTTTCCTGAGATAAACAATCAATTACAATCTGTTTTAATCAAAAATGTAAAAAAAATTCAAAATAAATTCAATAATGGGATTATAAAAGCATTTAAACCGAGTAATAAGGCTTTTCTAGGTATGAGTGACTATAAATGATCTTTTCTTGACAATGGATGGCTTTCGCTCCACGTTTCCCGAGATAAACAATCAATTACAATCTGTTTTAATCAAAAATGTAAAAAAAATTCAAAATAAATTCAATAATGGGATTATTAAAGCATTTAAACCGAGTAATAAGGCTTTTCTAAGCATGAGTGACTATAAATGAACTTTTCTTGACAATGGATGGCTTTCGCTCCACGTTTCCCGAGATAAACAATCAATTACAATCTGTTTTAATCAAAAATGTAAAAAAAAGTCAAAATAAATTCAATAATGGGATTATAAAAGCATTTAAACCGAGTAATAAGGCTTTTCTAGGCATGAGTGACTATAAATGATCTTTTCTTGACAATGGATGGCTTTCGCTCCACGTTTCCTGAGATAAACAATCAATTACAATCTGTTTTAATCAAAAATGTAAAAAAAATTCAAAATAAATTCAATAATGGGATTATAAAAGCATTTAAACCGAGTAATAAGGCTTTTCTAGGTATGAGTGACTATAAATGATCTTTTCTTGACAATGGATGGCTTTCGCTCCACGTTTCCCGAGATAAACAATCAATTACAATCTGTTTTAATCAAAAATGTAAAAAAAATTCAAAATAAATTCAATAATGGGATTATTAAAGCATTTAAACCGAGTAATAAGGCTTTTCTAAGCATGAGTGACTATAAATGAACTTTTCTTGACAATGGATGGCTTTTGCTCCATGTTTCCCGAGGCAAACAATCAATTACAATCTGTTTTAATCAAAAACTGTTAAAAAAAAATCAAAATAAATTCAATAATGGGATTATAAAAGCATTTAAACCGAGTAATAAGGCTTTTCTAGGCAAGAGTGACTATAAATGATCTTTTCTTGACAATGGATGGCTTTTGCTCCGCGTTTCCTGAGATAAACAATCAATTACAATCTGTTTTAATCAAAAATGTAAAAAAAATTCAAAATAAATTCAATAATGGGATTATAAAAGCATTTAAACCGAGTAATAAGGCTTTTCTAGGCATGAGTGACTATAAATGATCTTTTCTTGACAATGGATGGCTTTCGCTCCACGTTTCCCGAGGCAAACAATCAATTACAATCTGTTTTAATCAAAAAATGTAAAAACAATTCAAAATAAATTCAATAATGGGATTATAAAAGTATTTAAACCGAGTAATAAGGCTTTTCTAGGCATGAGTGACTATAAATGATCTTTTCTTGACAATGGATGGCTTTTGCTCCACGTTTCCCGAGGCAAAGAATCAATTACAATCTGTTTTAATCAAAAAATGTAAAAACAATTCAAAATAAATTCAATAATGGGATTATAAAAGTATTTAAACCGAGTAATAAGGCTTTTCTAGGCATGAGTGACTATAAATGATCTTTTCTTGACAATGGATGGCTTTTGCTCCACGTTTCCCGAGGCAAAGAATCAATTACAATCTGTTTTAATCAAAAAATGTAAAAACAATTCAAAATAAATTCAATAATGGGATTATAAAAGTATTTAAACCGAGTAATAAGGCTTTTCTAGGCATGAGTGACTATAAATGATCTTTTCTTGACAATGGATGGCTTTCGCTCCACGTTTCCCGAGATAAACAATCAATTACAATCTGTTTTAATCAAAAATGTTAAAAAAAATTAAAAATAAATTCAATAATGGGATTATTAAAGCATTTAAACCAAGTAATAAGGCTTTTCTAGGCATGAGTGACTATAAATGAGCTTTTCTTGACAATAGATGGCTTTCGCTCCATGTTTCCTGAGGTAAACAATCAATTACAATCTGTTTTAATCAAAAAATGTTAAAAAAAATTTCAAAAGAAATTCAATAATGGGATTATAAAAGTATTTAAACCGAGTAATAAGGCTTTTCTAGTTATGAGTGACTCTAAATGATCTTTTCTTGACAATGGATGGCTTTTGCTCCACGTTTCCCGAGGCAAACAATCAATTGCAATATGTTTTAATCAAAAAATGTAAAAAAATTCAAAATAAGTTCAATAATGGGATTATAAAAGCATTTAAACCGAGTAATAAGGCTTTTCTAGGCATGAGTGACTATAAATGAACTTTTCTTGACAATGGATGGCTTTCGCTCCATGTTTTCCGAGGAAAACAATCAAATACAATCTGTTTTAATCAAAAAATGTAAAAAAAATTCAAACTAAATTCAATAATGGGATTATAAAAGCATTTAAACCGAGTAATAAGGCTTTTCTAGGCATGAGTGACTATAAATGATCTTTTCTTGACAATGGATGGCTTTCGCTCCACGTTTCCCGAGATAAACAATCAATTACAATCTGTTTTAATCAAAAATGTAAAAAAAATTCAAAATAAATTCAATAATGGGATTATAAAAGCATTTAAACCGAGTAATAAGGCTTTTCTAGGCATGAGTGACTATAAATGATCTTTTCTTGACAATGGATGGCTTTCGTTCCACGTTTCCCGAGATAAACAATAAAATACAATCAGTTTTAATCAAAAATGTAAAAAAAATTCAAAATAAATTCAATAATGGGATTATTAAAGCATTTAAACCGAGTAATAAGGCTTTTCTAAGCATGAGTGACTATAAATGAACTTTTCTTGACAATGGATGGCTTTTGCTCCATGTTTCCCGAGGCAAACAATCAATTACAATCTGTTTTAATCAAAAACTGTTAAAAAAAAATCAAAATAAATTCAATAATGGGATTATAAAAGCATTTAAACCGAGTAATAAGGCTTTTCTAGGCAAGAGTGACTATAAATGATCTTTTCTTGACAATGGATGGCTTTTGCTCCGCGTTTCCTGAGATAAACAATCAATTACAATCTGTTTTAATCAAAAATGTAAAAAAAATTCAAAATAAATTCAATAATGGGATTATAAAAGCATTTAAACCGAGTAATAAGGCTTTTCTAGGTATGAGTGACTATAAATGATCTTTTCTTGACAATGGATGGCTTTCGCTCCACGTTTCCCGAGATAAACAATCAATTACAATCTGTTTTAATCAAAAATGTAAAAAAAATTCAAAATAAATTCAATAATGGGATTATTAAAGCATTTAAACCGAGTAATAAGGCTTTTCTAAGCATGAGTGACTATAAATGAACTTTTCTTGACAATGGATGGCTTTTGCTCCACGTTTCCCGAGGCAAACAATCAATTACAATCTGTTTTAATCAAAAAATGTAAAAACAATTCAAAATAAATTCAATAATGGGATTATAAAAGTATTTAAACCGAGTAATAAGGCTTTTCTAGGCATGAGTGACTATAAATGATCTTTTCTTGACAATGGATGGCTTTCGCTCCACGTTTCCCGAGATAAACAATCAATTACAATCTGTTTTAATCAAAAATGTTAAAAAAAATTCAAAATAAATTCAATAATGGGATTATTAAAGCATTTAAACCAAGTAATAAGGCTTTTCTAGGCATGAGTGACTATAAATGAGCTTTTCTTGACAATAGATGGCTTTCGCTCCATGTTTCCTGAGGTAAACAATCAATTACAATATGTTTTAATCAAAAAATGTTAAAAAAAAATTCAAAATAAAATCAATAATGGGATTATAAAAGCATTTAAACCGAGTAATAAGGCTTTTCTAGTTATGAGTGACTCTAAATGATCTTTTCTTGACAATGGATGGCTTTTGCTCTACTTTTTCCGAGGCAAACAATCAATTACAATCTGTTTTAATCAAAAATGTAAAAAAAATTCAAAATAAATTCAATAATGGGATTATAAAAGCATTTAAACCGAGTAATAAGGCTTTTCTAGGCATGAGTGACTATAAATGATCTTTTCTTGACAATGGATGGCTTTCGCTCCACGTTTCCCGAGATAAACAATCAATTACAATCTGTTTTAATCAAAAATGTAAAAACAATTCAAAATAAATTCGATAATGGGATTATAAAAGTATTTAAACCGAGTAATAAGGCTTTTCTAGGAATGAGTGACTATAAATGATCTTTTCTAGACAATGGATGGCTTTCGCTCCATGTTTCCCGAGGTAAACAATCAATTACAATCTGTTTTAATCAAAAAATGTAAAAAAAAATTCAAAATAAATTCAATAATGGGATTATAAAAGCATTTAAACCGAGTAATAAGGCTTTTCTAGGCATGAGTGACTATAAATGATCTTTTCTTGACAATGGATGGCTTTCGCTCCACGTTTCCCGAGATAAACAATCAATTACAATCTGTTTTAATCAAAAATGTAAAAAAATTCAAAATAAATTCAATAATGGGATTATAAAAGCATTTAAACCGAGTAATAACGCTTTTCTAGGCATGAGTGACTATAAATGATCTTTTCTTGACAATGGATGGCTTTCGCTCCACGTTTCCCGAGATAAACAATCAATTACAATCTGTTTTAATCAAAAATGTAAAAAAAATTCAAAATAAATTCAATAATGGGATTATAAAAGCATTTAAACCGAGTAATAAGGCTTTTCTAGGCATGAGTGACTATAAATGATCTTTTCTTGACAATGGATGGCTTTCGCTTCACGTTTCTCGAGGTAAATAATCAATTACATTTTGTTTTAATCAAAAAATGTAAAAAGATTCAAATTAAATTCAATTAGGGAATTATAAAAGCATTTAAAGCGAGTATTAAGGATTTTATAGTCATGAGTGACTATAAATGAACATTTCTTGACAATGGATGGCTTTTGCTCCACGTTTCCCGAGGCAAACAATCAATTACAATCTGTTTTAATCAAAAAATGTAAAAACAATTAAAAATAAATTCGATAATGGGATTATAAAAGTATTTAAACCGAGTAATAAGGCTTTTCTAGGAATGAGTGACTATAAATGATCTTTTCTTGACAATGGATGGCTTTCGCTCCATGTTTCCCGAGGTAAACAATCAATTACAATCTGTTTTAATCAAAAAATGTAAAAAAAATTCAAAATAAATTCAATAATGGGATTATAAAAGCATTTAAACCGAGTAATAAGGCTTTTCTAGGCATGAGTGACTATAAATGATCTTTTCTTGACAATGGATGGCTTTCGCTCCACGTTTCCCGAGGCAAACAATCAATTACAATCTGTTTTAATCAAAAAATGTAAAAACAATTCAAAATAAATTCAATAATGGGATTATAAAAGTATTTAAACCGAGTAATAAGGCTTTTCTAGGAATGAGTGACTATAAATGATCTTTTCTTGACAATGGATGGCTTTCGCTCCATGTTTCCCGAGGTAAACAATCAATTACAATCTGTTTTAATCAAAAAATGTAAAAAAAATTCAAAATAAATTCAATAATGGGATTATAAAAGCATTTAAACCGAGTAATAAGGCTTTTCTAGGCATGAGTGACTATAAATGATCTTTTCTTGACAATGGATGGCTTTCGCTCCACGTTTCCCGAGGCAAACAATCAATTACAATCTGTTTTAATCAAAAAATGTAAAAACAATTCAAAATAAATTCAATAATGGGATTATAAAAGTATTTAAACCGAGTAATAAGGCTTTTCTAGGAATGAGTGACTATAAATGATCTTTTCTTGACAATGGATGGCTTTCGCTCCATGTTTCCCGAGGTAAACAATCAATTACAATCTGTTTTAATCAAAAAATGTAAAAAAAATTCAAAATAAATTCAATAATGGGATTATAAAAGCATTTAAACCGAGTAATAAGGCTTTTCTAGGCATGAGTGACTATAAATGATCTTTTCTTGACAATGGATGGCTTTCGCTCCACGTTTCCCGAGGCAAACAATCAATTACAATCTGTTTTAATCAAAAAATGTAAAAACAATTCAAAATAAATTCAATAATGGGATTATAAAAGTATTTAAACCGAGTAATAAGGCTTTTCTAGGAATGAGTGACTATAAATGATCTTTTCTTGACAATGGATGGCTTTCGCTCCATGTTTCCCGAGGTAAACAATCAATTACAATCTGTTTTAATCAAAAAATGTAAAAAAAAATTCAAAATAAATTCAATAATGGGATTATAAAAGCATTTAAACCGAGTAATAAGGCTTTTCTAGGCATGAGTGACTATAAATGATCTTTTCTTGACAATGGATGGCTTTCGCTCCACGTTTCCCGAGATAAACAATCAATTACAATCTGTTTTAATCAAAAATGTAAAAAAATTCAAAATAAATTCAATAATGGGATTATAAAAGCATTTAAACCGAGTAATAAGGCTTTTCTAGGCATGAGTGACTATAAATGATCTTTTCTTGACAATGGATGGCTTTCGCTCCACGTTTCCCGAGATAAACAATCAATTACAATCTGTTTTAATCAAAAATGTAAAAAAAATTCAAAATAAATTCAATAATGGGATTATAAAAGCATTTAAACCGAGTAATAAGGCTTTTCTAGGCATGAGTGACTATAAATGATCTTTTCTTGACAATGGATGGCTTTCGCTTCACGTTTCTCGAGGTAAATAATCAATTACATTTTGTTTTAATCAAAAAATGTAAAAAGATTCAAATTAAATTCAATTAGGGAATTATAAAAGCATTTAAAGCGAGTATTAAGGATTTTATAGTCATGAGTGACTATAAATGAACATTTCTTGACAATGGATGGCTTTTGCTCCACGTTTCCCGAGGCAAACAATCAATTACAATCTGTTTTAATCAAAAAATGTAAAAACAATTAAAAATAAATTCGATAATGGGATTATAAAAGTATTTAAACCGAGTAATAAGGCTTTTCTAGGAATGAGTGACTATAAATGATCTTTTCTTGACAATGGATGGCTTTCGCTCCATGTTTCCCGAGGTAAACAATCAATTACAATCTGTTTTAATCAAAAAATGTAAAAAAAATTCAAAATAAATTCAATAATGGGATTATAAAAGCATTTAAACCGAGTAATAAGGCTTTTCTAGGCATGAGTGACTATAAATGATCTTTTCTTGACAATGGATGGCTTTCGCTCCACGTTTCCCGAGATAAACAATCAATTACAATCTGTTTTAATCAAAAATGTAAAAAAAATTCAAAATAAATTCAATAATGGGATTATAAAAGCATTTAAACCGAGTAATAAGGCTTTTCTAGGCATGAGTGACTATAAATGATCTTTTCTTGACAATGGATGGCTTTCGCTCCACGTTTCCCGAGATAAACAATCAATTACAATCTGTTTTAATCAAAAATGTAAAAAAAATTCAAAATAAATTCAATAATGGGATTATTAAAGCATTTAAACCGAGTAATAAGGCTTTTCTAAGCATGAGTGACTATAAATGAACTTTTCTTGACAATGGATGGCTTTTGCTCCACGTTTCCCGAGGCAAACAATCAATTACAATCTGTTTTAATCAAAAAATGTAAAAACAATTCAAAATAAATTCAATAATGGGATTATAAAAGTATTTAAACCGAGTAATAAGGCTTTTCTAGGCATGAGTGACTATAAATGATCTTTTCTTGACAATGGATGGCTTTCGCTCCACGTTTCCCGAGATAAACAATCAATTACAATCTCTTTTAATCAAAAATGTAAAAAAAATTCAAAATAAATTCAATAATGGGATTATAAAAGCATTTAAACCGAGTAATAAGGCTTTTCTAGGCATGAGTGACTATAAATGATCTTTTCTTGACAATGGATGGCTTTCGCTCCATGTTTCCCGAGGTAAACAATCAATTACAATCTGTTTTAATCAAAAATGTAAAAAAAATTCAAAATAAATTCAATAATGGGATTATAAAAGCATTTAAACCGAGTAATAATGCTTTTCTAGGCATGAGTGACTATAAATGATCTTTTCTTGACAATGGATGGCTTTCGCTCCACGTTTCCCGAGATAAACAATCAATTACAATCTGTTTTAATCAAAAATGTAAAAAAAATTCAAAATAAATTCAATAATGGGATTATTAAAGCATTTAAACCGAGTAATAAGGCTTTTCTAAGCATGAGTGACTATAAATGAACTTTTCTTGACAATGGATGGCTTTTGCTCCACGTTTCCCGAGGCAAACAATCAATTACAATCTGTTTTAATCAAAAAATGTAAAAACAATTCAAAATAAATTCAATAATGGGATTATAAAAGTATTTAAACCGAGTAATAAGGCTTTTCTAGGCATGAGTGACTATAAATGATCTTTTCTTGACAATGGATGGCTTTCGCTCCACGTTTCCCGAGATAAATAATCAATTACAATCTGTTTTAATCAAAAATGTAAAAAAAATTCAAAATAAATTCAATAATGGGATTATAAAAGCATTTAAACCGAGTAATAAAGCTTTTCTAGGCATGAGTGACTATAAATGATCTTTTCTTGACAATGGATGGCTTTCACTCCACGTTTCCCGAGATAAACAATCTGTTTTAATCAAAAATGTAAAAAAAATTCAAAATAAATTCAATAATGGGATTATTAAAGCATTTAAACCGAGTAATAAGGCTTTTCTAAGCATTAGTGACTATAAATGAACTTTTCTTGACAATGGATGGCTTTTGCTCCACGTTTCCCGAGGCAAACAATCAATTACAATCTGTTTTAATCAAAAAATGTAAAAACAATTCAAAATAAATTCAATAATGGGATTATAAAAGTATTTAAACCGAGTAATAAGGCTTTTCTAGGCATGAGTGACTATAAATGATCTTTTCTTGACAATGGATGGCTTTCGCTCCACGTTTCCCGAGATAAACAATCAATTACAATCTGTTTTAATCAAAAATGTAAAAACAATTCAAAATAAATTCGATAATGGGATTATAAAAGTATTTAAACCGAGTAATAAGGCTTTTCTAGGAATGAGTGACTATAAATGATCTTTTCTTGACAATGGATGGCTTTCGCTCCATGTTTCCCGAGGTAAACAATCAATTACAATCTGTTTTAATCAAAAAATGTAAAAAAAAATTCAAAATAAATTCAATAATGGGATTATAAAAGCATTTAAACCGAGTAATAAGGCTTTTCTAGGCATGAGTGACTATAAATGATCTTTTCTTGACAATGGATGGCTTTCGCTCCACGTTTCCCGAGATAAACAATCAATTACAATCTGTTTTAATCAAAAATGTAAAAAAATTCAAAATAAATTCAATAATGGGATTATAAAAGCATTTAAACCGAGTAATAACGCTTTTCTAGGCATGAGTGACTATAAATGATCTTTTCTTGACAATGGATGGCTTTCGCTCCACGTTTCCCGAGATAAACAATCAATTACAATCTGTTTTAATCAAAAATGTAAAAAAAATTCAAAATAAATTCAATAATGGGATTATAAAAGCATTTAAACCGAGTAATAAGGCTTTTCTAGGCATGAGTGACTATAAATTTTCTTTTCTTGACAATGGATGGCTTTCGCTTCACGTTTCTCGAGGTAAATAATCAATTACATTTTGTTTTAATCAAAAAATGTAAAAAGATTCAAATTAAATTCAATTAGGGAATTATAAAAGCATTTAAAGCGAGTATTAAGGATTTTATAGTCATGAGTGACTATAAATGAACATTTCTTGACAATGGATGGCTTTTGCTCCACGTTTCCCGAGGCAAACAATCAATTACAATCTGTTTTAATCAAAAAATGTAAAAACAATTAAAAATAAATTCGATAATGGGATTATAAAAGTATTTAAACCGAGTAATAAGGCTTTTCTAGGAATGAGTGACTATAAATGATCTTTTCTTGACAATGGATGGCTTTCGCTCCATGTTTCCCGAGGTAAACAATCAATTACAATCTGTTTTAATCAAAAAATGTAAAAAAAATTCAAAATAAATTCAATAATGGGATTATAAAAGCATTTAAACCGAGTAATAAGGCTTTTCTAGGCATGAGTGACTATAAATGATCTTTTCTTAACAATGGATGGCTTTCGCTCCACGTTTCCCGAGATAAACAATCAATTACAATCTGTTTTAATCAAAAATGTAAAAAAAATTCAAAATAAATTCAATAATGGGATTATAAAAGCATTTAAACCGAGTAATAAGGCTTTTCTAGGCATGAGTGACTATAAATGATCTTTTCTTGACAATGGATGGCTTTCGCTCCACGTTTCCCGAGATAAACAATCAATTACAATCTGTTTTAATCAAAAATGTAAAAAAAATTCAAAATAAATTCAATAATGGGATTATTAAAGCATTTAAACCGAGTAATAAGGCTTTTCTAAGCATGAGTGACTATAAATGAACTTTTCTTGACAATGGATGGCTTTTGCTCCACGTTTCCCGAGGCAAACAATCAATTACAATCTGTTTTAATCAAAAAATGTAAAAACAATTCAAAATAAATTCAATAATGGGATTATAAAAGTATTTAAACCGAGTAATAAGGCTTTTCTAGGCATGAGTGACTATAAATGATCTTTTCTTGACAATGGATGGCTTTCGCTCCACGTTTCCCGAGATAAACAATCAATTACAATCTCTTTTAATCAAAAATGTAAAAAAAATTCAAAATAAATTCAATAATGGGATTATAAAAGCATTTAAACCGAGTAATAAGGCTTTTCTAGGCATGAGCGACTATAAATGATCTTTTCTTGACAATGGATGGCTTTCGCTCCATGTTTCCCGAGGTAAACAATCAATTACAATCTGTTTTAATCAAAAATGTAAAAAAAATTCAAAATAAATTCAATAATGGGATTATAAAAGCATTTAAACCGAGTAATAATGCTTTTCTAGGCATGAGTGACTATAAATGATCTTTTCTTGACAATGGATGGCTTTCGCTCCACGTTTCCCGAGATAAACAATCAATTACAATCTGTTTTAATCAAAAATGTAAAAAAAATTCAAAATAAATTCAATAATGGGATTATTAAAGCATTTAAACCGAGTAATAAGGCTTTTCTAAGCATGAGTGACTATAAATGAACTTTTCTTGACAATGGATGGCTTTTGCTCCACGTTTCCCGAGGCAAACAATCAATTACAATCTGTTTTAATCAAAAAATGTAAAAACAATTCAAAATAAATTCAATAATGGGATTATAAAAGTATTTAAACCGAGTAATAAGGCTTTTCTAGGCATGAGTGACTATAAATGATCTTTTCTTGACAATGGATGGCTTTCGCTCCACGTTTCCCGAGATAAATAATCAATTACAATCTGTTTTAATCAAAAATGTAAAAAAAATTCAAAATAAATTCAATAATGGGATTATAAAAGCATTTAAACCGAGTAATAAAGCTTTTCTAGGCATGAGTGACTATAAATGATCTTTTCTTGACAATGGATGGCTTTCACTCCACGTTTCCCGAGATAAACAATCTGTTTTAATCAAAAATGTAAAAAAAATTCAAAATAAATTCAATAATGGGATTATTAAAGCATTTAAACCGAGTAATAAGGCTTTTCTAAGCATTAGTGACTATAAATGAACTTTTCTTGACAATGGATGGCTTTTGCTCCACGTTTCCCGAGGCAAACAATCAATTACAATCTGTTTTAATCAAAAAATGTAAAAACAATTCAAAATAAATTCAATAATGGGATTATAAAAGTATTTAAACCGAGTAATAAGGCTTTTCTAGGCATGAGTGACTATAAATGATCTTTTCTTGACAATGGATGGCTTTTGCTCCACGTTTCCCGAGGCAAAGAATCAATTACAATCTGTTTTAATCAAAAAATGTAAAAACAATTCAAAATAAATTCAATAATGGGATTATAAAAGTATTTAAACCGAGTAATAAGGCTTTTCTAGGCATGAGTGACTATAAATGATCTTTTCTTGACAATGGATGGCTTTCGCTCCACGTTTCCCGAGATAAACAATCAATTACAATCTGTTTTAATCAAAAATGTTAAAAAAAATTAAAAATAAATTCAATAATGGGATTATTAAAGCATTTAAACCAAGTAATAAGGCTTTTCTAGGCATGAGTGACTATAAATGAGCTTTTCTTGACAATAGATGGCTTTCGCTCCATGTTTCCTGAGGTAAACAATCAATTACAATCTGTTTTAATCAAAAAATGTTAAAAAAAATTTCAAAAGAAATTCAATAATGGGATTATAAAAGTATTTAAACCGAGTAATAAGGCTTTTCTAGTTATGAGTGACTCTAAATGATCTTTTCTTGACAATGGATGGCTTTTGCTCCACGTTTCCCGAGGCAAACAATCAATTGCAATATGTTTTAATCAAAAAATGTAAAAAAATTCAAAATAAGTTCAATAATGGGATTATAAAAGCATTTAAACCGAGTAATAAGGCTTTTCTAGGCATGAGTGACTATAAATGAACTTTTCTTGACAATGGATGGCTTTCGCTCCATGTTTCCCGAGGAAAACAATCAAATACAATCTGTTTTAATCAAAAAATGTAAAAAAAATTCAAACTAAATTCAATAATGGGATTATAAAAGCATTTAAACCGAGTAATATGGCTTTTCTAGGCATGAGTGACTATAAATGATCTTTTCTTGACAATGGATGGCTTTCGCTCCACGTTTCCCGAGATAAACAATCAATTACAATCTGTTTTAATCAAAAATGTAAAAAAAATTCAAAATAAATTCAATAATGGGATTATAAAAGCATTTAAACCGAGTAATAAGGCTTTTCTAGGCATGAGTGACTATAAATGATCTTTTCTTGACAATGGATGGCTTTCGCTCCACGTTTCCTGAGATAAACAATCAATTACAATCTGTTTTAATCAAAAATGTAAAAAAAATTCAAAATAAATTCAATAATGGGATTATAAAAGCATTTAAACCGAGTAATAAGGCTTTTCTAGGTATGAGTGACTATAAATGATCTTTTCTTGACAATGGATGGCTTTCGCTCCACGTTTCCCGAGATAAACAATCAATTACAATCTGTTTTAATCAAAAATGTAAAAAAAATTCAAAATAAATTCAATAATGGGATTATTAAAGCATTTAAACCGAGTAATAAGGCTTTTCTAAGCATGAGTGACTATAAATGAACTTTTCTTGACAATGGATGGCTTTCGCTCCACGTTTCCCGAGATAAACAATCAATTACAATCTGTTTTAATCAAAAATGTAAAAAAAAGTCAAAATAAATTCAATAATGGGATTATAAAAGCATTTAAACCGAGTAATAAGGCTTTTCTAGGCATGAGTGACTATAAATGATCTTTTCTTGACAATGGATGGCTTTCGCTCCACGTTTCCTGAGATAAACAATCAATTACAATCTGTTTTAATCAAAAATGTAAAAAAAATTCAAAATAAATTCAATAATGGGATTATAAAAGCATTTAAACCGAGTAATAAGGCTTTTCTAGGTATGAGTGACTATAAATGATCTTTTCTTGACAATGGATGGCTTTCGCTCCACGTTTCCCGAGATAAACAATCAATTACAATCTGTTTTAATCAAAAATGTAAAAAAAATTCAAAATAAATTCAATAATGGGATTATTAAAGCATTTAAACCGAGTAATAAGGCTTTTCTAAGCATGAGTGACTATAAATGAACTTTTCTTGACAATGGATGGCTTTTGCTCCATGTTTCCCGAGGCAAACAATCAATTACAATCTGTTTTAATCAAAAACTGTTAAAAAAAAATCAAAATAAATTCAATAATGGGATTATAAAAGCATTTAAACCGAGTAATAAGGCTTTTCTAGGCAAGAGTGACTATAAATGATCTTTTCTTGACAATGGATGGCTTTCGCTCCATGTTTCCCGAGGTAAACAATCAATTACAATCTGTTTTAATCAAAAAATGTAAAAAAAAATTCAAAATAAATTCAATAATGGGATTATAAAAGCATTTAAACCGAGTAATAAGGCTTTTCTAGGCATGAGTGACTATAAATGATCTTTTCTTGACAATGGATGGCTTTCGCTCCACGTTTCCCGAGATAAACAATCAATTACAATCTGTTTTAATCAAAAATGTAAAAAAATTCAAAATAAATTCAATAATGGGATTATAAAAGCATTTAAACCGAGTAATAACGCTTTTCTAGGCATGAGTGACTATAAATGATCTTTTCTTGACAATGGATGGCTTTCGCTCCACGTTTCCCGAGATAAACAATCAATTACAATCTGTTTTAATCAAAAATGTAAAAAAAATTCAAAATAAATTCAATAATGGGATTATAAAAGCATTTAAACCGAGTAATAAGGCTTTTCTAGGCATGAGTGACTATAAATGATCTTTTCTTGACAATGGATGGCTTTCGCTTCACGTTTCTCGAGGTAAATAATCAATTACATTTTGTTTTAATCAAAAAATGTAAAAAGATTCAAATTAAATTCAATTAGGGAATTATAAAAGCATTTAAAGCGAGTATTAAGGATTTTATAGTCATGAGTGACTATAAATGAACATTTCTTGACAATGGATGGCTTTTGCTCCACGTTTCCCGAGGCAAACAATCAATTACAATCTGTTTTAATCAAAAAATGTAAAAACAATTAAAAATAAATTCGATAATGGGATTATAAAAGTATTTAAACCGAGTAATAAGGCTTTTCTAGGAATGAGTGACTATAAATGATCTTTTCTTGACAATGGATGGCTTTCGCTCCATGTTTCCCGAGGTAAACAATCAATTACAATCTGTTTTAATCAAAAAATGTAAAAAAAATTCAAAATAAATTCAATAATGGGATTATAAAAGCATTTAAACCGAGTAATAAGGCTTTTCTAGGCATGAGTGACTATAAATGATCTTTTCTTGACAATGGATGGCTTTCGCTCCACGTTTCCCGAGATAAACAATCAATTACAATCTGTTTTAATCAAAAATGTAAAAAAAATTCAAAATAAATTCAATAATGGGATTATAAAAGCATTTAAACCGAGTAATAAGGCTTTTCTAGGCATGAGTGACTATAAATGATCTTTTCTTGACAATGGATGGCTTTCGCTCCACGTTTCCCGAGATAAACAATCAATTACAATCTGTTTTAATCAAAAATGTAAAAAAAATTCAAAATAAATTCAATAATGGGATTATTAAAGCATTTAAACCGAGTAATAAGGCTTTTCTAAGCATGAGTGACTATAAATGAACTTTTCTTGACAATGGATGGCTTTTGCTCCACGTTTCCCGAGGCAAACAATCAATTACAATCTGTTTTAATCAAAAAATGTAAAAACAATTCAAAATAAATTCAATAATGGGATTATAAAAGTATTTAAACCGAGTAATAAGGCTTTTCTAGGCATGAGTGACTATAAATGATCTTTTCTTGACAATGGATGGCTTTCGCTCCACGTTTCCCGAGATAAACAATCAATTACAATCTGTTTTAATCAAAAATGTAAAAAAAATTCAAAATAAATTCAATAATGGGATTATAAAAGCATTTAAACCGAGTAATAAGGCTTTTCTAGGCATGAGTGACTATAAATGATCTTTTCTTGACAATGGATGGCTTTCGCTCCACGTTTCTCGAGATAAACAATCAATTACAATCTGTTTTAATCAAAAATGTAAAAAAAATTCAAAATAAATTCAATAATGGGATTATTAAAGCATTTAAACCGAGTAATAAGGCTTTTCTAAGCATGAGTGACTATAAATGAACTTTTCTTGACAATGGATGGCTTTTGCTCCACGTTTCCCGTGATAAACAATCAATTACAATCTGTTTTAATCAAAAAATGTAAAAACAATTCAAAATAAATTCAATAATGGGATTATAAAAGTATTTAAACCGAGTAATAAGGCTTTTCTAGGCATGAGTGACTATAAATGATCTTTTCTTGACAATGGATGGCTTTCGCTTCACGTTTCTCGAGGTAAATAATCAATTACATTTTGTTTTAATCAAAAAATGTAAAAAGATTCAAATTAAATTCAATTAGGGAATTATAAAAGCATTTAAAGCGAGTATTAAGGATTTTATAGTCATGAGTGACTATAAATGAACTTTTCTTGACAATGGATGGCTTTTGCTCCACGTTTCCCGAGGCAAACAATCAATTACAATCTGTTTTAATCAAAAAATGTAAAAACAATTCAAAATAAATTCGATAATGGGATTATAAAAGTATTTAAACCGAGTAATAAGGCTTTTCTAGGAATGAGTGACTATAAATGATCTTTTCTTGACAATGGATGGCTTTCGCTCCATGTTTCCCGAGGTAAACAATCAATTACAATCTGTTTTAATCAAAAAATGTAAAAAAAATTCAAAATAAATTCAATAATGGGATTATAAAAGCATTTAAACCGAGTAATAAGGCTTTTCTAGGCATGAGTGACTATAAATGATCTTTTCTTGACAATGGATGGCTTTCGCTCCACGTTTCCCGAGATAAACAATCAATTACAATCTGTTTTAATCAAAAATGTAAAAAAAATTCAAAATAAATTCAATAATGGGATTATAAAAGCATTTAAACCGAGTAATAAGGCTTTTCTAGGCATGAGTGACTATAAATGATCTTTTCTTGACAATGGATGGCTTTCGCTCCACGTTTCCCGAGATAAACAATCAATTACAATCTGTTTTAATCAAAAATGTAAAAAAAATTCAAAATAAATTCAATAATGGGATTATTAAAGCATTTAAACCGAGTAATAAGGCTTTTCTAAGCATGAGTGACTATAAATGAACTTTTCTTGACAATGGATGGCTTTTGCTCCACGTTTCCCGAGGCAAACAATCAATTACTATCTGTTTTAATCAAAAAATGTAAAAACAATTCAAAATAAATTCAATAATGGGATTATAAAAGTATTTAAACCGAGTAATAAGGCTTTTCTAGGCATGAGTGACTATAAATGATCTTTTCTTGACAATGGATGGCTTTCGCTCCACGTTTCCCGAGATAAACAATCAATTACAATCTGTTTTAATCAAAAATGTAAAAAAAATTCAAAATAAATTCAATAATGGGATTATAAAAGCATTTAAACCGAGTAATAAGGCTTTTCTAGGCATGAGTGACTATAAATGATCTTTTCTTGACAATGGATGGCTTTCGCTCCACGTTTCTCGAGATAAACAATCAATTACAATCTGTTTTAATCAAAAATGTAAAAAAAATTCAAAATAAATTCAATAATGGGATTATTAAAGCATTTAAACCGAGTAATAAGGCTTTTCTAAGCATGAGTGACTATAAATGAACTTTTCTTGACAATGGATGGCTTTTGCTCCACGTTTCTCGAGATAAACAATCAATTACAATCTGTTTTAATCAAAAAATGTAAAAACAATTCAAAATAAATTCAATAATGGGATTATAAAAGTATTTAAACCGAGTAATAAGGCTTTTCTAGGCATGAGTGACTATAAATGATCTTTTCTTGACAATGGATGGCTTTCGCTCCACGTTTCCCGAGATAAACAATCAATTACAATCTGTTTTAATCAAAAATGTAAAAAAAATCAAAATAAATTCAATAATGGGATTATAAAAGCATTTAAACTGAGTAATAAGGCTTTTCTAGGCATGAGTGACTATAAATGATCTTTTCTTGACAATGGATGGCTTTCGCTCCACGTTTCCCGAGATAAACAATCAATTACAATCTGTTTTAATCAAAAATGTAAAAAAAATTCAAAATAAATTCAATAATGGGATTATAAAAGCATTTAAACCGAGTAATAAGGCTTTTCTAGGCATGAGTGACTATAAATGATCTTTTCTTGACAATGGATGGCTTTCGCTTCACGTTTCTCGAGGTAAATAATCAATTACATTTTGTTTTAATCAAAAAATGTAAAAAGATTCAAATTAAATTCAATTATGGAATTATAAAAGCATTTAAAGCGAGTATTAAGGATTTTATAGGCATGAGTGACTATAAATGAACTTTTCTTGACAATGGATGGCTTTTGCTCCACGTTTCCCGAGGCAAACAATCAATTACAATCTGTTTTAATCAAAAAATGTAAAAACAATTCAAAATAAATTCAATAATGGGATTATAAAAGTATTTAAACCGAGTAATAAAGCTTTTCTAGGCATGAGTGACTATAAATGATCTTTTCTTGACAATGGATGGCTTTCGCTCCACGTTTCCCGAGATAAACAATCAATTACAATCTGTTTTAATCAAAAATGTTAAAAAAAATTAAAATAAATTCAATAATGGGATTATTAAAGCATTTAAACCAAGTAATAAGGCTTTTCTAGGCATGAGTGACTATAAATGAGCTTTTCTTGACAATAGATGGCTTTCGCTCCATGTTTACTGCGGTAAACAATCAATTACAATCTGTTTTAATCAAAAAATGTTAAAAAAAAATTCAAAATAAATTCAATAATGGGATTATAAAAGTATTTAAACCGAGTAATAAGGCTTTTCTAGTTGTGAGTGACTCTAAATGATCTTTTCTTGACAATTGATGGCTTTTGCTCCACGTTTCCAGAGGCAAACAATCAATTACAATCTCTTTTAATCAAAAAATGTAAAAACATTTCAAAATAAATTCAATAATGGGATTATAAAAGCATTTAAACCGAGTAATAAGGCTTTTCTAGGCATGAGTGACTATAAATGATCTTTTCTTGACAATGGATGGCTTTCGCTCCACGTTTCCCGAGATAAACAATCAATTACAATTTGTTTTAATCAAAAATGTAAAAAAAATTCAAAATAAATTCAATAATGGGATTATAAAAGCATTTAAACCGAGTAATAAGGCTTTTCTAGGCATGAGTGACTATAAATGATCTTTTCTTGACAATGGATGGCTTTCGCTCCACGTTTCCCGAGATAAACAATCAATTACAATCTGTTTTAATCAAAAATGTAAAAAAAATTCAAAATAAATTCAATAATGGGATTATAAAAGCATTTAAACCGAGTAATAAAGCTTTTCTATGCATGAGTGACTATAAATGATCTTTTCTTGACAATGGATGGCTTTCACTCCACGTTTCCCGAGATAAACAATCTGTTTTAATCAAAAATGTAAAAAAAATTCAAAATAAATTCAATAATGGGATTATTAAAGCATTTAAACCGAGTAATAAGGCTTTTCTAAGCATTAGTGACTATAAATGAACTTTTCTTGACAATGGATGGCTTTTGCTCCACGTTTCCCGAGGCAAACAATCAATTACAATCTGTTTTAATCAAAAAATGTAAAAACAATTCAAAATAAATTCAATAATGGGATTATAAAAGTATTTAAACCGAGTAATAAGGCTTTTCTAGGCATGAGTGACTATAAATGATCTTTTCTTGACAATGGATGGCTTTTGCTCCACGTTTCCCGAGGCAAAGAATCAATTACAATCTGTTTTAATCAAAAAATGTAAAAACAATTCAAAATAAATTCAATAATGGGATTATAAAAGTATTTAAACCGAGTAATAAGGCTTTTCTAGGCATGAGTGACTATAAATGATCTTTTCCTGACAATGGATGGCTTTCGCTCCACGTTTCCCGAGATAAACAATCAATTACAATCTGTTTTAATCAAAAATGTTAAAAAAAATTAAAAATAAATTCAATAATGGGATTATTAAAGCATTTAAACCAAGTAATAAGGCTTTTCTAGGCATGAGTGACTATAAATGAGCTTTTCTTGACAATAGATGGCTTTCGCTCCATGTTTCCTGAGGTAAACAATCAATTACAATCTGTTTTAATCAAAAAATGTTAAAAAAAATTTCAAAAGAAATTCAATAATGGGATTATAAAAGTATTTAAACCGAGTAATAAGGCTTTTCTAGTTATGAGTGACTCTAAATGATCTTTTCTTGACAATGGATGGCTTTTGCTCCACGTTTCCCGAGGCAAACAATCAATTGCAATATGTTTTAATCAAAAAATGTAAAAAAATTCGAAATAAGTTCAATAATGGGATTATAAAAGCATTTAAACCGAGTAATAAGGCTTTTCTAGGCATGAGTGACTATAAATGAACTTTTCTTGACAATGGATGGCTTTCGCTCCATGTTTCCCGAGGAAAACAATCAAATACAATCTGTTTTAATCAAAAAATGTAAAAAAAATTCAAACTAATTTCAATAATGGGATTATAAAAGCATTTAAACCGAGTAATAAGGCTTTTCTAGGCATGAGTGACTATAAATGATCTTTTCTTGACAATGGATGGCTTTCGCTCCATGTTTCCCGAGGAAAACAATCAAATACAATCTGTTTTAACCAAAAAATGTAAAAAATATTCAAACTAATTTCAATAATGGGATTATAAAAGCATTTAAACCGAGTAATAAGGCTTTTCTAGGCATGAGTGACTATAAATGATCTTTTCTTGACAATGGATGGCTTTCGCTCCACGTTTCCCGAGATAAACAATCAATTACAATCTGTTTTAATCAAAAATGTAAAAAAAATTCAAAATAAATTCAATAATGGGATTATAAAAGCATTTAAACCGAGTAATAAGGCTTTTCTAGGAATGAGTGACTATAAATGATCTTTTCTTGACAATGGATGGCTTTCGTTCCACGTTTCCCAAGATAAACAATCAAATACAATCAGTTTTAACCAAAAATGTAAAAAAAATTCAAAATAAATTCAATAATGGGATTATTAAAGCATTTAAACCGAGTAATAAGGCTTTTCTAAGCATGAGTGACTATAAATGAACTTTTCTTGACAATGGATGGCTTTTGCTCCATGTTTCCCGAGGCAAACAATCAATTACAATCTGTTTTAATCAAAAACTGTTAAAAAAAAATCAAAATAAATTCAATAATGGGATTATAAAAGCATTTAAACCGAGTAATAAGGCTTTTCTAGGCAAGAGTGACTATAAATGATCTTTTCTTGACAATGGATGGCTTTTGCTCCGCGTTTCCTGAGATAAACAATCAATTACAATCTGTTTTAATCAAAAATGTAAAAAAAATTCAAAATAAATTCAATAATGGGATTATAAAAGCATTTAAACCGAGTAATAAGGCTTTTCTAGGTATGAGTGACTATAAATGATCTTTTCTTGACAATGGATGGCTTTCGCTCCACGTTTCCCGAGATAAACAATCAATTACAATCTGTTTTAATCAAAAATGTAAAAACAATTCAAAATAAATTCAATAATGGGATTATTAAAGCATTTAAACCGAGTAATAAGGCTTTTCTAAGCATGAGTGACTATAAATGAACTTTTCTTGACAATGGATGGCTTTTGCTCCATGTTTCCCGAGGCAAACAATCAATTACAATCTGTTTTAATCAAAAAATGTAAAAACAATTCAAAATAAATTCAATAATGGGATTATAAAAGTATTTAAACCGAGTAATAAGGCTTTTCTAGGCATGAGTGACTATAAATGATCTTTTCTTGACAATGGATGGCTTTCGCTCCACGTTTCACGAGATAAACAATCAATTACAATCTGTTTTAATCAAAAATGTAAAAAAAATTCAAAATAAATTCAATAATGGGATTATAAAAGCATTTAAACCGAGTAATAAAGCTTTTCTAGGCATGAGTGACTATAAATGATCTTTTCTTGACAATGGATGGCTTTCACTCCACGTTTCCCGAGATAAACAATCTGTTTTAATCAAAAATGTAAAAAAAATTCAAAATAAATTCAATAATGGGATTATTAAAGCATTTAAACCGAGTAATAAGGCTTTTCTAAGCATTAGTGACTATAAATGAACTTTTCTTGAAAATGGATGGCTTTTGCTCCACGTTTCCCGAGGCAAACAATCAATTACAATCTGTTTTAATCAAAAAATGTAAAAACAATTCAAAATAAATTCAATAATGGGATTATAAAAGTATTTAAACCGAGTAATAAGGCTTTTCTAGGCATGAGTGACTATAAATGATCTTTTCTTGACAATGGATGGCTTTTGCTCCACGTTTCCCGAGGCAAAGAATCAATTACAATCTGTTTTAATCAAAAAATGTAAAAACAATTCAAAATAAATTCAATAATGGGATTATAAAAGTATTTAAACCGAGTAATAAGGCTTTTCTAGGCATGAGTGACTATAAATGATCTTTTCTTGACAATGGATGGCTTTCGCTCCACGTTTCCCGAGATAAACAATCAATTACAATCTGTTTTAATCAAAAATGTTAAAAAAAATTAAAAATAAATTCAATAATGGGATTATTAAAGCATTTAAACCAAGTAATAAGGCTTTTCTAGGCATGAGTGACTATAAATGAGCTTTTCTTGACAATAGATGGCTTTCGCTCCATGTTTCCTGAGGTAAACAATCAATTACAATCTGTTTTAATCAAAAAATGTTAAAAAAAATTTCAAAAGAAATTCAATAATGGGATTATAAAAGTATTTAAACCGAGTAATAAGGCTTTTCTAGTTATGAGTGACTCTAAATGATCTTTTCTTGACAATGGATGGCTTTTGCTCCACGTTTCCCGAGGCAAACAATCAATTGCAATATGTTTTAATCAAAAAATGTAAAAAAATTCAAAATAAGTTCAATAATGGGATTATAAAAGCATTTAAACCAAGTAATAAGGCTTTTCTAGGCATGAGTGACTATAAATGAACTTTTCTTGACAATGGATGGCTTTCGCTCCATGTTTCCCGAGGAAAACAATCAAATACAATCTGTTTTAATCAAAAAATGTAAAAAAAATTCAAACTAAATTCAATAATGGGATTATAAAAGCATTTAAACCGAGTAATAAGGCTTTTCTAGGCATGAGTGACTATAAATGATCTTTTCTTGACAATGGATGGCTTTCGCTCCACGTTTCCCGAGATAAACAATCAATTACAATCTGTTTTAATCAAAAATGTAAAAAAAATTCAAAATAAATTCAATAATGGGATTATAAAAGCATTTAAACCGAGTAATAAGGCTTTTCTAGGCATGAGTGACTATAAATGATCTTTTCTTGACAATGGATGGCTTTCGTTCCACGTTTCCCGAGATAAACAATCAAATACAATCAGTTTTAATCAAAAATGTAAAAAAAATTCAAAATAAATTCAATACTGGGATTATTAAAGCATTTAAACCGAGTAATAAGGCTTTTCTAAGCATGAGTGACTATAAATGAACTTTTCTTGACAATGGATGGCTTTTGCTCCATGTTTCCCGAGGCAAACAATCAATTACAATCTGTTTTAATCAAAAACTGTTAAAAAAAAATCAAAATAAATTCAATAATGGGATTATAAAAGCATTTAAACCGAGTAATAAGGCTTTTCTAGGCAAGAGTGACTATAAATGATCTTTTCTTGACAATGGATGGATTTTGCTCCGCGTTTCCTGAGATAAACAATCAATTACAATATGTTTTAATCAAAAATGTAAAAAAAATTCAAAATAAATTCAATAATGGGATTATAAAAGCATTTAAACCGAGTAATAAGGCTTTTCTAGGTATGAGTGACTATAAATGATCTTTTCTTGACAATGGATGGCTTTCGCTCCACGTTTCCCAAGATAAATAATCAATTACAATCTGTTTTAATCAAAAATGTAAAAAAAATTCAAAATAAATTCAATAATGGGATTATTAAAGCATTTACACCGAGTAATAAGGCTTTTCTAAGCATGAGTGACTATAAATGAACTTTTCTTGACAATGGATGGCTTTTGCTCCACGTTTCCCGAGGCAAACAATCAATTACAATCTGTTTTAATCAAAAAATGTAAAAACAATTCAAAATAAATTCAATAATGGGATTATAAAAGTATTTAAACCGAGTAATAAGGCTTTTCTAGGCATGAGTGACTATAAATGATCTTTTCTTGACAATGGATGGCTTTCGCTCCACGTTTCCCGAGATAAACAATCAATTACAATCTGTTTTAATCAAAAATGTTAAAAAAAATTCAAAATAAATTCAATAATGGGATTATTAAAGCATTTAAACCAAGTAATAAGGCTTTTCTAGGCATGAGTGACTATAAATGAGCTTTTCTTGACAATAGATGGCTTTCGCTCCATGTTTCCTGAGGTAAACAATCAATTACAATATGTTTTAATCAAAAAATGTTAAAAAAAAATTCAAAATAAAATCAATAATGGGATTATAAAAGCATTTAAACCGAGTAATAAGGCTTTTCTAGTTATGAGTGACTCTAAATGATCTTTTCTTGACAATGGATGGCTTTTGCTCTACGTTTTCCGAGGCAAACAATCAATTACAATCTGTTTTAATCAAAAATGTAAAAAAAATTCAAAATAAATTCAATAATGGGATTATAAAAGCATTTAAACCGAGTAATAAGGCTTTTCTAGGCATGAGTGACTATAAATGATCTTTTCTTGACAATGGATGGCTTTCGCTCCACGTTTCCCGAGATAAACAATCAATTACAATCTGTTTTAATCAAAAATGTAAAAACAATTCAAAATAAATTCGATAATGGGATTATAAAAGTATTTAAACCGAGTAATAAGGCTTTTCTAGGAATGAGTGACTATAAATGATCTTTTCTTGACAATGGATGGCTTTCGCTCCATGTTTCCCGAGGTAAACAATCAATTACAATCTGTTTTAATCAAAAAATGTAAAAAAAAATTCAAAATAAATTCAATAATGGGATTATAAAAGCATTTAAACCGAGTAATAAGGCTTTTCTAGGCATGAGTGACTATAAATGATCTTTTCTTGACAATGGATGGCTTTCGATCCACGTTTCCCGAGATAAAGAATCAATTACAATCTGTTTTAATCAAAAATGTAAAAAAATTCAAAATAAATTCAATAATGGGATTATAAAAGCATTTAAACCGAGTAATAAGGCTTTTCTAGGCATGAGTGACTATAAATGATCTTTTCTTGACAATGGATGGCTTTCGCTCCATGTTTCCCGAGGTAAACAATCAATTACAATCTGTTTTAATCAAAAAATGTAAAAAAAATTCAAAATAAATTCAATAATGGGATTATAAAAGCATTTAAACCGAGTAATAAGGCTTTTCTAGGCATGAGTGACTATAAATGATCTTTTCTTGACAATGGATGGCTTTCGCTCCACGTTTCCCGAGATAAACAATCAATTACAATCTGTTTTAATCAAAAATGTAAAAAAAATTCAAAATAAATTCAATAATGGGATTATAAAAGCATTTAAACCGAGTAATAAGGCTTTTCTAGGCATGAGTGACTATAAATGATCTTTTCTTGACAATGGATGGCTTTCGCTCCACGTTTCCCGAGATAAACAATTAATTACAATCTGTTTTAATCAAAAATGTAAAAAAAATTCAAAATAAATTCAATAATGGGATTATTAAAGCATTTAAACCGAGTAATAAGGCTTTTCTAAGCATGAGTGACTATAAATGAACTTTTCTTGACAATGGATGGCTTTTGCTCCACGTTTCCCAAGGCAAACAATCAATTACAATCTGTTTTAATCAAAAAATGTAAAAACAATTCAAAATAAATTCAATAATGGGATTATAAAAGTATTTAAACCGAGTAATAAGGCTTTTCTAGGCATGAGTGACTATAAATGATCTTTTCTTGACAATGGATGGCTTTCGCTCCACGTTTCCCGAGATAAACAATCAATTACAATCTGTTTTAATCAAAAATGTAAAAAAAATTCAAAATAAATTCAATAATGGGATTATAAAAGCATTTAAACCGAGTAATAAGGCTTTTCTAGGCATGAGTGACTATAAATGATCTTTTCTTGACAATGGATGGCTTTCGCTCCACGTTTCTCGAGATAAACAATCAATTACAATCTGTTTTAATCAAAAATGTAAAAAAAATTCAAAATAAATTCAATAATGGGATTATTAAAGCATTTAAACCGAGTAATAAGGCTTTTCTAAGCATGAGTGACTATAAATGAACTTTTCTTGACAATGGATGGCTTTTGCTCCACGTTTCCCGAGATAAACAATCAATTACAATATGTTTTAATCAAAAAATGTAAAAACAATTCAAAATAAATTCAATAATGGGATTATAAAAGTATTTAAACCGAGTAATAAGGCTTTTCTAGGCATGAGTGACTATAAATGATCTTTTCTTGACAATGGATGGCTTTCGCTCCACGTTTCCCGAGATAAACAATCAATTACAATCTGTTTTAATCAAAAATGTAAAAAAAATTCAAAATAAATTCAATAATGGGATTATAAAAGCATTTAAACTGAGTAATAAGGCTTTTCTAAGCATGAGTGACTATAAATGAACTTTTCTTGACAATGGATGGCTTTTGCTCCACGTTTCCCGAGGCAAACAATCAATTACAATCTGTTTTAATCAAAAAATGTAAAAACAATTCAAAATAAATTCAATAATGGGATTATAAAAGCATTTAAACCGAGTAATAAGGCTTTTCTAGGCATGAGTGACTATAAATGATCTTTTCTTGACAATGGATGGCTTTCGCTCCACGTTTCCCGAGATAAACAATCAATTACAATCTGTTTTAATCAAAAATGTAAAAAAATTCAAAATAAATTCAATAATGGGATTATAAAAGCATTTAAACCGAGTAATAAGGCTTTTCTAGGCATGAGTGACTATAAATGATCTTTTCTTGACAATGGATGGCTTTCGCTTCACGTTTCTCGAGGTAAATAATCAATTACATTTTGTTTTAATCAAAAAATGTAAAAAGATTCAAATTAAATTCAATTATGGAATTATAAAAGCATTTAAAGCGAGTATTAAGGATTTTATAGGCATGAGTGACTATAAATGAACTTTTCTTGACAATGGATGGCTTTTGCTCCACGTTTCCCGAGGCAAACAATCAATTACAATCTGTTTTAATCAAAAAATGTAAAAACAATTCAAAATAAATTCAATAATGGGATTATAAAAGTATTTAAACCGAGTAATAAAGCTTTTCTAGGCATGAGTGACTATAAATGATCTTTTCTTGACAATGGATGGCTTTCGCTCCACGTTTTCCGAGATAAACAATCAATTACAATCTGTTTTAATCAAAAATGTTAAAAAAAATTAAAATAAATTCAATAATGGGATTATTAAAGCATTTAAACCAAGTAATAAGGCTTTTCTAGGCATGAGTGACTATAAATGAGCTTTTCTTGACAATAGATGGCTTTCGCTCCATGTTTCCTGAGGTAAACAATCAATTACAATATGTTTTAATCAAAAAATGTTAAAAAAAAATTCAAAATAAAATCAATAATGGGATTATAAAAGCATTTAAACCGAGTAATAAGGCTTTTCTAGTTATGAGTGACTCTAAATGATCTTTTCTTGACAATGGATGGCTTTTGCTCTACGTTTTCCGAGGCAAACAATCAATTACAATCTGTTTTAATCAAAAATGTAAAAAAAATTCAAAATAAATTCAATAATGGGATTATAAAAGCATTTAAACCGAGTAATAAGGCTTTTCTAGGCATGAGTGACTATAAATGATCTTTTCTTGACAATGGATGGCTTTCGCTCCACGTTTCCCGAGATAAACAATCAATTACAATCTGTTTTAATCAAAAATGTAAAAACAATTCAAAATAAATTCGATAATGGGATTATAAAAGTATTTAAACCGAGTAATAAGGCTTTTCTAGGAATGAGTGACTATAAATGATCTTTTCTTGACAATGGATGGCTTTCGCTCCATGTTTCCCGAGGTAAACAATCAATTACAATCTGTTTTAATCAAAAAATGTAAAAAAAAATTCAAAATAAATTCAATAATGGGATTATAAAAGCATTTAAACCGAGTAATAAGGCTTTTCTAGGCATGAGTGACTATAAATGATCTTTTCTTGACAATGGATGGCTTTCGATCCACGTTTCCCGAGATAAACAATCAATTACAATCTGTTTTAATCAAAAATGTAAAAAAATTCAAAATAAATTCAATAATGGGATTATAAAAGCATTTAAACCGAGTAATAAGGCTTTTCTAGGCATGAGTGACTATAAATGATCTTTTCTTGACAATGGATGGCTTTCGCTCCACGTTTCCCGAGATAAACAATCAATTACAATCTGTTTTAATCAAAAATGTAAAAAAAATTCAAAATAAATTCAATAATGGGATTATAAAAGCATTTAAACCGAGTAATAAGGCTTTTCTAGGCATGAGTGACTATAAATGATCTTTTCTTGACAATGGATGGCTTTCGCTTCACGTTTCTCGAGGTAAATAATCAATTACATTTTGTTTTAATCAAAAAATATAAAAAGATTCAAATTAAATTCAATTAGGGAATTATAAAAGCATTTAAAGCGAGTATTAAGGATTTTATAGTCATGAGTGACTATAAATGAACTTTTCTTGACAATGGATGGCTTTTGCTCCACGTTTCCCGAGGCAAACAATCAATTACAATCTGTTTTAATCAAAAAATGTAAAAACAATTCAAAATAAATTCGATAATGGGATTATAAAAGTATTTAAACCGAGTAATAAGGCTTTTCTAGGAATGAGTGACTATAAATGATCTTTTCTTGACAATGGATGGCTTTCGCTCCATGTTTCCCGAGGTAAACAATCAATTACAATCTGTTTTAATCAAAAAATGTAAAAAAAATTCAAAATAAATTCAATAATGGGATTATAAAAGCATTTAAACCGAGTAATAAGGCTTTTCTAGGCATGAGTGACTATAAATGATCTTTTCTTGACAATGGATGGCTTTCGCTCCACGTTTCCCGAGATAAACAATCAATTACAATCTGTTTTAATCAAAAATGTAAAAAAAATTCAAAATAAATTCAATAATGGGATTATAAAAGCATTTAAACCGAGTAATAAGGCTTTTCTAGGCATGAGTGACTATAAATGATCTTTTCTTGACAATGGATGGCTTTCGCTCCACGTTTCCCGAGATAAACAATTAATTACAATCTGTTTTAATCAAAAATGTAAAAAAAATTCAAAATAAATTCAATAATGGGATTATTAAAGCATTTAAACCGAGTAATAAGGCTTTTCTAAGCATGAGTGACTATAAATGAACTTTTCTTGACAATGGATGGCTTTTGCTCCACGTTTCCCGAGGCAAACAATCAATTACAATCTGTTTTAATCAAAAAATGTAAAAACAATTCAAAATAAATTCAATAATGGGATTATAAAAGTATTTAAACCGAGTAATAAGGCTTTTCTAGGCATGAGTGACTATAAATGATCTTTTCTTGACAATGGATGGCTTTCGCTCCACGTTTCCCGAGATAAACAATCAATTACAATCTGTTTTAATCAAAAATGTAAAAAAAATTCAAAATAAATTCAATAATGGGATTATAAAAGCATTTAAACCGAGTAATAAGGCTTTTCTAGGCATGAGTGACTATAAATGATCTTTTCTTGACAGTGGATGGCTTTCGCTCCACGTTTCTCGAGATAAACAATCAATTACAATCTGTTTTAATCAAAAATGTAAAAAAAATTCAAAATAAATTCAATAATGGGATTATTAAAGCATTTAAACCGAGTAATAAGGCTTTTCTAAGCATGAGTGACTATAAATGAACTTTTCTTGACAATGGATGGCTTTTGCTCCACGTTTCCCGAGATAAACAATCAATTACAATATGTTTTAATCAAAAAATGTAAAAACAATTCAAAATAAATTCAATAATGGGATTATAAAAGTATTTAAACCGAGTAATAAGGCTTTTCTAGGCATGAGTGACTATAAATGATCTTTTCTTGACAATGGATGGCTTTCGCTCCACGTTTCCCGAGATAAACAATCAATTACAATCTGTTTTAATCAAAAATGTAAAAAAAATTCAAAATAAATTCAATAATGGGATTATAAAAGCATTTAAACTGAGTAATAAGGCTTTTCTAAGCATGAGTGACTATAAATGAACTTTTCTTGACAATGGATGGCTTTTGCTCCACGTTTCCCGAGGCAAACAATCAATTACAATCTGTTTTAATCAAAAAATGTAAAAACAATTCAAAATAAATTCAATAATGGGATTATAAAAGCATTTAAACCGAGTAATAAGGCTTTTCTAGGCATGAGTGACTATAAATGATCTTTTCTTGACAATGGATGGCTTTCGCTCCACGTTTCCCGAGATAAACAATCAATTACAATCTGTTTTAATCAAAAATGTAAAAAAATTCAAAATAAATTCAATAATGGGATTATAAAAGCATTTAAACCGAGTAATAAGGCTTTTCTAGGCATGAGTGACTATAAATGATCTTTTCTTGACAATGGATGGCTTTCGCTTCACGTTTCTCGAGGTAAATAATCAATTACATTTTGTTTTAATCAAAAAATGTAAAAAGATTCAAATTAAATTCAATTATGGAATTATAAAAGCATTTAAAGCGAGTATTAAGGATTTTATAGGCATGAGTGACTATAAATGAACTTTTCTTGACAATGGATGGCTTTTGCTCCACGTTTCCCGAGGCAAACAATCAATTACAATCTGTTTTAATCAAAAAATGTAAAAACAATTCAAAATAAATTCAATAATGGGATTATAAAAGTATTTAAACCGAGTAATAAAGCTTTTCTAGGCATGAGTGACTATAAATGATCTTTTCTTGACAATGGATGGCTTTCGCTCCACGTTTCCCGAGATAAACAATCAATTACAATCTGTTTTAATCAAAAATGTTAAAAAAAATTAAAATAAATTCAATAATGGGATTATTAAAGCATTTAAACCAAGTAATAAGGCTTTTCTAGGCATGAGTGACTATAAATGAGCTTTTCTTGACAATAGATGGCTTTCGCTCCATGTTTCCTAAGGTAAACAATCAATTACAATATGTTTTAATCAAAAAATGTTAAAAAAAAATTCAAAATAAAATCAATAATGGGATTATAAAAGCATTTAAACCGAGTAATAAGGCTTTTCTAGTTATGAGTGACTCTAAATGATCTTTTCTTGACAATGGATGGCTTTTGCTCTACGTTTTCCGAGGCAAACAATCAATTACAATCTGTTTTAATCAAAAATGTAAAAAAAATTCAAAATAAATTCAATAATGGGATTATAAAAGCATTTAAACCGAGTAATAAGGCTTTTCTAGGCATGAGTGACTATAAATGATCTTTTCTTGACAATGGATGGCTTTCGCTCCACGTTTCCCGAGATAAACAATCAATTACAATCTGTTTTAATCAAAAATGTAAAAACAATTCAAAATAAATTCGATAATGGGATTATAAAAGTATTTAAACCGAGTAATAAGGCTTTTCTAGGAATGAGTGACTATAAATGATCTTTTCTGGACAATGGATGGCTTTCGCTCCATGTTTCCCGAGGTAAACAATCAATTACAATCTGTTTTAATCAAAAAATGTAAAAAAAAATTCAAAATAAATTCAATAATGGGATTATAAAAGCATTTAAACCGAGTAATAAGGCTTTTCTAGGCATGAGTGACTATAAATGATCTTTTCTTGACAATGGATGGCTTTCGATCCACGTTTCCCGAGATAAACAATCAATTACAATCTGTTTTAATCAAAAATGTAAAAAAATTCAAAATAAATTCAATAATGGGATTATAAAAGCATTTAAACCGAGTAATAAGGCTTTTCTAGGCATGAGTGACTATAAATGATCTTTTCTTGACAATGGATGGCTTTCGCTCCACGTTTCCCGAGATAAACAATCAATTACAATCTGTTTTAATCAAAAATGTAAAAAAAATTCAAAATAAATTCAATAATGGGATTATAAAAGCATTTAAACCGAGTAATAAGGCTTTTCTAGGCATGAGTGACTATAAATGATCTTTTCTTGACAATGGATGGCTTTCGCTTCACGTTTCTCGAGGTAAATAATCAATTACATTTTGTTTTAATCAAAAAATGTAAAAAGATTCAAATTAAATTCAATTAGGGAATTATAAAAGCATTTAAAGCGAGTATTAAGGATTTTATAGTCATGAGTGACTATAAATGAACTTTTCTTGACAATGGATGGCTTTTGCTCCACGTTTCCCGAGGCAAACAATCAATTACAATCTGTTTTAATCAAAAAATGTAAAAACAATTCAAAATAAATTCGATAATGGGATTATAAAAGTATTTAAACCGAGTAATAAGGCTTTTCTAGGAATGAGTGACTATAAATGATCTTTTCTTGACAATGGATGGCTTTCGCTCCATGTTTCCCGAGGTAAACAATCAATTACAATCTGTTTTAATCAAAAAATGTAAAAAAAATTCAAAATAAATTCAATAATGGGATTATAAAAGCATTTAAACCGAGTAATAAGGCTTTTCTAGGCATGAGTGACTATAAATGATCTTTTCTTGACAATGGATGGCTTTCGCTCCACGTTTCCCGAGATAAACAATCAATTACAATCTGTTTTAATCAAAAATGTAAAAAAAATTCAAAATAAATTCAATAATGGGATTATAAAAGCATTTAAACCGAGTAATAAGGCTTTTCTAGGCATGAGTGACTATAAATGATCTTTTCTTGACAATGGATGGCTTTCGCTCCACGTTTCCCGAGATAAACAATTAATTACAATCTGTTTTAATCAAAAATGTAAAAAAAATTCAAAATAAATTCAATAATGGGATTATTAAAGCATTTAAACCGAGTAATAAGGCTTTTCTAAGCATGAGTGACTATAAATGAACTTTTCTTGACAATGGATGGCTTTTGCTCAACGTTTCCCGAGGCAAACAATCAATTACAATCTGTTTTAATCAAAAAATGTAAAAACAATTCAAAATAAATTCAATAATGGGATTATAAAAGTATTTAAACCGAGTAATAAGGCTTTTCTAGGCATGAGTGACTATAAATGATCTTTTCTTGACAATGGATGGCTTTCGCTCCACGTTTCCCGAGATAAACAATCAATTACAATCTGTTTTAATCAAAAATGTAAAAAAAATTCAAAATAAATTCAATAATGGGATTATAAAAGCATTTAAACCGAGTAATAAGGCTTTTCTAGGCATGAGTGACTATAAATGATCTTTTCTTGACAGTGGATGGCTTTCGCTCCACGTTTCTCGAGATAAACAATCAATTACAATCTGTTTTAATCAAAAATGTAAAAAAAATTCAAAATAAATTCAATAATGGGATTATTAAAGCATTTAAACCGAGTAATAAGGCTTTTCTAAGCATGAGTGACTATAAATGAACTTTTCTTGACAATGGATGGCTTTTGCTCCACGTTTCCCGAGATAAACAATCAATTACAATATGTTTTAATCAAAAAATGTAAAAACAATTCAAAATAAATTCAATAATGGGATTATAAAAGTATTTAAACCGAGTAATAAGGCTTTTCTAGGCATGAGTGACTATAAATGATCTTTTCTTGACAATGGATGGCTTTCGCTCCACGTTTCCCGAGATAAACAATCAATTACAATCTGTTTTAATCAAAAATGTAAAAAAAATTCAAAATAAATTCAATAATGGGATTATAAAAGCATTTAAACTGAGTAATAAGGCTTTTCTAAGCATGAGTGACTATAAATGAACTTTTCTTGACAATGGATGGCTTTTGCTCCACGTTTCCCGAGGCAAACAATCAATTACAATCTGTTTTAATCAAAAAATGTAAAAACAATTCAAAATAAATTCAATAATGGGATTATAAAAGCATTTAAACCGAGTAATAAGGCTTTTCTAGGCATGAGTGACTATAAATGATCTTTTCTTGACAATGGATGGCTTTCGCTCCACGTTTCCCGAGATAAACAATCAATTACAATCTGTTTTAATCAAAAATGTAAAAAAAATTCAAAATAAATTCAATAATGGGATTATAAAAGCATTTAAACCGAGTAATAAGGCTTTTCTAGGCATGAGTGACTATAAATGATCTTTTCTTGACAATGGATGGCTTTCGCTTCACGTTTCTCGAGGTAAATAATCAATTACATTTTGTTTTAATCAAAAAATGTAAAAAGATTCAAATTAAATTCAATTATGGAATTATAAAAGCATTTAAAGCGAGTATTAAGGATTTTATAGGCATGAGTGACTATAAATGAACTTTTCTTGACAATGGATGGCTTTTGCTCCACGTTTCCCGAGGCAAACAATCAATTACAATCTGTTTTAATCAAAAAATGTAAAAACAATTCAAAATAAATTCAATAATGGGATTATAAAAGTATTTAAACCGAGTAATAAAGCTTTTCTAGGCATGAGTGACTATAAATGATCTTTTCTTGACAATGGATGGCTTTCGCTCCACGTTTCCCGAGATAAACAATCAATTACAATCTGTTTTAATCAAAAATGTTAAAAAAAATTAAAATAAATTCAATAATGGGATTATTAAAGCATTTAAACCAAGTAATAAGGCTTTTCTAGGCATGAGTGACTATAAATGAGCTTTTCTTGACAATAGATGGCTTTCGCTCCATGTTTCCTGCGGTAAACAATCAATTACAATCTGTTTTAATCAAAAAATGTTAAAAAAAAATTCAAAATAAATTCAATAATGGGATTATAAAAGTATTTAAACCGAGTAATAAGGCTTTTCTAGTTATGAGTGACTCTAAATGATCTTTTCTTGACAATTGATGGCTTTTGCTCCACGTTTCCAGAGGCAAACAATCAATTACAATCTCTTTTAATCAAAAAATGTAAAAACATTTCAAAATAAATTCAATAATGGGATTATAAAAGCATTTAAACCGAGTAATAAGGCTTTTCTAGGCATGAGTGACTATAAATGATCTTTTCTTGACAATGGATGGCTTTCGCTCCACGTTTCCCGAGATAAACAATCAATTACAATCTGTTTTAATCAAAAATGTAAAAAAAATTCAAAATAAATTCAATAATGGGATTATAAAAGCATTTAAACCGAGTAATAAGGCTTTTCTAGGCATGAGTGACTATAAATGATCTTTTCTTGATAATGGATGGCTTTCGCTCCACGTTTCCCGAGATAAACAATCAATTACAATCTGTTTTAATCAAAAATGTAAAAAAAATTCAAAATAAATTCAATAATGGGATTATAAAAGCATTTAAACCGAGTAATAAAACTTTTCTAGGCATGAGTGACTATAAATGATCTTTTCTTGACAATGGATGGCTTTCACTCCACGTTTCCCGAGATAAACAATCTGTTTTAATCAAAAATGTAAAAAAAATTCAAAATAAATTCAATAATGGGATTATTAAAGCATTTAAACCGAGTAATAAGGCTTTTCTAAGCATTAGTGACTATAAATGAACTTTTCTTGACAATGGATGGCTTTTGCTCCACGTTTCCCGAGGCAAACAATCAATTACAATCTGTTTTAATCAAAAAATGTAAAAACAATTCAAAATAAATTCAATAATGGGATTATAAAAGTATTTAAACCGAGTAATAAGGCTTTTCTAGGCATGAGTGACTATAAATGATCTTTTCTTGACAATGGATGGCTTTTGCTCCACGTTTCCCAAGGCAAAGAATCAATTACAATCTGTTTTAATCAAAAAATGTAAAAACAATTCAAAATAAATTCAATAATGGGATTATAAAAGTATTTAAACCGAGTAATAAGGCTTTTCTAGGCATGAGTGACTATAAATGATCTTTTCTTGACAATGGATGGCTTTCGCTCCACGTTTCCCGAGATAAACAATCAATTACAATCTGTTTTAATCAAAAATGTTAAAAAAAATTAAAAATAAATTCAATAATGGGATTATTAAAGCATTTAAACCAAGTAATAAGGCTTTTCTAGGCATGAGTGACTATAAATGAGCTTTTCTTGACAATAGATGGCTTTCGCTCCATGTTTCCTGAGGTAAACAATCAATTACAATCTGTTTTAATCAAAAAATGTTAAAAAAAATTTCAAAAGAAATTCAATAATGGGATTATAAAAGTATTTAAACCGAGTAATAAGGCTTTTCTAGTTATGAGTGACTCTAAATGATCTTTTCTTGACAATGGATGGCTTTTGCTCCACGTTTCCCGAGGCAAACAATCAATTGCAATATGTTTTAATCAAAAAATGTAAAAAAATTCGAAATAAGTTCAATAATGGGATTATAAAAGCATTTAAACCGAGTAATAAGGCTTTTCTAGGCATGAGTGACTATAAATGAACTTTTCTTGACAATGGATGGCTTTCGCTCCATGTTTCCCGAGGAAAACAATCAAATACAATCTGTTTTAATCAAAAAATGTAAAAAAAATTCAAACTAATTTCAATAATGGGATTATAAAAGCATTTAAACCGAGTAATAAGGCTTTTCTAGGCATGAGTGACTATAAATGATCTTTTCTTGACAATGGATGGCTTTCGCTCCACGTTTCCCGAGATAAACAATCAATTACAATCTGTTTTAATCAAAAATGTAAAAAAAATTCAAAATAAATTCAATAATGGGATTATAAAAGCATTTAAACCGAGTAATAAGGCTTTTCTAGGCATGAGTGACTATAAATGATCTTTTCTTGACAATGGATGGCTTTCGTTCCACGTTTCCCGAGATAAACAATCAAATACAATCAGTTTTAATCAAAAATGTAAAAAAAATTCAAAATAAATTCAATAATGGGATTATTAAAGCATTTAAACCGAGTAATAAGGCTTTTCTAAGCATGAGTGACTATAAATGAACTTTTCTTGACAATGGATGGCTTTTGCTCCATGTTTCCCGAGGCAAACAATCAATTACAATCTGTTTTAATCAAAAACTGTAAAAACAATTCAAAATAAATTCAATAATGGGATTATAAAAGTATTTAAACCGAGTAATAAGGCTTTTCTAGGCATGAGTGACTATAAATGATCTTTTCTTGACAATGGATGGCTTTCGCTCCACGTTTCCCGAGATAAACAATCAATTACAATCTGTTTTAATCAAAAATGTAAAAAAAATTCAAAATAAATTCAATAATGGGATTATAAAAGCATTTAAACCGAGTAATAAAGCTTTTCTAGGCATGAGTGACTATAAATGATCTTTTCTTGACAATGGATGGCTTTCACTCCACGTTTCCCGAGATAAACAATCTGTTTTAATCAAAAATGTAAAAAAAATTCAAAATAAATTCAATAATGGGATTATTAAAGCATTTAAACCGAGTAATAAGGCTTTTCTAGGCAAGAGTGACTATAAATGATCTTTTCTTGACAATGGATGGCTTTTGCTCCGCGTTTCCTGAGATAAACAATCAATTACAATCTGTTTTAATCAAAAATGTAAAAAAAATTCAAAATAAATTCAATAATGGGATTATAAAAGCATTTAAACCGAGTAATAAGGCTTTTCTAGGTATGAGTGACTATAAATGATCTTTTCTTGACAATGGATGGCTTTCGCTCCACGTTTCCCGAGATAAACAATCAATTACAATCTGTTTTAATCAAAAATGTAAAAAAAATTCAAAATAAATTCAATAATGGGATTATTAAAGCATTTAAACCGAGTAATAAGGCTTTTCTAAGCATGAGTGACTATAAATGAACTTTTCTTGACAATGGATGGCTTTTGCTCCACGTTTCCCGAGGCAAACAATCAATTACAATCTGTTTTAATCAAAAAATGTAAAAACAATTCAAAATAAATTCAATAATGGGATTATAAAAGTATTTAAACCGAGTAATAAGGCTTTTCTAGGCATGAGTGACTATAAATGATCTTTTCTTGACAATGGATGGCTTTCGCTCCACGTTTCCCGAGATAAACAATCAATTACAATCTGTTTTAATCAAAAATGTAAAAAAAATTCAAAATAAATTCAATAATGGGATTATAAAAGCATTTAAACCGAGTAATAAAGCTTTTCTAGGCATGAGTGACTATAAATGATCTTTTCTTGACAATGGATGGCTTTCACTCCACGTTTCCCGAGATAAACAATCTGTTTTAATCAAAAATGTAAAAAAAATTCAAAATAAATTCAATAATGGGATTATTAAAGCATTTAAACTGAGTAATAAGGCTTTTCTAAGCATGAGTGACTATAAATGAACTTTTCTTGACAATGGATGGCTTTTGCTCCACGTTTCCCGAGGCAAACAATCAATTACAATCTGTTTTAATCAAAAAATGTAAAAACAATTCAAAATAAATTCAATAATGGGATTATAAAAGTATTTAAACCGAGTAATAAGGCTTTTCTAGGCATGAGTGACTATAAATGATCTTTTCTTGACAATGGATGGCTTTTGCTCCACGTTTCCCGAGGCAAAGAATCAATTACAATCTGTTTTAATCAAAAAATGTAAAAACAATTCAAAATAAATTCAATAATGGGATTATAAAAGTATTTAAAACGAGTAATAAGGCTTTTCTAGGCATGAGTGACTATAAATGATCTTTTCTTGACAATGGATGGCTTTCGCTCCACGTTTCCCGAGATAAACAATCAATTACAATCTGTTTTAATCAAAAATGTAAAAAAAATTCAAAATAAATTCAATAATGGGATTATAAAAGCATTTAAACCGAGTAATAAGGCTTTTCTAGGCATGAGTGACTATAAATGATCTTTTCTTGATAATGGATGGCTTTCGCTCCACGTTTCCCGAGATAAACAATCAATTACAATCTGTTTTAATCAAAAATGTAAAAAAAATTCAAAATAAATTCAATAATGGGATTATAAAAGTATTTAAACCGAGTAATAAGGCTTTTCTAGGCATGAGTGACTATAAATGATCTTTTCTTGACAATGGATGGCTTTTGCTCCGCGTTTCCTGAGATAAACAATCAATTACAATCTGTTTTAATCAAAAATGTAAAAAAAATTCAAAATAAATTCAATAATGGGATTATAAAAGCATTTAAACCGAGTAATAAGGCTTTTCTAGGTATGAGTGACTATAAATGATCTTTTCTTGACAATGGATGGCTTTCGCTCCACGTTTCCCGAGATAAACAATCAATTACAATCTGTTTTAATCAAAAATGTAAAAAAAATTCAAAATAAATTCAATAATGGGATTATTAAAGCATTTAAACCGAGTAATAAGGCTTTTCTAAGCATGAGTGACTATAAATGAACTTTTCTTGACAATGGATGGCTTTTGCTCCACGTTTCCCGAGGCAAAGAATCAATTACAATCTGTTTTAATCAAAAAATGTAAAAACAATTCAAAATAAATTCAATAATGGGATTATAAAAGTATTTAAACCGAGTAATAAGGCTTTTCTAGGCATGAGTGACTATAAATGATCTTTTCTTGACAATGGATGGCTTTTGCTCCACGTTTCCCGAGATAAACAATCAATTACAATCTGTTTTAATCAAAAATGTTAAAAAAAATTAAAAATAAATTCAATAATGGGATTATTAAAGCATTTAAACCAAGTAATAAGGCTTTTCTAGGCATGAGTGACTATAAATGAGCTTTTCTTGACAATAGATGGCTTTCGCTCCATGTTTCCTGAGGTAAACAATCAATTACAATCTGTTTTAATCAAAAAATGTTAAAAAAAATTTCAAAAGAAATTCAATAATGGGATTATAAAAGTATTTAAACCGAGTAATAAGGCTTTTCTAGTTATGAGTGACTCTAAATGATCTTTTCTTGACAATGGATGGCTTTTGCTCCACGTTTCCCGAGGCAAACAATCAATTGCAATATGTTTTAATCAAAAAATGTAAAAAAATTCAAAATAAGTTCAATAATGGGATTATAAAAGCATTTAAACCGAGTAATAAGGCTTTTCTAGGCATGAGTGACTATAAATGAACTTTTCTTGACAATGGATGGCTTTCGCTCCATGTTTCCCGAGGAAAACAATCAAATACAATCTGTTGTAATCAAAAAATGTAAAAAAAATTCAAACTAAATTCAATAATGGGATTATAAAAGCATTTAAACCGAGTAATAAGGCTTTTCTAGGCATGAGTGACTATAAATGATCTTTTCTTGACAATGGATGGCTTTCGCTCCACGTTTCCCGAGATAAACAATCAATTACAATATGTTTTAATCAAAAATGTAAAAAAAATTCAAAATAAATTCAATAATGGGATTATAAAAGCATTTAAACCGAGTAATAAGGCTTTTCTAGGCATGAGTGACTATAAATGATCTTTTCTTGACAATGGATGGCTTTCGTTCCACGTTTCCCGAGATAAACAATCAAATACAATCAGTTTTAATCAAAAATGTAAAAAAAATTCAAAATAAATTCAATAATGGGATTATTAAAGCATTTAAACCGAGTAATAAGGCTTTTCTAAGCATGAGTGACTATAAATGAACTTTTCTTGACAATGGATGGCTTTTGCTCCATGTTTCCCGAGGCAAACAATCAATTACAATCTGTTTTAATCAAAAACTGTTAAAAAAAATCAAAATAAATTCAATAATGGGATTATAAAAGCATTTAAACCGAGTAATAAGGCTTTTCTAGGCAAGAGTGACTATAAATGATCTTTTCTTGACAATGGATGGCTTTTGCTCCGCGTTTCCTGAGATAAACAATCAATTACAATCTGTTTTAATCAAAAATGTAAAAAAAATTCAAAATAAATTCAATAATGGGATTATAAAAGCATTTAAACCGAGTAATAAGGCTTTTCTAGGTATGAGTGACTATAAATGATCTTTTCTTGACAATGGATGGCTTTCGCTCCACGTTTCCCGAGATAAACAATCAATTACAATCTGTTTTAATCAAAAATGTAAAAAAAATTCAAAATAAATTCAATAATGGGATTATTAAAGCATTTAAACCGAGTAATAAGGCTTTTCTAAGCATGAGTGACTATAAATGAACTTTTCTTGACAATGGATGGCTTTTGCTCCACGTTTCCCGAGGCAAACAATCAATTACAATCTGTTTTAATCAAAAAATGTAAAAACAATTCAAAATAAATTCAATAATGGGATTATAAAAGTATTTAAACCGAGTAATAAGGCTTTTCTAGGCATGAGTGACTATAAATGATCTTTTCTTGACAATGGATGGCTTTCGCTCCACGTTTCCCGAGATAAACAATCAATTACAATCTGTTTTAATCAAAAATGTTAAAAAAAATTCAAAATAAATTCAATAATGGGATTATTAAAGCATTTAAACCAAGTAATAAGGCTTTTCTAGGCATGAGTGACTATAAATGAGCTTTTCTTGACAATAGATGGCTTTCGCTCCATGTTTCCTGAGGTAAACAATCAATTACAATATGTTTTAATCAAAAAATGTTAAAAAAAATTTCAAAATAAAATCAATAATGGGATTATAAAAGCATTTAAACCGAGTAATAAGGCTTTTCTAGTTATGAGTGACTCTAAATGATCTTTTCTTGACAATGGATGGCTTTTGCTCTACGTTTTCCGAGGGAAACAATCAATTACAATCTGTTTTAATCAAAAATGTAAAAAAAATTCAAAATAAATTCAATAATGGGATTATAAAAGCATTTACACCGAGTAATAAGGCTTTTCTAGGCATGAGTGACTATAAATGATCTTTTCTTGACAATGGATGGCTTTCGCTCCACGTTTCCCGAGATAAACAATCAATTACAATCTGTTTTAATCAAAAATGTAAAAACAATTCAAAATAAATTCGATAATGGGATTATAAAAGTATTTAAACCGAGTAATAAGGCTTTTCTAGGAATGAGTGACTATAAATGATCTTTTCTTGACAATGGATGGCTTTCGCTCCATGTTTCCCGAGGTAAACAATCAATTACAATATGTTTTAATCAAAAAATGTAAAAAAAAATTCAAAATAAATTCAATAATGGGATTATAAAAGCATTTAAACCGAGTAATAAGGCTTTTCTAGGCATGAGTGACTATAAATGATCTTTTCTTGACAATGGATGGCTTTCGCTCCACGTTTCCCGAGATAAACAATCAATTACAATCTGTTTTAATCAAAAATGTAAAAAAATTCAAAATAAATTCAATAGTGGGATTATAAAAGCATTTAAACCGAGTAATAAGGCTTTTCTAGGCATGAGTGACTATAAATGATCTTTTCTTGACAATGGATGGCTTTCGCTCCACGTTTCCCGAGATAAACAATCAATTACAATCTGTTTTAATCAAAAATGTAAAAAAAATTCAAAATAAATTCAATAATGGGATTATAAAAGCATTTAAACCGAGTAATAAGGCTTTTCTAGGCATGAGTGACTATAAATGATCTTTTCTTGACAATGGATGGCTTTCGCTTCACGTTTCTCGAGGTAAATAATCAATTACATTTTGTTTTAATCAAAAAATGTAAAAAGATTCAAATTAAATTCAATTAGGGAATTATAAAAGCATTTAAAGCGAGTATTAAGGATTTTATAGTCATGAGTGACTATAAATGAACTTTTCTTGACAATGGATGGCTTTTGCTCCACGTTTCCCGAGGCAAACAATCAATTACAATCTGTTTTAATCAAAAAATGTAAAAACAATTCAAAATAAATTCGATAATGGGATTATAAAAGTATTTAAACCGAGTAATAAGGCTTTTCTAGGAATGAGTGACTATAAATGATCTTTTCTTGACAATGGATGGCTTTCGCTCCATGTTTCCCGAGGTAAACAATCAATTACAATCTGTTTTAATCAAAAAATGTAAAAAAAATTCAAAATAAATTCAATAATGGGATTATAAAAGCATTTAAACCGAGTAATAAGGCTTTTCTAGGCATGAGTGACTATAAATGATCTTTTCTTGACAATGGATGGCTTTCGCTCCACGTTTCCCGAGATAAACAATCAATTACAATCTGTTTTAATCAAAAATGTAAAAAAAATTCAAAATAAATTCAATAATGGGATTATAAAAGCATTTAAACCGAGTAATAAGGCTTTTCTAGGCATGAGTGACTATAAATGATCTTTTCTTGACAATGGATGGCTTTCGCTCCACGTTTCCCGAGATAAACAATCAATTACAATCTGTTTTAATCAAAAATGTAAAAAAAATTCAAAATAAATTCAATAATGGGATTATAAAAGCATTTAAACCGAGTAATAAGGCTTTTCTAGTTATGAGTGACTCTAAATGATCTTTTCTTGACAATGGATGGCCTTTGCTCCACGTTTCCCGAGGCAAACAATCAATTACAATCTCTTTTAATCAAAAAATGTAAAAACATTTCAAAATAAATTCAATAATGGGATTATAAAAGCATTTAAACCGAGTAATAAGGCTTTTCTAGGCATGAGTGACTATAAATGATCTTTTCTTGACAATGGATGGCTTTCGCTCCACGTTTCCCGAGATAAACAATCAATTACAATTTGTTTTAATCAAAAATGTAAAAAAATTCAAAATAAATTCAATAGTGGGATTATAAAAGCATTTAAACCGAGTAATAAGGCTTTTCTAGGCATGAGTGACTATAAATGATCTTTTCTTGACAATGGATGGCTTTCGCTCCAGGTTTCCCGAGATAAACAATCAATTACAATCTGTTTTAATCAAAAATGTAAAAAAAATTCAAAATAAATTCAATAATGGGATTATAAAAGCATTTAAACCGAGTAATAAGGCTTTTCTAGGCATGAGTGACTATAAATGATCTTTTCTTGACAATGGATGGCTTTCGCTTCACGTTTCTCGAGGTAAATAATCAATTACATTTTGTTTTAATCAAAAAATGTAAAAAGATTCAAATTAAATTCAATTAGGGAATTATAAAAGCATTGAAAGCGAGTATTAAGGATTTTATAGGCATGAGTGACTATAAATGAACTTTTCTTGACAATGGATGGCTTTTGCTCCACGTTTCCCGAGGCAAACAATCAATTACAATCTGTTTTAATCAAAAAATTTAAAAACAATTCAAAATAAATTCGATAATGGGATTATAAAAGCATTTAAACCGAGTAATAAGGCTTTTCTAGGCATGAGTGACTATAAATGAACTTTTCTTGACAATGGATGGCTTTCGCTCCATGTTTCCCGAGGAAAACAATCAAATACAATCTGTTTTAATCAAAAAATGTAAAAAAAATTCAAACTAATTTCAATAATGGGATTATAAAAGCATTTAAACCGAGTAATAAGGCTTTTCTAGGCATGAGTGACTATAAATGATCTTTTCTTGACAATGGATGGCTTTCGCTCCACGTTTCCCGAGATAAACAATCAATTACAATCTGTTTTAATCAAAAATGTAAAAAAAATTCAAAATAAATTCAATAATGGGATTATAAAAGCATTTAAACCGAGTAATAAGGCTTTTCTAGGCATGAGTGACTATAAATGATCTTTTCTTGACAATGGATGGCTTTCGCTTCACGTTTCTCGAGGTAAATAATCAATTACATTTTGTTTTAATCAAAAAATGTAAAAAGATTCAAATTAAATTCAATTAGGGAATTATAAAAGCATTTAAAGCGAGTATTAAGGATTTTATAGTCATGAGTGACTATAAATGAACTTTTCTTGACAATGGATGGCTTTTGCTCCACGTTTCCCGAGGCAAACAATCAATTACAATCTGTTTTAATCAAAAAATGTAAAAACAATTCAAAATAAATTCGATAATGGGATTATAAAAGTATTTAAACCGAGTAATAAGGCTTTTCTAGGAATGAGTGACTATAAATGATCTTTTCTTGACAATGGATGGCTTTCGCTCCATGTTTCCCGAGGTAAACAATCAATTACAATCAGTTTTAATCAAAAATGTAAAAAAAATTCAAAATAAATTCAATAATGGGATTATTAAAGCATTTAAACCGAGTAATAAGGCTTTTCTAAGCATGAGTGACTATAAATGAACTTTTCTTGACAATGGATGGCTTTTGCTCCATGTTTCCCGAGGCAAACAATCAATTACAATCTGTTTTAATCAAAAACTGTTAAAAAAAAATCAAAATAAATTCAATAATGGGATTATAAAAGCATTTAAACCGAGTAATAAGGCTTTTCTAGGCAAGAGTGACTATAAATGATCTTTTCTTGACAATGGATGGCTTTTGCTCCGCGTTTCCTGAGATAAACAATCAATTACAATCTGTTTTAATCAAAAATGTAAAAAAAATTCAAAATAAATTCAATAATGGGATTATAAAAGCATTTAAACCGAGTAATAAGGCTTTTCTAGGTATGAGTGACTATAAATGATCTTTTCTTGACAATGGATGGCTTTCGCTCCACGTTTCCCGAGATAAACAATCAATTACAATCTGTTTTAATCAAAAATGTAAAAAAAATTCAAAATAAATTCAATAATGGGATTATTAAAGCATTTAAACCGAGTAATAAGGCTTTTCTAAGCATGAGTGACTATAAATGAACTTTTCTTGACAATGGATGGCTTTTGCTCCACGTTTCCCGAGGCAAACAATCAATTACAATCTGTTTTAATCAAAAAATGTAAAAACAATTCAAAATAAATTCAATAATGGGATTATAAAAGTATTTAAACCGAGTAATAAGGCTTTTCTAGGCATGAGTGACTATAAATGATCTTTTCTTGACAATGGATGGCTTTCGCTCCACGTTTCCCGAGATAAACAATCAATTACAATCTGTTTTAATCAAAAATGTAAAAAAAATTCAAAATAAATTCAATAATGGGATTATAAAAGCATTTAAACCGAGTAATAAAGCTTTTCTAGGCATGAGTGACTATAAATGATCTTTTCTTGACAATGGATGGCTTTCACTCCACGTTTCCCGAGATAAACAATCTGTTTTAATCAAAAATATAAAAAAAATTCAAAATAAATTCAATAATGGGATTATTAAAGCATTTAAACTGAGTAATAAGGCTTTTCTAAGCATGAGTGACTATAAATGAACTTTTCTTGACAATGGATGGCTTTTGCTCCACGTTTCCCGAGGCAAACAATCAATTACAATCTGTTTTAATCAAAAAATGTAAAAACAATTCAAAATAAATTCAATAATGGGATTATAAAAGTATTTAAACCGAGTAATAAGGCTTTTCTAGGCATGAGTGACTATAAATGATCTTTTCTTGACAATGGATGGCTTTTGCTCCACGTTTCCCGAGGCAAAGAATCAATTACAATCTGTTTTAATCAAAAAATGTAAAAACAATTCAAAATAAATTCAATAATGGGATTATAAAAGTATTTAAACCGAGTAATAAGGCTTTTCTAGGCATGAGTGACTATAAATGATCTTTTCTTGACAATGGATGGCTTTTGCTCCACGTTTCCCGAGATAAACAATCAATTACAATCTGTTTTAATCAAAAATGTTAAAAAAAATTAAAAATAAATTCAATAATGGGATTATTAAAGCATTTAAACCAAGTAATAAGGCTTTTCTAGGCATGAGTGACTATAAATGAGCTTTTCTTGACAATAGATGGCTTTCGCTCCATGTTTCCTGAGGTAAACAATCAATTACAATCTGTTTTAATCAAAAAATGTTAAAAAAAATTTCAAAAGAAATTCAATAATGGGATTATAAAAGTATTTAAACCGAGTAATAAGGCTTTTCTAGTTATGAGTGACTCTAAATGATCTTTTCTTGACAATGGATGGCTTTTGCTCCACGTTTCCCGAGGCAAACAATCAATTGCAATATGTTTTAATCAAAAAATGTAAAAAAATTCAAAATAAGTTCAATAATGGGATTATAAAAGCATTTAAACCGAGTAATAAGGCTTTTCTAGGCATGAGTGACTATAAATGAACTTTTCTTGACAATGGATGGCTTTCGCTCCATGTTTCCCGAGGAAAACAATCAAATACAATCTGTTTTAATCAAAAAATGTAAAAAAAATTCAAACTAAATTCAATAATGGGATTATAAAAGCATTTAAACCGAGTAATAAGGCTTTTCTAGGCATGAGTGACTATAAATGATCTTTTCTTGACAATGGATGGCTTTCGCTCCACGTTTCCCGAGATAAACAATCAATTACAATATGTTTTAATCAAAAATGTAAAAAAAATTCAAAATAAATTCAATAATGGGATTATAAAAGCATTTAAACCGAGTAATAAGGCTTTTCTAGGCATGAGTGACTATAAATGATCTTTTCTTGACAATGGATGGCTTTCGTTCCACGTTTCCCGAGATAAACAATCAAATACAATCAGTTTTAATCAAAAATGTAAAAAAAATTCAAAATAAATTCAATAATGGGATTATTAAAGCATTTAAACCGAGTAATAAGGCTTTTCTAAGCATGAGTGACTATACATGAACTTTTCTTGACAATGGATGGCTTTTGCTCCATGTTTCCCGAGGCAAACAATCAATTACAATCTGTTTTAATCAAAAACTGTTAAAAAAAATCAAAATAAATTCAATAATGGGATTATAAAAGCATTTAAACCGAGTAATAAGGCTTTTCTAGGCAAGAGTGACTATAAATGATCTTTTCTTGACAATGGATGGCTTTTGCTCCGCGTTTCCTGAGATAAACAATCAATTACAATCTGTTTTAATCAAAAATGTAAAAAAAATTCAAAATAAATTCAATAATGGGATTATAAAAGCATTTAAACCGAGTAATAAGGCTTTTCTAGGTATGAGTGACTATAAATGATCTTTTCTTGACAATGGATGGCTTTCGCTCCACGTTTCCCGAGATAAACAATCAATTACAATCTGTTTTAATCAAAAATGTAAAAAAAATTCAAAATAAATTCAATAATGGGATTATTAAAGCATTTAAACCGAGTAATAAGGCTTTTCTAAGCATGAGTGACTATAAATGAACTTTTCTTGACAATGGATGGCTTTTGCTCCACGTTTCCCGAGGCAAAGAATCAATTACAATCTGTTTTAATCAAAAAATGTAAAAACAATTCAAAATAAATTCAATAATGGGATTATAAAAGTATTTAAACCGAGTAATAAGGCTTTTCTAGGCATGAGTGACTATAAATGATCTTTTCTTGACAATGGATGGCTTTTGCTCCACGTTTCCCGAGATAAACAATCAATTACAATCTGTTTTAATCAAAAATGTTAAAAAAAATTAAAAATAAATTCAATAATGGGATTATTAAAGCATTTAAACCAAGTAATAAGGCTTTTCTAGGCATGAGTGACTATAAATGAGCTTTTCTTGACAATAGATGGCTTTCGCTCCATGTTTCCTGAGGTAAACAATCAATTACAATCTGTTTTAATCAAAAAATGTTAAAAAAAATTTCAAAAGAAATTCAATAATGGGATTATAAAAGTATTTAAACCGAGTAATAAGGCTTTTCTAGTTATGAGTGACTCTAAATGATCTTTTCTTGACAATGGATGGCTTTTGCTCCACGTTTCCCGAGGCAAACAATCAATTGCAATATGTTTTAATCAAAAAATGTAAAAAAATTCAAAATAAGTTCAATAATGGGATTATAAAAGCATTTAAACCGAGTAATAAGGCTTTTCTAGGCATGAGTGACTATAAATGAACTTTTCTTGACAATGGATGGCTTTCGCTCCATGTTTCCCGAGGAAAACAATCAAATACAATCTGTTTTAATCAAAAAATGTAAAAAAAATTCAAACTAAATTCAATAATGGGATTATAAAAGCATTTAAACCGAGTAATAAGGCTTTTCTAGGCATGAGTGACTATAAATGATCTTTTCTTGACAATGGATGGCTTTCGCTCCACGTTTCCCGAGATAAACAATCAATTACAATATGTTTTAATCAAAAATGTAAAAAAAATTCAAAATAAATTCAATAATGGGATTATAAAAGCATTTAAACCGAGTAATAAGGCTTTTCTAGGCATGAGTGACTATAAATGATCTTTTCTTGACAATGGATGGCTTTCGTTCCACGTTTCCCGAGATAAACAATCAAATACAATCAGTTTTAATCAAAAATGTAAAAAAAATTCAAAATAAATTCAATAATGGGATTATTAAAGCATTTAAACCGAGTAATAAGGCTTTTCTAAGCATGAGTGACTATAAATGAACTTTTCTTGACAATGGATGGCTTTTGCTCCATGTTTCCCGAGGCAAACAATCAATTACAATCTGTTTTAATCAAAAACTGTTAAAAAAAATCAAAATAAATTCAATAATGGGATTATAAAAGCATTTAAACCGAGTAATAAGGCTTTTCTAGGCAAGAGTGACTATAAATGATCTTTTCTTGACAATGGATGGCTTTTGCTCCGCGTTTCCTGAGATAAACAATCAATTACAATCTGTTTTAATCAAAAATGTAAAAAAAATTCAAAATAAATTCAATAATGGGATTATAAAAGCATTTAAACCGAGTAATAAGGCTTTTCTAGGTATGAGTGACTATAAATGATCTTTTCTTGACAATGGATGGCTTTCGCTCCACGTTTCCCGAGATAAACAATCAATTACAATCTGTTTTAATCAAAAATGTAAAAAAAATTCAAAATAAATTCAATAATGGGATTATTAAAGCATTTAAACCGAGTAATAAGGCTTTTCTAAGCATGAGTGACTATAAATGAACTTTTCTTGACAATGGATGGCTTTTGCTCCACGTTTCCCGAGGCAAACAATCAATTACAATCTGTTTTAATCAAAAAATGTAAAAACAATTCAAAATAAATTCAATAATGGGATTATAAAAGTATTTAAACCGAGTAATAAGGCTTTTCTAGGCATGAGTGACTATAAATGATCTTTTCTTGACAATGGATGGCTTTTGCTCCACGTTTCCCGAGATAAACAATCAATTACAATCTGTTTTAATCAAAAATGTTAAAAAAAATTAAAAATAAATTCAATAATGGGATTATTAAAGCATTTAAACCAAGTAATAAGGCTTTTCTAGGCATGAGTGACTATAAATGAGCTTTTCTTGACAATAGATGGCTTTCGCTCCATGTTTCCTGAGGTAAACAATCAATTACAATCTGTTTTAATCAAAAAATGTTAAAAAAAATTTCAAAAGAAATTCAATAATGGGATTATAAAAGTATTTAAACCGAGTAATAAGGCTTTTCTAGTTATGAGTGACTCTAAATGATCTTTTCTTGACAATGGATGGCTTTTGCTCCACGTTTCCCGAGGCAAACAATCAATTGCAATATGTTTTAATCAAAAAATGTAAAAAAATTCAAAATAAGTTCAATAATGGGATTATAAAAGCATTTAAACCGAGTAATAAGGCTTTTCTAGGCATGAGTGACTATAAATGAACTTTTCTTGACAATGGATGGCTTTCGCTCCATGTTTCCCGAGGAAAACAATCAAATACAATCTGTTTTAATCAAAAAATGTAAAAAAAATTCAAACTAAATTCAATAATGGGATTATAAAAGCATTTAAACCGAGTAATAAGGCTTTTCTAGGCATGAGTGACTATAAATGATCTTTTCTTGACAATGGATGGCTTTCGCTCCACGTTTCCCGAGATAAACAATCAATTACAATATGTTTTAATCAAAAATGTAAAAAAAATTCAAAATAAATTCAATAATGGGATTATAAAAGCATTTAAACCGAGTAATAAGGCTTTTCTAGGCATGAGTGACTATAAATGATCTTTTCTTGACAATGGATGGCTTTCGTTCCACGTTTCCCGAGATAAACAATCAAATACAATCAGTTTTAATCAAAAATGTAAAAAAAATTCAAAATAAATTCAATAATGGGATTATTAAAGCATTTAAACCGAGTAATAAGGCTTTTCTAAGCATGAGTGACTATAAATGAACTTTTCTTGACAATGGATGGCTTTTGCTCCATGTTTCCCGAGGCAAACAATCAATTACAATCTGTTTTAATCAAAAACTGTTAAAAAAAATCAAAATAAATTCAATAATGGGATTATAAAAGCATTTAAACCGAGTAATAAGGCTTTTCTAGGCAAGAGTGACTATAAATGATCTTTTCTTGACAATGGATGGCTTTTGCTCCGCGTTTCCTGAGATAAACAATCAATTACAATCTGTTTTAATCAAAAATGTAAAAAAAATTCAAAATAAATTCAATAATGGGATTATAAAAGCATTTAAACCGAGTAATAAGGCTTTTCTAGGTATGAGTGACTATAAATGATCTTTTCTTGACAATGGATGGCTTTCGCTCCACGTTTCCCGAGATAAACAATCAATTACAATCTGTTTTAATCAAAAATGTAAAAAAAATTCAAAATAAATTCAATAATGGGATTATTAAAGCATTTAAACCGAGTAATAAGGCTTTTCTAAGCATGAGTGACTATAAATGAACTTTTCTTGACAATGGATGGCTTTTGCTCCACGTTTCCCGAGGCAAACAATCAATTACAATCTGTTTTAATCAAAAAATGTAAAAACAATTCAAAATAAATTCAATAATGGGATTATAAAAGTATTTAAACCGAGTAATAAGGCTTTTCTAGGCATGAGTGACTATAAATGATCTTTTCTTGACAATGGATGGCTTTCGCTCCACGTTTCCCGAGATAAACAATCAATTACAATCTGTTTTAATCAAAAATGTTAAAAAAAATTCAAAATAAATTCAATAATGGGATTATTAAAGCATTTAAACCAAGTAATAAGGCTTTTCTAGGCATGAGTGACTATAAATGAGCTTTTCTTGACAATAGATGGCTTTCGCTCCATGTTTCCTGAGGTAAACAATCAATTACAATATGTTTTAATCAAAAAATGTTAAAAAAAAATTCAAAATAAAATCAATAATGGGATTATAAAAGCATTTAAACCGAGTAATAAGGCTTTTCTAGTTATGAGTGACTCTAAATGATCTTTTCTTGACAATGGATGGCTTTTGCTCTACGTTTTCCGAGGGAAACAATCAATTACAATCTGTTTTAATCAAAAATGTAAAAAAAATTCAAAATAAATTCAATAATGGGATTATAAAAGCATTTACACCGAGTAATAAGGCTTTTCTAGGCATGAGTGACTATAAATGATCTTTTCTTGACAATGGATGGCTTTCGCTCCACGTTTCCCGAGATAAACAATCAATTACAATCTGTTTTAATCAAAAATGTAAAAACAATTCAAAATAAATTCGATAATGGGATTATAAAAGTATTTAAACCGAGTAATAAGGCTTTTCTAGGAATGAGTGACTATAAATGATCTTTTCTTGACAATGGATGGCTTTCGCTCCATGTTTCCCGAGGTAAACAATCAATTACAATATGTTTTAATCAAAAAATGTAAAAAAAAATTCAAAATAAATTCAATAATGGGATTATAAAAGCATTTAAACCGAGTAATAAGGCTTTTCTAGGCATGAGTGACTATAAATGATCTTTTCTTGACAATGGATGGCTTTCGCTCCACGTTTCCCGAGATAAACAATCAATTACAATCTGTTTTAATCAAAAATGTAAAAAAATTCAAAATAAATTCAATAATGGGATTATAAAAGCATTTAAACCGAGTAATAAGGCTTTTCTAGGCATGAGTGACTATAAATGATCTTTTCTTGACAATGGATGGCTTTCGCTCCACGTTTCCCGAGATAAACAATCAATTACAATCTGTTTTAATCAAAAATGTAAAAAAAATTCAAAATAAATTCAATAATGGGATTATAAAAGCATTTAAACCGAGTAATAAGGCTTTTCTAGGCATGAGTGACTATAAATGATCTTTTCTTGACAATGGATGGCTTTCGCTTCACGTTTCTCGAGGTAAATAATCAATTACATTTTGTTTTAATCAAAAAATGTAAAAAGATTCAAATTAAATTCAATTAGGGAATTATAAAAGCATTTAAAGCGAGTATTAAGGATTTTATAGTCATGAGTGACTATAAATGAACTTTTCTTGACAATGGATGGCTTTTGCTCCACGTTTCCCGAGGCAAACAATCAATTACAATCTGTTTTAATCAAAAAATGTAAAAACAATTCAAAATAAATTCGATAATGGGATTATAAAAGTATTTAAACCGAGTAATAAGGCTTTTCTAGGAATGAGTGACTATAAATGATCTTTTCTTGACAATGGATGGCTTTCGCTCCATGTTTCCCGAGGTAAACAATCAATTACAATCTGTTTTAATCAAAAAATGTAAAAAAAAATCAAAATAAATTCAATAATGGGATTATAAAAGCATTTAAACCGAGTAATAAGGCTTTTCTAGGCATGAGTGACTATAAATGATCTTTTCTTGACAATGGATGGCTTTCGCTCCACGTTTCCCGAGATAAACAATCAATTACAATCTGTTTTAATCAAAAATGTAAAAAAAATTCAAAATAAATTCAATAATGGGATTATAAAAGCATTTAAACCGAGTAATAAGGCTTTTCTAGGCATGAGTGACTATAAATGATCTTTTCTTGACAATGGATGGCTTTCGCTCCACGTTTCCCGAGATAAACAATCAATTACAATCTGTTTTAATCAAAAATGTAAAAAAAATTCAAAATAAATTCAATAATGGGATTATAAAAGCATTTAAACCGAGTAATAAGGCTTTTCTAGTTATGAGTGACTCTAAATGATCTTTTCTTGACAATGGATGGCTTTTGCTCCACGTTTCCCGAGGCAAACAATCAATTACAATCTCTTTTAATCAAAAAATGTAAAAACATTTCAAAATAAATTCAATAATGGGATTATAAAAGCATTTAAACCGAGTAATAAGGCTTTTCTAGGCATGAGTGACTATAAATGATCTTTTCTTGACAATGGATGGCTTTCGCTCCACGTTTCCCGAGATAAACAATCAATTACAATTTGTTTTAATCAAAAATGTAAAAAAATTCAAAATAAATTCAATAATGGGATTATAAAAGCATTTAAACCGAGTAATAAGGCTTTTCTAGGCATGAGTGACTATAAATGATCTTTTCTTGACAATGGATGGCTTTCGCTCCACGTTTCCCGAGATAAACAATCAATTACAATCTGTTTTAATCAAAAATGTAAAAAAAATTCAAAATAAATTCAATAATGGGATTATAAAAGCATTTAAACCGAGTAATAAGGCTTTTCTAGGCATGAGTGACTATAAATGATCTTTTCTTGATAATGGATGGCTTTCGCTCCACGTTTCCCGAGGTAAACAATCAATTACAATCTATTTTAATCAAAAATGTTAAAAAAAATTAAAAATAAATTCAATAATGGGATTATTAAAGCATTTAAACCAAGTAATAAGGCTTTTCTAGGCATGAGTGACTATAAATGAGCTTTTCTTGACAATAGATGGCTTTCGCTCCATGTTTCCTGAGGTAAACAATCAATTACAATCTGTTTTAATCAAAAAATGTTAAAAAAAATTTCAAAAGAAATTCAATAATGGGATTATAAAAGTATTTAAACCGAGTAATAAGGCTTTCCTAGTTATGAGTGACTCTAAATGATCTTTTCTTGACAATGGATGGCTTTTGCTCCACGTTTCCCGAGGCAAACAATCAATTGCAATATGTTTTAATCAAAAAATGTAAAAAAATTCAAAATAAGTTCAATAATGGGATTATAAAAGCATTTAAACCGAGTAATAAGGCTTTTCTAGGCATGAGTGACTATAAATGAACTTTTCTTGACAATGGATGGCTTTCGCTCCATGTTTCCCGAGGAAAACAATCAAATACAATCTGTTTTAATCAAAAAATGTAAAAAAAATTCAAACTAAATTCAATAATGGGATTATAAAAGCATTTAAACCGAGTAATAAGGCTTTTCTAGGCATGAGTGACTATAAATGATCTTTTCTTGACAATGGATGGCTTTCGCTCCACGTTTCCCGAGATAAACAATCAATTACAATATGTTTTAATCAAAAATGTAAAAAAAATTCAAAATAAATTCAATAATGGGATTATAAAAGCATTTAAACCGAGTAATAAGGCTTTTCTAGGCATGAGTGACTATAAATGATCTTTTCTTGACAATGGATGGCTTTCGTTCCACGTTTCCCGAGATAAACAATCAAATACAATCAGTTTTAATCAAAAATGTAAAAAAAATTCAAAATAAATTCAATAATGGGATTATTAAAGCATTTAAACCGAGTAATAAGGCTTTTCTAAGCATGAGTGACTATAAATGAACTTTTCTTGACAATGGATGGCTTTTGCTCCATGTTTCCCGAGGCAAACAATCAATTACAATCTGTTTTAATCAAAAACTGTTAAAAAAAATCAAAATAAATTCAATAATGGGATTATAAAAGCATTTAAACCGAGTAATAAGGCTTTTCTAGGCAAGAGTGACTATAAATGATCTTTTCTTGACAATGGATGGCTTTTGCTCCGCGTTTCCTGAGATAAACAATCAATTACAATCTGTTTTAATCAAAAATGTAAAAAAAATTCAAAATAAATTCAATAATGGGATTATAAAAGCATTTAAACCGAGTAATAAGGCTTTTCTAGGTATGAGTGACTATAAATGATCTTTTCTTGACAATGGATGGCTTTCGCTCCACGTTTCCCGAGATAAACAATCAATTACAATCTGTTTTAATCAAAAATGTAAAAAAAATTCAAAATAAATTCAATAATGGGATTATTAAAGCATTTAAACCGAGTAATAAGGCTTTTCTAAGCATGAGTGACTATAAATGAACTTTTCTTGACAATGGATGGCTTTTGCTCCACGTTTCCCGAGGCAAACAATCAATTACAATCTGTTTTAATCAAAAAATGTAAAAACAATTCAAAATAAATTCAATAATGGGATTATAAAAGTATTTAAACCGAGTAATAAGGCTTTTCTAGGCATGAGTGACTATAAATGATATTTTCTTGACAATGGATGGCTTTCGCTCCACGTTTCCCGAGATAAACAATCAATTACAATCTGTTTTAATCAAAAATGTTAAAAAAAATTCAAAATAAATTCAATAATGGGATTATTAAAGCATTTAAACCAAGTAATAAGGCTTTTCTAGGCATGAGTGACTATAAATGAGCTTTTCTTGACAATAGATGGCTTTCGCTCCATGTTTCCTGAGGTAAACAATCAATTACAATATGTTTTAATCAAAAAATGTTAAAAAAAAATTCAAAATAAAATCAATAATGGGATTATAAAAGCATTTAAACCGAGTAATAAGGCTTTTCTAGTTATGAGTGACTCTAAATGATCTTTTCTTGACAATGGATGGCTTTTGCTCTACGTTTTCCGAGGGAAACAATCAATTACAATCTGTTTTAATCAAAAATGTAAAAAAAATTCAAAATAAATTCAATAATGGGATTATAAAAGCATTTACACCGAGTAATAAGGCTTTTCTAGGCATGAGTGACTATAAATGATCTTTTCTTGACAATGGATGGCTTTCGCTCCACGTTTCCCGAGATAAACAATCAATTACAATCTGTTTTAATCAAAAATGTAAAAACAATTCAAAATAAATTCGATAATGGGATTATAAAAGTATTTAAACCGAGTAATAAGGCTTTTCTAGGAATGAGTGACTATAAATGATCTTTTCTTGACAATGGATGGCTTTCGCTCCATGTTTCCCGAGGTAAACAATCAATTACAATATGTTTTAATCAAAAAATGTAAAAAAAAATTCAAAATAAATTCAATAATGGGATTATAAAAGCATTTAAACCGAGTAATAAGGCTTTTCTAGGCATGAGTGACTATAAATGATCTTTTCTTGACAATGGATGGCTTTCGCTCCACGTTTCCCGAGATAAACAATCAATTACAATCTGTTTTAATCAAAAATGTAAAAAAATTCAAAATAAATTCAATAATGGGATTATAAAAGCATTTAAACCGAGTAATAAGGCTTTTCTAGGCATGAGTGACTATAAATGATCTTTTCTTGACAATGGATGGCTTTCGCTCCACGTTTCCCGAGATAAACAATCAATTACAATCTGTTTTAATCAAAAATGTAAAAAAAATTCAAAATAAATTCAATAATGGGATTATAAAAGCATTTAAACCGAGTAATAAGGCTTTTCTAGGCATGAGTGACTATAAATGATCTTTTCTTGACAATGGATGGCTTTCGCTCCACGTTTCCCGAGATAAACAATTAATTACAATCTGTTTTAATCAAAAATGTAAAAAAAATTCAAAATAAATTCAATAATGGGATTGTTAAAGCATTTAAACCGAGTAATAAGGCTTTTCTAAGCATGAGTGACTATAAATGAACTTTTCTTGACAATGGATGGCTTTTGCTCCACGTTTCCCGAGGCAAACAATCAATTACAATCTGTTTTAATCAAAAAATGTAAAAACAATTCAAAATAAATTCAATAATGGGATTATAAAAGTATTTAAACCGAGTAATAAGGCTTTTCTAGGCATGAGTGACTATAAATGATCTTTTCTTGACAATGGATGGCTTTCGCTCCACGTTTCCCGAGATAAACAATCAATTACAATCTGTTTTAATCAAAAATGTAAAAAAAATTCAAAATAAATTCAATAATGGGATTATAAAAGCATTTAAACCGAGTAATAAGGCTTTTCTAGGCATGAGTGACTATAAATGATCTTTTCTTGACAATGGATGGCTTTCGCTCCACGTTTCTCGAGATAAACAATCAATTACAATCTGTTTTAATCAAAAATGTAAAAAAAATTCAAAATAAATTCAATAATGGGATTATTAAAGCATTTAAACCGAGTAATAAGGCTTTTCTAAGCATGAGTGACTATAAATGAACTTTTCTTGACAATGGATGGCTTTTGCTCCACGTTTCCCGAGATAAACAATCAATTACAATATGTTTTAATCAAAAAATGTAAAAACAATTCAAAATAAATTCAATAATGGGATTATAAAAGTATTTAAACCGAGTAATAAGGCTTTTCTAGGCATGAGTGACTATAAATGATCTTTTCTTGACAATGGATGGCTTTTGCTCCACGTTTCCCGAGGCAAACAATCAATTACAATCTGTTTTAATCAAAAAATTTAAAAACAATTCAAAATAAATTCGATAATGGGATTATAAAAGCATTTAAACCGAGTAATAAGGCTTTTCTAGGCATGAGTGACTATAAATGAACTTTTCTTGACAATGGATGGCTTTCGCTCCATGTTTCCCGAGGAAAACAATCAATTACAATCTGTTTTAATCAAAAAATTTAAAAACAATTCAAAATAAATTCGATAATGGGATTATAAAAGCATTTAAACCGAGTAATAAGGCTTTTCTAGTTATGAGTGACTCTAAATGATCTTTTCTTGACAATGGATGGCTTTTGCTCCACGTTTCTCGAGGCAAACAATCAATTACAATCTATTTTAATCAAAAAATGTAAAAACATTTCAAAATAAATTCAATAATGGGATTATAAAAGCATTTAAACCGAGTAATAAGGCTTTTCTAGGCATGAGTGACTATAAATGATCTTTTCTTGACAATGGATGGCTTTCGCTTCACGTTTCTCGAGGTAAATAATCAAGTACAATTTGTTTTAATAAAAAAATGTAAAAAGATTCAAATTAAATTCAATTATGGATATATAAAAGCATTTAAAGCGAGTATTAAGGATTTTATAGGCATGAGTGACTATAAATGAACTTTTCTTGACAATGGATGGCTTTGGCTCCACGTTTCCCGAGGCAAACAATCAATTACAATCTGTTTTAATCAAAAAATGTAAAAACAATTCAAAATAAATTCAATAATGGGATTATAAAAGCATTTAAACCGAGTAATAAGGCTTTTCTAGGCATGAGTGACTATAAATGATCTTTTCCTGACAATGGATCGCTTTCGCTCCACGTTTCCCGAGGCAAACAATCAATTACAATCTGTTTTAATCAAAAAATGTAAAAACAACTCAAAATAAATTCAATAATGGGATTATAAAAGCATTTAAACCGAGTAATAAGGCTTTTCTAGGCATGAGTGACTATAAATGATCTTTTCCTGACAATGGATCGCTTTCGCTCCACGTTTCCCGAGGCAAACAATCAATTACAATCTGTTTTAATCAAAAAATGTAAAAACAATTCAAAATAAATTCAATAATGGGATTATAAAAGCATTTAAACCGAGTAATAAGGCTTTTCTAGGCATGAGTGACTATAAATGATCTTTTCCTGACAATGGATGGCTTTCGCTCCACGTTTCCCGAGGTAAACAATCAATTACAATCTGTTTTAATCAAAAAATGTGAAAACAATTCAAAATAAATTCAATAATGGGATTATAAAAGTATTTAAACCGAGTAATAAGGCTTTTCTAGGCATAAGTGACTATAAATGATCTTTTCTTGACAATGGATGGCTTTCGCTCCACGTTTCCCGAGATAAACAATCAATTACAATCTGTTTTAATCAAAAATGTAAAAAAAAAATTCAAAATAAATTCAATAATGGGATTATTAAATCATTTAAACCGAGTAATAAGGCTTTTCTAGGCATGAGTGACTATAAATGATCTTTTCTTGACAATGGATGGCTTTCGCTCCACGTTTCCCGAGATAAACAATCAATTACAATCTGTTTTAATCAAAAATGTAAAAAAAATTCAAAATAAATTCAATAATGGGATTATAAAAGCATTTAAACCGAGTAATAAGGCTTTTCTAGGCATGAGTGACTATAAATGATCTTTTCTTGACAATGGATGGCTTTCGCTCCACGTTTCCCGAGATAAACAATCAATTACAATCTGTTTTAATCAAAAATGTAAAAAAAATTCAAAATAAATTCAATAATGGGATTATAAAAGCATTTAAACCGAGTAATAAGGCTTTTCTAGTTATGAGTGACTCTAAATGATCTTTTCTTGACAATGGATGGCTTTTGCTCCACGTTTCCCGAGGCAAACAATCAATTACAATCTCTTTTAATCAAAAAATGTAAAAACATTTCAAAATAAATTCAATAATGGGATTATAAAAGCATTTAAACCGAGTAATAAGGCTTTTCTAGGCATGAGTGACTATAAATGATCTTTTCTTGACAATGGATGGCTTTCGCTCCACGTTTCCCGAGATAAACAATCAATTACAATCTGTTTTAATCAAAAATGTAAAAAAATTCAAAATAAATTCAATAATGGGATTATAAAAGCATTTAAACCGAGTAATAAGGCTTTTCTAGGCATGAGTGACTATAAATGATCTTTTCTTGACAATGGATGGCTTTCGCTCCATGTTTCCCGAGATAAACAATCAATTACAATCTGTTTTAATCAAAAATGTAAAAAAAATTCAAAATAAATTCAATAATGGGATTATAAAAGCATTTAAACCGAGTAATAAGGCTTTTCTAGGCATGAGTGACTATAAATGATCTTTTATTGACAATGGATGGCTTTCGCTTCACGTTTCTCGAGGTAAATAATCAATTACATTTTGTTTTAATCAAAAAATGTAAAAAGATTCAAATTAAATTCAATTAGGGAATTATAAAAGCATTGAAAGCGAGTATTAAGGATTTTATAGGCATGAGTGACTATAAATGAACTTTTCTTGACAATGGATGGCTTTTGCTCCACGTTTCCCGAGGCAAACAATCAATTACAATCTGTTTTAATCAAAAAATGTAAAAACAATTCAAAATAAATTCGATAATGGGATTATAAAAGTATTTAAACCGAGTAATAAGGCTTTTCTAGGAATGAGTGACTATAAATGATCTTTTCTTGACAATGGATGGCTTTCGCTCCATGTTTCCCGAGGTAAACAATCAATTACAATCTGTTTTAATCAAAAAATGTAAAAAAAAATTCAAAATAAATTCAATAATGGGATTATAAAAGCATTTAAACCGAGTAATAAGGCTTTTCTAGTTATGAGTGACTCTAAATGATCTTTTCTTGACAATGGAGGGCTTTTGCTCCACGTTTCTCGAGGCAAACAATCAATTACAATCTATTTTAATCAAAAAATGTAAAAACATTTCAAAATAAATTCAATAATGGGATTATAAAAGCATTTAAACCGAGTAATAAGGCTTTTCTAGGCATGAGTGACTATAAATGATCTTTTCTTGACAATGGATGGCTTTCGCTTCACGTTTCTCGAGGTAAATAATCAAGTACAATTTGTTTTAATAAAAAAATGTAAAAAGATTCAAATTAAATTCAATTATGGATATATAAAAGCATTTAAAGCGAGTATTAAGGATTTTATAGGCATGAGTGACTATAAATGAACTTTTCTTGACAATGGATGGCTTTGGCTCCACGTTTCCCGAGGCAAACAATCAATTACAATCTGTTTTAATCAAAAAATGTAAAAACAATTCAAAATAAATTCAATAATGGGATTATAAAAGCATTTAAACCGAGTAATAAGGCTTTTCTAGGCATGAGTGACTATAAATGATCTTTTCCTGACAATGGATCGCTTTCGCTCCACGTTTCCCGAGGCAAACAATCAATTACAATCTGTTTTAATCAAAAAATGTAAAAACAATTCAAAATAAATTCAATAATGGGATTATAAAAGCATTTAAACCGAGTAATAAGGCTTTTCTAGGCATGAGTGACTATAAATGATCTTTTCCTGACAATGGATCGCTTTCGCTCCACGTTTCCCGAGGCAAACAATCAATTACAATCTGTTTTAATCAAAAAATGTAAAAACAATTCAAAATAAATTCAATAATGGGATTATAAAAGCATTTAAACCGAGTAATAAGGCTTTTCTAGGCATGAGTGACTATAAATGATCTTTTCCTGACAATGGATGGCTTTCGCTCCACGTTTCCCGAGGTAAACAATCAATTACAATCTGTTTTAATCAAAAAATGTAAAAACAATTCAAAATAAATTCAATAATGGGATTATAAAAGTATTTAAACCGAGTAATAAGGCTTTTCTAGGAATGAGTGACTATAAATGATCTTTTCTTGACAATGGATGGCTTTCGCTCCATGTTTCCCGAGGTAAACAATCAATTACAATCTGTTTTAATCAAAAAATGTAAAAAAAAATTCAAAATAAATTCAATAATGGGATTATAAAAGCATTTAAACCGAGTAATAAGGCTTTTCTAGTTATGAGTGACTCTAAATGATCTTTTCTTGACAATGGATGGCTTTTGCTCCACGTTTCTCGAGGCAAACAATCAATTACAATCTATTTTAATCAAAAAATGTAAAAACATTTCAAAATAAATTCAATAATGGGATTATAAAAGCATTTAAACCGAGTAATAAGGCTTTTCTAGGCATGAGTGACTATAAATGATCTTTTCTTGACAATGGATGGCTTTCGCTTCACGTTTCTCGAGGTAAATAATCAAGTACAATTTGTTTTAATAAAAAAATGTAAAAAGATTCAAATTAAATTCAATTATGGATATATAAAAGCATTTAAAGCGAGTATTAAGGATTTTATAGGCATGAGTGACTATAAATGAACTTTTCTTGACAATGGATGGCTTTGGCTCCACGTTTCCCGAGGCAAACAATCAATTACAATCTGTTTTAATCAAAAAATGTAAAAACAATTCAAAATAAATTCAATAATGGGATTATAAAAGCATTTAAACCGAGTAATAAGGCTTTTCTAGGCATGAGTGACTGTAAATGATCTTTTCCTGACAATGGATCGCTTTCGCTCCACGTTTCCCGAGGCAAACAATCAATTACAATCTGTTTTAATCAAAAAATGTAAAAACAATTCAAAATAAATTCAATAATGGGATTATAAAAGCATTTAAACCGAGTAATAAGGCTTTTCTAGGCATGAGTGACTATAAATGATCTTTTCCTGACAATGGATGGCTTTCGCTCCACGTTTCCCGAGGTAAACAATCAATTACAATCTGTTTTAATCAAAAAATGTAAAAACAATTCAAAATAAATTCAATAATGGGATTATAAAAGTATTTAAACCGAGTAATAAGGCTTTTCTAGGCATAAGTGACTATAAATGATCTTTTCTTGACAATGGATGGCTTTCGCTCCACGTTTCCCGAGATAAACAATCAATTACAATCTGTTTTAATCAAAAATGTAAAAAAAAAATTCAAAATAAATTCAATAATGGGATTATTAAAGCATTTAAACCGAGTAATAAGGCTTTTCTAGGCATGAGTGACTATAAATGAACTTTTCTTGACAATGAATGGCTTTCGCTCCATGTTTCCCGAGGTAAACAATCAATTACAATCTGTTTTAATCAAAAAATGTAAAAACAATTCAAAATAAATTCAATAATGGCATTATAAAAGTATTTAAACCCAGTAATAAGGCTTTTCTAGGCATGAGTGACTAAAAATGATCTTTTCTTGACAATGAATGGCTTTCGCTCCACGTTTCCCAAGATAAACAATCAATTACAATCTGTTTTAATCAAAAAATGTAAAAACATTTCAAAATAAATTCAATAATGTGATTATAAAAGCATTTAAACCGAGTAATAAGGCTTTTCTAGGCATGAGTGACTATAAATGATCTTTTCCGGACAATGGATGGCTTTCGCTCCACGTTTCCCGAGATAAACAATCAATTACAATCTGTTTTAATCAAAAATGTAAAAGAAATTCAAAATAAATTCAATAATGGGATTATTAAAGCATTTAAACCGAGTAATAAGGCTTTTCTAAGCATGTGTGACTATAAATGAACTTTTCTTGACAATGGATGGCTTTCGCTCCATGTTTCCCGAGGCAAAGGATCAATTACAATATGTTTTAATCAAAAAATGTAAAAGAAAATTCAAAATAAATTCAATAATGGGATTATAAAAGCATTTAAACCGAGTAATAAGGCTTTTCTTGTTATGAGTGACTCTAAATGATCTTTTCTTGACAATGGATGACTTTTGCTCCACGTTTCCCGAGGCAAACAATCAATTACAATCTGTTTTAATCAAAAAATGTAAAAACAATTCAAAATAAATTCAATAATGGGATTATAAAAGTATTTAAACCGAGTAATAAGCCTTTTCTAGGCATGAGTGACTATAAATGAACGTTTCTTGACAATGGATGGCTTTCGCTCCATGTTTCCCGAGGTAAACAATCAATTACAATATGTTTTAATCAAAAAATGTAAAAACAATTCAAAATAAATTCAATAATGGGATTATAAAAGTATTTAAACCGAGTAATAAGGCTTTTCTAGGCATGAGTGACTATAAATGATCTTTTCTTGACAATGGATGGCTTTCGCTCCACGTTTCCCGAGATAAACAATCAATTACAATCTGTTTTAATCAAAAATGTAAAAAAAAATTCAAAATAAATTCAATAATGGGATTATTAAAGCATTTAAACCGAGTAATAAGGCTTTTCTACGCATGAGTGACTATAAATGAACTTTTCTTGACAATGGATGGCTTTCGCTCCATGTTTCCCGAGGTAAACAATCAATTACAATATGTTTTAATAAAAAAATGTAAAAAAAAAATTCAAAATAAATTCAATAATGGGATTATAAAAGCATTTAAACCGAGTAATAAGGCTTTTCTAGTTATGAGTGACTCTAAATGATCTTTTCTAAGCATGAGTGACTGTAAATGATCTATTCTTGACAATGGTTGGCTTTTGCTCCACGTTTCCCGAGGTCAACAATCAACTACAATCTGTTTTAATCAAAAAATGTAAAAACATTTCAAAATAAATTTAATAATGGGATTATAAAAGCATTTAAACCGAGTAATAAGGCTTTTCTAGGCATGAGTGACTATAAATGATCTTTTCCTGACAATTGATGGCTTTCGCTCCACGTTTCCCGAGGCAAACAATAAGTTACAATCTGTTTTAATCAAAATATGTAAAAACAATTCAAAATAAATTCAATAATGGGATTATAAAAGCATTTAAACCGAGTAATAAGGCTTTTCTAGGCATGAGTGACTATAAATGATCTTTTCTTGACAATGGATGGCTTTCGCTCCACGTTTCCCGAGATAAACAATCAATTACAATCTGTTTTAATCAAAAATGTAAAAAAAATTCAAAATAAATTCAATAATGGGATTATAAAAGCATTTAAACCGAGTAATAAGGCTTTTCTAGGCATGAGTGACTATAAATGATCTTTTCTTGACAATGGATGGCTTTCGCTCCGCGTTTCCCGAGATAAACAATCAATTACAATCTGTTTTAATCAAAAATGTAAAAAAAATTCAAAATAAATTCAATAATGGGATTATAAAAGCATTTAAACCGAGTAATAAGGCTTTTCTTGTTATGAGTGACTCTAAATGATCTTTTCTTGACAATGGATGACTTTTGCTCCACGTTTCCCGAGGCAAACAATCAATTACAATCTGTTTTAATCAAAAAATGTAAAAAAAATTCAAAATAAATTCAATAATGGGATTATAAAAGCATTTAAACCGAGTAATAAGGCTTTTCTAGGCATGAGTGACTATAAATGATCTTTTCTTGACAATGGATGGCTTTCGCTCCACGTTTCCCGAGATAAACAATCAATTACAATCTGTTTTAATCAAAAATGTAAAAAAAATTCAAAATAAATTCAATAATGGGATTATAAAAGCATTTAAACCGAGTAATAAGGCTTTTCTAGGCATGAGTGACTATAAATGATCTTTTCTTGACAATGGATGGCTTTCGCTTCGCGTTTCCCGAGATAAACAATCAATTACAATCTGTTTTAATCAAAAATGTAAAAAAAATTCAAAATAAATTCAATAATGGGATTATAAAAGCATTTAAACCGAGTAATAAGGCTTTTCTTGTTATGAGTGACTCTAAATGATCTTTTCTTGACAATGGATGGCTTTCGCTCCATGTCTCCCGAGGTAAACAATCAATTACAATATGTTTTAATCAAAAAATGTAAAAACAATTCAAAATAAATTCAATAATGGGATTATAAAAGTATTTAAACCGAGTAATAAGGCTTTTCTAGGCATGAGTGACTATAAATGATCTTTTCTTGACAATGGATGGCTTTCGCTCCACGTTTCCCGAGATAAACAATCAATTACAATCTGTTTTAATCAAAAATGTAAAAAAAAATTCAAAATAAATTCAATAATGGGATTATTAAAGCATTTAAACCGAGTAATAAGGCTTTTCTACGCATGAGTGACTATAAATGAACTTTTCTTGACAATGGATGGCTTTCGCTCCATGTTTCCCGAGGTAAACAATCAATTACAATATGTTTTAATAAAAAAATGTAAAAAAAAAATTCAAAATAAATTCAATAATGGGATTATAAAAGCATTTAAACCGAGTAATAAGGCTTTTCTAGTTATGAGTGACTCTAAATGATCTTTTCTAAGCATGAGTGACTGTAAATGATCTATTCTTGACAATGGTTGGCTTTTGCTCCACGTTTCCCGAGGTCAACAATCAACTACAATCTGTTTTAATCAAAAAATGTAAAAACATTTCAAAATAAATTTAATAATGGGATTATAAAAGCATTTAAACCGAGTAATAAGGCTTTTCTAGGCATGAGTGACTATAAATGATCTTTTCCTGACAATTGATGGCTTTCGCTCCACGTTTCCCGAGGCAAACAATCAGTTACAATCTGTTTTAATCAAAATATGTAAAAACAATTCAAAATAAATTCAATAATGGGATTATAAAAGCATTTAAACCGAGTAATAAGGCTTTTCTAGGCATGAGTGACTATAAATGATCTTTTCTTGACAATGGATGGCTTTCGCTCCACGTTTCCCGAGATAAACAATCAATTACAATCTGTTTTAATCAAAAATGTAAAAAAAATTCAAAATAAATTCAATAATGGGATTATAAAAGCATTTAAACCGAGTAATAAGGCTTTTCTAGGCATGAGTGACTATAAATGATCTTTTCTTGACAATGGATGGCTTTCGCTCCGCGTTTCCCGAGATAAACAATCAATTACAATCTGTTTTAATCAAAAATGTAAAAAAAATTCAAAATAAATTCAATAATGGGATTATAAAAGCATTTTAACCGAGTAATAAGGCTTTTCTTGTTATGAGTGACTCTAAATGATCTTTTCTTGACAATGGATGACTTTTGCTCCACGTTTCCCGAGGCAAACAATCAATTACAATCTGTTTTAATCAAAAAATGTAAAAAAAATTCAAAATAAATTCAATAATGGGATTATAAAAGCATTTAAACCGAGTAATAAGGCTTTTCTAGGCATGAGTGACTATAAATGATCTTTTCTTGACAATGGATGGCTTTCGCTCCACGTTTCCCGAGATAAACAATCAATTACAATCTGTTTTAATCAAAAATGTAAAAAAAATTCAAAATAAATTCAATAATGGGATTATAAAAGCATTTAAACCGAGTAATAAGGCTTTTCTAGGCATGAGTGACTATAAATGATCTTTTCTTGACAATGGATGGCTTTCGCTTCGCGTTTCCCGAGATAAACAATCAATTACAATCTGTTTTAATCAAAAATGTAAAAAAAATTCAAAATAAATTCAATAATGGGATTATAAAAGCATTTAAACCGAGTAATAAGGCTTTTCTTGTTATGAGTGACTCTAAATGATCTTTTCTTGACAATGGATGGCTTTCGCTCCATGTTTCCCGAGGTAAACAATCAATTACAATATGTTTTAATCAAAAAATGTAAAAACAATTCAAAATAAATTCAATAATGGGATTATAAAAGTATTTAAACCGAGTAATAAGGCTTTTCTAGGCATGAGTGACTATAAATGATCTTTTCTTGACAATGGATGGCTTTCGCTCCACGTTTCCCGAGATAAACAATCAATTACAATCTGTTTTAATCAAAAATGTAAAAAAAAATTCAAAATAAATTCAATAATGGGATTATTAAAGCATTTAAACCGAGTAATAAGGCTTTTCTACGCATGAGTGACTATAAATGAACTTTTCTTGACAATGGATGGCTTTCTCTCCATGTTTCCCGAGGTAAACAATCAATTACAATATGTTTTAATAAAAAAATGTAAAAAAAAAATTCAAAATAAATTCAATAATGGGATTATAAAAGCATTTAAACCGAGTAATAAGGCTTTTCTAGTTATGAGTGACTCTAAATGATCTTTTCTAAGCATGAGTGACTGTAAATGATCTATTCTTGACAATGGTTGGCTTTTGCTCCACGTTTCCCGAGGTAAACAATCAACTACAATCTGTTTTAATCAAAAAATGTAAAAACAATTCAAAATAAATTCAATAATGGGATTATAAAAGCATTTAAACCGAGTAATAAGGCTTTTCTAGGCATGAGTGACTATAAATGATCTTTTCCTGACAATGGATCGCTTTCGCTCCACGTTTCCCGAGGCAAACAATCAATTACAATCTGTTTTAATCAAAAAATGTAAAAACAATTCAAAATAAATTCAACAATGGGATTATAAAAGCATTTAAACCGAGTAATAAGGCTTTTCTAGGCATGAGTGACTATAAATGATCTTTTCCTGACAATGGATCGCTTTCGCTCCACGTTTCCCGAGGCAAACAATCAATTACAATCTGTTTTAATCAAAAAATGTAAAAACAACTCAAAATAAATTCAATAATGGGATTATAAAAGCATTTAAACCGAGTAATAAGGCTTTTCTAGGCATGAGTGACTATAAATGATCTTTTCCTGACAATGGATCGCTTTCGCTCCACGTTTCCCGAGGCAAACAATCAATTACAATCTGTTTTAATCAAAAAATGTAAAAACAATTCAAAATAAATTCAATAATGGGATTATAAAAGCATTTAAACCGAGTAATAAGGCTTTTCTAGGCATGAGTGACTATAAATGATCTTTTCCTGACAATGGATGGCTTTCGCTCCACGTTTCCCGAGGTAAACAATCAATTACAATCTGTTTTAATCAAAAAATGTGAAAACAATTCAAAATAAATTCAATAATGGGATTATAAAAGTATTTAAACCGAGTAATAAGGCTTTTCTAGGCATAAGTGACTATAAATGATCTTTTCTTGACAATGGATGGCTTTCGCTCCACGTTTCCCGAGATAAACAATCAATTACAATCTGTTTTAATCAAAAATGTAAAAAAAAAATTCAAAATAAATTCAATAATGGGATTATTAAATCATTTAAACCGAGTAATAAGGCTTTTCTAGGCATGAGTGACTATAAATGATCTTTTCTTGACAATGGATGGCTTTCGCTCCACGTTTCCCGAGATAAACAATCAATTACAATCTGTTTTAATCAAAAATGTAAAAAAAATTCAAAATAAATTCAATAATGGGATTATAAAAGCATTTAAACCGAGTAATAAGGCTTTTCTAGGCATGAGTGACTATAAATGATCTTTTCTTGACAATGGATGGCTTTCGCTCCACGTTTCTCGAGATAAACAATCAATTACAATCTGTTTTAATCAAAAATGTAAAAAAAATTCAAAATAAATTCAATAATGGGATTATAAAAGCATTTAAACCGAGTAATAAGGCTTTTCTAGTTATGAGTGACTCTAAATGATCTTTTCTTGACAATGGATGGCTTTTGCTCCACGTTTCCCGAGGCAAACAATCAATTACAATCTCTTTTAATCAAAAAATGTAAAAACATTTCAAAATAAATTCAATAATGGGATTATAAAAGCATTTAAACCGAGTAATAAGGCTTTTCTAGGCATGAGTGACTATAAATGATCTTTTCTTGACAATGGATGGCTTTCGCTCCACGTTTCCCGAGATAAACAATCAATTACAATCTGTTTTAATCAAAAATGTAAAAAAATTCAAAATAAATTCAATAATGGGATTATAAAAGCATTTAAACCGAGTAATAAGGCTTTTCTAGGCATGAGTGACTATAAATGATCTTTTCTTGACAATGGATGGCTTTCGCTCCACGTTTCCCGAGATAAACAATCAATTACAATCTGTTTTAATCAAAAATGTAAAAAAAATTCAAAATAAATTCAATAATGGGATTATAAAAGCATTTAAACCGAGTAATAAGGCTTTTCTAGGCATGAGTGACTATAAATGATCTTTTATTGACAATGGATGGCTTTCGCTTCACGTTTCTCGAGGTAAATAATCAATTACATTTTGTTTTAATCAAAAAATGTAAAAAGATTCAAATTAAATTCAATTAGGGAATTATAAAAGCATTGAAAGCGAGTATTAAGGATTTTATAGGCATGAGTGACTATAAATGAACTTTTCTTGACAATGGATGGCTTTTGCTCCACGTTTCCCGAGGCAAACAATCAATTACAATCTGTTTTAATCAAAAAATGTAAAAACAATTCAAAATAAATTCGATAATGGGATTATAAAAGTATTTAAACCGAGTAATAAGGCTTTTCTAGGAATGAGTGACTATAAATGATCTTTTCTTGACAATGGATGGCTTTCGCTCCATGTTTCCCGAGGTAAACAATCAATTACAATCTGTTTTAATCAAAAAATGTAAAAAAAAATTCAAAATAAATTCAATAATGGGATTATAAAAGCATTTAAACCGAGTAATAAGGCTTTTCTAGTTATGAGTGACTCTAAATGATCTTTTCTTGACAATGGAGGGCTTTTGCTCCACGTTTCTCGAGGCAAACAATCAATTACAATCTATTTTAATCAAAAAATGTAAAAACATTTCAAAATAAATTCAATAATGGGATTATAAAAGCATTTAAACCGAGTAATAAGGCTTTTCTAGGCATGAGTGACTATAAATGATCTTTTCTTGACAATGGATGGCTTTCGCTTCACGTTTCTCGAGGTAAATAATCAAGTACAATTTGTTTTAATAAAAAAATGTAAAAAGATTCAAATTAAATTCAATTATGGATATATAAAAGCATTTAAAGCGAGTATTAAGGATTTTATAGGCATGAGTGACTATAAATGAACTTTTCTTGACAATGGATGGCTTTGGCTCCACGTTTCCCGAGGCAAACAATCAATTACAATCTGTTTTAATCAAAAAATGTAAAAACAATTCAAAATAAATTCAATAATGGGATTATAAAAGCATTTAAACCGAGTAATAAGGCTTTTCTAGGCATGAGTGACTATAAATGATCTTTTCCTGACAATGGATCGCTTTCGCTCCACGTTTCCCGAGGCAAACAATCAATTACAATCTGTTTTAATCAAAAAATGTAAAAACAATTCAAAATAAATTCAATAATGGGATTATAAAAGCATTTAAACCGAGTAATAAGGCTTTTCTAGGCATGAGTGACTATAAATGATCTTTTCCTGACAATGGATCGCTTTCGCTCCACGTTTCCCGAGGCAAACAATCAATTACAATCTGTTTTAATCAAAAAATGTAAAAACAATTCAAAATAAATTCAATAATGGGATTATAAAAGCATTTAAACCGAGTAATAAGGCTTTTCTAGGCATGAGTGACTATAAATGATCTTTTCCTGACAATGGATGGCTTTCGCTCCACGTTTCCCGAGGTAAACAATCAATTACAATCTGTTTTAATCAAAAAATGTAAAAACAATTCAAAATAAATTCAATAATGGGATTATAAAAGTATTTAAACCGAGTAATAAGGCTTTTCTAGGAATGAGTGACTATAAATGATCTTTTCTTGACAATGGATGGCTTTCGCTCCATGTTTCCCGAGGTAAACAATCAATTACAATCTGTTTTAATCAAAAAATGTAAAAAAAAATTCAAAATAAATTCAATAATGGGATTATAAAAGCATTTAAACCGAGTAATAAGGCTTTTCTAGTTATGAGTGACTCTAAATGATCTTTTCTTGACAATGGATGGCTTTTGCTCCACGTTTCTCGAGGCAAACAATCAATTACAATCTATTTTAATCAAAAAATGTAAAAACATTTCAAAATAAATTCAATAATGGGATTATAAAAGCATTTAAACCGAGTAATAAGGCTTTTCTAGGCATGAGTGACTATAAATGATCTTTTCTTGACAATGGATGGCTTTCGCTTCACGTTTCTCGAGGTAAATAATCAAGTACAATTTGTTTTAATAAAAAAATGTAAAAAGATTCAAATTAAATTCAATTATGGATATATAAAAGCATTTAAAGCGAGTATTAAGGATTTTATAGGCATGAGTGACTATAAATGAACTTTTCTTGACAATGGATGGCTTTGGCTCCACGTTTCCCGAGGCAAACAATCAATTACAATCTGTTTTAATCAAAAAATGTAAAAACAATTCAAAATAAATTCAATAATGGGATTATAAAAGCATTTAAACCGAGTAATAAGGCTTTTCTAGGCATGAGTGACTGTAAATGATCTTTTCCTGACAATGGATCGCTTTCGCTCCACGTTTCCCGAGGCAAACAATCAATTACAATCTGTTTTAATCAAAAAATGTAAAAACAATTCAAAATAAATTCAATAATGGGATTATAAAAGCATTTAAACCGAGTAATAAGGCTTTTCTAGGCATGAGTGACTATAAATGATCTTTTCCTGACAATGGATGGCTTTCGCTCCACGTTTCCCGAGGTAAACAATCAATTACAATCTGTTTTAATCAAAAAATGTAAAAACAATTCAAAATAAATTCAATAATGGGATTATAAAAGTATTTAAACCGAGTAATAAGGCTTTTCTAGGCATAAGTGACTATAAATGATCTTTTCTTGACAATGGATGGCTTTCGCTCCACGTTTCCCGAGATAAACAATCAATTACAATCTGTTTTAATCAAAAATGTAAAAAAAAAATTCAAAATAAATTCAATAATGGGATTATTAAAGCATTTAAACCGAGTAATAAGGCTTTTCTAGGCATGAGTGACTATAAATGAACTTTTCTTGACAATGAATGGCTTTCGCTCCATGTTTCCTGAGGTAAACAATCAATTACAATCTGTTTTAATCAAAAAATGTAAAAACAATTCAAAATAAATTCAATAATGGCATTATAAAAGTATTTAAACCCAGTAATAAGGCTTTTCTAGGCATGAGTGACTAAAAATGATCTTTTCTTGACAATGAATGGCTTTCGCTCCACGTTTCCCAAGATAAACAATCAATTACAATCTGTTTTAATCAAAAAATGTAAAAACATTTCAAAATAAATTCAATAATGTGATTATAAACGCATTTAAACCGAGTAATAAGGCTTTTCTAGGCATGAGTGACTATAAATGATCTTTTCCGGACAATGGATGGCTTTCGCTCCACGTTTCCCGAGATAAACAATCAATTACAATCTGTTTTAATCAAAAATGTAAAAGAAATTCAAAATAAATTCAATAATGGGATTATTAAAGCATTTAAACCGAGTAATAAGGCTTTTCTAAGCATGTGTGACTATAAATGAACTTTTCTTGACAATGGATGGCTTTCGCTCCATGTTTCCCGAGGCAAAGGATCAATTACAATATGTTTTAATCAAAAAATGTAAAAGAAAATTCAAAATAAATTCAATAATGGGATTATAAAAGCATTTAAACCGAGTAATAAGGCTTTTCTTGTTATGAGTGACTCTAAATGATCTTTTCTTGACAATGGATGACTTTTGCTCCACGTTTCCCGAGGCAAACAATCAATTACAATCTGTTTTAATCAAAAAATGTAAAAACAATTCAAAATAAATTCAATAATGGGATTATAAAAGTATTTAAACCGAGTAATAAGCCTTTTCTAGGCATGAGTGACTATAAATGAACGTTTCTTGACAATGGATGGCTTTCGCTCCATGTTTCCCGAGGTAAACAATCAATTACAATATGTTTTAATCAAAAAATGTAAAAACAATTCAAAATAAATTCAATAATGGGATTATAAAAGTATTTAAACCGAGTAATAAGGCTTTTCTAGGCATGAGTGACTATAAATGATCTTTTCTTGACAATGGATGGCTTTCGCTCCACGTTTCCCGAGATAAACAATCAATTACAATCTGTTTTAATCAAAAATGTAAAAAAAAATTCAAAATAAATTCAATAATGGGATTATTAAAGCATTTAAACCGAGTAATAAGGCTTTTCTACGCATGAGTGACTATAAATGAACTTTTCTTGACAATGGATGGCTTTCGCTCCATGTTTCCCGAGGTAAACAATCAATTACAATATGTTTTAATAAAAAAATGTAAAAAAAAAATTCAAAATAAATTCAATAATGGGATTATAAAAGCATTTAAACCGAGTAATAAGGCTTTTCTAGTTATGAGTGACTCTAAATGATCTTTTCTAAGCATGAGTGACTGTAAATGATCTATTCTTGACAATGGTTGGCTTTTGCTCCACGTTTCCCGAGGTCAACAATCAACTACAATCTGTTTTAATCAAAAAATGTAAAAACATTTCAAAATAAATTTAATAATGGGATTATAAAAGCATTTAAACCGAGTAATAAGGCTTTTCTAGGCATGAGTGACTATAAATGATCTTTTCCTGACAATTGATGGCTTTCGCTCCACGTTTCCCGAGGCAAACAATAAGTTACAATCTGTTTTAATCAAAATATGTAAAAACAATTCAAAATAAATTCAATAATGGGATTATAAAAGCATTTAAACCGAGTAATAAGGCTTTTCTAGGCATGAGTGACTATAAATGATCTTTTCTTGACAATGGATGGCTTTCGCTCCACGTTTCCCGAGATAAACAATCAATTACAATCTGTTTTAATCAAAAATGTAAAAAAAATTCAAAATAAATTCAATAATGGGATTATAAAAGCATTTAAACCGAGTAATAAGGCTTTTCTAGGCATGAGTGACTATAAATGATCTTTTCTTGACAATGGATGGCTTTCGCTCCGCGTTTCCCGAGATAAACAATCAATTACAATCTGTTTTAATCAAAAATGTAAAAAAAATTCAAAATAAATTCAATAATGGGATTATACAAGCATTTAAACCGAGTAATAAGGCTTTTCTTGTTATGAGTGACTCTAAATGATCTTTTCTTGACAATGGATGACTTTTGCTCCACGTTTCCCGAGGCAAACAATCAATTACAATCTGTTTTAATCAAAAAATGTAAAAAAAATTCAAAATAAATTCAATAATGGGATTATAAAAGCATTTAAACCGAGTAATAAGGCTTTTCTAGGCATGAGTGACTATAAATGATCTTTTCTTGACAATGGATGGCTTTCGCTCCACGTTTCCCGAGATAAACAATCAATTACAATCTGTTTTAATCAAAAATGTAAAAAAAATTCAAAATAAATTCAATAATGGGATTATAAAAGCATTTAAACCGAGTAATAAGGCTTTTCTAGGCATGAGTGACTATAAATGATCTTTTCTTGACAATGGATGGCTTTCGCTTCGCGTTTCCCGAGATAAACAATCAATTACAATCTGTTTTAATCAAAAATGTAAAAAAAATTCAAAATAAATTCAATAATGGGATTATAAAAGCATTTAAACCGAGTAATAAGGCTTTTCTTGTTATGAGTGACTCTAAATGATCTTTTCTTGACAATGGATGGCTTTCGCTCCATGTCTCCCGAGGTAAACAATCAATTACAATATGTTTTAATCAAAAAATGTAAAAACAATTCAAAATAAATTCAATAATGGGATTATAAAAGTATTTAAACCGAGTAATAAGGCTTTTCTAGGCATGAGTGACTATAAATGATCTTTTCTTGACAATGGATGGCTTTCGCTCCACGTTTCCCGAGATAAACAATCAATTACAATCTGTTTTAATCAAAAATGTAAAAAAAAATTCAAAATAAATTCAATAATGGGATTATTAAAGCATTTAAACCGAGTAATAAGGCTTTTCTACGCATGAGTGACTATAAATGAACTTTTCTTGACAATGGATGGCTTTCGCTCCATGTTTCCCGAGGTAAACAATCAATTACAATATGTTTTAATAAAAAAATGTAAAAAAAAAATTCAAAATAAATTCAATAATGGGATTATAAAAGCATTTAAACCGAGTAATAAGGCTTTTCTAGTTATGAGTGACTCTAAATGATCTTTTCTAAGCATGAGTGACTGTAAATGATCTATTCTTGACAATGGTTGGCTTTTGCTCCACGTTTCCCGAGGTCAACAATCAACTACAATCTGTTTTAATCAAAAAATGTAAAAACATTTCAAAATAAATTTAATAATGGGATTATAAAAGCATTTAAACCGAGTAATAAGGCTTTTCTAGGCATGAGTGACTATAAATGATCTTTTCCTGACAATTGATGGCTTTCGCTCCACGTTTCCCGAGGCAAACAATCAGTTACAATCTGTTTTAATCAAAATATGTAAAAACAATTCAAAATAAATTCAATAATGGGATTATAAAAGCATTTAAACCGAGTAATAAGGCTTTTCTAGGCATGAGTGACTATAAATGATCTTTTCTTGACAATGGATGGCTTTCGCTCCACGTTTCCCGAGATAAACAATCAATTACAATCTGTTTTAATCAAAAATGTAAAAAAAATTCAAAATAAATTCAATAATGGGATTATAAAAGCATTTAAACCGAGTAATAAGGCTTTTCTAGGCATGAGTGACTATAAATGATCTTTTCTTGACAATGGATGGCTTTCGCTCCGCGTTTCCCGAGATAAACAATCAATTACAATCTGTTTTAATCAAAAATGTAAAAAAAATTCAAAATAAATTCAATAATGGGATTATAAAAGCATTTTAATCGAGTAATAAGGCTTTTCTTGTTATGAGTGACTCTAAATGATCTTTTCTTGACAATGGATGACTTTTGCTCCACGTTTCCCGAGGCAAACAATCAATTACAATCTGTTTTAATCAAAAAATGTAAAAAAAATTCAAAATAAATTCAATAATGGGATTATAAAAGCATTTAAACCGAGTAATAAGGCTTTTCTAGGCATGAGTGACTATAAATGATCTTTTCTTGACAATGGATGGCTTTCGCTCCACGTTTCCCGAGATAAACAATCAATTACAATCTGTTTTAATCAAAAATGTAAAAAAAATTCAAAATAAATTCAATAATGGGATTATAAAAGCATTTAAACCGAGTAATAAGGCTTTTCTAGGCATGAGTGACTATAAATGATCTTTTCTTGACAATGGATGGCTTTCGCTTCGCGTTTCCCGAGATAAACAATCAATTACAATCTGTTTTAATCAAAAATGTAAAAAAAATTCAAAATAAATTCAATAATGGGATTATAAAAGCATTTAAACCGAGTAATAAGGCTTTTCTTGTTATGAGTGACTCTAAATGATCTTTTCTTGACAATGGATGGCTTTCGCTCCATGTTTCCCGAGGTAAACAATCAATTACAATATGTTTTAATCAAAAAATGTAAAAACAATTCAAAATAAATTCAATAATGGGATTATAAAAGTATTTAAACCGAGTAATAAGGCTTTTCTAGGCATGAGTGACTATAAATGATCTTTTCTTGACAATGGATGGCTTTCGCTCCACGTTTCCCGAGATAAACAATCAATTACAATCTGTTTTAATCAAAAATGTAAAAAAAAATTCAAAATAAATTCAATAATGGGATTATTAAAGCATTTAAACCGAGTAATAAGGCTTTTCTACGCATGAGTGACTATAAATGAACTTTTCTTGACAATGGATGGCTTTCTCTCCATGTTTCCCGAGGTAAACAATCAATTACAATATGTTTTAATAAAAAAATGTAAAAAAAAAATTCAAAATAAATTCAATAATGGGATTATAAAAGCATTTAAACCGAGTAATAAGGCTTTTCTAGTTATGAGTGACTCTAAATGATCTTTTCTAAGCATGAGTGACTGTAAATGATCTATTCTTGACAATGGTTGGCTTTTGCTCCACGTTTCCCGAGGTAAACAATCAACTACAATCTGTTTTAATCAAAAAATGTAAAAACATTTCAAAATAAATTTAATAATGGGATTATAAAAGCATTTAAACCGAGTAATAAGGCTTTTCTAGGCATGAGTGACTATAAATGATCTTTTCCTGACAATTGATGGCTTTCGCTCCACGTTTCCCGAGGCAAACAATCAGTTACAATCTGTTTTAATCAAAATATGTAAAAACAATTCAAAATAAATTCAATAATGGGATTATAAAAGCATTTAAACCGAGTAATAAGGCTTTTCTAGGCATGAGTGACTATAAATGATCTTTTCTTGACAATGGATGGCTTTCGCTCCACGTTTCCCGAGATAAACAATCAATTACAATCTGTTTTAATCAAAAATGTAAAAAAAATTCAAAATAAATTCAATAATGGGATTATAAAAGCATTTAAACCGAGTAATAAGGCTTTTCTAGGCATGAGTGACTATAAATGATCTTTTCTTGACAATGGATGGCTTTCGCTCCGCGTTTCCCGAGATAAACAATCAATTACAATCTGTTTTAATCAAAAATGTAAAAAAAATTCAAAATAAATTCAATAATGGGATTATAAAAGCATTTAAACCGAGTAATAAGGCTTTTCTTGTTATGAGTGACTCTAAATGATCTTTTCTTGACAATGGATGACTTTTGCTCCACGTTTCCCGAGGCAAACAATCAATTACAATATGTTTTAATCAAAAAATGTAAAAAAAATTCAAAATAAATTCAATAATGGGATTATAAAAGCATTTAAACCGAGTAATAAGGCTTTTCTAGGCATGAGTGACTATAAATGATCTTTTCTTGACAATGGATGGCTTTCGCTTCGCGTTTCCCGAGATAAACAATCAATTACAATCTGTTTTAATTAAAAAATGTAAAAACATTTCAAAATAAATTCAATAATGGGATTATAAAAGCATTTAAACCGAGTAATAAGGCTTTTCTAGGCATGAGTGACTATAAATGATCTTTTCTTGACAATGGATGGCTTTCGCTCCGCGTTTCCCGAGATAAACAATCAATTACAATCTGTTTTAATCAAAAATGTAAAAAAAATTCAAAATAAATTCAATAATGGGATTATAAAAGCATTTAAACCGAGTAATAAGGCTTTTCTTGTTATGAGTGACTCTAAATGATCTTTTCTTGACAATGGATGACTTTTGCTCCACGTTTCCCGAGGCAAACAATCAATTACAATCTGTTTTAATCAAAAAATGTAAAAACAATTCAAAATAAATTCAATAATGGGATTATAAAAGTATTTAAACCGAGTAATAAGCCTTTTCTAGGCATGAGTGACTATAAATGAACGTTTCTTGACAATGGATGGCTTTCGCTCCATGTTTCCCGAGGTAAACAATCAATTACAATATGTTTTAATCAAAAAATGTAAAAACAATTCAAAATAAATTCAATAATGGGATTATAAAAGTATTTAAACCGAGTAATAAGGCTTTTCTAGGCATGAGTGACTATAAATGATCTTTTCTTGACAATGGATGGCTTTCGCTCCACGTTTCCCGAGATAAACAATCAATTACAATCTGTTTTAATCAAAAATGTAAAAAAAAATTCAAAATAAATTCAATAATGGGATTATTAAAGCATTTAAACTGAGTAATAAGGCTTTTCTACGCATGAGTGACTATAAATGAACTTTTCTTGACAATGGATGGCTTTCGCTCCATGTTTCCCGAGGTAAACAATCAATTACAATATGTTTTAATTAAAAAATGTAAAAAAAAAATTCAAAATAAATTCAATAATGGGATTATAAAAGCATTTAAACCGAGTAATAAGGCTTTTCTAGTTATGAGTGACTCTAAATGATCTTTTCTAAGCATGAGTGACTGTAAATCATCTATTCTTGACAATGGTTGGCTTTTGCTCCACGTTTCCCGAGGTAAACAATCAACTACAATCTGTTTTAATCAAAAAATGTAAAAACATTTCAAAATAAATTTAATAATGGGATTATAAAAGCATTTAAACCGAGTAATAAGGCTTTTCTAGGCATGAGTGACTATAAATGATCTTTTCCTGACAATTGATGGCTTTCGCTCCACGTTTCCCGAGGCAAACAATCAGTTACAATCTGTTTTAATCAAAATATGTAAAAACAATTCAAAATAAATTCAATAATGGGATTATAAAAGCATTTAAACCGAGTAATAAGGCTTTTCTAGGAATGAGTGACTATAAATGATCTTTTCTTGACAATGGATGGCTTTCGCTCCGCGTTTCCCGAGATAAACAATCAATTACAATCTGTTTTAATCAAAAATGTAAAAAAAATTCAAAATAAATTCAATAATGGGATTATAAAAGCATTTAAACCGAGTAATAAGGCTTTTCTTGGCATGAGTGACTATAAATGATCTTTTCTTGACAATGGATGGCTTTCGCTCCACGTTTCCCGAGATAAACAATCAATTACAATCTGTTTTAATCAAAATATGTAAAAACAATTCAAAATAAATTCAATAATGGGATTATAAAAGCATTTAAACCGAGTAATAAGGCTTTTCTAGGCATGAGTGACTATAAATGATCTTTTCTTGACAATGGATGGCTTTCGCTTCACGTTTCTCGAGGTAAATAATCAATTACATTTTGTTTTAATAAAAAAATGTAAAAAGATTCAAATTAAATTCAATTATGGAATTATAAAAGCATTTAAAGCGAGTATTAAGGATTTTATAGGCATGAGTGACTATAAATGAACTTTTCTTGACAATGGATGGCTTTTGCTCCACGTTTCCCGAGGCAAACAATCGATTACAATCTGTTTTAATAAAAAAATGTAAAAACAATTCAAAATAAATTCAATAATGGGATTATTAAAGCATTTAAACCGAGTAATAAGGCTTTTCTAGGCATGAGTGACTATAAATGATCTTTTCTTGACAATGGATGGCTTTCGCTTCACGTTTCTCGAGGTAAATAATCAATTACATTTTGTTTTAATCAAAAAATGTAAAAAGATTCAAATTAAATTCAATTATGGAATTATAAAAGCATTTAAAGCGAGTATTAAGGATTTTATAGGCATGAGTGACTATAAATGAACTTTTCTTGACAATGGATGGCTTTTGCTCCACGTTTCCCGAGGCAAACAATCAATTACAATATGTTTTAATCAAAAAATGTAAAAACAATTCAAAATAAATTCAATAATGGGATTATAAAAGTATTTAAACCGAGTAATAAGGCTTTTCTAGGCATGAGTGACTATAAATGATCTTTTCTTGACAATGGATGGCTTTCGCTCCACGTTTCCCGAGATAAACAATCAATTACAATCTGTTTTAATCAAAAATGTAAAAAAAATTCAAAATAAATTCAATAATGGGATTATAAAAGCATTTAAACCGAGTAATAATGCTTTTCTAGTTATGAGTGACTTTAAATGATCTTTTCTTGACAATGGATGGCTTTCGCTCCATGTTTCCTGAGGTAAACAATCAATTACAATCTGTTTTAATCAAAAAATGTTAAAAAAAAATTCAAAATAAATTCAATAATGGGATTATAAAAGCATTAAAACCGAGTAATAAGGCTTTTCTAGTTATGAGTGACTCTAAATGATCTTTTCTTGACAATGGATGGCTTTTGCTCCACGTTTCCAGAGGCAAACAATCAATTACAATCTCTTTTAATCAAAAAATGTAAAAACATTTCAAAATAAATTCAATAATGGGATTATAAAAGCATTTAAATCGAGTAATAAGGCTTTTCTAGGCATGAGTGACTATAAATGATCTTTTCTTGACAATGGATGGCTTTCGCTCCACGTTTCCCGATATAAACAATCAATTACAATCTGTTTTAATCAAAAATGTAAAAACAATTCAAAATAAATTCAATAATGGGATTATAAAAGCATTTAAACCGAGTAATAAGGCTTTTCTAGGCATGAGTGACTATAAATGATCTTTTCTTGACAATGGATGGCTTTCGCTCCACGTTTCCCGAGATAAACAATCAATTACAATCTGTTTTAATCAAAAATGTAAAAAAAAATTCAAAATAAATTCAATAATGGGATTATTAAAGCATTTAAACCGAGTAATAAGGCTTTTCTACGCATGAGTGACTATAAATGAACTTTTCTTGACAATGGATGGCTTTCGCTCCATGTTTCCCGAGGTAAACAATCAATTACAATATGTTTTAATTAAAAAATGTAAAAAAAAAATTCAAAATAAATTCAATAATGGGATTATAAAAGCATTTAAACCGAGTAATAAGGCTTTTCTAGTTATGAGTGACTCTAAATGATCTTTTCTAAGCATGAGTGACTGTAAATCATCTATTCTTGACAATGGTTGGCTTTTGCTCCACGTTTCCCGAGGTAAACAATCAACTACAATCTGTTTTAATCAAAAAATGTAAAAACATTTCAAAATAAATTTAATAATGGGATTATAAAAGCATTTAAACCGAGTAATAAGGCTTTTCTAGGCATGAGTGACTATAAATGATCTTTTCCTGACAATTGATGGCTTTCGCTCCACGTTTCCCGAGGCAAACAATCAGTTACAATCTGTTTTAATCAAAATATGTAAAAACAATTCAAAATAAATTCAATAATGGGATTATAAAAGCATTTAAACCGAGTAATAAGGCTTTTCTAGGAATGAGTGACTATAAATGATCTTTTCTTGACAATGGATGGCTTTCGCTCCGCGTTTCCCGAGATAAACAATCAATTACAATCTGTTTTAATCAAAAATGTAAAAAAAATTCAAAATAAATTCAATAATGGGATTATAAAAGCATTTAAACCGAGTAATAAGGCTTTTCTTGGCATGAGTGACTATAAATGATCTTTTCTTGACAATGGATGGCTTTCGCTCCACGTTTCCCGAGATAAACAATCAATTACAATCTGTTTTAATCAAAATATGTAAAAACAATTCAAAATAAATTCAATAATGGGATTATAAAAGCATTTAAACCGAGTAATAAGGCTTTTCTAGGCATGAGTGACTATAAATGATCTTTTCTTGACAATGGATGGCTTTCGCTTCACGTTTCTCGAGGTAAATAATCAATTACATTTTGTTTTAATAAAAAAATGTAAAAAGATTCAAATTAAATTCAATTATGGAATTATAAAAGCATTTAAAGCGAGTATTAAGGATTTTATAGGCATGAGTGACTATAAATGAACTTTTCTTGACAATGGATGGCTTTTGCTCCACGTTTCCCGAGGCAAACAATCGATTACAATCTTTTTAATAAAAAAATGTAAAAACAATTCAAAATAAATTCAATAATGGGATTATTAAAGCATTTAAACCGAGTAATAAGGCTTTTCTAGGCATGAGTGACTATAAATGATCTTTTCTTGACAATGGATGGCTTTCGCTTCACGTTTCTCGAGGTAAATAATCAATTACATTTTGTTTTAATCAAAAAATGTAAAAAGATTCAAATTAAATTCAATTATGGAATTATAAAAGCATTTAAAGCGAGTATTAAGGATTTTATAGGCATGAGTGACTATAAATGAACTTTTCTTGACAATGGATGGCTTTTGCTCCACGTTTCCCGAGGCAAACAATCAATTACAATATGTTTTAATCAAAAAATGTAAAAACAATTCAAAATAAATTCAATAATGGGATTATAAAAGTATTTAAACCGAGTAATAAGGCTTTTCTAGGCATGAGTGACTATAAATGAACTTTTCTTGACAATGGATGGCTTTTGCTCCACGTTTCCCGAGGAAAACAATCAATTACAATATGTTTTAATCAAAAAATGTAAAAACAATTCAAAATAAATTCAATAATGGGATTATAAAAGTATTTAAACCGAGTAATAAGGCTTTTCTAGGCATGAGTGACTATAAATGATCTTTTCTTGACAATGGATGGCTTTCGCTCCACGTTTCCCGAGATAAACAATCAATTACAATCTGTTTTAATCAAAAATGTAAAAAAAATTCAAAATAAATTCAATAATGGGATTATAAAAGCATTTAAACCGAGTAATAATGCTTTTCTAGTTATAAGTGACTTTAAATGATCTTTTCTTGACAATGGATGGCTTTCGCTCCATGTTTCCTGAGGTAAACAATCAATTACAATCTGTTTTAATCAAAAAATGTTAAAAAAAAATTCAAAATAAATTCAATAATGGGATTATAAAAGCATTTAAACCGAGTAATAAGGCTTTTCTAGTTATGAGTGACTCTAAATGATCTTTTCTTGACAATGGATGGCTTTTGCTCCACGTTTCCAGAGGCAAACAATCAATTACAATCTCTTTTAATCAAAAAATGTAAAAACATTTCAAAATAAATTCAATAATGGGATTATAAAAGCATTTAAATCGAGTAATAAGGCTTTTCTAGGCATGAGTGACTATAAATGATCTTTTCTTGACAATGGATGGCTTTCGCTCCACGTTTCCCGATATAAACAATCAATTACAATCTGTTTTAATCAAAAATGTAAAAACAATTCAAAATAAATTCAATAATGGGATTATAAAAGCATTTAAACCGAGTAATAAGGCTTTTCTAGGCATGAGTGACTATAAATGATCTTTTCTTGACAATGGATGGCTTTCGCTTCACGTTTCTCGAGGTAAATAATCAATTACATTTTGTTTTAATAAAAAAATGTAAAAAGATTCAAATTAAATTCAATTATGGAATTATAAAAGCATTTAAAGCGAGTATTAAGGATTTTATAGGCATGAGTGACTATAAATGAACTTTTCTTGACAATGGATGGCTTTTGCTCCACGTTTCCCGAGGCAAACAATCGATTACAATCTGTTTTAATAAAAAAATATAAAAACAATTCAAAATAAATTCAATAATGGGATTATTAAAGCATTTAAACCGAGTAATAAGGCTTTTCTAGGCATGAGTGACTATAAATGATCTTTTCTTGACAATGGATGGCTTTCGCTTCACGTTTCTCGAGGTAAATAATCAATTACATTTTGTTTTAATCAAAAAATGTAAAAAGATTCAAATTAAATTCAATTATGGAATTATAAAAGCATTTAAAGCGAGTATTAAGGATTTTATAGGCATGAGTGACTATAAATGAACTTTTCTTGACAATGGATGGCTTTTGCTCCACGTTTCCCGAGGCAAACAATCAATTACAATATGTTTTAATCAAAAAATGTAAAAACAATTCAAAATAAATTCAATAATGGGATTATAAAAGTATTTAAACCGAGTAATAAGGCTTTTCTAGGCATGAGTGACTATAAATGATCTTTTCTTGACAATGGATGGCTTTCGCTCCACGTTTCCCGAGATAAACAATCAATTACAATCTGTTTTAATCAAAAATGTAAAAAAAATTCAAAATAAATTCAATAATGGGATTATAAAAGCATTTAAACCGAGTAATAATGCTTTTCTAGTTATGAGTGACTTTAAATGATCTTTTCTTGACAATGGATGGCTTTCGCTCCATGTTTCCTGAGGTAAACAATCAATTACAATCTGTTTTAATCAAAAAATGTTAAAAAAAAATTCAAAATAAATTCAATAATGGGATTATAAAAGCATTAAAACCGAGTAATAAGGCTTTTCTAGTTATGAGTGACTCTAAATGATCTTTTCTTGACAATGGATGGCTTTTGCTCCACGTTTCCAGAGGCAAACAATCAATTACAATCTCTTTTAATCAAAAAATGTAAAAACATTTCAAAATAAATTCAATAATGGGATTATAAAAGCATTTAAATCGAGTAATAAGGCTTTTCTAGGCATGAGTGACTATAAATGATCTTTTCTTGACAATGGATGGCTTTCGCTCCACGTTTCCCGATATAAACAATCAATTACAATCTGTTTTAATCAAAAATGTAAAAACAATTCAAAATAAATTCAATAATGGGATTATAAAAGCATTTAAACCGAGTAATAAGGCTTTTCTAGGCATGAGTGACTATAAATGATCTTTTCTTGACAATGGATGGCTTTCGCTCCACGTTTCCCGAGATAAACAATCAATTACAATCTGTTTTAATCAAAAATGTAAAAAAAAATTCAAAATAAATTCAATAATGGGATTATTAAAGCATTTAAACCGAGTAATAAGGCTTTTCTACGCATGAGTGACTATAAATGAACTTTTCTTGACAATGGATGGCTTTCGCTCCATGTTTCCCGAGGTAAACAATCAATTACAATATGTTTTAATTAAAAAATGTAAAAAAAAAATTCAAAATAAATTCAATAATGGGATTATAAAAGCATTTAAACCGAGTAATAAGGCTTTTCTAGTTATGAGTGACTCTAAATGATCTTTTCTAAGCATGAGTGACTGTAAATCATCTATTCTTGACAATGGTTGGCTTTTGCTCCACGTTTCCCGAGGTAAACAATCAACTACAATCTGTTTTAATCAAAAAATGTAAAAACATTTCAAAATAAATTTAATAATGGGATTATAAAAGCATTTAAACCGAGTAATAAGGCTTTTCTAGGCATGAGTGACTATAAATGATCTTTTCCTGACAATTGATGGCTTTCGCTCCACGTTTCCCGAGGCAAACAATCAGTTACAATCTGTTTTAATCAAAATATGTAAAAACAATTCAAAATAAATTCAATAATGGGATTATAAAAGCATTTAAACCGAGTAATAAGGCTTTTCTAGGAATGAGTGACTATAAATGATCTTTTCTTGACAATGGATGGCTTTCGCTCCGCGTTTCCCGAGATAAACAATCAATTACAATCTGTTTTAATCAAAAATGTAAAAAAAATTCAAAATAAATTCAATAATGGGATTATAAAAGCATTTAAACCGAGTAATAAGGCTTTTCTTGGCATGAGTGACTATAAATGATCTTTTCTTGACAATGGATGGCTTTCGCTCCACGTTTCCCGAGATAAACAATCAATTACAATCTGTTTTAATCAAAATATGTAAAAACAATTCAAAATAAATTCAATAATGGGATTATAAAAGCATTTAAACCGAGTAATAAGGCTTTTCTAGGCATGAGTGACTATAAATGATCTTTTCTTGACAATGGATGGCTTTCGCTTCACGTTTCTCGAGGTAAATAATCAATTACATTTTGTTTTAATAAAAAAATGTAAAAAGATTCAAATTAAATTCAATTATGGAATTATAAAAGCATTTAAAGCGAGTATTAAGGATTTTATAGGCATGAGTGACTATAAATGAACTTTTCTTGACAATGGATGGCTTTTGCTCCACGTTTCCCGAGGCAAACAATCGATTACAATCTGTTTTAATAAAAAAATGTAAAAACAATTCAAAATAAATTCAATAATGGGATTATTAAAGCATTTAAACCGAGTAATAAGGCTTTTCTAGGCATGAGTGACTATAAATGATCTTTTCTTGACAATGGATGGCTTTCGCTTCACGTTTCTCGAGGTAAATAATCAATTACATTTTGTTTTAATCAAAAAATGTAAAAAGATTCAAATTAAATTCAATTATGGAATTATAAAAGCATTTAAAGCGAGTATTAAGGATTTTATAGGCATGAGTGACTATAAATGAACTTTTCTTGACAATGGATGGCTTTTGCTCCACGTTTCCCGAGGCAAACAATCAATTACAATATGTTTTAATCAAAAAATGTAAAAACAATTCAAAATAAATTCAATAATGGGATTATAAAAGTATTTAAACCGAGTAATAAGGCTTTTCTAGGCATGAGTGACTATAAATGAACTTTTCTTGACAATGGATGGCTTTTGCTCCACGTTTCCCGAGGCAAACAATCAATTACAATATGTTTTAATCAAAAAATGTAAAAACAATTCAAAATAAATTCAATAATGGGATTATAAAAGTATTTAAACCGAGTAATAAGGCTTTTCTAGGCATGAGTGACTATAAATGATCTTTTCTTGACAATGGATGGCTTTCGCTCCACGTTTCCCGAGATAAACAATCAATTACAATCTGTTTTAATCAAAAATGTAAAAAAAATTCAAAATAAATTCAATAATGGGATTATAAAAGCATTTAAACCGAGTAATAATGCTTTTCTAGTTATAAGTGACTTTAAATGATCTTTTCTTGACAATGGATGGCTTTCGCTCCATGTTTCCTGAGGTAAACAATCAATTACAATCTGTTTTAATCAAAAAATGTTAAAAAAAAATTCAAAATAAATTCAATAATGGGATTATAAAAGCATTTAAACCGAGTAATAAGGCTTTTCTAGTTATGAGTGACTCTAAATGATCTTTTCTTGACAATGGATGGCTTTTGCTCCACGTTTCCAGAGGCAAACAATCAATTACAATCTCTTTTAATCAAAAAATGTAAAAACATTTCAAAATAAATTCAATAATGGGATTATAAAAGCATTTAAATCGAGTAATAAGGCTTTTCTAGGCATGAGTGACTATAAATGATCTTTTCTTGACAATGGATGGCTTTCGCTCCACGTTTCCCGATATAAACAATCAATTACAATCTGTTTTAATCAAAAATGTAAAAACAATTCAAAATAAATTCAATAATGGGATTATAAAAGCATTTAAACCGAGTAATAAGGCTTTTCTAGGCATGAGTGACTATAAATGATCTTTTCTTGACAATGGATGGCTTTCGCTTCACGTTTCTCGAGGTAAATAATCAATTACATTTTGTTTTAATAAAAAAATGTAAAAAGATTCAAATTAAATTCAATTATGGAATTATAAAAGCATTTAAAGCGAGTATTAAGGATTTTATAGGCATGAGTGACTATAAATGAACTTTTCTTGACAATGGATGGCTTTTGCTCCACGTTTCCCGAGGCAAACAATCGATTACAATCTGTTTTAATAAAAAAATGTAAAAACAATTCAAAATAAATTCAATAATGGGATTATTAAAGCATTTAAACCGAGTAATAAGGCTTTTCTAGGCATGAGTGACTATAAATGATCTTTTCTTGACAATGGATGGCTTTCGCTTCACGTTTCTCGAGGTAAATAATCAATTACATTTTGTTTTAATCAAAAAATGTAAAAAGATTCAAATTAAATTCAATTATGGAATTATAAAAGCATTTAAAGCGAGTATTAAGGATTTTATAGGCATGAGTGACTATAAATGAACTTTTCTTGACAATGGATGGCTTTTGCTCCACGTTTCCCGAGGCAAACAATCAATTACAATATGTTTTAATCAAAAAATGTAAAAACAATTCAAAATAAATTCAATAATGGGATTATAAAAGTATTTAAACCGAGTAATAAGGCTTTTCTAGGCATGAGTGACTATAAATGATCTTTTCTTGACAATGGATGGCTTTCGCTCCACGTTTCCCGAGATAAACAATCAATTACAATCTGTTTTAATCAAAAATGTAAAAAAAATTCAAAATAAATTCAATAATGGGATTATAAAAGCATTTAAACCGAGTAATAATGCTTTTCTAGTTATGAGTGACTTTAAATGATCTTTTCTTGACAATGGATGGCTTTCGCTCCATGTTTCCTGAGGTAAACAATCAATTACAATCTGTTTTAATCAAAAAATGTTAAAAAAAAATTCAAAATAAATTCAATAATGGGATTATAAAAGCATTAAAACCGAGTAATAAGGCTTTTCTAGTTATGAGTGACTCTAAATGATCTTTTCTTGACAATGGATGGCTTTTGCTCCACGTTTCCAGAGGCAAACAATCAATTACAATCTCTTTTAATCAAAAAATGTAAAAACATTTCAAAATAAATTCAATAATGGGATTATAAAAGCATTTAAATCGAGTAATAAGGCTTTTCTAGGCATGAGTGACTATAAATGATCTTTTCTTGACAATGGATGGCTTTCGCTCCACGTTTCCCGATATAAACAATCAATTACAATCTGTTTTAATCAAAAATGTAAAAACAATTCAAAATAAATTCAATAATGGGATTATAAAAGCATTTAAACCGAGTAATAAGGCTTTTCTAGGCATGAGTGACTATAAATGATCTTTTCTTGACAATGGATGGCTTTCGCTCCACGTTTCCCGAGATAAACAATCAATTACAATCTGTTTTAATCAAAAATGTAAAAAAAAATTCAAAATAAATTCAATAATGGGATTATTAAAGCATTTAAACCGAGTAATAAGGCTTTTCTACGCATGAGTGACTATAAATGAACTTTTCTTGACAATGGATGGCTTTCGCTCCATGTTTCCCGAGGTAAACAATCAATTACAATATGTTTTAATTAAAAAATGTAAAAAAAAAATTCAAAATAAATTCAATAATGGGATTATAAAAGCATTTAAACCGAGTAATAAGGCTTTTCTAGTTATGAGTGACTCTAAATGATCTTTTCTAAGCATGAGTGACTGTAAATCATCTATTCTTGACAATGGTTGGCTTTTGCTCCACGTTTCCCGAGGTAAACAATCAACTACAATCTGTTTTAATCAAAAAATGTAAAAACATTTCAAAATAAATTTAATAATGGGATTATAAAAGCATTTAAACCGAGTAATAAGGCTTTTCTAGGCATGAGTGACTATAAATGATCTTTTCCTGACAATTGATGGCTTTCGCTCCACGTTTCCCGAGGCAAACAATCAGTTACAATCTGTTTTAATCAAAATATGTAAAAACAATTCAAAATAAATTCAATAATGGGATTATAAAAGCATTTAAACCGAGTAATAAGGCTTTTCTAGGAATGAGTGACTATAAATGATCTTTTCTTGACAATGGATGGCTTTCGCTCCGCGTTTCCCGAGATAAACAATCAATTACAATCTGTTTTAATCAAAAATGTAAAAAAAATTCAAAATAAATTCAATAATGGGATTATAAAAGCATTTAAACCGAGTAATAAGGCTTTTCTTGGCATGAGTGACTATAAATGATCTTTTCTTGACAATGGATGGCTTTCGCTCCACGTTTCCCGAGATAAACAATCAATTACAATCTGTTTTAATCAAAATATGTAAAAACAATTCAAAATAAATTCAATAATGGGATTATAAAAGCATTTAAACCGAGTAATAAGGCTTTTCTAGGCATGAGTGACTATAAATGATCTTTTCTTGACAATGGATGGCTTTCGCTTCACGTTTCTCGAGGTAAATAATCAATTACATTTTGTTTTAATAAAAAAATGTAAAAAGATTCAAATTAAATTCAATTATGGAATTATAAAAGCATTTAAAGCGAGTATTAAGGATTTTATAGGCATGAGTGACTATAAATGAACTTTTCTTGACAATGGATGGCTTTTGCTCCACGTTTCCCGAGGCAAACAATCGATTACAATCTGTTTTAATAAAAAAATGTAAAAACAATTCAAAATAAATTCAATAATGGGATTATTAAAGCATTTAAACCGAGTAATAAGGCTTTTCTAGGCATGAGTGACTATAAATGATCTTTTCTTGACAATGGATGGCTTTCGCTTCACGTTTCTCGAGGTAAATAATCAATTACATTTTGTTTTAATCAAAAAATGTAAAAAGATTCAAATTAAATTCAATTATGGAATTATAAAAGCATTTAAAGCGAGTATTAAGGATTTTATAGGCATGAGTGACTATAAATGAACTTTTCTTGACAATGGATGGCTTTTGCTCCACGTTTCCCGAGGCAAACAATCAATTACAATATGTTTTAATCAAAAAATGTAAAAACAATTCAAAATAAATTCAATAATGGGATTATAAAAGTATTTAAACCGAGTAATAAGGCTTTTCTAGGCATGAGTGACTATAAATGAACTTTTCTTGACAATGGATGGCTTTTGCTCCACGTTTCCCGAGGCAAACAATCAATTACAATATGTTTTAATCAAAAAATGTAAAAACAATTCAAAATAAATTCAATAATGGGATTATAAAAGTATTTAAACCGAGTAATAAGGCTTTTCTAGGCATGAGTGACTATAAATGATCTTTTCTTGACAATGGATGGCTTTCGCTCCACGTTTCCCGAGATAAACAATCAATTACAATCTGTTTTAATCAAAAATGTAAAAAAAATTCAAAATAAATTCAATAATGGGATTATAAAAGCATTTAAACCGAGTAATAATGCTTTTCTAGTTATAAGTGACTTTAAATGATCTTTTCTTGACAATGGATGGCTTTCGCTCCATGTTTCCTGAGGTAAACAATCAATTACAATCTGTTTTAATCAAAAAATGTTAAAAAAAAATTCAAAATAAATTCAATAATGGGATTATAAAAGCATTTAAACCGAGTAATAAGGCTTTTCTAGTTATGAGTGACTCTAAATGATCTTTTCTTGACAATGGATGGCTTTTGCTCCACGTTTCCAGAGGCAAACAATCAATTACAATCTCTTTTAATCAAAAAATGTAAAAACATTTCAAAATAAATTCAATAATGGGATTATAAAAGCATTTAAATCGAGTAATAAGGCTTTTCTAGGCATGAGTGACTATAAATGATCTTTTCTTGACAATGGATGGCTTTCGCTCCCCGTTTCCCGATATAAACAATCAATTACAATCTGTTTTAATCAAAAATGTAAAAACAATTCAAAATAAATTCAATAATGGGATTATAAAAGCATTTAAACCGAGTAATAAGGCTTTTCTAGGCATGAGTGACTATAAATGATCTTTTCTTGACAATGGATGGCTTTCGCTTCACGTTTCTCGAGGTAAATAATCAATTACATTTTGTTTTAATAAAAAAATGTAAAAAGATTCAAATTAAATTCAATTATGGAATTATAAAAGCATTTAAAGCGAGTATTAAGGATTTTATAGGCATGAGTGACTATAAATGAACTTTTCTTGACAATGGATGGCTTTTGCTCCACGTTTCCCGAGGCAAACAATCGATTACAATCTGTTTTAATAAAAAAATGTAAAAACAATTCAAAATAAATTCAATAATGGGATTATTAAAGCATTTAAACCGAGTAATAAGGCTTTTCTAGGCATGAGTGACTATAAATGATCTTTTCTTGACAATGGATGGCTTTCGCTTCACGTTTCTCGAGGTAAATAATCAATTACATTTTGTTTTAATCAAAAAATGTAAAAAGATTCAAATTAAATTCAATTATGGAATTATAAAAGCATTTAAAGCGAGTATTAAGGATTTTATAGGCATGAGTGACTATAAATGAACTTTTCTTGACAATGGATGGCTTTTGCTCCACGTTTCCCGAGGCAAACAATCAATTACAATATGTTTTAATCAAAAAATGTAAAAACAATTCAAAATAAATTCAATAATGGGATTATAAAAGTATTTAAACCGAGTAATAAGGCTTTTCTAGGCATGAGTGACTATAAATGATCTTTTCTTGACAATGGATGGCTTTCGCTCCACGTTTCGCGAGATAAACAATCAATTACAATCTGTTTTAATCAAAAATGTAAAAAAAATTCAAAATAAATTCAATAATGGGATTATAAAAGCATTTAAACCGAGTAATAATGCTTTTCTAGGCATGAGTGACTATAAATGATCTTTTCTTGACAATGGATGGCTTTCGCTTCACGTTTCTCGAGGTAAATAATCAATTACATTTTGTTTTAATCAAAAAATGTAAAAAGATTCAAATTAAATTCAATTACGGAATTATAAAAGCATTTAAAGCGAGTATTAAGGATTTTATAGGCATGAGTGACTATAAATGAACTTTTCTTGACAATGGATGGCTTTTGCTCCACGTTTCCCGAGGCAAACAATCAATTACAATATGTTTTAATCAAAAAATGTAAAAACAATTCAAAATAAATTCAATAATGGGATTATAAAAGTATTTAAACCGAGTAATAAGGCTTTTCTAGGCATGAGTGACTATAAATGATCTTTTCTTGACAATGGATGGCTTTCGCTCCACGTTTCGCGAGATAAACAATCAATTACAATCTGTTTTAATCAAAAATGTAAAAAAAATTCAAAATAAATTCAATAATGGGATTATAAAAGCATTTAAACCGAGTAATAATGCTTTTCTAGTTATGAGTGACTTTAAATGATCTTTTCTTGACAATGGATGGCTTTCGCTCCATGTTTCCTGAGGTAAACAATCAATTACAATCTGTTTTAATCAAAAAATGTTAAAAAAAAATTCAAAATAAATTCAATAATGGGATTATAAAAGCATTTAAACCGAGTAATAAGGCTTTTCTAGTTATGAGTGACTCTAAATGATCTTTTCTTGACAATGGATGGCTTTTGCTCCACGTTTCCAGAGGCAAACAATCAATTACAATCTCTTTTAATCAAAAAATGTAAAAACATTTCAAAATAAATTCAATAATGGGATTATAAAAGCATTTAAATCGAGTAATAAGGCTTTTCTAGGCATGAGTGACTATAAATGATCTTTTCTTGACAATGGATGGCTTTCGCTCCACGTTTCCCGAGATAAACAATCAATTACAATCTGTTTTAATCAAAAATGTAAAAAAAATTCAAAATAAATTCAATAATGGGATTATAAAAGCATTTAAACCGAGTAATAAGGCTTTTCTAGGCATGAGTGACTATAAATGATCTTTTCTTGACAATGGATGGCTTTCGCTCCACGTTTCCCGAGATAAACAATCGATTACAATCTGTTTTAATCAAAAATGTAAAAAAAGTTCAAAATAAATTCAATAATGGGATTCTAAAAGCATTTAAACCGAGTAATAAGGCTTTTCTAGGCATGAGTGACTATAAATGATCTTTTCTTGACAATGGATGGCTTTCGCTTCACGTTTCTCGAGGTAAATAATCAATTACATTTTGTTTTAATCAAAAAATGTAAAAAGATTCAAATTAAATTCAATTACGGAATTATAAAAGCATTTAAAGCGAGTATTAAGGATTTTATAGGCATGAGTGACTATAAATGAACTTTTCTTGACAATGGATGGCTTTTGCTCCACGTTTCCCGAGGCAAACAATCAATTACAATCTGTTTTAATCAAAAAATGTAAAAACAATTCAAAATAAATTCAATAATGGGATTATAAAAGCATTTAAACCGAGTAATAAGGCTTTTCTAGGCATGAGTGACTATAAATGATCTTTTCTTGACAATGGATGGCTTTCGCTCCACGTTTCCCAAGATAAACAATCAATTACAATCTGTTTTAATCAAAAATGTAAAAAAAATTCAAAATAAATTCAATAATGGGATTATTAAAGCATTTAAACCGAGTAATAAGGCTTTTCTAAGCATGAGTGACTATAAATAAACTTTTCTTGACAATGGATGGCTTTTGCTCCACGTTTCCCGAGGCAAACAATCAATTACAATCTGTTTTAATCAAAAAATGTAAAAACAATTCAAAATAAATTCAATAATGGGATTATAAAAGCATTTAAACCGAGTAATAAGGCTTTTCTAGTTATGAGTGACTCTAAATGATCTTTTCTTGACAATGGATGGCTTTTGCTCCACGTTTCCCGAGGCAAACAATCAATTACAATCTCTTTTAATCAAAAAATGTAAAAACATTTGAAAATAAATTCAATAATGGGATTATAAAAGCATTTAAACCGAGTAATAAGGCTTTTCTAGGCATGAGTGACTATAAATGATCTTTTCTTGACAATGGATGGCTTTCGCTCCACGTTTCCCGAGATAAACAATCAATTACAATCTGTTTTAATCAAAAATGTAAAAAAATTCAAAAAAAATTCAATAATGGGATTATAAAAGCATTTAAACCGAGTAATAAGGCTTTTCTAGGCATGAGTGACTATAAATGATCTTTTCTTGACAATGGATGGCTTTCGCTCCACGTTTCCCGAGATAAACAATCAATTACAATCTGTTTTAATCAAAAATGTAAAAAAAATTCAAAATAAATTCAATAATGGGATTATAAAAGCATTTAAACCGAGTAATAAGGCTTTTCTAGGCATGAGTGACTATAAATGATCTTTTCTTGACAATGGATGGCTTTCGCTTCACGTTTCTCGAGGTAAATAATCAATTACATTTTGTTTTAATCAAAAAATGTAAAAAGATTCAAATTAAATTCAATTAGGGAATTATAAAAGCATTTAAAGCGAGTATTAAGGATTTTATAGTCATGAGTGACTATAAATGAACTTTTCTTGACAATGGATGGCTTTTGCTCCATGTTTCCCGAGGCAAACAATCAATTACAATCTGTTTTAATCAAAAAATGTAAAAACAATTCAAAATAAATTCGATAATGGGATTATAAAAGTATTTAAACCGAGTAATAAGGCTTTTCTAGGAATGAGTGACTATAAATGATCTTTTCTTGACAATGGATGGCTTTCGCTCCATGTTTCCCGAGGTAAACAATCAATTACAATCTGTTTTAATCAAAAAATGTAAAAAAAATTCAAAATAAATTCAATAATGGGATTATAAAAGCATTTAAACCGAGTAATAAGGCTTTTCTAGGCATGAGTGACTATAAATGATCTTTTCTTGACAATGGATGGCTTTCGCTCCACGTTTCCCGAGATAAACAATCAATTACAATCTGTTTTAATCAAAAAATGTAAAAAAAAATTCAAAATAAATTCAATAATGGGATTATAAAAGCATTAAAACCGAGTAATAAGGCTTTTCTAGTTATGAGTGACTCTAAATGATCTTTTCTTGATAATGGATGGCTTTTGCTCCACGTTTCCCGAGGCAAACAATCAATTACAATCTGTTTTAATTAAAAAATGTAAAAACATTTCAAAATAAATTCAATAATGGGATTATAAAAGCATTTAAACCGAGTAATAAGGCTTTTCTAGGCATGAGTGACTATAAATGATCTTTTCCTGACAATGGATGGCTTTCGCTCCACGTTTCCCGAGGCAAACAATCAATTACAATCTGTTTTTATCAAAAAATGTAAAAACAATTAAAAATAAATTCAATAATGAGATTATAAAAGCATTTAAACCGAGTAATAAGGCTTTTCTAGGCATGAGTGACTATAAATGATCTTTTCCTGACAATGGATGGCTTTCGCTCCACGTTTCCCGAGGCAAACAATCAATTACAATCTGTTTTAATCAAAAAATGTAAAAACAATTCAAAATAAATTCAATAATGAGATTATAAAAGTATTTAAACCGAGTAATAAGGCTTTTCTAGGCATGAGTGACTATAAATGATCTTTTCCTGACAATGGATGGCTTTCGCTCCACGTTTCCCGAGGCAAACAATCAATTACAATCTGTTTTAATCAAAAAATGTAAAAACAATTCAAAATAAATTCAATAATGGGATTATAAAAGTATTTAAACCGAGTAATAAGGCTTTTCTAGGCATGAGTAACAATAAATGATCTTTTCCTGACAATGGATGGCTTTCGCTCCACGTTTCCCGAGGCAAACAATCAATTACAATCTGTTTTAATCAAAAAATGTAAAAACAATTCAAAATAAATTCAATAATGGGATTATAAAAGCATTTAAACCGAGTAATAAGGCTTTTCTAGGCATGAGTGACTATAAATGATCTTTTCTTAACAATGGATGGCTTTCGCTCCATGTTTCCCGAGATAAACAATCAATTACAATCTGTTTTAATCAAAAATGTAAAAAAAATTCAAAATAAATTCAATAATGGGATTATAAAAGCATTTAAACCGAGTAATAAGGCTTTTCTAGGCATGAGTGACTATAAATGATCTTTTCTTGACAATGGATGGCTTTCGCTCCGCGTTTCCCGAGATAAACAATCAATTACAATCTGTTTTAATCAAAAATGTAAAAAAAATTCAAAATAAATTCAATAATGGGATTATAAAAGCATTTAAACCGAGTAATAAGGCTTTTCTAGGCATGAGTGACTATAAATGATCTTTTCTTGACAATGGATGGCTTTCGCTCCACGTTTCCCAAGATAAACAATCAATTACAATCTGTTTTAATCAAAAATGTAAAAAAAATTCAAAATAAATTCAATAATGGGATTATTAAAGCATTTAAACCGAGTAATAAGGCTTTTCTAAGCATGAGTGACTATAAATAAACTTTTCTTGACAATGGATGGCTTTTGCTCCACGTTTCCCGAGGCAAACAATCAATTACAATCTGTTTTAATCAAAAAATGTAAAAACAATTCAAAATAAATTCAATAATGGGATTATAAAAGCATTTAAACCGAGTAATAAGGCTTTTCTAGTTATGAGTGACTCTAAATGATCTTTTCTTGACAATGGATGGCTTTTGCTCCACGTTTCCCGAGGCAAACAATCAATTACAATCTCTTTTAATCAAAAAATGTAAAAACATTTGAAAATAAATTCAATAATGGGATTATAAAAGCATTTAAACCGAGTAATAAGGCTTTTCTAGGCATGAGTGACTATAAATGATCTTTTCTTGACAATGGATGGCTTTCGCTCCACGTTTCCCGAGATAAACAATCAATTACAATCTGTTTTAATCAAAAATGTAAAAAAAATTCAAAATAAATTCAATAATGGGATTATAAAAGCATTTAAACCGAGTAATAAGGCTTTTCTAGGCATGAGTGACTATAAATGATCTTTTCTTGACAATGGATGGCTTTCGCTTCACGTTTCTCGAGGTAAATAATCAATTACATTTTGTTTTAATCAAAAAATGTAAAAAGATTCAAATTAAATTCAATTAGGGAATTATAAAAGCATTTAAAGCGAGTATTAAGGATTTTATAGTCATGAGTGACTATAAATGAACTTTTCTTGACAATGGATGGCTTTTGCTCCATGTTTCCCGAGGCAAACAATCAATTACAATCTGTTTTAATCAAAAAATGTAAAAACAATTCAAAATAAATTCGATAATGGGATTATAAAAGTATTTAAACCGAGTAATAAGGCTTTTCTAGGAATGAGTGACTATAAATGATCTTTTCTTGACAATGGATGGCTTTCGCTCCATGTTTCCCGAGGTAAACAATCAATTACAATCTGTTTTAATCAAAAAATGTAAAAAAAATTCAAAATAAATTCAATAATGGGATTATAAAAGCATTTAAACCGAGTAATAAGGCTTTTCTAGGCATGAGTGACTATAAATGATCTTTTCTTGACAATGGATGGCTTTCGCTCCACGTTTCCCGAGATAAACAATCAATTACAATCTGTTTTAATCAAAAAATGTAAAAAAAAATTCAAAATAAATTCAATAATGGGATTATAAAAGCATTAAAACCGAGTAATAAGGCTTTTCTAGTTATGAGTGACTCTAAATGATCTTTTCTTGATAATGGATGGCTTTTGCTCCACGTTTCCCGAGGCAAACAATCAATTACAATCTGTTTTAATTAAAAAATGTAAAAACATTTCAAAATAAATTCAATAATGGGATTATAAAAGCATTTAAACCGAGTAATAAGGCTTTTCTAGGCATGAGTGACTATAAATGATCTTTTCCTGACAATGGATGGCTTTCGCTCCACGTTTCCCGAGGCAAACAATCAATTACAATCTGTTTTTATCAAAAAATGTAAAAACAATTAAAAATAAATTCAATAATGAGATTATAAAAGCATTTAAACCGAGTAATAAGGCTTTTCTAGGCATGAGTGACTATAAATGATCTTTTCCTGACAATGGATGGCTTTCGCTCCACGTTTCCCGAGGCAAACAATCAATTACAATCTGTTTTAATCAAAAAATGTAAAAACAATTCAAAATAAATTCAATAATGAGATTATAAAAGTATTTAAACCGAGTAATAAGGCTTTTCTAGGCATGAGTGACTATAAATGATCTTTTCCTGACAATGGATGGCTTTCGCTCCACGTTTCCCGAGGCAAACAATCAATTACAATCTGTTTTAATCAAAAAATGTAAAAACAATTCAAAATAAATTCAATAATGGGATTATAAAAGTATTTAAACCGAGTAATAAGGCTTTTCTAGGCATGAGTAACAATAAATGATCTTTTCCTGACAATGGATGGCTTTCGCTCCACGTTTCCCGAGGCAAACAATCAATTACAATCTGTTTTAATCAAAAAATGTAAAAACAATTCAAAATAAATTCAATAATGGGATTATAAAAGCATTTAAACCGAGTAATAAGGCTTTTCTAGGCATGAGTGACTATAAATGATCTTTTCTTAACAATGGATGGCTTTCGCTCCATGTTTCCCGAGATAAACAATCAATTACAATCTGTTTTAATCAAAAATGTAAAAAAAATTCAAAATAAATTCAATAATGGGATTATAAAAGCATTTAAACCGAGTAATAAGGCTTTTCTAGGCATGAGTGACTATAAATGATCTTTTCTTGACAATGGATGGCTTTCGCTCCGCGTTTCCCGAGATAAACAATCAATTACAATCTGTTTTAATCAAAAATGTAAAAAAAATTCAAAATAAATTCAATAATGGGATTATAAAAGCATTTAAACCGAGTAATAAGGCTTTTCTAGGCATGAGTGACTATAAATGATCTTTTCTTGACAATGGATGGCTTTCGCTCCACGTTTCCCAAGATAAACAATCAATTACAATCTGTTTTAATCAAAAATGTAAAAAAAATTCAAAATAAATTCAATAATGGGATTATTAAAGCATTTAAACCGAGTAATAAGGCTTTTCTAAGCATGAGTGACTATAAATAAACTTTTCTTGACAATGGATGGCTTTTGCTCCACGTTTCCCGAGGCAAACAATCAATTACAATCTGTTTTAATCAAAAAATGTAAAAACAATTCAAAATAAATTCAATAATGGGATTATAAAAGCATTTAAACCGAGTAATAAGGCTTTTCTAGTTATGAGTGACTCTAAATGATCTTTTCTTGACAATGGATGGCTTTTGCTCCACGTTTCCCGAGGCAAACAATCAATTACAATCTCTTTTAATCAAAAAATGTAAAAACATTTGAAAATAAATTCAATAATGGGATTATAAAAGCATTTAAACCGAGTAATAAGGCTTTTCTAGGCATGAGTGACTATAAATGATCTTTTCTTGACAATGGATGGCTTTCGCTCCACGTTTCCCGAGATAAACAATCAATTACAATCTGTTTTAATCAAAAATGTAAAAAAATTCAAAATAAATTCAATAATGGGATTATAAAAGCATTTAAACCGAGTAATAAGGCTTTTCTAGGCATGAGTGACTATAAATGATCTTTTCTTGACAATGGATGGCTTTCGCTCCACGTTTCCCGAGATAAACAATCAATTACAATCTGTTTTAATCAAAAATGTAAAAAAAATTCAAAATAAATTCAATAATGGGATTATAAAAGCATTTAAACCGAGTAATAAGGCTTTTCTAGGCATGAGTGACTATAAATGATCTTTTCTTGACAATGGATGGCTTTCGCTTCACGTTTCTCGAGGTAAATAATCAATTACATTTTGTTTTAATCAAAAAATGTAAAAAGATTCAAATTAAATTCAATTAGGGAATTATAAAAGCATTTAAAGCGAGTATTAAGGATTTTATAGTCATGAGTGACTATAAATGAACTTTTCTTGACAATGGATGGCTTTTGCTCCACGTTTCCCGAGGCAAACAATCAATTACAATCTGTTTTAATCAAAAAATGTAAAAACAATTCAAAATAAATTCGATAATGGGATTATAAAAGTATTTAAACCGAGTAATAAGGCTTTTCTAGGAATGAGTGACTATAAATGATCTTTTCTTGACAATGGATGGCTTTCGCTCCATGTTTCCCGAGGTAAACAATCAATTACAATCTGTTTTAATCAAAAAATGTAAAAAAAATTCAAAATAAATTCAATAATGGGATTATAAAAGCATTTAAACCGAGTAATAAGGCTTTTCTAGGCATGAGTGACTATAAATGATCTTTTCTTGACAATGGATGGCTTTCGCTCCACGTTTCCCGAGATAAACAATCAATTACAATCTGTTTTAATCAAAAATGTAAAAAAAATTCAAAATAAATTCAATAATGGGATTATAAAAGCATTTAAACCGAGTAATAAGGCTTTTCTAGGCATGAGTGACTATAAATGATCTTTTCTTGACAATGGATGGCTTTCGCTCCACGTTTCCCGAGATAAACAATCAATTACAATCTGTTTTAATCAAAAATGTAAAAAAAATTCAAAATAAATTCAATAATGGGATTATAAAAGCATTTAAACCGAGTAATAAGGCTTTTCTAGTTATGAGTGACTCTAAATGATCTTTTCTTGACAATGGATGGCTTTTGCTCCACGTTTCCCGAGGCAAACAATCAATTACAATCTCTTTTAATCAAAAAATGTAAAAACATTTCAAAATAAATTCAATAATGGGATTATAAAAGCATTTAAACCGAGTAATAAGGCTTTTCTAGTTATGAGTGACTCTAAATGATCTTTTCTTGACAATGGATGGCTTTTGCTCCACGTTTCCAGAGGCAAACAATCAATTACAATCTCTTTTAATCAAAAAATGTAAAAACAATTCAAAATAAATTCAATAATGGGATTATAAAAGCATTTAAACCGAGTAATAAAGCTTTTCTAGGCATGAGTGACTATAAATGATCTTTTCTTGACAATGGATGGCTTTCGCTCCGCGTTTCCCGAGATAAACAATCAATTACAATCTGTTTTAATCAAAAATGTAAAAAAAATTCAAAATAAATTCAATAATGGGATTATAAAAGCATTTAAACCGAGTAATAAGGCTTTTCTAGGCATGAGTGACTATAAATGATCTTTTCTTGACAATGGATGGCTTTCGCTCCACGTTTCCCGAGATAAACAATCAATTACAATCTGTTTTAATCAAAAATGTAAAAAAAATTCAAAATAAATTCAATAATGGGATTATTAAAGCATTTAAACCGAGTAATAAGGCTTTTCTAAGCATGAGTGACTATAAATAAACTTTTCTTGACAATGGATGGCTTTTGCTCCATGTTTCCCGAGGCAAACAATCAATTACAATCTGTTTTAATCAAAAAATGTAAAAACAATTCAAAATAAATTCAATAATGGGATTATAAAAGCATTTAAACCGAGTAATAAGGCTTTTCTAGTTATGAGTGACTCTAAATGATCTTTTCTTGACAATGGATGGCTTTTGCTCCACGTTTCCCGAGGCAAACAATCAATTACAATCTCTTTTAATCAAAAAATGTAAAAACATTTGAAAATAAATTCAATAATGGGATTATAAAAGCATTTAAACCGAGTAATAAGGCTTTTCTAGGCATGAGTGACTATAAATGATCTTTTCTTGACAATGGATGGCTTTCGCTCCACGTTTCCCGAGATAAACAATCAATTACAATCTGTTTTAATCAAAAATGTTAAAAAAAATTCAAAATAAATTCAATAATGGGATTATTAAAGCATTTAAACCAAGTAATAAGGCTTTTCTAGGCATGAGTGACTATAAATGAGCTTTTCTTGACAATAGTTGGCTTTCGCTCCATGTTTCCTGAGGTAAACAATCAATTACAATATGTTTTAATCAAAAAATGTTAAAAAAAATTCAAAATACATTCAATAATGGGATTATAAAAGCATTTAAACCGAGTAATAAGGCTTTTCTAGTTATGAGTGACTCTAAATGATCTTTTCTTGACAATGGATGGCTTTTGCTCCACGTTTCCAGAGGCAAACAATCAATTACAATCTCTTTTAATCAAAAAATGTAAAAACATTTCAAAATAAATTCAATAATGGGATTATAAAAGCATTTAAACCGAGTAATAAGGCTTTTCTAGGCATGAGTGACTATAAATGATCTTTTCTTGACAATGGATGGCTTTCGCTTCACGTTTCTCGAGGTAAATAATCAATTACATTTTGTTTTAATCAAAAAATGTAAAAAGATTCAAATTAAATTCAATTAGGGAATTATAAAAGCATTTAAAGCGAGTATTAAGGATTTTATAGTCATGAGTGACTATAAATGAACTTTTCTTGACAATGGATTGCTTTTGCTCCACGTTTCCCGAGGCAAACAATCAATTACAATCTGTTTTAATCAAAAAATGTAAAAACAATTCAAAATAAATTCGATAATGGGATTATAAAAGTATTTAAACCGAGTAATAAGGCTTTTCTAGGAATGAGTGACTATAAATGATCTTTTCTTGACAATGGATGGCTTTCGCTCCATGTTTCCCGAGGTAAACAATCAATTACAATCTGTTTTAATCAAAAAATGTAAAAAAAATTCAAAATAAATTCAATAATGGGATTATAAAAGCATTTAAACCGAGTAATAAGGCTTTTCTAGGCATGAGTGACTATAAATGATCTTTTCTTGACAATGGATGGCTTTCGCTCCACGTTTCCCGAGATAAACAATCAATTACAATCTGTTTTAATCTAAAATGTAAAAAAAATTCAAAATAAATTCAATAATGGGATTATAAAAGCATTTAAACCGAGTAATAAGGCTTTTCTAGGCATGAGTGACTATAAATGATCTTTTCTTGACAATGGATGGCTTTCGCTCCACGTTTCCCGAGATAAACAATCAATTACAATCTGTTTTAATCAAAAATGTAAAAAAAATTCAAAATAAATTCAATAATGGGATTATAAAAGCATTTAAACCGAGTAATAAGGCTTTTCTAGTTATGAGTGACTCTAAATGATCTTTTCTTGACAATGGATGGCTTTTGCTCCACGTTTCCCGAGGCAAACAATCAATTACAATCTCTTTTAATCAAAAAATGTAAAAACATTTCAAAATAAATTCAATAATGGGATTATAAAAGCATTTAAACCGAGTAATAAGGCTTTTCTAGTTATGAGTGACTCTAAATAATGGGATTATAAAAGCATTTTAATCGAGTAATAAGGCTTTTCTAGGCATGAGTGACTATAAATGCTCTTTTCTTGACAATGGATGGCTTTCGCTCCACGTTTCCCGAGATAAACAATCAATTACAATCTTTTTTAATCAAAATATGTAAAAACAATTCAAAATAAATTCAATAATGGGATTATAAAAGCATTTAAACCGAGTAATAAGGCTTTTCTAGGCATGAGTGACTATAAATGATCTTTTCTTGACAATGGATGGCTTTTGCTCCACGTTTCCAGAGGCAAACAATCAATTACAATCTCTTTTAATCAAAAAATGTAAAAACAATTCAAAATAAATTCAATAATGGGATTATAAAAGCATTTAAACCGAGTAATAAAGCTTTTCTAGGCATGAGTGACTATAAATGATCTTTTCTTGACAATGGATGGCTTTCGCTCCACGTTTCCCGAGATAAACAATCAATTACAATCTGTTTTAATCAAAAATGTAAAAAAAATTCAAAATAAATTCAATAATGGGATTATAAAAGCATTTAAACCGAGTAATAAGGCTTTTCTAGGCATGAGTGACTATAAATGATCTTTTCTTGACAATGGATGGCTTTCGCTTCACGTTTCTCGAGGTAAATAATCAATTACATTTTGTTTTAATCAAAAAATGTAAAAAGATTCAAATTAAATTCAATTAGGGAATTATAAAAGCATTGAAAGCGAGTATTAAGGATTTTATAGGCATGAGTGACTATAAATGAACTTTTCTTGACAATGGATGGCTTTTGCTCCACGTTTCCCGAGGCAAACAATCAATTACAATCTGTTTTAATCAAAAAATGTAAAAACAATTCAAAATAAATTCGATAATGGGATTATAAAAGTATTTAAACCGAGTAATAAGGCTTTTCTAGGAATGAGTGACTATAAATGATCTTTTCTTGACAATGGATGGCTTTCGCTCCATGTTTCCCGAGGTAAACAATCAATTACAATCTGTTTTAATCAAAAAATGTAAAAAAAAATTCAAAATAAATTCAATAATGGGATTATAAAAGCATTTAAACCGAGTAATAAGGCTTTTCTAGTTATGAGTGACTCTAAATGATCTTTTCTTGACAATGGATGGCTTTTGCTCCACGTTTCCCGAGGCAAACAATCAATTACAATCTATTTTAATCAAAAAATGTAAAAACATTTCAAAATAAATTCAATAATGGGATTATAAAAGCATTTAAACCGAGTAATAAGGCTTTTCTAGGCATGAGTGACTATAAATGATCTTTTCTTGACAATGGATGGCTTTCGCTTCACGTTTCTCGAGGTAAATAATCAAGTACAATTTGTTTTACTAAAAAAAGGTAAAAAGATTCAAATTAAATTCAATTATGGATATATAAAAGCATTTAAAGCGAGTATTAAGGATTTTATAGGCATGAGTGACTATAAATGAACTTTTCTTGACAATGGATGGCTTTCGCTCCACGTTTCCCGAGGTAAACAATCAGTTACAATCTGTTTTAATCAAAAAATGTAAAAACAATTCAAAATAAATTCAATAATGGGATTATAAAAGCATTTAAACCGAGTAATAAGGCTTTTCTAGGCATGAGTGACTATAAATGATGTTTTCCTGACAATGGATCGCTTTCGCTCCACGTTTCCCGAGGCAAACAATCAATTACAATCTGTTTTAATCAAAAAATGTAAAAACAATTCAAAATAAATTCAATAATGGGATTATAAAAGCATTTAAACCGAGTAATAAGGCTTTTCTAGGCATGAGTGACTATAAATGATCTTTTCCTGACAATGGATGGCTTTCGCTCCACGTTTCCCGAGGTAAACAATCAATTACAATCTGTTTTAATCAAAAAATGTAAAAACAATTCAAAATAAATTCAATAATGGGATTATAAAAGTATTTAAACCGAGTAATAAGGCTTTTCTAGGCATAAGTGACTATAAATGATCTTTTCTTGACAATGGATGGCCTTCGCTCCACGTTTCCCGAGATAAACAATCAATTACAATCTGTTTTAATCAAAAATGTAAAAAAAAAATTCAAAATAAATTCAATAATGGGATTATTAAAGCATTTAAACCGAGTAATAAGGCTTTTCTAGGCATGAGTGACTATAAATGAACTTTTCTTGACAATGAATGGCTTTCGCTCCATGTTTCCCGAGGTAAACAATCAATTACAATCTGTTTTAATCAAAAAATGTAAAAACAATTCAAAATAAATTCGATAATGGGATTATAAAAGTATTTAAACCGAGTAATAAGGCTTTTCTAGGAATGAGTGACTATAAATGATCTTTTCTTGACAATGGATGGCTTTCGCTCCATGTTTCCCGAGGTAAACAATCAATTACAATCTGTTTTAATCAAAAAATGTAAAAAAAATTCAAAATACATTCAATAATGGGATTATAAAAGCATTTAAACCGAGTAATAAGGCTTTTCTAGGCATGAGTGACTATAAATGATCTTTTCTTGACAATGGATGGCTTTCGCTCCACGTTTCCCGAGATAAACAATCAATTACAATCTGTTTTAATCAAAAATGTAAAAAAAATTCAAAATAAATTCAATAATGGGATTATAAAAGCATTTAAACCGAGTAATAAGGCTTTTCTAGGCATGAGTGATTATAAATGATCTTTTCTTGACAATGGATGGCTTTCGCTCCACGTTTCCCGAGATAAACAATCAATTACAATCTGTTTTAATCAAAAATGTAAAAAAAATTCAAAATAAATTCAATAATGGGATTATAAAAGCATTTAAACCGAGTAATAAGGCTTTTCTAGGCATGAGTGACTATAAATGATCTTTTCTTGACAATGGATGGCTTTCGCTCCATGTTTCCCGAGGTAAACAATCAATTACAATCTGTTTTAATCAAAAAATGTAAAAAAAAATTCAAAATAAATTCAATAATGGGATTATAAAAGCATTTAAACCGAGTAATAAGGCTTTTCTAGGCATGAGTGACTATAAATGATCTTTTCTTGACAATGGATGGCTTTTGCTCCACGTTTCCCGAGGCAAACAATCAATTACAATCTATTTTAATCAAAAAATGTAAAAACATTTCAAAATAAATTCAATAATGGGATTATAAAAGCATTTAAACCGAGTAATAAGGCTTTTCTAGGCATGAGTGACTATAAATGATCTTTTCTTGACAATGGATGGCTTTCGCTCCACGTTTCCCGAGATAAACAATCAATTACAATCTGTTTTAATCAAAAATGTAAAAAAAATTCAAAATAAATTCAATAATGGGATTATAAAAGCATTTAAACCGAGTAATAAGGCTTTTCTAGGCATGAGTGACTATAAATGATCTTTTCTTGACAATGGATGGCTTTCGCTTCACGTTTCTCGAGGTAAATAATCAATTACATTTTGTTTTAATCAAAAAATGTAAAAAGATTCAAATTAAATTCAATTAGGGAATTATAAAAGCATTTAAAGCGAGTATTAAGGATTTTATAGTCATGAGTGACTATAAATGAACTTTTCTTGACAATGGATGGCTTTTGCTCCACGTTTCCCGAGGCAAACAATCAATTACAATCTGTTTTAATCAAAAAATGTAAAAACAATTCAAAATAAATTCGATAATGGGATTATAAAAGTATTTAAACCGAGTAATAAGGCTTTTCTAGGAATGAGTGACTATAAATGATCTTTTCTTGACAATGGATGGCTTTCGCTCCATGTTTCCCGAGGTAAACAATCAATTACAATCTGTTTTAATCAAAAAATGTAAAAAAAATTCAAAATAAATTCAATAATGGGATTATAAAAGCATTTAAACCGAGTAATAAGGCTTTTCTAGGCATGAGTGACTATAAATGATCTTTTCTTGACAATGGATGGCTTTCGCTCCACGTTTCCCGAGATAAACAATCAATTACAATCTGTTTTAATCAAAAATGTAAAAAAAATTCAAAATAAATTCAATAATGGGATTATAAAAGCATTTAAACCGAGTAATAAGGCTTTTCTAGGCATGAGTGACTATAAATGATCTTTTCTTGACAATGGATGGCTTTCGCTCCACGTTTCCCGAGATAAACAATCAATTACAATCTGTTTTAATCAAAAATGTAAAAAAAATTCAAAATAAATTCAATAATGGGATTATAAAAGCATTTAAACCGAGTAATAAGGCTTTTCTAGTTATGAGTGACTCTAAATGATCTTTTCTTGACAATGGATGGCTTTTGCTCCACGTTTCCCGAGGCAAACAATCAATTACAATCTCTTTTAATCAAAAAATGTAAAAACATTTCAAAATAAATTCAATAATGGGATTATAAAAGCATTTAAACCGAGTAATAAGGCTTTTCTAGTTATGAGTGACTCTAAATGATCTTTTCTTGACAATGGATGGCTTTTGCTCCACGTTTCCAGAGGCAAACAATCAATTACAATCTCTTTTAATCAAAAAATGTAAAAACAATTCAAAATAAATTCAATAATGGGATTATAAAAGCATTTAAACCGAGTAATAAAGCTTTTCTAGGCATGAGTGACTATAAATGATCTTTTCTTGACAATGGATGGCTTTCGCTCCGCGTTTCCCGAGATAAACAATCAATTACAATCTGTTTTAATCAAAAATGTAAAAAAAATTCAAAATAAATTCAATAATGGGATTATAAAAGCATTTAAACCGAGTAATAAGGCTTTTCTAGGCATGAGTGACTATAAATGATCTTTTCTTGACAATGGATGGCTTTCGCTCCACGTTTCCCGAGATAAACAATCAATTACAATCTGTTTTAATCAAAAATGTAAAAAAAATTCAAAATAAATTCAATAATGGGATTATTAAAGCATTTAAACCGAGTAATAAGGCTTTTCTAAGCATGAGTGACTATAAATAAACTTTTCTTGACAATGGATGGCTTTTGCTCCATGTTTCCCGAGGCAAACAATCAATTACAATCTGTTTTAATCAAAAAATGTAAAAACAATTCAAAATAAATTCAATAATGGGATTATAAAAGCATTTAAACCGAGTAATAAGGCTTTTCTAGTTATGAGTGACTCTAAATGATCTTTTCTTGACAATGGATGGCTTTTGCTCCACGTTTCCCGAGGCAAACAATCAATTACAATCTCTTTTAATCAAAAAATGTAAAAACATTTGAAAATAAATTCAATAATGGGATTATAAAAGCATTTAAACCGAGTAATAAGGCTTTTCTAGGCATGAGTGACTATAAATGATCTTTTCTTGACAATGGATGGCTTTCGCTCCACGTTTCCCGAGATAAACAATCAATTACAATCTGTTTTAATCAAAAATGTTAAAAAAAATTCAAAATAAATTCAATAATGGGATTATTAAAGCATTTAAACCAAGTAATAAGGCTTTTCTAGGCATGAGTGACTATAAATGAGCTTTTCTTGACAATAGTTGGCTTTCGCTCCATGTTTCCTGAGGTAAACAATCAATTACAATATGTTTTAATCAAAAAATGTTAAAAAAAATTCAAAATACATTCAATAATGGGATTATAAAAGCATTTAAACCGAGTAATAAGGCTTTTCTAGTTATGAGTGACTCTAAATGATCTTTTCTTGACAATGGATGGCTTTTGCTCCACGTTTCCAGAGGCAAACAATCAATTACAATCTCTTTTAATCAAAAAATGTAAAAACATTTCAAAATAAATTCAATAATGGGATTATAAAAGCATTTAAACCGAGTAATAAGGCTTTTCTAGGCATGAGTGACTATAAATGATCTTTTCTTGACAATGGATGGCTTTCGCTTCACGTTTCTCGAGGTAAATAATCAATTACATTTTGTTTTAATCAAAAAATGTAAAAAGATTCAAATTAAATTCAATTAGGGAATTATAAAAGCATTTAAAGCGAGTATTAAGGATTTTATAGTCATGAGTGACTATAAATGAACTTTTCTTGACAATGGATTGCTTTTGCTCCACGTTTCCCGAGGCAAACAATCAATTACAATCTGTTTTAATCAAAAAATGTAAAAACAATTCAAAATAAATTCGATAATGGGATTATAAAAGTATTTAAACCGAGTAATAAGGCTTTTCTAGGAATGAGTGACTATAAATGATCTTTTCTTGACAATGGATGGCTTTCGCTCCATGTTTCCCGAGGTAAACAATCAATTACAATCTGTTTTAATCAAAAAATGTAAAAAAAATTCAAAATAAATTCAATAATGGGATTATAAAAGCATTTAAACCGAGTAATAAGGCTTTTCTAGGCATGAGTGACTATAAATGATCTTTTCTTGACAATGGATGGCTTTCGCTCCACGTTTCCCGAGATAAACAATCAATTACAATCTGTTTTAATCTAAAATGTAAAAAAAATTCAAAATAAATTCAATAATGGGATTATAAAAGCATTTAAACCGAGTAATAAGGCTTTTCTAGGCATGAGTGACTATAAATGATCTTTTCTTGACAATGGATGGCTTTCGCTCCACGTTTCCCGAGATAAACAATCAATTACAATCTGTTTTAATCAAAAATGTAAAAAAAATTCAAAATAAATTCAATAATGGGATTATAAAAGCATTTAAACCGAGTAATAAGGCTTTTCTAGTTATGAGTGACTCTAAATGATCTTTTCTTGACAATGGATGGCTTTTGCTCCACGTTTCCCGAGGCAAACAATCAATTACAATCTCTTTTAATCAAAAAATGTAAAAACATTTCAAAATAAATTCAATAATGGGATTATAAAAGCATTTAAACCGAGTAATAAGGCTTTTCTAGTTATGAGTGACTCTAAATAATGGGATTATAAAAGCATTTTAATCGAGTAATAAGGCTTTTCTAGGCATGAGTGACTATAAATGCTCTTTTCTTGACAATGGATGGCTTTCGCTCCACGTTTCCCGAGATAAACAATCAATTACAATCTTTTTTAATCAAAATATGTAAAAACAATTCAAAATAAATTCAATAATGGGATTATAAAAGCATTTAAACCGAGTAATAAGGCTTTTCTAGGCATGAGTGACTATAAATGATCTTTTCTTGACAATGGATGGCTTTTGCTCCACGTTTCCAGAGGCAAACAATCAATTACAATCTCTTTTAATCAAAAAATGTAAAAACAATTCAAAATAAATTCAATAATGGGATTATAAAAGCATTTAAACCGAGTAATAAAGCTTTTCTAGGCATGAGTGACTATAAATGATCTTTTCTTGACAATGGATGGCTTTCGCTCCACGTTTCCCGAGATAAACAATCAATTACAATCTGTTTTAATCAAAAATGTAAAAAAAATTCAAAATAAATTCAATAATGGGATTATAAAAGCATTTAAACCGAGTAATAAGGCTTTTCTAGGCATGAGTGACTATAAATGATCTTTTCTTGACAATGGATGGCTTTCGCTTCACGTTTCTCGAGGTAAATAATCAATTACATTTTGTTTTAATCAAAAAATGTAAAAAGATTCAAATTAAATTCAATTAGGGAATTATAAAAGCATTGAAAGCGAGTATTAAGGATTTTATAGGCATGAGTGACTATAAATGAACTTTTCTTGACAATGGATGGCTTTTGCTCCACGTTTCCCGAGGCAAACAATCAATTACAATCTGTTTTAATCAAAAAATGTAAAAACAATTCAAAATAAATTCGATAATGGGATTATAAAAGTATTTAAACCGAGTAATAAGGCTTTTCTAGGAATGAGTGACTATAAATGATCTTTTCTTGACAATGGATGGCTTTCGCTCCATGTTTCCCGAGGTAAACAATCAATTACAATCTGTTTTAATCAAAAAATGTAAAAAAAAATTCAAAATAAATTCAATAATGGGATTATAAAAGCATTTAAACCGAGTAATAAGGCTTTTCTAGTTATGAGTGACTCTAAATGATCTTTTCTTGACAATGGATGGCTTTTGCTCCACGTTTCCCGAGGCAAACAATCAATTACAATCTATTTTAATCAAAAAATGTAAAAACATTTCAAAATAAATTCAATAATGGGATTATAAAAGCATTTAAACCGAGTAATAAGGCTTTTCTAGGCATGAGTGACTATAAATGATCTTTTCTTGACAATGGATGGCTTTCGCTTCACGTTTCTCGAGGTAAATAATCAAGTACAATTTGTTTTACTAAAAAAAGGTAAAAAGATTCAAATTAAATTCAATTATGGATATATAAAAGCATTTAAAGCGAGTATTAAGGATTTTATAGGCATGAGTGACTATAAATGAACTTTTCTTGACAATGGATGGCTTTCGCTCCACGTTTCCCGAGGTAAACAATCAGTTACAATCTGTTTTAATCAAAAAATGTAAAAACAATTCAAAATAAATTCAATAATGGGATTATAAAAGCATTTAAACCGAGTAATAAGGCTTTTCTAGGCATGAGTGACTATAAATGATGTTTTCCTGACAATGGATCGCTTTCGCTCCACGTTTCCCGAGGCAAACAATCAATTACAATCTGTTTTAATCAAAAAATGTAAAAACAATTCAAAATAAATTCAATAATGGGATTATAAAAGCATTTAAACCGAGTAATAAGGCTTTTCTAGGCATGAGTGACTATAAATGATCTTTTCCTGACAATGGATGGCTTTCGCTCCACGTTTCCCGAGGTAAACAATCAATTACAATCTGTTTTAATCAAAAAATGTAAAAACAATTCAAAATAAATTCAATAATGGGATTATAAAAGTATTTAAACCGAGTAATAAGGCTTTTCTAGGCATAAGTGACTATAAATGATCTTTTCTTGACAATGGATGGCCTTCGCTCCACGTTTCCCGAGATAAACAATCAATTACAATCTGTTTTAATCAAAAATGTAAAAAAAAAATTCAAAATAAATTCAATAATGGGATTATTAAAGCATTTAAACCGAGTAATAAGGCTTTTCTAGGCATGAGTGACTATAAATGAACTTTTCTTGACAATGAATGGCTTTCGCTCCATGTTTCCCGAGGTAAACAATCAATTACAATCTGTTTTAATCAAAAAATGTAAAAACAATTCAAAATAAATTCGATAATGGGATTATAAAAGTATTTAAACCGAGTAATAAGGCTTTTCTAGGAATGAGTGACTATAAATGATCTTTTCTTGACAATGGATGGCTTTCGCTCCATGTTTCCCGAGGTAAACAATCAATTACAATCTGTTTTAATCAAAAAATGTAAAAAAAATTCAAAATAAATTCAATAATGGGATTATAAAAGCATTTAAACCGAGTAATAAGGCTTTTCTAGGCATGAGTGACTATAAATGATCTTTTCTTGACAATGGATGGCTTTCGCTCCACGTTTCCCGAGATAAACAATCAATTACAATCTGTTTTAATCAAAAATGTAAAAAAAATTCAAAATAAATTCAATAATGGGATTATAAAAGCATTTAAACCGAGTAATAAGGCTTTTCTAGGCATGAGTGACTATAAATGATCTTTTCTTGACAATGGATGGCTTTCGCTCCACGTTTCCCGAGATAAACAATCAATTACAATCTGTTTTAATCAAAAATGTAAAAAAAATTCAAAATAAATTCAATAATGGGATTATAAAAGCATTTAAACCGAGTAATAAGGCTTTTCTAGGCATGAGTGACTATAAATGATCTTTTCTTGACAATGGATGGCTTTCGCTCCATGTTTCCCGAGGTAAACAATCAATTACAATCTGTTTTAATCAAAAAATGTAAAAAAAAATTCAAAATAAATTCAATAATGGGATTATAAAAGCATTTAAACCGAGTAATAAGGCTTTTCTAGGCATGAGTGACTATAAATGATCTTTTCTTGACAATGGATGGCTTTTGCTCCACGTTTCCCGAGGCAAACAATCAATTACAATCTATTTTAATCAAAAAATGTAAAAACATTTCAAAATAAATTCAATAATGGGATTATAAAAGCATTTAAACCGAGTAATAAGGCTTTTCTAGGCATGAGTGACTATAAATGATCTTTTCTTGACAATGGATGGCTTTCGCTCCACGTTTCCCGAGATAAACAATCAATTACAATCTGTTTTAATCAAAAATGTAAAAAAAATTCAAAATAAATTCAATAATGGGATTATAAAAGCATTTAAACCGAGTAATAAGGCTTTTCTAGGCATGAGTGACTATAAATGATCTTTTCTTGACAATGGATGGCTTTCGCTTCACGTTTCTCGAGGTAAATAATCAATTACATTTTGTTTTAATCAAAAAATGTAAAAAGATTCAAATTAAATTCAATTAGGGAATTATAAAAGCATTTAAAGCGAGTATTAAGGATTTTATAGTCATGAGTGACTATAAATGAACTTTTCTTGACAATGGATGGCTTTTGCTCCACGTTTCCCGAGGCAAACAATCAATTACAATCTGTTTTAATCAAAAAATGTAAAAACAATTCAAAATAAATTCGATAATGGGATTATAAAAGTATTTAAACCGAGTAATAAGGCTTTTCTAGGAATGAGTGACTATAAATGATCTTTTCTTGACAATGGATGGCTTTCGCTCCATGTTTCCCGAGGTAAACAATCAATTACAATCTGTTTTAATCAAAAAATGTAAAAAAAATTCAAAATAAATTCAATAATGGGATTATAAAAGCATTTAAACCGAGTAATAAGGCTTTTCTAGGCATGAGTGACTATAAATGATCTTTTCTTGACAATGGATGGCTTTCGCTCCACGTCTCCCGAGATAAACAATCAATTACAATCTGTTTTAATCAAAAATGTAAAAAAAATTCAAAATAAATTCAATAATGGGATTATAAAAGCATTTAAACCGAGTAATAAGGCTTTTCTAGGCATGAGTGACTATAAATGATCTTTTCTTGACAATGGATGGCTTTCGCTCCACGTTTCCCGAGATAAACAATCAATTACAATCTGTTTTAATCAAAAATGTAAAAAAAATTCAAAATAAATTCAATAATGGGATTATAAAAGCATTTAAACCGAGTAATAAGGCTTTTCTAGTTATGAGTGACTCTAAATGATCTTTTCTTGACAATGGATGGCTTTTGCTCCACGTTTCCCGAGGCAAACAATCAATTACAATCTCTTTTAATCAAAAAATGTAAAAACATTTCAAAATAAATTCAATAATGGGATTATAAAAGCATTTAAACCGAGTAATAAGGCTTTTCTAGTTATGAGTGACTCTAAATGATCTTTTCTTGACAATGGATGGCTTTTGCTCCACGTTTCCAGAGGCAAACAATCAATTACAATCTCTTTTAATCAAAAAATGTAAAAACAATTCAAAAGAAATTCAATAATGGGATTATAAAAGCATTTAAACCGAGTAATAAAGCTTTTCTAGGCATGAGTGACTATAAATGATCTTTTCTTGACAATGGATGGCTTTCGCTCCGCGTTTCCCGAGATAAACAATCAATTACAATCTGTTTTAATCAAAAATGTAAAAAAAATTCAAAATAAATTCAATAATGGGATTATAAAAGCATTTAAACCGAGTAATAAGGCTTTTCTAGGCATGAGTGACTATAAATGATCTTTTCTTGACAATGGATGGCTTTCGCTCCACGTTTCCCGAGATAAACAATCAATTACAATCTGTTTTAATCAAAAATGTAAAAAAAATTCAAAATAAATTCAATAATGGGATTATTAAAGCATTTAAACCGAGTAATAAGGCTTTTCTAAGCATAAGTGACTATAAATAAACTTTTCTTGACAATGGATGGCTTTTGCTCCATGTTTCCCGAGGCAAACAATCAATTACAATCTGTTTTAATCAAAAAATGTAAAAACAATTCAAAATAAATTCAATAATGGGATTATAAAAGCATTTAAACCGAGTAATAAGGCTTTTCTAGTTATGAGTGACTCTAAATGATCTTTTCTTGACAATGGATGGCTTTTGCTCCACGTTTCCCGAGGCAAACAATCAATTACAATCTCTTTTAATCAAAAAATGTAAAAACATTTGAAAATAAATTCAATAATGGGATTATAAAAGCATTTAAACCGAGTAATAAGGCTTTTCTAGGCATGAGTGACTATAAATGATCTTTTCTTGACAATGGATGGCTTTCGCTCCACGTTTCCCGAGATAAACAATCAATTACAATCTGTTTTAATCAAAAATGTTAAAAAAAATTCAAAATAAATTCAATAATGGGATTATTAAAGCATTTAAACCAAGTAATAAGGCTTTTCTAGGCATGAGTGACTATAAATGAGCTTTTCTTGACAATAGTTGGCTTTCGCTCCATGTTTCCTGAGGTAAACAATCAATTACAATATGTTTTAATCAAAAAATGTTAAAAAAAATTCAAAATACATTCAATAATGGGATTATAAAAGCATTTAAACCGAGTAATAAGGCTTTTCTAGTTATGAGTGACTCTAAATGATCTTTTCTTGACAATGGATGGCTTTTGCTCCACGTTTCCAGAGGCAAACAATCAATTACAATCTCTTTTAATCAAAAAATGTAAAAACATTTCAAAATAAATTCAATAATGGGATTATAAAAGCATTTAAACCGAGTAATAAGGCTTTTCTAGGCATGAGTGACTATAAATGATCTTTTCTTGACAATGGATGGCTTTCGCTTCACGTTTCTCGAGGTAAATAATCAATTACATTTTGTTTTAATCAAAAAATGTAAAAAGATTCAAATTAAATTCAATTAGGGAATTATAAAAGCATTTAAAGCGAGTATTAAGGATTTTATAGTCATGAGTGACTATAAATGAACTTTTCTTGACAATGGATTGCTTTTGCTCCACGTTTCCCGAGGCAAACAATCAATTACAATCTGTTTTAATCAAAAAATGTAAAAACAATTCAAAATAAATTCGATAATGGGATTATAAAAGTATTTAAACCGAGTAATAAGGCTTTTCTAGGAATGAGTGACTATAAATGATCTTTTCTTGACAATGGATGGCTTTCGCTCCATGTTTCCCGAGGTAAACAATCAATTACAATCTGTTTTAATCAAAAAATGTAAAAAAAATTCAAAATAAATTCAATAATGGGATTATAAAAGCATTTAAACCGAGTAATAAGGCTTTTCTAGGCATGAGTGACTATAAATGATCTTTTCTTGACAATGGATGGCTTTCGCTCCACGTTTCCCGAGATAAACAATCAATTACAATCTGTTTTAATCTAAAATGTAAAAAAAATTCAAAATAAATTCAATAATGGGATTATAAAAGCATTTAAACCGAGTAATAAGGCTTTTCTAGGCATGAGTGACTATAAATGATCTTTTCTTGACAATGGATGGCTTTCGCTCCACGTTTCCCGAGATAAACAATCAATTACAATCTGTTTTAATCAAAAATGTAAAAAAAATTCAAAATAAATTCAATAATGGGATTATAAAAGCATTTAAACCGAGTAATAAGGCTTTTCTAGTTATGAGTGACTCTAAATGATCTTTTCTTGACAATGGATGGCTTTTGCTCCACGTTTCCCGAGGCAAACAATCAATTACAATCTCTTTTAATCAAAAAATGTAAAAACATTTCAAAATAAATTCAATAATGGGATTATAAAAGCATTTAAACCGAGTAATAAGGCTTTTCTAGTTATGAGTGACTCTAAATAATGGGATTATAAAAGCATTTTAATCGAGTAATAAGACTTTTCTAGGCATGAGTGACTATAAATGCTCTTTTCTTGACAATGGATGGCTTTCGCTCCACGTTTCCCGAGATAAACAATCAATTACAATCTTTTTTAATCAAAATATGTAAAAACAATTCAAAATAAATTCAATAATGGGATTATAAAAGCATTTAAACCGAGTAATAAGGCTTTTCTAGGCATGAGTGACTATAAATGACCTTTTCTTGACAATGGATGGCTTTTGCTCCACGTTTCCAGAGGCAAACAATCAATTACAATCTCTTTTAATCAAAAAATGTAAAAACAATTCAAAATAAATTCAATAATGGGATTATAAAAGCATTTAAACCGAGTAATAAAGCTTTTCTAGGCATGAGTGACTATAAATGATCTTTTCTTGACAATGGATGGCTTTCGCTCCACGTTTCCCGAGATAAACAATCAATTACAATCTGTTTTAATCAAAAATGTAAAAAAAATTCAAAATAAATTCAATAATGGGATTATAAAAGCATTTAAACCGAGTAATAAGGCTTTTCTAGGCATGAGTGACTATAAATGATCTTTTCTTGACAATGGATGGCTTTCGCTTCACGTTTCTCGAGGTAAATAATCAATTACATTTTGTTTTAATCAAAAAATGTAAAAAGATTCAAATTAAATTCAATTAGGGAATTATAAAAGCATTGAAAGCGAGTATTAAGGATTTTATAGGCATGAGTGACTATAAATGAACTTTTCTTGACAATGGATGGCTTTTGCTCCACGTTTCCCGAGGCAAACAATCAATTACAATCTGTTTTAATCAAAAAATGTAAAAACAATTCAAAATAAATTCGATAATGGGATTATAAAAGTATTTAAACCGAGTAATAAGGCTTTTCTAGGAATGAGTGACTATAAATGATCTTTTCTTGACAATGGATGGCTTTCGCTCCATGTTTCCCGAGGTAAACAATCAATTACAATCTGTTTTAATCAAAAAATGTAAAAAAAAATTCAAAATAAATTCAATAATGGGATTATAAAAGCATTTAAACCGAGTAATAAGGCTTTTCTAGTTATGAGTGACTCTAAATGATCTTTTCTTGACAATGGATGGCTTTTGCTCCACGTTTCCCGAGGCAAACAATCAATTACAATCTATTTTAATCAAAAAATGTAAAAACATTTCAAAATAAATTCAATAATGGGATTATAAAAGCATTTAAACCGAGTAATAAGGCTTTTCTAGGCATGAGTGACTATAAATGATCTTTTCTTGACAATGGATGGCTTTCGCTTCACGTTTCTCGAGGTAAATAATCAAGTACAATTTGTTTTACTAAAAAAAGGTAAAAAGATTCAAATTAAATTCAATTATGGATATATAAAAGCATTTAAAGCGAGTATTAAGGATTTTATAGGCATGAGTGACTATAAATGAACTTTTCTTGACAATGGATGGCTTTCGCTCCACGTTTCCCGAGGTAAACAATCAGTTACAATCTGTTTTAATCAAAAAATGTAAAAACAATTCAAAATAAATTCAATAATGGGATTATAAAAGCATTTAAACCGAGTAATAAGGCTTTTCTAGGCATGAGTGACTATAAATGATGTTTTCCTGACAATGGATCGCTTTCGCTCCACGTTTCCCGAGGCAAACAATCAATTACAATCTGTTTTAATCAAAAAATGTAAAAACAATTCAAAATAAATTCAATAATGGGATTATAAAAGCATTTAAACCGAGTAATAAGGCTTTTCTAGGCATGAGTGACTATAAATGATCTTTTCCTGACAATGGATGGCTTTCGCTCCACGTTTCCCGAGGTAAACAATCAATTACAATCTGTTTTAATCAAAAAATGTAAAAACAATTCAAAATAAATTCAATAATGGGATTATAAAAGTATTTAAACCGAGTAATAAGGCTTTTCTAGGCATAAGTGACTATAAATGATCTTTTCTTGACAATGGATGGCCTTCGCTCCACGTTTCCCGAGATAAACAATCAATTACAATCTGTTTTAATCAAAAATGTAAAAAAAAAATTCAAAATAAATTCAATAATGGGATTATTAAAGCATTTAAACCGAGTAATAAGGCTTTTCTAGGCATGAGTGACTATAAATGAACTTTTCTTGACAATGAATGGCTTTCGCTCCATGTTTCCCGAGGTAAACAATCAATTACAATCTGTTTTAATCAAAAAATGTAAAAACAATTCAAAATAAATTCAATAATGGCATTATAAAAGTATTTAAACCCAGTAATAAGGCTTTTCTAGGCATGAGTGACTATAAATGATCTTTTCTTGACAATGAATGGCTTTCGCTCCACGTTTCCCAAGATAAACAATCAATTACAATCTGTTTTAATCAAAAAATGTAAAAACATTTCAAAATAAATTCAATAATGTGATTATAAAAGCATTTAAACCGAGTAATAAGGCTTTTCTAGGCATGAGTGACTATAAATGATCTTTTCCTGACAATGGATGGCTTTCGCTCCACATTTCCCGAGATAAACAATCAATTACAATCTGTTTTAATCAAAAATGTAAAAGAAATTCAAAATAAATTCAATAATGGGATTATTAAAGCATTTAAACCGAGTAATAAGGCTTTTCTAAGCATGTGTGACTATAAATGAACTTTTCTTGACAATGGATGGCTTTCGCTCCATGTTTCCCGAGGCAAAGAATCAATTACAATATGTTTTAATCAAAAAATATAAAAAAAAATTCAAAATAAATTCAATAATGGGATTATAAAAGCATTTAAACCGAGTAATAAGGCTTTTCTTGTTATGAGTGACTCTAAATGATCTTTTCTTGACAATGGATGACTTTTGCTCCACGTTTCCCGAGGCAAACAATCAATTACAATCTGTTTTAATCAAAAAATGTAAAAACAATTCAAAATAAATTCAATAATGGGATTATAAAAGTATTTAAATCGAGTAATAAGCCTTTTCTAGGCATGAGTGACTATAAATGAACGTTTCTTGACAATGGATGGCTTTCGCTCCATGTTTCCCGAGGTAAACAATCAATTACAATATGTTTTAATCAAAAAATGTAAAAACAATTCAAAATAAATTCAATAATGGGATTATAAAAGTATTTAAACCGAGTAATAAGGCTTTTCTAGGCATGAGTGACTATAAATGATCTTTTCTTGACAATGGATGGCTTTCGCTCCACGTTTCCCGAGATAAACAATCAATTACAATCTGTTTTAATCAAAAATGTAAAAAAAAATTCAAAATAAATTCAATAATGGGATTATTAAAGCATTTAAACCGAGTAATAAGGCTTTTCTACGCATGAGTGACTATAAATGAACTTTTCTTGACAATGGATGGCTTTCGCTCCATGTTTCCCGAGGTAAACAATCAATTACAATATGTTTTAATAAAAAAATGTAAAAAAAAAATTCAAAATAAATTCAATAATGGGATTATAAAAGCATTTAAACCGAGTAATAAGGCTTTTCTAGTTATGAGTGACTCTAAATGATCTTTTCTAAGCATGAGTGACTGTAAATGATCTATTCTTGACAATGGTTGGCTTTTGCTCCACGTTTCCCGAGGTAAACAATCAACTACAATCTGTTTTAATCAAAAAATGTAAAAACATTTCAAAATAAATTTAATAATGGGATTATAAAAGCATTTAAACCGAGTAATAAGGCTTTTCTAGGCATGAGTGACTATAAATGATCTTTTCCTGACAATTGATGGCTTTCGCTCCACGTTTCCCGAGGCAAACAATCAGTTACAATCTGTTTTAATCAAAATATGTAAAAACAATTCAAAATAAATTCAATAATGGGATTATAAAAGCATTTAAATCGAGTAATAAGGCTTTTCTAGGCATGAGTGACTATAAATGATCTTTTCTTGACAATGGATGGCTTTCGCTCCACGTTTCCCGAGATAAACAATCAATTACAATCTGTTTTAATCAAAAATGTAAAAAAAATTCAAAATAAATTCAATAATGGGATTATAAAAGCATTTAAACCGAGTAATAAGGCTTTTCTAGGCATGAGTGACTATAAATGATCTTTTCTTGACAATGGATGGCTTTCGCTCCGCGTTTCCCGAGATAAACAATCAATTACAATCTGTTTTAATCAAAAATGTAAAAAAAATTCAAAATAAATTCAATAATGGGATTATAAAAGCATTTTAATCGAGTAATAAGGCTTTTCTAGGCATGAGTGACTATAAATGCTCTTTTCTTGACAATGGATGGCTTTCGCTCCACGTTTCCCGAGATAAACAATCAATTACAATCTTTTTTAATCAAAATATGTAAAAACAATTCAAAATAAATTCAATAATGGGATTATAAAAGCATTTAAACCGAGTAATAAGGCTTTTCTAGGCATGAGTGACTATAAATGATCTTTTCTTGACAATGGATGGCTTTCGCTTCACGTTTCTCGAGGTAAATAATCAATTACATTTTGTTTTAATCAAAAAATGTAAAAAGATTCAAATTAAATTCAATTATGGAATTATAAAAGCATTTAAAGCGAGTATTAAGGATTTTATAGGCATGAGTGACTATAAATGAACTTTTCTTGACAATGGATGGCTTTTGCTCCACGTTTCCCGAGGCAAACAATCGATTACAATCTGTTTTAATCAAAAAATGTAAAAACAATTCAAAATAAATTCAATAATGGGATTATAAAAGTATTTAAACCGAGTAATAAGGCTTTTCTAGGCATGAGTGACTATAAATGATCTTTTCTTGACAATGGATGGCTTTCGCTCCACGTTTCCCGAGATAAACAATCAATTACAATCTGTTTTAATCAAAAATGTAAAAAAAATTCAAAATAAATTCAATAATGGTATTATAAAAGCATTTAAACCGAGTAATAATGCTTTTCTAGTTATGAGTGACTTTAAATGATCTTTTCTTGACAATGGATGGCTTTCGCTCCATGTTTCCTGAGGTAAACAATCAATTACAATCTGTTTTAATCAAAAAATGTTAAAAAAAAATTCAAAATAAATTCAATAATGGGATTATAAAAGCATTTAAACCGAGTAATAAGGCTTTTCTAGTTATGAGTGACTCTAAATGATCTTTTCTTGACAATGGATGGCTTTTGCTCCACGTTTCCAGAGGCAAACAATCAATTACAATCTCTTTTAATCAAAAAATGTAAAAACATTTCAAAATAAATTCAATAATGGGATTATAAAAGCATTTAAACCGAGTAATAAGGCTTTTCTAGGCATGAGTGACTATAAATGATCTTTTCTTGACAATGGATGGCTTTCGATCCACGTTTCCCGAGATAAACAATCAATTACAATCTGTTTTAATCAAAAATGTAAAAAAAATTCAAAATAAATTCAATAATGGGATTATAAAAGCATTTAAACCGAGTAATAAGGCTTTTCTAGGCATGAGTGACTATAAATGATCTTTTCTTGACAATGGATGGCCTTCGCTTCACGTTTCTCGAGGTAAATAATCATTTACATTTTGTTTTAATCAAAAAATGTAAAAAGATTCAAATTAAATTCAATTAGGGAATTATAAAAGCATTTAAAGCGAGTATTAAGGATTTTATAGGCATGAGTGACTATAAATGAACTTTTCTTGACAATGGATGGCTTTTGCTCCACGTTTCCCGAGGCAAACAATCAATTACAATCTGTTTTAATCAAAAAATGTAAAAAAAATTCAAAATAAATTCGATAATGGGATTATAAAAGTATTTAAACCGAGTAATAAGGCTTTTCTAGGAATGAGTGACTATAAATGATCTTTTCTTGACAATGGATGGCTTTCGCTCCACGTTTCCCGAGATAAACAATCAATTACAATCTGTTTTAATCAAAAATGTAAAAAAAAATTCAAAATAAATTCAATAATGGGATTATTAAAGCATTTAAACCGAGTAATAAGGCTTTTCTACGCATGAGTGACTATAAATGAACTTTTCTTGACAATGGATGGCTTTCGCTCCATGTTTCCCGAGGTAAACAATCAATTACAATATGTTTTAATAAAAAAATGTAAAAAAAAAATTCAAAATAAATTCAATAATGGGATTATAAAAGCATTTAAACCGAGTAATAAGGCTTTTCTAGTTATGAGTGACTCTAAATGATCTTTTCTAAGCATGAGTGACTGTAAATGATCTATTCTTGACAATGGTTGGCTTTTGCTCCACGTTTCCCGAGGTAAACAATCAACTACAATCTGTTTTAATCAAAAAATGTAAAAACATTTCAAAATAAATTTAATAATGGGATTATAAAAGCATTTAAACCGAGTAATAAGGCTTTTCTAGGCATGAGTGACTATAAATGATCTTTTCCTGACAATTGATGGCTTTCGCTCCACGTTTCCCGAGGCAAACAATCAGTTACAATCTGTTTTAATCAAAATATGTAAAAACAATTCAAAATAAATTCAATAATGGGATTATAAAAGCATTTAAACCGAGTAATAAGGCTTTTCTAGGCATGAGTGACTATAAATGATCTTTTCTTGACAATGGATGGCTTTCGCTCCACGTTTCCCGAGATAAACAATCAATTACAATCTGTTTTAATCAAAAATGTAAAAAAAATTCAAAATAAATTCAATAATGGGATTATAAAAGCATTTAAACCGAGTAATAAGGCTTTTCTAGGCATGAGTGACTATAAATGATCTTTTCTTGACAATGGATGGCTTTCGCTCCGCGTTTCCCGAGATAAACAATCAATTACAATCTGTTTTAATCAAAAATGTAAAAAAAATTCAAAATAAATTCAATAATGGGATTATAAAAGCATTTTAACCGAGTAATAAGGCTTTTCTAGGCATGAGTGACTATAAATGATCTTTTCTTGACAATGGATGGCTTTCGCTCCACGTTTCCCGAGATAAACAATCAATTACAATCTTTTTTAATCAAAATATGTAAAAACAATTCAAAATAAATTCAATAATGGGATTATAAAAGCATTTAAACCGAGTAATAAGGCTTTTCTAGGCATGAGTGACTATAAATGATCTTTTCTTGACAATGGATGGCTTTCGCTTCACGTTTCTCGAGGTAAATAATCAATTACATTTTGTTTTAATCAAAAAATGTAAAAAGATTCAAATTAAATTCAATTACGGAATTATAAAAGCATTTAAAGCGAGTATTAAGGATTTTATAGGCATGAGTGACTATAAATGAACTTTTCTTGACAATGGATGGCTTTTGCTCCACGTTTCCCGAGGCAAACAATCGATTACAATCTGTTTTAATCAAAAAATGTAAAAACAATTCAAAATAAATTCAATAATGGGATTATAAAAGTATTTAAACCGAGTAATAAGGCTTTTCTAGGCATGAGTGACTATAAATGATCTTTTCTTGACAATGGATGGCTTTCGCTCCACGTTTCCCGAGATAAACAATCAATTACAATCTGTTTTAATCAAAAATGTAAAAAAAATTCAAAATAAATTCAATAATGGTATTATAAAAGCATTTAAACCGAGTAATAATGCTTTTCTAGTTATGAGTGACTTTAAATGATCTTTTCTTGACAATGGATGGCTTTCGCTCCATGTTTCCTGAGGTAAACAATCAATTACAATCTGTTTTAATCAAAAAATGTTAAAAAAAAATTCAAAATAAATTCAATAATGGGATTATAAAAGCATTTAAACCGAGTAATAAGGCTTTTCTAGTTATGAGTGACTCTAAATGATCTTTTCTTGACAATGGATGGCTTTTGCTCCACGTTTCCAGAGGCAAACAATCAATTACAATCTCTTTTAATCAAAAAATGTAAAAACATTTCAAAATAAATTCAATAATGGGATTATAAAAGCATTTAAACCGAGTAATAAGGCTTTTCTAGGCATGAGTGACTATAAATGATCTTTTCTTGACAATGGATGGCTTTCGATCCACGTTTCCCGAGATAAACAATCAATTACAATCTGTTTTAATCAAAAATGTAAAAAAAATTCAAAATAAATTCAATAATGGGATTATAAAAGCATTTAAACCGAGTAATAAGGCTTTTCTAGGCATGAGTGACTATAAATGATCTTTTCTTGACAATGGATGGCTTTCGCTTCACGTTTCTCGAGGTAAATAATCATTTACATTTTGTTTTAATCAAAAAATGTAAAAAGATTCAAATTAAATTCAATTAGGGAATTATAAAAGCATTTAAAGCGAGTATTAAGGATTTTATAGGCATGAGTGACTATAAATGAACTTTTCTTGACAATGGATGGCTTTTGCTCCACGTTTCCCGAGGCAAACAATCAATTACAATCTGTTTTAATCAAAAAATGTAAAAAAAATTCAAAATAAATTCGATAATGGGATTATAAAAGTATTTAAACCGAGTAATAAGGCTTTTCTAGGAATGAGTGACTATAAATGATCTTTTCTTGACAATGGATGGCTTTCGCTCCATGTTTCCCGAGGTAAACAATAAATTACAATCTGTTTTAATCAAAAAATGTAAAAAAGAATTCAAAATAAATTCAATAATGGGATTATAAAAGCATTTAAACCGAGTAATAAGGCTTTTCTAGTTATGAGTGACTCTAAATGATCTTTTCTTGACAATGGATGGCTTTTGCTTCACGTTTCCCGAGGCAAACAATCAATTACAATCTATTTTAATCAAAAAATGTAAAAACATTTCAAAATAAATTCAATAATGGGATTATAAAAGCATTTAAACCGAGTAATAAGGCTTTTCTAGGCATGAGTGACTATAAATGATCTTTTCTTGACAATGGATGGCTTTCGCTTCACGTTTCTCGAGGTAAATAATCAAGTACAATTTGTTTTAATAAAAAAATGTAAAAAGATTCAAATTAAATCCAATTATGGATATATAAAAGCATTTAAAGCGAGTATTAAGGATTTTATAGGCATGAGTGACTATAAATGAACTTTTCTTGACAATGGATGGCTTTCGCTCCACGTTTCCCGAGGTAAACAATCAATTACAATCTGTTTTAATCAAAAAATGTAAAAACAATTCAAAATAAATTCAATAATGGGATTATAAAAGCATTTAAACCGAGTAATAAGGCTTTTCTAGGCATGAGTGACTATAAATGATCTTTTCCTGACAATGGATCGCTTTCGCTCCACGTTTCCCGAGGCAAACAATCAATTACAATCTGTTTTAATCAAAAAATGTAAAAACAATTCAAAATAAATTCAATAATGGGATTATAAAAGCATTTAAACCGAGTAATAAGGCTTTTCTAGGCATGAGTTACTATAAATGATCTTTTCCTGACAATGGATGGCTTTCGCTCCACGTTTCCCGAGGTAAACAATCAATTACAATCTGTTTTAATCAAAAAATGTAAAAACAATTCAAAATAAATTCAATAATGGGATTATAAAAGTATTTAAACCGAGTAATAAGGCTTTTCTAGGCATAAGTGACTATAAATGATCTTTTCTTGACAATGGATGGCCTTTGCTCAACGTTTCCCGAGATAAACAATCAATTACAATCTGTTTTAATCAAAAATGTAAAAAAAAAATTCAAAATAAATTCAATAATGGGATTATTAAAGCATTTAAACCGAGTAATAAGGCTTTTCTAGGCATGAGTGACTATAAATGAACTTTTCTTGATAATGAATGGCTTTCGCTCCATGTTTCCCGAGGTAAACAATCAATTACAATCTGTTTTAATCAAAAAATGTAAAAACAATTCAAAATAAATTCAATAATGGCATTATAAAAGTATTTAAACCTAGTAATAAGGCTTTTCTAGGCATGAGTGACTATAAATGATCTTTTCTTGACAATGAATGGCTTTCGCTCCACGTTTCCCAAGATAAACAATCAATTACAATCTGTTTTAATCAAAAAATGTAAAAACATTTCAAAATAAATTCAATAATGTGATTATAAAAGCATTTAAACCGAGTAATAAGGCTTTTCTAGGCATGAGTGACTATAAATGATCTTTTCCTGACAATGGATGGCTTTCGCTCCACATTTCCCGAGATAAACAATCAATTACAATCTGTTTTAATCAAAAATGTAAAAGAAATTCAAAATAAATTCAATAATGGGATTATTAAAGCATTTAAACCGAGTAATAAGGCTTTTCTAAGCATGTGTGACTATAAATGAACTTTTCTTGACAATGGATGGCTTTCGCTCCATGTTTCCCGAGGCAAAGAATCAATTACAATATGTTTTAATCAAAAAATATAAAAAAAAATTCAAAATAAATTCAATAATGGGATTATAAAAGCATTTAAACCGAGTAATAAGGCTTTTCTTGTTATGAGTGACTCTAAATGATCTTTTCTTGACAATGGATGACTTTTGCTCCACGTTTCCCGAGGCAAACAATCATTACAATCTGTTTTAATCAAAAAATGTAAAAACAATTCAAAATAAATTCAATAATGGGATTATAAAAGTATTTAAACCGAGTAATAAGCCTTTTCTAGGCATGAGTGACTATAAATGAACGTTTCTTGACAATGGATGGCTTTCGCTCCATGTTTCCCGAGGTAAACAATCAATTACAATATGTTTTAATCAAAAAATGTAAAAACAATTCAAAATAAATTCAATAATGGGATTATAAAAGTATTTAAACCGAGTAATAAGGCTTTTCTAGGCATGAGTGACTATAAATGATCTTTTCTTGACAATGGATGGCTTTCGCTCCACGTTTCCCGAGATAAACAATCAATTACAATCTGTTTTAATCAAAAATGTAAAAAAAAATTCAAAATAAATTCAATAATGGGATTATTAAAGCATTTAAACCGAGTAATAAGGCTTTTCTACGCATGAGTGACTATAAATGAACTTTTCTTGACAATGGATGGCTTTCGCTCCATGTTTCCCGAGGTAAACAATCAATTACAATATGTTTTAATAAAAAAATGTAAAAAAAAAATTCAAAATAAATTCAATAATGGGATTATAAAAGCATTTAAACCGAGTAATAAGGCTTTTCTAGTTATGAGTGACTCTAAATGATCTTTTCTAAGCATGAGTGACTGTAAATGATCTATTCTTGACAATGGTTGGCTTTTGCTCCACGTTTCCCGAGGTAAACAATCAACTTCAATCTGTTTTAATCAAAAAATGTAAAAACATTTCAAAATAAATTTAATAATGGGATTATAAAAGCATTTAAACCGAGTAATAAGGCTTTTCTAGGCATGAGTGACTATAAATGATCTTTTCCTGACAATTGATGGCTTTCGCTCCACGTTTCCCGAGGCAAACAATCAGTTACAATCTGTTTTAATCAAAATATGTAAAAACAATTCAAAATAAATTCAATAATGGGATTATAAAAGCATTTAAACCGAGTAATAAGGCTTTTCTAGGCATGAGTGACTATAAATGATCTTTTCTTGACAATGGATGGCTTTCGCTCCATGTTTCCCGAGATAAACAATCAATTACAATCTGTTTTAATCAAAAATGTAAAAAAAATTCAAAATAAATTCAATAATGGGATTATAAAAGCATTTAAACCGAGTAATAAGGCTTTTCTAGGCATGAGTGACTATAAATGATCTTTTCTTGACAATGGATGGCTTTCGCTCCGCGTTTCCCGAGATAAACAATCAATTACAATCTGTTTTAATCAAAAATGTAAAAAAAATTCAAAATAAATTCAATAATGGGATTCTACAAGCATTTAAACCGAGTAATAAGGCTTTTCTAGGCATGAGTGACTATAAATGATCTTTTCTTGACAATGGATGGCTTTCGCTTCACGTTTCTCGAGGTAAATAATCAATTACATTTTGTTTTAATCAAAAAATGTAAAAAGATTCAAATTAAATTCAATTACGGAATTATAAAAGCATTTAAAGCGAGTATTAAGGATTTTATAGGCATGAGTGACTATAAATGAACTTTTCTTGACAATGGATGGCTTTTGCTCCACGTTTCCCGAGGCAAACAATCAATTACAATCTGTTTTAATCAAAAAATGTAAAAACAATTCAAAATAAATTCAATAATGGGATTATAAAAGTATTTAAACCGAGTAATAAGGCTTTTCTAGGCATGAGTGACTATAAATGATCTTTTCTTGACAATGGATGGCTTTCGCTCCATGTTTCCTGAGGTAAACAATCAATTACAATCTGTTTTAATCAAAAAATGTAAAAAAAAATTCAAAATAAATTCAATAATGGGATTATAAAAGCATTAAAACCGAGTAATAAGGCTTTTCTAGTTATGAGTGACTCTAAATGATCTTTTCTTGATAATGGATGGCTTTTGCTCCACGTTTCCCGAGGCAAACAATCAATTACAATCTGTTTTAATTAAAAAATGTAAAAACATTTCAAAATAAATTCAATAATGGGATTATAAAAGCATTTAAACCGAGTAATAAGGCTTTTCTAGGCATGAGTGACTATAAATGATCTTTTCCTGACAATGGATGGCTTTCGCTCCATGTTTCCCGAGGCAAACAATCAATTACAATCTGTTTTTATCAAAAAATGTAAAAACAATTCAAAATAAATTCAATAATGGGATTATAAAAGCATTTAAACCGAGTAATAAGGCTTTTCTAGGCATGAGTGACTATAAATGATCTTTTCCTGACAATGGATGGCTTTCGCTCCACGTTTCCCGAGGCAAACAATCAATTACAATTTGTTTTAATCAAAAAATGTAAAAACAATTCAAAATAAATTCAATAATGAGATTATAAAAGTATTTAAACCGAGTAATAAGGCTTTTCTAGGCATGAGTGACTATAAATGATCTTTTCCTGACAATGGATGGCTTTCGCTCCACGTTTCCCGAGGCAAACAATCAATTACAATCTGTTTTAATCAAAAAATGTAAAAACAATTCAAAATAAATTCAATAATGGGATTATAAAAGTATTTAAACCGAGTAATAAGGCTTTTCTAGGCATGAGTAACAATAAATGATCTTTTCCTGACAATGGATGGCTTTCGCTCCACGTTTCCCGAGGCAAACAATCAATTACAATCTGTTTTAATCAAAAAATGTAAAAACAATTCAAAATAAATTCAATAATGGGATTATAAAAGTATTTAAACCGAGTAATAAGGCTTTTCTAGGCATGAGTGACTATAAATGATCTTTTCTTGACAATGGATGGCTTTCGCTCCACGTTTCCCGAGGTAAACAATCAATTACAATCTGTTTTAATCAAAAAATGTAAAAACAATTCAAAATAAATTCAATAATGGGATTATAAAAGCATTTAAACCGAGTAATAAGGCTTTTCTAGGCATGAGTGACTATAAATGATGTTTTCCTGACAATGGATCGCTTTCGCTCCAAGTTTCCCGAGGCAAACAATCAATTACAATCTGTTTTAATCAAAAAATGTAAAAACAATTCAAAATAAATTCAATAATGGGATTATAAAAGCATTTAAACCGAGTAATAAGGCTTTTCTAGGCATGAGTGACTATAAATGATCTTTTCCTGACAATGGATGGCTTTCGCTCCACGTTTCCCGAGGTAAACAATCAATTACAATCTGTTTTAATCAAAAAATGTAAAAACAATTCAAAATAAATTCAATAATGGGATTATAAAAGTATTTAAACCGAGTAATAAGGCTTTTCTAGGCATAAGTGACTATAAATGATCTTTTCTTGACAATGGATGGCCTTCGCTCCACGTTTCCCGAGATAAACAATCAATTACAATCTGTTTTAATCAAAAATGTAAAAAAAAAATTCAAAATAAATTCAATAATGGGATTATTAAAGCATTTAAACCGAGTAATAAGGCTTTTCTAGGCATGAGTGACTATAAATGAACTTTTCTTGACAATGAATGGCTTTCGCTCCATGTTTCCCGAGGTAAACAATCAATTACAATCTGTTTTAATCAAAAAATGTAAAAACAATTCAAAATAAATTCAATAATGGCATTATAAAAGTATTTAAACCCAGTAATAAGGCTTTTCTAGGCATGAGTGACTATAAATGATCTTTTCTTAACAATGAATGGCTTTCGCTCCACGTTTCCCAAGATAAACAATCAATTACAATCTGTTTTAATCAAAAAATGTAAAAACATTTCAAAATAAATTCAATAATGTGATTATAAAAGCATTTAAACCGAGTAATAAGGCTTTTCTAGGCATGAGTGACTATAAATGATCTTTTCCTGACAATGGATGGCTTTCGCTCCACATTTCCCGAGATAAACAATCAATTACAATCTGTTTTAATCAAAAATGTAAAAGAAATTCAAAATAAATTCAATAATGGGATTATTAAAGCATTTAAACCGAGTAATAAGGCTTTTCTAAGCATGTGTGACTATAAATGAACTTTTCTTGACAATGGATGGCTTTCGCTCCATGTTTCCCGAGGCAAAGAATCAATTACAATATGTTTTAATCAAAAAATATAAAAAAAAATTCAAAATAAATTCAATAATGGGATTATAAAAGCATTTAAACCGAGTAATAAGGCTTTTCTTGTTATGAGTGACTCTAAATGATCTTTTCTTGACAATGGATGACTTTTGCTCCACGTTTCCCGAGGCAAACAATCAATTACAATCTGTTTTAATCAAAAAATGTAAAAACAATTCAAAATAAATTCAATAATGGGATTATAAAAGTATTTAAATCGAGTAATAAGCCTTTTCTAGGCATGAGTGACTATAAATGAACGTTTCTTGACAATGGATGGCTTTCGCCTCATGTTTCCCGAGGTAAACAATCAATTACAATATGTTTTAATCAAAAAATGTAAAAACAATTCAAAATAAATTCAATAATGGGATTATAAAAGTATTTAAACCGAGTAATAAGGCTTTTCTAGGCATGAGTGACTATAAATGATCTTTTCTTGACAATGGATGGCTTTCGCTCCACGTTTCCTGAGATAAACAATCAATTACAATCTGTTTTAATCAAAAATGTAAAAAAAAATTCAAAATAAATTCAATAATGGGATTATTAAAGCATTTAAACCGAGTAATAAGGCTTTTCTACGCATGAGTGACTATAAATGAACTTTTCTTGACAATGGATGGCTTTCGCTCCATGTTTCCCGAGGTAAACAATCAATTACAATATGTTTTAATAAAAAAATGTAAAAAAAAAATTCAAAATAAATTCAATAATGGGATTATAAAAGCATTTAAACCGAGTAATAAGGCTTTTCTAGTTATGAGTGACTCTAAATGATCTTTTCTAAGCATGAGTGACTGTAAATGATCTATTCTTGACAATGGTTGGCTTTTGCTCCACGTTTCCCGAGGTAAACAATCAACTACAATCTGTTTTAATCAAAAAATGTAAAAACATTTCAAAATAAATTTAATAATGGGATTATAAAAGCATTTAAACCGAGTAATAAGGCTTTTCTAGGCATGAGTGACTATAAATGATCTTTTCCTGACAATTGATGGCTTTCGCTCCACGTTTCCCGAGGCAAACAATCAGTTACAATCTGTTTTAATCAAAATATGTAAAAACAATTCAAAATAAATTCAATAATGGGATTATAAAAGCATTTAAACCGAGTAATAAGGCTTTTCTAGGCATGAGTGACTATAAATGATCTTTTCTTGACAATGGATGGCTTTCGCTCCACGTTTCCCGAGATAAACAATCAATTACAATCTGTTTTAATCAAAAATGTAAAAAAAATTCAAAATAAATTCAATAATGGGATTATAAAAGCATTTAAACCGAGTAATAAGGCTTTTCTAGGCATGAGTGACTATAAATGATCTTTTCTTGACAATGGATGGCTTTCGCTCCGCGTTTCCCGAGATAAACAATCAATTACAATCTGTTTTAATCAAAAATGTAAAAAAAATTCAAAATAAATTCAATAATGGGATTATAAAAGCATTTTAACCGAGTAATAAGGCTTTTCTAGGCATGAGTGACTATAAATGCTCTTTTCTTGACAATGGATGGCTTTCGCTCCACGTTTCCCGAGATAAACAATCAATTACAATCTTTTTTAATCAAAATATGTAAAAACAATTCAAAATAAATTCAATAATGGGATTATAAAAGCATTTAAACCGAGTAATAAGGCTTTTCTAGGCATGAGTGACTATAAATGATCTTTTCTTGACAATGGATGGCTTTCGCTTCACGTTTCTCGAGGTAAATAATCAATTACATTTTGTTTTAATCAAAAAATGTAAAAAGATTCAAATTAAATTCAATTACGGAATTATAAAAGCATTTAAAGCGAGTATTAAGGATTTTATAGGCATGAGTGACTATAAATGAACTTTTCTTGACAATGGATGGCTTTTGCTCCACGTTTCCCGAGGCAAACAATCAATTACAATCTGTTTTAATCAAAAAATGTAAAAACAATTCAAAATAAATTCAATAATGGGATTATAAAAGTATTTAAACCGAGTAATAAGGCTTTTCTAGGCATGAGTGACTATAAATGATCTTTTCTTGACAATGGATGGCTTTCGCTCCATGTTTCCTGAGGTAAACAATCAATTACAATCTGTTTTAATCAAAAAATGTAAAAAAAAATTCAAAATAAATTCAATAATGGGATTATAAAAGCATTAAAACCGAGTAATAAGGCTTTTCTAGTTATGAGTGACTCTAAATGATCTTTTCTTGATAATGGATGGCTTTTGCTCCACGTTTCCCGAGGCAAACAATCAATTACAATCTGTTTTAATTAAAAAATGTAAAAACATTTCAAAATAAATTCAATAATGGGATTATAAAAGCATTTAAACCGAGTAATAAGGCTTTTCTAGGCATGAGTGACTATAAATGATCTTTTCCTGACAATGGATGGCTTTCGCTCCATGTTTCCCGAGGCAAACAATCAATTACAATCTGTTTTTATCAAAAAATGTAAAAACAATTCAAAATAAATTCAATAATGGGATTATAAAAGCATTTAAACCGAGTAATAAGGCTTTTCTAGGCATGAGTGACTATAAATGATCTTTTCCTGACAATGGATGGCTTTCGCTCCACGTTTCCCGAGGCAAACAATCAATTACAATTTGTTTTAATCAAAAAATGTAAAAACAATTCAAAATAAATTCAATAATGAGATTATAAAAGTATTTAAACCGAGTAATAAGGCTTTTCTAGGCATGAGTGACTATAAATGATCTTTTCCTGACAATGGATGGCTTTCGCTCCACGTTTCCCGAGGCAAACAATCAATTACAATCTGTTTTAATCAAAAAATGTAAAAACAATTCAAAATAAATTCAATAATGGGATTATAAAAGTATTTAAACCGAGTAATAAGGCTTTTCTAGGCATGAGTAACAATAAATGATCTTTTCCTGACAATGGATGGCTTTCGCTCCACGTTTCCCGAGGCAAACAATCAATTACAATCTGTTTTAATCAAAAAATGTAAAAACAATTCAAAATAAATTCAATAATGGGATTATAAAAGTATTTAAACCGAGTAATAAGGCTTTTCTAGGCATGAGTGACTATAAATGATCTTTTCTTGACAATGGATGGCTTTCGCTCCACGTTTCCCGAGGTAAACAATCAATTACAATCTGTTTTAATCAAAAAATGTAAAAACAATTCAAAATAAATTCAATAATGGGATTATAAAAGCATTTAAACCGAGTAATAAGGCTTTTCTAGGCATGAGTGACTATAAATGATGTTTTCCTGACATAGGATCGCTTTCGCTCCAAGTTTCCCGAGGCAAACAATCAATTACAATCTGTTTTAATCAAAAAATGTAAAAACAATTCAAAATAAATTCAATAATGGGATTATAAAAGCATTTAAACCGAGTAATAAGGCTTTTCTAGGCATGAGTGACTATAAATGATCTTTTCCTGACAATGGATGGCTTTCGCTCCACGTTTCCCGAGGTAAACAATCAATTACAATCTGTTTTAATCAAAAAATGTAAAAACAATTCAAAATAAATTCAATAATGGGATTATAAAAGTATTTAAACCGAGTAATAAGGCTTTTCTAGGCATAAGTGACTATAAATGATCTTTTCTTGACAATGGATGGCCTTCGCTCCACGTTTCCCGAGATAAACAATCAATTACAATCTGTTTTAATCAAAAATGTAAAAAAAAAATTCAAAATAAATTCAATAATGGGATTATTAAAGCATTTAAACCGAGTAATAAGGCTTTTCTAGGCATGAGTGACTATAAATGAACTTTTCTTGACAATGAATGGCTTTCGCTCCATGTTTCCCGAGGTAAACAATCAATTACAATCTGTTTTAATCAAAAAATGTAAAAACAATTCAAAATAAATTCAATAATGGCATTATAAAAGTATTTAAACCCAGTAATAAGGCTTTTCTAGGCATGAGTGACTATAAATGATCTTTTCTTGACAATGAATGGCTTTCGCTCCACGTTTCCCAAGATAAACAATCAATTACAATCTGTTTTAATCAAAAAATGTAAAAACATTTCAAAATAAATTCAATAATGTGATTATAAAAGCATTTAAACCGAGTAATAAGGCTTTTCTAGGCATGAGTGACTATAAATGATCTTTTCCTGACAATGGATGGCTTTCGCTCCACATTTCCCGAGATAAACAATCAATTACAATCTGTTTTAATCAAAAATGTAAAAGAAATTCAAAATAAATTCAATAATGGGATTATTAAAGCATTTAAACCGAGTAATAAGGCTTTTCTAAGCATGTGTGACTATAAATGAACTTTTCTTGACAATGGATGGCTTTCGCTCCATGTTTCCCGAGGCAAAGAATCAATTACAATATGTTTTAATCAAAAAATATAAAAAAAAATTCAAAATAAATTCAATAATGGGATTATAAAAGCATTTAAACCGAGTAATAAGGCTTTTCTTGTTATGAGTGACTCTAAATGATCTTTTCTTGACAATGGATGACTTTTGCTCCACGTTTCCCGAGGCAAACAATCAATTACAATCTGTTTTAATCAAAAAATGTAAAAACAATTCAAAATAAATTCAATAATGGGATTATAAAAGTATTTAAATCGAGTAATAAGCCTTTTCTAGGCATGAGTGACTATAAATGAACGTTTCTTGACAATGGATGGCTTTCGCCTCATGTTTCCCGAGGTAAACAATCAATTACAATATGTTTTAATCAAAAAATGTAAAAACAATTCAAAATAAATTCAATAATGGGATTATAAAAGTATTTAAACCGAGTAATAAGGCTTTTCTAGGCATGAGTGACTATAAATGATCTTTTCTTGACAATGGATGGCTTTCGCTCCACGTTTCCCGAGATAAACAATCAATTACAATCTGTTTTAATCAAAAATGTAAAAAAAAATTCAAAATAAATTCAATAATGGGATTATTAAAGCCTTTAAACCGAGTAATAAGGCTTTTCTACGCATGAGTGACTATAAATGAACTTTTCTTGACAATGGATGGCTTTCGCTCCATGTTTCCCGAGGTAAACAATCAATTACAATATGTTTTAATAAAAAAATGTAAAAAAAAAATTCAAAATAAATTCAATAATGGGATTATAAAAGCATTTAAACCGAGTAATAAGGCTTTTCTAGTTATGAGTGACTCTAAATGATCTTTTCTAAGCATGAGTGACTGTAAATGATCTATTCTTGACAATGGTTGGCTTTTGCTCCACGTTTCCCGAGGTAAACAATCAACTACAATCTGTTTTAATCAAAAAATGTAAAAACATTTCAAAATAAATTTAATAATGGGATTATAAAAGCATTTAAACCGAGTAATAAGGCTTTTCTAGGCATGAGTGACTATAAATGATCTTTTCCTGACAATTGATGGCTTTCGCTCCACGTTTCCCGAGGCAAACAATCAGTTACAATCTGTTTTAATCAAAATATGTAAAAACAATTCAAAATAAATTCAATAATGGGATTATAAAAGCATTTAAACCGAGTAATAAGGCTTTTCTAGGCATGAGTGACTATAAATGATCTTTTCTTGACAATGGATGGCTTTCGCTCCACGTTTCCCGAGATAAACAATCAATTACAATCTGTTTTAATCAAAAATGTAAAAAAAATTCAAAATAAATTCAATAATGGGATTATAAAAGCATTTAAACCGAGTAATAAGGCTTTTCTAGGCATGAGTGACTATAAATGATCTTTTCTTGACAATGGATGGCTTTCGCTCCGCGTTTCCCGAGATAAACAATCAATTACAATCTGTTTTAATCAAAAATGTAAAAAAAATTCAAAATAAATTCAATAATGGGATTATAAAAGCATTTTAACCGAGTAATAAGGCTTTTCTAGGCATGAGTGACTATAAATGCTCTTTTCTTGACAATGGATGGCTTTCGCTCCACGTTTCCCGAGATAAACAATCAATTACAATCTTTTTTAATCAAAATATGTAAAAACAATTCAAAATAAATTCAATAATGGGATTATAAAAGCATTTAAACCGAGTAATAAGGCTTTTCTAGGCATGAGTGACTATAAATGATCTTTTCTTGACAATGGATGGCTTTCGCTTCACGTTTCTCGAGGTAAATAATCAATTACATTTTGTTTTAATCAAAAAATGTAAAAAGATTCAAATTAAATTCAATTATGGAATTATAAAAGCATTTAAAGCGAGTATTAAGGATTTTATAGGCATGAGTGACTATAAATGAACTTTTCTTGACAATGGATGGCTTTTGCTCCACGTTTCCCGAGGCAAACAATCGATTACAATCTGTTTTAATCAAAAAATGTAAAAACAATTCAAAATAAATTCAATAATGGGATTATAAAAGTATTTAAACCGAGTAATAAGGCTTTTCTAGGCATGAGTGACTATAAATGATCTTTTCTTGACAATGGATGGCTTTCGCTCCACGTTTCCCGAGATAAACAATCAATTACAATCTGTTTTAATCAAAAATGTAAAAAAAATTCAAAATAAATTCAATAATGGTATTATAAAAGCATTTAAACCGAGTAATAATGCTTTTCTAGTTATGAGTGACTTTAAATGATCTTTTCTTGACAATGGATGGCTTTCGCTCCATGTTTCCTGAGGTAAACAATCAATTACAATCTGTTTTAATCAAAAAATGTTAAAAAAAAATTCAAAATAAATTCAATAATGGGATTATAAAAGCATTTAAACCGAGTAATAAGGCTTTTCTAGTTATGAGTGACTCTAAATGATCTTTTCTTGACAATGGATGGCTTTTGCTCCACGTTTCCAGAGGCAAACAATCAATTACAATCTCTTTTAATCAAAAAATGTAAAAACATTTCAAAATAAATTCAATAATGGGATTATAAAAGCATTTAAACCGAGTAATAAGGCTTTTCTAGGCATGAGTGACTATAAATGATCTTTTCTTGACAATGGATGGCTTTCGATCCACGTTTCCCGAGATAAACAATCAATTACAATCTGTTTTAATCAAAAATGTAAAAAAAATTCAAAATAAATTCAATAATGGGATTATAAAAGCATTTAAACCGAGTAATAAGGCTTTTCTAGGCATGAGTGACTATAAATGATCTTTTCTTGACAATGGATGGCTTTCGCTTCACATTTCTCGAGGTAAATAATCATTTACATTTTGTTTTAATCAAAAAATGTAAAAAGATTCAAATTAAATTCAATTAGGGAATTATAAAAGCATTTAAAGCGAGTATTAAGGATTTTATAGGCATGAGTGACTATAAATGAACTTTTCTTGACAATGGATGGCTTTTGCTCCACGTTTCCCGAGGCAAACAATCAATTACAATCTGTTTTAATCAAAAAATGTAAAAACAATTCAAAATAAATTCGATAATGGGATTATAAAAGTATTTAAACCGAGTAATAAGGCTTTTCTAGGAATGAGTGACTATAAATGATCTTTTCTTGACAATGGATGGCTTTCGCTCCATGTTTCCCGAGGTAAACAATCAATTACAATCTGTTTTAATCAAAAAATGTAAAAAAGAATTCAAAATAAATTCAATAATGGGATTATAAAAGCATTTAAACCGAGTAATAAGGCTTTTCTAGTTATGAGTGACTCTAAATGATCTTTTCTTGACAATGGATGGCTTTTGCTTCACGTTTCCCGAGGCAAACAATCAATTACAATCTATTTTAATCAAAAAATGTAAAAACATTTCAAAATAAATTCAATAATGGGATTATAAAAGCATTTAAACCGAGTAATAAGGCTTTTCTAGGCATGAGTGACTATAAATGATCTTTTCTTGACAATGGATGGCTTTCGCTTCACGTTTCTCGAGGTAAATAATCAAGTACAATTTGTTTTAATAAAAAAATGTAAAAAGATTCAAATTAAATTCAATTATGGATATATAAAAGCATTTAAAGCGAGTATTAAGGATTTTATAGGCATGAGTGACTATAAATGAACTTTTCTTGACAATGGATGGCTTTCGCTCCACGTTTCCCGAGGTAAACAATCAATTACAATCTGTTTTAATCAAAAAATGTAAAAACAATTCAAAATAAATTCAATAATGGGATTATAAAAGCATTTAAACCGAGTAATAAGGCTTTTCTAGGCATGAGTGACTATAAATGATCTTTTCCTGACAATGGATCGCTTTCGCTCCACGTTTCCCGAGGCAAACAATCAATTACAATCTGTTTTAATCAAAAAATGTAAAAACAATTCAAAATAAATTCAATAATGGGATTATAAAAGCATTTAAACCGAGTAATAAGGCTTTTCTAGGCATGAGTTACTATAAATGATCTTTTCCTGACAATGGATGGCTTTCGCTCCACGTTTCCCGAGGTAAACAATCAATTACAATCTGTTTTAATCAAAAAATGTAAAAATAATTCAAAATAAATTCAATAATGGGATTATAAAAGTATTTAAACCGAGTAATAAGGCTTTTCTAGGCATAAGTGACTATAAATGATCTTTTCTTGACAATGGATGGCCTTCGCTCAACGTTTCCCGAGATAAACAATCAATTACAATCTGTTTTAATCAAAAATGTAAAAAAAAAATTCAAAATAAATTCAATAATGGGATTATTAAAGCATTTAAACCGAGTAATAAGGCTTTTCTAGGCATGAGTGACTATAAATGAACTTTTCTTGATAATGAATGGCTTTCGCTCCATGTTTCCCGAGGTAAACAATCAATTACAATCTGTTTTAATCAAAAAATGTAAAAACAATTCAAAATAAATTCAATAATGGCATTATAAAAGTATTTAAACCTAGTAATAAGGCTTTTCTAGGCATGAGTGACTATAAATGATCTTTTCTTGACAATGAATGGCTTTCGCTCCACGTTTCCCAAGATAAACAATCAATTACAATCTGTTTTAATCAAAAAATGTAAAAACATTTCAAAATAAATTCAATAATGTGATTATAAAAGCATTTAAACCGAGTAATAAGGCTTTTCTAGGCATGAGTGACTATAAATGATCTTTTCCTGACAATGGATGGCTTTCGCTCCACATTTCCCGAGATAAACAATCAATTACAATCTGTTTTAATCAAAAATGTAAAAGAAATTCAAAATAAATTCAATAATGGGATTATTAAAGCATTTAAACCGAGTAATAAGGCTTTTCTAAGCATGTGTGACTATAAATGAACTTTTCTTGACAATGGATGGCTTTCGCTCCATGTTTCCCGAGGCAAAGAATCAATTACAATATGTTTTAATCAAAAAATATAAAAAAAAATTCAAAATAAATTCAATAATGGGATTATAAAAGCATTTAAACCGAGTAATAAGGCTTTTCTTGTTATGAGTGAATCTAAATAATCTTTTCTTGACAATGGATGACTTTTGCTCCACGTTTCCCGAGGCAAACAATCAATTACAATCTGTTTTAATCAAAAAATGTAAAAACAATTCAAAATAAATTCAATAATGGGATTATAAAAGTATTTAAACCGAGTAATAAGCCTTTTCTAGGCATGAGTGACTATAAATGAACGTTTCTTGACAATGGATGGCTTTCGCTCCATGTTTCCCGAGGTAAACAATCAATTACAATATGTTTTAATCAAAAAATGTAAAAACAATTCAAAATAAATTCAATAATGGGATTATAAAAGTATTTAAACCGAGTAATAAGGCTTTTCTAGGCATGAGTGACTATAAATGATCTTTTCTTGACAATGGATGGCTTTCGCTCCACGTTTCCCGAGATAAACAATCAATTACAATCTGTTTTAATCAAAAATGTAAAAAAAAATTCAAAATAAATTCAATAATGGGATTATTAAAGCATTTAAACCAAGTAATAAGGCTTTTCTACGCATGAGTGACTATAAATGAACTTTTCTTGACAATGGATGGCTTTCGCTCCATGTTTCCCGAGGTAAACAATCAATTACAATATGTTTTAATAAAAAAATGTAAAAAAAAAATTCAAAATAAATTCAATAATGGGATTATAAAAGCATTTAAACCGAGTAATAAGGCTTTTCTAGTTATGAGTGACTCTAAATGATCTTTTCTAAGCATGAGTGACTGTAAATGATCTATTCTTGACAATGGTTGGCTTTTGCTCCACGTTTCCCGAGGTAAACAATCAACTACAATCTGTTTTAATCAAAAAATGTAAAAACATTTCAAAATAAATTTAATAATGGGATTATAAAAGCATTTGAACCGAGTAATAAGGCTTTTCTAGGCATGAGTGACTATAAATGATCTTTTCCTGACAATTGATGGCTTTCGCTCCACGTTTCCCGAGGCAAACAATCAGTTACAATCTGTTTTAATCAAAATATGTAAAAACAATTCAAAATAAATTCAATAATGGGATTATAAAAGCATTTAAACCGAGTAATAAGGCTTTTCTAGGCATGAGTGACTATAAATGATCTTTTCTTGACAATGGATGGCTTTCGCTCCATGTTTCCCGAGATAAACAATCAATTACAATCTGTTTTAATCAAAAATGTAAAAAAAATTCAAAATAAATTCAATAATGGGATTATAAAAGCATTTGAACCGAGTAATAAGGCTTTTCTAGGCATGAGTGACTATAAATGATCTTTTCTTGACAATGGATGGCTTTCGCTCCGCGTTTCCCGAGATAAACAATCAATTACAATCTGTTTTAATCAAAAATGTAAAAAAAATTCAAAATAAATTCAATAATGGGATTATAAAAGCATTTTAACCGAGTAATAAGGCTTTTCTAGGCATGAGTGACTATAAATGCTCTTTTCTTGACAATGGATGGCTTTCGCTCCACGTTTCCCGAGATAAACAATCAATTACAATCTGTTTTAATCAAAAATGTAAAAAAAATTCAAAATAAATTCAATAATGGGATTATAAAAGCATTTAAACCGAGTAATAAGGCTTTTCTAGGCATGAGTGACTATAAATGATCTTTTCTTGACAATGGATGGCTTTCGCTTCACATTTCTCGAGGTAAATAATCATTTACATTTTGTTTTAATCAAAAAATGTAAAAAGATTCAAATTAAATTCAATTAGGGAATTATAAAAGCATTTAAAGCGAGTATTAAGGATTTTATAGGCATGAGTGACTATAAATGAACTTTTCTTGACAATGGATGGCTTTTGCTCCACGTTTCCCGAGGCAAACAATCAATTACAATCTGTTTTAATCAAAAAATGTAAAAACAATTCAAAATAAATTCGATAATGGGATTATAAAAGTATTTAAACCGAGTAATAAGGCTTTTCTAGGAATGAGTGACTATAAATGATCTTTTCTTGACAATGGATGGCTTTCGCTCCATGTTTCCCGAGGTAAACAATCAATTACAATCTGTTTTAATCAAAAAATGTAAAAAAGAATTCAAAATAAATTCAATAATGGGATTATAAAAGCATTTAAACCGAGTAATAAGGCTTTTCTAGTTATGAGTGACTCTAAATGATCTTTTCTTGACAATGGATGACTTTTGCTTCACGTTTCCCGAGGCAAACAATCAATTACAATCTATTTTAATCAAAAAATGTAAAAACATTTCAAAATAAATTCAATAATGGGATTATAAAAGCATTTAAACCGAGTAATAAGGCTTTTCTAGGCATGAGTGACTATAAATGATCTTTTCTTGACAATGGATGGCTTTCGCTTCACGTTTCTCGAGGTAAATAATCAAGTACAATTTGTTTTAATAAAAAAATGTAAAAAGATTCAAATTAAATTCAATTATGGATATATAAAAGCATTTAAAGCGAGTATTAAGGATTTTATAGGCATGAGTGACTATAAATGAACTTTTCTTGACAATGGATGGCTTTCGCTCCACGTTTCCCGAGGTAAACAATCAATTACAATCTGTTTTAATCAAAAAATGTAAAAACAATTCAAAATAAATTCAATAATGGGATTATAAAAGCATTTAAACCGAGTAATAAGGCTTTTCTAGGCATGAGTGACTATAAATGATCTTTTCCTGACAATGGATCGCTTTCGCTCCACGTTTCCCGAGGCAAACAATCAATTACAATCTGTTTTAATCAAAAAATGTAAAAACAATTCAAAATAAATTCAATAATGGGATTATAAAAGCATTTAAACCGAGTAATAAGGCTTTTCTAGGCATGAGTTACTATAAATGATCTTTTCCTGACAATGGATGGCTTTCGCTCCACGTTTCCCGAGGTAAACAATCAATTACAATCTGTTTTAATCAAAAAATGTAAAAATAATTCAAAATAAATTCAATAATGGGATTATAAAAGTATTTAAACCGAGTAATAAGGCTTTTCTAGGCATAAGTGACTATAAATGATCTTTTCTTGACAATGGATGGCCTTCGCTCAACGTTTCCCGAGATAAACAATCAATTACAATCTGTTTTAATCAAAAATGTAAAAAAAAAATTCAAAATAAATTCAATAATGGGATTATTAAAGCATTTAAACCGAGTAATAAGGCTTTTCTAGGCATGAGTGACTATAAATGAACTTTTCTTGATAATGAATGGCTTTCGCTCCATGTTTCCCGAGGTAAACAATCAATTACAATCTGTTTTAATCAAAAAATGTAAAAACAATTCAAAATAAATTCAATAATGGCATTATAAAAGTATTTAAACCTAGTAATAAGGCTTTTCTAGGCATGAGTGACTATAAATGATCTTTTCTTGACAATGAATGGCTTTCGCTCCACGTTTCCCAAGATAAACAATCAATTACAATCTGTTTTAATCAAAAAATGTAAAAACATTTCAAAATAAATTCAATAATGTGATTATAAAAGCATTTAAACCGAGTAATAAGGCTTTTCTAGGCATGAGTGACTATAAATGATCTTTTCCTGACAATGGATGGCTTTCGCTCCACATTTCCCGAGATAAACAATCAATTACAATCTGTTTTAATCAAAAATGTAAAAGAAATTCAAAATAAATTCAATAATGGGATTATTAAAGCATTTAAACCGAGTAATAAGGCTTTTCTAAGCATGTGTGACTATAAATGAACTTTTCTTGACAATGGATGGCTTTCGTTCCATGTTTCCCGAGGCAAAGAATCAATTACAATATGTTTTAATCAAAAAATATAAAAAAAAATTCAAAATAAATTCAATAATGGGATTATAAAAGCATTTAAACCGAGTAATAAGGCTTTTCTTGTTATGAGTGAATCTAAATGATCTTTTCTTGACAATGGATGACTTTTGCTCCACGTTTCCCGAGGCAAACAATCAATTACAATCTGTTTTAATCAAAAAATGTAAAAACAATTCAAAATAAATTCAATAATGGGATTATAAAAGTATTTAAACCGAGTAATAAGCCTTTTCTAGGCATGAGTGACTATAAATGAACGTTTCTTGACAATGGATGGCTTTCGCTCCATGTTTCCCGAGGTAAACAATCAATTACAATATGTTTTAATCAAAAAATGTAAAAACAATTCAAAATAAATTCAATAATGGGATTATAAAAGTATTTAAACCGAGTAATAAGGCTTTTCTAGGCATGAGTGACTATAAATGATCTTTTCTTGACAATGGATGGCTTTCGCTCCACGTTTCCCGAGATAAACAATCAATTACAATCTGTTTTAATCAAAAATGTAAAAAAAAATTCAAAATAAATTCAATAATGGGATTATTAAAGCATTTAAACCAAGTAATAAGGCTTTTCTACGCATGAGTGACTATAAATGAACTTTTCTTGACAATGGATGGCTTTTGCTCCATGTTTCCCGAGGTAAACAATCAATTACAATATGTTTTAATAAAAAAATGTAAAAAAAAAATTCAAAATAAATTCAATAATGGGATTATAAAAGCATTTAAACCGAGTAATAAGGCTTTTCTAGTTATGAGTGACTCTAAATGATCTTTTCTAAGCATGAGTGACTGTAAATGATCTATTCTTGACAATGGTTGGCTTTTGCTCCACGTTTCCCGAGGTAAACAATCAACTACAATCTGTTTTAATCAAAAAATGTAAAAACATTTCAAAATAAATTTAATAATGGGATTATAAAAGCATTTGAACCGAGTAATAAGGCTTTTCTAGGCATGAGTGACTATAAATGATCTTTTCCTGACAATTGATGGCTTTCGCTCCACGTTTCCCGAGGCAAACAATCAGTTACAATCTGTTTTAATCAAAATATGTAAAAACAATTCAAAATAAATTCAATAATGGGATTATAAAAGCATTTAAACCGAGTAATAAGGCTTTTCTAGGCATGAGTGACTATAAATGATCTTTTCTTGACAATGGATGGCTTTCGCTCCATGTTTCCCGAGATAAACAATCAATTACAATCTGTTTTAATCAAAAATGTAAAAAAAATTCAAAATAAATTCAATAATGGGATTATAAAAGCATTTGAACCGAGTAATAAGGCTTTTCTAGGCATGAGTGACTATAAATGATCTTTTCTTGACAATGGATGGCTTTCGCTCCGCGTTTCCCGAGATAAACAATCAATTACAATCTGTTTTAATCAAAAATGTAAAAAAAATTCAAAATAAATTCAATAATGGGATTATAAAAGCATTTTAACCGAGTAATAAGGCTTTTCTAGGCATGAGTGACTATAAATGCTCTTTTCTTGACAATGGATGGCTTTCGCTCCACGTTTCCCGAGATAAACAATCAATTACAATCTGTTTTAATCAAAAATGTAAAAAAAATTCAAAATAAATTCAATAATGGGATTATAAAAGCATTTAAACCGAGTAATAAGGCTTTTCTAGGCATGAGTGACTATAAATGATCTTTTCTTGACAATGGATGGCTTTCGCTTCACATTTCTCGAGGTAAATAATCATTTACATTTTGTTTTAATCAAAAAATGTAAAAAGATTCAAATTAAATTCAATTAGGGAATTATAAAAGCATTTAAAGCGAGTATTAAGGATTTTATAGGCATGAGTGACTATAAATGAACTTTTCTTGACAATGGATGACTTTTTCTCCACGTTTCCCGAGGCAAACAATCAATTACAATCTGTTTTAATCAAAAAATGTAAAAACAATTCAAAATAAATTCGATAATGGGATTATAAAAGTATTTAAACCGAGTAATAAGGCTTTTCTAGGAATGAGTGACTATAAATGATCTTTTCTTGACAATGGATGGCTTTCGCTCCATGTTTCCCGAGGTAAACAATCAATTACAATCTGTTTTAATCAAAAAATGTAAAAAAGAATTCAAAATAAATTCAATAATGGGATTATAAAAGCATTTAAACCGAGTAATAAGGCTTTTCTAGTTATGAGTGACTCTAAATGATCTTTTCTTGACAATGGATGACTTTTGCTTCACGTTTCCCGAGGCAAACAATCAATTACAATCTATTTTAATCAAAAAATGTAAAAACATTTCAAAATAAATTCAATAATGGGATTATAAAAGCATTTAAACCGAGTAATAAGGCTTTTCTAGGCATGAGTGACTATAAATGATCTTTTCTTGACAATGGATGGCTTTCGCTTCACGTTTCTCGAGGTAAATAATCAAGTACAATTTGTTTTAATAAAAAAATGTAAAAAGATTCAAATTAAATTCAATTATGGATATATAAAAGCATTTAAAGCGAGTATTAAGGATTTTATAGGCATGAGTGACTATAAATGAACTTTTCTTGACAATGGATGGCTTTCGCTCCACGTTTCCCGAGGTAAACAATCAATTACAATCTGTTTTAATCAAAAAATGTAAAAACAATTCAAAATAAATTCAATAATGGGATTATAAAAGCATTTAAACCGAGTAATAAGGCTTTTCTAGGCATGAGTGACTATAAATGATCTTTTCCTGACAATGGATCGCTTTCGCTCCACGTTTCCCGAGGCAAACAATCAATTACAATCTGTTTTAATCAAAAAATGTAAAAACAATTCAAAATAAATTCAATAATGGGATTATAAAAGCATTTAAACCGAGTAATAAGGCTTTTCTAGGCATGAGTTACTATAAATGATCTTTTCCTGACAATGGATGGCTTTCGCTCCACGTTTCCCGAGGTAAACAATCAATTACAATCTGTTTTAATCAAAAAATGTAAAAATAATTCAAAATAAATTCAATAATGGGATTATAAAAGTATTTAAACCGAGTAATAAGGCTTTTCTAGGCATAAGTGACTATAAATGATCTTTTCTTGACAATGGATGGCCTTCGCTCAACGTTTCCCGAGATAAACAATCAATTACAATCTGTTTTAATCAAAAATGTAAAAAAAAAATTCAAAATAAATTCAATAATGGGATTATTAAAGCATTTAAACCGAGTAATAAGGCTTTTCTAGGCATGAGTGACTATAAATGAACTTTTCTTGATAATGAATGGCTTTCGCTCCATGTTTCCCGAGGTAAACAATCAATTACAATCTGTTTTAATCAAAAAATGTAAAAACAATTCAAAATAAATTCAATAATGGCATTATAAAAGTATTTAAACCTAGTAATAAGGCTTTTCTAGGCATGAGTGACTATAAATGATCTTTTCTTGACAATGAATGGCTTTCGCTCCACGTTTCCCAAGATAAACAATCAATTACAATCTGTTTTAATCAAAAAATGTAAAAACATTTCAAAATAAATTCAATAATGTGATTATAAAAGCATTTAAACCGAGTAATAAGGCTTTTCTAGGCATGAGTGACTATAAATGATCTTTTCCTGACAATGGATGGCTTTCGCTCCACATTTCCCGAGATAAACAATCAATTACAATCTGTTTTAATCAAAAATGTAAAAGAAATTCAAAATAAATTCAATAATGGGATTATTAAAGCATTTAAACCGAGTAATAAGGCTTTTCTAAGCATGTGTGACTATAAATGAACTTTTCTTGACAATGGATGGCTTTCGCTCCATGTTTCCCGAGGCAAAGAATCAATTACAATATGTTTTAATCAAAAAATATAAAAAAAAATTCAAAATAAATTCAATAATGGGATTATAAAAGCATTTAAACCGAGTAATAAGGCTTTTCTTGTTATGAGTGAATCTAAATGATCTTTTCTTGACAATGGATGACTTTTGCTCCACGTTTCCCGAGGCAAACAATCAATTACAATCTGTTTTAATCAAAAAATGTAAAAACAATTCAAAATAAATTCAATAATGGGATTATAAAAGTATTTAAACCGAGTAATAAGCCTTTTCTAGGCATGAGTGACTATAAATGAACGTTTCTTGACAATGGATGGCTTTCGCTCCATGTTTCCCGAGGTAAACAATCAATTACAATATGTTTTAATCAAAAAATGTAAAAACAATTCAAAATAAATTCAATAATGGGATTATAAAAGTATTTAAACCGAGTAATAAGGCTTTTCTAGGCATGAGTGACTATAAATGATCTTTTCTTGACAATGGATGGCTTTCGCTCCACGTTTCCCGAGATAAACAATCAATTACAATCTGTTTTAATCAAAAATGTAAAAAAAAATTCAAAATAAATTCAATAATGGGATTATTAAAGCATTTAAACCAAGTAATAAGGCTTTTCTACGCATGAGTGACTATAAATGAACTTTTCTTGACAATGGATGGCTTTCGCTCCATGTTTCCCGAGGTAAACAATCAATTACAATATGTTTTAATAAAAAAATGTAAAAAAAAAATTCAAAATAAATTCAATAATGGGATTATAAAAGCATTTAAACCGAGTAATAAGGCTTTTCTAGTTATGAGTGACTCTAAATGATCTTTTCTAAGCATGAGTGACTGTAAATGATCTATTCTTGACAATGGTTGGCTTTTGCTCCACGTTTCCCGAGGTAAACAATCAACTACAATCTGTTTTAATCAAAAAATGTAAAAACATTTCAAAATAAATTTAATAATGGGATTATAAAAGCATTTGAACCGAGTAATAAGGCTTTTCTAGGCATGAGTGACTATAAATGATCTTTTCCTGACAATTGATGGCTTTCGCTCCACGTTTCCCGAGGCAAACAATCAGTTACAATCTGTTTTAATCAAAATATGTAAAAACAATTCAAAATAAATTCAATAATGGGATTATAAAAGCATTTAAACCGAGTAATAAGGCTTTTCTAGGCATGAGTGACTATAAATGATCTTTTCTTGACAATGGATGGCTTTCGCTCCATGTTTCCCGAGATAAACAATCAATTACAATCTGTTTTAATCAAAAATGTAAAAAAAATTCAAAATAAATTCAATAATGGGATTATAAAAGCATTTGAACCGAGTAATAAGGCTTTTCTAGGCATGAGTGACTATAAATGATCTTTTCTTGACAATGGATGGCTTTCGCTCCGCGTTTCCCGAGATAAACAATCAATTACAATCTGTTTTAATCAAAAATGTAAAAAAAATTCAAAATAAATTCAATAATGGGATTATAAAAGCATTTTAACCGAGTAATAAGGCTTTTCTAGGCATGAGTGACTATAAATGCTCTTTTCTTGACAATGGATGGCTTTCGCTCCACGTTTCCCGAGATAAACAATCAATTACAATCTGTTTTAATCAAAAATGTAAAAAAAATTCAAAATAAATTCAATAATGGGATTATAAAAGCATTTAAACCGAGTAATAAGGCTTTTCTAGGCATGAGTGACTATAAATGATCTTTTCTTGACAATGGATGGCTTTCGCTTCACATTTCTCGAGGTAAATAATCATTTACATTTTGTTTTAATCAAAAAATGTAAAAAGATTCAAATTAAATTCAATTAGGGAATTATAAAAGCATTTAAAGCGAGTATTAAGAATTTTATAGGCATGAGTGACTATAAATGAACTTTTCTTGACAATGGATGGCTTTTGCTCCACGTTTCCCGAGGCAAACAATCAATTACAATCTGTTTTAATCAAAAAATGTAAAAACAATTCAAAATAAATTCGATAATGGGATTATAAAAGTATTTAAACCGAGTAATAAGGCTTTTCTAGGAATGAGTGACTATAAATGATCTTTTCTTGACAATGGATGGCTTTCGCTCCATGTTTCCCGAGGTAAACAATCAATTACAATCTGTTTTAATCAAAAAATGTAAAAAAGAATTCAAAATAAATTCAATAATGGGATTATAAAAGCATTTAAACCGAGTAATAAGGCTTTTCTAGTTATGAGTGACTCTAAATGATCTTTTCTTGACAATGGATGACTTTTGCTTCACGTTTCCCGAGGCAAACAATCAATTACAATCTATTTTAATCAAAAAATGTAAAAACATTTCAAAATAAATTCAATAATGGGATTATAAAAGCATTTAAACCGAGTAATAAGGCTTTTCTAGGCATGAGTGACTATAAATGATCTTTTCTTGACAATGGATGGCTTTCGCTTCACGTTTCTCGAGGTAAATAATCAAGTACAATTTGTTTTAATAAAAAAATGTAAAAAGATTCAAATTAAATTCAATTATGGATATATAAAAGCATTTAAAGCGAGTATTAAGGATTTTATAGGCATGAGTGACTATAAATGAACTTTTCTTGACAATGGATGGCTTTCGCTCCACGTTTCCCGAGGTAAACAATCAATTACAATCTGTTTTAATCAAAAAATGTAAAAACAATTCAAAATAAATTCAATAATGGGATTATAAAAGCATTTAAACCGAGTAATAAGGCTTTTCTAGGCATGAGTGACTATAAATGATCTTTTCCTGACAATGGATCGCTTTCGCTCCACGTTTCCCGAGGCAAACAATCAATTACAATCTGTTTTAATCAAAAAATGTAAAAACAATTCAAAATAAATTCAATAATGGGATTATAAAAGCATTTAAACCGAGTAATAAGGCTTTTCTAGGCATGAGTTACTATAAATGATCTTTTCCTGACAATGGATGGCTTTCGCTCCACGTTTCCCGAGGTAAACAATCAATTACAATCTGTTTTAATCAAAAAATGTAAAAATAATTCAAAATAAATTCAATAATGGGATTATAAAAGTATTTAAACCGAGTAATAAGGCTTTTCTAGGCATAAGTGACTATAAATGATCTTTTCTTGACAATGGATGGCCTTCGCTCAACGTTTCCCGAGATAAACAATCAATTACAATCTGTTTTAATCAAAAATGTAAAAAAAAAATTCAAAATAAATTCAATAATGGGATTATTAAAGCATTTAAACCGAGTAATAAGGCTTTTCTAGGCATGAGTGACTATAAATGAACTTTTCTTGATAATGAATGGCTTTCGCTCCATGTTTCCCGAGGTAAACAATCAATTACAATCTGTTTTAATCAAAAAATGTAAAAACAATTCAAAATAAATTCAATAATGGCATTATAAAAGTATTTAAACCTAGTAATAAGGCTTTTCTAGGCATGAGTGACTATAAATGATCTTTTCTTGACAATGAATGGCTTTCGCTCCACGTTTCCCAAGATAAACAATCAATTACAATCTGTTTTAATCAAAAAATGTAAAAACATTTCAAAATAAATTCAATAATGTGATTATAAAAGCATTTAAACCGAGTAATAAGGCTTTTCTAGGCATGAGTGACTATAAATGATCTTTTCCTGACAATGGATGGCTTTCGCTCCACATTTCCCGAGATAAACAATCAATTACAATCTGTTTTAATCAAAAATGTAAAAGAAATTCAAAATAAATTCAATAATGGGATTATTAAAGCATTTAAACCGAGTAATAAGGCTTTTCTAAGCATGTGTGACTATAAATGAACTTTTCTTGACAATGGATGGCTTTCGCTCCATGTTTCCCGAGGCAAAGAATCAATTACAATATGTTTTAATCAAAAAATATAAAAAAAAATTCAAAATAAATTCAATAATGGGATTATAAAAGCATTTAAACCGAGTAATAAGGCTTTTCTTGTTATGAGTGAATCTAAATGATCTTTTCTTGACAATGGATGACTTTTGCTCCACGTTTCCCGAGGAAAACAATCAATTACAATCTGTTTTAATCAAAAAATGTAAAAACAATTCAAAATAAATTCAATAATGGGATTATAAAAGTATTTAAACCGAGTAATAAGCCTTTTCTAGGCATGAGTGACTATAAATGAACGTTTCTTGACAATGGATGGCTTTCGCTCCATGTTTCCCGAGGTAAACAATCAATTACAATATGTTTTAATCAAAAAATGTAAAAACAATTCAAAATAAATTCAATAATGGGATTATAAAAGTATTTAAACCGAGTAATAAGGCTTTTCTAGGCATGAGTGACTATAAATGATCTTTTCTTGACAATGGATGGCTTTCGCTCCACGTTTCCCGAGATAAACAATCAATTACAATCTGTTTTAATCAAAAATGTAAAAAAAAATTCAAAATAAATTCAATAATGGGATTATTAAAGCATTTAAACCAAGTAATAAGGCTTTTCTACGCATGAGTGACTATAAATGAACTTTTCTTGACAATGGATGGCTTTCGCTCCATGTTTCCCGAGGTAAACAATCAATTACAATATGTTTTAATAAAAAAATGTAAAAAAAAAATTCAAAATAAATTCAATAATGGGATTATAAAAGCATTTAAACCGAGTAATAAGGCTTTTCTAGTTATGAGTGACTCTAAATGATCTTTTCTAAGCATGAGTGACTGTAAATGATCTATTCTTGACAATGGTTGGCTTTTGCTCCACGTTTCCCGAGGTAAACAATCAACTACAATCTGTTTTAATCAAAAAATGTAAAAACATTTCAAAATAAATTTAATAATGGGATTATAAAAGCATTTGAACCGAGTAATAAGGCTTTTCTAGGCATGAGTGACTATAAATGATCTTTTCCTGACAATTGATGGCTTTCGCTCCACGTTTCCCGAGGCAAACAATCAGTTACAATCTGTTTTAATCAAAATATGTAAAAACAATTCAAAATAAATTCAATAATGGGATTATAAAAGCATTTAAACCGAGTAATAAGGCTTTTCTAGGCATGAGTGACTATAAATGATCTTTTCTTGACAATGGATGGCTTTCGCTCCACGTTTCCCGAGATAAACAATCAATTACAATCTGTTTTAATCAAAAATGTAAAAAAAATTCAAAATAAATTCAATAATGGGATTATAAAAGCATTTAAACCGAGTAATAAGGCTTTTCTAGGCATGAGTGACTATAAATGATCTTTTCTTGACAATGGATGGCTTTCGCTCCGCGTTTCCCGAGATAAACAATCAATTACAATCTGTTTTAATCAAAAATGTAAAAAAAATTCAAAATAAATTCAATAATGGGATTCTAAAAGCATTTAAACCGAGTAATAAGGCTTTTCTAGGCATGAGTGACTATAAATGATCTTTTCTTGACAATGGATGGCTTTCGCTTCACGTTTCTCGAGGTAAATAATCAATTACATTTTGTTTTAATCAAAAAATGTAAAAAGATTCAAATTAAATTCAATTACGGAATTATAAAAGCATTTAAAGCGAGTATTAAGGATTTTATAGGCATGAGTGACTATAAATGAACTTTTCATGACAATGGATGGCTTTTGCTCCACGTTTCCCGAGGCAAACAATCAATTACAATCTGTTTTAATCAAAAAATGTAAAAACAATTCAAAATAAATTCAATAATGGGATTATAAAAGTATTTAAACCGAGTAATAAGGCTTTTCTAGGCATGAGTGACTATAAATGATCTTTTCTTGACAATGGATGGCTTTCGCTCCATGTTTCCCGAGGTAAACAATCAATTACAATCTGTTTTAATCAAAAAATGTAAAAAAAAATTCAAAATAAATTCAATAATGGGATTATAAAAGCATTAAAACCGAGTAATAAGGCTTTTCTAGTTATGAGTGACTCTAAATGATCTTTTCTTGATAATGGATGGCTTTTGCTCCACGTTTCCCGAGGCAAACAATCAATTACAATCTGTTTTAATTAAAAAATGTAAAAACATTTCAAAATAAATTCAATAATGGGATTATAAAAGCATTTAAACCGAGTAATAAGGCTTTTCTAGGCATGAGTGACTATAAATGATCTTTTCCTGACAATGGATGGCTTTCGCTCCATGTTTCCCGAGGCAAACAATCAATTACAATCTGTTTTTATCAAAAAATGTAAAAACAATTCAAAATAAATTCAATAATGGGATTATAAAAGCATTTAAACCGAGTAATAAGGCTTTTCTAGGCATGAGTGACTATAAATGATCTTTTCCTGACAATGGATGGCTTTCGCTCCACGTTTCCCGAGGCAAACAATCAATTACAATTTGTTTTAATCAAAAAATGTAAAAACAATTCAAAATAAATTCAATAATGAGATTATAAAAGTATTTAAACCGAGTAATAAGGCTTTTCTAGGCATGAGTGACTATAAATGATCTTTTCCTGACAATGGATGGCTTTCGCTCCACGTTTCCCGAGGCAAACAATCAATTACAATCTGTTTTAATCAAAAAATGTAAAAACAATTCAAAATAAATTCAATAATGGGATTATAAAAGTATTTAAACCGAGTAATAAGGCTTTTCTAGGCATGAGTAACAATAAATGATCTTTTCCTGACAATGGATGGGTTTCGCTCCACGTTTCCCGAGGCAAACAATCAATTACAATCTGTTTTAATCAAAAAATGTAAAAACAATTCAAAATAAATTCAATAATGGGATTATAAAAGTATTTAAACCGAGTAATAAGGCTTTTCTAGGCATGAGTGACTATAAATGATCTTTTCTTGACAATGGATGGCTTTCGCTCCATGTTTCCCGAGGTAAACAATCAATTACAATCTGTTTTAATCAAAAAATGTAAAAACAATTCAAAATAAATTCAATAATGGGATTATAAAAGCATTAAAACCGAGTAATAAGGCTTTTCTAGTTATGAGTGACTCTAAATGATCTTCTCTTGATAATGGATGGCTTTCGCTCCATGTTTCCCGAGGCAAACAATCAATTACAATCTGTTTTAATTAAAAAATGTAAAAACATTTCAAAATAAATTCAATAATGGGATTATAAAAGCATTTAAACCGAGTAATAAGGCTTTTCTAGGCATGAGTGACTATAAATGATCTTTTCCTGACAATGGATGGCTTTCGCTCCACGTTTCCCGAGGTAAACAATCAATTACAATCTGTTTTTATCAAAAAATGTAAAAACAATTCAAAATAAATTCAATAATGGGATTATAAAAGCATTTAAACCGAGTAATAAGGCTTTTCTAGGCATGAGTGACTATAAATGATCTTTTCCTGACAATGGATGGCTTTCGCTCCACGTTTCCCGAGGCAAACAATCAATTACAATCTGTTTTAATCAAAAAATGTAAAAACAATTCAAAATAAATTCAATAATGAGATTATAAAAGTATTTAAACCGAGTAATAAGGCTTTTCTAGGCATGAGTGACTATAAATGATCTTTTCCTGACAATGGATGGCTTTCGCTCCACGTTTCCCGAGGCAAACAATCAATTACAATCTGTTTTAATCAAAAAATGTAAAAACAATTCAAAATAAATTCAATAATGGGATTATAAAAGTATTTAAACCGAGTAATAAGGCTTTTCTAGGCATGAGTAACAATAAATGATCTTTTCCTGACAATGGATGGCTTTCGCTCCACGTTTCCCGAGGCAAACAATCAATTACAATCTGTTTTAATCAAAAAATGTAAAAACAATTCAAAATAAATTCAATAATTGGATTATAAAAGTATTTAAACCGAGTAATAAGGCTTTTCTAGGAATGAGTGACTATAAATGATCTTTTCTTGACAATGGATGGCTTTCGCTCCATGTTTCCCGAGGTAAACAATCAATTACAATCTGTTTTAATCAAAAAATGTAAAAAAGAATTCAAAATAAATTCAATAATGGGATTATAAAAGCATTTAAACCGAGTAATAAGGCTTTTCTAGTTATGAGTGACTCTAAATGATCTTTTCTTGACAATGGATGACTTTTGCTTCACGTTTCCCGAGGCAAACAATCAATTACAATCTATTTTAATCAAAAAATGTAAAAACATTTCAAAATAAATTCAATAATGGGATTATAAAAGCATTTAAACCGAGTAATAAGGCTTTTCTAGGCATGAGTGACTATAAATGATCTTTTCTTGACAATGGATGGCTTTCGCTTCACGTTTCTCGAGGTAAATAATCAAGTACAATTTGTTTTAATAAAAAAATGTAAAAAGATTCAAATTAAATTCAATTATGGATATATAAAAGCATTTAAAGCGAGTATTAAGGATTTTATAGGCATGAGTGACTATAAATGAACTTTTCTTGACAATGGATGGCTTTCGCTCCACGTTTCCCGAGGTAAACAATCAATTACAATCTGTTTTAATCAAAAAATGTAAAAACAATTCAAAATAAATTCAATAATGGGATTATAAAAGCATTTAAACCGAGTAATAAGGCTTTTCTAGGCATGAGTGACTATAAATGATCTTTTCCTGACAATGGATCGCTTTCGCTCCACGTTTCCCGAGGCAAACAATCAATTACAATCTGTTTTAATCAAAAAATGTAAAAACAATTCAAAATAAATTCAATAATGGGATTATAAAAGCATTTAAACCGAGTAATAAGGCTTTTCTAGGCATGAGTTACTATAAATGATCTTTTCCTGACAATGGATGGCTTTCGCTCCACGTTTCCCGAGGTAAACAATCAATTACAATCTGTTTTAATCAAAAAATGTAAAAATAATTCAAAATAAATTCAATAATGGGATTATAAAAGTATTTAAACCGAGTAATAAGGCTTTTCTAGGCATAAGTGACTATAAATGATCTTTTCTTGACAATGGATGGCCTTCGCTCAACGTTTCCCGAGATAAACAATCAATTACAATCTGTTTTAATCAAAAATGTAAAAAAAAAATTCAAAATAAATTCAATAATGGGATTATTAAAGCATTTAAACCGAGTAATAAGGCTTTTCTAGGCATGAGTGACTATAAATGAACTTTTCTTGATAATGAATGGCTTTCGCTCCATGTTTCCCGAGGTAAACAATCAATTACAATCTGTTTTAATCAAAAAATGTAAAAACAATTCAAAATAAATTCAATAATGGCATTATAAAAGTATTTAAACCTAGTAATAAGGCTTTTCTAGGCATGAGTGACTATAAATGATCTTTTCTTGACAATGAATGGCTTTCGCTCCACGTTTCCCAAGATAAACAATCAATTACAATCTGTTTTAATCAAAAAATGTAAAAACATTTCAAAATAAATTCAATAATGTGATTATAAAAGCATTTAAACCGAGTAATAAGGCTTTTCTAGGCATGAGTGACTATAAATGATCTTTTCCTGACAATGGATGGCTTTCGCTCCACATTTCCCGAGATAAACAATCAATTACAATCTGTTTTAATCAAAAATGTAAAAGAAATTCAAAATAAATTCAATAATGGGATTATTAAAGCATTTAAACCGAGTAATAAGGCTTTTCTAAGCATGTGTGACTATAAATGAACTTTTCTTGACAATGGATGGCTTTCGCTCCATGTTTCCCGAGGCAAAGAATCAATTACAATATGTTTTAATCAAAAAATATAAAAAAAAATTCAAAATAAATTCAATAATGGGATTATAAAAGCATTTAAACCGAGTAATAAGGCTTTTCTTGTTATGAGTGAATCTAAATGATCTTTTCTTGACAATGGATGACTTTTGCTCCACGTTTCCCGAGGAAAACAATCAATTACAATCTGTTTTAATCAAAAAATGTAAAAACAATTCAAAATAAATTCAATAATGGGATTATAAAAGTATTTAAACCGAGTAATAAGCCTTTTCTAGGCATGAGTGACTATAAATGAACGTTTCTTGACAATGGATGGCTTTCGCTCCATGTTTCCCGAGGTAAACAATCAATTACAATATGTTTTAATCAAAAAATGTAAAAACAATTCAAAATAAATTCAATAATGGGATTATAAAAGTATTTAAACCGAGTAATAAGGCTTTTCTAGGCATGAGTGACTATAAATGATCTTTTCTTGACAATGGATGGCTTTCGCTCCACGTTTCCCGAGATAAACAATCAATTACAATCTGTTTTAATCAAAAATGTAAAAAAAAATTCAAAATAAATTCAATAATGGGATTATTAAAGCATTTAAACCAAGTAATAAGGCTTTTCTACGCATGAGTGACTATAAATGAACTTTTCTTGACAATGGATGGCTTTCGCTCCATGTTTCCCGAGGTAAACAATCAATTACAATATGTTTTAATAAAAAAATGTAAAAAAAAAATTCAAAATAAATTCAATAATGGGATTATAAAAGCATTTAAACCGAGTAATAAGGCTTTTCTAGTTATGAGTGACTCTAAATGATCTTTTCTAAGCATGAGTGACTGTAAATGATCTATTCTTGACAATGGTTGGCTTTTGCTCCACGTTTCCCGAGGTAAACAATCAACTACAATCTGTTTTAATCAAAAAATGTAAAAACATTTCAAAATAAATTTAATAATGGGATTATAAAAGCATTTGAACCGAGTAATAAGGCTTTTCTAGGCATGAGTGACTATAAATGATCTTTTCCTGACAATTGATGGCTTTCGCTCCACGTTTCCCGAGGCAAACAATCAGTTACAATCTGTTTTAATCAAAATATGTAAAAACAATTCAAAATAAATTCAATAATGGGATTATAAAAGCATTTAAACCGAGTAATAAGGCTTTTCTAGGCATGAGTGACTATAAATGATCTTTTCTTGACAATGGATGGCTTTCGCTCCACGTTTCCCGAGATAAACAATCAATTACAATCTGTTTTAATCAAAAATGTAAAAAAAATTCAAAATAAATTCAATAATGGGATTATAAAAGCATTTAAACCGAGTAATAAGGCTTTTCTAGGCATGAGTGACTATAAATGATCTTTTCTTGACAATGGATGGCTTTCGCTCCGCGTTTCCCGAGATAAACAATCAATTACAATCTGTTTTAATCAAAAATGTAAAAAAAATTCAAAATAAATTCAATAATGGGATTCTAAAAGCATTTAAACCGAGTAATAAGGCTTTTCTAGGCATGAGTGACTATAAATGATCTTTTCTTGACAATGGATGGCTTTCGCTTCACGTTTCTCGAGGTAAATAATCAATTACATTTTGTTTTAATCAAAAAATGTAAAAAGATTCAAATTAAATTCAATTACGGAATTATAAAAGCATTTAAAGCGAGTATTAAGGATTTTATAGGCATGAGTGACTATAAATGAACTTTTCATGACAATGGATGGCTTTTGCTCCACGTTTCCCGAGGCAAACAATCAATTACAATCTGTTTTAATCAAAAAATGTAAAAACAATTCAAAATAAATTCAATAATGGGATTATAAAAGTATTTAAACCGAGTAATAAGGCTTTTCTAGGCATGAGTGACTATAAATGATCTTTTCTTGACAATGGATGGCTTTCGCTCCATGTTTCCCGAGGTAAACAATCAATTACAATCTGTTTTAATCAAAAAATGTAAAAAAAAATTCAAAATAAATTCAATAATGGGATTATAAAAGCATTAAAACCGAGTAATAAGGCTTTTCTAGTTATGAGTGACTCTAAATGATCTTTTCTTGATAATGGATGGCTTTTGCTCCACGTTTCCCGAGGCAAACAATCAATTACAATCTGTTTTAATTAAAAAATGTAAAAACATTTCAAAATAAATTCAATAATGGGATTATAAAAGCATTTAAACCGAGTAATAAGGCTTTTCTAGGCATGAGTGACTATAAATGATCTTTTCCTGACAATGGATGGCTTTCGCTCCATGTTTCCCGAGGCAAACAATCAATTACAATCTGTTTTTATCAAAAAATGTAAAAACAATTCAAAATAAATTCAATAATGGGATTATAAAAGCATTTAAACCGAGTAATAAGGCTTTTCTAGGCATGAGTGACTATAAATGATCTTTTCCTGACAATGGATGGCTTTCGCTCCACGTTTCCCGAGGCAAACAATCAATTACAATTTGTTTTAATCAAAAAATGTAAAAACAATTCAAAATAAATTCAATAATGAGATTATAAAAGTATTTAAACCGAGTAATAAGGCTTTTCTAGGCATGAGTGACTATAAATGATCTTTTCCTGACAATGGATGGCTTTCGCTCCACGTTTCCCGAGGCAAACAATCAATTACAATCTGTTTTAATCAAAAAATGTAAAAACAATTCAAAATAAATTCAATAATGGGATTATAAAAGTATTTAAACCGAGTAATAAGGCTTTTCTAGGCATGAGTAACAATAAATGATCTTTTCCTGACAATGGATGGGTTTCGCTCCACGTTTCCCGAGGCAAACAATCAATTACAATCTGTTTTAATCAAAAAATGTAAAAACAATTCAAAATAAATTCAATAATGGGATTATAAAAGTATTTAAACCGAGTAATAAGGCTTTTCTAGGCATGAGTGACTATAAATGATCTTTTCTTGACAATGGATGGCTTTCGCTCCATGTTTCCCGAGGTAAACAATCAATTACAATCTGTTTTAATCAAAAAATGTAAAAACAATTCAAAATAAATTCAATAATGGGATTATAAAAGCATTAAAACCGAGTAATAAGGCTTTTCTAGTTATGAGTGACTCTAAATGATCTTCTCTTGATAATGGATGGCTTTCGCTCCATGTTTCCCGAGGCAAACAATCAATTACAATCTGTTTTAATTAAAAAATGTAAAAACATTTCAAAATAAATTCAATAATGGGATTATAAAAGCATTTAAACCGAGTAATAAGGCTTTTCTAGGCATGAGTGACTATAAATGATCTTTTCCTGACAATGGATGGCTTTCGCTCCACGTTTCCCGAGGTAAACAATCAATTACAATCTGTTTTTATCAAAAAATGTAAAAACAATTCAAAATAAATTCAATAATGGGATTATAAAAGCATTTAAACCGAGTAATAAGGCTTTTCTAGGCATGAGTGACTATAAATGATCTTTTCCTGACAATGGATGGCTTTCGCTCCACGTTTCCCGAGGCAAACAATCAATTACAATCTGTTTTAATCAAAAAATGTAAAAACAATTCAAAATAAATTCAATAATGAGATTATAAAAGTATTTAAACCGAGTAATAAGGCTTTTCTAGGCATGAGTGACTATAAATGATCTTTTCCTGACAATGGATGGCTTTCGCTCCACGTTTCCCGAGGCAAACAATCAATTACAATCTGTTTTAATCAAAAAATGTAAAAACAATTCAAAATAAATTCAATAATGGGATTATAAAAGTATTTAAACCGAGTAATAAGGCTTTTCTAGGCATGAGTAACAATAAATGATCTTTTCCTGACAATGGATGGCTTTCGCTCCACGTTTCCCGAGGCAAACAATCAATTACAATCTGTTTTAATCAAAAAATGTAAAAACAATTCAAAATAAATTCAATAATTGGATTATAAAAGTATTTAAACCGAGTAATAAGGCTTTTCTAGGCATGAGTGACTATAAATGATCTTTTCTTGACAATGGATGGCTTTCGCTCCATGTTTCCCGAGGTAAACAATCAATTACAATCTGTTTTAATCAAAAAATGTAAAAAAAAATTCAAAATAAATTCAATAATGCGATTATAAAAGCATTTAAACCGAGTAATAAGGCTTTTCTAGTTATGAGTGACTCTAAATGATCTTTTCTTGACAATGGATGGCTTTTGCTCCACGTTTCCCGAGGCAAACAATCAATTACAATCTGCTTTAATCAAAAACTGTAAAAACATTTCAAAATAAATTCAATAATGGGATTATAAAAGCAATTAAACCGAGTAATAAGGCTTTTCTAGGCATGAGTGACTATAAATGATCTTTTCCTGACAATGGATGGCTTTCGCTCCACGTTTCCCGAGGCAAACAATCAATTACAATCTGTTTTAATCAAAAAATGTAAAAACAATTCAAAATAAATTCAATAATGGGATTATAAAAGTATTTAAACCGAGTAATAAGGCTTTTCTAGGCATGAGTGACTATAAATGATCTTTTCCTGACAATGGATGGCTTTCGCTCCACGTTTCCCGAGGCAAACAATCAATTACAATCTGTTTTAATCAAAAAATGTAAAAACAATTCAAAACAAATTCAATATAAGGATTATAAAAGTATTTAAACCGAGTAATAAGGCTTTTCTAGGCATGAGTGACTATAAATGATCTTTTCTTGACAATGGATGGCTTTCGCTCCACGTTTCCCGAGATAAACAATCAATTACAATCTGTTTTAATCAAAAATGTTAAAAAAAATTAAAAATAAATTCAATAATGGGATTATTAAAGCATTTAAACCAAGTAATAAGGCTTTTCTAGGCATGAGTGACTATAAATGAGCTTTTCTTGACAATAGATGGCTTTCGCTCCATGTTTCCTGAGGTAAACAATCAATTACAATATGTTTTAATCAAAAAATGTTAAAAAAAATTTCAAAATAAATTCAATAATGGGATTATAAAAGTATTTAAACCGAGTAATAAGGCTTTTCTAGTTATGAGTGACTCCAAATGATCTTTTCTTGACAATTGATGGCTTTTGCTCCACGTTTCCAGAGGCAAACAATCAATTACAATCTCTTTTAATCAAAAAATGTAAAAACATTTCAAAATAAATTCAATAATGGGATTATAAAAGCATTAAAACCGAGTAATAAGGCTTTTCTAGTTATGAGTGACTCTAAATGATCTTTTCTTGATAATGGATGGCTTTTGCTCCACGTTTCTCGAGGCAAACAATCAATTACAATCTGTTTTAATTAAAAAATGTAAAAACATTTCAAAATAAATTCAATAATGGGATTATAAAAGCATTTAAACCGAGTAATAAGGCTTTTCTAGGCATGAGTGACTATAAATGATCTTTTCCTGACAATGGATGGCTTTCGCTCCACGTTTCCCGAGGTAAACAATCAATTACAATCTGTTTTTATCAAAAAATGTAAAAACAATTCAAAATAAATTCAATAATGGGATTATAAAAGCATTTAAACCGAGTAATAAGGCTTTTCTAGGCATGAGTGACTATAAATGATCTTTTTCTGACAATGGATGGCTTTCGCTCCACGTTTCCCGAGGCAAACAATCAATTACAATCTGTTTTAATCAAAAAATGTAAAAACAATTCAAAATAAATTCAATAATGAGATTATAAAAGTATTTAAACCGAGTAATAAGGCTTTTCTAGGCATGAGTGACTATAAATGATCTTTTCCTGACAATGGATGGCTTTCGCTCCACGTTTCCCGAGGCAAACAATCAATTACAATCTGTTTTAATCAAAAAATGTAAAAACAATTCAAAATAAATTCAATAATGGGATTATAAAAGTATTTAAACCGAGTAATAAGGCTTTTCTAGGCATGAGTAACAATAAATGATCTTTTCCTGACAATGGATGGCTTTCGCTCCACGTTTCCCGAGGCAAACAATCAATTACAATCTGTTTTAATCAAAAAATGTAAAAACAATTCAAAATAAATTCAATAATTGGATTATAAAAGTATTTAAACCGAGTAATAAGGCTTTTCTAGGCATGAGTGACTATAAATGATCTTTTCTTGACAGTGGATGGCTTTCGCTCCATGTTTCCCGAGGTAAATAATCAATTACAATCTGTTTTAATCAAAAAATGTAAAAAAAAATTCAAAATAAATTCAATAATGGGATTATAAAAGCATTAAAACCGAGTAATAAGGCTTTTCTAGTTATGAGTGACTCTAAATGATCTTTTCTTGATAATGGATGGCTTTTGCTCCACGTTTCCCGAGGCAAACAATCAATTACAATCTGTTTTAATTAAAAAATGTAAAAACATTTCAAAATAAATTCAATAATGGGATTATAAAAGCATTTAAACCGAGTAATAAGGCTTTTCTAGGCATGAGTGACTATAAATGATCTTTTCCTGACAATGGATGGCTTTCGCTCCACGTTTCCCGAGGTAAACAATCAATTACAATCTGTTTTTATCAAAAAATGTAAAAACAATTCAAAATAAATTCAATAATGGGATTATAAAAGCATTTAAACCGAGTAATAAGGCTTTTCTAGGCATGAGTGACTATAAATGATCTTTTCCTGACAATGGATGGCTTTCGCTCCACGTTTCCCGAGGCAAACAATCAATTACAATCTGTTTTAATCAAAAAATGTAAAAACAATTCAAAATAAATTCAATAATGAGATTATAAAAGTATTTAAACCGAGTAATAAGGCTTTTCTAGGCATGAGTGACTATAAATGATCTTTTCCTGACAATGGATGGCTTTCGCTCCACGTTTCCCGAGGCAAACAATCAATTACAATCTGTTTTAATCAAAAAATGTAAAAACAATTCAAAATAAATTCAATAATGGGATTATAAAAGTATTTAAACCGAGTAATAAGGCTTTTCTAGGCATGAGTAACAATAAATGATCTTTTCCTGACAATGGATGGCTTTCGCTCCACGTTTCCCGAGGCAAACAATCAATTACAATCTGTTTTAATCAAAAAATGTAAAAACAATTCAAAATAAATTCAATAATTGGATTATAAAAGTATTTAAACCGAGTAATAAGGCTTTTCTAGGCATGAGTGACTATAAATGATCTTTTCTTGACAATGGATGGCTTTCGCTCCATGTTTCCCGAGGTAAACAATCAATTACAATCTGTTTTAATCAAAAAATGTAAAAAAAAATTCAAAATAAATTCAATAATGCGATTATAAAAGCATTTAAACCGAGTAATAAGGCTTTTCTAGTTATGAGTGACTCTAAATGATCTTTTCTTGACAATGGATGGCTTTTGCTCCACGTTTCCCGAGGCAAACAATCAATTACAATCTGCTTTAATCAAAAACTGTAAAAACATTTCAAAATAAATTCAATAATGGGATTATAAAAGCAATTAAACCGAGTAATAAGGCTTTTCTAGGCATGAGTGACTATAAATGATCTTTTCCTGACAATGGATGGCTTTCGCTCCACGTTTCCCGAGGCAAACAATCAATTACAATCTGTTTTAATCAAAAAATGTAAAAACAATTCAAAATAAATTCAATAATGGGATTATAAAAGTATTTAAACCGAGTAATAAGGCTTTTCTAGGCATGAGTGACTATAAATGATCTTTTCCTGACAATGGATGGCTTTCGCTCCACGTTTCCCGAGGCAAACAATCAATTACAATCTGTTTTAATCAAAAAATGTAAAAACAATTCAAAACAAATTCAATATAAGGATTATAAAAGTATTTAAACCGAGTAATAAGGCTTTTCTAGGCATGAGTGACTATAAATGATCTTTTCTTGACAATGGATGGCTTTCGCTCCACGTTTCCCGAGATAAACAATCAATTACAATCTGTTTTAATCAAAAATGTTAAAAAAAATTAAAAATAAATTCAATAATGGGATTATTAAAGCATTTAAACCAAGTAATAAGGCTTTTCTAGGCATGAGTGACTATAAATGAGCTTTTCTTGACAATAGATGGCTTTCGCTCCATGTTTCCTGAGGTAAACAATCAATTACAATATGTTTTAATCAAAAAATGTTAAAAAAAATTTCAAAATAAATTCAATAATGGGATTATAAAAGTATTTAAACCGAGTAATAAGGCTTTTCTAGTTATGAGTGACTCCAAATGATCTTTTCTTGACAATTGATGGCTTTTGCTCCACGTTTCCAGAGGCAAACAATCAATTACAATCTCTTTTAATCAAAAAATGTAAAAACATTTCAAAATAAATTCAATAATGGGATTATAAAAGCATTAAAACCGAGTAATAAGGCTTTTCTAGTTATGAGTGACTCTAAATGATCTTTTCTTGATAATGGATGGCTTTTGCTCCACGTTTCTCGAGGCAAACAATCAATTACAATCTGTTTTAATTAAAAAATGTAAAAACATTTCAAAATAAATTCAATAATGGGATTATAAAAGCATTTAAACCGAGAAATAAGGCTTTTCTAGGCATGAGTGACTATAAATGATCTTTTCCTGACAATGGATGGCTTTCGCTCCACGTTTCCCGAGGTAAACAATCAATTACAATCTGTTTTTATCAAAAAATGTAAAAACAATTCAAAATAAATTCAATAATGGGATTATAAAAGCATTTAAACCGAGTAATAAGGCTTTTCTAGGCATGAGTGACTATAAATGATCTTTTCCTGACAATGGATGGCTTTCGCTCCACGTTTCCCGAGGCAAACAATCAATTACAATCTGTTTTAATCAAAAAATGTAAAAACAATTCAAAATAAATTCAATAATGAGATTATAAAAGTATTTAAACCGAGTAATAAGGCTTTTCTAGGCATGAGTGACTATAAATGATCTTTTCCTGACAATGGATGGCTTTCGCTCCACGTTTCCCGAGGCAAACAATCAATTACAATCTGTTTTAATCAAAAAATGTAAAAACAATTCAAAATAAATTCAATAATGGGATTATAAAAGTATTTAAACCGAGTAATAAGGCTTTTCTAGGCATGAGTAACAATAAATGATCTTTTCCTGACAATGGATGGGTTTCGCTCCACGTTTCCCGAGGCAAACAATCAATTACAATCTGTTTTAATCAAAAAATGTAAAAACAATTCAAAATAAATTCAATAATGGGATTATAAAAGTATTTAAACCGAGTAATAAGGCTTTTCTAGGCATGAGTGACTATAAATGATCTTTTCTTGACAATGGATGGCTTTCGCTCCATGTTTCCCGAGGTAAACAATCAATTACAATCTGTTTTAATCAAAAAATGTAAAAACAATTCAAAATAAATTCAATAATGGGATTATAAAAGCATTAAAACCGAGTAATAAGGCTTTTCTAGTTATGAGTGACTCTAAATGATCTTCTCTTGATAATGGATGGCTTTCGCTCCATGTTTCCCGAGGCAAACAATCAATTACAATCTGTTTTAATTAAAAAATGTAAAAACATTTCAAAATAAATTCAATAATGGGATTATAAAAGCATTTAAACCGAGTAATAAGGCTTTTCTAGGCATGAGTGACTATAAATGATCTTTTCCTGACAATGGATGGCTTTCGCTCCACGTTTCCCGAGGTAAACAATCAATTACAATCTGTTTTTATCAAAAAATGTAAAAACAATTCAAAATAAATTCAATAATGGGATTATAAAAGCATTTAAACCGAGTAATAAGGCTTTTCTAGGCATGAGTGACTATAAATGATCTTTTCCTGACAATGGATGGCTTTCGCTCCACGTTTCCCGAGGCAAACAATCAATTACAATCTGTTTTAATCAAAAAATGTAAAAACAATTCAAAATAAATTCAATAATGAGATTATAAAAGTATTTAAACCGAGTAATAAGGCTTTTCTAGGCATGAGTGACTATAAATGATCTTTTCCTGACAATGGATGGCTTTCGCTCCACGTTTCCCGAGGCAAACAATCAATTACAATCTGTTTTAATCAAAAAATGTAAAAACAATTCAAAATAAATTCAATAATGGGATTATAAAAGTATTTAAACCGAGTAATAAGGCTTTTCTAGGCATGAGTAACAATAAATGATCTTTTCCTGACAATGGATGGCTTTCGCTCCACGTTTCCCGAGGCAAACAATCAATTACAATCTGTTTTAATCAAAAAATGTAAAAACAATTCAAAATAAATTCAATAATTGGATTATAAAAGTATTTAAACCGAGTAATAAGGCTTTTCTAGGCATGAGTGACTATAAATGATCTTTTCTTGACAATGGATGGCTTTCGCTCCATGTTTCCCGAGGTAAACAATCAATTACAATCTGTTTTAATCAAAAAATGTAAAAAAAAATTCAAAATAAATTCAATAATGCGATTATAAAAGCATTTAAACCGAGTAATAAGGCTTTTCTAGTTATGAGTGACTCTAAATGATCTTTTCTTGACAATGGATGGCTTTTGCTCCACGTTTCCCGAGGCAAACAATCAATTACAATCTGCTTTAATCAAAAACTGTAAAAACATTTCAAAATAAATTCAATAATGGGATTATAAAAGCAATTAAACCGAGTAATAAGGCTTTTCTAGGCATGAGTGACTATAAATGATCTTTTCCTGACAATGGATGGCTTTCGCTCCACGTTTCCCGAGGCAAACAATCAATTACAATCTGTTTTAATCAAAAAATGTAAAAACAATTCAAAATAAATTCAATAATGGGATTATAAAAGTATTTAAACCGAGTAATAAGGCTTTTCTAGGCATGAGTGACTATAAATGATCTTTTCCTGACAATGGATGGCTTTCGCTCCACGTTTCCCGAGGCAAACAATCAATTACAATCTGTTTTAATCAAAAAATGTAAAAACAATTCAAAACAAATTCAATATAAGGATTATAAAAGTATTTAAACCGAGTAATAAGGCTTTTCTAGGCATGAGTGACTATAAATGATCTTTTCTTGACAATGGATGGCTTTCGCTCCACGTTTCCCGAGATAAACAATCAATTACAATCTGTTTTAATCAAAAATGTTAAAAAAAATTAAAAATAAATTCAATAATGGGATTATTAAAGCATTTAAACCAAGTAATAAGGCTTTTCTAGGCATGAGTGACTATAAATGAGCTTTTCTTGACAATAGATGGCTTTCGCTCCATGTTTCCTGAGGTAAACAATCAATTACAATATGTTTTAATCAAAAAATGTTAAAAAAAATTTCAAAATAAATTCAATAATGGGATTATAAAAGTATTTAAACCGAGTAATAAGGCTTTTCTAGTTATGAGTGACTCCAAATGATCTTTTCTTGACAATTGATGGCTTTTGCTCCACGTTTCCAGAGGCAAACAATCAATTACAATCTCTTTTAATCAAAAAATGTAAAAACATTTCAAAATAAATTCAATAATGGGATTATAAAAGCATTAAAACCGAGTAATAAGGCTTTTCTAGTTATGAGTGACTCTAAATGATCTTTTCTTGATAATGGATGGCTTTTGCTCCACGTTTCTCGAGGCAAACAATCAATTACAATCTGTTTTAATTAAAAAATGTAAAAACATTTCAAAATAAATTCAATAATGGGATTATAAAAGCATTTAAACCGAGTAATAAGGCTTTTCTAGGCATGAGTGACTATAAATGATCTTTTCCTGACAATGGATGGCTTTCGCTCCACGTTTCCCGAGGTAAACAATCAATTACAATCTGTTTTTATCAAAAAATGTAAAAACAATTCAAAATAAATTCAATAATGGGATTATAAAAGCATTTAAACCGAGTAATAAGGCTTTTCTAGGCATGAGTGACTATAAATGATCTTTTTCTGACAATGGATGGCTTTCGCTCCACGTTTCCCGAGGCAAACAATCAATTACAATCTGTTTTAATCAAAAAATGTAAAAACAATTCAAAATAAATTCAATAATGAGATTATAAAAGTATTTAAACCGAGTAATAAGGCTTTTCTAGGCATGAGTGACTATAAATGATCTTTTCCTGACAATGGATGGCTTTCGCTCCACGTTTCCCGAGGCAAACAATCAATTACAATCTGTTTTAATCAAAAAATGTAAAAACAATTCAAAATAAATTCAATAATGGGATTATAAAAGTATTTAAACCGAGTAATAAGGCTTTTCTAGGCATGAGTAACAATAAATGATCTTTTCCTGACAATGGATGGCTTTCGCTCCACGTTTCCCGAGGCAAACAATCAATTACAATCTGTTTTAATCAAAAAATGTAAAAACAATTCAAAATAAATTCAATAATTGGATTATAAAAGTATTTAAACCGAGTAATAAGGCTTTTCTAGGCATGAGTGACTATAAATGATCTTTTCTTGACAGTGGATGGCTTTCGCTCCATGTTTCCCGAGGTAAATAATCAATTACAATCTGTTTTAATCAAAAAATGTAAAAAAAAATTCAAAATAAATTCAATAATGGGATTATAAAAGCATTAAAACCGAGTAATAAGGCTTTTCTAGTTATGAGTGACTCTAAATGATCTTTTCTTGATAATGGATGGCTTTTGCTCCACGTTTCCCGAGGCAAACAATCAATTACAATCTGTTTTAATTAAAAAATGTAAAAACATTTCAAAATAAATTCAATAATGGGATTATAAAAGCATTTAAACCGAGTAATAAGGCTTTTCTAGGCATGAGTGACTATAAATGATCTTTTCCTGACAATGGATGGCTTTCGCTCCACGTTTCCCGAGGTAAACAATCAATTACAATCTGTTTTTATCAAAAAATGTAAAAACAATTCAAAATAAATTCAATAATGGGATTATAAAAGCATTTAAACCGAGTAATAAGGCTTTTCTAGGCATGAGTGACTATAAATGATCTTTTCCTGACAATGGATGGCTTTCGCTCCACGTTTCCCGAGGCAAACAATCAATTACAATCTGTTTTAATCAAAAAATGTAAAAACAATTCAAAATAAATTCAATAATGAGATTATAAAAGTATTTAAACCGAGTAATAAGGCTTTTCTAGGCATGAGTGACTATAAATGATCTTTTCCTGACAATGGATGGCTTTCGCTCCACGTTTCCCGAGGCAAACAATCAATTACAATCTGTTTTAATCAAAAAATGTAAAAACAATTCAAAATAAATTCAATAATGGGATTATAAAAGTATTTAAACCGAGTAATAAGGCTTTTCTAGGCATGAGTAACAATAAATGATCTTTTCCTGACAATGGATGGCTTTCGCTCCACGTTTCCCGAGGCAAACAATCAATTACAATCTGTTTTAATCAAAAAATGTAAAAACAATTCAAAATAAATTCAATAATTGGATTATAAAAGTATTTAAACCGAGTAATAAGGCTTTTCTAGGCATGAGTGACTATAAATGATCTTTTCTTGACAATGGATGGCTTTCGCTCCATGTTTCCCGAGGTAAACAATCAATTACAATCTGTTTTAATCAAAAAATGTAAAAAAAAATTCAAAATAAATTCAATAATGCGATTATAAAAGCATTTAAACCGAGTAATAAGGCTTTTCTAGTTATGAGTGACTCTAAATGATCTTTTCTTGACAATGGATGGCTTTTGCTCCACGTTTCCCGAGGCAAACAATCAATTACAATCTGCTTTAATCAAAAACTGTAAAAACATTTCAAAATAAATTCAATAATGGGATTATAAAAGCAATTAAACCGAGTAATAAGGCTTTTCTAGGCATGAGTGACTATAAATGATCTTTTCCTGACAATGGATGGCTTTCGCTCCACGTTTCCCGAGGCAAACAATCAATTACAATCTGTTTTAATCAAAAAATGTAAAAACAATTCAAAATAAATTCAATAATGGGATTATAAAAGTATTTAAACCGAGTAATAAGGCTTTTCTAGGCATGAGTGACTATAAATGATCTTTTCCTGACAATGGATGGCTTTCGCTCCACGTTTCCCGAGGCAAACAATCAATTACAATCTGTTTTAATCAAAAAATGTAAAAACAATTCAAAACAAATTCAATATAAGGATTATAAAAGTATTTAAACCGAGTAATAAGGCTTTTCTAGGCATGAGTGACTATAAATGATCTTTTCTTGACAATGGATGGCTTTCGCTCCACGTTTCCCGAGATAAACAATCAATTACAATCTGTTTTAATCAAAAATGTTAAAAAAAATTAAAAATAAATTCAATAATGGGATTATTAAAGCATTTAAACCAAGTAATAAGGCTTTTCTAGGCATGAGTGACTATAAATGAGCTTTTCTTGACAATAGATGGCTTTCGCTCCATGTTTCCTGAGGTAAACAATCAATTACAATATGTTTTAATCAAAAATTTTAAAATAAATTTCAAAATAAATTCAATAATGGGATTATAAAAGTATTTAAACCGAGTAATAAGGCTTTTCTAGTTATGAGTGACTCCAAATGATCTTTTCTTGACAATTGATGGCTTTTGCTCCACGTTTCCAGAGGCAAACAATCAATTACAATCTCTTTTAATCAAAAAATGTAAAAACATTTCAAAATAAATTCAATAATGGGATTATAAAAGCATTAAAACCGAGTAATAAGGCTTTTCTAGTTATGAGTGACTCTAAATGATCTTTTCTTGATAATGGATGGCTTTTGCTCCACGTTTCTCGAGGCAAACAATCAATTACAATCTGTTTTAATTAAAAAATGTAAAAACATTTCAAAATAAATTCAATAATGGGATTATAAAAGCATTTAAACCGAGTAATAAGGCTTTTCTAGGCATGAGTGACTATAAATGATCTTTTCCTGACAATGGATGGCTTTCGCTCCACGTTTCCCGAGGTAAACAATCAATTACAATCTGTTTTTATCAAAAAATGTAAAAACAATTCAAAATAAATTCAATAATGGGATTATAAAAGCATTTAAACCGAGTAATAAGGCTTTTCTAGGCATGAGTGACTATAAATGATCTTTTCCTGACAATGGATGGCTTTCGCTCCACGTTTCCCGAGGCAAACAATCAATTACAATCTGTTTTAATCAAAAAATGTAAAAACAATTCAAAATAAATTCAATAATGAGATTATAAAAGTATTTAAACCGAGTAATAAGGCTTTTCTAGGCATGAGTGACTATAAATGATCTTTTCCTGACAATGGATGGCTTTCGCTCCACGTTTCCCGAGGCAAACAATCAATTACAATCTGTTTTAATCAAAAAATGTAAAAACAATTCAAAATAAATTCAATAATGGGATTATAAAAGTATTTAAACCGAGTAATAAGGCTTTTCTAGGCATGAGTAACAATAAATGATCTTTTCCTGACAATGGATGGGTTTCGCTCCACGTTTCCCGAGGCAAACAATCAATTACAATCTGTTTTAATCAAAAAATGTAAAAACAATTCAAAATAAATTCAATAATGGGATTATAAAAGTATTTAAACCGAGTAATAAGGCTTTTCTAGGCATGAGTGACTATAAATGATCTTTTCTTGACAATGGATGGCTTTCGCTCCATGTTTCCCGAGGTAAACAATCAATTACAATCTGTTTTAATCAAAAAATGTAAAAACAATTCAAAATAAATTCAATAATGGGATTATAAAAGCATTAAAACCGAGTAATAAGGCTTTTCTAGTTATGAGTGACTCTAAATGATCTTCTCTTGATAATGGATGGCTTTCGCTCCATGTTTCCCGAGGCAAACAATCAATTACAATCTGTTTTAATTAAAAAATGTAAAAACATTTCAAAATAAATTCAATAATGGGATTATAAAAGCATTTAAACCGAGTAATAAGGCTTTTCTAGGCATGAGTGACTATAAATGATCTTTTCCTGACAATGGATGGCTTTCGCTCCACGTTTCCCGAGGTAAACAATCAATTACAATCTGTTTTTATCAAAAAATGTAAAAACAATTCAAAATAAATTCAATAATGGGATTATAAAAGCATTTAAACCGAGTAATAAGGCTTTTCTAGGCATGAGTGACTATAAATGATCTTTTCCTGACAATGGATGGCTTTCGCTCCACGTTTCCCGAGGCAAACAATCAATTACAATCTGTTTTAATCAAAAAATGTAAAAACAATTCAAAATAAATTCAATAATGAGATTATAAAAGTATTTAAACCGAGTAATAAGGCTTTTCTAGGCATGAGTGACTATAAATGATCTTTTCCTGACAATGGATGGCTTTCGCTCCACGTTTCCCGAGGCAAACAATCAATTACAATCTGTTTTAATCAAAAAATGTAAAAACAATTCAAAATAAATTCAATAATGGGATTATAAAAGTATTTAAACCGAGTAATAAGGCTTTTCTAGGCATGAGTAACAATAAATGATCTTTTCCTGACAATGGATGGCTTTCGCTCCACGTTTCCCGAGGCAAACAATCAATTACAATCTGTTTTAATCAAAAAATGTAAAAACAATTCAAAATAAATTCAATAATTGGATTATAAAAGTATTTAAACCGAGTAATAAGGCTTTTCTAGGCATGAGTGACTATAAATGATCTTTTCTTGACAATGGATGGCTTTCGCTCCATGTTTCCCGAGGTAAACAATCAATTACAATCTGTTTTAATCAAAAAATGTAAAAAAAAATTCAAAATAAATTCAATAATGCGATTATAAAAGCATTTAAACCGAGTAATAAGGCTTTTCTAGTTATGAGTGACTCTAAATGATCTTTTCTTGACAATGGATGGCTTTTGCTCCACGTTTCCCGAGGCAAACAATCAATTACAATCTGCTTTAATCAAAAACTGTAAAAACATTTCAAAATAAATTCAATAATGGGATTATAAAAGCAATTAAACCGAGTAATAAGGCTTTTCTAGGCATGAGTGACTATAAATGATCTTTTCCTGACAATGGATGGCTTTCGCTCCACGTTTCCCGAGGCAAACAATCAATTACAATCTGTTTTAATCAAAAAATGTAAAAACAATTCAAAATAAATTCAATAATGGGATTATAAAAGTATTTAAACCGAGTAATAAGGCTTTTCTAGGCATGAGTGACTATAAATGATCTTTTCCTGACAATGGATGGCTTTCGCTCCACGTTTCCCGAGGCAAACAATCAATTACAATCTGTTTTAATCAAAAAATGTAAAAACAATTCAAAACAAATTCAATATAAGGATTATAAAAGTATTTAAACCGAGTAATAAGGCTTTTCTAGGCATGAGTGACTATAAATGATCTTTTCTTGACAATGGATGGCTTTCGCTCCACGTTTCCCGAGATAAACAATCAATTACAATCTGTTTTAATCAAAAATGTTAAAAAAAATTAAAAATAAATTCAATAATGGGATTATTAAAGCATTTAAACCAAGTAATAAGGCTTTTCTAGGCATGAGTGACTATAAATGAGCTTTTCTTGACAATAGATGGCTTTCGCTCCATGTTTCCTGAGGTAAACAATCAATTACAATATGTTTTAATCAAAAAATGTTAAAAAAAATTTCAAAATAAATTCAATAATGGGATTATAAAAGTATTTAAACCGAGTAATAAGGCTTTTCTAGTTATGAGTGACTCCAAATGATCTTTTCTTGACAATTGATGGCTTTTGCTCCACGTTTCCAGAGGCAAACAATCAATTACAATCTCTTTTAATCAAAAAATGTAAAAACATTTCAAAATAAATTCAATAATGGGATTATAAAAGCATTAAAACCGAGTAATAAGGCTTTTCTAGTTATGAGTGACTCTAAATGATCTTTTCTTGATAATGGATGGCTTTTGCTCCACGTTTCTCGAGGCAAACAATCAATTACAATCTGTTTTAATTAAAAAATGTAAAAACATTTCAAAATAAATTCAATAATGGGATTATAAAAGCATTTAAACCGAGTAATAAGGCTTTTCTAGGCATGAGTGACTATAAATGATCTTTTCCTGACAATGGATGGCTTTCGCTCCACGTTTCCCGAGGTAAACAATCAATTACAATCTGTTTTTATCAAAAAATGTAAAAACAATTCAAAATAAATTCAATAATGGGATTATAAAAGCATTTAAACCGAGTAATAAGGCTTTTCTAGGCATGAGTGACTATAAATGATCTTTTTCTGACAATGGATGGCTTTCGCTCCACGTTTCCCGAGGCAAACAATCAATTACAATCTGTTTTAATCAAAAAATGTAAAAACAATTCAAAATAAATTCAATAATGAGATTATAAAAGTATTTAAACCGAGTAATAAGGCTTTTCTAGGCATGAGTGACTATAAATGATCTTTTCCTGACAATGGATGGCTTTCGCTCCACGTTTCCCGAGGCAAACAATCAATTACAATCTGTTTTAATCAAAAAATGTAAAAACAATTCAAAATAAATTCAATAATGGGATTATAAAAGTATTTAAACCGAGTAATAAGGCTTTTCTAGGCATGAGTAACAATAAATGATCTTTTCCTGACAATGGATGGCTTTCGCTCCACGTTTCCCGAGGCAAACAATCAATTACAATCTGTTTTAATCAAAAAATGTAAAAACAATTCAAAATAAATTCAATAATTGGATTATAAAAGTATTTAAACCGAGTAATAAGGCTTTTCTAGGCATGAGTGACTATAAATGATATTTTCTTGACAGTGGATGGCTTTCGCTCCATGTTTCCCGAGGTAAATAATCAATTACAATCTGTTTTAATCAAAAAATGTAAAAAAAAATTCAAAATAAATTCAATAATGGGATTATAAAAGCATTAAAACCGAGTAATAAGGCTTTTCTAGTTATGAGTGACTCTAAATGATCTTTTCTTGATAATGGATGGCTTTTGCTCCACGTTTCCCAAGGCAAACAATCAATTACAATCTGTTTTAATTAAAAAATGTAAAAACATTTCAAAATAAATTCAATAATGGGATTATAAAAGCATTTAAACCGAGTAATAAGGCTTTTCTAGGCATGAGTGACTATAAATGATCTTTTCCTGACAATGGATGGCTTTCGCTCCACGTTTCCCGAGGTAAACAATCAATTACAATCTGTTTTTATCAAAAAATGTAAAAACAATTCAAAATAAATTCAATAATGGGATTATAAAAGCATTTAAACCGAGTAATAAGGCTTTTCTAGGCATGAGTGACTATAAATGATCTTTTCCTGACAATGGATGGCTTTCGCTCCACGTTTCCCGAGGCAAACAATCAATTACAATCTGTTTTAATCAAAAAATGTAAAAACAATTCAAAATAAATTCAATAATGAGATTATAAAAGTATTTAAACCGAGTAATAAGGCTTTTCTAGGCATGAGTGACTATAAATGATCTTTTCCTGACAATGGATGGCTTTCGCTCCACGTTTCCCGAGGCAAACAATCAATTACAATCTGTTTTAATCAAAAAATGTAAAAACAATTCAAAATAAATTCAATAATGGGATTATAAAAGTATTTAAACCGAGTAATAAGGCTTTTCTAGGCATGAGTAACAATAAATGATCTTTTCCTGACAATGGATGGCTTTCGCTCCACGTTTCCCGAGGCAAACAATCAATTACAATCTGTTTTAATCAAAAAATGTAAAAACAATTCAAAATAAATTCAATAATTGGATTATAAAAGTATTTAAACCGAGTAATAAGGCTTTTCTAGGCATGAGTGACTATAAATGATCTTTTCTTGACAATGGATGGCTTTCGCTCCATGTTTCCCGAGGTAAACAATCAATTACAATCTGTTTTAATCAAAAAATGTAAAAAAAAATTCAAAATAAATTCAATAATGCGATTATAAAAGCATTTAAACCGAGTAATAAGGCTTTTCTAGTTATGAGTGACTCTAAATGATCTTTTCTTGACAATGGATGGCTTTTGCTCCACGTTTCCCGAGGCAAACAATCAATTACAATCTGCTTTAATCAAAAACTGTAAAAACATTTCAAAATAAATTCAATAATGGGATTATAAAAGCAATTAAACCGAGTAATAAGGCTTTTCTAGGCATGAGTGACTATAAATGATCTTTTCCTGACAATGGATGGCTTTCGCTCCACGTTTCCCGAGGCAAACAATCAATTACAATCTGTTTTAATCAAAAAATGTAAAAACAATTCAAAATAAATTCAATAATGGGATTATAAAAGTATTTAAACCGAGTAATAAGGCTTTTCTAGGCATGAGTGACTATAAATGATCTTTTCCTGACAATGGATGGCTTTCGCTCCACGTTTCCCGAGGCAAACAATCAATTACAATCTGTTTTAATCAAAAAATGTAAAAACAATTCAAAACAAATTCAATATAAGGATTATAAAAGTATTTAAACCGAGTAATAAGGCTTTTCTAGGCATGAGTGACTATAAATGATCTTTTCTTGACAATGGATGGCTTTCGCTCCACGTTTCCCGAGATAAACAATCAATTACAATCTGTTTTAATCAAAAATGTTAAAAAAAATTAAAAATAAATTCAATAATGGGATTATTAAAGCATTTAAACCAAGTAATAAGGCTTTTCTAGGCATGAGTGACTATAAATGAGCTTTTCTTGACAATAGATGGCTTTCGCTCCATGTTTCCTGAGGTAAACAATCAATTACAATATGTTTTAATCAAAAATTTTAAAATAAATTTCAAAATAAATTCAATAATGGGATTATAAAAGTATTTAAACCGAGTAATAAGGCTTTTCTAGTTATGAGTGACTCCAAATGATCTTTTCTTGACAATTGATGGCTTTTGCTCCACGTTTCCAGAGGCAAACAATCAATTACAATCTCTTTTAATCAAAAAATGTAAAAACATTTCAAAATAAATTCAATAATGGGATTATAAAAGCATTAAAACCGAGTAATAAGGCTTTTCTAGTTATGAGTGACTCTAAATGATCTTTTCTTGATAATGGATGGCTTTTGCTCCACGTTTCTCGAGGCAAACAATCAATTACAATCTGTTTTAATTAAAAAATGTAAAAACATTTCAAAATAAATTCAATAATGGGATTATAAAAGCATTTAAACCGAGTAATAAGGCTTTTCTAGGCATGAGTGACTATAAATGATCTTTTCCTGACAATGGATGGCTTTCGCTCCACGTTTCCCGAGGTAAACAATCAATTACAATCTGTTTTTATCAAAAAATGTAAAAACAATTCAAAATAAATTCAATAATGGGATTATAAAAGCATTTAAACCGAGTAATAAGGCTTTTCTAGGCATGAGTGACTATAAATGATCTTTTCCTGACAATGGATGGCTTTCGCTCCACGTTTCCCGAGGCAAACAATCAATTACAATCTGTTTTAATCAAAAAATGTAAAAACAATTCAAAATAAATTCAATAATGAGATTATAAAAGTATTTAAACCGAGTAATAAGGCTTTTCTAGGCATGAGTGACTATAAATGATCTTTTCCTGACAATGGATGGCTTTCGCTCCACGTTTCCCGAGGCAAACAATCAATTACAATCTGTTTTAATCAAAAAATGTAAAAACAATTCAAAATAAATTCAATAATGGGATTATAAAAGTATTTAAACCGAGTAATAAGGCTTTTCTAGGCATGAGTAACAATAAATGATCTTTTCCTGACAATGGATGGCTTTCGCTCCACGTTTCCCGAGGCAAACAATCAATTACAATCTGTTTTAATCAAAAAATGTAAAAACAATTCAAAATAAATTCAATAATTGGATTATAAAAGTATTTAAACCGAGTAATAAGGCTTTTCTAGGCATGAGTGACTATAAATGATCTTTTCTTGACAGTGGATGGCTTTCGCTCCATGTTTCCCGAGGTAAATAATCAATTACAATCTGTTTTAATCAAAAAATGTAAAAAAAAATTCAAAATAAATTCAATAATGGGATTATAAAAGCATTAAAACCGAGTAATAAGGCTTTTCTAGTTATGAGTGACTCTAAATGATCTTTTCTTGATAATGGATGGCTTTTGCTCCACGTTTCCCGAGGCAAACAATCAATTACAATCTGTTTTAATTAAAAAATGTAAAAACATTTCAAAATAAATTCAATAATGGGATTATAAAAGCATTTAAACCGAGTAATAAGGCTTTTCTAGGCATGAGTGACTATAAATGATCTTTTCCTGACAATGGATGGCTTTCGCTCCACGTTTCCCGAGGTAAACAATCAATTACAATCTGTTTTTATCAAAAAATGTAAAAACAATTCAAAATAAATTCAATAATGGGATTATAAAAGCATTTAAACCGAGTAATAAGGCTTTTCTAGGCATGAGTGACTATAAATGATCTTTTCCTGACAATGGATGGCTTTCGCTCCACGTTTCCCGAGGCAAACAATCAATTACAATCTGTTTTAATCAAAAAATGTAAAAACAATTCAAAATAAATTCAATAATGAGATTATAAAAGTATTTAAACCGAGTAATAAGGCTTTTCTAGGCATGAGTGACTATAAATGATCTTTTCCTGACAATGGATGGCTTTCGCTCCACGTTTCCCGAGGCAAACAATCAATTACAATCTGTTTTAATCAAAAAATGTAAAAACAATTCAAAATAAATTCAATAATGGGATTATAAAAGTATTTAAACCGAGTAATAAGGCTTTTCTAGGCATGAGTAACAATAAATGATCTTTTCCTGACAATGGATGGCTTTCGCTCCACGTTTCCCGAGGCAAACAATCAATTACAATCTGTTTTAATCAAAAAATGTAAAAACAATTCAAAATAAATTCAATAATTGGATTATAAAAGTATTTAAACCGAGTAATAAGGCTTTTCTAGGCATGAGTGACTATAAATGATCTTTTCTTGACAATGGATGGCTTTCGCTCCATGTTTCCCGAGGTAAACAATCAATTACAATCTGTTTTAATCAAAAAATGTAAAAAAAAATTCAAAATAAATTCAATAATGCGATTATAAAAGCATTTAAACCGAGTAATAAGGCTTTTCTAGTTATGAGTGACTCTAAATGATCTTTTCTTGACAATGGATGGCTTTTGCTCCACGTTTCCCGAGGCAAACAATCAATTACAATCTGCTTTAATCAAAAACTGTAAAAACATTTCAAAATAAATTCAATAATGGGATTATAAAAGCAATTAAACCGAGTAATAAGGCTTTTCTAGGCATGAGTGACTATAAATGATCTTTTCCTGACAATGGATGGCTTTCGCTCCACGTTTCCCGAGGCAAACAATCAATTACAATCTGTTTTAATCAAAAAATGTAAAAACAATTCAAAATAAATTCAATAATGGGATTATAAAAGTATTTAAACCGAGTAATAAGGCTTTTCTAGGCATGAGTGACTATAAATGATCTTTTCCTGACAATGGATGGCTTTCGCTCCACGTTTCCCGAGGCAAACAATCAATTACAATCTGTTTTAATCAAAAAATGTAAAAACAATTCAAAACAAATTCAATATAAGGATTATAAAAGTATTTAAACCGAGTAATAAGGCTTTTCTAGGCATGAGTGACTATAAATGATCTTTTCTTGACAATGGATGGCTTTCGCTCCACGTTTCCCGAGATAAACAATCAATTACAATCTGTTTTAATCAAAAATGTTAAAAAAAATTAAAAATAAATTCAATAATGGGATTATTAAAGCATTTAAACCAAGTAATAAGGCTTTTCTAGGCATGAGTGACTATAAATGAGCTTTTCTTGACAATAGATGGCTTTCGCTCCATGTTTCCTGAGGTAAACAATCAATTACAATATGTTTTAATCAAAAAATGTTAAAAAAAATTTCAAAATAAATTCAATAATGGGATTATAAAAGTATTTAAACCGAGTAATAAGGCTTTTCTAGTTATGAGTGACTCCAAATGATCTTTTCTTGACAATTGATGGCTTTTGCTCCACGTTTCCAGAGGCAAACAATCAATTACAATCTCTTTTAATCAAAAAATGTAAAAACATTTCAAAATAAATTCAATAATGGGATTATAAAAGCATTAAAACCGAGTAATAAGGCTTTTCTAGTTATGAGTGACTCTAAATGATCTTTTCTTGATAATGGATGGCTTTTGCTCCACGTTTCTCGAGGCAAACAATCAATTACAATCTGTTTTAATTAAAAAATGTAAAAACATTTCAAAATAAATTCAATAATGGGATTATAAAAGCATTTAAACCGAGTAATAAGGCTTTTCTAGGCATGAGTGACTATAAATGATCTTTTCCTGACAATGGATGGCTTTCGCTCCACGTTTCCCGAGGTAAACAATCAATTACAATCTGTTTTTATCAAAAAATGTAAAAACAATTCAAAATAAATTCAATAATGGGATTATAAAAGCATTTAAACCGAGTAATAAGGCTTTTCTAGGCATGAGTGACTATAAATGATCTTTTTCTGACAATGGATGGCTTTCGCTCCACGTTTCCCGAGGCAAACAATCAATTACAATCTGTTTTAATCAAAAAATGTAAAAACAATTCAAAATAAATTCAATAATGAGATTATAAAAGTATTTAAACCGAGTAATAAGGCTTTTCTAGGCATGAGTGACTATAAATGATCTTTTCCTGACAATGGATGGCTTTCGCTCCACGTTTCCCGAGGCAAACAATCAATTACAATCTGTTTTAATCAAAAAATGTAAAAACAATTCAAAATAAATTCAATAATGGGATTATAAAAGTATTTAAACCGAGTAATAAGGCTTTTCTAGGCATGAGTAACAATAAATGATCTTTTCCTGACAATGGATGGCTTTCGCTCCACGTTTCCCGAGGCAAACAATCAATTACAATCTGTTTTAATCAAAAAATGTAAAAACAATTCAAAATAAATTCAATAATTGGATTATAAAAGTATTTAAACCGAGTAATAAGGCTTTTCTAGGCATGAGTGACTATAAATGATATTTTCTTGACAGTGGATGGCTTTCGCTCCATGTTTCCCGAGGTAAATAATCAATTACAATCTGTTTTAATCAAAAAATGTAAAAAAAAATTCAAAATAAATTCAATAATGGGATTATAAAAGCATTAAAACCGAGTAATAAGGCTTTTCTAGTTATGAGTGACTCTAAATGATCTTTTCTTGATAATGGATGGCTTTTGCTCCACGTTTCCCAAGGCAAACAATCAATTACAATCTGTTTTAATTAAAAAATGTAAAAACATTTCAAAATAAATTCAATAATGGGATTATAAAAGCATTTAAACCGAGTAATAAGGCTTTTCTAGGCATGAGTGACTATAAATGATCTTTTCCTGACAATGGATGGCTTTCGCTCCACGTTTCCCGAGGTAAACAATCAATTACAATCTGTTTTTATCAAAAAATGTAAAAACAATTCAAAATAAATTCAATAATGGGATTATAAAAGCATTTAAACCGAGTAATAAGGCTTTTCTAGGCATGAGTGACTATAAATGATCTTTTCCTGACAATGGATGGCTTTCGCTCCACGTTTCCCGAGGCAAACAATCAATTACAATCTGTTTTAATCAAAAAATGTAAAAACAATTCAAAATAAATTCAATAATGAGATTATAAAAGTATTTAAACCGAGTAATAAGGCTTTTCTAGGCATGAGTGACTATAAATGATCTTTTCCTGACAATGGATGGCTTTCGCTCCACGTTTCCCGAGGCAAACAATCAATTACAATCTGTTTTAATCAAAAAATGTAAAAACAATTCAAAATAAATTCAATAATGGGATTATAAAAGTATTTAAACCGAGTAATAAGGCTTTTCTAGGCATGAGTAACAATAAATGATCTTTTCCTGACAATGGATGGCTTTCGCTCCACGTTTCCCGAGGCAAACAATCAATTACAATCTGTTTTAATCAAAAAATGTAAAAACAATTCAAAATAAATTCAATAATTGGATTATAAAAGTATTTAAACCGAGTAATAAGGCTTTTCTAGGCATGAGTGACTATAAATGATCTTTTCTTGACAATGGATGGCTTTCGCTCCATGTTTCCCGAGGTAAACAATCAATTACAATCTGTTTTAATCAAAAAATGTAAAAAAAAATTCAAAATAAATTCAATAATGCGATTATAAAAGCATTTAAACCGAGTAATAAGGCTTTTCTAGTTATGAGTGACTCTAAATGATCTTTTCTTGACAATGGATGGCTTTTGCTCCACGTTTCCCGAGGCAAACAATCAATTACAATCTGCTTTAATCAAAAACTGTAAAAACATTTCAAAATAAATTCAATAATGGGATTATAAAAGCAATTAAACCGAGTAATAAGGCTTTTCTAGGCATGAGTGACTATAAATGATCTTTTCCTGACAATGGATGGCTTTCGCTCCACGTTTCCCGAGGCAAACAATCAATTACAATCTGTTTTAATCAAAAAATGTAAAAACAATTCAAAATAAATTCAATAATGGGATTATAAAAGTATTTAAACCGAGTAATAAGGCTTTTCTAGGCATGAGTGACTATAAATGATCTTTTCCTGACAATGGATGGCTTTCGCTCCACGTTTCCCGAGGCAAACAATCAATTACAATCTGTTTTAATCAAAAAATGTAAAAACAATTCAAAACAAATTCAATATAAGGATTATAAAAGTATTTAAACCGAGTAATAAGGCTTTTCTAGGCATGAGTGACTATAAATGATCTTTTCTTGACAATGGATGGCTTTCGCTCCACGTTTCCCGAGATAAACAATCAATTACAATCTGTTTTAATCAAAAATGTTAAAAAAAATTAAAAATAAATTCAATAATGGGATTATTAAAGCATTTAAACCAAGTAATAAGGCTTTTCTAGGCATGAGTGACTATAAATGAGCTTTTCTTGACAATAGATGGCTTTCGCTCCATGTTTCCTGAGGTAAACAATCAATTACAATATGTTTTAATCAAAAATTTTAAAATAAATTTCAAAATAAATTCAATAATGGGATTATAAAAGTATTTAAACCGAGTAATAAGGCTTTTCTAGTTATGAGTGACTCCAAATGATCTTTTCTTGACAATTGATGGCTTTTGCTCCACGTTTCCAGAGGCAAACAATCAATTACAATCTCTTTTAATCAAAAAATGTAAAAACATTTCAAAATAAATTCAATAATGGGATTATAAAAGCATTAAAACCGAGTAATAAGGCTTTTCTAGTTATGAGTGACTCTAAATGATCTTTTCTTGATAATGGATGGCTTTTGCTCCACGTTTCTCGAGGCAAACAATCAATTACAATCTGTTTTAATTAAAAAATGTAAAAACATTTCAAAATAAATTCAATAATGGGATTATAAAAGCATTTAAACCGAGTAATAAGGCTTTTCTAGGCATGAGTGACTATAAATGATCTTTTCCTGACAATGGATGGCTTTCGCTCCACGTTTCCCGAGGTAAACAATCAATTACAATCTGTTTTTATCAAAAAATGTAAAAACAATTCAAAATAAATTCAATAATGGGATTATAAAAGCATTTAAACCGAGTAATAAGGCTTTTCTAGGCATGAGTGACTATAAATGATCTTTTCCTGACAATGGATGGCTTTCGCTCCACGTTTCCCGAGGCAAACAATCAATTACAATCTGTTTTAATCAAAAAATGTAAAAACAATTCAAAATAAATTCAATAATGAGATTATAAAAGTATTTAAACCGAGTAATAAGGCTTTTCTAGGCATGAGTGACTATAAATGATCTTTTCCTGACAATGGATGGCTTTCGCTCCACGTTTCCCGAGGCAAACAATCAATTACAATCTGTTTTAATCAAAAAATGTAAAAACAATTCAAAATAAATTCAATAATGGGATTATAAAAGTATTTAAACCGAGTAATAAGGCTTTTCTAGGCATGAGTAACAATAAATGATCTTTTCCTGACAATGGATGGCTTTCGCTCCACGTTTCCCGAGGCAAACAATCAATTACAATCTGTTTTAATCAAAAAATGTAAAAACAATTCAAAATAAATTCAATAATTGGATTATAAAAGTATTTAAACCGAGTAATAAGGCTTTTCTAGGCATGAGTGACTATAAATGATCTTTTCTTGACAGTGGATGGCTTTCGCTCCATGTTTCCCGAGGTAAATAATCAATTACAATCTGTTTTAATCAAAAAATGTAAAAAAAAATTCAAAATAAATTCAATAATGGGATTATAAAAGCATTAAAACCGAGTAATAAGGCTTTTCTAGTTATGAGTGACTCTAAATGATCTTTTCTTGATAATGGATGGCTTTTGCTCCACGTTTCCCGAGGCAAACAATCAATTACAATCTGTTTTAATTAAAAAATGTAAAAACATTTCAAAATAAATTCAATAATGGGATTATAAAAGCATTTAAACCGAGTAATAAGGCTTTTCTAGGCATGAGTGACTATAAATGATCTTTTCCTGACAATGGATGGCTTTCGCTCCACGTTTCCCGAGGTAAACAATCAATTACAATCTGTTTTTATCAAAAAATGTAAAAACAATTCAAAATAAATTCAATAATGGGATTATAAAAGCATTTAAACCGAGTAATAAGGCTTTTCTAGGCATGAGTGACTATAAATGATCTTTTCCTGACAATGGATGGCTTTCGCTCCACGTTTCCCGAGGCAAACAATCAATTACAATCTGTTTTAATCAAAAAATGTAAAAACAATTCAAAATAAATTCAATAATGAGATTATAAAAGTATTTAAACCGAGTAATAAGGCTTTTCTAGGCATGAGTGACTATAAATGATCTTTTCCTGACAATGGATGGCTTTCGCTCCACGTTTCCCGAGGCAAACAATCAATTACAATCTGTTTTAATCAAAAAATGTAAAAACAATTCAAAATAAATTCAATAATGGGATTATAAAAGTATTTAAACCGAGTAATAAGGCTTTTCTAGGCATGAGTAACAATAAATGATCTTTTCCTGACAATGGATGGCTTTCGCTCCACGTTTCCCGAGGCAAACAATCAATTACAATCTGTTTTAATCAAAAAATGTAAAAACAATTCAAAATAAATTCAATAATTGGATTATAAAAGTATTTAAACCGAGTAATAAGGCTTTTCTAGGCATGAGTGACTATAAATGATCTTTTCTTGACAATGGATGGCTTTCGCTCCATGTTTCCCGAGGTAAACAATCAATTACAATCTGTTTTAATCAAAAAATGTAAAAAAAAATTCAAAATAAATTCAATAATGCGATTATAAAAGCATTTAAACCGAGTAATAAGGCTTTTCTAGTTATGAGTGACTCTAAATGATCTTTTCTTGACAATGGATGGCTTTTGCTCCACGTTTCCCGAGGCAAACAATCAATTACAATCTGCTTTAATCAAAAACTGTAAAAACATTTCAAAATAAATTCAATAATGGGATTATAAAAGCAATTAAACCGAGTAATAAGGCTTTTCTAGGCATGAGTGACTATAAATGATCTTTTCCTGACAATGGATGGCTTTCGCTCCACGTTTCCCGAGGCAAACAATCAATTACAATCTGTTTTAATCAAAAAATGTAAAAACAATTCAAAATAAATTCAATAATGGGATTATAAAAGTATTTAAACCGAGTAATAAGGCTTTTCTAGGCATGAGTGACTATAAATGATCTTTTCCTGACAATGGATGGCTTTCGCTCCACGTTTCCCGAGGCAAACAATCAATTACAATCTGTTTTAATCAAAAAATGTAAAAACAATTCAAAACAAATTCAATATAAGGATTATAAAAGTATTTAAACCGAGTAATAAGGCTTTTCTAGGCATGAGTGACTATAAATGATCTTTTCTTGACAATGGATGGCTTTCGCTCCACGTTTCCCGAGATAAACAATCAATTACAATCTGTTTTAATCAAAAATGTTAAAAAAAATTAAAAATAAATTCAATAATGGGATTATTAAAGCATTTAAACCAAGTAATAAGGCTTTTCTAGGCATGAGTGACTATAAATGAGCTTTTCTTGACAATAGATGGCTTTCGCTCCATGTTTCCTGAGGTAAACAATCAATTACAATATGTTTTAATCAAAAATTTTAAAATAAATTTCAAAATAAATTCAATAATGGGATTATAAAAGTATTTAAACCGAGTAATAAGGCTTTTCTAGTTATGAGTGACTCCAAATGATCTTTTCTTGACAATTGATGGCTTTTGCTCCACGTTTCCAGAGGCAAACAATCAATTACAATCTCTTTTAATCAAAAAATGTAAAAACATTTCAAAATAAATTCAATAATGGGATTATAAAAGCATTAAAACCGAGTAATAAGGCTTTTCTAGTTATGAGTGACTCTAAATGATCTTTTCTTGATAATGGATGGCTTTTGCTCCACGTTTCTCGAGGCAAACAATCAATTACAATCTGTTTTAATTAAAAAATGTAAAAACATTTCAAAATAAATTCAATAATGGGATTATAAAAGCATTTAAACCGAGTAATAAGGCTTTTCTAGGCATGAGTGACTATAAATGATCTTTTCCTGACAATGGATGGCTTTCGCTCCACGTTTCCCGAGGTAAACAATCAATTACAATCTGTTTTTATCAAAAAATGTAAAAACAATTCAAAATAAATTCAATAATGGGATTATAAAAGCATTTAAACCGAGTAATAAGGCTTTTCTAGGCATGAGTGACTATAAATGATCTTTTCCTGACAATGGATGGCTTTCGCTCCACGTTTCCCGAGGCAAACAATCAATTACAATCTGTTTTAATCAAAAAATGTAAAAACAATTCAAAATAAATTCAATAATGAGATTATAAAAGTATTTAAACCGAGTAATAAGGCTTTTCTAGGCATGAGTGACTATAAATGATCTTTTCCTGACAATGGATGGCTTTCGCTCCACGTTTCCCGAGGCAAACAATCAATTACAATCTGTTTTAATCAAAAAATGTAAAAACAATTCAAAATAAATTCAATAATGGGATTATAAAAGTATTTAAACCGAGTAATAAGGCTTTTCTAGGCATGAGTAACAATAAATGATCTTTTCCTGACAATGGATGGCTTTCGCTCCACGTTTCCCGAGGCAAACAATCAATTACAATCTGTTTTAATCAAAAAATGTAAAAACAATTCAAAATAAATTCAATAATTGGATTATAAAAGTATTTAAACCGAGTAATAAGGCTTTTCTAGGCATGAGTGACTATAAATGATCTTTTCTTGACAATGGATGGCTTTCGCTCCATGTTTCCCGAGGTAAACAATCAATTACAATCTGTTTTAATCAAAAAATGTAAAAAAAAATTCAAAATAAATTCAATAATGCGATTATAAAAGCATTTAAACCGAGTAATAAGGCTTTTCTAGTTATGAGTGACTCTAAATGATCGTTTCTTGACAATGGATGGCTTTTGCTCCACGTTTCCCGAGGCAAACAATCAATTACAATCTGCTTTAATCAAAAACTGTAAAAACATTTCAAAATAAATTCAATAATGGGATTATAAAAGCAATTAAACCGAGTAATAAGGCTTTTCTAGGCATGAGTGACTATAAATGATCTTTTCCTGACAATGGATGGCTTTCGCTCCACGTTTCCCGAGGCAAACAATCAATTACAATCTGTTTTAATCAAAAAATGTAAAAACAATTCAAAATAAATTCAATAATGGGATTATAAAAGTATTTAAACCGAGTAATAAGGCTTTTCTAGGCATGAGTGACTATAAATGATCTTTTCCTGACAATGGATGGCTTTCGCTCCACGTTTCCCGAGGCAAACAATCAATTACAATCTGTTTTAATCAAAAAATGTAAAAACAATTCAAAACAAATTCAATATAAGGATTATAAAAGTATTTAAACCGAGTAATAAGGCTTTTCTAGGCATGAGTGACTATAAATGATCTTTTCTTGACAATGGATGGCTTTCGCTCCACGTTTCCCGAGATAAACAATCAATTACAATCTGTTTTAATCAAAAATGTTAAAAAAAATTAAAAATAAATTCAATAATGGGATTATTAAAGCATTTAAACCAAGTAATAAGGCTTTTCTAGGCATGAGTGACTATAAATGAGCTTTTCTTGACAATAGATGGCTTTCGCTCCATGTTTCCGGAGGTAAACAATCAATTACAATATGTTTTAATCAAAAAATGTTAAAAAAAAATTCAAAATAAAATCAATAATGGGATTATAAAAGCATTTAAACCGAGTAATAAGGCTTTTCTAGTTATGAGTGACTCTAAATGATCTTTTCTTGACAATGGATGGCTTTTGCTCCACGTTTCCCGAGGCAAACAATCAATTACAATCTCTTTTAATCAAAAAATGTAAAAACATTTCAAAATAAATTCAATAATGGGATTATAAAAGCATTTAAACCGAGTAATAAGGCTTTTCTAGGCATGAGTGACTATAAATGATCTTTTCTTGACAATGGATGGCTTTCGCTCCACGTTTCCCGAGATAAACAATCAATTACAATCTGTTTTAATCAAAAATGTAAAAAAAATTCAAAATAAATTCAATAATGGGATTATAAAAGCATTTAAACCGAGTAATAAGGCTTTTCTAGGCATGAGTGACTATAAATGATCTTTTCTTGACAATGGATGGCTTTCGCTTCACGTTTCTCGAGGTAAATAATCAATTACATTTTGTTTTAATCAAAAAATGTAAAAAGATTCAAATTAAATTCAATTATGGAATTATAAAAGCATTTAAAGCGAGTATTAAGGATTTTATAGGCATGAGTGACTATAAATGAACTTTTCTTGACAATGGATGGCTTTTGCTCCACGTTTCCCGAGGCAAACAATCAATTACAATCTGTTTTAATCAAAAAATGTAAAAACAATTCAAAATAAATTCGATAATGGAATTATAAAAGTATTTAAACCGAGTAATAAGGCTTTTCTAGGAATGAGTGACTATAAATGATCTTTTCTTGACAATGGATGGCTTTCGCTCCATGTTTCCCGAGGTAAACAATCAATTACAATCTGTTTTAATCAAAAAATGTAAAAAAAAATTTAAAATAAATTCAATAATGGGATTATAAAAGCATTTAAACCAAGTAATAAGGCTTTTCTAGGCATGAGTGACTATAAATGAGCTTTTCTTGACAATAGATGGCTTTCGCTCCATGTTTCCTGAGGTAAACAATCAATTACAATATGTTTTAATCAAAAAATGTTAAAAAAAAATTCAAAATAAAATCAATAATGGGATTATAAAAGCATTTAAACCGAGTAATAAGGCTTTTCTAGTTATGAGTGACTCTAAATGATCTTTTCTTCACAATGGATGGCTTTTGCTCCACGTTTCCCGAGGCAAACAATCAATTACAATCTCTTTTAATCAAAAAATGTAAAAACATTTCAAAATAAATTCAATAATGGGATTATAAAAGCATTTAAACCGAGTAATAAGGCTTTTCTAGGCATGAGTGACTATAAATGATCTTTTCTTGACAATGGATGGCTTTCGCTCCACGTTTCCCGAGATAAACAATCAATTACAATCTGTTTTAATCAAAAATGTAAAAAAAATTCAAAATAAATTCAATAATGGGATTATAAAAGCATTTAAACCGAGTAATAAGGCTTTTCTAGGCATGAGTGACTATAAATGATCTTTTCTTGACAATGGATGGCTTTCGCTTCACGTTTCTCGAGGTAAATAATCAATTACATTTTGTTTTAATCAAAAAATGTAAAAAGATTCAAATTAAATTCAATTATGGAATTATAAAAGCATTTAAAGCGAGTATTAAGGATTTTATAGGCATGAGTGACTATAAATGAACTTTTCTTGACAATGGATGGCTTTTGCTCCACGTTTCTCGAGGCAAACAATCGATTACAATCTGTTTTAATAAAAAAATGTAAAAACAATTCAAAATAAATTCAATAATGGGATTATAAAAGCATTTAAATCGAGTAATAAGGCTTTTCTAGGCATGAGTGACTATAAATGATCTTTTCTTGACAATGGATGGCTTTCGCTTCACGTTTCTCGAGGTAAATAATCAATTACATTTTGTTTTAATCAAAAAATGTAAAAAGATTCAAATTAAATTCAATTATGGAATTATAAAAGCATTTAAAGCGAGTATTAAGGATTTTATAGGCATGAGTGACTATAAATGAACTTTTCTTGACAATGGATGGCTTTTGCTCCACGTTTCCCGAGGTAAACAATCAATTACAATCTGTTTTAATCAAAAAATGTAAAAACAATTCAAAATAAATTCAATAATGGGATTGTAAAAGTATTTAAACCGAGTAATAAGGCTTTTCTAGGCATGAGTGACTATAAATGTTCTTTTCTTGACAATGGATGGCTTTCGCTCCACGTTGCCCGAGATAAACAATCAATTACAATCTGTTTTAATCAAAAATGTTAAAAAAAATTAAAAATAAATTCAATAATGGGATTATTAAAGCATTTAAACCAATTAATAAGGCTTTTCTAGGCATGAGTGACTATAAATGAGCTTTTCTTGACAATAGATGGCTTTCGCTCCATGTTTCCTGAGGTAAACAATCAATTACAATATGTTTTAATCAAAAAATGTTAAAAAAAAATTCAAAATAAAATCAATAATGGGATTATAAAAGCATTTAAACCGAGTAATAAGGCTTTTCTAGTTATGAGTGACTCTAAATGATCTTTTCTTGACAATGGATGGCTTTTGCTCCACGTTTCCCGAGGCAAACAATCAATTACAATCTCTTTTAATCAAAAAATGTAAAAACATTTCAAAATAAATTCAATAATGGGATTATAAAAGCATTTAAACCGAGTAATAAGGCTTTTCTAGGCATGAGTGACTATAAATGATCTTTTCTTGACAATGGATGGCTTTCGCTTCACGTTTCTCGAGGTAAATAATCAAGTACAATTTGTTTTAATAAAAAAATGTAAAAAGATTCAAATTAAATTCAATTATGGAATTATAAAAGCATTTAAAGCGAGTATTAAGGATTTTATAGGCATGAGTGACTATAAATGAACTTTTCTTGACAATGGATGGCTTTTGCTCCACGTTTCCCGAGGCAAACAATCGATTACAATCTGTTTTAATAAAAAAATGTAAAAACAATTCAAAATAAATTCAATAATGGGATTATAAAAGCATTTAAATCGAGTAATAAGGCTTTTCTAGGCATGAGTGACTATAAATGATCTTTTCTTGACAATGGATGGCTTTCGCTTCACGTTTCTCGAGGTAAATAATCAATTACATTTTGTTTTAATCAAAAAATGTAAAAAGATTCAAATTAAATTCAATTATGGAATTATAAAAGCATTTAAAGCGAGTATTAAGGATTTTATAGGCATGAGTGACTATAAATGAACTTTTCTTGACAATGGATGGCTTTTGCTCCACGTTTCCCGAGGTAAACAATCAATTACAATCTGTTTTAATCAAAAAATGTAAAAACAATTCAAAATAAATTCAATAATGGGATTATAAAAGTATTTAAACCGAGTAATAAGGCTTTTCTAGGCATGAGTGACTATAAATGATCTTTTCTTGACAATGGATGGCTTTCGCTCCACGTTGCCCGAGATAAACAATCAATTACAATCTGTTTTAATCAAAAATGTTAAAAAAAATTAAAAATAAATTCAATAATGGGATTATTAAAGCATTTAAACCAAGTAATAAGGCTTTTCTAGGCATGAGTGACTATAAATGAGCTTTTCTTGACAATAGATGGCTTTCGCTCCATGTTTCCTGAGGTAAACAATCAATTACAATATGTTTTAATCAAAAAATGTTAAAAAAAAATTCAAAATAAAATCAATAATGGGATTATAAAAGCATTTAAACCGAGTAATAAGGCTTTTCTAGTTATGAGTGACTCTAAATGATCTTTTCTTGACAATGGATGGCTTTTGCTCCACGTTTCCCGAGGCAAACAATCAATTACAATCTCTTTTAATCAAAAAATGTAAAAACATTTCAAAATAAATTCAATAATGGGATTATAAAAGCATTTAAACCGAGTAATAAGGCTTTTCTAGGCATGAGTGACTATAAATGATCTTTTCTTGACAATGGATGGCTTTCGCTCCACGTTTCCCGAGATAAACAATCAATTACAATCTGTTTTAATCAAAAATGTAAAAAAAATTCAAAATAAATTCAATAATGGGATTATAAAAGCTTTTAAACTGAGTAATAAGGCTTTTCTAGGCATGAGTGACTATAAATGATCTTTTCTTGACAATGGATGGCTTTCGCTCCACGTTTCCCGAGATAAACAATCAATTACAATCTGTTTTAATCAAAAATGTAAAAAAAATTAAAAATAAATTCAATAATGGGATTATTAAAGCATTTAAACCAAGTAATAAGGCTTTTCTACGCATGAGTGACTATAAATGAGCTTTTCTTGACAATAGATGGCTTTCGCTCCATGTTTCCTGAGGTAAACAATCAATTACAATCTGTTTTAATCAAAAAATGTAAAAAAAAATTCAAAATAAATTCAATAATGCGATTATAAAAGCATTTAAACCGAGTAATAAGGCTTTTCTAGTTATGAGTGACTCTAAATGATCGTTTCTTGACAATGGATGGCTTTTGCTCCACGTTTCCCGAGGCAAACAATCAATTACAATCTGCTTTAATCAAAAACTGTAAAAACATTTCAAAATAAATTCAATAATGGGATTATAAAAGCAATTAAACCGAGTAATAAGGCTTTTCTAGGCATGAGTGACTATAAATGATCTTTTCCTGACAATGGATGGCTTTCGCTCCACGTTTCCCGAGGCAAACAATCAATTACAATCTGTTTTAATCAAAAAATGTAAAAACAATTCAAAATAAATTCAATAATGGGATTATAAAAGTATTTAAACCGAGTAATAAGGCTTTTCTAGGCATGAGTGACTATAAATGATCTTTTCCTGACAATGGATGGCTTTCGCTCCACCTTTCCCGAGGCAAACAATCAATTACAATCTGTTTTAATCAAAAAATGTAAAAACAATTCAAAACAAATTCAATATAAGGATTATAAAAGTATTTAAACCGAGTAATAAGGCTTTTCTAGGCATGAGTGACTATAAATGATCTTTTCTTGACAATGGATGGCTTTCGCTCCACGTTTCCCGAGATAAACAATCAATTACAATCTGTTTTAATCAAAAATGTTAAAAAAAATTAAAAATAAATTCAATAATGGGATTATTAAAGCATTTAAACCAAGTAATAAGGCTTTTCTAGGCATGAGTGACTATAAATGAGCTTTTCTTGACAATAGATGGCTTTCGCTCCATGTTTCCTGAGGTAAACAATCAATTACAATATGTTTTAATCAAAAAATGTTAAAAAAAAATTCAAAATAAAATCAATAATGGGATTATAAAAGCATTTAAACCGAGTAATAAGGCTTTTCTAGTTATGAGTGACTCTAAATGATCTTTTCTTGACAATGGATGGCTTTTGCTCCACGTTTCCCGAGGCAAACAATCAATTACAATCTCTTTTAATCAAAAAATGTAAAAACATTTCAAAATAAATTCAATAATGGGATTATAAAAGCATTTAAACCGAGTAATAAGGCTTTTCTAGGCATGAGTGACTATAAATGATCTTTTCTTGACAATGGATGGCTTTCGCTCCACGTTTCCCGAGATAAACAATCAATTACAATCTGTTTTAATCAAAAATGTAAAAAAAATTCAAAATAAATTCAATAATGGGATTATAAAAGCATTTAAACCGAGTAATAAGGCTTTTCTAGGCATGAGTGACTATAAATGATCTTTTCTTGACAATGGATGGCTTTCGCTTCACGTTTCTCGAGGTAAATAATCAATTACATTTTGTTTTAATCAAAAAATGTAAAAAGATTCAAATTAAATTCAATTATGGAATTATAAAAGCATTTAAAGCGAGTATTAAGGATTTTATAGGCATGAGTGACTATAAATGAACTTTTCTTGACAATGGATGGCTTTTGCTCCACGTTTCCCGAGGCAAACAATCAATTACAATCTGTTTTAATCAAAAAATGTAAAAACAATTCAAAATAAATTCGATAATGGAATTATAAAAGTATTTAAACCGAGTAATAAGGCTTTTCTAGGAATGAGTGACTATAAATGATCTTTTCTTGACAATGGATGGCTTTCGCTCCATGTTTCCCGAGGTAAACAATCAATTACAATCTGTTTTAATCAAAAAATGTAAAAAAAAATTTAAAATAAATTCAATAATGGGATTATAAAAGCATTTAAACCAAGTAATAAGGCTTTTCTAGGCATGAGTGACTATAAATGAGCTTTTCTTGACAATAGATGGCTTTCGCTCCATGTTTCCTGAGGTAAACAATCAATTACAATATGTTTTAATCAAAAAATGTTAAAAAAAAATTCAAAATAAAATCAATAATGGGATTATAAAAGCATTTAAACCGAGTAATAAGGCTTTTCTAGTTATGAGTGACTCTAAATGATCTTTTCTTCACAATGGATGGCTTTTGCTCCACGTTTCCCGAGGCAAACAATCAATTACAATCTCTTTTAATCAAAAAATGTAAAAACATTTCAAAATAAATTCAATAATGGGATTATAAAAGCATTTAAACCGAGTAATAAGGCTTTTCTAGGCATGAGTGACTATAAATGATCTTTTCTTGACAATGGATGGCTTTCGCTCCACGTTTCCCGAGATAAACAATCAATTACAATCTGTTTTAATCAAAAATGTAAAAAAAATTCAAAATAAATTCAATAATGGGATTATAAAAGCATTTAAACCGAGTAATAAGGCTTTTCTAGGCATGAGTGACTATAAATGATCTTTTCTTGACAATGGATGGCTTTCGCTTCACGTTTCTCGAGGTAAATAATCAATTACATTTTGTTTTAATCAAAAAATGTAAAAAGATTCAAATTAAATTCAATTATGGAATTATAAAAGCATTTAAAGCGAGTATTAAGGATTTTATAGGCATGAGTGACTATAAATGAACTTTTCTTGACAATGGATGGCTTTTGCTCCACGTTTCCCGAGGCAAACAATCGATTACAATCTGTTTTAATAAAAAAATGTAAAAACAATTCAAAATAAATTCAATAATGGGATTATAAAAGCATTTAAATCGAGTAATAAGGCTTTTCTAGGCATGAGTGACTATAAATGATCTTTTCTTGACAATGGATGGCTTTCGCTTCACGTTTCTCGAGGTAAATAATCAATTACATTTTGTTTTAATCAAAAAATGTAAAAAGATTCAAATTAAATTCAATTATGGAATTATAAAAGCATTTAAAGCGAGTATTAAGGATTTTATAGGCATGAGTGACTATAAATGAACTTTTCTTGACAATGGATGGCTTTTGCTCCACGTTTCCCGAGGTAAACAATCAATTACAATCTGTTTTAATCAAAAAATGTAAAAACAATTCAAAATAAATTCAATAATGGGATTATAAAAGTATTTAAACCGAGTAATAAGGCTTTTCTAGGCATGAGTGACTATAAATGATCTTTTCTTGACAATGGATGGCTTTCGCTCCACGTTGCCCGAGATAAACAATCAATTACAATCTGTTTTAATCAAAAATGTTAAAAAAAATTAAAAATAAATTCAATAATGGGATTATTAAAGCATTTAAACCAATTAATAAGGCTTTTCTAGGCATGAGTGACTATAAATGAGCTTTTCTTGACAATAGATGGCTTTCGCTCCATGTTTCCTGAGGTAAACAATCAATTACAATATGTTTTAATCAAAAAATGTTAAAAAAAAATTCAAAATAAAATCAATAATGGGATTATAAAAGCATTTAAACCGAGTAATAAGGCTTTTCTAGTTATGAGTGACTCTAAATGATCTTTTCTTGACAATGGATGGCTTTTGCTCCACGTTTCCCGAGGTAAACAATCAATTACAATCTCTTTTAATCAAAAAATGTAAAAACATTTCAAAATAAATTCAATAATGGGATTATAAAAGCATTTAAACCGAGTAATAAGGCTTTTCTAGGCATGAGTGACTATAAATGATCTTTTCTTGACAATGGATGGCTTTCGCTTCACGTTTCTCGAGGTAAATAATCAAGTACAATTTGTTTTAATAAAAAAATGTAAGAAGATTCAAATTAAATTCAATTATGGAATTATAAAAGCATTTAAAGCGAGTATTAAGGATTTTATAGGCATGAGTGACTATAAATGAACTTTTCTTGACAATGGATGGCTTTTGCTCCACGTTTCCCGAGGCAAACAATCGATTACAATCTGTTTTAATAAAAAAATGTAAAAACAATTCAAAATAAATTCAATAATGGGATTATAAAAGCATTTAAATCGAGTAATAAGGCTTTTCTAGGCATGAGTGACTATAAATGATCTTTTCTTGACAATGGATGGCTTTCGCTTCACGTTTCTCGAGGTAAATAATCAATTACATTTTGTTTTAATCAAAAAATGTAAAAAGATTCAAATTAAATTCAATTATGGAATTATAAAAGCATTTAAAGCGAGTATTAAGGATTTTATAGGCATGAGTGACTATAAATGAACTTTTCTTGACAATGGATGGCTTTTGCTCCACGTTTCCCGAGGTAAACAATCAATTACAATCTGTTTTAATCAAAAAATGTAAAAACAATTCAAAATAAATTCAATAATGGGATTATAAAAGTATTTAAACCGAGTAATAAGGCTTTTCTAGGCATGAGTGACTATAAATGATCTTTTCTTGACAATGGATGGCTTTCGCTCCACGTTGCCCGAGATAAACAATCAATTACAATCTGTTTTAATCAAAAATGTTAAAAAAAATTAAAAATAAATTCAATAATGGGATTATTAAAGCATTTAAACCAAGTAATAAGGCTTTTCTAGGCATGAGTGACTATAAATGAGCTTTTCTTGACAATAGATGGCTTTCGCTCCATGTTTCCTGAGGTAAACAATCAATTACAATATGTTTTAATCAAAAAATGTTAAAAAAAAATTCAAAATAAAATCAATAATGGGATTATAAAAGCATTTAAACCGAGTAATAAGGCTTTTCTAGTTATGAGTGACTCTAAATGATCTTTTCTTGACAATGGATGGCTTTTGCTCCACGTTTCCCGAGGCAAACAATCAATTACAATCTCTTTTAATCAAAAAATGTAAAAACATTTCAAAATAAATTCAATAATGGGATTATAAAAGCATTTAAACCGAGTAATAAGGCTTTTCTAGGCATGAGTGACTATAAATGATCTTTTCTTGACAATGGATGGCTTTCGCTCCACGTTTCCCGAGATAAACAATCAATTACAATCTGTTTTAATCAAAAATGTAAAAAAAATTCAAAATAAATTCAATAATGGGATTATAAAAGCTTTTAAACTGAGTAATAAGGCTTTTCTAGGCATGAGTGACTATAAATGATCTTTTCTTGACAATGGATGGCTTTCGCTCCACGTTTCCCGAGATAAACAATCAATTACAATCTGTTTTAATCAAAAATGTAAAAAAAATTCAAAATAAATTCAATAATGGGATTATAAAAGCATTTAAACCGAGTAATAAGGCTTTTCTAGGCATGAGTGACTATAAATGATCTTTTCTTGACAATGGATGGCTTTCGCTTCACGTTTCTCGAGGTAAATAATCAATTACATTTTGTTTTAATCAAAAAATGTAAAAAGATTCAAATTAAATTCAATTATGGAATTATAAAAGCATTTAAAGCGAGTATTAAGGATTTTATAGGCATGAGTGACTATAAATGAACTTTTCTTGACAATGGATGGCTTTTGCTCCACGTTTCCCGAGGCAAACAATCAATTACAATCTGTTTTAATCAAAAAATGTAAAAACAATTCAAAATAAATTCGATAATGGAATTATAAAAGTATTTAAACCGAGTAATAAGGCTTTTCTAGGAATGAGTGACTATAAATGATCTTTTCTTGACAATGGATGGCTTTCGCTCCATGTTTCCCGAGGTAAACAATCAATTACAATCTGTTTTAATCAAAAATGTAAAAAAAAATTTAAAATAAATTCAATAATGGGATTATAAAAGCATTTAAACCAAGTAATAAGGCTTTTCTAGGCATGAGTGACTATAAATGAGCTTTTCTTGACAATAGATGGCTTTCGCTCCATGTTTCCTGAGGTAAACAATCAATTACAATATGTTTTAATCAAAAAATGTTAAAAAAAAATTCAAAATAAAATCAATAATGGGATTATAAAAGCATTTAAACCGAGTAATAAGGCTTTTCTAGTTATGAGTGACTCTAAATGATCTTTTCTTCACAATGGATGGCTTTTGCTCCACGTTTCCCGAGGCAAACAATCAATTACAATCTCTTTTAATCAAAAAATGTAAAAACATTTCAAAATAAATTCAATAATGGGATTATAAAAGCATTTAAACCGAGTAATAAGGCTTTTCTAGGCATGAGTGACTATAAATGATCTTTTCTTGACAATGGATGGCTTTCGCTCCACGTTTCCCGAGATAAACAATCAATTACAATCTGTTTTAATCAAAAATGTAAAAAAAATTCAAAATAAATTCAATAATGGGATTATAAAAGCATTTAAACCGAGTAATAAGGCTTTTCTAGGCATGAGTGACTATAAATGATCTTTTCTTGACAATGGATGGCTTTCGCTTCACGTTTCTCGAGGTAAATAATCAATTACATTTTGTTTTAATCAAAAAATGTAAAAAGATTCAAATTAAATTCAATTATGGAATTATAAAAGCATTTAAAGCGAGTATTAAGGATTTTATAGGCATGAGTGACTATAAATGAACTTTTCTTGACAATGGATGGCTTTTGCTCCACGTTTCCCGAGGCAAACAATCGATTACAATCTGTTTTAATAAAAAAATGTAAAAACAATTCAAAATAAATTCAATAATGGGATTATAAAAGCATTTAAATCGAGTAATAAGGCTTTTCTAGGCATGAGTGACTATAAATGATCTTTTCTTGACAATGGATGGCTTTCGCTTCACGTTTCTCGAGGAAAATAATCAATTACATTTTGTTTTAATCAAAAAATGTAAAAAGATTCAAATTAAATTCAATTATGGAATTATAAAAGCATTTAAAGCGAGTATTAAGGATTTTATAGGCATGAGTGACTATAAATGAACTTTTCTTGACAATGGATGGCTTTTGCTCCACGTTTCCCGAGGTAAACAATCAATTACAATCTGTTTTAATCAAAAAATGTAAAAACAATTCAAAATAAATTCAATAATGGGATTATAAAAGTATTTAAACCGAGTAATAAGGCTTTTCTAGGCATGAGTGACTATAAATGATCTTTTCTTGACAATGGATGGCTTTCGCTCCACGTTGCCCGAGATAAACAATCAATTACAATCTGTTTTAATCAAAAATGTTAAAAAAAATTAAAAATAAATTCAATAATGGGATTATTAAAGCATTTAAACCAATTAATAAGGCTTTTCTAGGCATGAGTGACTATAAATGAGCTTTTCTTGACAATAGATGGCTTTCGCTCCATGTTTCCTGAGGTAAACAATCAATTACAATATGTTTTAATCAAAAAATGTTAAAAAAAAATTCAAAATAAAATCAATAATGGGATTATAAAAGCATTTAAACCGAGTAATAAGGCTTTTCTAGTTATGAGTGACTCTAAATGATCTTTTCTTGACAATGGATGGCTTTTGCTCCACGTTTCCCGAGGCAAACAATCAATTACAATCTCTTTTAATCAAAAAATGTAAAAACATTTCAAAATAAATTCAATAATGGGATTATAAAAGCATTTAAACCGAGTAATAAGGCTTTTCTAGGCATGAGTGACTATAAATGATCTTTTCTTGACAATGGATGGCTTTCGCTTCACGTTTCTCGAGGTAAATAATCAAGTACAATTTGTTTTAATAAAAAAATGTAAAAAGATTCAAATTAAATTCAATTATGGAATTATAAAAGCATTTAAAGCGAGTATTAAGGATTTTATAGGCATGAGTGACTATAAATGAACTTTTCTTGACAATGGATGGCTTTTGCTCCACGTTTCCCGAGGCAAACAATCGATTACAATCTGTTTTAATAAAAAAATGTAAAAACAATTCAAAATAAATTCAATAATGGGATTATAAAAGCATTTAAATCGAGTAATAAGGCTTTTCTAGGCATGAGTGACTATAAATGATCTTTTCTTGACAATGGATGGCTTTCGCTTCACGTTTCTCGAGGTAAATAATCAATTACATTTTGTTTTAATCAAAAAATGTAAAAAGATTCAAATTAAATTCAATTATGGAATTATAAAAGCATTTAAAGCGAGTATTAAGGATTTTATAGGCATGAGTGACTATAAATGAACTTTTCTTGACAATGGATGGCTTTTGCTCCACGTTTCCCGAGGTAAACAATCAATTACAATCTGTTTTAATCAAAAAATGTAAAAACAATTCAAAATAAATTCAATAATGGGATTATAAAAGTATTTAAACCGAGTAATAAGGCTTTTCTAGGCATGAGTGACTATAAATGATCTTTTCTTGACAATGGATGGCTTTCGCTCCACGTTGCCCGAGATAAACAATCAATTACAATCTGTTTTAATCAAAAATGTTAAAAAAAATTAAAAATAAATTCAATAATGGGATTATTAAAGCATTTAAACCAAGTAATAAGGCTTTTCTAGGCATGAGTGACTATAAATGAGCTTTTCTTGACAATAGATGGCTTTCGCTCCATGTTTCCTGAGGTAAACAATCAATTACAATATGTTTTAATCAAAAAATGTTAAAAAAAAATTCAAAATAAAATCAATAATGGGATTATAAAAGCATTTAAACCGAGTAATAAGGCTTTTCTAGTTATGAGTGACTCTAAATGATCTTTTCTTGACAATGGATGGCTTTTGCTCCACGTTTCCCGAGGCAAACAATCAATTACAATCTCTTTTAATCAAAAAATGTAAAAACATTTCAAAATAAATTCAATAATGGGATTATAAAAGCATTTAAACCGAGTAATAAGGCTTTTCTAGGCATGAGTGACTATAAATGATCTTTTCTTGACAATGGATGGCTTTCGCTCCACGTTTCCCGAGATAAACAATCAATTACAATCTGTTTTAATCAAAAATGTAAAAAAAATTCAAAATAAATTCAATAATGGGATTATAAAAGCTTTTAAACTGAGTAATAAGGCTTTTCTAGGCATGAGTGACTATAAATGATCTTTTCTTGACAATGGATGGCTTTCGCTCCACGTTTCCCGAGATAAACAATCAATTACAATCTGTTTTAATCAAAAATGTAAAAAAAATTCAAAATAAATTCAATAATCGGATTATAAAAGCATTTAAACCGAGTAATAAGGCTTTTCTAGGCATGAGTGACTATAAATGATCTTTTCTTGACAATGGATGGCTTTCGCTTCACGTTTCTCGAGGTAAATAATCAATTACATTTTGTTTTAATCAAAAAATGTAAAAAGATTCAAATTAAATTCAATTATGGAATTATAAAAGCATTTAAAGCGAGTATTAAGGATTTTATAGGCATGAGTGACTATAAATGAACTTTTCTTGACAATGGATGGCTTTTGCTCCACGTTTCCCGGGGCAAACAATCAATTACAATCTCTTTTAATCAAAAAATGTAAAAACATTTCAAAATAAATTCAATAATGGGATTATAAAAGCATTTAAACCGAGTAATAAGGCTTTTCTAGGCATGAGTGACTATAAATGATCTTTTCTTGACAATGGATGGCTTTCGCTTCACGTTTCTCGAGGTAAATAATCAAGGACAATTTGTTTTAATCAAAAAAAGTAAAAAGATTCAAATTAAATTCAATTATGGATATATAAAAGCATTTAAAGCGAGTATTAAGGATTTTATAGGCATGAGTGACTATAAATGAACTTTTCTTGACAATGGATGGCTTTCGCTCCACGTTTCCCGAGGCAAACAATCAATTACAATCTGTTTTAATCAAAAAATGTAAAAACAATTCAAAATAAATTCAATAATGGGATTATAAAAGCATTTAAACCGAGTAATAAGGCTTTTCTAGGCATGAGTGACTATAAATGATCTTTTCCTGACAATGGATGGCTTTCGCTCCACGTTTCCCGAGGCAAACAATCAATTACAATCTGTTTTAATCAAAAAATGTAAAAACAATTCAAAATAAATTCACTAATGGGATTATAAAAGCATTTAAACCGAGTAATAAGGCTTTTCTAGGCATGAGTGACTATAAATGATCTTTTCTTGACAATGGATGGCTTTCGCTCCACGTTTCCCGAGGCAAACAATCAATTACAATCTGTTTTAATCAAAAAATGTAAAAACAATTCAAAATAAATTCAATAATGGGATTATAAAAGTATTTAAACCGAGTAATAAGGCTTTTCTAGGCATGAGTGACTATAAATGAACTTTTCTTGACAATGAATGGCTTTCGCTCCATGTTTCCCGAGGTAAACAATGAATTACAATCTGTTTTAATCAAAAAATGTAAAAACAATTCAAAATAAATTTAATAATGGGATTATAAAAGTATTTAAACTGAGTAATATGGCTTTTCTAGGCATGAGTGACTATAAATGATCTTTTCTTGACAATGAATGGCTTTCGCTCCACGTTTCCCAAGATAAACAATCAATTACAATCTGTTTTAATCCAAAAATGTAAAAACATTTCAAAATAAATTCAATAATAGGATTATAAAAGCATTTAAACCGAGTAATAAGGCTTTTCTAGGCATGAGTGACTATAAATGATCTTTTCCTGATAATGGATGGCTTTCGCTCCACGTTTCCCGAGAGAAACAATCAATTACAATCTGTTTTAATCAAAAATGTAAAAGAAATTCAAAATAAATTCAATAATGGGATTATTAAAGCATTTAAACCGAGTAATAAGGCTTTTCTAAGCATGTGTGACTATAAATGAACTTTTCTTGACAATGGATGGCTTTCGCTCCATGTTTCCTGAGGCAAAGAATCAATTACAATATGTTTTAATCAAAAAATGTAAAAAAAAATTCAAAATAAATTCAATAATGGGATTATAAAAGCATTTAAACCGAGTAATAAGGCTTTTCTTGTTATGAGTGACTCTAAATGATCTTTTCTTGACAATGGATGACTTTTGCTCCACGTTTCCCGAGGCAAACAATCAATTACAATCTGTTTTAATCAAAAAATGTAAAAACAATTCAAAATAAATTCAATAATGGGATTATAAAAGTATTTAAACCGAGTAATAAGGCTTTTCTAGGCATGAGTGACTATAAATGAACTTTTCTTGACAATGGATGGCTTTCGCTCCATGTTTCCCGAGGTAAACAATCAATTACAATCTGTTTTAATGAAAAAATGTAAAAACAATTCAAAATAAATTCAATAATGGGATTATAAAAGTATTTAAACCGAGTAATAAGGCTTTTCTAGGCATGAGTGACTATAAATGATCTTTTTTTGACAATGGATGGCTTTCGCTCCACGTTTCCCGAGATAAACAATCAATTACAATCTGTTTTAATCAAAAATGTTAAAAAAAATTCAAAATAAATTCAATAATGGGATTATTAAAGCATTTAAACCGAGTAATAAGGCTTTTCTACGCATGAGTGACTATAAATGAACTTTTCTTGACAATGGATGGCTTTCGCTCCATGTTTCCCGAGGTAAACAATCAATTACAATATGTTTTAATAAAAAAATGTAAAAAAAAATTCAAAATAAATTCAATAATGGGATTATAAAAGCATTTAAACCGAGTAATAAGGCTTTTCTAGTTATGAGTGACTCTAAATGATCTTTTCTAAGCATGAGTGACTCTAAATGATCTATTCTTGACAATGGTTGGCTTTTGCTCCACGTTTCCCGAGGTAAACAATCAATTACAATCTGTTTTAATCAAAAAATGTAAAAACATTTCAAAATAAATTTAATAATGGGATTATAAAAGTATTTAAACCGAGTAATAAGGCTTTTCTAGGCATGAGTGACTATAAATGATCTTTTCCTGACAATTGATGGCTTTCGCTCCACGTTTCCCGAGGCCAACAATCAATTACAATCTGTTTTAATCAAAATATGTAAAAACAATTCAAAATAAATTCAATAATGGGATTATAAAAGTATTTAAACCGAGTAATAAGGCTTTTCTAGGCATGAGTGACTATAAATGATCTTTTCTTGACAATGGATGGCTTTCGCTCCACGTTTCCCGAGATAAACAATCAATTACAATCTGTTTTAATCAAAAATGTAAAAAAAATTCAAAATAAATTCAATAATGGGATTATTAAAGCATTTAAACCGAGTAATAAGGCTTTTCTACGCATGAGTGACTATAAATGAACTTTTCTTGACAATGGATGGCTTTCGCTCCATGTTTCCCAAGGTAAACAATCAATTACAATATGTTTTAATAAAAAAATTTAAAAAAAAAATTCAAAATAAATTCAATAATGGGATTATAAAAGCATTTAAACCGAGTAATAAGGCTTTTCTAGTTATGGGTGACTCTAAATGATCTTTTCTAAGCATGAGTGACTCTAAATGATCTATTCTTGGCAATGGTTGGCTTTTGCTCCACGTTTCCCGAGGTAAACAATCAATTACAATCTGTTTTAATCAAAAAATGTAAAAACATTTCAAAATAAATTTAATAATGGGATTATAAAAGCATTTAAACCGAGTAATAAGGCTTTTCTAGGCATGAGTGACTATAAATGATCTTTTTTTGACAATGGATGGCTTTCGCTCCACGTTTCCCGAGATAAACAATCAATTACAATCTGTTTTAATCAAAAATGTAAAAAAAAATTCAAAATAAATTCAATAATGGGATTATTAAAGCATTTAAACCGAGTAATAAGGCTTTTCTAAGCATGAGTGACTATAAATGAACTTTTCTTGACAATGGATGGCTTTCGCTCCATGTTTCCTGAGGCAAACAATCAATTACAATATGTTTTAATCAAAAAATGTAAAAAAAAATTCAAATTAAATTCAATAATGGGATTATAAAAGCATTTAAACCGAGTAATAAGGCTTTTCTAGGCATGAGTGACTATAAATGATCTTTTCTTGACAATGGATGGCTTTCGCTTCACGTTTCTCGAGGTAAATAATCAAGTACAATTTGTTTTAATCAAAAAATGTAAAAAGATTCAAATTAAATTCAATAATGGGATTATTAAAGCATTTAAACCGAGTAATAAGGCTTTTCTACGCATGAGTGACTATAAATGAACTTTTCTTGACAATGGATGGCTTTCGCTCCATGTTTCCCAAGGTAAACAATCAATTACAATATGTTTTAATAAAAAAATTTAAAAAAAAAATTCAAAATAAATTCAATAATGGGATTATAAAAGCATTTAAACCGAGTAATAAGGCTTTTCTAGTTTTGGGTGACTCTAAATGATCTTTTCTAAGCATGAGTGACTCTAAATGATCTATTCTTGGCAATGGTTGGCTTTTGCTCCACGTTTCCCGAGGTAAACAATCAATTACAATCTGTTTTAATCAAAAAATGTAAAAACATTTCAAAATAAATTTAATAATGGGATTATAAAAGCATTTAAACCGAGTAATAAGGCTTTTCTAGGCATGAGTGACTATAAATGATCTTTTTTTGACAATGGATGGCTTTCGCTCCACGTTTCCCGAGATAAACAATCAATTACAATCTGTTTTAATCAAAAATGTAAAAAAAAATTCAAAATAAATTCAATAATGGGATTATTAAAGCATTTAAACCGAGTAATAAGGCTTTTCTAAGCATGAGTGACTATAAATGAACTTTTCTTGACAATGGATGGCTTTCGCTCCATGTTTCCTGAGGCAAACAATCAATTACAATATGTTTTAATCAAAAAATGTAAAAACAATTCAAAATAAATTCAATAATGGGATTATAAAAGCATTTAAACCGAGTAATAAGGCTTTTCTAGGCATGAGTGACTATAAATGATCTTTTCCTGACAATGGATGGCTTTCGCTCCACGTTTCCCGAGGTAAACAATCAATTACAATCTGTTTTAATCAAAAAATGTAAAAACAATTCAAAATAAATTCACTAATGGGATTATAAAAGCATTTAAACCGAGTAATAAGGCTTTTCTAGGCATGAGTGACTATAAATGATCTTTTCTTGACAATGGATGGCTTTCGCTCCACGTTTCCCGAGGCAAACAATCAATTACAATCTGTTTTAATCAAAAAATGTAAAAACAATTCAAAATAAATTCAATAATGGGATTATAAAAGTATTTAAACCGAGTAATAAGGCTTTTCTAGGCATGAGTGACTATAAATGATCTTTTCTTGACAATGGATGGCTTTCGCTCCACGTTTCCCGAGATAAACAATCAATTACAATCTGTTTTAATCAAAAATGTAAAAAAAGGTCAAAACAAATTCAATAATGGGATTCTAAAAGCATTTAAACTGAGTAATAAGGCTTTTCTAGGCATGAGTGACTATAAATGATCTTTTCTTGACAATGGATGGCTTTCGCTCCACGTTTCCCGAGATAAACAATCAATTACAATCTGTTTTAATCAAAAATGTAAAAAAAATTCAAAATAAATTCAATAATGGGATTATAAAAGCACTTAAACCGAGTAATAAGGCTTTTCTAGGCATGAGTGACTATAAATGATCTTTTCTTGACAATGGATGGCTTTCGCTCCACGTTTCCCGAGATAAACAATCAATTACAGTCTGTTTTAATCAAAAAATGTTAAAAAAAAATTCAAAATAAATTCAATAATGGGATTATAAAAGCATTTAAACCGAGTAATAAGGCTTTTCTAGTTATGAGTGACTCTAAATGATCTTTTCTAAGCATGAGTGACTGTAAATGATCTATTCTTGACAATGGTTGGCTTTTGCTCCACGTTTCCCGAGGTAAACAATCAACTACAATCTGTTTTAATCAAAAAATGTAAAAACATTTCAAAATAAATTTAATAATGGGATTATAAAAGCATTTAAACCGAGTAATAAGGCTTTTCTAGGCATGAGTGACTATAAATGATCTTTTCCTGACAATTGATGGCTTTCGCTCCACGTTTCCCGAGGCAAACAATCAGTTACAATCTGTTTTAATCAAAATATGTAAAAACAATTCAAAATAAATTCAATAATGGGATTATAAAAGCATTTAAACCGAGTAATAAGGCTTTTCTAGGCATGAGTGACTATAAATGATCTTTTCTTGACAATGGATGGCTTTCGCTCCACGTTTCCCGAGATAAACAATCAATTACAATCTGTTTTAATAAAAAATGTAAAAAAAGGTCAAAACAAATTCAATAATGGGATTCTAAAAGCATTTAAACCGAGTAATAAGGCTTTTCTAGGCATGAGTGACTATAAATGATCTTTTCTTGACAATGGATGGCTTTCGCTCCACGTTTCCCGAGATAAACAATCAATTAAAATCTGTTTTAATCAAAAATGTAAAAAAAATTCAAAATAAATTCAATAATGGGATTATAAAAGCATTTAAACCCAGTAATAAGGCTTTTCTAGGCATGAGTGACTATAAATGATCTTTTCTTGACAATGGATGGCTTTTGCTCCACGTTTCCAGAGGCAAACAATCAATTACAATCTCTTTTAATCAAAAAATGTAAAAACATTTCAAAATAAATTCAATAATGGGATTATAAAAGCATTTAAACCGAGTAATAAGGCTTTTCTAGGCATGAGTGACTATAAATGATCTTTTCTTGACAATGGATGGCTTTCGCTCCACGTTTCCCGAGATAAACAATCAATTACAATCTGTTTTAATCAAAAATGTAAAAAAAATTCAACATAAATTCAGTAATGGGATTATAAAAGCATTTAAACCGAGTAATAAGGCTTTTCTAGGCATGAGTGACTATAAATGATCTTTTCTTGACAATGGATGGCTTTCGCTCCACGTTTCCCGAGATAAACAATCAATTACAATCTGTTTTAATCAAAAATGTAAAAAAAGGTCAAAACAAATTCAATAATGGGATTCTAAAAGCATTTAAACCGAGTAATAAGGCTTTTCTAAGCATGAGTGACTATAAATGAACTTTTCTTGACAATGGATGGCTTTCGCTCCACGTTTCCCGAGGCAAACAATCAATTACAATCTGTTTTAATCAAAAAATGTAAAAACAATTCAAAATAAATTCAATAATGGGATTATAAAAGTATTTAAACCGAGTAATAAGGCTTTTCTAGGCATGAGTGACTATAAATGATCTTTTCCTGACAATGGATGGCTTTCGCTCCACGTTTCCCGAGGCAAACAATCAATTACAATCTGTTTTAATCAAAAAATGTAAAAACAATTCAAAATAAATTCAATAATGGGATTATAAAAGTATTTAAACCGAGTAATAAGGCTTTTCTAGGCATGAGTGACTATAAATGATCTTTTGTTGACAATGGATGGCTTTCGCTCCACGTTTCCCGAGATAAACAATCAATTACAATCTGTTTTAATCAAAAATGTAAAAAAAAATTCAAAATAAATTCAATAATGGGATTATTAAAGCATTTAAACCGAGTAATAAGGCTTTTCTAGGCATGAGTGACTATAAATGATCTTTTCTTGACAATGAATGGCTTTCGCTCCATGTTTCCCGAGGTAAACAATGAATTACAATCTGTTTTAATCAAAAAATGTAAAAACAATTCAAAATAAATTCAATAATGGGATTATAAAAGTATTTAAACCGAGTAATAAGGGTTTTCTAGGCATGAGTGACTATAAATGATCTTTTCTTGACAATGAATGGCTTTCGCTCCACGTTTCCCAAGATAAACAATCAATTACAATCTGTTTTAATCAAAAAATGTCAAAACATTTCAAAATAAATTCAATAATAGGATTATAAAAGCATTTAAACCGAGTAATAAGGCTTTTCTAGGCATGAGTGACTATAAATGATCTTTTCCTGACAATGGATGGCTTTCGCTCCACGTTTTTCGAGATAAACAATCAATTACAATCTGTTTTAATCAAAAATGTAAAAGAAATTCAAAATAAATTCAATAATGGGATTATTAAAGCATTTAAACCGAGTAATAAGGCTTTTCTAAGCATGTGTGACTATAAATGAACTTTTCTTGACAATGGATGGCTTTCGCTCCATGTTTCCTGAGGCAAAGAATCAATTACAATATGTTTTAATCAAAAAATATAAAAAAAAATTCAAAATAAATTCAATAATGGGATTATAAAAGCATTTAAACCGAGTAATAAGGCTTTTCTTGTTATGAGTGACTCTAAATGATCTTTTCTTGACAATGGATGACTTTTGCTCCACGTTTCCCGAGGCAAACAATCAATTACAATCTGTTTTAATCAAAAAATGTAAAAACAATTCAAAATAAATTCAATAATGGGATTATAAAAGTATTTAAACCGAGTAATAAGGCTTTTCTAGGCATGAGTGACTATAAATGAACTTTTCTTGACCATTGATTGCTTTCGCTCCATGTTTCCCGAGGTAAACAATCAATTACAATCTGTTTTAATCAAAAAATGTAAAAACAATTCAAAATAAATTCAATAATGGGATTATAAAAGTACTTAAACCGAGTAATAAGGCTTTTCTAGGCATGAGTGACTATAAATGATCTTTTTTTGACAATGGATGGCTTTCGCTCCACGTTTCCCGAGATAAACAATCAATTACAATCTGTTTTAATCAAAAATGTTAAAAAAAATTCAAAATAAATTCAATAATGGGATTATTAAAGCATTTAAACCGAGTAATAAGGCTTTTCTACGCATGAGTGACTATAAATGAACTTTTCTTGACAATGGATGGCTTTCGCTCCATGTTTCCCGAGGTAAACAATCAATTACAATATGTTTTAATAAAAAAATGTAAAAAAAAAATTCAAAATAAATTCAATAATGGGATTATAAAAGCATTTAAACCGAGTAATAAGGCTTTTCTAGTTATGAGTGACTCTAAATGATCTTTTCTAAGCATGAGTGACTCTAAATGATCTATTCTTGACAATGGTTGGCTTTTGCTCCACGTTTCCCGAGGTAAACAATCAATTACAATCTGTTTTAATCAAAAAATGTAAAAACATTTCAAAATAAATTTAATAATGGGATTATAAAAGCATTTAAACCGAGTAATAAGGCTTTTCTAGGCATGGGTGACTATAAATGATCTTTTCCTGACAATTGATGGCTTTTGCTCCACGTTTCCCGAGGCCAACAATCAATTACAATCTGTTTTAATCAAAATATGTAAAAACAATTCAAAATAAATTCAATAATGGGATTATAAAAGTATTTAAACCGAGTAATAAGGCTTTTCTAGGCATGAGTGACTATAAATGATCTTTTCTTGACAATGGATGGCTTTCGCTCCACGTTTCCCGAGATAAACAATCAATTACAATCTGTTTTAATCAAAAATGTAAAAAAAATTCAAAATAAATTCAATAATGGGATTATTAAAGCATTTAAACCGAGTAATAAGGCTTTTCTACGCATGAGTGACTATAAATGAACTTTTCTTGACAATGGATGGCTTTCGCTCCATGTTTCCCGAGGTAAACAATCAATTACAATATGTTTTAATAAAAAAATTTAAAAAAAAAATTCAAAATAAATTCAATAATGGGATTATAAAAGCATTTAAACCGAGTAATAAGGCTTTTCTAGTTATGGGTGACTCTAAATGATCTTTTCTAAGCATGAGTGACTCTAAATGATCTATTCTTGGCAATGGTTGGCTTTTGCTCCACGTTTCCCGAGGTAAACAATCAATTACAATCTGTTTTAATCAAAAAATGTAAAAACATTTCAAAATAAATTTAATAATGGGATTATAAAAGCATTTAAACCGAGTAATAAGGCTTTTCTAGGCATGAGTGACTATAAATGATCTTTTTTTGACAATGGATGGCTTTCGCTCCACGTTTCCCGAGATAAACAATCAATTACAATCTGTTTTAATCAAAAATGTAAAAAAAAATTCAAAATAAATTCAATAATGGGATTATTAAAGCATTTAAACCGAGTAATAAGGCTTTTCTAAGCATGAGTGACTATAAATGAACTTTTCTTGACAATGGATGGCTTTCGCTCCATGTTTCCTGAGGCAAACAATCAATTACAATATGTTTTAATCAAAAAATGTAAAAAAAAATTCAAATTAAATTCAATAATGGGATTATAAAAGCATTTAAACCGAGTAATAAGGCTTTTCTAGGCATGAGTGACTATAAATGATCTTTTCTTGACAATGGATGGCTTTCGCTTCACGTTTCTCGAGGTAAATAATCAAGTACAATTTGTTTTAATCAAAAAATGTAAAAAGATTCAAATTAAATTCAATTATGGATATATAAAAGCATTTAAAGCGAGTATTAAGGATTTTATAGGCATGAGTGACTATAAATGAACTTTTCTTGACAATGGATGGCTTTCGCTCCACGTTTCCCGAGGCAAACAATCAATTACAATCTGTTTTAATCAAAAAATGTAAAAACAATTCAAAATAAATTCAATAATGGGATTATAAAAGCATTTAAACCGAGTAATAAGGCTTTTCTAGGCATGAGTGACTATAAATGATCTTTTCCTGACAATGGATGGCTTTCGCTCCACGTTTCCCGAGGCAAACAATCAATTACAATCTGTTTTAATCAAAAAATGTAAAAACAATTCAAAATAAATTCACTAATGGGATTATAAAAGCATTTAAACCGAGTAATAAGGCTTTTCTAGGCATGAGTGACTATAAATGATCTTTTCTTGACAATGGATGGCTTTCGCTCCACGTTTCCCGAGGCAAACAATCAATTACAATCTGTTTTAATCAAAAAATGTAAAAACAATTCAAAATAAATTCAATAATGGGATTATAAAAGTATTTAAACCGAGTAATAAGGCTTTTCTAGGCATGAGTGACTATAAATGATCTTTTCTTGACAATGGATGGCTTTCGCTCCACGTTTCCCGAGATAAACAATCAATTACAATCTGTTTTAATCAAAAATGTAAAAAAAGGTCAAAACAAATTCAATAATGGGATTCTAAAAGCATTTAAACTGAGTAATAAGGCTTTTCTAGGCATGAGTGACTATAAATGATCTTTTCCTGACAATGGATGGCTTTCGCTCCACGTTTCCCGAGGCAAACAATCAATTACAATCTATTTTAATCAAAAAATGTAAAAACAATTCAAAATAAATTCACTAATGGGATTATAAAAGCATTTAAACCGAGTAATAAGGCTTTTCTAGGCATGAGTGACTATAAATGATCTTTTCCTGACAATTGATGGCTTTCGCTCCACGTTTCCCGAGGCAAACAATCAGTTACAATCTGTTTTAATCAAAATATGTAAAAACAATTCAAAATAAATTCAATAATGGGATTATAAAAGCATTTAAACCGAGTAATAAGGCTTTTCTAGGTATGAGTGACTATAAATGATCTTTTCTTGACAATGGATGGCTTTCGCTCCACGTTTCCCGAGATAAACAATCAATTACAATCTGTTTTAATCAAAAATGTAAAAAAAGGTCAAAACAAATTCAATAATGGGATTCTAAAAGCATTTAAACCGAGTAATAAGGCTTTTCTAGGCATGAGTGACTATAAATGATCTTTTCTTGACAATGGATGGCTTTCGCTCAACGTTTCCCGAGATAAACAATCAATTAAAATCTGTTTTAATCAAAAATGTAAAAAAAATTCAAAATAAATTCAATAATGGGATTATAAAAGCATTTAAACCCAGTAATAAGGCTTTTCTAGGCATGAGTGACTATAAATGATCTTTTCTTGACAATGGATGGCTTTTGCTCCACGTTTCCAGAGGCAAACAATCAATTACAATCTCTTTTAATCAAAAAATGTAAAAACATTTCAAAATAAATTCAATAATGGGATTATAAAAGCATTTAAACCGAGTAATAAGGCTTTTCTAGGCATGAGTGACTATAAATGATCTTTTCTTGACAATGGATGGCTTTCGCTCCACGTTTCCCGAGATAAACAATCAATTACAATCTGTTTTAATCAAAAATGTAAAAAAAATTCAACATAAATTCAGTAATGGGATTATAAAAGCATTTAAACCGAGTAATAAGGCTTTTCTAGGCATGAGTGACTATAAATGATCTTTTCTTGACAATGGATGGCTTTCGCTCCACGTTTCCCGAGATAAACAATCAATTACAATCTGTTTTAATCAAAAATGTAAAAAAAGGTCAAAACAAATTCAATAATGGGATTCTAAAAGCATTTAAACCGAGTAATAAGGCTTTTCTAAGCATGAGTGACTATAAATGAACTTTTCTTGACAATGGATGGCTTTCGCTCCACGTTTCCCGAGGCAAACAATCAATTACAATCTGTTTTAATCAAAAAATGTAAAAACAATTCAAAATAAATTCAATAATGGGATTATAAAAGTATTTAAACCGAGTAATAAGGCTTTTCTAGGCATGAGTGACTATAAATGATCTTTTCCTGACAATGGATGGCTTTCGCTCCACGTTTCCCGAGGCAAACAATCAATTACAATCTGTTTTAATCAAAAAATGTAAAAACAATTCAAAATAAATTCAATAATGGGATTATAAAAGTATTTAAACCGAGTAATAAGGCTTTTCTAGGCATGAGTGACTATAAATGATCTTTTGTTGACAATGGATGGCTTTCGCTCCACGTTTCCCGAGATAAACAATCAATTACAATCTGTTTTAATCAAAAATGTAAAAAAAAATTCAAAATAAATTCAATAATGGGATTATTAAAGCATTTAAACCGAGTAATAAGGCTTTTCTAGGCATGAGTGACTATAAATGATCTTTTCTTGACAATGAATGGCTTTCGCTCCATGTTTCCCGAGGTAAACAATGAATTACAATCTGTTTTAATCAAAAAATGTAAAAACAATTCAAAATAAATTCAATAATGGGATTATAAAAGTATTTAAACCGAGTAATAAGGCTTTTCTAGGCATGAGTGACTATAAATGATCTTTTCTTGACAATGAATGGCTTTCGCTCCACGTTTCCCAAGATAAACAATCAATTACAATCTGTTTTAATCAAAAAATGTCAAAACATTTCAAAATAAATTCAATAATAGGATTATAAAAGCATTTAAACCGAGTAATAAGGCTTTTCTAGGCATGAGTGACTATAAATGATCTTTTCCTGACAATGGATGGCTTTCGCTCCACGTTTTTCGAGATAAACAATCAATTACAATCTGTTTTAATCAAAAATGTAAAAGAAATTCAAAATAAATTCAATAATGGGATTATTAAAGCATTTAAACCGAGTAATAAGGCTTTTCTAAGCATGTGTGACTATAAATGAACTTTTCTTGACAATGGATGGCTTTCGCTCCATGTTTCCTGAGGCAAAGAATCAATTACAATATGTTTTAATCAAAAAATATAAAAAAAAATTCAAAATAAATTCAATAATGGGATTATAAAAGCATTTAAACCGAGTAATAAGGCTTTTCTTGTTATGAGTGACTCTAAATGATCTTTTCTTGACAATGGATGACTTTTGCTCCACGTTTCCCCAGGCAAACAATCAATTACAATCTGTTTTAATCAAAAAATGTAAAAACAATTCAAAATAAATTCAATAATGGGATTATAAAAGTATTTAAACCGAGTAATAAGGCTTTTCTAGGCATGAGTGACTATAAATGAACTTTTCTTGACAATGGATGGCTTTCGCTTCATGTTTCCCGAGGTAAACAATCAATTACAATCTGTTTTAATCAAAAAATGTAAAAACAATTCAAAATAAATTCAATAATGGGATTATAAAAGTACTTAAACCGAGTAATAAGGCTTTTCTAGGCATGAGTGACTATAAATGATCTTTTTTTGACAATGGATGGCTTTCGCTCCACGTTTCCCGAGATAAACAATCAATTACAATCTGTTTTAATCAAAAATGTTAAAAAAAATTCAAAATAAATTCAATAATGGGATTATTAAAGCATTTAAACCGAGTAATAAGGCTTTTCTACGCATGAGTGACTATAAATGAACTTTTCTTGACAATGGATGGCTTTCGCTCCATGTTTCCCGAGGTAAACAATCAATTACAATATGTTTTAATAAAAAAATGTAAAAAAAAAATTCAAAATAAATTCAATAATGGGATTATAAAAGCATTTAAACCGAGTAATAAGGCTTTTCTAGTTATGAGTGACTCTAAATGATCTTTTCTAAGCATGAGTGACTCTAAATGATCTATTCTTGACAATGGTTGGCTTTTGCTCCACGTTTCCCGAGGTAAACAATCAATTACAATCTGTTTTAATCAAAAAATGTAAAAACATTTCAAAATAAATTTAATAATGGGATTATAAAAGCATTTAAACCGAGTAATAAGGCTTTTCTAGGCATGAGTGACTATAAATGATCTTTTCCTGACAATTGATGGCTTTCGCTCCACGTTTCCCGAGGCCAACAATCAATTACAATCTGTTTTAATCAAAATATGTAAAAACAATTCAAAATAAATTCAATAATGGGATTATAAAAGTATTTAAACCGAGTAATAAGGCTTTTCTAGGCATGAGTGACTATAAATGATCTTTTCTTGACAATGGATGGCTTTCGCTCCACGTTTCCCGAGATAAACAATCAATTACAATCTGTTTTAATCAAAAATGTAAAAAAAATTCAAAATAAATTCAATAATGGGATTATTAAAGCATTTAAACCGAGTAATAAGGCTTTTCTACGCATGAGTGACTATAAATGAACTTTTCTTGACAATGGATGGCTTTCGCTCCATGTTTCCCGAGGTAAACAATCAATTACAATATGTTTTAATAAAAAAATTTTAAAAAAAATTCAAAATAAATTCAATAATGGGATTATAAAAGCATTTAAACCGAGTAATAAGGCTTTTCTAGTTATGGGTGACTCTAAATGATCTTTTCTAAGCATGAGTGACTCTAAATGATCTATTCTTGGCAATGGTTGGCTTTTGCTCCACGTTTCCCGAGGTAAACAATCAATTACAATCTGTTTTAATCAAAAAATGTAAAAACATTTCAAAATAAATTTAATAATGGGATTATAAAAGCATTTAAACCGAGTAATAAGGCTTTTCTAGGCATGAGTGACTATAAATGATCTTTTTTTGACAATGGATGGCTTTCGCTCCACGTTTCCCGAGATAAACAATCAATTACAATCTGTTTTAATCAAAAATGTAAAAAAAAATTCAAAATAAATTCAATAATGGGATTATTAAAGCATTTAAACCGAGTAATAAGGCTTTTCTAAGCATGAGTGACTATAAATGAACTTTTCTTGACAATGGATGGCTTTCGCTCCATGTTTCCTGAGGCAAACAATCAATTACAATATGTTTTAATCAAAAAATGTAAAAAAAAATTCAAATTAAATTCAATAATGGGATTATAAAAGCATTTAAACCGAGTAATAAGGCTTTTCTAGGCATGAGTGACTATAAATGATCTTTTCTTGACAATGGATGGCTTTCGCTTCACGTTTCTCGAGGTAAATAATCAAGTACAATTTGTTTTAATCAAAAAATGTAAAAAGATTCAAATTAAATTCAATTATGGATATATAAAAGCATTTAAAGCGAGTATTAAGGATTTTATAGGCATGAGTGACTATAAATGAACTTTTCTTGACAATGGATGGCTTTCGCTCCACGTTTCCCGAGGCAAACAATCAATTACAATCTGTTTTAATCAAAAAATGTAAAAACAATTCAAAATAAATTCAATAATGGGATTATAAAAGCATTTAAACCGAGTAATAAGGCTTTTCTAGGCATGAGTGACTATAAATGATCTTTTCCTGACAATGGATGGCTTTCGCTCCACGTTTCTCGAGGCAAACAATCAATTACAATCTGTTTTAATCAAAAAATGTAAAAACAATTCAAAATAAATTCAATAATGGGATTATAAAAGCATTTAAACCGAGTAATAAGGCTTTTCTAGGCATGAGTGACTATAAATGATCTTTTCTTGACAATGGATGGCTTTCGCTCCACGTTTCCCGAGGCAAACAATCAATTACAATCTGTTTTAATCAAAAAATATAAAAACAATTCAAAATAAATTCAATAATGGGATTATAAAAGTATTTAAACCGAGTAATAAGGCTTTTCTAGGCATGAGTGACTATAAATGATCTTTTCTTGACAATGGATGGCTTTCGCTCCACGTTTCCCGAGATAAACAATCAATTACAATCTGTTTTAATCAAAAATGTAAAAAAAGGTCAAAACAAATTCAATAATGGGATTCTAAAAGCATTTAAACCGAGTAATAAGGCTTTTCTAGGCATGAGTGACTATAAATGATCTTTTCTTGACAATGGATGGCTTTCGCTCCACGTTTCCCGAGATAAACAATCAATTACAATCTGTTTTAATCAAAAATGTAAAAAAAATTCAAAATAAATTCAATAATGGGATTATAAAAGCATTTAAACCCAGTAATAAGGCTTTTCTAGGCATGAGTGACTATAAATGATCTTTTCTTGACAATGGATGGCTTTTGCTCCACGTTTCCAGAGGCAAACAATCAATTACAATCTCTTTTAATCAAAAAATGTAAAAACATTTCAAAATAAATTCAATAATGGGATTATAAAAGTATTTAAACCGAGTAATAAGGCTTTTCTAGGCATGAGTGACTATAAATGATCTTTTCTTGACAATGGATGGCTTTCGCTCCACGTTTCCCGAGATAAACAATCAATTACAATCTGTTTTAATCAAAAATGTAAAAAAAATTCAACATAAATTCAGTAATGGGATTATAAAAGCATTTAAACCGAGTAATAAGGCTTTTCTAGGCATGAGTGACTATAAATGATCTTTTCTTGACAATGGATGGCTTTCGCTCCACGTTTCCCGAGATAAACAATCAATTACAATCTGTTTTAATCAAAAATGTAAAAAAAGGTCAAAACAAATTCAATAATGGGATTCTAAAAGCATTTAAACCGAGTAATAAGGCTTTTCTAAGCATGAGTGACTATAAATGAACTTTTCTTGACAATGGATGGCTTTCGCTCCACGTTTCCCGAGGCAAACAATCAATTACAATCTGTTTTAATCAAAAAATGTAAAAACAATTCAAAATAAATTCAATAATGGGATTATAAAAGCATTTAAACCGAGTAATAAGGCTTTTCTAGGCATGAGTGACTATAAATGATCTTTTCCTGACAATGGATGGCTTTCGCTCCACGTTTCCCGAGGCAAACAATCAATTACAATCTGTTTTAATCAAAAAATGTAAAAACAATTCAAAATAAATTCACTAATGGGATTATAAAAGCATTTAAACCGAGTAATAAGGCTTTTCTAGGCATGAGTGACTATAAATGATCTTTTCTTGACAATGGATGGCTTTCGCTCCACGTTTCCCGAGGCAAACAATCAATTACAATCTGTTTTAATCAAAAAATGTAAAAACAATTCAAAATAAATTCAATAATGGGATTATAAAAGTATTTAAACCGAGTAATAAGGCTTTTCTAGGCATGAGTGACTATAAATGATCTTTTCTTGACAATGGATGGCTTTCGCTCCACGTTTCCCGAGATAAACAATCAATTACAATCTGTTTTAATCAAAAATGTAAAAAAAAATTCAAAATAAATTCAATAATGGGATTATTAAAGCATTTAAACCCAGTAATAAGGCTTTTCTAGGCATGAGTGACTATAAATGATCTTTTCTTGACAATGAATGGCTTTTGCTCCACGTTTCCAGAGGCAAACAATCAATTACAATCTCTTTTAATCAAAAAATGTAAAAATATTTCAAAATAAATTCAATAATGGGATTATAAAAGCATTTAAACCGAGTAATAAGGCTTTTCTAGGCATGAGTGACTATAAATGATCTTTTCTTGACAATGGATGGCTTTCGCTCCACGTTTCCCGAGGCAAACAATCAATTACAATCTGTTTTAATCAAAAAATGTAAAAACAATTCAAAATAAATTCACTAATGGGATTATAAAAGCATTTAAACCGAGTAATAAGGCTTTTCTAGGCATGAGTGACTATAAATGATCTTTTCTTGACAATGGATGGCTTTCGCTCCACGTTTCCCGAGGCAAACAATCAATTACAATCTGTTTTAATCAAAAAATGTAAAAACAATTCAAAATAAATTCAATAATGGGATTATAAAAGTATTTAAACCGAGTAATAAGGCTTTTCTAGGCATGAGTGACTATAAATGATCTTTTCTTGACAATGGATGGCTTTCGCTCCACGTTTCCCGAGATAAACAATCAATTACAATCTGTTTTAATCAAAAATGTAAAAAAAGGTCAAAACAAATTCAATAATGGGATTCTAAAAGCATTTAAACTGAGTAATAAGGCTTTTCTAGGCATGAGTGACTATAAATGATCTTTTCTTGACAATGGATGGCTTTCGCTCCACGTTTCCCGAGATAAACAATCAATTACAATCTGTTTTAATCAAAAATGTAAAAAAAATTCAAAATAAATTCAATAATGGGATTATAAAAGCACTTAAACCGAGTAATAAGGCTTTTCTAGGCATGAGTGACTATAAATGATCTTTTCTTGACAATGGATGGCTTTCGCTCCACGTTTCCCGAGATAAACAATCAATTACAGTCTGTTTTAATCAAAAAATGTTAAAAAAAAATTCAAAATAAATTCAATAATGGGATTATAAAAGCATTTAAACCGAGTAATAAGGCTTTTCTAGTTATGAGTGACTCTAAATGATCTTTTCTAAGCATGAGTGACTGTAAATGATCTATTCTTGACAATGGTTGGCTTTTGCTCCACGTTTCCCGAGGTAAACAATCAACTACAATCTGTTTTAATCAAAAAATGTAAAAACATTTCAAAATAAATTTAATAATGGGATTATAAAAGCATTTAAACCGAGTAATAAGGCTTTTCTAGGCATGAGTGACTATAAATGATCTTTTCCTGACAATTGATGGCTTTCGCTCCACGTTTCCCGAGGCAAACAATCAGTTACAATCTGTTTTAATCAAAATATGTAAAAACAATTCAAAATAAATTCAATAATGGGATTATAAAAGCATTTAAACCGAGTAATAAGGCTTTTCTAGGCATGAGTGACTATAAATGATCTTTTCTTGACAATGGATGGCTTTCGCTCCACGTTTCCCGAGATAAACAATCAATTACAATCTGTTTTAATAAAAAATGTAAAAAAAGGTCAAAACAAATTCAATAATGGGATTCTAAAAGCATTTAAACCGAGTAATAAGGCTTTTCTAGGCATGAGTGACTATAAATGATCTTTTCTTGACAATGGATGGCTTTCGCTCCACGTTTCCCGAGATAAACAATCAATTAAAATCTGTTTTAATCAAAAATGTAAAAAAAATTCAAAATAAATTCAATAATGGGATTATAAAAGCATTTAAACCCAGTAATAAGGCTTTTCTAGGCATGAGTGACTATAAATGATCTTTTCTTGACAATGGATGGCTTTTGCTCCACGTTTCCAGAGGCAAACAATCAATTACAATCTCTTTTAATCAAAAAATGTAAAAACATTTCAAAATAAATTCAATAATGGGATTATAAAAGCATTTAAACCGAGTAATAAGGCTTTTCTAGGCATGAGTGACTATAAATGATCTTTTCTTGACAATGGATGGCTTTCGCTCCACGTTTCCCGAGATAAACAATCAATTACAATCTGTTTTAATCAAAAATGTAAAAAAAATTCAACATAAATTCAGTAATGGGATTATAAAAGCATTTAAACCGAGTAATAAGGCTTTTCTAGGCATGAGTGACTATAAATGATCTTTTCTTGACAATGGATGGCTTTCGCTCCACGTTTCCCGAGATAAACAATCAATTACAATCTGTTTTAATCAAAAATGTAAAAAAAGGTCAAAACAAATTCAATAATGGGATTCTAAAAGCATTTAAACCGAGTAATAAGGCTTTTCTAAGCATGAGTGACTATAAATGAACTTTTCTTGACAATGGATGGCTTTCGCTCCACGTTTCCCGAGGCAAACAATCAATTACAATCTGTTTTAATCAAAAAATGTAAAAACAATTCAAAATAAATTCAATAATGGGATTATAAAAGTATTTAAACCGAGTAATAAGGCTTTTCTAGGCATGAGTGACTATAAATGATCTTTTCCTGACAATGGATGGCTTTCGCTCCACGTTTCCCGAGGCAAACAATCAATTACAATCTGTTTTAATCAAAAAATGTAAAAACAATTCAAAATAAATTCAATAATGGGATTATAAAAGTATTTAAACCGAGTAATAAGGCTTTTCTAGGCATGAGTGACTATAAATGATCTTTTGTTGACAATGGATGGCTTTCGCTCCACGTTTCCCGAGATAAACAATCAATTACAATCTGTTTTAATCAAAAATGTAAAAAAAAATTCAAAATAAATTCAATAATGGGATTATTAAAGCATTTAAACCGAGTAATAAGGCTTTTCTAGGCATGAGTGACTATAAATGATCTTTTCTTGACAATGAATGGCTTTCGCTCCATGTTTCCCGAGGTAAACAATGAATTACAATCTGTTTTAATCAAAAAATGTAAAAACAATTCAAAATAAATTCAATAATGGGATTATAAAAGTATTTAAACCGAGTAATAAGGGTTTTCTAGGCATGAGTGACTATAAATGATCTTTTCTTGACAATGAATGGCTTTCGCTCCACGTTTCCCAAGATAAACAATCAATTACAATCTGTTTTAATCAAAAAATGTCAAAACATTTCAAAATAAATTCAATAATAGGATTATAAAAGCATTTAAACCGAGTAATAAGGCTTTTCTAGGCATGAGTGACTATAAATGATCTTTTCCTGACAATGGATGGCTTTCGCTCCACGTTTTTCGAGATAAACAATCAATTACAATCTGTTTTAATCAAAAATGTAAAAGAAATTCAAAATAAATTCAATAATGGGATTATTAAAGCATTTAAACCGAGTAATAAGGCTTTTCTAAGCATGTGTGACTATAAATGAACTTTTCTTGACAATGGATGGCTTTCGCTCCATGTTTCCTGAGGCAAAGAATCAATTACAATATGTTTTAATCAAAAAATATAAAAAAAAATTCAAAATAAATTCAATAATGGGATTATAAAAGCATTTAAACCGAGTAATAAGGCTTTTCTTGTTATGAGTGACTCTAAATGATCTTTTCTTGACAATGGATGACTTTTGCTCCACGTTTCCCGAGGCAAACAATCAATTACAATCTGTTTTAATCAAAAAATGTAAAAACAATTCAAAATAAATTCAATAATGGGATTATAAAAGTATTTAAACCGAGTAATAAGGCTTTTCTAGGCATGAGTGACTATAAATGAACTTTTCTTGACCATTGATTGCTTTCGCTCCATGTTTCCCGAGGTAAACAATCAATTACAATCTGTTTTAATCAAAAAATGTAAAAACAATTCAAAATAAATTCAATAATGGGATTATAAAAGTACTTAAACCGAGTAATAAGGCTTTTCTAGGCATGAGTGACTATAAATGATCTTTTTTTGACAATGGATGGCTTTCGCTCCACGTTTCCCGAGATAAACAATCAATTACAATCTGTTTTAATCAAAAATGTTAAAAAAAATTCAAAATAAATTCAATAATGGGATTATTAAAGCATTTAAACCGAGTAATAAGGCTTTTCTACGCATGAGTGACTATAAATGAACTTTTCTTGACAATGGATGGCTTTCGCTCCATGTTTCCCGAGGTAAACAATCAATTACAATATGTTTTAATAAAAAAATGTAAAAAAAAAATTCAAAATAAATTCAATAATGGGATTATAAAAGCATTTAAACCGAGTAATAAGGCTTTTCTAGTTATGAGTGACTCTAAATGATCTTTTCTAAGCATGAGTGACTCTAAATGATCTATTCTTGACAATGGTTGGCTTTTGCTCCACGTTTCCCGAGGTAAACAATCAATTACAATCTGTTTTAATCAAAAAATGTAAAAACATTTCAAAATAAATTTAATAATGGGATTATAAAAGCATTTAAACCGAGTAATAAGGCTTTTCTAGGCATGGGTGACTATAAATGATCTTTTCCTGACAATTGATGGCTTTTGCTCCACGTTTCCCGAGGCCAACAATCAATTACAATCTGTTTTAATCAAAATATGTAAAAACAATTCAAAATAAATTCAATAATGGGATTATAAAAGTATTTAAACCGAGTAATAAGGCTTTTCTAGGCATGAGTGACTATAAATGATCTTTTCTTGACAATGGATGGCTTTCGCTCCACGTTTCCCGAGATAAACAATCAATTACAATCTGTTTTAATCAAAAATGTAAAAAAAATTCAAAATAAATTCAATAATGGGATTATTAAAGCATTTAAACCGAGTAATAAGGCTTTTCTACGCATGAGTGACTATAAATGAACTTTTCTTGACAATGGATGGCTTTCGCTCCATGTTTCCCGAGGTAAACAATCAATTACAATATGTTTTAATAAAAAAATTTAAAAAAAAAATTCAAAATAAATTCAATAATGGGATTATAAAAGCATTTAAACCGAGTAATAAGGCTTTTCTAGTTATGGGTGACTCTAAATGATCTTTTCTAAGCATGAGTGACTCTAAATGATCTATTCTTGGCAATGGTTGGCTTTTGCTCCACGTTTCCCGAGGTAAACAATCAATTACAATCTGTTTTAATCAAAAAATGTAAAAACATTTCAAAATAAATTTAATAATGGGATTATAAAAGCATTTAAACCGAGTAATAAGGCTTTTCTAGGCATGAGTGACTATAAATGATCTTTTTTTGACAATGGATGGCTTTCGCTCCACGTTTCCCGAGATAAACAATCAATTACAATCTGTTTTAATCAAAAATGTAAAAAAAAATTCAAAATAAATTCAATAATGGGATTATTAAAGCATTTAAACCGAGTAATAAGGCTTTTCTAAGCATGAGTGACTATAAATGAACTTTTCTTGACAATGGATGGCTTTCGCTCCATGTTTCCTGAGGCAAACAATCAATTACAATATGTTTTAATCAAAAAATGTAAAAAAAAATTCAAATTAAATTCAATAATGGGATTATAAAAGCATTTAAACCGAGTAATAAGGCTTTTCTAGGCATGAGTGACTATAAATGATCTTTTCTTGACAATGGATGGCTTTCGCTTCACGTTTCTCGAGGTAAATAATCAAGTACAATTTGTTTTAATCAAAAAATGTAAAAAGATTCAAATTAAATTCAATTATGGATATATAAAAGCATTTAAAGCGAGTATTAAGGATTTTATAGGCATGAGTGACTATAAATGAACTTTTCTTGACAATGGATGGCTTTCGCTCCACGTTTCCCGAGGCAAACAATCAATTACAATCTGTTTTAATCAAAAAATGTAAAAACAATTCAAAATAAATTCAATAATGGGATTATAAAAGCATTTAAACCGAGTAATAAGGCTTTTCTAGGCATGAGTGACTATAAATGATCTTTTCCTGACAATGGATGGCTTTCGCTCCACGTTTCCCGAGGCAAACAATCAATTACAATCTGTTTTAATCAAAAAATGTAAAAACAATTCAAAATAAATTCACTAATGGGATTATAAAAGCATTTAAACCGAGTAATAAGGCTTTTCTAGGCATGAGTGACTATAAATGATCTTTTCTTGACAATGGATGGCTTTCGCTCCACGTTTCCCGAGGCAAACAATCAATTACAATCTGTTTTAATCAAAAAATGTAAAAACAATTCAAAATAAATTCAATAATGGGATTATAAAAGTATTTAAACCGAGTAATAAGGCTTTTCTAGGCATGAGTGACTATAAATGATCTTTTCTTGACAATGGATGGCTTTCGCTCCACGTTTCCCGAGATAAACAATCAATTACAATCTGTTTTAATCAAAAATGTAAAAAAAGGTCAAAACAAATTCAATAATGGGATTCTAAAAGCATTTAAACTGAGTAATAAGGCTTTTCTAGGCATGAGTGACTATAAATGATCTTTTCCTGACAATGGATGGCTTTCGCTCCACGTTTCCCGAGGCAAACAATCAATTACAATCTATTTTAATCAAAAAATGTAAAAACAATTCAAAATAAATTCACTAATGGGATTATAAAAGCATTTAAACCGAGTAATAAGGCTTTTCTAGGCATGAGTGACTATAAATGATCTTTTCCTGACAATTGATGGCTTTCGCTCCACGTTTCCCGAGGCAAACAATCAGTTACAATCTGTTTTAATCAAAATATGTAAAAACAATTCAAAATAAATTCAATAATGGGATTATAAAAGCATTTAAACCGAGTAATAAGGCTTTTCTAGGTATGAGTGACTATAAATGATCTTTTCTTGACAATGGATGGCTTTCGCTCCACGTTTCCCGAGATAAACAATCAATTACAATCTGTTTTAATCAAAAATGTAAAAAAAGGTCAAAACAAATTCAATAATGGGATTCTAAAAGCATTTAAACCGAGTAATAAGGCTTTTCTAGGCATGAGTGACTATAAATGATCTTTTCTTGACAATGGATGGCTTTCGCTCAACGTTTCCCGAGATAAACAATCAATTAAAATCTGTTTTAATCAAAAATGTAAAAAAAATTCAAAATAAATTCAATAATGGGATTATAAAAGCATTTAAACCCAGTAATAAGGCTTTTCTAGGCATGAGTGACTATAAATGATCTTTTCTTGACAATGGATGGCTTTTGCTCCACGTTTCCAGAGGCAAACAATCAATTACAATCTCTTTTAATCAAAAAATGTAAAAACATTTCAAAATAAATTCAATAATGGGATTATAAAAGCATTTAAACCGAGTAATAAGGCTTTTCTAGGCATGAGTGACTATAAATGATCTTTTCTTGACAATGGATGGCTTTCGCTCCACGTTTCCCGAGATAAACAATCAATTACAATCTGTTTTAATCAAAAATGTAAAAAAAATTCAACATAAATTCAGTAATGGGATTATAAAAGCATTTAAACCGAGTAATAAGGCTTTTCTAGGCATGAGTGACTATAAATGATCTTTTCTTGACAATGGATGGCTTTCGCTCCACGTTTCCCGAGATAAACAATCAATTACAATCTGTTTTAATCAAAAATGTAAAAAAAGGTCAAAACAAATTCAATAATGGGATTCTAAAAGCATTTAAACCGAGTAATAAGGCTTTTCTAAGCATGAGTGACTATAAATGAACTTTTCTTGACAATGGATGGCTTTCGCTCCACGTTTCCCGAGGCAAACAATCAATTACAATCTGTTTTAATCAAAAAATGTAAAAACAATTCAAAATAAATTCAATAATGGGATTATAAAAGTATTTAAACCGAGTAATAAGGCTTTTCTAGGCATGAGTGACTATAAATGATCTTTTCCTGACAATGGATGGCTTTCGCTCCACGTTTCCCGAGGCAAACAATCAATTACAATCTGTTTTAATCAAAAAATGTAAAAACAATTCAAAATAAATTCAATAATGGGATTATAAAAGTATTTAAACCGAGTAATAAGGCTTTTCTAGGCATGAGTGACTATAAATGATCTTTTGTTGACAATGGATGGCTTTCGCTCCACGTTTCCCGAGATAAACAATCAATTACAATCTGTTTTAATCAAAAATGTAAAAAAAAATTCAAAATAAATTCAATAATGGGATTATTAAAGCATTTAAACCGAGTAATAAGGCTTTTCTAGGCATGAGTGACTATAAATGATCTTTTCTTGACAATGAATGGCTTTCGCTCCATGTTTCCCGAGGTAAACAATGAATTACAATCTGTTTTAATCAAAAAATGTAAAAACAATTCAAAATAAATTCAATAATGGGATTATAAAAGTATTTAAACCGAGTAATAAGGCTTTTCTAGGCATGAGTGACTATAAATGATCTTTTCTTGACAATGAATGGCTTTCGCTCCACGTTTCCCAAGATAAACAATCAATTACAATCTGTTTTAATCAAAAAATGTCAAAACATTTCAAAATAAATTCAATAATAGGATTATAAAAGCATTTAAACCGAGTAATAAGGCTTTTCTAGGCATGAGTGACTATAAATGATCTTTTCCTGACAATGGATGGCTTTCGCTCCACGTTTTTCGAGATAAACAATCAATTACAATCTGTTTTAATCAAAAATGTAAAAGAAATTCAAAATAAATTCAATAATGGGATTATTAAAGCATTTAAACCGAGTAATAAGGCTTTTCTAAGCATGTGTGACTATAAATGAACTTTTCTTGACAATGGATGGCTTTCGCTCCATGTTTCCTGAGGCAAAGAATCAATTACAATATGTTTTAATCAAAAAATATAAAAAAAAATTCAAAATAAATTCAATAATGGGATTATAAAAGCATTTAAACCGAGTAATAAGGCTTTTCTTGTTATGAGTGACTCTAAATGATCTTTTCTTGACAATGGATGACTTTTGCTCCACGTTTCCCCAGGCAAACAATCAATTACAATCTGTTTTAATCAAAAAATGTAAAAACAATTCAAAATAAATTCAATAATGGGATTATAAAAGTATTTAAACCGAGTAATAAGGCTTTTCTAGGCATGAGTGACTATAAATGAACTTTTCTTGACAATGGATGGCTTTCGCTTCATGTTTCCCGAGGTAAACAATCAATTACAATCTGTTTTAATCAAAAAATGTAAAAACAATTCAAAATAAATTCAATAATGGGATTATAAAAGTACTTAAACCGAGTAATAAGGCTTTTCTAGGCATGAGTGACTATAAATGATCTTTTTTTGACAATGGATGGCTTTCGCTCCACGTTTCCCGAGATAAACAATCAATTACAATCTGTTTTAATCAAAAATGTTAAAAAAAATTCAAAATAAATTCAATAATGGGATTATTAAAGCATTTAAACCGAGTAATAAGGCTTTTCTACGCATGAGTGACTATAAATGAACTTTTCTTGACAATGGATGGCTTTCGCTCCATGTTTCCCGAGGTAAACAATCAATTACAATATGTTTTAATAAAAAAATGTAAAAAAAAAATTCAAAATAAATTCAATAATGGGATTATAAAAGCATTTAAACCGAGTAATAAGGCTTTTCTAGTTATGAGTGACTCTAAATGATCTTTTCTAAGCATGAGTGACTCTAAATGATCTATTCTTGACAATGGTTGGCTTTTGCTCCACGTTTCCCGAGGTAAACAATCAATTACAATCTGTTTTAATCAAAAAATGTAAAAACATTTCAAAATAAATTTAATAATGGGATTATAAAAGCATTTAAACCGAGTAATAAGGCTTTTCTAGGCATGAGTGACTATAAATGATCTTTTCCTGACAATTGATGGCTTTCGCTCCACGTTTCCCGAGGCCAACAATCAATTACAATCTGTTTTAATCAAAATATGTAAAAACAATTCAAAATAAATTCAATAATGGGATTATAAAAGTATTTAAACCGAGTAATAAGGCTTTTCTAGGCATGAGTGACTATAAATGATCTTTTCTTGACAATGGATGGCTTTCGCTCCACGTTTCCCGAGATAAACAATCAATTACAATCTGTTTTAATCAAAAATGTAAAAAAAATTCAAAATAAATTCAATAATGGGATTATTAAAGCATTTAAACCGAGTAATAAGGCTTTTCTACGCATGAGTGACTATAAATGAACTTTTCTTGACAATGGATGGCTTTCGCTCCATGTTTCCCGAGGTAAACAATCAATTACAATATGTTTTAATAAAAAAATTTTAAAAAAAATTCAAAATAAATTCAATAATGGGATTATAAAAGCATTTAAACCGAGTAATAAGGCTTTTCTAGTTATGGGTGACTCTAAATGATCTTTTCTAAGCATGAGTGACTCTAAATGATCTATTCTTGGCAATGGTTGGCTTTTGCTCCACGTTTCCCGAGGTAAACAATCAATTACAATCTGTTTTAATCAAAAAATGTAAAAACATTTCAAAATAAATTTAATAATGGGATTATAAAAGCATTTAAACCGAGTAATAAGGCTTTTCTAGGCATGAGTGACTATAAATGATCTTTTTTTGACAATGGATGGCTTTCGCTCCACGTTTCCCGAGATAAACAATCAATTACAATCTGTTTTAATCAAAAATGTAAAAAAAAATTCAAAATAAATTCAATAATGGGATTATTAAAGCATTTAAACCGAGTAATAAGGCTTTTCTAAGCATGAGTGACTATAAATGAACTTTTCTTGACAATGGATGGCTTTCGCTCCATGTTTCCTGAGGCAAACAATCAATTACAATATGTTTTAATCAAAAAATGTAAAAAAAAATTCAAATTAAATTCAATAATGGGATTATAAAAGCATTTAAACCGAGTAATAAGGCTTTTCTAGGCATGAGTGACTATAAATGATCTTTTCTTGACAATGGATGGCTTTCGCTTCACGTTTCTCGAGGTAAATAATCAAGTACAATTTGTTTTAATCAAAAAATGTAAAAAGATTCAAATTAAATTCAATTATGGATATATAAAAGCATTTAAAGCGAGTATTAAGGATTTTATAGGCATGAGTGACTATAAATGAACTTTTCTTGACAATGGATGGCTTTCGCTCCACGTTTCCCGAGGCAAACAATCAATTACAATCTGTTTTAATCAAAAAATGTAAAAACAATTCAAAATAAATTCAATAATGGGATTATAAAAGCATTTAAACCGAGTAATAAGGCTTTTCTAGGCATGAGTGACTATAAATGATCTTTTCCTGACAATGGATGGCTTTCGCTCCACGTTTCTCGAGGCAAACAATCAATTACAATCTGTTTTAATCAAAAAATGTAAAAACAATTCAAAATAAATTCAATAATGGGATTATAAAAGCATTTAAACCGAGTAATAAGGCTTTTCTAGGCATGAGTGACTATAAATGATCTTTTCTTGACAATGGATGGCTTTCGCTCCACGTTTCCCGAGGCAAACAATCAATTACAATCTGTTTTAATCAAAAAATATAAAAACAATTCAAAATAAATTCAATAATGGGATTATAAAAGTATTTAAACCGAGTAATAAGGCTTTTCTAGGCATGAGTGACTATAAATGATCTTTTCTTGACAATGGATGGCTTTCGCTCCACGTTTCCCGAGATAAACAATCAATTACAATCTGTTTTAATCAAAAATGTAAAAAAAGGTCAAAACAAATTCAATAATGGGATTCTAAAAGCATTTAAACCGAGTAATAAGGCTTTTCTAGGCATGAGTGACTATAAATGATCTTTTCTTGACAATGGATGGCTTTCGCTCCACGTTTCCCGAGATAAACAATCAATTACAATCTGTTTTAATCAAAAATGTAAAAAAAATTCAAAATAAATTCAATAATGGGATTATAAAAGCATTTAAACCCAGTAATAAGGCTTTTCTAGGCATGAGTGACTATAAATGATCTTTTCTTGACAATGGATGGCTTTTGCTCCACGTTTCCAGAGGCAAACAATCAATTACAATCTCTTTTAATCAAAAAATGTAAAAACATTTCAAAATAAATTCAATAATGGGATTATAAAAGTATTTAAACCGAGTAATAAGGCTTTTCTAGGCATGAGTGACTATAAATGATCTTTTCTTGACAATGGATGGCTTTCGCTCCACGTTTCCCGAGATAAACAATCAATTACAATCTGTTTTAATCAAAAATGTAAAAAAAATTCAACATAAATTCAGTAATGGGATTATAAAAGCATTTAAACCGAGTAATAAGGCTTTTCTAGGCATGAGTGACTATAAATGATCTTTTCTTGACAATGGATGGCTTTCGCTCCACGTTTCCCGAGATAAACAATCAATTACAATCTGTTTTAATCAAAAATGTAAAAAAAGGTCAAAACAAATTCAATAATGGGATTCTAAAAGCATTTAAACCGAGTAATAAGGCTTTTCTAAGCATGAGTGACTATAAATGAACTTTTCTTGACAATGGATGGCTTTCGCTCCACGTTTCCCGAGGCAAACAATCAATTACAATCTGTTTTAATCAAAAAATGTAAAAACAATTCAAAATAAATTCAATAATGGGATTATAAAAGCATTTAAACCGAGTAATAAGGCTTTTCTAGGCATGAGTGACTATAAATGATCTTTTCCTGACAATGGATGGCTTTCGCTCCACGTTTCCCGAGGCAAACAATCAATTACAATCTGTTTTAATCAAAAAATGTAAAAACAATTCAAAATAAATTCACTAATGGGATTATAAAAGCATTTAAACCGAGTAATAAGGCTTTTCTAGGCATGAGTGACTATAAATGATCTTTTCTTGACAATGGATGGCTTTCGCTCCACGTTTCCCGAGGCAAACAATCAATTACAATCTGTTTTAATCAAAAAATGTAAAAACAATTCAAAATAAATTCAATAATGGGATTATAAAAGTATTTAAACCGAGTAATAAGGCTTTTCTAGGCATGAGTGACTATAAATGATCTTTTCTTGACAATGGATGGCTTTCGCTCCACGTTTCCCGAGATAAACAATCAATTACAATCTGTTTTAATCAAAAATGTAAAAAAAAATTCAAAATAAATTCAATAATGGGATTATTAAAGCATTTAAACCGAGTAATAAGGCTTTTCTAGGCATGAGTGACTATAAATGAACTTTTCTTGACAATGAATGGCTTTCGCTCCATGTTTCCCGAGGTAAACAATGAATTACAATCTGTTTTAATCAAAAAATGTAAGAACAATTCAAAATAAATTCAATAATGGGATTATAAAAGTATTTAAACCGAGTAATAAGGCTTTTCTAGGCATGAGTGACTATAAATGATCTTTTCTTGACAATGGATGGCTTTCGCTCCACGTTTCCCGAGGCAAACAATCAATTACAATCTGTTTTAATCAAAAAATGTAAAAACAATTCAAAATAAATTTAATAATGGGATTATAAAAGTATTTAAACCGAGTAATAAGGCTTTTCTAGGCATGAGTGACTATAAATGATCTTTTCTTGACAATGGATGGCTTTCGCTCCACGTTTCCCGAGATAAACAATCATTTACAATCTGTTTTAATCAAAAATGTAAAAAAAAATTCAAAATAAATTCAATAATGGGATTATTAAAGCATTTAAACCGAGTAATAAGGCTTTTCTAGGCATGAGTGACTATAAATGATCTTTTCTTGACAATGGATGGCTTTCGCTCCACGTTTCCCGAGGCAAACAATCAATTACAATCTGTTTTAATCAAAAAATGTAAAAACAATTCAAAATAAATTCAATAATGGGATTATAAAAGTATTTAAACCGAGTAATAAGGCTTTTCTAGGCATGAGTGACTATAAATGATCTTTTCTTGACAATGAATGGCTTTCGCTCCACGTTTCCCAAGATAAACAATCAATTACAATCTGTTTTAATCAAAAAATGTAAAAACATTTCAAAATAAATTCAATAATAGGATTATAAAAGCATTTAAACCGAGTAATAAGGCTTTTCTAGGCATGAGTGACTATAAATGATCTTTTTCTGACAATGGATGGCTTTCGCTCCACGTTTCCCGAGATAAACAATCAATTACAATCTGTTTTAATCAAAAATGTAAAAGAAATTCAAAATAAATTCAATAATGAGATTATTAAAGCATTTAAACCGAGTAATAAGGCTTTTCTAAGCATGTGTGACTATAAATGAACTTTTCTTGACAATGGATGGCTTTCGCTCCATGTTTCCTGAGGCAAAGAATCAATTACAATATGTTTTAATCGAAAAATATAAAAAAAATTCAAAATAAATTCAATAATGGGATTATAAAAGCATTTAAACCGAGTAATAAGGCTTTTCTTGTTATGAGTGACTCTAAATGATCTTTTCTTGACAATGGATGACTTTTGCTCCACGTTTCCCGAGGCAAACAATCAATTACAATCTGTTTTAATCAAAAAATGTAAAAACAATTCAAAATAAATTCAATAATGGGATTATAAAAGTATTTAAACCGAGTAATAAGGCTTTTCTAGGCATGAGTGACTATAAATGAACTTTTCTTGACAATGGATGGCTTTCGCTCCATGTTTCCCGAGGTAAACAATCAATTACAATCTGTTTTAATCAAAAAATGTAAAAACAATTCAAAATAAATTCAATAATGGGATTATAAAAGTACTTAAACCGAGTAATAAGGCTTTTCTAGGCATGAGTGACTATAAATGATCTTTTTTTGACAATGGATGGCTTTCGCTCCACGTTTCCCGAGATAAACAATCAATTACAATCTGTTTTAATCAAAAATGTTAAAAAAAATTCAAAATAAATTCAATAATGGGATTATTAAAGCATTTAAACCGAGTAATAAGGCTTTTCTAGGCATGAGTGACTATAAATGAACTTTTCTTGACAATGAATGGCTTTCGCTCCATGTTTCCCGAGGTAAACAATGAATTACAATCTGTTTTAATCAAAAAATGTAAAAACAATTCAAAATAAATTCAATAATGGGATTATAAAAGTATTTAAACCGAGTAATAAGGCTTTTCTAGGCATGAGTGACTATAAATGATCTTTTCTTGACATTGAATGGCTTTCGCTCCACGTTTCCCAAGATAAACAATCAATTACAATCTGTTTTAATTAAAAAATGTCAAAACATTTCAAAATAAATTCAATAATAGGATTATAAAAGCATTTAAACCGAGTAATAAGGCTTTTCTAGGCATGAGTGACTATAAATGATCTTTTCCTGACAATGGATGGCTTTCGCTCCACGTTTTTCGAGATAAACAATCAATTACAATCTGTTTTAATCAAAAATGTAAAAGAAATTCAAAATAAATTCAATAATGGGATTATTAAAGCATTTAAACCGAGTAATAAGGCTTTTCTAAGCATGTGTGACTATAAATGAACTTTTCTTGACAATGGATGGCTTTCGCTCCATGTTTCCTGAGGCAAAGAATCAATTACAATATGTTTTAATCAAAAAATATAAAAAAAAATTCAAAATAAATTCAATAATGGGATTATAAAAGCATTTAAACCGAGTAATAAGGCTTTTCTTGTTATGAGTGACTCTAAATGATCTTTTCTTGACAATGGATGACTTTTGCTCCACGTTTCCCCAGGCAAACAATCAATTACAATCTGTTTTAATCAAAAAATGTAAAAACAATTCAAAATAAATTCAATAATGGGATTATAAAAGTATTTAAACCGAGTAATAAGGCTTTTCTAGGCATGAGTGACTATAAATGAACTTTTCTTGACAATGGATGGCTTTCGCTCCATGTTTCCCGAGGTAAACAATCAATTACAATCTGTTTTAATCAAAAAATGTAAAAACAATTCAAAATAAATTCAATAATGGGATTATAAAAGTACTTAAACCGAGTAATAAGGCTTTTCTAGGCATGAGTGACTATAAATGATCTTTTCTTGACAATGGATGGCTTTCGCTCCACGTTTCCCGAGATAAACAATCAATTACAATCTGTTTTAATCAAAAATGTTAAAAAAAATTCAAAATAAATTCAATAATGGGATTATTAAAGCATTTAAACCGAGTAATAAGGCTTTTCTACGCATGAGTGACTATAAATGAACTTTTCTTGACAATGGATGGCTTTCGCTCCATGTTTCCCGAGGTAAACAATCAATTACAATATGTTTTAATAAAAAAATGTAAAAAAAAAAATCAAAATAAATTCAATAATGGGATTATAAAAGCATTTAAACCGAGTAATAAGGCTTTTCTAGTTATGAGTGACTCTAAATGATCTTTTCTAAGCATGAGTGACTCTAAATGATCTATTCTTGACAATGGTTGGCTTTTGCTTCACGTTTCCCGAGGTAAACAATCAATTACAATCTGTTTTAATCAAAAAATGTAAAAACATTTCAAAATAAATTTAATAATGGGATTATAAAAGCATTTAAACCGAGTAATAAGGCTTTTCTAGGCATGAGTGACTATAAATGATCTTTTCCTGACAATTGATGGCTTTCGCTCCACGTTTCCCGAGGCCAACAATCAATTACAATCTGTTTTAATCAAAATATGTAAAAACAATTCAAAATAAATTCAATAATGGGATTATAAAAGTATTTAAACCGAGTAATAAGGCTTTTCTAGGCATGAGTGACTATAAATGATCTTTTCTTGACAATGGATGGCTTTCGCTCCACGTTTCCCGAGATAAACAATCAATTACAATCTGTTTTAATCAAAAATGTAAAAAAAATTCAAAATAAATTCAATAATGGGATTATTAAAGCATTTAAACCGAGTAATAAGGCTTTTCTACGCATGAGTGACTATAAATGAACTTTTCTTGACAATGGATGGCTTTCGCTCCATGTTTCCCGAGGTAAACAATCAATTACAATATGTTTTAATAAAAAAATTTTAAAAAAAAATTCAAAATAAATTCAATAATGGGATTATAAAAGCATTTAAACCGAGTAATAAGGCTTTTCTAGTTATGGGTGACTCTAAATGATCTTTTCTAAGCATGAGTGACTCTAAATGATCTATTCTTGGCAATGGTTGGCTTTTGCTCCACGTTTCCCGAGGTAAACAATCAATTACAATCTGTTTTAATCAAAAAATGTAAAAACATTTCAAAATAAATTTAATAATGGGATTATAAAAGCATTTAAACCGAGTAATAAGGCTTTTCTAGGCATGAGTGACTATAAATGATCTTTTTTTGACAATGGATGGCTTTCGCTCCACGTTTCCCGAGATAAACAATCAATTACAATCTGTTTTAATCAAAAATGTAAAAAAAAATTCAAAATAAATTCAATAATGGGATTATTAAAGCATTTAAACCGAGTAATAAGGCTTTTCTAAGCATGATTGACTATAAATGAACTTTTCTTGACAATGGATGGCTTTCGCTCCACGTTTCCTGAGGCAAACAATCAATTACAATATGTTTTAATCAAAAAATGTAAAAAAAAATTCAAATTAAATTCAATAATGGGATTATAAAAGCATTTAAACCGAGTAATAAGGCTTTTCTAGGCATGAGTGACTATAAATGATCTTTTCTTGACAATGGATGGCTTTCGCTTCACGTTTCTCGAGGTAAATAATCAAGTACAATTTGTTTTAATCAAAAAATGTAAAAAGATTCAAATTAAATTCAATTATGGATATATAAAAGCATTTAAAGCGAGTATTAAGGATTTTATAGGCATGAGTGACTATAAATGAACTTTTCTTGACAATGGATGGCTTTCGCTCCACGTTTCCCGAGGCAAACAATCAATTACAATCTGTTTTAATCAAAAAATGTAAAAACAATTCAAAATAAATTCAATAATGGGATTATAAAAGCATTTAAACCGAGTAATAAGGCTTTTCTAGGCATGAGTGACTATAAATGATCTTTTCCTGAGAATGGATGGCTTTCGCTCCACGTTTCTCGAGGCAAACAATCAATTACAATCTGTTTTAATCAAAAAATGTAAAAACAATTCAAAATAAATTCAATAATGGGATTATAAAAGCATTTAAACCGAGTAATAAGGCTTTTCTAGGCATGAGTGACTATAAATGATCTTTTCTTGACAATGGATGGCTTTCGCTCCACGTTTCCCGAGGCAAACAATCAATTACAATCTGTTTCAATCAAAAAATATAAAAACAATTCAAAATAAATTCAATAATGGGATTATAAAAGTATTAAAACCGAGTAATAAGGCTTTTCTAGGCATGAGTGACTATAAATGATCTTTTCTTGACAATGGATGGCTTTCGCTCCACGTTTCCCGAGATAAACAATCAATTACAATCTGTTTTAATCAAAAATGTAAAAAAAGGTCAAAACAAATTCAATAATGGGATTCTAAAAGCATTTAAACCGAGTAATAAGGCTTTTCTAGGCATGAGTGACTATAAATGATCTTTTCTTGACAATGGATGGCTTTCGCTCCACGTTTCCCGAGATAAACAATCAATTACAATCTGTTTTAATCAAAATATGTAAAAACAATTCAAAATAAATTCAATAATGGGATTATAAAAGTATTTAAACCGAGTAATAAGGCTTTTCTAGGCATGAGTGACTATAAATGATCTTTTCCTGACAATTGATGGCTTTCGCTCCACGTTTCCCGAGGCAAACAATCAATTACAATCTGTTTTAATCAAAATATGTAAAAACAATTCAAAATAAATTCAATAATGGGATTATAAAAGCATTTAAACCGAGTAATAAGGCTTTTCTAGGCATGAGTGACTATAAATGATCTTTTCTTGACAATGGATGGCTTTCGCTTCACGTTTCTCGAGGTAAATAATCAATTACATTTTGTTTTAATCAAAAAATGTAAAAAGATTCAAATTAAATTCAATTATGGAATTATAAAAGCATTTAAAGCGAGTATTAAGGATTTTATAGGCATGAGTGACTATAAATGAACTTTTCTTGACAATGGATGGCTTTTGCTCCACGTTTCCTGAGGCAAACAATCGATTACAATCTGTTTTAATAAAAAAATGTAAAAACAATTCAAAATAAATTCAATAATGGGATTATAAAAGCATTTAAACCGAGTAATAAGGCTTTTCTAGGCATGAGTGACTATAAATGATCTTTTCTTGACAATGGATGGCTTTCGCTTCACGTTTCTCGAGGTAAATAATCAATTACATTTTGTTTTAATCAAAAAATGTAAAAAGATTCAAATTAAATTCAATTATGGAATTATAAAAGCATTTAAAGCGAGTATTAAGGATTTTATAGGCATGAGTGACTATAAATGAACTTTTCTTGACAATGGATGGCTTTTGCTCCACGTTTCCCGAGGCAAACAATCAATTACAATATATTTTAATCAAAAAATGTAAAAACAATTCAAAATAAATTCAATAATGGGATTATAAAAGTATTTAAACCGAGTAATAAGGCTTTTCTAGGCATGAGTGACTATAAATGATCTTTTCTTGACAATGGATGGCTTTCGCTCCACGTTTCCCGAGATAAACAATCAATTACAATCTGTTTTAATCAAAAATGTAAAAAAAATTCAAAATAAATTCAATAATGGGATTATAAAAGCATTTAAACCGAGTAATAAGGCTTTTCTAGGCATGAGTGACTATAAATGATCTTTTCTTGACAATGGATGGCTTTCGCTCCACGTTTCCCGAGATAAACAATCAATTACAATCTGTTTTAATCAAAAATGTAAAAAAAATTCAACATAAATTCAGTAATGGGATTATAAAAGCATTTAAACCGAGTAATAAGGCTTTTCTAGGCATGAGTGACTATAAATGATCTTTTCTTGACAATGGATGGCTTTCTCTCCACGTTTCCCGAGATAAACAATCAATTACAATCTGTTTTAATCAAAAATGTAAAAAAAGGTCAAAACAAATTCAATAATGGGATTCTAAAAGCATTTAAACCGAGTAATAAGGCTTTTCTAGGCATGAGTGACTATAAATGATCTTTTTCTTGACAATGGATGGCTTTTGCTCCACGTTTCCAGAGGCAAACAATCAATTACAATCTCTTTTAATCAAAAAATGTAAAAAAAATTCAAAATAAATTCAATAATGGGATTATAAAAGCATTTAAACCGAGTAATAAGGCTTTTCTAGGCATGAGTGACTATAAATGATCTTTTCATGACAATGGATGGCTTTCGCTCCACGTTTCCCGAGATAAACAATCAAATACAATCTGTTTTAATCAAAAATGTAAAAAAAATTCAAAATAAATTCAATAATGGGATTATTAAAGCATTTAAACCGAGTAAAAAGGGTTTTCTAAGCATGAGTGACTATAAATGAACTTTTCTTGACAATGGATGGCTTTCGCTCCATGTTTCCTGAGACAAACAATCAATTACAATCTGTTTTAATCAAAAACTGTTAAAAAAAATTCAAAATAAATTCAATAATGGGATTATAAAAGCATTTAAACCGAGTAATAAGGCTTTTCTAGGCATGAATGACTATAAATGATCTTTTCCTGACAATGGATGGCTTTCGCTCCGCGTTTCCTGAGATAAACAATCAATTACAATCTGTTTTAATAAAAAATGTAAAAAAAATTCAAAATAAATTCAATAATGGGATTATAAAAGCATTTAAACCGAGTAATAAGGCTTTTCTAGGTACGAGTGACTATAAATGATCTTTTCTTGACAATGGATGGCTTTCGCTCCACGTTTCCCGAGATAAACAATCAATTACAATCTGTTTTAATCAAAAATGTAAAAAAAATTCAAAATAAATTCAATAATGGGATTATAAAAGCATTTAAACCGAGTAATAAGGCTTTTCTAGTTATGAGTGACTCTAAATGATCTTTTCTTGACAATGGATGGCTTTCGCTCCATGTTTTCTGAGGCAAAGAATCAATTACAATATGTTCTAATCAAAAAATGTAAAAAAAAATTCAAAATAAATTCAATAATGGGATTATAAAAGCATTTAAACCGAGTAATAAGGCTTTTCTTGTTATGAGTGACTCTAAATGATCTTTTCTTGACAATGGATGGCTTTCGCTCCACGTTTCCCGAGATAAACAATCAATTACAATCTGTTTTAATCAAAAATGTAAAAAAAATTCAACATAAATTCAGTAATGGGATTATAAAAGCATTTAAACCGAGTAATAAGGCTTTTCTAGGCATGAGTGACTATAAATGATCTTTTCTTGACAATGGATGGCTTTTGCTCCACGTTTCCAGAGGCAAACAATCAATTACAATCTCTTTTAATCAAAAAATGTAAAAAAAATTCAAAATAAATTCAATAATGGGATTATAAAAGCATTTAAACCGAGTAATAAGGCTTTTCTAGGCATGAGTGACTATAAATGATCTTTTCATGACAATGGATGGCTTTCGCTCCACGTTTCCCGAGATAAACAATCAATTACAATCTGTTTTAATCAAAAATGTAAAAAAAATTCAACATAAATTCAATAATGGGATTATAAAAGCATTTAAACCGAGTAATAAGGCTTTTCTAGGCATGAGTGACTATAAATGATCTTTTCTTGACAATGGATGGCTTTCGCTCCACGTTTCCCGAGATAAACAATCAATTACAATCTGTTTTAATCAAAAATGTAAAAAAAATTCAAAAGAAATTCAATAATGGGCTTATAAAAGCATTTAAACTGAGTAATAAGGCTTTTCTAGGCATGAGTGACTATAAATGATCTTTTCTTGACAATGGATGGCTTTCGCTCCACGTTTCCCGAGATAAACAATCAATTACAATCTGTTTTAATCAAAAATGTAAAAAAAATTCAAAATAAATTCAATAATAGGATTATAAAAGCATTTAAACCGAGTAATAAGGCTTTTCTAGGCATGAGTGACTATAAATGATCTTTTCTTGACAATGGATGGCTTTCGCTTCACGTTTCTCGAGGTAAATAATCAATTACATTTTGTTTTAATCAAAAAATGTAAAAAGATTCAAATTAAATTCAATTATGGAATTATAAAAGCATTTAAAGCGAGTATTAAGGATTTTATAGGCATGAGTGACTATAAATGAACTTTTCTTGACAATGGATGGCTTTTGCTCCACGTTTCCCGAGGCAAACAATCAATTACAATCTGTTTTAATCAAAAAATGTAAAAACAATTCAAAATAAATTCGATAATGGGATTATAAAAGTATTTAAACCGAGTAATAAGGCTTTTCTAGGCATGAGTGACTATAAATGATCTTTTCTTGACAATGGATGGCTTTCGCTCCACGTTTCCCGAGATAAACAATCAATTACAATCTGTTTTAATCAAAAATGTAAAAAAAATTCAAAATAAATTAAATAATGGGATTATAAAAGCATTTAAACCGAGTAATAAGGCTTTTCTAGGCATGAGTGACTATAAATGATCTTTTCTTGACAATGGATGGCTTTCGCTCCACGTTTCCCGAGATAAACAATCAATTACAATCTGTTTTAATCAAAAATGTAAAAAAAATTCAAAATAAATTCAATAATGGGATTATTAAAGCATTTAAACCGAGTAATAAGGCTTTTCTAAGCATGAGTGACTATAAATGATCTTTTCTTGACAATGGATGGCTTTCGCTCCATGTTTCCCGAGGTAAACAATCAATTACAATCTGTTTTAATCAAAAAATGCAAAAAAAAAATCAAAATAAATTCAATAATGGGATTATAAAAGCATTTAAACCGAGTAATAAGGCTTTTCTAGGCATGAGTGACTATAAATGATCTTTTCTTGACAATGGATGGCTTTCGCTCCACGTTTCCCGAGATAAACAATCAATTACAATCTGTTTTAATCAAAAATGTAAAAAAAATTCAAAATAAATTCAATAATGGGATTATAAAAGCATTTAAACCCAGTAATAAGGCTTTTCTAGGCATGAGTGACTATAAATGATCTTTTCTTGACAATGAATGGCTTTTGCTCCACGTTTCCAGAGGCAAACAATCAATTACAATCTCTTTTAATCAAAAAATGTAAAAATATTTCAAAATAAATTCAATAATGGGATTATAAAAGCATTTAAACCGAGTAATAAGGCTTTTCTAGGCATGAGTGACTATAAATGATCTTTTCTTGACAATGGATGGCTTTCGCTCCACGTTTCCCGAGATAAACAATCAATTACAATCTGTTTTAATCAAAAATGTAAAAAAAATTCAACATAAATTCAGTAATGGGATTATAAAAGCATTTAAACCGACTAATAAGGCTTTTCTAGGCATGAGTGACTATAAATGATCTTTTCTTGACAATGGATGGCTTTCGCTCCACGTTTCCCGAGATAAACAATCAATTACAATCTGTTTTAATCAAAAATGTAAAAAAAGGTCAAAACAAATTCAATAATGGGATTCTAAAAGCATTTAAACCGAGTAATAAGGCTTTTCTAGGCATGAGTGACTATAAATGATCTTTTCTTGACAATGGATGGCTTTTGCTCCACGTTTCCAGAGGCAAACAATCAATTACAATCTCTTTTAATCAAAAAATGTAAAAAAAATTCAAAATAAATTCAATAATGGGATTATAAAAGCATTTAAACCGAGTAATAAGGCTTTTCTAGGCATGAGTGACTATAAATGATCTTTTCATGACAATGGATGGCTTTCGCTCCACGTTTCCAGAGATAAACAATCAAATACAATCTGTTTTAATCAAAAATGTAAAAAAAATTCAAAATAAATTCAATAATGGGATTATTAAAGCATTTAAACCGAGTAATAAGGCTTTTCTAAGCATGAGTGACTATCAATGAACTTTTCTTGACAATGGATGGCTTTCGCTCCATGTTTCCTGAGGCAAACAATCAATTACAATCTGTTTTAATCAAAAACTGTTAAAAAAAATTCAAAATAAATTCAATAATGGGATTATAAAAGCATTTAAACCGAGTAATAAGGCTTTTCTAGGCATGAGTGACTATAAATGATCTTTTCTTGACAATGGATGGCTTTCACTCCGCGTTTCCTGAGATAAACAATCAATTACAATCTGTTTTAATCAAAAATGTAAAAAAAATTCAAAATAAATTCAATAATGGGATTATAAAAGCATTTAAACCGAGTAATAAGGCTTTTCTAGGTATGAGTGACTATAAATGATCTTTTCTTGACCATGGATGGCTTTCGCTCCACGTTTCCCGAGATAAACAATCAATTACAATCTGTTTTAATCAAAAATGTAAAAAAAATTCAAAATAAATTCAATAATGGGATTATTAAAGCATTTAAACCGAGTAATAAGGCTTTTCTAAGCATGAGTGACTATAAATGAACTTTTCTTGACAATGGATGGCTTTTGCTCCACGTTTCCCGAGGCAAACAATCAATTACAATCTGTTTTAATCAAAAAATGTAAAAACAATTCAAAATAAATTCAATAATGGGATTATAAAAGTATTTAAACCGAGTAATAAGGCTTTTCTAGGCATGAGTGACTATAAATGATCTTTTCTTGACAATGGATGGCTTTCGCTCCACGTTTCCTGAGATAAACAATCAATTACAATCTGTTTTAATCAAAAATGTTAAAAAAAATTCAAAATAATCTCAATAATGGGATTATTAAAGCATTTAAACCAAGTAATAAGGCTTTTCTAGGCATGAGTGACTATAAATGAGCTTTTATTGACAATAGATGGCTTTCGCTCCATGTTTCCTGAGGTAAGCAATCAATTACAATATGTTTTAATCAAAAAATGTTAAAAAAAAATTCAAAATAAAATCAATAATGGGATTATAAAAGCATTTAAACCGAGTAATAAGGCTTTTCTAGTTATGAGTGACTCTAAATGATCTTTTCTTGACAATGGATGGCTTTTGCTCCACGTTTCCCGAGGCAAACAATCAATTACAATCTCTTTTAATCAAAAATGTAAAAAAAATTCAAAATAAATTCAATAATGGGATTATAAAAGCATTTAAACCGAGTAATAAGGCTTTTCTAGGCATGAGTGACTATAAATGATCTTTTCTTGACAATGGATGGCTTTCGCTCCACGTTTCCCGAGATAAACAATCAATTACAATCTGTTTTAATCAAAAATGTAAAAAAAATTCAACATAAATTCAGTAATGGGATTATAAAAGCATTTAAACCGAGTAATAAGGCTTTTCTAGGCATGAGTGACTATAAATGATCTTTTCTTGACAATGGATGGCTTTCTCTCCACGTTTCCCGAGATAAACAATCAATTACAATCTGTTTTAATCAAAAATGTAAAAAAAGGTCAAAACAAATTCAATAATGGGATTCTAAAAGCATTTAAACCGAGTAATAAGGCTTTTCTAGGCATGAGTGACTATAAATGATCTTTTTCTTGACAATGGATGGCTTTTGCTCCACGTTTCCAGAGGCAAACAATCAATTACAATCTCTTTTAATCAAAAAATGTAAAAAAAATTCAAAATAAATTCAATAATGGGATTATAAAAGCATTTAAACCGAGTAATAAGGCTTTTCTAGGCATGAGTGACTATAAATGATCTTTTCATGACAATGGATGGCTTTCGCTCCACGTTTCCCGAGATAAACAATCAAATACAATCTGTTTTAATCAAAAATGTAAAAAAAATTCAAAATAAATTCAATAATGGGATTATTAAAGCATTTAAACCGAGTAAAAAGGGTTTTCTAAGCATGAGTGACTATAAATGAACTTTTCTTGACAATGGATGGCTTTCGCTCCATGTTTCCTGAGGCAAACAATCAATTACAATCTGTTTTAATCAAAAACTGTTAAAAAAAATTCAAAATAAATTCAATAATGGGATTATAAAAGCATTTAAACCGAGTAATAAGGCTTTTCTAGGCATGAATGACTATAAATGATCTTTTCCTGACAATGGATGGCTTTCGCTCCGCGTTTCCTGAGATAAACAATCAATTACAATCTGTTTTAATAAAAAATGTAAAAAAAATTCAAAATAAATTCAATAATGGGATTATAAAAGCATTTAAACCGAGTAATAAGGCTTTTCTAGGTACGAGTGACTATAAATGATCTTTTCTTGACAATGGATGGCTTTCGCTCCACGTTTCCCGAGATAAACAATCAATTACAATCTGTTTTAATCAAAAATGTAAAAAAAATTCAAAATAAATTCAATAATGGGATTATAAAAGCATTTAAACCGAGTAATAAGGCTTTTCTAGTTATGAGTGACTCTAAATGATCTTTTCTTGACAATGGATGGCTTTCGCTCCATGTTTTCTGAGGCAAAGAATCAATTACAATATGTTCTAATCAAAAAATGTAAAAAAAAATTCAAAATAAATTCAATAATGGGATTATAAAAGCATTTAAACCGAGTAATAAGGCTTTTCTTGTTATGAGTGACTCTAAATGATCTTTTCTTGACAATGGATGGCTTTCGCTCCACGTTTCCCGAGATAAACAATCAATTACAATCTGTTTTAATCAAAAATGTAAAAAAAATTCAACATAAATTCAGTAATGGGATTATAAAAGCATTTAAACCGAGTAATAAGGCTTTTCTAGGCATGAGTGACTATAAATGATCTTTTCTTGACAATGGATGGCTTTTGCTCCACGTTTCCAGAGGCAAACAATCAATTACAATCTCTTTTAATCAAAAAATGTAAAAAAAATTCAAAATAAATTCAATAATGGGATTATAAAAGCATTTAAACCGAGTAATAAGGCTTTTCTAGGCATGAGTGACTATAAATGATCTTTTCATGACAATGGATGGCTTTCGCTCCACGTTTCCCGAGATAAACAATCAATTACAATCTGTTTTAATCAAAAATGTAAAAAAAATTCAACATAAATTCAATAATGGGATTATAAAAGCATTTAAACCGAGTAATAAGGCTTTTCTAGGCATGAGTGACTATAAATGATCTTTTCTTGACAATGGATGGCTTTCGCTCCACGTTTCCCGAGATAAACAATCAATTACAATCTGTTTTAATCAAAAATGTAAAAAAAATTCAAAAGAAATTCAATAATGGGCTTATAAAAGCATTTAAACTGAGTAATAAGGCTTTTCTAGGCATGAGTGACTATAAATGATCTTTTCTTGACAATGGATGGCTTTCGCTCCACGTTTCCCGAGATAAACAATCAATTACAATCTGTTTTAATCAAAAATGTAAAAAAAATTCAAAATAAATTCAATAATAGGATTATAAAAGCATTTAAACCGAGTAATAAGGCTTTTCTAGGCATGAGTGACTATAAATGATCTTTTCTTGACAATGGATGGCTTTCGCTTCACGTTTCTCGAGGTAAATAATCAATTACATTTTGTTTTAATCAAAAAATGTAAAAAGATTCAAATTAAATTCAATTATGGAATTATAAAAGCATTTAAAGCGAGTATTAAGGATTTTATAGGCATGAGTGACTATAAATGAACTTTTCTTGACAATGGATGGCTTTTGCTCCACGTTTCCCGAGGCAAACAATCAATTACAATCTGTTTTAATCAAAAAATGTAAAAACAATTCAAAATAAATTCGATAATGGGATTATAAAAGTATTTAAACCGAGTAATAAGGCTTTTCTAGGCATGAGTGACTATAAATGATCTTTTCTTGACAATGGATGGCTTTCGCTCCACGTTTCCCGAGATAAACAATCAATTACAATCTGTTTTAATCAAAAATGTAAAAAAAATTCAAAATAAATTAAATAATGGGATTATAAAAGCATTTAAACCGAGTAATAAGGCTTTTCTAGGCATGAGTGACTATAAATGATCTTTTCTTGACAATGGATGGCTTTCGCTCCACGTTTCCCGAGATAAACAATCAATTACAATCTGTTTTAATCAAAAATGTAAAAAAAATTCAAAATAAATTCAATAATGGGATTATTAAAGCATTTAAACCGAGTAATAAGGCTTTTCTAAGCATGAGTGACTATAAATGATCTTTTCTTGACAATGGATGGCTTTCGCTCCATGTTTCCCGAGGTAAACAATCAATTACAATCTGTTTTAATCAAAAAATGCAAAAAAAAAATCAAAATAAATTCAATAATGGGATTATAAAAGCATTTAAACCGAGTAATAAGGCTTTTCTAGGCATGAGTGACTATAAATGATCTTTTCTTGACAATGGATGGCTTTCGCTCCACGTTTCCCGAGATAAACAATCAATTACAATCTGTTTTAATCAAAAATGTAAAAAAAATTCAAAATAAATTCAATAATGGGATTATAAAAGCATTTAAACCCAGTAATAAGGCTTTTCTAGGCATGAGTGACTATAAATGATCTTTTCTTGACAATGAATGGCTTTTGCTCCACGTTTCCAGAGGCAAACAATCAATTACAATCTCTTTTAATCAAAAAATGTAAAAATATTTCAAAATAAATTCAATAATGGGATTATAAAAGCATTTAAACCGAGTAATAAGGCTTTTCTAGGCATGAGTGACTATAAATGATCTTTTCTTGACAATGGATGGCTTTCGCTCCACGTTTCCCGAGATAAACAATCAATTACAATCTGTTTTAATCAAAAATGTAAAAAAAATTCAACATAAATTCAGTAATGGGATTATAAAAGCATTTAAACCGACTAATAAGGCTTTTCTAGGCATGAGTGACTATAAATGATCTTTTCTTGACAATGGATGGCTTTCGCTCCACGTTTCCCGAGATAAACAATCAATTACAATCTGTTTTAATCAAAAATGTAAAAAAAGGTCAAAACAAATTCAATAATGGGATTCTAAAAGCATTTAAACCGAGTAATAAGGCTTTTCTAGGCATGAGTGACTATAAATGATCTTTTCTTGACAATGGATGGCTTTTGCTCCACGTTTCCAGAGGCAAACAATCAATTACAATCTCTTTTAATCAAAAAATGTAAAAAAAATTCAAAATAAATTCAATAATGGGATTATAAAAGCATTTAAACCGAGTAATAAGGCTTTTCTAGGCATGAGTGACTATAAATGATCTTTTCATGACAATGGATGGCTTTCGCTCCACGTTTCCAGAGATAAACAATCAAATACAATCTGTTTTAATCAAAAATGTAAAAAAAATTCAAAATAAATTCAATAATGGGATTATTAAAGCATTTAAACCGAGTAATAAGGCTTTTCTAAGCATGAGTGACTATCAATGAACTTTTCTTGACAATGGATGGCTTTCGCTCCATGTTTCCTGAGGCAAACAATCAATTACAATCTGTTTTAATCAAAAACTGTTAAAAAAAATTCAAAATAAATTCAATAATGGGATTATAAAAGCATTTAAACCGAGTAATAAGGCTTTTCTAGGCATGAGTGACTATAAATGATCTTTTCTTGACAATGGATGGCTTTCACTCCGCGTTTCCTGAGATAAACAATCAATTACAATCTGTTTTAATCAAAAATGTAAAAAAAATTCAAAATAAATTCAATAATGGGATTATAAAAGCATTTAAACCGAGTAATAAGGCTTTTCTAGGTATGAGTGACTATAAATGATCTTTTCTTGACCATGGATGGCTTTCGCTCCACGTTTCCCGAGATAAACAATCAATTACAATCTGTTTTAATCAAAAATGTAAAAAAAATTCAAAATAAATTCAATAATGGGATTATTAAAGCATTTAAACCGAGTAATAAGGCTTTTCTAAGCATGAGTGACTATAAATGAACTTTTCTTGACAATGGATGGCTTTTGCTCCACGTTTCCCGAGGCAAACAATCAATTACAATCTGTTTTAATCAAAAAATGTAAAAACAATTCAAAATAAATTCAATAATGGGATTATAAAAGTATTTAAACCGAGTAATAAGGCTTTTCTAGGCATGAGTGACTATAAATGATCTTTTCTTGACAATGGATGGCTTTCGCTCCACGTTTCCTGAGATAAACAATCAATTACAATCTGTTTTAATCAAAAATGTTAAAAAAAATTCAAAATAATCTCAATAATGGGATTATTAAAGCATTTAAACCAAGTAATAAGGCTTTTCTAGGCATGAGTGACTATAAATGAGCTTTTATTGACAATAGATGGCTTTCGCTCCATGTTTCCTGAGGTAAGCAATCAATTACAATATGTTTTAATCAAAAAATGTTAAAAAAAAATTCAAAATAAAATCAATAATGGGATTATAAAAGCATTTAAACCGAGTAATAAGGCTTTTCTAGTTATGAGTGACTCTAAATGATCTTTTCTTGACAATGGATGGCTTTTGCTCCACGTTTCCCGAGGCAAACAATCAATTACAATCTCTTTTAATCAAAAAATGTAAAAACATTTCAAAATAAATTCAATAATGGGATTATAAAAGCATTTAAACCGAGTAATAAGGCTTTTCTAGGCATGAGTGACTATAAATGATCTTTTCTTGACAATGGATGGCTTTCGCTCCACGTTTCCCGAGATAAACAATCAATTACAATCTGTTTTAATCAAAAATGTAAAAAAAATTCAAAATAAATTCAATAATGGGCTTATAAAAGCATTTAAACTGAGTAATAAGGCTTTTCTAGGCATGAGTGACTATAAATGATCTTTTCTTGACAATGGATGGCTTTCGCTCCACGTTTCCCGAGATAAACAATCAATTACAATCTGTTTTAATCAAAAATGTAAAAAAAATTCAAAATAAATTCAATAATGGGATTATAAAAGCATTTAAACCGAGTAATAAGGCTTTTCTAGGCATGAGTGACTATAAATGATCTTTTCTTGACAATGGATGGCTTTCGCTTCACGTTTCTCGAGGTAAATAATCAATTACATTTTGTTTTAATCAAAAAATGTAAAAAGATTCAAATTAAATTCAATTATGGAATTATAAAAGCATTTAAAGCGAGTATTAAGGATTTTATAGGCATGAGTGACTATAAATGAACTTTTCTTGACAATGGATGGCTTTTGCTCCACGTTTCCCGAGGCAAACAATCAATTACAATCTGTTTTAATCAAAAAATGTAAAAACAATTCAAAATAAATTCGATAATGGGATTATAAAAGTATTTAAACCGAGTAATAAGGCTTTTCTAGGAATGAGTGACTATAAATGATCTTTTCTTGACAATGGATGGCTTTCACTCCATGTTTCCCGAGGTAAACAATCAATTACAATCTGTTTTAATCAAAAAATGTAAAAAAAAATTCAAAATAAATTCAATAATGGGATTATAAAAGCATTTAAACCGAGTAATAAGGCTTTTCTAGTTATGAGTGACTCTAAATGATCTTTTCTTGACAATGGATGGCTTTTGCTCCATGTTTCCCGAGGCAAACAATCAATTACAATCTGTTTTAATCAAAAAATGTAAAAACATTTCAAAATAAATTCAATAATGGGATTATAAAAGCATTTAAACCGAGTAATAAGGCTTTTCTAGGCATGAGTGACTATAAATGATCTTTTCTTGACAATGGATGGCTTTCGCTTCACGTTTCTCGAGGTAAATAATCAAGTACAATTTGTTTTAATCAAAAAATGTAAAAAGATTCAAATTAAATTCAATTATGGATATATAAAAGCATTTAAAGCGAGTATTAAGGATTTTATAGGCATGAGTGACTATAAATGAACTTTTCTTGACAATGGATGGCTTTCGCTCCACGTTTCCCGAGGCAAACAATCAATTACAATCTGTTTTAATCAAAAAATGTAAAAACAATTCAAAATAAATTCAATAATGGGATTATAAAAGCATTTAAACCGAGTAATAAGGCTTTTCTAAGCATGAGTGACTATAAATGATCTTTTCCTGACAATGGATGGCTTTCGCTCCATGTTTCCCGAGGTAAACAATCAATTACAATCTGTTTTAATCAAAAAATGTAAAAAAAAATTCAAAATAAATTCAATAATGGGATTATAAAAGCATTAAAACCGAGTAATAAGGCTTTTCTAGTTATGAGTGACTCTAAATGATCTTTTCTTGATAATGGATGGCTTTTGCTCCATGTTTCCCGAGGCAAACAATCAATTACAATCTGTTTTAATCAAAAAATGTAAAAACATTTCAAAATAAATTCAATAATGGGATTATAAAAGCATTTAAACCGAGTAATAAGGCTTTTCTAGGCATGAGTGACTATAAATGATCTTTTCCTGACAATGGATGGCTTTCGCTCCACGTTTCCCGAGGCAAACAATCAATTACAATCTATTTTAAACAAAAAATGTAAAAACAATTCAAAATAAATTCAATAATGGGATTATAAAAGCATTTAAACCGAGTAATAAGGCTTTTCTAGGCATGAGTGACTATAAATGATCTTTTCCTGACAATGGATGGCTTTCGCTCCACGTTTCCCGAGGCAAACAATCAATTACAATCTGTTTTAATCAAAAAATGTAAAAACAATTCAAAATAAATTCAATAATGGGATTATAAAAGTATTTAAACCGAGTAATAAGGCTTTTCTAGGCATAAGTTACTATAAATGATCTTTTCTTGACAATGGATGGCTTTCGCTCCACGTTTCCCGAGATAAACAATCAATTACAATCTGTTTTAATCAAAAATGTAAAAAAAAAATTCAAAATAAATTCAATAATGGGATTATTAAAGCATTTAAACCGAGTAATAAGGCTTTTCTAGGCATGAGTGACTATAAATGAAGTTTTCTTGACAATGAATGGCTTTCGCTCCATGTTTCCCGAGGTAAACAATCAATTACAATCTGTTTTAATCAAAAAATGTAAAAACAATTCAAAATAAATTCAATAATGGGATTATAAAAGTATTTAAACCGAGTAATAAGGCTTTTCTAGGCATGAGTGACTATAAATGATCTTTTCTTGACAATGAATGGCTTTCGCTCCACGTTTCCCAAGATAAACAATCAATTACAATCTGTTTTAATCAAAAAATGTAAAAACATTTCAAAATAAATTCAATAATAGGATTATAAAAGCATTTAAACCGAGTAATAAGGCTTTTCTAGGCATGAGTGACTATAAATGATCTTTTCCTGACAATGGATGGCTTTCGCTCCACGTTTCCCGAGATAAAAAATCAATTACAATCTGTTTTAATCAAAAATGTAAAAGAAATTCAAAATAAATTCAATAATGGGATTATTAAAGCATTTAAACCGAGTAATAAGGCTTTTCTAAGCATGAGTGACTATAAATGAACTTTTCTTGACAATGGATGGCTTTTGCTCCACGTTTCCCGAGGCAAACAATCAATTACAATCTGTTTTAATCAAAAAATGTAAAAACAATTCAAAATAAATTCAATAATGGGATTATAAAAGTATTTAAACCGAGTAATAAGGCTTTTCTAGGCATGAGTGACTATAAATGATCTTTTCTTGACAATGGATGGCTTTCGCTCCACGTTTCCTGAGATAAACAATCAATTACAATCTGTTTTAATCAAAAATGTTAAAAAAAATTCAAAATAATCTCAATAATGGGATTATTAAAGCATTTAAACCAAGTAATAAGGCTTTTCTAGGCATGAGTGACTATAAATGAGCTTTTATTGACAATAGATGGCTTTCGCTCCATGTTTCCTGAGGTAAGCAATCAATTACAATATGTTTTAATCAAAAAATGTTAAAAAAAAATTCAAAATAAAATCAATAATGGGATTATAAAAGCATTTAAACCGAGTAATAAGGCTTTTCTAGTTATGAGTGACTCTAAATGATCTTTTCTTGACAATGGATGGCTTTTGCTCCACGTTTCCCGAGGCAAACAATCAATTACAATCTCTTTTAATCAAAAAATGTAAAAACATTTCAAAATAAATTCAATAATGGGATTATAAAAGCATTTAAACCGAGTAATAAGGCTTTTCTAGGCATGAGTGACTATAAATGATCTTTTCTTGACAATGGATGGCTTTCGCTCCACGTTTCCCGAGATAAACAATCAATTACAATCTGTTTTAATCAAAAATGTAAAAAAAATTCAAAATAAATTCAATAATGGGCTTATAAAAGCATTTAAACTGAGTAATAAGGCTTTTCTAGGCATGAGTGACTATAAATGATCTTTTCTTGACAATGGATGGCTTTCGCTCCACGTTTCCCGAGATAAACAATCAATTACAATCTGTTTTAATCAAAAATGTAAAAAAAATTCAAAATAAATTCAATAATGGGATTATAAAAGCATTTAAACCGAGTAATAAGGCTTTTCTAGTTATGAGTGACTCTAAATGATCTTTTCTTGACAATGGATGGCTTTTGCTCCACGTTTCCCGAGGCAAACAATCAATTACAATCTGTTTTAATCAAAAATGTAAAAAAAATTCAAAATAAATTCAATAATGGGCTTATAAAAGCATTTAAACTGAGTAATAAGGCTTTTCTAGGCATGAGTGACTATAAATGATCTTTTCTTGACAATGGATGGCTTTCGCTCCACGTTTCCCGAGATAAACAATCAATTACAATCTGTTTTAATCAAAAATGTAAAAAAAATTCAAAATAAATTCAATAATGGGATTATAAAAGCATTTAAACCGAGTAATAAGGCTTTTCTAGGCATGAGTGACTATAAATGATCTTTTCTTGACAATGGATGGCTTTCGCTTCACGTTTCTCGAGGTAAATAATCAATTACATTTTGTTTTAGTCAAAAAATGTAAAAAGATTCAAATTAAATTCAATTATGGAATTATAAAAGCATTTAAAGCGAGTATTAAGGATTTTATAGGCATGAGTGACTATAAATGAACTTTTCTTGACAATGGATGGCTTTTGCTCCACGTTTCCCGAGGCAAACAATCAATTACAATCTGTTTTAATCAAAAAATGTAAAAACAATTCAAAATAAATTCGATAATGGGATTATAAAAGTATTTAAACCGAGTAATAAGGCTTTTCTAGGAATGAGTGACTATAAATGATCTTTTCTTGACAATGGATGGCTTTCACTCCATGTTTCCCGAGGTAAACAATCAATTACAATCTGTTTTAATCAAAAAATGTAAAAAAAAATTCAAAATAAATTCAATAATGGGATTATAAAAGCATTTAAACCGAGTAATAAGGCTTTTCTAGTTATGAGTGACTCTAAATGATCTTTTCTTGACAATGGATGGCTTTTGCTCCACGTTTCCCGAGGCAAACAATCAATTACAATCTGTTTTAATCAAAAAATGTAAAAACATTTCAAAATAAATTCAATAATGGGATTATAAAAGCATTTAAACCGAGTAATAAGGCTTTTCTAGGCATGAGTGACTATAAATGATCTTTTCTTGACAATGGATGGCTTTCGCTTCACGTTTCTCGAGGTAAATAATCAAGTACAATTTGTTTTAATCAAAAAATGTAAAAAGATTCAAATTAAATTCAATTATGGATATATAAAAGCATTTAAAGCGAGTATTAAGGATTTTATAGGCATGAGTGACTATAAATGAACTTTTCTTGACAATGGATGGCTTTCGCTCCACGTTTCCCGAGGCAAACAATCAATTACAATCTGTTTTAATCAAAAAATGTAAAAACAATTCAAAATAAATTCAATAATGGGATTATAAAAGCATTTAAACCGAGTAATAAGGCTTTTCTAAGCATGAGTGACTATAAATGATCTTTTCCTGACAATGGATGGCTTTCGCTCCATGTTTCCCGAGGTAAACAATCAATTACAATCTGTTTTAATCAAAAAATGTAAAAAAAAATTCAAAATAAATTCAATAATGGGATTATAAAAGCATTAAAACCGAGTAATAAGGCTTTTCTAGTTATGAGTGACTCTAAATGATCTTTTCTTGATAATGGATGGCTTTTGCTCCATGTTTCCCGAGGCAAACAATCAATTACAATCTGTTTTAATCAAAAAATGTAAAAACATTTCAAAATAAATTCAATAATGGGATTATAAAAGCATTTAAACCGAGTAATAAGGCTTTTCTAGGCATGAGTGACTATAAATGATCTTTTCCTGACAATGGATGGCTTTCGCTCCACGTTTCCCGAGGCAAACAATCAATTACAATCTATTTTAAACAAAAAATGTAAAAACAATTCAAAATAAATTCAATAATGGGATTATAAAAGCATTTAAACCGAGTAATAAGGCTTTTCTAGGCATGAGTGACTATAAATGATCTTTTCCTGACAATGGATGGCTTTCGCTCCACGTTTCCCGAGGCAAACAATCAATTACAATCTGTTTTAATCAAAAAATGTAAAAACAATTCAAAATAAATTCAATAATGGGATTATAAAAGTATTTAAACCGAGTAATAAGGCTTTTCTAGGCATAAGTTACTATAAATGATCTTTTCTTGACAATGGATGGCTTTCGCTCCACGTTTCCCGAGATAAACAATCAATTACAATCTGTTTTAATCAAAAATGTAAAAAAAAAATTCAAAATAAATTCAATAATGGGATTATTAAAGCATTTAAACCGAGTAATAAGGCTTTTCTAGGCATGAGTGACTATAAATGAAGTTTTCTTGACAATGAATGGCTTTCGCTCCATGTTTCCCGAGGTAAACAATCAATTACAATCTGTTTTAATCAAAAAATGTAAAAACAATTCAAAATAAATTCAATAATGGGATTATAAAAGTATTTAAACCGAGTAATAAGGCTTTTCTAGGCATGAGTGACTATAAATGATCTTTTCTTGACAATGAATGGCTTTCGCTCCACGTTTCCCAAGATAAACAATCAATTACAATCTGTTTTAATCAAAAAATGTAAAAACATTTCAAAATAAATTCAATAATAGGATTATAAAAGCATTTAAACCGAGTAATAAGGCTTTTCTAGGCATGAGTGACTATAAATGATCTTTTCCTGACAATGGATGGCTTTCGCTCCACGTTTCCCGAGATAAAAAATCAATTACAATCTGTTTTAATCAAAAATGTAAAAGAAATTCAAAATAAATTCAATAATGGGATTATTAAAGCATTTAAACCGAGTAATAAGGCTTTTCTAAGCATGAGTGACTATAAATGAACTTTTCTTGACAATGGATGGCTTTTGCTCCACGTTTCCCGAGGCAAACAATCAATTACAATCTGTTTTAATCAAAAAATGTAAAAACAATTCAAAATAAATTCAATAATGGGATTATAAAAGTATTTAAACCGAGTAATAAGGCTTTTCTAGGCATGAGTGACTATAAATGATCTTTTCTTGACAATGGATGGCTTTCGCTCCACGTTTCCTGAGATAAACAATCAATTACAATCTGTTTTAATCAAAAATGTTAAAAAAAATTCAAAATAATCTCAATAATGGGATTATTAAAGCATTTAAACCAAGTAATAAGGCTTTTCTAGGCATGAGTGACTATAAATGAGCTTTTATTGACAATAGATGGCTTTCGCTCCATGTTTCCTGAGGTAAGCAATCAATTACAATATGTTTTAATCAAAAAATGTTAAAAAAAAATTCAAAATAAAATCAATAATGGGATTATAAAAGCATTTAAACCGAGTAATAAGGCTTTTCTAGTTATGAGTGACTCTAAATGATCTTTTCTTGACAATGGATGGCTTTTGCTCCACGTTTCCCGAGGCAAACAATCAATTACAATCTCTTTTAATCAAAAAATGTAAAAACATTTCAAAATAAATTCAATAATGGGATTATAAAACCATTTAAACCGAGTAATAAGGCTTTTCTAGGCATGAGTGACTATAAATGATCTTTTCTTGACAATGGATGGCTTTCGCTCCACGTTTCCCGAGATAAACAATCAATTACAATCTGTTTTAATCAAAAATGTAAAAAAAATTCAAAATAAATTCAATAATGGGCTTATAAAAGCATTTAAACTGAGTAATAAGGCTTTTCTAGGCATGAGTGACTATAAATGATCTTTTCTTGACAATGGATGGCTTTCGCTCCACGTTTCCCGAGATAAACAATCAATTACAATCTGTTTTAATCAAAAATGTAAAAAAAATTCAAAATAAATTCAATAATGGGATTATAAAAGCATTTAAACCGAGTAATAAGGCTTTTCTAGGCATGAGTGACTATAAATGATCTTTTCTTGACAATGGATGGCTTTCGCTTCACGTTTCTCGAGGTAAATAATCAATTACATTTTGTTTTAATCAAAAAATGTAAAAAGATTCAAATTAAATTCAATTATGGAATTATAAAAGCATTTAAAGCGAGTATTAAGGATTTTATAGGCATGAGTGACTATAAATGAACTTTTCTTGACAATGGATGGCTTTTGCTCCACGTTTCCCGAGGCAAACAATCAATTACAATCTGTTTTAATCAAAAAATGTAAAAACAATTCAAAATAAATTCGATAATGGGATTATAAAAGTATTTAAACCGAGTAATAAGGCTTTTCTAGGAATGAGTGACTATAAATGATCTTTTCTTGACAATGGATGGCTTTCACTCCATGTTTCCCGAGGTAAACAATCAATTACAATCTGTTTTAATCAAAAAATGTAAAAAAAAATTCAAAATAAATTCAATAATGGGATTATAAAAGCATTTAAACCGAGTAATAAGGCTTTTCTAGTTATGAGTGACTCTAAATGATCTTTTCTTGACAATGGATGGCTTTTGCTCCACGTTTCCCGAGGCAAACAATCAATTACAATCTGTTTTAATCAAAAAATGTAAAAACATTTCAAAATAAATTCAATAATGGGATTATAAAAGCATTTAAACCGAGTAATAAGGCTTTTCTAGGCATGAGTGACTATAAATGATCTTTTCTTGACAATGGATGGCTTTCGCTTCACGTTTCTCGAGGTAAATAATCAAGTACAATTTGTTTTAATCAAAAAATGTAAAAAGATTCAAATTAAATTCAATTATGGATATATAAAAGCATTTAAAGCGAGTATTAAGGATTTTATAGGCATGAGTGACTATAAATGAACTTTTCTTGACAATGGATGGCTTTCGCTCCACGTTTCCCGAGGCAAACAATCAATTACAATCTGTTTTAATCAAAAAATGTAAAAACAATTCAAAATAAATTCAATAATGGGATTATAAAAGCATTTAAACCGAGTAATAAGGCTTTTCTAAGCATGAGTGACTATAAATGATCTTTTCCTGACAATGGATGGCTTTCGCTCCATGTTTCCCGAGGTAAACAATCAATTACAATCTGTTTTAATCAAAAAATGTAAAAAAAAATTCAAAATAAATTCAATAATGGGATTATAAAAGCATTAAAACCGAGTAATAAGGCTTTTCTAGTTATGAGTGACTCTAAATGATCTTTTCTTGATAATGGATGGCTTTTGCTCCATGTTTCCCGAGGCAAACAATCAATTACAATCTGTTTTAATCAAAAAATGTAAAAACATTTCAAAATAAATTCAATAATGGGATTATAAAAGCATTTAAACCGAGTAATAAGGCTTTTCTAGGCATGAGTGACTATAAATGATCTTTTCCTGACAATGGATGGCTTTCGCTTCACGTTTCCCGAGGCAAACAATCAATTACAATCTATTTTAAACAAAAAATGTAAAAACAATTCAAAATAAATTCAATAATGGGATTATAAAAGCATTTAAACCGAGTAATAAGGCTTTTCTAGGCATGAGTGACTATAAATGATCTTTTCCTGACAATGGATGGCTTTCGCTCCACGTTTCCCGAGGCAAACAATCAATTACAATCTGTTTTAATCAAAAAATGTAAAAACAATTCAAAATAAATTCAATAATGGGATTATAAAAGTATTTAAACCGAGTAATAAGGCTTTTCTAGGCATAAGTGACTATAAATGATCTTTTCTTGACAATGGATGGCTTTCGCTCCACGTTTCCCGAGATAAACAATCAATTACAATCTGTTTTAATCAAAAAATGTAAAAACAATTCAAAATAAATTCAATAATGGGATTATAAAAGCATTTAAACCGAGTAATAAGGCTTTTCTAGGGATGAGTGACTATAAATGATCTTTTCTTGACAATGGATGGCTTTCGCTCCACGTTTCCCGAGATAAACAATCAATTACAATCTGTTTTAATCAAAAATGTAAAAAAAAATTCAAAATAAATTCAATAATGGGATTATTAAAGCATTTAAACCGAGTAATAAGGCTTTTCTACGCATGAGTGACTATAAATGAACTTTTCTTGACAATGGATGGCTTTCGCACCATGTTTCCCGAGGTAAACAATCAATTACAATATGTTTTAATAAAAAAATGTAAAAAAAAAATTCAAAATAAATTCAATAATGGGATTATAAAAGCATTTAAACCGAGTAATAAGGCTTTTCTAGTTATGAGTGACTCTAAATGATCTTTTCTAAGCATGAGTGTCTCTAAATGATCTATTCTTGACAATGGTTGGCTTTTGCTCCACGTTTCCCGAGGTAAACAATCAATTACAATCTGTTTTAATCAAAAAATGTAAAAACATTTCAAAATAAATTTAATAATGAGATTATAAAAGCATTTAAACCGAGTAATAAGGCTTTTCTAGTTATGAGTGACTCTAAATGATCTTTTCTTGATAATGGATGGCTTTTGCTCCATGTTTCCCGAGGCAAACAATCAATTACAATCTGTTTTAATCAAAAAATGTAAAAACATTTCAAAATAAATTCAATAATGGGATTATAAAAGCATTTAAACCGAGTAATAAGGCTTTTCTAGGCATGAGTGACTATAAATGATCTTTTCCTGACAATGGATGGCTTTCGCTCCACGTTTCCCGAGGCAAACAATCAATTACAATCTATTTTAAACAAAAAATGTAAAAACAATTCAAAATAAATTCAATAATGGGATTATAAAAGCATTTAAACCGAGTAATAAGGCTTTTCTAGGCATGAGTGACTATAAATGATCTTTTCCTGACAATGGATGGCTTTCGCTCCACGTTTCCCGAGGCAAACAATCAATTACAATCTGTTTTAATCAAAAAATGTAAAAACAATTCAAAATAAATTCAATAATGGGATTATAAAAGTATTTAAACCGAGTAATAAGGCTTTTCTAGGCATAAGTTACTATAAATGATCTTTTCTTGACAATGGATGGCTTTCGCTCCACGTTTCCCGAGATAAACAATCAATTACAATCTGTTGTAATCAAAAATGTAAAAAAAAAATTCAAAATAAATTCAATAATGGGATTATTAAAGCATTTAAACCGAGTAATAAGGCTTTTCTAGGCATGAGTGACTATAAATGAACTTTTCTTGACAATGAATGGCTTTCGCTCCATGTTTCCCGAGGTAAACAATCAATTACAATCTGTTTTAATCAAAAAATGTAAAAACAATTCAAAATAAATTCAATAATGGGATTATAAAAGTATTTAAACCGAGTAATAAGGCTTTTCTAGGCATGAGTGACTATAAATGATCTTTTCTTGACAATGAATGGCTTTCGCTCCACGTTTCCCAAGATAAACAATCAATTACAATCTGTTTTAATCAAAAAATGTAAAAGCATTTCAAAATAAATTCAATAATAGGATTATAAAAGCATTTAAACCGAGTAATAAGGCTTTTCTAGGCATGAGTGACTATAAATGATCTTTTCCTGACAATGGATGGCTTTCGCTCCACGTTTCCCGAGATAAAAAATCAATTACAATCTGTTTTAATCAAAAATGTAAAAGAAATTCAAAATAAATTCAATAATGGGATTATTAAAGCATTTAAACCGAGTAATAAGGCTTTTCTAAGCATGTGTGACTATAAATGATCTTTTCTTGACAATGGATGGCTTTCGCTCCATGTTTCCTGAGGCAAACAATCAATTACAATTTGTTTTAATCAAAAAATGTAAAAAAAAATTCAAATTAAATTCAATAATGGGATTGTAAAAGCATTTAAACCGAGTAATAAGGCTTTTCTAGTTATGAGTGACTCTAAATGATCTTTTCTAAGCATGAGTGTCTCTAAATGATCTATTCTTGACAATGGTTGGCTTTTGCTCCACGTTTCCCGAGGTAAACAATCAATTACAATCTGTTTTAATCAAAAAATGTAAAAACATTTCAAAATAAATTTAATAATGAGATTATAAAAGCATTTAAACCGAGTAATAAGGCTTTTCTAGGCATGAGTGACTATAAATGATCTTTTCCTGACAAATGATGGCTTTCGCTCCACGTTTCCCGAGGCCAACAATCAATTAAAATCTGTTTTAATCAAAATATGTAAAAACAATTCAAAATAAATTCAATAATGGGATTATAAAAGTATTTAAACCGAGTAATAAGGCTTTTCTAGGCATGAGTGACTATAAATGATCTTTTCTTGACAATGGATGGCTTTCGCTCCACGTTTCCCGAGATAAACAATCAATTACAATCTGTTTTAATCAAAAATGTAAAAAAAAATTCAAAAGAAATTCAATAATGGGATTATAAAAGCATTTAAACCGAGTAATAAGGCTTTTCTACGCATGAGTGACTATAAATGAACTTTTCTTGACAATGGATGGCTTTCGCTCCATGTTTCCCGAGGTAAACAATCAATTACAATATGTTTTAATAAAAAAATGTAAAAAAAAAATTCAAAATAAATTCAATAATGGGATTATAAAAGCATTTAAACCGAGTAATAAGGCTTTTCTAGTTATGAGTGACTCTAAATGATCTTTTCTAAGCATGAGTGACTCTAAATGATCTATTCTTGACAATGGTTGGCTTTTGCTCCACGTTTCCCGAGGTAAACAATCAATTACAATCTGTTTTAATCAAAAAATGTAAAAACATTTCAAAATAAATTTAATAATGGGATTATAAAAGCATTTAAACCGAGTAATAAGGCTTTTCTAGGCATGTGTGACTATAAATGATCTTTTCCTGACAATTGATGGCTTTCGCTCCACGTTTCCCGAGGCCAACAATCAATTACAATCTGTTTTAATCAAAATATGTAAAAACAATTCAAAATAAATTCAATAATGGGATTATAAAAGTATTTAAACCGAGTAATAAGGCTTTTCTAGGCATGAGTGACTATAAATGATCTTTTCTTGACAATTGATGGCTTTCGCTCCACGTTTCCCGAGATAAACAATCAATTACAATCTGTTTTAATCAAAAATGTAAAAAAAAAATCAAAATAAATTCAATAATGGGATTATTAAAGCATTTAAACCGAGTAATAAGGCTTTTCTACGCATGAGTGACTATAAATGAACTTTTCTTGACAATGGATGGCTTTCGCTCCATGTTTCCCGAGGTAAACAATCAATTACAATATGTTTTAATAAAAAAATGTAAAAAAAAAATTCAAAATAAATTCAATAATGGGATTATAAAAGCATTTAAACCGAGTAATAAGGCTTTTCTAGTTATGAGTGACTCTAAATGATCTTTTCTAAGCATGAGTGACTCTAAATGATCTATTCTTGACAATGGTTGGCTTTTGCTCCACGTTTCCCGAGGTAAACAATCAATTACAATCTGTTTTAATCAAAAAATGTAAAAACATTTCAAAATAAATTTAATAATGGGATTATAAAAGCATTTAAACCGAGTAATAAGGCTTTTCTAGGCATGAGTGACTATAAATGATCTTTTCCTGACAATTGATGGCTTTCGCTCCACGTTTCCCGAGGCAAACAATCAATTACAATCTGTTTTAATCAAAATATGTAAAAACAATTCAAAATAAATTCAATAATGGGATTATAAAAGCATTTAAACCGAGTAATAAGGCTTTTCTAGGCATGAGTGACTATAAATGATCTTTTCTTGACAATGGATGGCTTTCGCTTCACGTTTCTCGAGGTAAATAATCAATTACATTTTGTTTTAATCAAAAAATGTAAAAAGATTCAAATTAAATTCAATTATGGAATTATAAAAGCATTTAAAGCGAGTATTAAGGATTTTATAGGCATGAGTGACTATAAATGAACTTTTCTTGACAATGGATGGCTTTTGCTCCACGTTTCCTGAGGCAAACAATCGATTACAATCTGTTTTAATAAAAAAATGTAAAAACAATTCAAAATAAATTCAATAATGGGATTATAAAAGCATTTAAACCGAGTAATAAGGCTTTTCTAGGCATGAGTGACTATAAATGATCTTTTCTTGACAATGGATGGCTTTCGCTTCACGTTTCTCGAGGTAAATAATCAATTACATTTTGTTTTAATCAAAAAATGTAAAAAGATTCAAATTAAATTCAATTATGGAATTATAAAAGCATTTAAAACGAGTATTAAGGATTTTATAGGCATGAGTGACTATAAATGAACTTTTCTTGACAATGGATGGCTTTTGCTCCACGTTTCCCGAGGCAAACAATCAATTACAATATGTTTTAATCAAAAAATGTAAAAACAATTCAAAATAAATTCAATAATGGGATTATAAAAGTATTTAAACCGAGTAATAAGGCTTTTCTAGGCATGAGTGACTATAAATGATCTTTTCTTGACAATGGATGGCTTTCGCTCCACGTTTCCCGAGATAAACAATCAATTACAATCTGTTTTAATCAAAAATGTAAAAAAAATTCAAAATAAATTCAATAATGGGATTATAAAAGCATTTAAACCGAGTAATAAGGCTTTTCTAGTTATGAGTGACTCTAAATGATCTTTTCTTGACAATGGATGGCTTTCGCTCCATGTTTCCTGAGGTAAACAATCAATTACAATCTGTTTTAATAAAAAAATGTTAAAAAAAAATTCAAAATAAATTCAATAATGGGATTATAAAAGCATTTAAACCGAGTAATAAGGCTTTTCTAGTTATGAGTGACTCTAAATGATCTTTTCTTGACAATGGATGGCTTTTGCTCCACGTTTCCAGAGGCAAACAATCAATTACAATCTCTTTTAATCAAAAAATGTAAAAACATTTCAAAATAAATTCAATAATGGGATTATAAAAGCATTTAAACCGAGTAATAAGGCTTTTCTAGGCATGAGTGACTATAAATGATCTTTTCTTGACAATGGATGGCTTTCGCTCCACGTTTCCCGAGATAAACAATCAATTACAATCTGTTTTAATAAAAAAATGTAAAAAAAATTCAAAATAAATTCAATAATGGGATTATTAAAGCATTTAAACCGAGTCATAAAGCTTTTCTAAGCATGAGTGACTATAAATGAACTTTTCTTGACAATGGATGGCTTTCGCTCCATGTTTCCTGAGGTAAACAATCAATTACAATATGTTTTAATGAAAAAATGTGAAAAAAAAAATTCAAATTAAATTCAATAATGGGATTATAAAAGCATTTAAACCGAGTAATAAGGCTTTTCTAGGCATGAGTGACTATAAATGATCTTTTCTTGACAATGGATGGCTTTCGCTCCACGTTTCCAGAGATAAACAATCAATTACAATCTCTTTTAATCAAAAAATGTAAAAACATTTCAAAATAAATTCAATAATGGGATTATAAAAGCATTTAAACCGAGTAATAAGGCTTTTCTAGGCATGAGTGACTATAAATGATCTTTTCTTGACAATGGATGGCTTTCGCTCCACGTTTCCCGAGATAAACAATCAATTACAATCTGTTTTAATAAAAAAATGTAAAAAAAATTCAAAATAAATTCAATAATGGGATTATTAAAGCATTTAAACCGAGTAATAAGGCTTTTCTAAGCATGAGTGACTATAAATGAACTTTTCTTGACAATGGATGGCTTTCGCTCCATGTTTCCCGAGGCAAACAATCAATTACAATCTGTTTTAATCAAAAATGTAAAAAAAATTCAACATAAATTCAGTAATGGGATTATAAAAGCATTTAAACCGAGTAATAAGGCTTTTCTAGGCATGAGTGACTATAAATGATCTTTTCTTGACAATGGATGGCTTTCGCTCCACGTTTCCCGAGATAAACAATCAATTACAATCTCTTTTAATCAAAAAATGTAAAAACATTTCAAAATAAATTCAATAATGGGATTATTAAAGCATTTAAACCGAGTAATAAGGCTTTTCTAGGCATGAGTGACTATAAATGATCTTTTCTTGACAATGGATGGCTTTTGCTCCACGTTTCCAGAGGCAAACAATCAATTACAATCTCTTTTAATCAAAAAATGTAAAAAAAATTCAAAATAAATTCAATAATGGGATTATAAAAGAATTTAAACCGAGTAATAAGGCTTTTCTAGGCATGAGTGACTATAAATGATCTTTTCTTGACAATGGATGGCTTTCGCTCCACGTTTCCCGAGATAAACAATCAAATACAATCTGTTTTAATCAAAAATGTAAAAAAAATTCAAAATAAATTCAATAATGGGATTATTAAAGCATTTAAACCGAGTAATAAGGCTTTTCTAAGCATGAGTGACTATAAATGAACTTTTCTTGACAATGGATGGCTTTCGCTCCATGTTTCCCGAGGCAAACAATCAATTACAATCTGTTTTAATCAAAAACTGTTAAAAAAAATTCAAAATAAATTCAATAATGGGATTATAAAAGCATTTAAACCGAGTAATAAGGCTTTTCTAGGCATGAGTGACTATAAATGATCTTTTCTTGACAATGGATGGCTTTCGCTCCGCGTTTCCTGAGATAAACAATCAATTACAATCTGTTTTAATCAAAAATGTAAAAAAAATTCAAAATAAATTCAATAATGGGATTATAAAAGCATTTAAACCGAGTAATAAGGCTTTTCTAGGTATGAGTGACTATAAATGATCTTTTCTTGACAATGGATGGCTTTCGCTCCACGTTTCCCGAGATAAACAATCAATTACAATCTGTTTTAATCAAAAATGTAAAAAAAATTCAAAATAAATTCAATAATGGGATTATTAAAGCATTTAAACCGAGTAATAAGGCTTTTCTAAGCATGAGTGACTATAAATGAACTTTTCTTGACAATGGATGGCTTTTGCTCCACGTTTCCCGAGGCAAACAATCAATTACAATCAGTTTTAATCAAAAAATGTAAAAACAATTCAAAATAAATTCAATAATGGGATTATAAAAGTATTTAAACCGAGTAATAAGGCTTTTCTAGGCATGAGTGACTATAAATGATCTTTTCTTGACAATGGATGGCTTTCGCTCCACGTTTCCTGAGATAAACAATCAATTACAATCTGTTTTAATCAAAAATGTTAAAAAAAATTCAAAATAATCTCAATAATGGGATTATTAAAGCATTTAAACCAAGTAATAAGGCTTTTCTAGGCATGAGTGACTATAAATGAGCTTTTATTGACAGTAGATGGCTTTCGCTCCATGTTTCCTGAGGTAAACAATCAATTACAATATGTTTTAATGAAAAAATGTGAAAAAAAAAATTCAAATTAAATTCAATAATGGGATTATAAAAGCATTTAAACCGAGTAATAAGGCTTTTCTAGGCATGAGTGACTATAAATGATCTTTTCTTGACAATGGATGGCTTTCGCTCCACGTTTCCAGAGATAAACAATCAATTACAATCTCTTTTAATCAAAAAATGTAAAAACATTTCAAAATAAATTCAATAATGGGATTATAAAAGCATTTAAACCGAGTAATAAGGCTTTTCTAGGCATGAGTGACTATAAATGATCTTTTCTTGACAATGGATGGCTTTCGCTCCACGTTTCCCGAGATAAACAATCAATTACAATCTGTTTTAATAAAAAAATGTAAAAAAAATTCAAAATAAATTCAATAATGGGATTATTAAAGCATTTAAACCGAGTAATAAGGCTTTTCTAAGCATGAGTGACTATAAATGAACTTTTCTTGACAATGGATGGCTTTCGCTCCATGTTTCCCGAGGCAAACAATCAATTACAATCTGTTTTAATCAAAAATGTAAAAAAAATTCAACATAAATTCAGTAATGGGATTATAAAAGCATTTAAACCGAGTAATAAGGCTTTTCTAGGCATGAGTGACTATAAATGATCTTTTCTTGACAATGGATGGCTTTCGCTCCACGTTTCCCGAGATAAACAATCAATTACAATCTCTTTTAATCAAAAAATGTAAAAACATTTCAAAATAAATTCAATAATGGGATTATTAAAGCATTTAAACCGAGTAATAAGGCTTTTCTAGGCATGAGTGACTATAAATGATCTTTTCTTGACAATGGATGGCTTTTGCTCCACGTTTCCAGAGGCAAACAATCAATTACAATCTCTTTTAATCAAAAAATGTAAAAAAAATTCAAAATAAATTCAATAATGGGATTATAAAAGAATTTAAACCGAGTAATAAGGCTTTTCTAGGCATGAGTGACTATAAATGATCTTTTCTTGACAATGGATGGCTTTCGCTCCACGTTTCCCGAGATAAACAATCAAATACAATCTGTTTTAATCAAAAATGTAAAAAAAATTCAAAATAAATTCAATAATGGGATTATTAAAGCATTTAAACCGAGTAATAAGGCTTTTCTAAGCATGAGTGACTATAAATGAACTTTTCTTGACAATGGATGGCTTTCGCTCCATGTTTCCCGAGGCAAACAATCAATTACAATCTGTTTTAATCAAAAACTGTTAAAAAAAATTCAAAATAAATTCAATAATGGGATTATAAAAGCATTTAAACCGAGTAATAAGGCTTTTCTAGGCATGAGTGACTATAAATGATCTTTTCTTGACAATGGATGGCTTTCGCTCCGCGTTTCCTGAGATAAACAATCAATTACAATCTGTTTTAATCAAAAATGTAAAAAAAATTCAAAATAAATTCAATAATGGGATTATAAAAGCATTTAAACCGAGTAATAAGGCTTTTCTAGGTATGAGTGACTATAAATGATCTTTTCTTGACAATGGATGGCTTTCGCTCCACGTTTCCCGAGATAAACAATCAATTACAATCTGTTTTAATCAAAAATGTAAAAAAAATTCAAAATAAATTCAATAATGGGATTATTAAAGCATTTAAACCGAGTAATAAGGCTTTTCTAAGCATGAGTGACTATAAATGAACTTTTCTTGACAATGGATGGCTTTTGCTCCACGTTTCCCGAGGCAAACAATCAATTACAATCAGTTTTAATCAAAAAATGTAAAAACAATTCAAAATAAATTCAATAATGGGATTATAAAAGTATTTAAACCGAGTAATAAGGCTTTTCTAGGCATGAGTGACTATAAATGATCTTTTCTTGACAATGGATGGCTTTCGCTCCACGTTTCCTGAGATAAACAATCAATTACAATCTGTTTTAATCAAAAATGTTAAAAAAAATTCAAAATAATCTCAATAATGGGATTATTAAAGCATTTAAACCAAGTAATAAGGCTTTTCTAGGCATGAGTGACTATAAATGAGCTTTTATTGACAGTAGATGGCTTTCGCTCCATGTTTCCTGAGGTAAACAATCAATTACAATATGTTTTAATCAAAAAATGTTAAAAAAAAATTCAAAATAAAATCAATAATGGGATTATAAAAGCATTTAATCCGAGTAATAAGGCTTTTCTAGTTATGAGTGACTCTAAATGATCTTTTCTTGACAATGGATGGCTTTTGCTCCACGTTTCCCGAGGCAAACAATCAATTACAATCTCTTTTAATCAAAAAATGTAAAAACATTTCAAAATAAATTCAATAATGGGATTATAAAAGCATTTAAACCGAGTAATAAGGCTTTTCTAGGCATAAGTGACTATAAATGATCTTTTCTTGACAATGGATGGCTTTCGCTCCACGTTTCCCGAGATAAACAATCAATTACAATCTGTTTTAATCAAAAATGTAAAAAAAATTCAACATAAATTCAGTAATGGGATTATAAAAGCATTTAAACCGAGTAATAAGGCTTTTCTAGGCATGAGTGACTATAAATGATCTTTTCTTGACAATGGATGGCTTTCGCTCCACGTTTCCCGAGATAAACAATCAAATACAATCTGTTTTAATCAAAAATGTAAAAAAAATTCAAAATAAATTCAATAATGGGATTATTAAAGCATTTAAACCGAGTAATAAGGCTTTTCTAAGCATGAGTGACTATAAATGAACTTTTCTTGACAATGGATGGCTTTCGCTCCATGTTTCCCGAGGCAAACAATCAATTACAATCTGTTTTATTCAAAAACTGTTAAAAAAAATTCAAAATAAATTCAATAATGGGATTATAAAAGCATTTAAACCGAGTAATAAGGCTTTTCTAGGCATGAGTGACTATAAATGATCTTTTCTTGACAATGGATGGCTTTCGCTCCGCGTTTCCTGAGATAAACAATCAATTACAATCTGTTTTAATCAAAAATGTAAAAAAAATTCAAAATAAATTCAATAATGGGATTATAAAAGCATTTAAACCGAGTAATAAGGCTTTTCTAGGTATGAGTGACTATAAATGATCTTTTCTTGACAATGGATGGCTTTCGCTCCACGTTTCCCGAGATAAACAATCAATTACAATCTGTTTTAATCAAAAATGTAAAAAAAATTCAAAATAAATTCAATAATGGGATTATTAAAGCATTTAAACCGAGTAATAAGGCTTTTCTAAGCATGAGTGACTATAAATGAACTTTTCTTGACAATGGATGGCTTTTGCTCCACGTTTCCCGAGGCAAACAATCAATTACAATCTGTTTTAATCAAAAAATGTAAAAACAATTCAAAATAAATTCAATAATGGGATTATAAAAGTATTTAAACCGAGTAATAAGGCTTTTCTAGGCATGAGTGACTATAAATGATCTTTTCTTGACAATGGATGGCTTTCGCTCCACGTTTCCTGAGATAAACAATCAATTACAATCTGTTTTAATCAAAAATGTTAAAAAAAATTCAAAATAATCTCAATAATGGGATTATTAAAGCATTTAAACCAAGTAATAAGGCTTTTCTAGGCATGAGTGACTATAAATGAGCTTTTATTGACAGTAGATGGCTTTCGCTCCATGTTTCCTGAGGTAAACAATCAATTACAATATGTTTTAATCAAAAAATGTTAAAAAAAAATTCAAAATAAAATCAATAATGGGATTATAAAAGCATTTAAACCGAGTAATAAGGCTTTTCTAGTTATGAGTGACTCTAAATGATCTTTTCTTGACAATGGATGGCTTTTGCTCCACGTTTCCCGAGGCAAACAATCAATTACAATCTGTTTTAATCAAAAAATGTAAAAACATTTCAAAATAAATTCAATAATGGGATTATAAAAGCATTTAAACCGAGTAATAAGGCTTTTCTAGGCATGAGTGACTATAAATGATCTTTTCTTGACAATGGATGGCTTTCGCTCCACGTTTCCCGAGATAAACAATCAATTACAATCTGTTTTAATCAAAAATGTAAAAAAAATTCAAAATAAATTCAATAATGGGCTTATAAAAGCATTTAAACTGAGTAGTAAGGCTTTTCTAGGCATGAGTGACTATAAATGATCTTTTCTTGACAATGGATGGCTTTCGCTCCACGTTTCCCGAGATAAACAATCAATTACAATCTGTTTTAATCAAAAATGTAAAAAAAATTCAAAATAAATTCAATAATGGGATTATAAAAGCATTTAAACCGAGTAATAAGGCTTTTCTAGGCATGAGTGACTATAAATGATCTTTTCTTGACAATGGATGGCTTTCGCTCCACGTTTCCCGAGATAAACAATCAATTACAATCTGTTTTAATCAAAAATGTAAACAAAAAATTCAAAATAAATTCAATAATGGGATTATTAAAGCATTTAAACCGAGTAATAATGCTTTTCTAGGCATGAGTGACTATAAATGAACTTTTCTTGACAATGAATGGCTTTCGCTCCATGTTTCCCGAGGTAAACAATCAATTACAATCTGTTTTAATCAAAAAATGTAAAAACAATTCAAAATAAATTCAATAATGGGATTATAAAAGTATTTAAACCGAGTAATAAGGCTTTTCTAGGCATGAGTGACTATAAATGATCTTTTCTTGACAATGAATGGCTTTCGCTCCACGTTTCCCAAGATAAACAATCAATTACAATCTGTTTTAATCAAAAAATGTAAAAACATTTCAAAATAAATTCAATAATAGGATTATAAAAGCATTTAAACCGAGTAATAAGGCTTTTCTAGGCATGAGTGACTATAAATGATCTTTTCCTGACAATGGATGGCTTTCGCTCCACGTTTCCCGAGATAAACAATCAATTACAATCTGTTTTAATCAAAAATGTAAATGAAATTCAAAATAAATTCAATAATGGGATTATTAAAGCATTTAAACCGAGTAATAAGGCTTTTCTAAGCATGTGTGACTATAAATGAACTTTTCTTGACAATGGATGGCTTTCGCTCCATGTTTCCTGAGGCAAACAATCAATTACAATTTGTTTTAATCAAAAAATGTAAAAAAAAATTCAAATTAAATTCAATAATGGGATTGTAAAAGCATTTAAACCGAGTAATAAGGCTTTTCTAGGCATGAGTGACTATAAATGATCTTTTCTTGACAATGGATGGCTTTCGCTCCACGTTTCCCGAGATAAACAATCAATTACAATCTGTTTTAATCAAAAATGTATAAAAAATTCAAAATAAATTCAATAATGGGATTATAAAAGCATTTAAACCCAGTAATAAGGCTTTTCTAGGCATGAGTGACTATAAATGATCTTTTCTTGACAATGGATGGCTTTTGCTCCACGTTTCCAGAGGCAAACAATCAATTACAATCTCTTTTAATCAAAAAATGTAAAAACATTTCAAAATAAATTCAATAATGGGATTATAAAAGCATTTAAACCGAGTAATAAGGCTTTTCTAGGCATGAGTGACTATAAATGATCTTTTCTTGACAATGGATGGCTTTCGCTCCACGTTTCCCGAGATAAACAATCAATTACAATCTGTTTTAATCAAAAATGTAAAAAAAATTCAACATAAATTCAGTAATGGGATTATAAAAGCATTTAAACCGAGTAATAAGGCTTTTCTAGGCATGAGTGACTATAAATGATCTTTTCTTGACAATGGATGGCTTTCGCTCCACGTTTCTCGAGATAAACAATCAATTACAATCTGTTTTAATCAAAAATGTAAAAAAAGGTCAAAAGAAATTCAATAATGGGATTCTAAAAGCATTTAAACCGAGTAATAAGGCTTTTCTAGGCATGAGTGACTATAAATGATCTTTTCTTGACAATGGATGGCTTTTGCTCCACGTTTCCATAGGCAAACAATCAATTACAATCTCTTTTAATCAAAAAATGTAAAAAAAATTCAAAATAAATTCAATAATGGGATTATAAAAGCATTTAAACCGAGTAATAAGGCTTTTCTAGGCATGAGTGACTATAAATGATCTTTTCATGACAATGGATGGCTTTCGCTCCACGTTTCCCGAGATAAACAATCAAATACAATCTGTTTTAATCAAAAATGTAAAAAAAATTCAAAATAAATTCAATAATGGGATTATTAAAGCATTTAAACCGAGTAATAAGGCTTTTCTAAGCATGAGTGACTATAAATGAACTTTTCTTGACAATGGATGGCTTTCGCTCCATGTTTCCTGAGGCAAACAATCAATTACAATCTGTTTTAATCAAAAACTGTTAAAAAAAATTCAAAATAAATTCAATAATGGGATTATAAAAGCATTTAAATCGAGTAATAAGGCTTTTCTAGGCATGAGTGACTATAAATGATCTTTTCTTGACAATGGATGGCTTTCGCTCCGCGTTTCCTGAGATAAACAATCAATTACAATCTGTTTTAATCAAAAATGTAAAAAAAATTCAAAATAAATTCAATAATGGGATTATAAAAGCATTTAAACCGAGTAATAAGGCTTTTCTAGGTATGAGTGACTATAAATGATCTTTTCTTGACCATGGATGGCTTTCACTCCACGTTTCCCGAGATAAACAATCAATTACAATCTGTTTTAATCAAAAATGTAAAAAAAAATCAAAATAAATTCAATAATGGGATTATTAAAGCATTTAAACCGAGTAATAAGGCTTTTCTAAGCATGAGTGACTATAAATGAACTTTTCTTGACAATGGATGGCTTTTGCTCCACGTTTCCCGAGGCAAACAATCAATTACAATCTGTTTTAATCAAAAAATGTAAAAACAATTCAAAATAAATTCAATAATGGGATTATAAAAGTATTTAAACCGAGTAATAAGGCTTTTCTAGGCATGAGTGACTATAAATGATCTTTTCTTGACAATGGATGGCTTTCGCTCCACGTTTCCTGAGATAAACAATCAATTACAATCTGTTTTAATCAAAAATGTTAAAAAAAATTCAAAATAATCTCAATAATGGGATTATTAAAGCATTTAAACCAAGTAATAAGGCTTTTCTAGGCATGAGTGACTATAAATGAGCTTTTATTGACAATAGATGGCTTTCGCTCCATGTTTCCTGAGGTAAGCAATCAATTACAATATGTTTTAATCAAAAAATGTTAAAAAAAAATTCAAAATAAAATCAATAATGGGATTATAAAAGCATTTAAACCGAGTAATAAGGCTTTTCTAGTTATGAGTGACTCTAAATGATCTTTTCTTGACAATGGATGGCTTTTGCTCCACGTTTCCCGAGGCAAACAATCAATTACAATCTCTTTTAATCAAAAAATGTAAAAACATTTCAAAATAAATTCAATAATGGGATTATAAAAGCATTTAAACCGAGTAATAAGGCTTTTCTAGGCATGAGTGACTATAAATGATCTTTTCTTGACAATGGATGGCTTTCGCTCCACGTTTCCCGAGATAAACAATCAATTACAATCTGTTTTAATCAAAAATGTAAAAAAAATTCAAAATAAATTCAATAATGGGCTTATAAAAGCATTTAAACTGAGTAATAAGGCTTTTCTAGGCATGAGTGACTATAAATGATCTTTTCTTGACAATGGATGGCTTTCGCTCCACGTTTCCCGAGATAAACAATCAATTACAATCTGTTTTAATCAAAAATGTAAAAAAAATTCAAAATAAATTCAATAATGGGATTATAAAAGCATTTAAACCGAGTAATAAGGCTTTTCTAGGCATGAGTGACTATAAATGATCTTTTCTTGACAATGGATGGCTTTCGCTTCACGTTTCTCGAGGTAAATAATCAATTACATTTTGTTTTAATCAAAAAATGTAAAAAGATTCAAATTAAATTCAATTATGGAATTATAAAAGCATTTAAAGCGAGTATTAAGGATTTTATAGGCATGAGTGACTATAAATGAACTTTTCTTGACAATGGATGGCTTTTGCTCCACGTTTCCCGAGGCAAACAATCAATTACAATCTGTTTTAATCAAAAAATGTAAAAACAATTCAAAATAAATTCGATAATGGGATTATAAAAGTATTTAAACCGAGTAATAAGGCTTTTCTAGGAATGAGTGACTATAAATGATCTTTTCTTGACAATGGATGGCTTTCACTCCATGTTTCCCGAGGTAAACAATCAATTACAATCTGTTTTAATCAAAAAATGTAAAAAAAAATTGAAAATAAATTCAATAATGGGATTATAAAAGCATTTAAACCGAGTAATAAGGCTTTTCTAGTTATGAGTGACTCTAAATGATCTTTTCTTGACAATGGATGGCTTTTGCTCCACGTTTCCCGAGGCAAACAATCAATTACAATCTGTTTTAATCAAAAAATGTAAAAGCATTTCAAAATAAATTCAATAATGGGATTATAAAAGCATTTAAACCAAGTAATAAGGCTTTTCTAGGCATGAGTGACTATAAATGATCTTTTCTTGACAATGGATGGCTTTCGCTTCACGTTTCTCGAGGTAAATAATCAAGTACAATTTGTTTTAATCAAAAAATGTAAAAAGATTCAAATTAAATTCAATTATGGATATATAAAAGCATTTAAAGCGAGTATTAAGGATTTTATAGGCATGAGTGACTATAAATGAACTTTTCTTGACAATGGATGGCTTTCGCTCCACGTTTCCCGAGGCAAACAATCAATTACAATCTGTTTTAATCAAAAAATGTAAAAACAATTCAAAATAAATTCAATAATGGGATTATAAAAGCATTTAAACCGAGTAATAAGGCTTTTCTAAGCATGAGTGACTATAAATGATCTTTTCCTGACAATGGATGGCTTTCGCTCTATGTTTCCCGAGGTAAACAATCAATTACAATCTGTTTTAATCAAAAAATGTAAAAAAAAATTCAAAATAAATTCAATAATGGGATTATAAAAGCATTTAAACCGAGTAATAAGGCTTTTCTAGGCATGAGTGACTATAAATGATCTTTTCTTGACAATGGATGGCTTTCGCTCCACGTTTCCCGAGATAAACAATCAATTACAATCTCTTTTAATCAAAAAATGTAAAAAAAATTCAAAATAAATTCAATAATGGGCTTATAAAAGCATTTAAACTGAGTAATAAGGCTTTTTTAGGCATGAGTGACTATAAATGATCTTTTCTTGACAATGGATGGCTTTCGCTCCACGTTTCCCGAGATAAACAATCAATTACAATCTGTTTTAATCAAAAATGTAAAAAAAATTCAAAATAAATTCAATAATGGGATTATAAAAGCATTTAAACCGAGTAATAAGGCTTTTCTAGGCATGAGTGACTATAAATGATCTTTTCTTGACAATGGATGGCTTTCGCTTCACGTTTCTCTAGGTAAATAATCAATTACATTTTGTTTTAATCAAAAAATGTAAAAAGATTCAAATTAAATTCAATTATGGAATTATAAAAGCATTTAAACCGAGTAATAAGGCTTTTCTAGGCATGAGTGACTATAAATGAACTTTTCTTGACAATGGATGGCTTTTGCTCCACGTTTCCCGAGGCAAACAATCAATTACAATCTGTTTTAATCAAAAAATGTAAAAACAATTCAAAATAAATTCGATAATGGGATTATAAAAGTATTTAAACCGAGTAATAAGGCTTTTCTAGGAATGAGTGACTATAAATGATCTTTTCTTGACAATGGATGGCTTTCACTCCATGTTTCCCGAGGTAAACAATCAATTACAATCTGTTTTAATCAAAAAATGTAAAAAAAAATTCAAAATAAATTCAATAATGGGATTATAAAAGCATTTAAACCGAGTAATAAGGCTTTTCTAGTTATGAGTGACTCTAAATGATCTTTTCTTGACAATGGATGGCTTTTGCTCCACGTTTCCCGAGGCAAACAATCAATTACAATCTGTTTTAATCAAAAAATGTAAAAACATTTCAAAATAAATTCAATAATGGGATTATAAAAGCATTTAAACCGAGTAATAAGGCTTTTCTAGGCATGAGTGACTATAAATGATCTTTTCTTGACAATGGATGGCTTTCGCTTCACGTTTCTCGAGGTAAATAATCAAGTACAATTTGTTTTAATCAAAAAATGTAAAAAGATTCAAATTAAATTCAATTATGGATATATAAAAGCATTTAAAGCGAGTATTAAGGATTTTATAGGCATGAGTGACTATAAATGAACTTTTCTTGACAATGGATGGCTTTCGCTCCACGTTTCCCGAGGCAAACAATCAATTACAATCTGTTTTAATCAAAAAATGTAAAAACAATTCAAAATAAATTCAATAATGGGATTATAAAAGCATTTAAACCGAGTAATAAGGCTTTTCTAAGCATGAGTGACTATAAATGATCTTTTCCTGACAATGGATGGCTTTCGCTCCATGTTTCCCGAGGTAAACAATCAATTACAATCTGTTTTAATCAAAAAATGTAAAAAAAAATTCAAAATAAATTCAATAATGGGATTATAAAAGCATTTAAACCGAGTAATAAGGCTTTTCTAGGCATGAGTGACTATAAATGATCTTTTCTTGACAATGGATGGCTTTCGCTCCACGTTTCCCGAGATAAACAATCAATTACAATCTGTTTTAATCAAAAATGTAAAAAAAGGTCAAAACAAATTCAATAATGGGATTCTAAAAGCATTTAAACCGAGTAATAAGGCTTTTCTAGGCATGAGTGACTATAAATGATCTTTTCTTGACAATGGATGGCTTTTGCTCCACGTTTCCAGAGGCAAACAATCAATTACAATCTCTTTTAATCAAAAAATGTAAAAAAAATTCAAAATAAATTCAATAATGGGATTATAAAAGCATTTAAACCGAGTAATAAGGCTTTTCTAGGCATGAGTGACTATAAATGATCTTTTCTTGACAATGGATGGCTTTCGCTCCACGTTTCCTGAGATAAACAATCAAATACAATCTGTTTTAATCAAAAATGTAAAAAAAATTCAAAATAAATTCAATAATGGGATTATTAAAGCATTTAAACCGAGTAATAAGGCTTTTCTAAGCATGAGTGACTATAAATGAACTTTTCTTGACAATGGATGGCTTTCGCTCCATGTTTCCTGAGGCAAACAATCAATTACAATCTGTTTTAATCAAAAACTGTTAAAAAAAATTTAAATAAATTCAATAATGGGATTATAAAAGCATTTAAACCGAGTAATAAGGCTTTTCTAGGCATGAGTGACTATAAATGAACTTTTCTTGACAATGGATGGCTTTCGCTCCACGTTTCCCGAGGCAAACAATCAATTACAATCTGTTTTAATCAAAAAATGTAAAAACAATTCAAAATAAATTCAATAATGGGATTATAAAAGTATTTAAACCGAGTAATAAGGCTTTTCTAGGCATGAGTGACTATAAATGATCTTTTCTTGACAATGGATGGCTTTCGCTCCACGTTTCCCGAGATAAACAATCAATTACAATCTGTTTTAATCAAAAATGTAAAAAAAATTCAAAATAAATTCAATAATGGGATTATAAAAGCATTTAAACCCAGTAATAAGGCTTTTCTAGGCATGAGTGACTATAAATGATCTTTTCTTGACAATGGATGGCTTTTGCTCCACGTTTCCAGAGGCAAACAATCAATTACAATCTCTTTTAATCAAAAAATGTAAAAACATTTCAAAATAAATTCAATAATGGGATTATAAAAGCATTTAAACCGAGTAATAAGGCTTTTCTAGGCATGAGTGACTATAAATGATCTTTTCTTGACAATGGATGGCTTTCGCTCCACGTTTCCCGAGATAAACAATCAATTACAATCTGTTTTAATCAAAAATGTAAAAAAAATTCAACATAAATTCAGTAATGGGATTATAAAAGCATTTAAACCGAGTAATAAGGCTTTTCTAGGCATGAGTGACTATAAATGATCTTTTCTTGACAATGGATGGCTTTCGCTCCACGTTTCCCGAGATAAACAATCAATTACAATCTGTTTTAATCAAAAATGTAAAAAAAGGTCAAAAGAAATTCAATAATGGGATTCTAAAAGCATTTAAACCGAGTAATAAGGCTTTTCTAGGCATGAGTGACTATAAATGATCTTTTCTTGACAATGGATGGCTTTTGCTCCACGTTTCCAGAGGCAAACAATCAATTACAATCTCTTTTAATCAAAAAATGTAAAAAAAATTCAAAATAAATTCAATAATGGGATTATAAAAGCATTTAAACCGAGTAATAAGGCTTTTCTAGGTATGAGTGACTATAAATGATCTTTTCTTGACCATGGATGGCTTTCGCTCCACGTTTCCCGAGATAAACAATCAATTACAATCTGTTTTAATCAAAAATGTAAAAAAAAATCAAAATAAATTCAATAATGGGATTATTAAAGCATTTAAACCGAGTAATAAGGCTTTTCTAAGCATGAGTGACTATAAATGAACTTTTCTTGACAATGGATGGCTTTTGCTCCACGTTTCCCGAGGCAAACAATCAATTACAATCTGTTTTAATCAAAAAATGTAAAAACAATTCAAAATAAATTCAATAATGGGATTATAAAAGTATTTAAACCGAGTAATAAGGCTTTTCTAGGCATGAGTGACTATAAATGATCTTTTCTTGACAATGGATGGCTTTCGCTCCACGTTTCCTGAGATAAACAATCAATTACAATCTGTTTTAATCAAAAATGTTAAAAAAAATTCAAAATAATCTCAATAATGGGATTATTAAAGCATTTAAACCAAGTAATAAGGCTTCTCTAGGCATGAGTGACTATAAATGAGCTTTTATTGACAATAGATGGCTTTCGCTCCATGTTTCCTGAGGTAAGCAATCAATTACAATATGTTTTAATCAAAAAATGTTAAAAAAAAATTCAAAATAAAATCAATAATGGGATTATAAAAGCATTTAAACCGAGTAATAAGGCTTTTCTAGTTATGAGTGACTCTAAATGATCTTTTCTTGACAATGGATGGCTTTTGCTCCACGTTTCCCGAGGCAAACAATCAATTACAATCTCTTTTAATCAAAAAATGTAAAAACATTTCAAAATAAATTCAATAATGGGATTATAAAAGCATTTAAACCGAGTAATAAGGCTTTTCTAGGCATGAGTGACTATAAATGATCTTTTCTTGACAATGGATGGCTTTCGCTCCACGTTTCCCGAGATAAACAATCAATTACAATCTGTTTTAATCAAAAATGTAAAAAAAATTCAAAATAAATTCAATAATGGGCTTATAAAAGCATTTAAACTGAGTAATAAGGCTTTTCTAGGCATGAGTGACTATAAATGATCTTTTCTTGACAATGGATGGCTTTCGCTCCACGTTTCCCGAGATAAACAATCAATTACAATCTGTTTTAATCAAAAATGTAAAAAAAATTCAAAATAAATTCAATAATGGGATTATAAAAGCATTTAAACCGAGTAATAAGGCTTTTCTAGGCATGAGTGACTATAAATGATCTTTTCTTGACAATAGATGGCTTTCGCTTCACGTTTCTCAAGGTAAATAATCAATTACATTTTGTTTTAATCAAAAAATGTAAAAAGATTCAAATTAAATTCAATTATGGAATTATAAAAGCATTTAAAGCGAGTATTAAGGATTTTATAGGCATGAGTGACTATAAATGAACTTTTCTTGACAATGGATGGCTTTTGCTCCACGTTTCCCGAGGCAAACAATCAATTACAATCTGTTTTAATCAAAAAATGTAAAAACAATTCAAAATAAATTCGATAATGGGATTATAAAAGTATTTAAACCGAGTAATAAGGCTTTTCTAGGAATGAGTGACTATAAATGATCTTTTCTTGACAATGGATGGCTTTCACTCCATGTTTCCCGAGGTAAACAATCAATTACAATCTGTTTTAATCAAAAAATGTAAAAAAAATTTCAAAATAAATTCAATAATGGGATTATAAAAGCATTTAAACCGAGTAATAAGGCTTTTCTAGTTATGAGTGACTCTAAATGATCTTTTCTTGACAATGGATGGCTTTTGCTCCACGTTTCCCGAGGCAAACAATCAATTACAATCTGTTTTAATCAAAAAATGTAAAAGCATTTCAAAATAAATTCAATAATGGGATTATAAAAGCATTTAAACCGAGTAATAAGGCTTTTCTAGGCATGAGTGACTATAAATGATCTTTTCTTGACAATGGATGGCTTTCGCTTCACGTTTCTCGAGGTAAATAATCAAGTACAATTTGTTTTAATCAAAAAATGTAAAAAGATTCAAATTAAATTCAATTATGGATATATAAAAGCATTTAAAGCGAGTATTAAGGATTTTATAGGCATGAGTGACTATAAATGAACTTTTCTTGACAATGGATGGCTTTCGCTCCACGTTTCCCGAGGCAAACAATCAATTACAATCTGTTTTAATCAAAAAATGTAAAAACAATTCAAAATAAATTCAATAATGGGATTATAAAAGCATTTAAACCGAGTAATAAGGCTTTTCTAAGCATGAGTGACTATAAATGATCTTTTCCTGACAATGGATGGCTTTCGCTCCATGTTTCCCGAGGTAAACAATCAATTACAATCTGTTTTAATCAAAAAATGTAAAAAAAAATTCAAAATAAATTCAATAATGGGATTATAAAAGCATTTAAACCGAGTAATAAGGCTTTTCTAGGCATGAGTGACTATAAATGATCTTTTCTTGACAATGGATGGCTTTCGCTCCACGTTTCCCGAGATAAACAATCAATTACAATCTCTTTTAATCAAAAAATGTAAAAAAAATTCAAAATAAATTCAATAATGGGCTTATAAAAGCATTTAAACTGAGTAATAAGGCTTTTTTAGGCATGAGTGACTATAAATGATCTTTTCTTGACAATGGATGGCTTTCGCTCCACGTTTCCCGAGATAAACAATCAATTACAATCTGTTTTAATCAAAAATGTAAAAAAAATTCAAAATAAATTCAATAATGGGATTATAAAAGCATTTAAACCGAGTAATAAGGCTTTTCTAGGCATGAGTGACTATAAATGATCTTTTCTTGACAATGGATGGCTTTCGCTTCACGTTTCTCTAGGTAAATAATCAATTACATTTTGTTTTAATCAAAAAATGTAAAAAGATTCAAATTAAATTCAATTATGGAATTATAAAAGCATTTAAACCGAGTAATAAGGCTTTTCTAGGCATGAGTGACTATAAATGAACTTTTCTTGACAATGGATGGCTTTTGCTCCACGTTTCCCGAGGCAAACAATCAATTACAATCTGTTTTAATCAAAAAATGTAAAAACAATTCAAAATAAATTCGATAATGGGATTATAAAAGTATTTAAACCGAGTAATAAGGCTTTTCTAGGAATGAGTGACTATAAATGATCTTTTCTTGACAATGGATGGCTTTCACTCCATGTTTCCCGAGGTAAACAATCAATTACAATCTGTTTTAATCAAAAAATGTAAAAAAAAATTCAAAATAAATTCAATAATGGGATTATAAAAGCATTTAAACCGAGTAATAAGGCTTTTCTAGTTATGAGTGACTCTAAATGATCTTTTCTTGACAATGGATGGCTTTTGCTCCACGTTTCCCGAGGCAAACAATCAATTACAATCTGTTTTAATCAAAAAATGTAAAAACATTTCAAAATAAATTCAATAATGGGATTATAAAAGCATTTAAACCGAGTAATAAGGCTTTTCTAGGCATGAGTGACTATAAATGATCTTTTCTTGACAATGGATGGCTTTCGCTTCACGTTTCTCGAGGTAAATAATCAAGTACAATTTGTTTTAATCAAAAAATGTAAAAAGATTCAAATTAAATTCAATTATGGATATATAAAAGCATTTAAAGCGAGTATTAAGGATTTTATAGGCATGAGTGACTATAAATGAACTTTTCTTGACAATGGATGGCTTTCGCTCCACGTTTCCCGAGGCAAACAATCAATTACAATCTGTTTTAATCAAAAAATGTAAAAACAATTCAAAATAAATTCAATAATGGGATTATAAAAGCATTTAAACCGAGTAATAAGGCTTTTCTAAGCATGAGTGACTATAAATGATCTTTTCCTGACAATGGATGGCTTTCGCTCCATGTTTCCCGAGGTAAACAATCAATTACAATCTGTTTTAATCAAAAAATGTAAAAAAAAATTCAAAATAAATTCAATAATGGGATTATAAAAGCATTTAAACCGAGTAATAAGGCTTTTCTAGGCATGAGTGACTATAAATGATCTTTTCTTGACAATGGATGGCTTTCGCTCCACGTTTCCCGAGATAAACAATCAATTACAATCTGTTTTAATCAAAAATGTAAAAAAAGGTCAAAACAAATTCAATAATGGGATTCTAAAAGCATTTAAACCGAGTAATAAGGCTTTTCTAGGCATGAGTGACTATAAATGATCTTTTCTTGACAATGGATGGCTTTTGCTCCACGTTTCCAGAGGCAAACAATCAATTACAATCTCTTTTAATCAAAAAATGTAAAAAAAATTCAAAATAAATTCAATAATGGGATTATAAAAGCATTTAAACCGAGTAATAAGGCTTTTCTAGGCATGAGTGACTATAAATGATCTTTTCTTGACAATGGATGGCTTTCGCTCCACGTTTCCTGAGATAAACAATCAAATACAATCTGTTTTAATCAAAAATGTAAAAAAAATTCAAAATAAATTCAATAATGGGATTATTAAAGCATTTAAACCGAGTAATAAGGCTTTTCTAAGCATGAGTGACTATAAATGAACTTTTCTTGACAATGGATGGCTTTCGCTCCATGTTTCCTGAGGCAAACAATCAATTACAATCTGTTTTAATCAAAAACTGTTAAAAAAATTCAAAATAAATTCAATAATGGGATTATAAAAGCATTTAAACCGAGTAATAAGGCTTTTCTAGGCATGAGTGACTATAAATGATCTTTTCTTGACAATGGATGGCTTTCGCTCCGCGTTTCCTGAGATAAACAATCAATTACAATCTGTTTTAATCAAAAATGTAAAAAAAATTCAAAATAAATTCAATAATGGGATTATAAAAGCATTTAAACCGAGTAATAAGGCTTTTCTAGGTATGAGTGACTATAAATGATCTTTTCTTGACCATGGATGGCTTTCGCTCCACGTTTCCCGAGATAAACAATCAATTACAATCTGTTTTAATCAAAAATGTAAAAAAAATTCAAAATAAATTCAATAATGGGATTATTAAAGCATTTAAACCGAGTAATAAGGCTTTTCTAAGCATGAGTGACTATAAATGAACTTTTCTTGACAATGGATGGCTTTTGCTCCACGTTTCCCGAGGCAAACAATCAATTACAATCTGTTTTAATCAAAAAATGTAAAAACAATTCAAAATAAATTCAATAATGGGATTATAAAAGCATTTAAACCGAGTAATAAGGCTTTTCTAAGCATGAGTGACTATAAATGATCTTTTCCTGACAATGGATGGCTTTCGCTCCATGTTTCCCGAGGTAAACAATCAATTACAATCTGTTTTAATCAAAAAATGTAAAAAAAAATTCAAAATAAATTCAATAATGGGATTATAAAAGCATTTAAACCGAGTAATAAGGCTTTTCTAGGCATGAGTGACTATAAATGATCTTTTCTTGACAATGGATGGCTTTCGCTCCACGTTTCCCGAGATAAACAATCAATTACAATCTGTTTTAATCAAAAATGTAAAAAAAGGTCAAAACAAATTCAATAATGGGATTCTAAAAGCATTTAAACCGAGTAATAAGGCTTTTCTAGGCATGAGTGACTATAAATGATCTTTTCTTGACAATGGATGGCTTTTGCTCCACGTTTCCAGAGGCAAACAATCAATTACAATCTCTTTTAATCAAAAAATGTAAAAAAAATTCAAAATAAATTCAATAATGGGATTATAAAAGCATTTAAACCGAGTAATAAGGCTTTTCTAGGCATGAGTGACTATAAATGATCTTTTCTTGACAATGGATGGCTTTCGCTCCACGTTTCCTGAGATAAACAATCAAATACAATCTGTTTTAATCAAAAATGTAAAAAAAATTCAAAATAAATTCAATAATGGGATTATTAAAGCATTTAAACCGAGTAATAAGGCTTTTCTAAGCATGAGTGACTATAAATGAACTTTTCTTGACAATGGATGGCTTTCGCTCCATGTTTCCTGAGGCAAACAATCAATTACAATCTGTTTTAATCAAAAACTGTTAAAAAAATTCAAAATAAATTCAATAATGGGATTATAAAAGCATTTAAACCGAGTAATAAGGCTTTTCTAGGCATGAGTGACTATAAATGATCTTTTCTTGACAATGGATGGCTTTCGCTCCGCGTTTCCTGAGATAAACAATCAATTACAATCTGTTTTAATCAAAAATGTAAAAAAAATTCAAAATAAATTCAATAATGGGATTATAAAAGCATTTAAACCGAGTAATAAGGCTTTTCTAGGTATGAGTGACTATAAATGATCTTTTCTTGACCATGGATGGCTTTCGCTCCACGTTTCCCGAGATAAACAATCAATTACAATCTGTTTTAATCAAAAATGTAAAAAAAATTCAAAATAAATTCAATAATGGGATTATTAAAGCATTTAAACCGAGTAATAAGGCTTTTCTAAGCATGAGTGACTATAAATGAACTTTTCTTGACAATGGATGGCTTTTGCTCCACGTTTCCCGAGGCAAACAATCAATTACAATCTGTTTTAATCAAAAAATGTAAAAACAATTCAAAATAAATTCAATAATGGGATTATAAAAGTATTTAAACCGAGTAATAAGGCTTTTCTAGGCATGAGTGACTATAAATGATCTTTTCTTGACAATGGATGGCTTTCGCTCCACGTTTCCTGAGATAAACAATCAATTACAATCTGTTTTAATCAAAAATGTTAAAAAAAATTCTAAATAATCTCAATAATGGGATTATTAAAGCATTTAAACCAAGTAATAAGGCTTTTCTAGGCATGAGTGACTATAAATGAGCTTTTATTGACAATAGATGGCTTTCGCTCCATGTTTCCTGAGGTAAGCAATCAATTACAATATGTTTTAATCAAAAAATGTTAAAAAAAAATTCAAAATAAAATCAATAATGGGATTATAAAAGCATTTAAACCGAGTAATAAGGCTTTTCTAATTATGAGTGACTCTAAATGATCTTTTCTTGACAATGGATGGCTTTTGCTCCACGTTTCCCGAGGCAAACAATCAATTACAATCTCTTTTAATCAAAAAATGTAAAAACATTTCAAAATAAATTCAATAATGGGATTATAAAAGCATTTAAACCGAGTAATAAGGCTTTTCTAGGCATGAGTGACTATAAATGATCTTTTCTTGACAATGGATGGCTTTCGCTCCACGTTTCCCGAGATAAACAATCAATTACAATCTGTTTTAATCAAAAATGTAAAAAAAATTCAAAATAAATTCAATAATGGGCTTATAAAAGCATTTAAACTGAGTAATAAGGCTTTTCTAGGCATGAGTGACTATAAATGATCTTTTCTTGACAATGGATGGCTTTCGCTTCACGTTTCCCGAGATAAACAATCAATTACAATCTGTTTTAATCAAAAATGTAAAAAAAATTCAAAATAAATTCAATAATGGGATTATAAAAGCATTTAAACCGAGTAATAAGGCTTTTCTAGGCATGAGTGACTATAAATGATCTTTTCTTGACAATGGATGGCTTTCGCTTCACGTTTCTCGAGGTAAATAATCAATTACATTTTGTTTTAATCAAAAAATGTAAAAAGATTCAAATTAAATTCAATTATGGAATTATAAAAGCATTTAAAGCGAGTATTAAGGATTTTATAGGCATGAGTGACTATAAATGAACTTTTCTTGACAATGGATGGCTTTTGCTCCACGTTTCCCGAGGCAAACAATCAATTACAATCTGTTTTAATCAAAAAATGTAAAAACAATTCAAAATAAATTCGATAATGGGATTATAAAAGTATTTAAACCGAGTAATAAGGCTTTTCTAGGAATGAGTGACTATAAATGATCTTTTCTTGACAATGGATGGCTTTCACTCCATGTTTCCCGAGGTAAACAATCAATTACAATCTGTTTTAATCAAAAAATGTAAAAAAAAATTCAAAATAAATTCAATAATGGGATTATAAAAGCATTTAAACCGAGTAATAAGGCTTTTCTAGTTATGAGTGACTCTAAATGATCTTTTCTTGACAATGGATGGCTTTTGCTCCACGTTTCCCGAGGCAAACAATCAATTACAATCTGTTTTAATCAAAAAATGTAAAAGCATTTCAAAATAAATTCAATAATGGGATTATAAAAGCATTTAAACCGAGTAATAAGGCTTTTCTAGGCATGAGTGACTATAAATGATCTTTTCTTGACAATGGATGGCTTTCGCTTCACGTTTCTCGAGGTAAATAATCAAGTACAATTTGTTTTAATCAAAAAATGTAAAAAGATTCAAATTAAATTCAATTATGGATATATAAAAGCATTTAAAGCGAGTATTAAGGATTTTATAGGCATGAGTGACTATAAATGAACTTTTTTTGACAATGGATGGCTTTCGCTCCACGTTTCCCGAGGTAAAAAATCAATTACAATCTGTTTTAATCAAAAAATGTAAAAACAATTCAAAATAAATTCAATAATGGGATTATAAAAGCATTTAAACCGAGTAATAAGGCTTTTCTAAGCATGAGTGACTATAAATGATCTTTTCCTGACAATGGATGGCTTTCGCTCCATGTTTCCCGAGGTAAACAATCAATTACAATCTGTTTTAATCAAAAAATGTAAAAAAAAATTCAAAATAAATTCAATAATGGGATTATAAAAGCATTTAAACCGAGTAATAAGGCTTTTCTAGGCATGAGTGACTATAAATGATCTTTTCTTGACAATGGATGGCTTTCGCTCCACGTTTCCCGAGATAAACAATCAATTACAATCTCTTTTAATCAAAAAATGTAAAAAAAATTCAAAATAAATTCAATAATGGGCTTATAAAAGCATTTAAACTGAGTAATAAGGCTTTTTTAGGCATGAGTTACTATAAATGATCTTTTCTTGACAATGGATGGCTTTCGCTCCACGTTTCCCGAGATAAACAATCAATTACAATCTGTTTTAATCAAAAATGTAAAAAAAATTCAAAATAAATTCAATAATGGGATTATAAAAGCATTTAAACCGAGTAATAAGGCTTTTCTAGGCATGAGTGACTATAAATGATCTTTTCTTGACAATGGATGGCTTTCGCTTCACGTTTCTCGAGGTAAATAATCAATTACATTTTGTTTTAATCAAAAAATGTAAAAAGATTCAAATTAAATTCAATTATGGAATTATAAAAGCATTTAAACCGAGTAATAAGGCTTTTCTAGGCATGAGTGACTATAAATGAACGTTTCTTGACAATGGATGGCTTTTGCTCCACGTTTCCCGAGGCAAACAATCAATTACAATCTGTTTTAATCAAAAAATGTAAAAACAATTCAAAATAAATTCGATAATAGGATTATAAAAGTATTTAAACCGAGTAATAAGGCTTTTCTAGGCATGAGTGACTATAAATGATCTTTTCTTGACAATGGATGGCTTTCACTCCATGTTTCCCGAGGTAAACAATCAATTACAATCTGTTTTAATCAAAAAATGTAAAAAAAAATTCAAAATAAATTCAATAATGGGATTATAAAAGCATTTAAACCGAGTAATAAGGCTTTTCTAGTTATGAGTGACTCTAAATGATCTTTTCTTGACAATGGATGGCTTTTGCTCCACGTTTCCCGAGGCAAACAATCAATTACAATCTGTTTTAATCAAAAAATGTAAAAACATTTCAAAATAAATTCAATAATGGGATTATAAAAGCATTTAAACCGAGTAATAAGGCTTTTCTAGGCATGAGTGACTATAAATGATCTTTTCTTGACAATGGATGGCTTTCGCTCCACGTTTCCCGAGATAAACAATCAATTACAATCTGTTTTAATCAAAAATGTAAAAAAAATTCAAAATAAATTCAATAATGGGCTTATAAAAGCATTTAAACTGAGTAATAAGGCTTTTCTAGGCATGAGTGACTATAAATGATCTTTTCTTGACAATGGATGGCTTTCGCTTCACGTTTCCCGAGATAAACAATCAATTACAATCTGTTTTAATCAAAAATGTAAAAAAAATTCAAAATAAATTCAATAATGGGATTATAAAAGCATTTAAACCGAGTAATAAGGCTTTTCTAGGCATGAGTGACTATAAATGATCTTTTCTTGACAATGGATGGCTTTCGCTCCACGTTTCCCGAGATAAACAATCAATTACAATCTGTTTTAATCAAAAATGTAAAAACATTTCAAAATAAATTCAATAATGGGATTATAAAAGCATTTAAACCGAGTAATAAGGCTTTTCTAGGCATGAGTGACTATAAATGATCTTTTCTTGACAATGGATGGCTTTCGCTTCACGTTTCCCGAGATAAACAATCAATTACAATCTGTTTTAATCAAAAATGTAAAAAAAATTCAAAATAAATTCAATAATGGGATTATAAAAGCATTTAAACCGAGTAATAAGGCTTTTCTAGGCATGAGTGACTATAAATGATCTTTTCTTGACAATGGATGGCTTTCGCTTCACGTTTCTCGAGGTAAAGAATCAATTACATTTTGTTTTAATCAAAAAATGTAAAAAGATTCAAATTAAATTCAATTATGGAATTATAAAAGCATTTAAAGCGAGTATTAAGGATTTTATAGGCATGAGTGACTATAAATGAACTTTTCTTGACAATGGATGGCTTTTGCTCCACGTTTCCCGAGGCAAACAATCAATTACAATCTGTTTTAATCAAAAAATGTAAAAACAATTCAAAATAAATTCGATAATGGGATTATAAAAGTATTTAAACCGAGTAATAAGGCTTTTCTAGGAATGAGTGACTATAAATGATCTTTTCTTGACAATGGATGGCTTTCACTCCATGTTTCCCGAGGTAAACAATCAATTACAATCTGTTTTAATCAAAAAATGTAAAAAAAAATTCAAAATAAATTCAATAATGGGATTATAAAAGCATTTAAACCGAGTAATAAGGCTTTTCTAGTTATGAGTGACTCTAAATGATCTTTTCTTGACAATGGATGGCTTTTGCTCCACGTTTCCCGAGGTAAACAATCAATTACAATCTGTTTTAATCAAAAAATGTAAAAGCATTTCAAAATAAATTCAATAATGGGATTATAAAAGCATTTAAACCGAGTAATAAGGCTTTTCTAGGCATGAGTGACTATAAATGATCTTTTCTTGACAATGGATGGCTTTCGCTTCACGTTTCTCGAGGTAAATAATCAAGTACAATTTGTTTTAATCAAAAAATGTAAAAAGATTCAAATTAAATTCAATTATGGATATATAAAAGCATTTAAAGCGAGTATTAAGGATTTTATAGGCATGAGTGACTATAAATGAACTTTTTTTGACAATGGATGGCTTTCGCTCCACGTTTCCCGAGGTAAAAAATCAATTACAATCTGTTTTAATCAAAAAATGTAAAAACAATTCAAAATAAATTCAATAATGGGATTATAAAAGCATTTAAACCGAGTAATAAGGCTTTTCTAACCATGAGTGACTATAAATGATCTTTTCCTGACAATGGATGGCTTTCGCTCCATGTTTCCCGAGGTAAACAATCAATTACAATCTGTTTTAATCAAAAAATGTAAAAAAAAATTCAAAATAAATTCAATAATGGGATTATAAAAGCATTTAAACCGAGTAATAAGGCTTTTCTAGGCATGAGTGACTATAAATGATCTTTTCTTGACAATGGATGGCTTTCGCTCCACGTTTCCCGAGATAAACAATCAATTACAATCTCTTTTAATCAAAAAATGTAAAAAAAATTCAAAATAAATTCAATAATGGGATTATAAAAGCATTTAAACCGAGTAATAAGGCTTTTCTAGTTATGAGTGACTCTAAATGATCTTTTCTTGACAATGGATGGCTTTTGCTCCACGTTTCCCGAGGCAAACAATCAATTACAATCTGTTTTAATCAAAAAATGTAAAAGCATTTCAAAATAAATTCAATAATGGGATTATAAAAGCATTTAAACCGAGTAATAAGGCTTTTCTAGGCATGAGTGACTATAAATGATCTTTTCTTGACAATGGATGGCTTTCGCTTCACGTTTCTCGAGGTAAATAATCAAGTACAATTTGTTTTAATCAAAAAATGTAAAAAGATTCAAATTAAATTCAATTATGGATATATAAAAGCATTTAAAGCGAGTATTAAGGATTTTATAGGCATGAGTGACTATAAATGAACTTTTTTTGACAATGGATGGCTTTCGCTCCACGTTTCCCGAGGTAAAAAATCAATTACAATCTGTTTTAATCAAAAAATGTAAAAACAATTCAAAATAAATTCAATAATGGGATTATAAAAGCATTTAAACCGAGTAATAAGGCTTTTCTAAGCATGAGTGACTATAAATGATCTTTTCCTGACAATGGATGGCTTTCGCTCCATGTTTCCCGAGGTAAACAATCAATTACAATCTGTTTTAATCAAAAAATGTAAAAAAAAATTCAAAATAAATTCAATAATGGGATTATAAAAGCATTTAAACCGAGTAATAAGGCTTTTCTAGGCATGAGTGACTATAAATGATCTTTTCTTGACAATGGATGGCTTTCGCTCCACGTTTCCCGAGATAAACAATCAATTACAATCTCTTTTAATCAAAAAATGTAAAAAAAATTCAAAATAAATTCAATAATGGGCTTATAAAAGCATTTAAACTGAGTAATAAGGCTTTTTTAGGCATGAGTTACTATAAATGATCTTTTCTTGACAATGGATGGCTTTCGCTCCACGTTTCCCGAGATAAACAATCAATTACAATCTGTTTTAATCAAAAATGTAAAAAAAATTCAAAATAAATTCAATAATGGGATTATAAAAGCATTTAAACCGAGTAATAAGGCTTTTCTAGGCATGAGTGACTATAAATGATCTTTTCTTGACAATGGATGGCTTTCGCTTCACGTTTCTCGAGGTAAATAATCAATTACATTTTGTTTTAATCAAAAAATGTAAAAAGATTCAAATTAAATTCAATTATGGAATTATAAAAGCATTTAAACCGAGTAATAAGGCTTTTCTAGGCATGAGTGACTATAAATGAACGTTTCTTGACAATGGATGGCTTTTGCTCCACGTTTCCCGAGGCAAACAATCAATTACAATCTGTTTTAATCAAAAAATGTAAAAACAATTCAAAATAAATTCGATAATGGGATTATAAAAGTATTTAAACCGAGTAATAAGGCTTTTCTAGGAATGAGTGACTATAAATGATCTTTTCTTGACAATGGATGGCTTTCACTCCATGTTTCCCGAGGTAAACAATCAATTACAATCTGTTTTAATCAAAAAATGTAAAAAAAAATTCAAAATAAATTCAATAATGGGATTATAAAAGCATTTAAACCGAGTAATAAGGCTTTTCTAGTTATGAGTGACTCTAAATGATCTTTTCTTGACAATGGATGGCTTTTGCTCCACGTTTCCCGAGGCAAACAATCAATTACAATCTGTTTTAATCAAAAAATGTAAAAACATTTCAAAATAAATTCAATAATGGGATTATAAAAGCATTTAAACCGAGTAATAAGGCTTTTCTAGGCATGAGTGACTATAAATGATCTTTTCTTGACAATGGATGGCTTTCGCTTCACGTTTCTCGAGGTAAAGAATCAATTACATTTTGTTTTAATCAAAAAATGTAAAAAGATTCAAATTAAATTCAATTATGGAATTATAAAAGCATTTAAAGCGAGTATTAAGGATTTTATAGGCATGAGTGACTATAAATGAACTTTTCTTGACAATGGATGGCTTTTGCTCCACGTTTCCCGAGGCAAACAATCAATTACAATCTGTTTTAATCAAAAAATGTAAAAACAATTCAAAATAAATTCGATAATGGGATTATAAAAGTATTTAAACCGAGTAATAAGGCTTTTCTAGGAATGAGTGACTATAAATGATCTTTTCTTGACAATGGATGGCTTTCACTCCATGTTTCCCGAGGTAAACAATCAATTACAATCTGTTTTAATCAAAAAATGTAAAAAAAAATTCAAAATAAATTCAATAATGGGATTATAAAAGCATTTAAACCGAGTAATAAGGCTTTTCTAGTTATGAGTGACTCTAAATGATCTTTTCTTGACAATGGATGGCTTTTGCTCCACGTTTCCCGAGGTAAACAATCAATTACAATCTGTTTTAATCAAAAAATGTAAAAGCATTTCAAAATAAATTCAATAATGGGATTATAAAAGCATTTAAACCGAGTAATAAGGCTTTTCTAGGCATGAGTGACTATAAATGATCTTTTCTTGACAATGGATGGCTTTCGCTTCACGTTTCTCGAGGTAAATAATCAAGTACAATTTGTTTTAATCAAAAAATGTAAAAAGATTCAAATTAAATTCAATTATGGATATATAAAAGCATTTAAAGCGAGTATTAAGGATTTTATAGGCATGAGTGACTATAAATGAACTTTTTTTGACAATGGATGGCTTTCGCTCCACGTTTCCCGAGGTAAAAAATCAATTACAATCTGTTTTAATCAAAAAATGTAAAAACAATTCAAAATAAATTCAATAATGGGATTATAAAAGCATTTAAACCGAGTAATAAGGCTTTTCTAAGCATGAGTGACTATAAATGATCTTTTCCTGACAATGGATGGCTTTCGCTCCATGTTTCCCGAGGTAAACAATCAATTACAATCTGTTTTAATCAAAAAATGTAAAAAAAAATTCAAAATAAATTCAATAATGGGATTATAAAAGCATTTAAACCGAGTAATAAGGCTTTTCTAGGCATGAGTGACTATAAATGATCTTTTCTTGACAATGGATGGCTTTCGCTCCACGTTTCCCGAGATAAACAATCAATTACAATCTCTTTTAATCAAAAAATGTAAAAAAAATTCAAAATAAATTCAATAATGGGCTTATAAAAGCATTTAAACTGAGTAATAAGGCTTTTTTAGGCATGAGTTACTATAAATGATCTTTTCTTGACAATGGATGGCTTTCGCTCCACGTTTCCCGAGATAAACAATCAATTACAATCTGTTTTAATCAAAAATGTAAAAAAAATTCAAAATAAATTCAATAATGGGATTATAAAAGCATTTAAACCGAGTAATAAGGCTTTTCTAGGCATGAGTGACTATAAATGATCTTTTCTTGACAATGGATGGCTTTCGCTTCACGTTTCTCGAGGTAAATAATCAATTACATTTTGTTTTAATCAAAAAATGTAAAAAGATTCAAATTAAATTCAATTATGGAATTATAAAAGCATTTAAACCGAGTAATAAGGCTTTTCTAGGCATGAGTGACTATAAATGAACGTTTCTTGACAATGGATGGCTTTTGCTCCACGTTTCCCGAGGCAAACAATCAATTACAATCTGTTTTAATCAAAAAATGTAAAAACAATTCAAAATAAATTCGATAATGGGATTATAAAAGTATTTAAACCGAGTAATAAGGCTTTTCTAGGAATGAGTGACTATAAATGATCTTTTCTTGACAATGGATGGCTTTCACTCCATGTTTCCCGAGGTAAACAATCAATTACAATCTGTTTTAATCAAAAAATGTAAAAAAAAATTCAAAATAAATTCAATAATGGGATTATAAAAGCATTTAAACCGAGTAATAAGGCTTTTCTAGTTATGAGTGACTCTAAATGATCTTTTCTTGACAATGGATGGCTTTTGCTCCACGTTTCCCGAGGCAAACAATCAATTACAATCTGTTTTAATCAAAAAATGTAAAAACATTTCAAAATAAATTCAATAATGGGATTATAAAAGCATTTAAACCGAGTAATAAGGCTTTTCTAGGCATGAGTGACTATAAATGATCTTTTCTTGACAATGGATGGCTTTCGCTCCACGTTTCCCGAGATAAACAATCAATTACAATCTGTTTTAATCAAAAATGTAAAAAAAATTCAAAATAAATTCAATAATGGGCTTATAAAAGCATTTAAACTGAGTAATAAGGCTTTTCTAGGCATGAGTGACTATAAATGATCTTTTCTTGACAATGGATGGCTTTCGCTTCACGTTTCCCGAGATAAACAATCAATTACAATCTGTTTTAATCAAAAATGTAAAAAAAATTCAAAATAAATTCAATAATGGGATTATAAAAGCATTTAAACCGAGTAATAAGGCTTTTCTAGGCATGAGTGACTATAAATGATCTTTTCTTGACAATGGATGGCTTTCGCTTCACGTTTCTCGAGGTAAAGAATCAATTACATTTTGTTTTAATCAAAAAATGTAAAAAGATTCAAATTAAATTCAATTATGGAATTATAAAAGCATTTAAAGCGAGTATTAAGGATTTTATAGGCATGAGTGACTATAAATGAACTTTTCTTGACAATGGATGGCTTTTGCTCCACGTTTCCCGAGGCAAACAATCAATTACAATCTGTTTTAATCAAAAAATGTAAAAACAATTCAAAATAAATTCGATAATGGGATTATAAAAGTATTTAAACCGAGTAATAAGGCTTTTCTAGGAATGAGTGACTATAAATGATCTTTTCTTGACAATGGATGGCTTTCACTCCATGTTTCCCGAGGTAAACAATCAATTACAATCTGTTTTAATCAAAAAATGTAAAAAAAAATTCAAAATAAATTCAATAATGGGATTATAAAAGCATTTAAACCGAGTAATAAGGCTTTTCTAGTTATGAGTGACTCTAAATGATCTTTTCTTGACAATGGATGGCTTTTGCTCCACGTTTCCCGAGGTAAACAATCAATTACAATCTGTTTTAATCAAAAAATGTAAAAGCATTTCAAAATAAATTCAATAATGGGATTATAAAAGCATTTAAACCGAGTAATAAGGCTTTTCTAGGCATGAGTGACTATAAATGATCTTTTCTTGACAATGGATGGCTTTCGCTTCACGTTTCTCGAGGTAAATAATCAAGTACAATTTGTTTTAATCAAAAAATGTAAAAAGATTCAAATTAAATTCAATTATGGATATATAAAAGCATTTAAAGCGAGTATTAAGGATTTTATAGGCATGAGTGACTATAAATGAACTTTTTTTGACAATGGATGGCTTTCGCTCCACGTTTCCCGAGGTAAAAAATCAATTACAATCTGTTTTAATCAAAAAATGTAAAAACAATTCAAAATAAATTCAATAATGGGATTATAAAAGCATTTAAACCGAGTAATAAGGCTTTTCTAAGCATGAGTGACTATAAATGATCTTTTCCTGACAATGGATGGCTTTCGCTCCATGTTTCCCGAGGTAAACAATCAATTACAATCTGTTTTAATCAAAAAATGTAAAAAAAAATTCAAAATAAATTCAATAATGGGATTATAAAAGCATTTAAACCGAGTAATAAGGCTTTTCTAGGCATGAGTGACTATAAATGATCTTTTCTTGACAATGGATGGCTTTCGCTCCACGTTTCCCGAGATAAACAATCAATTACAATCTCTTTTAATCAAAAAATGTAAAAAAAATTCAAAATAAATTCAATAATGGGCTTATAAAAGCATTTAAACTGAGTAATAAGGCTTTTTTAGGCATGAGTGACTATAAATGATCTTTTCTTGACAATGGATGGCTTTCGCTCCACGTTTCCCGAGATAAACAATCAATTACAATCTGTTTTAATCAAAAATGTAAAAAAAATTCAAAATAAATTCAATAATGGGATTATAAAAGCATTTAAACCGAGTAATAAGGCTTTTCTAGGCATGAGTGACTATAAATGATCTTTTCTTGACAATGGATGGCTTTCGCTTCACGTTTCTCGAGGTAAATAATCAATTACATTTTGTTTTAATCAAAAAATGTAAAAAGATTCAAATTAAATTCAATTATGGAATTATAAAAGCATTTAAACCGAGTAATAAGGCTTTTCTAGGCATGAGTGACTATAAATGAACGTTTCTTGACAATGGATGGCTTTTGCTCCACGTTTCCCGAGGCAAACAATCAATTACAATCTGTTTTAATCAAAAAATGTAAAAACAATTCAAAATAAATTCGATAATGGGATTATAAAAGTATTTAAACCGAGTAATAAGGCTTTTCTAGGAATGAGTGACTATAAATGATCTTTTCTTGACAATGGATGGCTTTCACTCCATGTTTCCCGAGGTAAACAATCAATTACAATCTGTTTTAATCAAAAAATGTAAAAAAAAATTCAAAATAAATTCAATAATGGGATTATAAAAGCATTTAAACCGAGTAATAAGGCTTTTCTAGTTATGAGTGACTCTAAATGATCTTTTCTTGACAATGGATGGCTTTTGCTCCACGTTTCCCGAGGCAAACAATCAATTACAATCTGTTTTAATCAAAAAATGTAAAAACATTTCAAAATAAATTCAATAATGGGATTATAAAAGCATTTAAACCGAGTAATAAGGCTTTTCTAGGCATGAGTGACTATAAATGATCTTTTCTTGACAATGGATGGCTTTCGCTCCACGTTTCCCGAGATAAACAATCAATTACAATCTGTTTTAATCAAAAATGTAAAAAAAATTCAAAATAAATTCAATAATGGGCTTATAAAAGCATTTAAACTGAGTAATAAGGCTTTTCTAGGCATGAGTGACTATAAATGATCTTTTCTTGACAATGGATGGCTTTCGCTTCACGTTTCCCGAGATAAACAATCAATTACAATCTGTTTTAATCAAAAATGTAAAAAAAATTCAAAATAAATTCAATAATGGGATTATAAAAGCATTTAAACCGAGTAATAAGGCTTTTCTAGGCATGAGTGACTATAAATGATCTTTTCTTGACAATGGATGGCTTTCGCTTCACGTTTCTCGAGGTAAATAATCAATTACATTTTGTTTTAATCAAAAAATGTAAAAAGATTCAAATTAAATTCAATTATGGAATTATAAAAGCATTTAAAGCGAGTATTAAGGATTTTATAGGCATGAGTGACTATAAATGAACTTTTCTTGACAATGGATGGCTTTTGCTCCACGTTTCCCGAGGCAAACAATCAATTACAATCTGTTTTAATCAAAAAATTTAAAAACAATTCAAAATAAATTCGATAATGGGATTATAAAAGTATTTAAACCGAGTAATAAGGCTTTTCTAGGAATGAGTGACTATAAATGATCTTTTCTTGACAATGGATGGCTTTCACTCCATGTTTCCCGAGGTAAACAATCAATTACAATCTGTTTTAATCAAAAAATGTAAAAAAAAATTCAAAATAAATTCAATAATGGGATTATAAAAGCATTTAAACCGAGTAATAAGGCTTTTCTAGTTATGAGTGACTCTAAATGATCTTTTCTTGACAATGGATGGCTTTTGCTCCACGTTTCCCGAGGCAAACAATCAATTACAATCTGTTTTAATCAAAAAATGTAAAAGCATTTCAAAATAAATTCAATAATGGGATTATAAAAGCATTTAAACCGAGTAATAAGGCTTTTCTAGGCATGAGTGACTATAAATGATCTTTTCTTGACAATGGATGGCTTTCGCTTCACGTTTCTCGAGGTAAATAATCAAGTACAATTTGTTTTAATCAAAAAATGTAAAAAGATTCAAATTAAATTCAATTATGGATATATAAAAGCATTTAAAGCGAGTATTAAGGATTTTATAGGCATGAGTGACTATAAATGAACTTTTTTTGACAATGGATGGCTTTCGCTCCACGTTTCCCGAGGTAAAAAATCAATTACAATCTGTTTTAATCAAAAAATGTAAAAACAATTCAAAATAAATTCAATAATGGGATTATAAAAGCATTTAAACCGAGTAATAAGGCTTTTCTAAGCATGAGTGACTATAAATGATCTTTTCCTGACAATGGATGGCTTTCGCTCCATGTTTCCCGAGGTAAACAATCAATTACAATCTGTTTTAATCAAAAAATGTAAAAAAAAATTCAAAATAAATTCGATAATGGGATTATAAAAGCATTTAAACCGAGTAATAAGGCTTTTCTAGGCATGAGTGACTATAAATGATCTTTTCTTGACAATGGATGGCTTTCGCTCCACGTTTCCCGAGATAAACAATCAATTACAATCTCTTTTAATCAAAAAATGTAAAAAAAATTCAAAATAAATTCAATAATGGGCTTATAAAAGCATTTAAACTGAGTAATAAGGCTTTTTTAGGCATGAGTGACTATAAATGATCTTTTCTTGACAATGGATGGCTTTCGCTCCACGTTTCCCGAGATAAACAATCAATTACAATCTGTTTTAATCAAAAATGTAAAAAAAATTCAAAATAAATTCAATAATGGGATTATAAAAGCATTTAAACCGAGTAATAAGGCTTTTCTAGGCATGAGTGACTATAAATGATCTTTTCTTGACAATGGATGGCTTTCGCTTCACGTTTCTCGAGGTAAATAATCAATTACATTTTGTTTTAATCAAAAAATGTAAAAAGATTCAAATTAAATTCAATTATGGAATTATAAAAGCATTTAAACCGAGTAATAAGGCTTTTCTAGGCATGAGTGACTATAAATGAACGTTTCTTGACAATGGATGGCTTTTGCTCCACGTTTCCCGAGGCAAACAATCAATTACAATCTGTTTTAATCAAAAAATGTAAAAACAATTCAAAATAAATTCGATAATGGGATTATAAAAGTATTTAAACCGAGTAATAAGGCTTTTCTAGGAATGAGTGACTATAAATGATCTTTTCTTGACAATGGATGGCTTTCACTCCATGTTTCCCGAGGTAAACAATCAATTACAATCTGTTTTAATCAAAAAATGTAAAAAAAAATTCAAAATAAATTCAATAATGGGATTATAAAAGCATTTAAACCGAGTAATAAGGCTTTTCTAGTTATGAGTGACTCTAAATGATCTTTTCTTGACAATGGATGGCTTTTGCTCCACGTTTCCCGAGGCAAACAATCAATTACAATCTGTTTTAATCAAAAAATGTAAAAACATTTCAAAATAAATTCAATAATGGGATTATAAAAGCATTTAAACCGAGTAATAAGGCTTTTCTAGGCATGAGTGACTATAAATGATCTTTTCTTGACAATGGATGGCTTTCGCTCCACGTTTCCCGAGATAAACAATCAATTACAATCTGTTTTAATCAAAAATGTAAAAAAAATTCAAAATAAATTCAATAATGGGCTTATAAAAGCATTTAAACTGAGTAGTAAGGCTTTTCTAGGCATGAGTGACTATAAATGATCTTTTCTTGACAATGGATGGCTTTCGCTCCACGTTTCCCGAGATAAACAATCAATTACAATCTGTTTTAATCAAAAATGTAAAAAAAATTCAAAATAAATTCAATAATGGGATTATAAAAGCATTTAAACCGAGTAATAAGGCTTTTCTAGGCATGAGTGACTATAAATGATCTTTTCTTGACAATGGATGGCTTTCGCTCCACGTTTCCCGAGATAAACAATCAATTACAATCTGTTTTAATCAAAAATGTAAACAAAAAATTCAAAATAAATTCAATAATGGGATTATTAAAGCATTTAAACCGAGTAATAATGCTTTTCTAGGCATGAGTGACTATAAATGAACTTTTCTTGACAATGAATGGCTTTCGCTCCATGTTTCCCGAGGTAAACAATCAATTACAATCTGTTTTAATCAAAAAATGTAAAAACAATTCAAAATAAATTCAATAATGGGATTATAAAAGTATTTAAACCGAGTAATAAGGCTTTTCTAGGCATGAGTGACTATAAATGATCTTTTCTTGACAATGAATGGCTTTCGCTCCACGTTTCCCAAGATAAACAATCAATTACAATCTGTTTTAATCAAAAAATGTAAAAACATTTCAAAATAAATTCAATAATAGGATTATAAAAGCATTTAAACCGAGTAATAAGGCTTTTCTAGGCATGAGTGACTATAAATGATCTTTTCCTGACAATGGATGGCTTTCGCTCCACGTTTCCCGAGATAAACAATCAATTACAATCTGTTTTAATCAAAAATGTAAATGAAATTCAAAATAAATTCAATAATGGGATTATTAAAGCATTTAAACCGAGTAATAAGGCTTTTCTAAGCATGTGTGACTATAAATGAACTTTTCTTGACAATGGATGGCTTTCGCTCCATGTTTCCTGAGGCAAACAATCAATTACAATTTGTTTTAATCAAAAAATGTAAAAAAAAATTCAAATTAAATTCAATAATGGGATTGTAAAAGCATTTAAACCGAGTAATAAGGCTTTTCTAGGCATGAGTGACTATAAATGATCTTTTCTTGACAATGGATGGCTTTCGCTCCACGTTTCCCGAGATAAACAATCAATTACAATCTGTTTTAATCAAAAATGTAAAAAAAATTCAAAATAAATTCAATAATGGGATTATAAAAGCATTTAAACCCAGTAATAAGGCTTTTCTAGGCATGAGTGACTATAAATGATCTTTTCTTGACAATGGATGGCTTTTGCTCCACGTTTCCAGAGGCAAACAATCAATTACAATCTCTGTTAATCAAAAAATGTAAAAACATTTCAAAATAAATTCAATAATGGGATTATAAAAGCATTTAAACCGAGTAATAAGGCTTTTCTAGGCATGAGTGACTATAAATGATCTTTTCTTGACAATGGATGGCTTTCGCTCCACGTTTCCCGAGATAAACAATCAATTACAATCTGTTTTAATCAAAAATGTAAAAAAAATTCAACATAAATTCAGTAATGGGATTATAAAAGCATTTAAACCGAGTAATAAGGCTTTTCTAGGCATGAGTGACTATAAATGATCTTTTCTTGACAATGGATGGCTTTCGCTCCACGTTTCCCGAGATAAACAATCAATTACAATCTGTTTTAATCAAAAATGTAAAAAAAGGTCAAAAGAAATTCAATAATGGGATTCTAAAAGCATTTAAACCGAGTAATAAGGCTTTTCTAGGCATGAGTGACTATAAATGATCTTTTCTTGACAATGGATGGCTTTTGCTCCACGTTTCCAGAGGCAAACAATCAATTACAATCTCTTTTAATCAAAAAATGTAAAAAAAATTCAAAATAAATTCAATAATGGGATTATAAAAGCATTTAAACCGAGTAATAAGGCTTTTCTAGGCATGAGTGACTATAAATGATCTTTTCATGACAATGGATGGCTTTCGCTCCACGTTTCCCGAGATAAACAATCAAATACAATCTGTTTTAATCAAAAATGTAAAAAAAATTCAAAATAAATTCAATAATGGGATTATTAAAGCATTTAAACCGAGTAATAAGGCTTTTCTAAGCATGAGTGACTATAAATGAACTTTTCTTGACAATGGATGGCTTTCGCTCCATGTTTCCTGAGGCAAACAATCAATTACAATCTGTTTTAATCAAAAACTGTTAAAAAAAATTCAAAATAAATTCAATAATGGGATTATAAAAGCATTTAAACCGAGTAATAAGGCTTTTCTAGGCATGAGTGACTATAAATGATCTTTTCTTGACAATGGATGGCTTTCGCTCCGCGTTTCCTGAGATAAACAATCAATTACAATCTGTTTTAATCAAAAATGTAAAAAAAATTCAAAATAAATTCAATAATGGGATTATAAAAGCATTTAAACCGAGTAATAAGGCTTTTCTAGGTATGAGTGACTATAAATGATCTTTTCTTGACCATGGATGGCTTTCGCTCCACGTTTCCCGAGATAAACAATCAATTACAATCTGTTTTAATCAAAAATGTAAAAAAAATTCAAAATAAATTCAATAATGGGATTATTAAAGCATTTAAACCGAGTAATAAGGCTTTTCTAAGCATGAGTGACTATAAATGAACTTTTCTTGACAATGGATGGCTTTTGCTCCACGTTTCCCGAGGCAAACAATCAATTACAATCTGTTTTAATCAAAAAATGTAAAAACAATTCAAAATAAATTCAATAATGGGATTATAAAAGTATTTAAACCGAGTAATAAGGCTTTTCTAGGCATGAGTGACTATAAATGATCTTTTCTTGACAATGGATGGCTTTCGCTCCACGTTTCCTGAGATAAACAATCAATTACAATCTGTTTTAATCAAAAATGTTAAAAAAAATTCAAAATAATCTCAATAATGGGATTATTAAAGCATTTAAACCAAGTAATAAGGCTTTTCTAGGCATGAGTGACTATAAATGAGCTTTTATTGACAATAGATGGCTTTCGCTCCATGTTTCCTGAGGTAAGCAATCAATTACAATATGTTTTAATCAAAAACTGTTAAAAAAAAATTCAAAATAAAATCAATAATGGGATTATAAAAGCATTTAAACCGAGTAATAAGGCTTTTCTAGTTATGAGTGACTCTAAATGATCTTTTCTTGACAATGGATGGCTTTTGCTCCACGTTTCCCGAGGCAAACAATCAATTACAATCTCTTTTAATCAAAAAATGTAAAAACATTTCAAAATAAATTCAATAATGGGATTATAAAAGCATTTAAACCGAGTAATAAGGCTTTTCTAGGCATGAGTGACTATAAATGATCTTTTCTTGACAATGGATGGCTTTCGCTCCATGTTTCCCGAGATAAACAATCAATTACAATCTGTTTTAATCAAAAATGTAAAAAAAATTCAAAATAAATTCAATAATGGGCTTATAAAAGCATTTAAACTGAGTAATAAGGCTTTTCTAGGCATGAGTGACTATAAATGATCTTTTCTTGACAATGGATGGCTTTCGCTCCACGTTTCCCGAGATAAACAATCAATTACAATCTATTTTAATCAAAAATGTAAAAAAAATTCAAAATAAATTCAATAATGGGATTATAAAAGCATTTAAACCGAGTAATAAGGCTTTTCTAGGCATGAGTGACTATAAATGATCTTTTCTTGACAATGGATGGCTTTCGCTTCACGTTTCTCGAGGTAAATAATCAATTACATTTTGTTTTAATCAAAAAATGTAAAAAGATTCAAATTAAATTCAATTATGGAATTATAAAAGCATTTAAAGCGAGTATTAAGGATTTTATACGCATGAGTGACTATAAATGAACTTTTCTTGACAATGGATGGCTTTTGCTCCACGTTTCCCGAGGCAAACAATCAATTACAATCTGTTTTAATCAAAAAATGTAAAAACAATTCAAAATAAATTCGATAATGGGATTATAAAAGTATTTAAACCGAGTAATAAGGCTTTTCTAGGAATGAGTGACTATAAATGATCTTTTCTTGACAATGGATGGCTTTCACTCCATGTTTCCCGAGGTAAACAATCAATTACAATCTGTTTTAATCAAAAAATGTAAAAAAAAATTCAAAATAAATTCAATAATGGGATTATAAAAGCATTTAAACCGAGTAATAAGGCTTTTCTAGTTATGAGTGACTCTAAATGATCTTTTCTTGACAATGGATGGCTTTTGCTCCACGTTTCCCGAGGCAAACAATCAATTACAATCTGTTTTAATCAAAAAATGTAAAAACATTTCAAAATAAATTCAGTAATGGGATTATAAAAGCATTTAAACCGAGTAATAAGGCTTTTCTAGGCATGAGTGACTATAAATGATCTTTTCTTGACAATGGATGGCTTTCGCTTCACGTTTCTCGAGGTAAATAATCAAGTACAATTTGTTTTAATCAAAAAATGTAAAAAGATTCAAATTAAATTCAATTATGGATATATAAAAGCATTTAAAGCGAGTATTAAGGATTTTATAGGCATGAGTGACTATAAATGAACTTTTCTTGACAATGGATGGCTTTCGCTCCACGTTTCCCGAGGCAAACAATCAATTACAATCTGTTTTAATCAAAAAATGTAAAAACAATTCAAAATAAATTCAATAATGGGATTATAAAAGCATTTAAACCGAGTAATAAGGCTTTTCTAAGCATGAGTGACTATAAATGATCTTTTCCTGACAATGGATGGCTTTCGCTCCATGTTTCCCGAGGTAAACAATCAATTACAATCTGTTTTAATCAAAAATGTAAAAAAAATTCAAAATAAATTCAATAATGGGATTATTAAAGCATTTAAACCGAGTAATAAGGCTTTTCTAAGCATGAGTGACTATAAATGAACTTTTCTTGACAATGGATGGCTTTTGCTCCACGTTTCCCGAGGCAAACAATCAATTACAATCTGTTTTAATCAAAAAATGTAAAAACAATTCAAAATAAATTCAATAATGGGATTATAAAAGCATTTAAACCGAGTAATAAGGCTTTTCTAAGCATGAGTGACTATAAATGATCTTTTCCTGACAATGGATGGCTTTCGCTCCATGTTTCCCGAGGTAAACAATCAATTACAATCTGTTTTAATCAAAAAATGTAAAAAAAAATTCAAAATAAATTCAATAATGGGATTATAAAAGCATTAAAACCGAGTAATAAGGCTTTTCTAGTTATGAGTGACTCTAAATGATCTTTTCTTGATAATGGATGGCTTTTGCTCCATGTTTCCCGAGGCAAACAATCAATTACAATCTGTTTTAATCAAAAATGTAAAAACATTTCAAAATAAATTCAATAATGGGATTATAAAAGCATTTAAACCGAGTAATAAGGCTTTTCTAGGCATGAGTGACTATAAATGATCTTTTCCTGACAATGGATGGCTTTCGCTCCACGTTTCCCGAGGTAAACAATCAATTACAATCTGTTTTAATCAAAAAATGTAAAAACATTTCAAAATAAATTCAATAATGGGATTATAAAAGCATTAAAACCGAGTAATAAGGCTTTTCTAGTTATGAGTGACTCTAAATGATCTTTTCTTGATAATGGATGGCTTTTGCTCCATGTTTCCCGAGGCAAACAATCAATTACAATCTGTTTTAATCAAAAATGTAAAAACATTTCAAAATAAATTCAATAATGGGATTATAAAAGCATTTAAACCGAGTAATAAGGCTTTTCTAAGCATGAGTGACTATAAATGATCTTTTCCTGACAATGGATGGCTTTCGCTCCATGTTTCCCGAGGTAAACAATCAATTACAATCTGTTTTAATCAAAAAATGTAAAAACATTTCAAAATAAATTCAATAATGGGATTATAAAAGCATTTAAACCGAGTAATAAGGCTTTTCTAGGCATGAGTGACTATAAATGATCTTTTCCTGACAATGGATGGCTTTCGCTCCACGTTTCCCGAGGTAAACAATCAATTACAATCTGTTTTAAACAAAAAATGTAAAAACAATTCAAAATAAATTCAATAATGGGATTATAAAAGCATTTAAACCGAGTAATAAGGCTTTTCTAGGCATGAGTGACTATAAATGATCTTTTCCTGACAATGGATGGCTTTCGCTCCATGTTTCCCGAGGCAAACAATCAATTACAATCTGTTTTAATCAAAAAATGTAAAAACAATTCAAAATAAATTCAATAATGGGATTATAAAAGTATTTAAACCGAGTAATAAGGCTTTTCTAGGCATAAGTGACTATAAATGATCTTTTCTTGACAATGGATGGCTTTCGCTCCACGTTTCCCGAGATAAACAATCAATTACAATCTGTTTTAATCAAAAATGTAAAAAAAAAATTCAAAATAAATTCAATAATGGGATTATTAAAGCATTTAAACCGAGTAATAAGGCTTTTCTAGGCATGAGTGACTATAAATGAACTTTTCTTGACAATGAATGGCTTTCGCTCCATGTTTCCCGAGGTAAACAATCAATTACAATCTGTTTTAATCAAAAAATGTAAAAACAATTCAAAGTAAATTCAATAATGGGATTATAAAAGTATTTAAACCGAGTAATAAGGCTTTTCTAGGCATGCGTGACTATAAAATGATCTTTTCTTGACAATGAATGGCTTTCGCTCCACGTTTCCGAAGATAAACAATCAATTACAATCTGTTTTAATCAAAAAATGTAAAAACATTTCAAAATAAATTCAATAATAGGATTATAAAAGCATTTAAACCGAGTAATAAGGCTTTTCTAGGCATGAGTGACTATAAATGATCTTTTCCTGACAATGGATGGCTTTCGCTCCACGTTTCCCGAGATAAAAAATCAATTACAATCTGTTTTAATCAAAAATGTAAAAGAAATTCAAAATAAATTCAATAATGGGATTATTAAAGCATTTAAACCGAGTAATAAGGCTTTTCTAAGCATGTGTGACTATAAATGATCTTTTCTTGACAATGGATGGCTTTCGCTCCATGTTTCCTGAGGCAAACAATCAATTACAATATGTTTCAATCAAAAAATGTAAAAAAAAATTCAAATTAAATTCAATAATGGGATTATAAAAGCATTTAAACCGAGTAATAAGGCTTTTCTAGGCATGAGTGACTATAAATGATCTTTTCTTGACAATGGATGGCTTTCGCTCCACGTTTCCCGAGATAAACAATCAATTACAATCTGTTTTAATCAAAAATGTAAAAAAAAATTCAAAATAAATTCAATAATGGGATTATTAAAGCATTTAAACCGAGTAATAAGGCTTCTCTACGCATGAGTGACTATAAATGAACTTTTCTTGACAATGGATGGCTTTCGCTCCATGTTTCCCGAGGTAAACAATCAATTACAATATGTTTTAATAAAAAAATGTAAAAAAAAAATTCAAAATAAATTCAATAATGGGATTATAAAAGCATTTAAACCGAGTAATAAGGCTTTTCTAGTTATGAGTGACTCTAAATGATCTTTTCTAAGCATGAGTGTCTCTAAATGATCTATTCTTGACAATGGTTGGCTTTTGCTCCACGTTTCCCGAGGTAAACAATCAATTACAATCTGTTTTAATCAAAAAATGTAAAAACATTTCAAAATAAATTTAATAATGAGATTATAAAAGCATTTAAACCGAGTAATAAGGCTTTTCTAGGCATGAGTGACTATAAATGATCTTTTCCTGACAATTGATGGCTTTCGCTCCACGTTTCCCGAGGCCAACAATCAATTACAATCTGTTTTAATCAAAATATGTAAAAACAATTCAAAATAAATTGAATAATGGGATTATAAAAGTATTTAAACCGAGTAATAAGGCTTTTCTAGGCATGAGTGACTATAAATGATCTTTTCTTGACAATGGATGGCTTTCGCTCCACGTTTCCCGAGATAAACAATCAATTACAATCTGTTTTAATCAAAAATGTAAAAAAAAATTCAAAATAAATTCAATAATGGGATTATTAAAGCATTTAAACCGAGTAATAAGGCTTCTCTACGCATGAGTGACTATAAATGAACTTTTCTTGACAATGGATGGCTTTCGCTCCATGTTTCCCGAGGTAAACAATCAATTACAATATGTTTTAATAAAAAAATGTAAAAAAAAAATTCAAAATAAATTCAATAATGGGATTATAAAAGCATTTAAACCGAGTAATAAGGCTTTTCTAGTTATGAGTGACTCTAAATGATCTTTTCTAAGCATGAGTGTCTCTAAATGATCTATTCTTGACAATGGTTGGCTTTTGCTCCACGTTTCCCGAGGTAAACAATCAATTACAATCTGTTTTAATCAAAAAATGTAAAAACATTTCAAAATAAATTTAATAATGAGATTATAAAAGCATTTAAACCGAGTAATAAGGCTTTTCTAGGCATGAGTGACTATAAATGATCTTTTCCTGACAATTGATGGCTTTCGCTCCACGTTTCCCGAGGCCAACAATCAATTACAATCTGTTTTAATCAAAATATGTAAAAACAATTCAAAATAAATTCAATAATGGGATTATAAAAGTATTTAAACCGAGTAATAAGGCTTTTCTAGGCATGAGTGACTATAAATGATCTTTTCTTGACAATGGATGGCTTTCGCTCCACGTTTCCCGAGATAAACAATCAATTACAATCTGTTTTAATCAAAAATGTAAAAAAAAATTCAAAAGAAATTCAATAATGGGATTATTAAAGCATTTAAACCGAGTAATAAGGCTTTTCTACGCATGAGTGACTATAAATGAACTTTTCTTGACAATGGATGGCTTTCGCTCCATGTTTCCCGAGGTAAACAATCAATTACAATATGTTTTAATAAAAAAATGTAAAAAAAAAATTCAAAATAAATTCAATAATGGGATTATAAAAGCATTTAAACCGAGTAATAAGGCTTTTCTAGTTATGAGTGACTCTAAATGATCTTTTCTAAGCATGAGTGACTCTAAATGATCTATTCTTGACAATGGTTGGCTTTTGCTCCACGTTTCCCGAGGTAAACAATCAATTACAATCTGTTTTAATCAAAAAATGTAAAAACATTTCAAAATAAATTTAATAATGGGATTATAAAAGCATTTAAACCGAGTAATAAGGCTTTTCTAGGCATGTGTGACTATAAATGATCTTTTCCTGACAATTGATGGCTTTCGCTCCACGTTTCCCGAGGCCAACAATCAATTACAATCTGTTTTAATCAAAATATGTAAAAACAATTCAAAATAAATTCAATAATGGGATTATAAAAGTATTTAAACCGAGTAATAAGGCTTTTCTAGGCATGAGTGACTATAAATGATCTTTTCTTGACAATGGATGGCTTTCGCTCCACGTTTCCCGAGATAAACAATCAATTACAATCTGTTTTAATCAAAAATGTAAAAAAAAAATCAAAATAAATTCAATAATGGGATTATTAAAGCATTTAAACCGAGTAATAAGGCTTTTCTACGCATGAGTGACTATAAATGAACTTTTCTTGACAATGGATGGCTTTCGCTCCATGTTTCCCGAGGTAAACAATCAATTACAATATGTTTTAATAAAAAAATGTAAAAAAAAAATTCAAAATAAATTCAATAATGGGATTATAAAAGCATTTAAACCGAGTAATAAGGCTTTTCTAGTTATGAGTGACTCTAAATGATCTTTTCTAAGCATGAGTGACTCTAAATGATCTATTCTTGACAATGGTTGGCTTTTGCTCCACGTTTCCCGAGGTAAACAATCAATTACAATCTGTTTTAATCAAAAAATGTAAAAACATTTCAAAATAAATTTAATAATGGGATTATAAAAGCATTTAAACCGAGTAATAAGGCTTTTCTAGGCATGAGTGACTATAAATGATCTTTTCCTGACAATTGATGGCTTTCGCTCCACGTTTCCCGAGGCAAACAATCAATTACAATCTGTTTTAATCAAAATATGTAAAAACAATTCAAAATAAATTCAATAATGGGATTATAAAAGCATTTAAACCGAGTAATAAGGCTTTTCTAGGCATGAGTGACTATAAATGATCTTTTCTTGACAATGGATGGCTTTCGCTTCACGTTTCTCGAGGTAAATAATCAATTACATTTTGTTTTAATCAAAAAATGTAAAAAGATTCAAATTAAATTCAATTATGGAATTATAAAAGCATTTAAAGCGAGTATTAAGGATTTTATAGGCATGAGTGACTATAAATGAACTTTTCTTGACAATGGATGGCTTTTGCTCCACGTTTCCTGAGGCAAACAATCGATTACAATCTGTTTTAATAAAAAAATGTAAAAACAATTCAAAATAAATTCAATAATGGGATTATAAAAGCATTTAAACCGAGTAATAAGGCTTTTCTAGGCATGAGTGACTATAAATGATCTTTTCTTGACAATGGATGGCTTTCGCTTCACGTTTCTCGAGGTAAATAATCAATTACATTTTGTTTTAATCAAAAAATGTAAAAAGATTCAAATTAAATTCAATTATGGAATTATAAAAGCATTTAAAGCGAGTATTAAGGATTTTATAGGCATGAGTGACTATAAATGAACTTTTCTTGACAATGGATGGCTTTTGCTCCACGTTTCCCGAGGCAAACAATCAATTACAATATGTTTTAATCAAAAAATGTAAAAACAATTCAAAATAAATTCAATAATGGGATTATAAAAGTATTTAAACCGAGTAATAAGGCTTTTCTAGGCATGAGTGACTATAAATGATCTTTTCTTGACAATGGATGGCTTTCGCTCCACGTTTCCCGAGATAAACAATCAATTACAATCTGTTTTAATCAAAAATGTAAAAAAAATTCAAAATAAATTCAATAATGGGATTATAAAAGCATTTAAACCGAGTAATAAGGCTTTTCTAGTTATGAGTGACTCTAAATGATCTTTTCTTGACAATGGATGGCTTTCGCTCCATGTTTCCTGAGGTAAACAATCAATTACAATCTGTTTTAATCAAAAAATGTTAAAAAAAAATTCAAAATAAATTCAATAATGGGATTATAAAAGCATTTAAACCGAGTAATAAGGCTTTTCTAGTTATGAGTGACTCTAAATGATCTTTTCTTGACAATGGATGGCTTTTGCTCCACGTTTCCAGAGGCAAACAATCAATTACAATCTCTTTTAATCAAAAAATGTAAAAACATTTCAAAATAAAGTCAATAATGGGATTATAAAAGCATTTAAACCGAGTAATAAGGCTTTTCTAGGCATGAGTGACTATAAATGATCTTTTCTTGACAATGGATGGCTTTCGCTCCACGTTTCCCGAGATAAACAATCAATTACAATCTCTTTTAATCAAAAAATGTAAAAACATTTCAAAATAAATTCAATAATGGGATTATAAAAGCATTTAAACCGAGTAATAAGGCTTTTCTAGGCATGAGTGACTATAAATGATCTTTTCTTGACAATGGATGGCTTTCGCTCCACGTTTCCCGAGATAAACAATCAATTACAATCTGTTTCAATCAAAAATGTAAAAAAAATTCAACATAAATTCAGTAATGGGATTGTAAAAGCATTTAAACCGAGTAATAAGGCTTTTCTAGGCATGAGTGACTATAAATGATCTTTTCTTGACAATGGATGGCTTTCGCTCCACGTTTCCCGAGATAAACAATCAATTACAATCTGTTTTAATCAAAAATGTAAAAAAAGGTCAAAACAAATTCAATAATGGGATTCTAAAAGCATTTAAACCGAGTAATAAGGCTTTTCTAGGCATGAGTGACTATAAATGATCTTTTCTTGACAATGGATGGCTTTTGCTCCACGTTTCCAGAGGCAAACAATCAATTACAATCTCTTTTAATCAAAAAATGTAAAAAAAATTCAAAATAAATTCAATAATGGGATTATAAAAGAATTTAAACCGAGTAATAAGGCTTTTCTAGGCATGAGTGACTATAAATGATCTTTTCTTGACAATGGATGGCTTTCGCTCCACGTTTCCCGAGATAAACAATCAAATACAATCTGTTTTAATCAAAAATGTAAAAAAAATTCAAAATAAATTCAATAATGGGATTATTAAAGCATTTAAACCGAGTAATAAGGCTTTTCTAAGCATGAGTGACTATAAATGAACTTTTCTTGACAATGGATGGCTTTCGCTCCATGTTTCCCGAGGCAAACAATCAATTACAATCTGTTTTAATCAAAAACTGTTAAAAAAAATTCAAAATAAATTCAATAATGGGATTATAAAAGAATTTAAACCGAGTAATAAGGCTTTTCTAGGCATGAGTGACTATAAATGATCTTTTCTTGACAATGGATGGCTTTCGCTCCGCGTTTCCTGAGATAAACAATCAATTACAATCTGTTTTAATCAAAAATGTAAAAAAAATTCAAAATAAATTCAATAATGGGATTATAAAAGCATTTAAACCGAGTAATAAGGCTTTTCTAGGTATGAGTGACTATAAATGATCTTTTCTTGACAATGGATGGCTTTCGCTCCACGTTTCCCGAGATAAACAATCAATTACAATCTGTTTTAATCAAAAATGTAAAAAAAATTCAAAATAAATTCAATAATGGGATTATTAAAGCATTTAAACCGAGTAATAAGGCTTTTCTAAGCATGAGTGACTATAAATGAACTTTTCTTGACAATGGATGGCTTTTGCTCCACGTTTCCCGAGGCAAACAATCAATTACAATCAGTTTTAATCAAAAAATGTAAAAACAATTCAAAATAAATTCAATAATGGGATTATAAAAGTATTTAAACCGAGTAATAAGGCTTTTCTAGGCATGAGTGACTATAAATGATCTTTTCTTGACAATGGATGGCTTTCGCTCCACGTTTCCTGAGATAAACAATCAATTACAATCTGTTTTAATCAAAAATGTTAAAAAAAATTCAAAATAATCTCAATAATGGGATTATTAAAGCATTTAAACCAAGTAATAAGGCTTTTCTAGGCATGAGTGACTATAAATGAGCTTTTATTGACAGTAGATGGCTTTCGCTCCATGTTTCCTGAGGTAAACAATCAATTACAATATGTTTTAATCAAAAAATGTTAAAAAAAAATTCAAAATAAAATCAATAATGGGATTATAAAAGCATTTAATCCGAGTAATAAGGCTTTTCTAGTTATGAGTGACTCTAAATGATCTTTTCTTGACAATGGATGGCTTTTGCTCCACGTTTCCCGAGGCAAACAATCAATTACAATCTCTTTTAATCAAAAAATGTAAAAACATTTCAAAATAAATTCAATAATGGGATTATAAAAGCATTTAAACCGAGTAATAAGGCTTTTCTAGGCATGAGTGACTATAAATGATATTTTCTTGACAATGAATGGCTTTCGCTCCACGTTTCCCAAGATAAACAATCAATTACAATCTGTTTTAATCAAAAAATGTAAAAAGATTTCAAAATAAATTCAATAATGGGATTATAAAAGCATTTAAACCTAGTAATAAGGCTTTTCTAGGCATGAGTGACTATAAATGATCTTTTCTTGACAATGGATGGCTTTCGCTCCGCGTTTCCTGAGATAAACAATCAATTACAATCTGTTTTAATCAAAAATGTAAAAAAAATTCAAAATAAATTCAATAATGGGATTATAAAAGCATTTAAACCGAGTAATAAGGCTTTTCTAGGTATGAGTGACTATAAATGATCTTTTCTTGACAATGGATGGCTTTCGCTCCACGTTTCCCGAGATAAACAATCAATTACAATCTGTTTTAATCAAAAATGTAAAAAAAATTCAAAATAAATTCAATAATGGGATTATTAAAGCATTTAAACCGAGTAATAAGGCTTTTCTAAGCATGAGTGACTATAAATGAACTTTTCTTGACAATGGATGGCTTTTGCTCCACGTTTCCCGAGGCAAACAATCAATTACAATCAGTTTTAATCAAAAAATGTAAAAACAATTCAAAATAAATTCAATAATGGGATTATAAAAGTATTTAAACCGAGTAATAAGGCTTTTCTAGGCATGAGTGACTATAAATGATCTTTTCTTGACAATGGATGGCTTTCGCTCCACGTTTCCTGAGATAAACAATCAATTACAATCTGTTTTAATCAAAAATGTTAAAAAAAATTCAAAATAATCTCAATAATGGGATTATTAAAGCATTTAAACCAAGTAATAAGGCTTTTCTAGGCATGAGTGACTATAAATGAGCTTTTATTGACAGTAGATGGCTTTCGCTCCATGTTTCCTGAGGTAAACAATCAATTACAATATGTTTTAATCAAAAAATGTTAAAAAAAAATTCAAAATAAAATCAATAATGGGATTATAAAAGCATTTAATCCGAGTAATAAGGCTTTTCTAGTTATGAGTGACTCTAAATGATCTTTTCTTGACAATGGATGGCTTTTGCTCCACGTTTCCCGAGGCAAACAATCAATTACAATCTCTTTTAATCAAAAAATGTAAAAACATTTCAAAATAAATTCAATAATGGGATTATAAAAGCATTTAAACCGAGTAATAAGGCTTTTCTAGGCATGAGTGACTATAAATGATCTTTTCTTGACAATGGATGGCTTTCGCTCCACGTTTCCCGAGATAAACAATCAATTACAATCTGTTTTAATCAAAAATGTAAAAAAAATTCAACATAAATTCAGTAATGGGATTATAAAAGCATTTAAACCGAGTAATAAGGCTTTTCTAGGCATGAGTGACTATAAATGATCTTTTCTTGACAATGGATGGCTTTCGCTCCACGTTTCCCGAGATAAACAATCAAATACAATCTGTTTTAATCAAAAATGTAAAAAAAATTCAAAATAAATTCAATAATGGGATTATTAAAGCATTTAAACCGAGTAATAAGGCTTTTCTAAGCATGAGTGACTATAAATGAACTTTTCTTGACAATGGATGGCTTTCGCTCCATGTTTCCCGAGGCAAACAATCAATTACAATCTGTTTTATTCAAAAACTGTTAAAAAAAATTCAAAATAAATTCAATAATGGGATTATAAAAGCATTTAAACCGAGTAATAAGGCTTTTCTAGGCATGAGTGACTATAAATGATCTTTTCTTGACAATGGATGGCTTTCGCTCCGTGTTTCCTGAGATAAACAATCAATTACAATCTGTTTTAATCAAAAATGTAAAAAAAATTCAAAATAAATTCAATAATGGGATTATAAAAGCATTTAAACCGAGTAATAAGGCTTTTCTAGGTATGAGTGACTATAAATGATCTTTTCTTGACAATGGATGGCTTTCGCTCCATGTTTCCCGAGATAAACAATCAATTACAATCTGTTTTAATCAAAAATGTAAAAAAAATTCAAAATAAATTCAATAATGGGATTATTAAAGCATTTAAACCGAGTAATAAGGCTTTTCTAAGCATGAGTGACTATAAATGAACTTTTCTTGACAATGGATGGCTTTTGCTCCACGTTTCCCGAGGCAAACAATCAATTACAATCTGTTTTAATCAAAAAATGTAAAAACAATTCAAAATAAATTCAATAATGGGATTATAAAAGTATTTAAACCGAGTAATAAGGCTTTTCTAGGCATGAGTGACTATAAATGATCTTTTCTTGACAATGGATGGCTTTCGCTCCACGTTTCCTGAGAGAAACAATCAATTACAATCTGTTTTAATCAAAAATGTTAAAAAAAATTCAAAATAATCTCAATAATGGGATTATTAAAGCATTTAAACCAAGTAATAAGGCTTTTCTAGGCATGAGTGACTATAAATGAGCTTTTATTGACAGTAGATGGCTTTCGCTCCATGTTTCCTGAGGTAAACAATCAATTACAATATGTTTTAATCAAAAAATGTAAAAAGATTTCAAAATAAATTCAATAATGGGATTATAAAAGCATTTAAACCGAGTAATAAGGCTTTTCTAGGCATGAGTGACTATAAATGATCTTTTCTTGACAATGGATGGCTTTCGCTCCGCGTTTCCTGAGATAAACAATCAATTACAATCTGTTTTAATCAAAAATGTAAAAAAATTTCAAAATAAATTCAATAATGGGATTATAAAAGCATTTAAACCGAGTAATAAGGCTTTTCTAGGTATGAGTGACTATAAATGATCTTTTCTTGACAATGGATGGCTTTCGCTCCACGTTTCCCGAGATAAACAATCAATTACAATCTGTTTTAATCAAAAATGTAAAAAAAATTCAAAATAAATTCAATAATGGGATTATTAAAGCATTTAAACCGAGTAATAAGGCTTTTCTAAGCATGAGTGACTATAAATGAACTTTTCTTGACAATGGATGGCTTTTGCTCCACGTTTCCCGAGGCAAACAATCAATTACAATCAGTTTTAATCAAAAAATGTAAAAACAATTCAAAATAAATTCAATAATGGGATTATAAAAGTATTTAAACCGAGTAATAAGGCTTTTCTAGGCATGAGTGACTATAAATGATCTTTTCTTGACAATGGATGGCTTTCGCTCCACGTTTCCTGAGATAAACAATCAATTACAATCTGTTTTAATCAAAAATGTTAAAAAAAATTCAAAATAATCTCAATAATGGGATTATTAAAGCATTTAAACCAAGTAATAAGGCTTTTCTAGGCATGAGTGACTATAAATGAGCGTTTATTGACAGTAGATGGCTTTCGCTCCATGTTTCCTGAGGTAAACAATCAATTACAATATGTTTTAATCAAAAAATGTTAAAAAAAAATTCAAAATAAAATCAATAATGGGATTATAAAAGCATTTAATCCGAGTAATAAGGCTTTTCTAGTTATGAGTGACTCTAAATGATCTTTTCTTGACAATGGATGGCTTTTGCTCCACGTTTCCCGAGGCAAACAATCAATTACAATCTCTTTTAATCAAAAAATGTAAAAACATTTCAAAATAAATTCAATAATGGGATTATAAAAGCATTTAAACCGAGTAATAAGGCTTTTCTAGGCATGAGTGACTATAAATGATATTTTCTTGACAATGAATGGCTTTCGCTCCACGTTTCCCAAGATAAACAATCAATTACAATCTGTTTTAATCAAAAAATGTAAAAAGATTTCAAAATAAATTCAATAATGGGATTGTAAAAGCATTTAAACCGAGTAATAAGGCTTTTCTAGGCATGAGTGACTATAAATGATCTTTTCTTGACAATGGATGGCTTTCGCTCCGCGTTTCCTGAGATAAACAATCAATTACAATCTGTTTTAATCAAAAATGTAAAAAAAATTCAAAATAAATTCAATAATGGGATTATAAAAGCATTTAAACCGAGTAATAAGGCTTTTCTAGGTATGAGTGACTATAAATGATCTTTTCTTGACAATGGATGGCTTTCGCTCCACATTTCCCGAGATAAACAATCAATTACAATCTGTTTTAATCAAAAATGTAAAAAAAATTCAAAATAAATTCAATAATGGGATTATTAAAGCATTTAAACCGAGTAATAAGGCTTTTCTAAGCATGAGTGACTATAAATGAACTTTTCTTGACAATGGATGGCTTTTGCTCCACGTTTCCCGAGGCAAACAATCAATTACAATCAGTTTTAATCAAAAAATGTAAAAACAATTCAAAATAAATTCAATAATGGGATTATAAAAGTATTTAAACCGAGTAATAAGGCTTTTCTAGGCATGAGTGACTATAAATGATCTTTTCTTGACAATGGATGGCTTTCGCTCCACGTTTCCTGAGATAAACAATCAATTACAATCTGTTTTAATCAAAAATGTTAAAAAAAATTCAAAATAATCTCAATAATGGGATTATTAAAGCATTTAAACCAAGTAATAAGGCTTTTCTAGGCATGAGTGACTATAAATGAGCTTTTATTGACAGTAGATGGCTTTCGCTCCATGTTTCCTGAGGTAAACAATCAATTACAATATGTTTTAATCAAAAAATGTTAAAAAAAAATTCAAAATAAAATCAATAATGGGATTATAAAAGCATTTAATCCGAGTAATAAGGCTTTTCTAGTTATGAGTGACTCTAAATGATCTTTTCTTGACAATGGATGGCTTTTGCTCCACGTTTCCCGAGGCAAACAATCAATTACAATCTCTTTTAATCAAAAAATGTAAAAACATTTCAAAATAAATTCAATAATGGGATTATAAAAGCATTTAAACCGAGTAATAAGGCTTTTCTAGGCATGAGTGACTATAAATGATCTTTTCTTGACAATGGATGGCTTTCGCTCCACGTTTCCCGAGATAAACAATCAATTACAATCTGTTTTAATCAAAAATGTAAAAAAAATTCAACATAAATTCAGTAATGGGATTATAAAAGCATTTAAACCGAGTAATAAGGCTTTTCTAGGCATGAGTGACTATAAATGATCTTTTCTTGACAATGGATGGCTTTCGCTCCACGTTTCCCGAGATAAACAATCAAATACAATCTGTTTTAATCAAAAATGTAAAAAAAATTCAAAATAAATTCAATAATGGGATTATTAAAGCATTTAAACCGAGTAATAAGGCTTTTCTAAGCATGAGTGACTATAAATGAACTTTTCTTGACAATGGATGGCTTTCGCTCCATGTTTCCCGAGGCAAACAATCAATTACAATCTGTTTTATTCAAAAACTGTTAAAAAAAATTCAAAATAAATTCAATAATGGGATTATAAAAGCATTTAAACCGAGTAATAAGGCTTTTCTAGGCATGAGTGACTATAAATGATCTTTTCTTGACAATGGATGGCTTTCGCTCCGCGTTTCCTGAGATAAACAATCAATTACAATCTGTTTTAATCAAAAATGTAAAAAAAATTCAAAATAAATTCAATAATGGGATTATAAAAGCATTTAAACCGAGTAATAAGGCTTTTCTAGGTATGAGTGACTATAAATGATCTTTTCTTGACAATGGATGGCTTTCGCTCCATGTTTCCCGAGATAAACAATCAATTACAATCTGTTTTAATCAAAAATGTAAAAAAAATTCAAAATAAATTCAATAATGGGATTATTAAAGCATTTAAACCGAGTAATAAGGCTTTTCTAAGCATGAGTGACTATAAATGAACTTTTCTTGACAATGGATGGCTTTTGCTCCACGTTTCCCGAGGCAAACAATCAATTACAATCTGTTTTAATCAAAAAATGTAAAAACAATTCAAAATAAATTCAATAATGGGATTATAAAAGTATTTAAACCGAGTAATAAGGCTTTTCTAGGCATGAGTGACTATAAATGATCTTTTCTTGACAATGGATGGCTTTCGCTCCACGTTTCCTGAGAGAAACAATCAATTACAATCTGTTTTAATCAAAAATGTTAAAAAAAATTCAAAATAATCTCAATAATGGGATTATTAAAGCATTTAAACCAAGTAATAAGGCTTTTCTAGGCATGAGTGACTATAAATGAGCTTTTATTGACAGTAGATGGCTTTCGCTCCATGTTTCCTGAGGTAAACAATCAATTACAATATGTTTTAATCAAAAAATGTAAAAAGATTTCAAAATAAATTCAATAATGGGATTATAAAAGCATTTAAACCGAGTAATAAGGCTTTTCTAGGCATGAGTGACTATAAATGATCTTTTCTTGACAATGGATGGCTTTCGCTCCGCGTTTCCTGAGATAAACAATCAATTACAATCTGTTTTAATCAAAAATGTAAAAAAATTTCAAAATAAATTCAATAATGGGATTATAAAAGCATTTAAACCGAGTAATAAGGCTTTTCTAGGTATGAGTGACTATAAATGATCTTTTCTTGACAATGGATGGCTTTCGCTCCACGTTTCCCGAGATAAACAATCAATTACAATCTGTTTTAATCAAAAATGTAAAAAAAATTCAAAATAAATTCAATAATGGGATTATTAAAGCATTTAAACCGAGTAATAAGGCTTTTCTAAGCATGAGTGACTATAAATGAACTTTTCTTGACAATGGATGGCTTTCGCTCCATGTTTCCCGAGGCAAACAATCAATTACAATCTGTTTTATTCAAAAACTGTTAAAAAAAATTCAAAATAAATTCAATAATGGGATTATAAAAGCATTTAAACCGAGTAATAAGGCTTTTCTAGGCATGAGTGACTATAAATGATCTTTTCTTGACAATGGATGGCTTTCGCTCCGCGTTTCCTGAGATAAACAATCAATTACAATCTGTTTTAATCAAAAATGTAAAAAAAATTCAAAATAAATTCAATAATGGGATTATAAAAGCATTTAAACCGAGTAATAAGGCTTTTCTAGGTATGAGTGACTATAAATGATCTTTTCTTGACAATGGATGGCTTTCGCTCCATGTTTCCCGAGATAAACAATCAATTACAATCTGTTTTAATCAAAAATGTAAAAAAAATTCAAAATAAATTCAATAATGGGATTATTAAAGCATTTAAACCGAGTAATAAGGCTTTTCTAAGCATGAGTGACTATAAATGAACTTTTCTTGACAATGGATGGCTTTTGCTCCACGTTTCCCGAGGCAAACAATCAATTACAATCTGTTTTAATCAAAAAATGTAAAAACAATTCAAAATAAATTCAATAATGGGATTATAAAAGTATTTAAACCGAGTAATAAGGCTTTTCTAGGCATGAGTGACTATAAATGATCTTTTCTTGACAATGGATGGCTTTCGCTCCACGTTTCCTGAGAGAAACAATCAATTACAATCTGTTTTAATCAAAAATGTTAAAAAAAATTCAAAATAATCTCAATAATGGGATTATTAAAGCATTTAAACCAAGTAATAAGGCTTTTCTAGGCATGAGTGACTATAAATGAGCTTTTATTGACAGTAGATGGCTTTCGCTCCATGTTTCCTGAGGTAAACAATCAATTACAATATGTTTTAATCAAAAAATGTAAAAAGATTTCAAAATAAATTCAATAATGGGATTATAAAAGCATTTAAACCGAGTAATAAGGCTTTTCTAGGCATGAGTGACTATAAATGATCTTTTCTTGACAATGGATGGCTTTCGCTCCGCGTTTCCTGAGATAAACAATCAATTACAATCTGTTTTAATCAAAAATGTAAAAAAATTTCAAAATAAATTCAATAATGGGATTATAAAAGCATTTAAACCGAGTAATAAGGCTTTTCTAGGTATGAGTGACTATAAATGATCTTTTCTTGACAATGGATGGCTTTCGCTCCACGTTTCCCGAGATAAACAATCAATTACAATCTGTTTTAATCAAAAATGTAAAAAAAATTCAAAATAAATTCAATAATGGGATTATTAAAGCATTTAAACCGAGTAATAAGGCTTTTCTAAGCATGAGTGACTATAAATGAACTTTTCTTGACAATGGATGGCTTTTGCTCCACGTTTCCCGAGGCAAACAATCAATTACAATCAGTTTTAATCAAAAAATGTAAAAACAATTCAAAATAAATTCAATAATGGGATTATAAAAGTATTTAAACCGAGTAATAAGGCTTTTCTAGGCATGAGTGACTATAAATGATCTTTTCTTGACAATGGATGGCTTTCGCTCCACGTTTCCTGAGATAAACAATCAATTACAATCTGTTTTAATCAAAAATGTTAAAAAAAATTCAAAATAATCCCAATAATGGGATTATTAAAGCATTTAAACCAAGTAATAAGGCTTTTCTAGGCATGAGTGACTATAAATGAGCTTTTATTGACAGTAGATGGCTTTCGCTCCATGTTTCCTGAGGTAAACAATCAATTACAATATGTTTTAATCAAAAAATGTTAAAAAAAAATTCAAAATAAAATCAATAATGGGATTATAAAAGCATTTAATCCGAGTAATAAGGCTTTTCTAGTTATGAGTGACTCTAAATGATCTTTTCTTGACAATGGATGGCTTTTGCTCCACGTTTCCCGAGGCAAACAATCAATTACAATCTCTTTTAATCAAAAAATGTAAAAACATTTCAAAATAAATTCAATAATGGGATTATAAAAGCATTTAAACCGAGTAATAAGGCTTTTCTAGGCATGAGTGACTATAAATGATCTTTTCTTGACAATGGATGGCTTTCGCTCCACGTTTCCCGAGATAAACAATCAATTACAATCTGTTTTAATCAAAAATGTAAAAAAAATTCAACATAAATTCAGTAATGGGATTATAAAAGCATTTAAACCGAGTAATAAGGCTTTTCTAGGCATGAGTGACTATAAATGATCTTTTCTTGACAATGGATGGCTTTCGCTCCACGTTTCCCGAGATAAACAATCAAATACAATCTGTTTTAATCAAAAATGTAAAAAAAATTCAAAATAAATTCAATAATGGGATTATTAAAGCATTTAAACCGAGTAATAAGGCTTTTCTAAGCATGAGTGACTATAAATGAACTTTTCTTGACAATGGATGGCTTTCGCTCCATGTTTCCCGAGGCAAACAATCAATTACAATCTGTTTTATTCAAAAACTGTTAAAAAAAATTCAAAATAAATTCAATAATGGGATTATAAAAGCATTTAAACCGAGTAATAAGGCTTTTCTAGGCATGAGTGACTATAAATGATCTTTTCTTGACAATGGATGGCTTTCGCTCCGCGTTTCCTGAGATAAACAATCAATTACAATCTGTTTTAATCAAAAATGTAAAAAAAATTCAAAATAAATTCAATAATGGGATTATAAAAGCATTTAAACCGAGTAATAAGGCTTTTCTAGGTATGAGTGACTATAAATGATCTTTTCTTGTCAATGGATGGCTTTCGCTCCATGTTTCCCGAGATAAACAATCAATTACAATCTGTTTTAATCAAAAATGTAAAAAAAATTCAAAATAAATTCAATAATGGGATTATTAAAGCATTTAAACCGAGTAATAAGGCTTTTCTAAGCATGAGTGACTATAAATGAACTTTTCTTGACAATGGATGGCTTTTGCTCCACGTTTCCCGAGGCAAACAATCAATTACAATCTGTTTTAATCAAAAAATGTAAAAACAATTCAAAATAAATTCAATAATGGGATTATAAAAGTATTTAAACCGAGTAATAAGGCTTTTCTAGGCATGAGTGACTATAAATGATCTTTTCTTGACAATGGATGGCTTTCGCTCCACGTTTCCTGAGAGAAACAATCAATTACAATCTGTTTTAATCAAAAATGTTAAAAAAAATTCAAAATAATCTCAATAATGGGATTATTAAAGCATTTAAACCAAGTAATAAGGCTTTTCTAGGCATGAGTGACTATAAATGAGCTTTTATTGACAGTAGATGGCTTTCGCTCCATGTTTCCTGAGGTAAACAATCAATTACAATATGTTTTAATCAAAAAATGTTAAAAAAAAATTCAAAATAAAATCAATAATGGGATTATAAAAGCATTTAAACCGAGTAATAAGGCTTTTCTAGTTATGAGTGACTCTAAATGATCTTTTCTTGACAATGGGTGGCTTTTGCTCCACGTTTCCCGAGGCAAACAATCAATTACAATCTCTTTTAATCAAAAAATGTAAAAACATTTCAAAATAAATTCAATAATGGGATTATAAAAGCATTTAAACCGAGTAATAAGGCTTTTCTAGGCATGAGTGACTATAAATGATCTTTTCTTGACAATGGATGGCTTTCGCTCCACGTTTCCCGAGATAAACAATCAATTACAATCTGTTTTAATCAAAAATGTAAAAAAAATTCAAAATAAATTCAATAATGGGCTTATAAAAGCATTTAAACTGAGTAGTAAGGCTTTTCTAGGCATGAGTGACTATAAATGATCTTTTCTTGACAATGGATGGCTTTCGCTCCACGTTTCCCGAGATAAACAATCAATTACAATCTGTTTTAATCAAAAATGTAAAAAAAATTCAAAATAAATTCAATAATGGGATTATAAAAGCATTTAAACCGAGTAATAAGGCTTTTCTAGGCATGAGTGACTATAAATGATCTTTTCTTGACAATGGATGGCTTTCGCTCCACGTTTCCCGAGATAAACAATCAATTACAATCTGTTTTAATCAAAAATGCAAAAAAAATTCAAAATAAATTCAATAATGGGATTATAAAAGCATTTAAACCGAGTAATAAGACTTTTCTAGTTATGAGTGACTCTAAATGATCTTTTCTTGACAATGGATGGCTTTCGCTCCATGTTTCCTGAGGTAAACAATCAATTACAATCTGTTTTAATCAAAAAATGTTAAAAAAAATTCAAAATAAATTCAATAATGGGATTATAAAAGCATTTAAACCGAGTAATAAGACTTTTCTAGTTATGAGTGACTCTAAATGATCTTTTCTTGACAATGGATGGCTTTCGCTCCATGTTTCCTGAGGTAAACAATCAATTACTATCTGTTTTAATCAAAAAATGTTAAAAAAAATTCAAAATAAATTCAATAATGGGATTATAAAAGCATTTAAACCGAGTAATAAGGCTTTTCTAGTTATGAGTGACTATAAATGATCTTTTCTTGACAATGGATGGCTTTTGCTCCACGTTTCCAGAGACAAACAGTCAATTACAATCTCTTTTAATCAAAAAATGTAAAAAAAATTCAAAATAAATTCAATAATGGGATTATAAAAGCATTTAAACCGAGTAATAAGGCTTTTCTAGGCATGAGTGACTATAAATGATCTTTTCTTGACAATGGATGGCTTTCGCTTCACGTTTCTCGAGGTAAATAATCAATTACATTTTGTTTTAATCAAAAAATGTAAAAAGATTCAAATTAAATTCAATTATGGAATTATAAAAGCATTTAAAGCGAGTATTAAGGATTTTATAGGCATGAGTGACTATAAATGAACTTTTCTTGACAATGGATGGCTTTTGCTCCACGTTTCCCGAGGCAAACAATCAATTACAATCTGTTTTAATAAAAAATGTAAAAAAAATTCAAAATAAATTCAATAATGGGATTATAAAAGCATTTAAACCGAGTAATAAGGCTTTTCTAGTTATGAGTGACTCTAAATGATCTTTTCTTGACAATGGATGGCTTTCGCTCCATGTTTCCTGAGGTAAACAATCAATTACAATCTGTTTTAATCAAAAAATGTTAAAAAAAATTCAAAATAAATTCAATAATGGGATTATAAAAGCATTTAAACCGAGTAATAAGGCTTTTCTAGTTATGAGTGACTATAAATGATCTTTTCTTGACAATGGATGGCTTTTGCTCCACGTTTCCAGAGGCAAACAGTCAATTACAATCTCTTTTAATCAAAAAATGTAAAAACATTTCAAAATAAATTCAATAATGGGATTATAAAAGCATTTAAACCGAGTAATAAGGCTTTTCTTGGCATGAGTGACTATAAATGATCTTTTCTTGACAATGGATGTCTTTCGCTCCACGTTTCCCGAGATAAACAATCAATTACAATCTGTTTTAATAAAAAAATGTAAAAAAAATTCAAAATAAATTCAATAATGGGATTATTAAAGCATTTAAACCGAGTCATAAGGCTTTTCTAAGCATGAGTGACTATAAATGAACTTTTCTTGACAATGGATGGCTTTCGCTCCATGTTTCCTGAGGCAAACAATCAATTACAATATGTTTTAATCAAAAAAAGTAAAAAAAAATTCAAATTAAATTCAATAATGGGATTATAAAAGCATTTAAACCGAGTAATAAGGCTTTTCTAGGCATGAGTCACTATAAATGATCTTTTCTTGACAATGGATGGCTTTTGCTCCACGTTTCTCGAGATAAACAATCAATTACAATCTGTTTTAATCAAAAATGTAAAAAAAATTGAAAATAAATTCAATAATGGGATTATAAAAGCATTTAAACCGAGTAATAAGGCTTTTCTAGGCATGAGTGACTATAAATGATCTTTTCTTGACAATGGATGGCTTTTGCTCCACGTTTCCAGAGGCAAACAATCAATTACAATCTCTTTTAATCAAAAAATGTAAAAACATTTCAAAATAAATTCAATAATGGGATTATAAAAGCATTTAAACCGAGTAATAAGGCTTTTCTAGGCATGAGTGACTATAAATGATCTTTTCTTGACAATGGATGGCTTTCGCTCCACGTTTCCCGAGATAAACAATCAATTACAATCTGTTTTAATCAAAAATGTAAAAAAATTTCAAAATAAATTCAATAATGGGATTATAAAAGCATTTAAACCGAGTAATAAGGCTTTTCTAGGCATGAGTGACTATAAATGATCTTTTCTTGACAATGGATGGCTTTCGCTCCACGTTTCCCGAGATAAACAATCAATTACAATCTGTTTTAATCAAAAATGTAAAAAAAGTTCAAAATAAATTCAATAATGGGATTCTAAAAGCATTTAAACCGAGTAATAAGGCTTTTCTAGGCATGAGTGACTATAAATGATCTTTTCTTGACAATGGATGGCTTTCGCTTCACGTTTCTCGAGGTAAATAATCAATTACATTTTGTTTTAATCAAAAAATGTAAAAAGATTCAAATTAAATTCAATTACTGAATTATAAAAGCATTTAAAGCGAGTATTAAGGATTTTATAGGCATGTGTGACTATAAATGAACTTTTCTTGACAATGGATAGCTTTTGCTCCACGTTTCCCGAGGCAAACAATCAATTACAATCTGTTTTAATCAAAAAATGTAAAAACAATTCAAAATAAATTCAATAATGGGATTATAAAAGTATTTAAACCGAGTAATAAGGCTTTTCTAGGCATGAGTGACTATAAATGATCTTTTCTTGACAATGGATGGCTGTTTCTCGAGGTAAACAATCAATTACAATCTGTTTTAATCAAAAAATGTAAAAAAAAATTCAAAATAAATTCAATAATGGGATTATAAAAGCATTAAAACCGAGTAATAAGGCTTTTCTAGTTATGAGTGACTCTAAATGATCTTTTCTTGATAATGGATGGCTTTTGCTCCATGTTTCCCGAGGCAAACAATCAATTACAATCTGTTTTAATCAAAAAATGTAAAAACATTTCAAAATAAATTCAATAATGGGATTATAAAAGCATTTAAACCGAGTAATAAGGCTTTTCTAGGCATGAGTGACTATAAATGATCTTTTCCTGACAATGGATGGCTTTCGCTCCACGTTTCTCGAGGCAAACAATCAATTACAATCTGTTTTAATCAAAAAATGTAAAAACAATTCAAAATAAATTCAATAATGGGATTATAAAAGTATTTAAACCGAGTAATAAGGCTTTTCTAGGCATGAGTGACTATAAATGATATTTTCTTGACAATGAATGGCTTTCGCTCCACGTTTCCCAAGATAAACAATCAATTACAATCTGTTTTAATCAAAAAATGTAAAAAGATTTCAAAATAAATTCAATAATGGGATTATAAAAGCATTTAAACCGAGTAATAAGGCTTTTCTAGGCATGAGTGACTATAAATGATCTTTTCTTGACAATGGATGGCTTTCGCTCCACGTTTCCTGAGATAAACAATCAATTACAATCTGTTTTAATCAAAAATGTAAAAGAAATTCAAAATAAATTCAATAATGGGATTATTAAAGCATTTAAACCGAGTAATAAGGCTTTTCTAAGCATGTGTGACTATAAATGAACTTTTCTTGACAATGGATGGCTTTCGCTCCATGTTTCCCGAGGCAAAGAATCAATTACAATATGTTTTAATCAAAAAATGTAAAAAAAAATTCAAAATAAATTCAATAATGGGATTATAAAAGCATTTAAACCGAGTAATAAGGCTTTTCTTGTTATGAGTGAATCTAAATGATCTTTTCTTTACAATGGATGACTTTTGCTCCACGTTTCCCGAGGCAAACAATCAATTACAATCTGTTTTAATCAAAAAATGTAAAAACAATTCAAAATAAATTCAATAATGGGATTATAAAAGTATTTAAACCGAGTAATAAGGCTTTTCTAGGCATGAGTGACTATAAATGAACTTTTCTTGACAATGGATGGCTTTCGCTCCATGTTTCCCGAGGTAAACAATCAATTACGATATGTTTTAATCAAAAAATGTAAAAACAATTCAAAATAAATTCAATAATGGGATTATAAAAGTATTTAAACCGAGTAAGAAGGCTTTTCTAGGCATGAGTGACTATAAATGATCTTTTCTTGACAATGGATGGCTTTCGCTCCACGTTTCCCGAGATAAACAATCAATTACAATCTGTTTTAATCAAAAATGTAAAAAAAAATTCAAAATAAATTCAATAATGGGATTATTAAAGCATTTAAACCGAGTAATAAGGCTTTTCTACGCATGAGTGACTATAAATGAACTTTTCTTGACAATGGATGGCTTTCGCTCCATGTTTCCCGAGGTAAACAATCAATTACAATATGTTTTAATAAAAAAATGTAAAAAAAAAATTCAAAATAAATTCAATAATGGGATTATTAAAGCATTTAGACCGAGTAATAAGGCTTTTCTAGTTATGAGTGACTCTAAATGATCTTTTCTAAGCATGAGTGACTCTAAATGATCTATTCTTGACAATGGTTGGCTTTTGCTCCACGTTTCCCGAGGTAAACAATCAATTACAATCTGTTTTAATAAAAAAATGTAAAAACATTTCAAAATAAATTTAATAATGGGATTATAAAAGCATTTAAACCGACTAATAAGGCTTTTCTAGGCATGAGTGACTATAAATGATCTTTTCCTGACAATTGATGGCTTTCGCTCCACGTTTCCCGAGGCAAACAATCAATTACAATCTGTTTTAATCAAAATATGTAAAAACAATTCAAAATAAATTCAATAATGGGATTATAAAAGCATTTAAACCGAGTAATAAGGCTTTTCTAGGCATGAGTGACTATAAATGATCTTTTCTTGACAATGGATGGCTTTCGCTTCACGTTTCTCGAGGTAAATAATCAATTACATTTTGTTTTAATCAAAAAATGTAAAAAGATTCAAATTAAATTCAATTATGGAATTATAAAAGCATTTAAAGCGAGTATTAAGGATTTTATAGGCATGAGAGACTATAAATGAACTTTTCTTGACAATGGATGGCTTTTGCTCCACGTTTCCCGAGGCAAACAATCAATTACAATCTGTTTTAATAAAAAAATGTAAAAACAATTCAAAATAAATTCAATAATGGGATTATAAAAGTATTTAAACCGAGTAATAAGGCTTTTCTAGGCATGAGTGACTATAAATGATCTTTTCTTGACAATGGATGGCTTTTGCTACACGTTTCCCGAGATAAACAATCAATTACAATCTGTTTTAATCAAAAATGTAAAAAAAATTCAAAATAAATTCAATAATGGGATTATAAAAGCATTTAAACCGAGTAATAAGGCTTTTCTTGTTATGAGTGAATCTAAATGATCTTTTCTTTACAATGGATGACTTTTGCTCCACGTTTCCCGAGGCAAACAATCAATTACAATCTGTTTTAATCAAAAAATGTAAAAACAATTCAAAATAAATTCAATAATGGGATTATAAAAGTATTTAAACCGAGTAATAAGGCTTTTCTAGGCATGAGTGACTATAAATGAACTTTTCTTGACAATGGATGGCTTTCGCTCCATGTTTCCGGAGGTAAACAATCAATTACGATATGTTTTAATCAAAAAATGTAAAAACAATTCAAAATAAATTCAATAATGGGATTATAAAAGTATTTAAACCGAGTAAGAAGGCTTTTCTAGGCATGAGTGACTATAAATGATCTTTTCTTGACAATGGATGGCTTTCGCTCCACGTTTCCCGAGATAAACAATCAATTACAATCTGTTTTAATCAAAAATGTAAAAAAAAATTCAAAATAAATTCAATAATGGGATTATTAAAGCATTTAAACCGAGTAATAAGGCTTTTCTACGCATGAGTGACTATAAATGAACTTTTCTTGACAATGGATGGCTTTCGCTCCATGTTTCCCGAGGTAAACAATCAATTACAATATGTTTTAATAAAAAAATGTAAAAAAAAAATTCAAAATAAATTCAATAATGGGATTATTAAAGCATTTAGACCGAGTAATAAGGCTTTTCTAGTTATGAGTGACTCTAAATGATCTTTTCTAAGCATGAGTGACTCTAAATGATCTATTCTTGACAATGGTTGGCTTTTGCTCCACGTTTCCCGAGGTAAACAATCAATTACAATCTGTTTTAATAAAAAAATGTAAAAACATTTCAAAATAAATTTAATAATGGGATTATAAAAGCATTTAAACCGACTAATAAGGCTTTTCTAGGCATGAGTGACTATAAATGATCTTTTCCTGACAATTGATGGCTTTCGCTCCACGTTTCCCGAGGCAAACAATCAATTACAATCTGTTTTAATCAAAATATGTAAAAACAATTCAAAATAAATTCAATAATGGGATTATAAAAGCATTTAAACCGAGTAATAAGGCTTTTCTAGGCATGAGTGACTATAAATGATCTTTTCTTGACAATGGATGGCTTTCGCTTCACGTTTCTCGAGGTAAATAATCAATTACATTTTGTTTTAATCAAAAAATGTAAAAAGATTCAAATTAAATTCAATTATGGAATTATAAAAGCATTTAAAGCGAGTATTAAGGATTTTATAGGCATGAGAGACTATAAATGAACTTTTCTTGACAATGGATGGCTTTTGCTCCACGTTTCCCGAGGCAAACAATCAATTACAATCTGTTTTAATAAAAAAATGTAAAAACAATTCAAAATAAATTCAATAATGGGATTATAAAAGTATTTAAACCGAGTAATAAGGCTTTTCTAGGCATGAGTGACTATAAATGATCTTTTCTTGACAATGGATGGCTTTTGCTCCACGTTTCCCGAGATAAACAATCAATTACAATCTGTTTTAATCAAAAATGTAAAAAAAATTCAAAATAAATTCAATAATGGGATTATAAAAGCATTTAAACCGAGTAATAAGGCTTTTCTAGTTATGAGTGACTCTAAATGATCTTTTCTTGACAATGGATGGCTTTCGCTCCATGTTTCCTGAGGTAAACAATCAATTACAATCTGTTTTAATCAAAAAATGTTAAAAAAAATTCAAAATAAATTCAATAATGGGATTATAAAAGCATTTAAACCGAGTAATAAGGCTTTTCTAGTTATGAGTGACTATAAATGATCTTTTCTTGACAATGGATGGCTTTTGCTCCACGTTTTCAGAGGCAAACAGTCAATTACAATCTCTTTTAATCAAAAAATGTAAAAACATTTCAAAATAAATTCAATAATGGGATTATAAAAGCATTTAAACCGAGTAATAAGGCTTTTCTAGGCATGAGTGACTATAAATGATCTTTTCTTGACAATGGATGTCTTTCGCTCCACGTTTCCCGAGATAAACAATCAATTACAATCTGTTTTAATAAAAAAATGTAAAAAAAATTCAAAATAAATTCAATAATGGGATTATAAAAGCATTTAAACCGAGTAATAAGGCTTTTCTAGTTATGAGTGACTCTAAATGATCTTTTCTTGACAATGGATGGCTTTCGCTCCATGTTTCCTGAGGTAAACAATCAATTACAATCTGTTTTAATCAAAAAATGTTAAAAAAAATTCAAAATAAATTCAATAATGGGATTATAAAAGCATTTAAACCGAGTAATAAGGCTTTTCTAGTTATGAGTGACTATAAATGATCTTTTCTTGACAATGGATGGCTTTTGCTCCACGTTTTCAGAGGCAAACAGTCAATTACAATCTCTTTTAATCAAAAAATGTAAAAACATTTCAAAATAAATTCAATAATGGGATTATAAAAGCATTTAAACCGAGTAATAAGGCTTTTCTAGGCATGAGTGACTATAAATGATCTTTTCTTGACAATGGATGTCTTTCGCTCCACGTTTCCCGAGATAAACAATCAATTACAATCTGTTTTAATAAAAAAATGTAAAAAAAATTCAAAATAAATTCAATAATGGGATTATAAAAGCATTTAAACCGAGTAATAAGGCTTTTCTAGTTATGAGTGACTCTAAATGATCTTTTCTTGACAATGGATGGCTTTCGCTCCATGTTTCCTGAGGTAAACAATCAATTACAATCTGTTTTAATCAAAAAATGTTAAAAAAAATTCAAAATAAATTCAATAATGGGATTATAAAAGCATTTAAACCGAGTAATAAGGCTTTTCTAGTTATGAGTGACTATAAATGATCTTTTCTTGACAATGGATGGCTTTTGCTCCACGTTTCCAGAGGCAAACAGTCAATTACAATCTCTTTTAATCAAAAAATGCAAAAACATTTCAAAATAAATTCAATAATGGGATTATAAAAGCATTTAAACCGAGTAATAAGGCTTTTCTAGGCATGAGTGACTATAAATGATCTTTTCTTGACAATGGATGTCTTTCGCTCCACGTTTCCCGAGATAAACAATCAATTACAATCTGTTTTAATAAAAAAATGTAAAAAAAATTCAAAATAAATTCAATAATGGGATTATTAAAGCATTTAAACCGAGTCATAAGGCTTTTCTAAGCATGAGTGACTATAAATGAACTTTTCTTGACAATGGATGGCTTTCGCTCCATGTTTCCTGAGGCAAACAATCAATTACAATATGTTTTAATCAAAAATGTAAAAAAAATTCAAAATAAATTCAATAATGGGATTATAAAAGCATTTAAACCGAGTAATAAGGCTTTTCTAGTTATGAGTGACTCTAAATGATCTTTTCTTGACAATGGATGGCTTTCGCTCCATGTTTCCTGAGGTAAACAATCAATTACAATCTGTTTTAATCAAAAAATGTTAAAAAAAATTCAAAATAAATTCAATAATGGGATTATAAAAGCATTTAAACCGAGTAATAAGGCTTTTCTAGGCATGAGTGACTATAAATGATCTTTTCCTGACAATGGATGGCTTTCGCTCCACGTTTCTCGAGATAAACAATCAATTACAATCTGTTTTAATAAAAAATGTAAAAAAAATTCAAAATAAATTCAATAATGGGATTATAAAAGCATTTAAACCGAGTAATAAGGCTTTTCTAGGCATGAGTGACTATAAATGATCTTTTCTTGACAATGGATGGCTTTCGCTCCACGTTTCCCGAGATAAACAATCAATTACAATCTGTTTTAATCAAAAATGTAAAAAAATTTCAAAATAAATTCAATAATGGGATTATAAAAGCATTTAAACCGAGTAATAAGGCTTTTCTAGGCATGAGTGACTATAAATGATCTTTTCTTGACAATGGATGGCTTTCGCTCCACGTTTCCCGAGATAAACAATCAATTACAATCTGTTTTAATCAAAAATGTAAAAAAAGTTCAAAATAAATTCAATAATGGGATTCTAAAAGCATTTAAACCGAGTAATAAGGCTTTTCTAGGCATGAGTGACTATAAATGATCTTTTCTTGACAATGGATGGCTTTCGCTTCACGTTTCTCGAGGTAAATAATCAATTACATTTTGTTTTAATCAAAAAATGTAAAAAGATTCAAATTAAATTCAATTACTGAATTATAAAAGCATTTAAAGCGAGTATTAAGGATTTTATAGGCATGAGTGACTATAAATGAACTTTTCTTGACAATGGATGGCTTTTGCTCCACGTTTCCCGAGGCAAACAATCAATTACAATCTGTTTTAATCAAAAAATGTAAAAACAATTCAAAATAAATTCAATAATGGGATTATAAAAGTATTTAAACCGAGTAATAAGGCTTTTCTAGGCATGAGTGACTATAAATGATCTTTTCTTGACAATGGATGGCTTTTGCTCCACGTTTCCAGAGGCAAACAATCAATTACAATCTCTTTTAATCAAAAAATGTAAAAACATTTCAAAATAAATTCAATAATGGGATTATAAAAGCATTTAAACCGAGTAATAAGGCTTTTCTAGGCATGAGTGACTATAAATGATCTTTTCTTGACAATGGATGGCTTTCGCTCCACGTTTCCCGAGATAAACAATCAATTACAATCTGTTTTAATCAAAAATGCAAAAAAAATTCAAAATAAATTCAATAATGGGATTATAAAAGCATTTAAACCGAGTAATAAGACTTTTCTAGTTATGAGTGACTGTAAATGATCTTTTCTTGACAATGGATGGCTTTCGCTCCATGTTTCCTGAGGTAAACAATCAATTACAATCTGTTTTAATCAAAAAATGTTAAAAAAAATTCAAAATAAATTCAATAATGGGATTATAAAAGCATTTAAACCGAGTAATAAGACTTTTCTAGTTATGAGTGACTCTAAATGATCTTTTCTTGACAATGGATGGCTTTCGCTCCATGTTTCCTGAGGTAAACAATCAATTACTATCTGTTTTAATCAAAAAATGTTAAAAAAAATTCAAAATAAATTCAATAATGGGATTATAAAAGCATTTAAACCGAGTAATAAGGCTTTTCTAGTTATGAGTGACTATAAATGATCTTTTCTTGACAATGGATGGCTTTTGCTCCACGTTTCCAGAGACAAACAGTCAATTACAATCTCTTTTAATCAAAAAATGTAAAAAAAATTCAAAATAAATTCAATAATGGGATTATAAAAGCATTTAAACCGAGTAATAAGGCTTTTCTAGGCATGAGTGACTATAAATGATCTTTTCTTGACAATGGATGGCTTTCGCTTCACGTTTCTCGAGGTAAATAATCAATTACATTTTGTTTTAATCAAAAAATGTAAAAAGATTCAAATTAAATTCAATTATGGAATTATAAAAGCATTTAAAGCGAGTATTAAGGATTTTATAGGCATGAGTGACTATAAATGAACTTTTCTTGACAATGGATGGCTTTTGCTCCACGTTTCCCGAGGCAAACAATCAATTACAATCTGTTTTAATAAAAAATGTAAAAAAAATTCAAAATAAATTCAATAATGGGATTATAAAAGCATTTAAACCGAGTAATAAGGCTTTTCTAGTTATGAGTGACTCTAAATGATCTTTTCTTGACAATGGATGGCTTTCGCTCCATGTTTCCTGAGGTAAACAATCAATTACAATCTGTTTTAATCAAAAAATGTTAAAAAAAATTCAAAATAAATTCAATAATGGGATTATAAAAGCATTTAAACCGAGTAATAAGGCTTTTCTAGTTATGAGTGACTATAAATGATCTTTTCTTGACAATGGATGGCTTTTGCTCCACGTTTCCAGAGGCAAACAGTCAATTACAATCTCTTTTAATCAAAAAATGTAAAAACATTTCAAAATAAATTCAATAATGGGATTATAAAAGCATTTAAACCGAGTAATAAGGCTTTTCTTGGCATGAGTGACTATAAATGATCTTTTCTTGACAATGGATGTCTTTCGCTCCACGTTTCCCGAGATAAACAATCAATTACAATCTGTTTTAATAAAAAAATGTAAAAAAAATTCAAAATAAATTCAATAATGGGATTATTAAAGCATTTAAACCGAGTCATAAGGCTTTTCTAAGCATGAGTGACTATAAATGAACTTTTCTTGACAATGGATGGCTTTCGCTCCATGTTTCCTGAGGCAAACAATCAATTACAATATGTTTTAATCAAAAAAAGTAAAAAAAAATTCAAATTAAATTCAATAATGGGATTATAAAAGCATTTAAACCGAGTAATAAGGCTTTTCTAGGCATGAGTCACTATAAATGATCTTTTCTTGACAATGGATGGCTTTTGCTCCACGTTTCTCGAGATAAACAATCAATTACAATCTGTTTTAATCAAAAATGTAAAAAAAATTGAAAATAAATTCAATAATGGGATTATAAAAGCATTTAAACCGAGTAATAAGGCTTTTCTAGGCATGAGTGACTATAAATGATCTTTTCTTGACAATGGATGGCTTTTGCTCCACGTTTCCAGAGGCAAACAATCAATTACAATCTCTTTTAATCAAAAAATGTAAAAACATTTCAAAATAAATTCAATAATGGGATTATAAAAGCATTTAAACCGAGTAATAAGGCTTTTCTAGGCATGAGTGACTATAAATGATCTTTTCTTGACAATGGATGGCTTTCGCTCCACGTTTCCCGAGATAAACAATCAATTACAATCTGTTTTAATCAAAAATGTAAAAAAATTTCAAAATAAATTCAATAATGGGATTATAAAAGCATTTAAACCGAGTAATAAGGCTTTTCTAGGCATGAGTGACTATAAATGATCTTTTCTTGACAATGGATGGCTTTCGCTCCACGTTTCCCGAGATAAACAATCAATTACAATCTGTTTTAATCAAAAATGTAAAAAAAGTTCAAAATAAATTCAATAATGGGATTCTAAAAGCATTTAAACCGAGTAATAAGGCTTTTCTAGGCATGAGTGACTATAAATGATCTTTTCTTGACAATGGATGGCTTTCGCTTCACGTTTCTCGAGGTAAATAATCAATTACATTTTGTTTTAATCAAAAAATGTAAAAAGATTCAAATTAAATTCAATTACTGAATTATAAAAGCATTTAAAGCGAGTATTAAGGATTTTATAGGCATGTGTGACTATAAATGAACTTTTCTTGACAATGGATGGCTTTTGCTCCACGTTTCCCGAGGCAAACAATCAATTACAATCTGTTTTAATCAAAAAATGTAAAAACAATTCAAAATAAATTCAATAATGGGATTATAAAAGTATTTAAACCGAGTAATAAGGCTTTTCTAGGCATGAGTGACTATAAATGATCTTTTCTTGACAATGGATGGCTGTTTCTCGAGGTAAACAATCAATTACAATCTGTTTTAATCAAAAAATGTAAAAAAAAATTCAAAATAAATTCAATAATGGGATTATAAAAGCATTAAAACCGAGTAATAAGGCTTTTCTAGTTATGAGTGACTCTAAATGATCTTTTCTTGATAATGGATGGCTTTTGCTCCATGTTTCCCGAGGCAAACAATCAATTACAATCTGTTTTAATCAAAAAATGTAAAAACATTTCAAAATAAATTCAATAATGGGATTATAAAAGCATTTAAACCGAGTAATAAGGCTTTTCTAGGCATGAGTGACTATAAATGATCTTTTCCTGACAATGGATGGCTTTCGCTCCACGTTTCTCGAGGCAAACAATCAATTACAATCTGTTTTAATCAAAAAATGTAAAAACAATTCAAAATAAATTCAATAATGGGATTATAAAAGTATTTAAACCGAGTAATAAGGCTTTTCTAGGCATGAGTGACTATAAATGATATTTTCTTGACAATGAATGGCTTTCGCTCCACGTTTCCCAAGATAAACAATCAATTACAATCTGTTTTAATCAAAAAATGTAAAAAGATTTCAAAATAAATTCAATAATGGGATTATAAAAGCATTTAAACCGAGTAATAAGGCTTTTCTAGGCATGAGTGACTATAAATGATCTTTTCTTGACAATGGATGGCTTTCGCTCCACGTTTCCTGAGATAAACAATCAATTACAATCTGTTTTAATCAAAAATGTAAAAGAAATTCAAAATAAATTCAATAATGGGATTATTAAAGCATTTAAACCGAGTAATAAGGCTTTTCTAAGCATGTGTGACTATAAATGAACTTTTCTTGACAATGGATGGCTTTCGCTCCATGTTTCCCGAGGCAAAGAATCAATTACAATATGTTTTAATCAAAAAATGTAAAAAAAAATTCAAAATAAATTCAATAATGGGATTATAAAAGCATTTAAACCGAGTAATAAGGCTTTTCTTGTTATGAGTGAATCTAAATGATCTTTTCTTTACAATGGATGACTTTTGCTCCACGTTTCCCGAGGCAAACAATCAATTACAATCTGTTTTAATCAAAAAATGTAAAAACAATTCAAAATAAATTCAATAATGGGATTATAAAAGTATTTAAACCGAGTAATAAGGCTTTTCTAGGCATGAGTGACTATAAATGAACTTTTCTTGACAATGGATGGCTTTCGCTCCATGTTTCCCGAGGTAAACAATCAATTACGATATGTTTTAATCAAAAAATGTAAAAACAATTCAAAATAAATTCAATAATGGGATTATAAAAGTATTTAAACCGAGTAAGAAGGCTTTTCTAGGCATGAGTGACTATAAATGATCTTTTCTTGACAATGGATGGCTTTCGCTCCACGTTTCCCGAGATAAACAATCAATTACAATCTGTTTTAATCAAAAATGTAAAAAAAAATTCAAAATAAATTCAATAATGGGATTATTAAAGCATTTAAACCGAGTAATAAGGCTTTTCTACGCATGAGTGACTATAAATGAACTTTTCTTGACAATGGATGGCTTTCGCTCCATGTTTCCCGAGGTAAACAATCAATTACAATATGTTTTAATAAAAAAATGTAAAAAAAAAATTCAAAATAAATTCAATAATGGGATTATTAAAGCATTTAGACCGAGTAATAAGGCTTTTCTAGTTATGAGTGACTCTAAATGATCTTTTCTAAGCATGAGTGACTCTAAATGATCTATTCTTGACAATGGTTGGCTTTTGCTCCACGTTTCCCGAGGTAAACAATCAATTACAATCTGTTTTAATAAAAAAATGTAAAAACATTTCAAAATAAATTTAATAATGGGATTATAAAAGCATTTAAACCGACTAATAAGGCTTTTCTAGGCATGAGTGACTATAAATGATCTTTTCCTGACAATTGATGGCTTTCGCTCCACGTTTCCCGAGGCAAACAATCAATTACAATCTGTTTTAATCAAAATATGTAAAAACAATTCAAAATAAATTCAATAATGGGATTATAAAAGCATTTAAACCGAGTAATAAGGCTTTTCTAGGCATGAGTGACTATAAATGATCTTTTCTTGACAATGGATGGCTTTCGCTTCACGTTTCTCGAGGTAAATAATCAATTACATTTTGTTTTAATCAAAAAATGTAAAAAGATTCAAATTAAATTCAATTATGGAATTATAAAAGCATTTAAAGCGAGTATTAAGGATTTTATAGGCATGAGAGACTATAAATGAACTTTTCTTGACAATGGATGGCTTTTGCTCCACGTTTCCCGAGGCAAACAATCAATTACAATCTGTTTTAATAAAAAAATGTAAAAACAATTCAAAATAAATTCAATAATGGGATTATAAAAGTATTTAAACCGAGTAATAAGGCTTTTCTAGGCATGAGTGACTATAAATGATCTTTTCTTGACAATGGATGGCTTTTGCTACACGTTTCCCGAGATAAACAATCAATTACAATCTGTTTTAATCAAAAATGTAAAAAAAATTCAAAATAAATTCAATAATGGGATTATAAAAGCATTTAAACCGAGTAATAAGGCTTTTCTAGTTATGAGTGACTCTAAATGATCTTTTCTTGACAATGGATGGCTTTCGCTCCATGTTTCCTGAGGTAAACAATCAATTACAATCTGTTTTAATCAAAAAATGTTAAAAAAAATTCAAAATAAATTCAATAATGGGATTATAAAAGCATTTAAACCGAGTAATAAGGCTTTTCTAGTTATGAGTGACTATAAATGATCTTTTCTTGACAATGGATGGCTTTTGCTCCACGTTTTCAGAGGCAAACAGTCAATTACAATCTCTTTTAATCAAAAAATGTAAAAACATTTCAAAATAAATTCAATAATGGGATTATAAAAGCATTTAAACCGAGTAATAAGGCTTTTCTAGGCATGAGTGACTATAAATGATCTTTTCTTGACAATGGATGTCTTTCGCTCCACGTTTCCCGAGATAAACAATCAATTACAATCTGTTTTAATAAAAAAATGTAAAAAAAATTCAAAATAAATTCAATAATGGGATTATAAAAGCATTTAAACCGAGTAATAAGGCTTTTCTAGTTATGAGTGACTCTAAATGATCTTTTCTTGACAATGGATGGCTTTCGCTCCATGTTTCCTGAGGTAAACAATCAATTACAATCTGTTTTAATCAAAAAATGTTAAAAAAAATTCAAAATAAATTCAATAATGGGATTATAAAAGCATTTAAACCGAGTAATAAGGCTTTTCTAGTTATGAGTGACTATAAATGATCTTTTCTTGACAATGGATGGCTTTTGCTCCACGTTTTCAGAGGCAAACAGTCAATTACAATCTCTTTTAATCAAAAAATGTAAAAACATTTCAAAATAAATTCAATAATGGGATTATAAAAGCATTTAAACCGAGTAATAAGGCTTTTCTAGGCATGAGTGACTATAAATGATCTTTTCTTGACAATGGATGTCTTTCGCTCCACGTTTCCCGAGATAAACAATCAATTACAATCTGTTTTAATAAAAAAATGTAAAAAAAATTCAAAATAAATTCAATAATGGGATTATAAAAGCATTTAAACCGAGTAATAAGGCTTTTCTAGTTATGAGTGACTCTAAATGATCTTTTCTTGACAATGGATGGCTTTCGCTCCATGTTTCCTGAGGTAAACAATCAATTACAATCTGTTTTAATCAAAAAATGTTAAAAAAAATTCAAAATAAATTCAATAATGGGATTATAAAAGCATTTAAACCGAGTAATAAGGCTTTTCTAGTTATGAGTGACTATAAATGATCTTTTCTTGACAATGGATGGCTTTTGCTCCACGTTTCCAGAGGCAAACAGTCAATTACAATCTCTTTTAATCAAAAAATGCAAAAACATTTCAAAATAAATTCAATAATGGGATTATAAAAGCATTTAAACCGAGTAATAAGGCTTTTCTAGGCATGAGTGACTATAAATGATCTTTTCTTGACAATGGATGTCTTTCGCTCCACGTTTCCCGAGATAAACAATCAATTACAATCTGTTTTAATAAAAAAATGTAAAAAAAATTCAAAATAAATTCAATAATGGGATTATTAAAGCATTTAAACCGAGTCATAAGGCTTTTCTAAGCATGAGTGACTATAAATGAACTTTTCTTGACAATGGATGGCTTTCGCTCCATGTTTCCTGAGGCAAACAATCAATTACAATATGTTTTAATCAAAAATGTAAAAAAAATTCAAAATAAATTCAATAATGGGATTATAAAAGCATTTAAACCGAGTAATAAGGCTTTTCTAGTTATGAGTGACTCTAAATGATCTTTTCTTGACAATGGATGGCTTTCGCTCCATGTTTCCTGAGGTAAACAATCAATTACAATCTGTTTTAATCAAAAAATGTTAAAAAAAATTCAAAATAAATTCAATAATGGGATTATAAAAGCATTTAAACCGAGTAATAAGGCTTTTCTAGGCATGAGTGACTATAAATGATCTTTTCCTGACAATGGATGGCTTTCGCTCCACGTTTCTCGAGATAAACAATCAATTACAATCTGTTTTAATAAAAAATGTAAAAAAAATTCAAAATAAATTCAATAATGGGATTATAAAAGCATTTAAACCGAGTAATAAGGCTTTTCTAGGCATGAGTGACTATAAATGATCTTTTCTTGACAATGGATGGCTTTCGCTCCACGTTTCCCGAGATAAACAATCAATTACAATCTGTTTTAATCAAAAATGTAAAAAAATTTCAAAATAAATTCAATAATGGGATTATAAAAGCATTTAAACCGAGTAATAAGGCTTTTCTAGGCATGAGTGACTATAAATGATCTTTTCTTGACAATGGATGGCTTTCGCTCCACGTTTCCCGAGATAAACAATCAATTACAATCTGTTTTAATCAAAAATGTAAAAAAAGTTCAAAATAAATTCAATAATGGGATTCTAAAAGCATTTAAACCGAGTAATAAGGCTTTTCTAGGCATGAGTGACTATAAATGATCTTTTCTTGACAATGGATGGCTTTCGCTTCACGTTTCTCGAGGTAAATAATCAATTACATTTTGTTTTAATCAAAAAATGTAAAAAGATTCAAATTAAATTCAATTACTGAATTATAAAAGCATTTAAAGCGAGTATTAAGGATTTTATAGGCATGAGTGACTATAAATGAACTTTTCTTGACAATGGATGGCTTTTGCTCCACGTTTCCCGAGGCAAACAATCAATTACAATCTGTTTTAATCAAAAAATGTAAAAACAATTCAAAATAAATTCAATAATGGGATTATAAAAGTATTTAAACCGAGTAATAAGGCTTTTCTAGGCATGAGTGACTATAAATGATCTTTTCTTGACAATGGATGGCTTTTGCTCCACGTTTCCAGAGGCAAACAATCAATTACAATCTCTTTTAATCAAAAAATGTAAAAACATTTCAAAATAAATTCAATAATGGGATTATAAAAGCATTTAAACCGAGTAATAAGGCTTTTCTAGGCATGAGTGACTATAAATGATCTTTTCTTGACAATGGATGGCTTTCGCTCCACGTTTCCCGAGATAAACAATCAATTACAATCTGTTTTAATCAAAAATGTAAAAAAAATTCAAAATAAATTCAATAATGGGATTATAAAAGCATTTAAACCGAGTAATAAGGCTTTTCTAGGCATGAGTGACTATAAATGATCTTTTCTTGACAATGGATGGCTTTCGCTCCACGTTTCTCGAGATAAACAATCAATTACAATCTGTTTTAATCAAAAATGTAAAAAAAGTTCAAAATAAATTCAATAATGGGATTCTAAAAGCATTTAAACCGAGTAATAAGGCTTTTCTAGGCATGAGTGACTATAAATGATCTTTTCTTGACAATGGATGGCTTTCCCTTCACGTTTCTCGAGGTAAATAATCAATTACATTTTGTTTTAATCAAAAAATGTAAAAAGATTCAAATTAAATTCAATTACGGAATTATAAAAGCATTTAAAGCGAGTATTAAGGATTTTATGGGCATGAGTGACTATAAATGAACTTTTCTTGACAATGGATGGCTTTTGCTCCACGTTTCCCGAGGCAAACAATCAATTACAATCTGTTTTACTCAAAAAATGTAAAAACAATTCAAAATAAATTCAATAATGGGATTATAAAAGTATTTAAACCGAGTAATAAGGCTTTTCTAGGCATGAGTGACTATAAATGATCTTTTCTTGACAATGGATGGCTTTTGCTCCATGTTTCCCGAGGTAAACAATCAATTACAATCTGTTTTAATCAAAAAATGTAAAAAAAAATTCAAAATAAATTCAATAATGGGATTATAAAAGCATTAAAATCGAGTAATAAGGCTTTTCTAGTTATGAGTGACTCTAAATGATCTTTTCTTGATAATGGATGGCTTTTGCTCCACGTTTCCCGAGGCAAACAATCAATTACAATCTGTTTTAATCAAAAAATGTAAAAACATTTCAAAATAAATTCAATAATGGCATTATAAAAGCATTTAAACCGAGTAATAAGGCTTTTCTAGGCATGAGTGACTATAAATGATCTTTTCCTGACAATGGATGGCTTTCGCTCCACGTTTCCCGAGGCAAACAATCAATTACAATCTGTTTAATCAAAAAATGTAAAAACAATTCAAAATAAATTCAATAATGGGATTATAAAAGCATTTAAACCGAGTAATAAGGCTTTTCTAGGCATGAGTGACTATAAATGATCTTTTCCTGACAATGGATGGCTTTCGCTCCACGTTTCCCGAGGCAAACAATCGATTACAATCTGTTTTAATCAAAAAATGTAAAAACAATTCAAAATAAATTCAATAATGGGATTATAAAAGTATTTAAACCGAGTAATAAGGCTTTTCTAGGCATGAGTGGCTATAAATGATCTTTTCCTGACAATGGATGGCTTTCGCTCCACGTTTCCCGAGGCAAACAATCAATTACAATCTGTTTTAATCAAAAAATGTAAAAACAATTCAAAATAAATTCAATAATGGGATTATAAAAGCATTTAAAGCGAGTATTAAGGCTTTTTTAGGCATGAGTGACTATAAATGATCTTTTCTTGACAATGGATGGCTTTCGCTCAATGTTTCCCGAGGCAAACAATCAATTACAATCTGTTTTAATCAAAAAATATAAAAACAATTCAAAATAAATTCAATAATGGGATTATAAAGGCATTTAAACCGAGTAATAAGGCTTTTCTAGGCATGAGTGACTATAAATGATCTTTTCTTGACAATGGATGGCTTTCGCTCCACGTTTCCCGAGGCAAACAATCAATTACAATCTGTTTTAATCATAAAATGTAAAAACAATTCAAAATAAATTCAATAATGGGATTATAAAAGCATTTAAACCGAGTAATAAGGCTTTTCTAGGCATGAGTGACTATAAATGATCTTTTCCTGACAATGGATAGCTTTCGCTCCACGTTTCCCGAGGCAAACAATCAATTACAATCTGTTTTAATCAAAAAATGTAGAAACAATTCAAAATAAATTCAATAATGGGATTATAAAAGTATTTAAACCGAGTAATAAGGCTTTTCTAGGCATGAGTGACTATAAATGATCTTTTCTTCACAATGGATGGCTTTCGCTCCACGTTTCCCGAGATAAACAATCAATTACAATCTGTTTTAATCAAAAATGTAAAAAAAATTCAAAATAAATTCAATAATAGGATTATAAAAGCATTTAAACCGAGTAATAAGGCTTTTCTAGGCATGAGTGACTATAAATGATCTTTTCCTGACAATGGATGGCTTTCGCTCCACGTTTCCCGAGGCAAACAATCAATTACAATCTGTTTTAATCAAAAAATGTAAAAACAATTCAAAATAAATTCAATAATGGCATTATAAAAGCATTTAAACCGAGTAATAAGGCTTTTCTAGGCATGAGTGACTATAAATGATCTTTTCCTGACAATGGATGGCTTTCGCTCCACGTTTCCCGAGGTAAACAATCAATTACAATCTATTTTAATCAAAAAATGTAAAAAAAAATTCAAAATAAATTCAATAATGGGATTATAAAATCATTTAAACCGAGTAATAAGGCTTTTCTAGTTATGAGTGACTCTAAATGATCTTTTCTTGACAATGGATGGCTTTTGCTCCACGTTTCCCGAGGCAAACAATCAATTACAATCTGTTTTAATCAAAAAATGTAAAAACATTTCAAAATAAATTCAATAATGGGATTATAAAAGCATTTAAACCGAGTAATATGGCTTTTCTAGGCATGAGTGACTATAAATGATCTTTTCCTGACAATGGATGGCTTTCGCTCCACGTTTCCCGAGGAAAACAATCAATTACAATCTGTTTTAATCAAAAAATGTAAAAACAATTCAAAATAAATTCAATAATGGGATTATAAAAGCATTTAAACCGAGTAATAAGGCTTTTCTAGGCATGAGTGACTATAAATGATCTTTTACTGACAATGGATGGCTTTCGCTCCACGTTTCCCGAGGCAAACAATCAATTACAATCTGTTTTAATCAAAAAATGTAAAAACATTTCAAAATAAATTCAATAATGGGATTATAAAAGCATTTAAACCGAGTAATAAGGCTTTTCTAGGCATAAGTGACTATAAATGATCTTTTCCTGACAATGGATGGCTTTCGCTCCACGTTTCCCGAGGCAAACAATCAATTACAATCTGTTTTAATCAAAAAATATAAAAACAATTCAAAATAAATTCAATAATGGGATTATAAAAGCATTTAAACCGAGTAATAAGGCTTTTCTAGGCATGAGTGACTATAAATGATCTTTTCTTGACAATGGATGGCTTTCGCTCCATGTTTCCCGAGGTAAACAATCAATTACAATCTGTTTTAATCAAAAAATGTAAAAACAATTCAAAATAAATTCAATAATGGGATTCTAAAAGTATTTAAACCGAGTAATAAGGCTTTTCTAGGCACGAGTGACTATAAATGAGCTTTTCTTGGCAATAGATGGCTTTCGCTCCATGTTTCCTGAGGTAAACAATCAATTACAATATGTTGTAATCAAAAAATGTTAAAAAAAATTTAAAATAAATTCAATAATGGGATTAAAAAAGCATTTAAACCGAGTAATAAGGCTTTTCTAGTTATGAGTGACTCTAAATGATCTTTTCTTGACAATGGATGGCTTTTGCTCCACGTTTCCAGAGGCAAACAATCAATTACAATCTCTTTTAATAAAAAAATGTAAAAACATTTCAAAATAAATTCAATAATGGGATTATAAAAGCATTTAAACCGAGTAATAAGGCTTTTCTAGGCATGAGTGACTATAAATGATCTTTTCTTGACAATGGATGGCTTTCGCTCCACGTTTCCCGAGGCAAACAATCAATTACAATCTGTTTTAATCATAAAATGTAAAAACAATTCAAAATAAATTCAATAATGGGATTATAAAAGCATTTAAACCGAGTAATAAGGCTTTTCTAGGCATGAGTGACTATAAATGATCTTTTCCTGACAATGGATAGCTTTCGCTCCACGTTTCCCGAGGCAAACAATCAATTACAATCTGTTTTAATCAAAAAATGTAAAAACAATTCAAAATAAATTCAATAATGGGATTATAAAAGTATTTAAACCGAGTAATAAGGCTTTTCTAGGCATGAGTGACTATAAATGATCTTTTCTTCACAATGGATGGCTTTCGCTCCACGTTTCCCGAGATAAACAATCAATTACAATCTGTTTTAATCAAAAATGTAAAAAAAATTCAAAATAAATTCAATAATGGGATTATAAAAGCATTTAAACCGAGTAATAAGGCTTTTCTAGGCATGAGTGACTATAAATGATCTTTTCCTGACAATGGATGGCTTTCGCTCCACGTTTCCCGAGGCAAACAATCAATTACAATCTGTTTTAATCAAAAAATGTAAAAACAATTCAAAATAAATTCAATAATGGCATTATAAAAGCATTTAAACCGAGTAATAAGGCTTTTCTAGGCATGAGTGACTATAAATGATCTTTTCCTGACAATGGATGGCTTTCGCTCCACGTTTCCCGAGGCAAACAATCAATTACAATCTGTTTTAATCAAAAAATGTAAAAACAATTCAAAATAAATTCAATAATGGCATTATAAAAGCATTTAAACCGAGTAATAAGGCTTTTCTAGGCATGAGTGACTATAAATGATCTTTTCCTGACAATGGATGGCTTTCGCTCCACGTTTCCCGAGGTAAACAATCAATTACAATCTATTTTAATCAAAAAATGTAAAAAAAAATTCAAAAAAAATTCAATAATGGGATTATAAAAGCATTTAAACCGAGTAATAAGGCTTTTCTAGTTATGAGTGACTCTAAATGATCTTTTCTTGACAATGGATGGCTTTTGCTCCACGTTTCCCGAGGCAAACAATCAATTACAATCTGTTTTAATCAAAAAATGTAAAAACATTTCAAAATAAATTCAATAATGGGATTATAAAAGCATTTAAACCGAGTAATATGGCTTTTCTAGGCATGAGTGACTATAAATGATCTTTTCCTGACAATGGATGGCTTTCGCTCCACGTTTCCCGAGGAAAACAATCAATTACAATCTGTTTTAATCAAAAAATGTAAAAACAATTCAAAATAAATTCAATAATGGGATTATAAAAGCATTTAAACCGAGTAATAAGGCTTTTCTAGGCATGAGTGACTATAAATGATCTTTTACTGACAATGGATGGCTTTCGCTCCACGTTTCCCGAGGCAAACAATCAATTACAATCTGTTTTAATCAAAAAATGTAAAAACATTTCAAAATAAATTCAATAATGGGATTATAAAAGCATTTAAACCGAGTAATAAGGCTTTTCTAGGCATAAGTGACTATAAATGATCTTTTCCTGACAATGGATGGCTTTCGCTCCACGTTTCCCGAGGCAAACAATCAATTACAATCTGTTTTAATCAAAAAATATAAAAACAATTCAAAATAAATTCAATAATGGGATTATAAAAGCATTTAAACCGAGTAATAAGGCTTTTCTAGGCATGAGTGACTATAAATGATCTTTTCTTGACAATGGATGGCTTTCGCTCCATGTTTCCCGAGGTAAACAATCAATTACAATCTGTTTTAATCAAAAAATGTAAAAACAATTCAAAATAAATTCAATAATGGGATTCTAAAAGTATTTAAACCGAGTAATAAGGCTTTTCTAGGCACGAGTGACTATAAATGAGCTTTTCTTGGCAATAGATGGCTTTCGCTCCATGTTTCCTGAGGTAAACAATCAATTACAATATGTTGTAATCAAAAAATGTTAAAAAAAATTTAAAATAAATTCAATAATGGGATTAAAAAAGCATTTAAAGCGAGTAATAAGGCTTTTCTAGTTATGAGTGACTCTAAATGATCTTTTCTTGACAATGGATGGCTTTTGCTCCACGTTTCCAGAGGCAAACAATCAATTACAATCTCTTTTAATAAAAAAATGTAAAAACATTTCAAAATAAATTCAATAATGGGATTATAAAAGCATTTAAACCGAGTAATAAGGCTTTTCTAGGCATGAGTGACTATAAATGATCTTTTCTTGACAATGGATGGCTTTCGCTCCACGTTTCCCGAGATAAACAATCAATTACAATCTGTTTTAATAAAAAAATGTAAAAAAAATTCAAAATAAATTCAATAATGGGATTATTAAAGCATTTAAACCGAGTCATAAGGCTTTTCTAAGCATGAGTGACTATAAATGAACTTTTCTTGACAATGGATGGCTTTCGCTCCATGTTTCCTGAGGCAAACAATTAATTACAATATGTTTTAATCAAAAAATGTAAAAAAAAATTCAAATTAAATTCAATAATGGGATTATAAAAGCATTTAAACCGAGTAATAAGGCTTTTCTAGGCATGAGTGACTATAAATGATCTTTTCTTGACAATGGATGGCTTTCGCTGCACGTTTCCCGAGATAAACAATCAATTACAATCTGTTTTAATCAAAAATAAAAAAAAAATTCAAAATAAATTCAATAATGGGATTATAAAAGCATTTAAACCGAGTAATAAGGCTTTTCTAGGCATGAGTGACTATAAATGATCTTTTCTTGACAATGGATGGCTTTTGCTCCACGTTTCCAGAGGCAAACAATCAATTACAATCTCTTTTAATCAAAAAATGTAAAAACAATTCAAAATAAATTTAATAATGGGATTATAAAAGCATTTAAACCGAGTAATAAGGCTTTTCTAGGCATGAGTGACTATAAATGATCTTTTCTTGACAATGGATGGCTTTCGCTTCACGTTTCTCGAGGTAAATAAACAAGTACAATTTGTTTTAATCAAAAAATATAAAAAGATTCAAATTAAATTCAATTATGGATATATAAAAGCATTTAAAGCGAGTATTAAGGATTTTATAGGCATGAGTGACTATAAATGAACTTTTCTTGACAATGGATAGCTTTCGCTCCACGTTTCCCGAGGCAAACAATCAATTACAATCTGTTTTAATCAAAAAATGTAGAAACAATTCAAAATAAATTCAATAATGGGATTATAAAAGTATTTAAACCGAGTAATAAGGCTTTTCTAGGCATGAGTGACTATAAATGATCTTTTCTTCACAATGGATGGCTTTCGCTCCACGTTTCCCGAGATAAACAATCAATTACAATCTGTTTTAATCAAAAATGTAAAAAAAATTCAAAATAAATTCAATAATGGGATTATAAAAGCATTTAAACCGAGTAATAAGGCTTTTCTAGGCATGAGTGACTATAAATGATCTTTTCCTGACAATGGATGGCTTTCGCTCCACGTTTCCCGAGGCAAACAATCAATTACAATCTGTTTTAATCAAAAAATGTAAAAACAATTCAAAATAAATTAAATAATGGGATTATAAAAGCATTTAAACCGAGTAATAAGGCTTTTCTAGGCATGAGTGACTATAAATGATCTTTTCCTGACAATGGATGGCTTTCGCTCCACGTTTCCCGAGGCAAACAATCAATTACAATCTGTTTTAATCAAAAAATGTAAAAACAATTCAAAATAAATTCAATAATGGGATTATAAAAGTATTTAAACCGAGTAATAAGGCTTTTCTAGGCATGAGTGACTATAAATGATCTTTTCTTGACAATGGATAGCTTTCGCTCCATGTTTCCCGAGGTAAACAATCAATTACAATCTATTTTAATCAAAAAATGTAAAAAAAAATTCAAAATAAATTCAATAATGGGATTATAAAAGCATTTAAACCGAGTAATAAGGCTTTTCTAGTTATGAGTGACTCTAAATGATCTTTTCTTGACAATGGATGGCTTTTGCTTCATGTTTCCCGAGGCAAACAATCAATTACAATCTGTTTTAATCAAAAAATGTAAAAACATTTCAAAATAAATTCAATAATGGGATTATAAAAGCATTTAAACCGAGTAATATGGCTTTTCTAGGCATGAGTGACTATAAATGATCTTTTCCTGACAATGGATGGCTTTCGCTCCACGTTTCCCGAGGCAAACAATCAATTACAATCTGTTTTAATCAAAAAATGTAAAAACAATTCAAAATAAATTCAATAATGGGATTATAAAAGCATTTAAACCGAGTAATAAGGCTTTTCTAGGCATGAGTGACTATAAATGAAATTTTCCTGACAATGGATGGCTTTCGCTCCACGTTTCTCGAGGCAAACAATCAATTACAATCTGTTTTAATCAAAAAATGTAAAAACATTTCAAAATAAATTCAATAATAGGATTATAAAAGCATTTAAACCGAGTAATAAGGCTTTTCTAGGCATGAGTGACTATAAATGATCTTTTCCTGACAATGGATGGCTTTCGCTCCACGTTTCCCGAGGCAAACAATCAATTACAATCTGTTTTAATCAAAAAATGTAAAAACAATTCAAAATAAATTCAATAATGGGATTATAAAAGCATTTAAACCGAGTAATAAGGCTTTTCTAGGCATGAGTGACTATAAATGATCTTTTCTTGACAATGGATGGCTTTCGCTCCATGTTTCCCGAGGTAAACAATCAATTACAATCTGTTTTAATGAAAAAATGTAAAAACAATTCAAAATAAATTCAATAATGGGATTCTAAAAGTATTTGAACCGAGTAATAAGGCTTTTCTAGGCACGAGTGACTATAAATGAGCTTTTCTTGACAATAGATGGCTTTCGCTCCATGTTTCCCGAGGTAAACAATCAATTACAATCTGTTTTAATCAAAAAATGTTAAAAAAAATTTAAAATAAATTCAATAATGGGATTATAAAAGCATTTAAACCGAGTAATAAGGCTTTTCTAGTTATGAGTGACTCTAAATGATCTTTTCTTGACAATGGATGGCTTTTGCTCCACGTTTCCAGAGGCAAACAATCAATTACAATCTCTTTTAATCAAAAAATGTAAAAACATTTCAAAATAAATTCAATAATGGGATTATAAAAGCATTTAAACCGAGTAATAAGGCTTTTCTAGGCATGAGTGACTATAAATGATCTTTTCTTGACAATGGATGGCTTTCGCTCCACGTTTCCCGAGATAAACAATAAATTACAATCTGTTTTAATAAAAAAATGTTAAAAAAATTCAAAATAAATTCAATAATGGGATTATTAAAGCATTTAAACCGAGTCATAAGGCTTTTCTAAGCATGAGTGACTATAAATGAACTTTTCTTGACAATGGATGGCTTTCGCTCCATGTTTCCTGAGGCAAACAATCAATTACAATATGTTTTAATCAAAAAATGTAAAAAAAAATTCAAATTAAATTCAATAATGGGATTATAAAAGCATTTAAACCGAGTAATAAGGCTTTTCTAGGCATGAGTGACTATAAATGATCTTTTCTTGACAATGGATGGCTTTCGCTCCACGTTTCCCGAGATAAACAATCAATTACAATCTGTTTTAATCAAAAATAAAAAAAAAATTCAAAATAAATTCAATAATGGGATTATAAAAGCATTTAAACCGAGTAATAAGGCTTTTCTAGGCATGAGTGACTATAAATGATCTTTTCTTGACAATGGATGGCTTTTGCTCCACGTTTCCAAAGGCAAAAAATCAATTACAATCTCTTTTAATCAAAAAATGTAAAAACATTTCAAAATAAATTCAATAATGGGATTATAAAAGCATTTAAACCGAGTAATAAGGCTTTTCTAGGCATGAGTGACTATAAATGATCTTTTCTTGACAATGGATGGCTTTCGCTCCACGTTTCCCGAGATAAACAATCAATTACAATCAGTTTTAATCAAAAATGTAAAAAAAATTCAAAATAAATTCAATAATGGGATTATAAAAGCATTTAAACCGAATAATAAGGCTTTTCTAGGCATGAGTGACTATAAATGATCTTTTCTTGACAATGGATGGCTTTCGCTCCACGTTTCCCGAGATAAACAATCAATTACAATCTGTTTTAATCAAAAATGTAAAAAAAGTTCAAAATAAATTCAATAATTGGATTCTAAAAGCATTTAAACCGAGTAATAAGGCTTTTCTAGGCATGAGTGACTATAAATGATCTTTTCCTGACAATGGATGGCTTTCGCTCCACGTTTCCCGAGCCAAACAATCAATTACAATCTGTTTTAATCAAAAAATGTAAAAACAATTCAAAATAAATTCAATAATGGGATTATAAAAGCATTTAAACCGAGTAATAAGGCTTTTCTAGGCATGAGTGACTATAAATGATCTTTTCTTGACAATGGATGGCTTTCGCTCCATGTTTCCCGAGGTAAACAATCAATTACAATCTGTTTTAATGAAAAAATGTAAAAACAATTCAAAATAAATTCAATAATGGGATTCTAAAAGTATTTAAACCGAGTAATAAGGCTTTTCTAGGCACGAGTGACTATAAATGAGCTTTTCTTGACAATAGATGGCTTTCGCTCCATGTTTCCCGAGGTAAACAATCAATTACAATCTGTTTTAATCAAAAAATGTTAAAAAAAATTTAAAATAAATTCAATAATGGGATTATAAAAGCATTTAAACCGAGTAATAAGGCTTTTCTAGGCATGAGTGACTATAAATGATCTTTTCCTGACAATGGATGGCTTTCGCTCCACGTTTCCCGAGGCAAACAATCAATTACAATCTGTTTTAATCAAAAAATGTAAAAACAATTCAAAATAAATTCAATAATGGGATTATAAAAGCGTTTAAACCGAGTAATAAGGCTTTTCTAGGCATTAGTGACTATAAATGATCTTTTCCTGACAATGGATGGCTTTCGCTCCACGTTTCCCGAGCCAAACAATCAATTACAATCTGTTTTAATCAAAAAATGTAAAAACAATTCAAAATAAATTCAATAATGGGATTATAAAAGTATTTAAACCGAGTAATAAGGCTTTTCTAGGCATGAGTGACTATAAATGATCTTTTCCTGACAATGGATGGCTTTCGCTCCACGTTTCCCGAGGCAAACAATCAATTACAATATGTTTTAATAAAAAAATGTAAAAACAATTCAAAATAAATTCAATAATGGGATTATAAAAGTATTTAAACCGAGTAATAAGGCTTTTCTAGGCATGAGTGACTATAAATGATCTTTTCTTGACAATGGATGGCTTTCGCTCCATGTTTCCCGAGGTAAACAATCAATTACAATCTGTTTTAATCAAAAAATGTAAAAAAAAATTCAAAATAAATTCAATAATGGGATTATAAAAGCATTTAAACCGAGTAATAAGGCTTTTCTAGTTATGAGTGACTCTAAATGATCTTTTCTTGACAATGGATGGCTTTTGCTCCACGTTTCCCGAGGCAAACAATCAATTACAATCTGTTTTAATCAAAAAATGTAAAAACATTTCAAAATAAATTCAATAATGGGATTATAAAAGCATTTAAACCGAGTAATAAGGCTTTTCTAGGCATGAGTGACTATAAATGATCTTTTCCTGACAATGGATGGCTTTCGCTCCACGTTTCCCGAGGCAAACAATCAATTACAATCTGTTTTAATCAAAAAATGTAAAAACAATTCAAAATAAATTCAATAATGGGATTATAAAAGCATTTAAACCGAGTAATAAGGCTTTTCTAGGCATGAGTGACTATAAATGATCTTTTCCTGACAATGGATGGCTTTCGCTCCACGTTTCCCGAGGCAAACAATCCATTACAATCTGTTTTAATCAAAAAATGTAAAAACATTTCAAAATAAATTCAATAATGGGATTATAAAAGCATTTAAACCGAGTAATAAGGCTTTTCTAGGCATGAGTGACTATAAATGATCTTTTCCTGACAATGGATGGCTTTCGCTCCACGTTTCCCGAGGCAAACAATCAATTACAATCTGTTTTAATCAAAAAATGTAAAAACAATTCAAAATAAATTCAATAATGGGATTATAAAAGCATTTACACCGAGTAATAAGGCTTTTCTAGGCATGAGTGACTATAAATGATCTTTTCCTGACAATGGATGGCTTTCGCTCCAAGTTTCCCGAGGCAAACAATCAATTACAATCTGTTTTAATCAAAAAATGTAAAAACAATTCAAAATAAATTCAATAATGGGATTATAAAAGTATTTAAACCGAGTAATAAGGCTTTTCTAGGCATGAGTGACTATAAATGAGCTTTTCTTGACAATAGATGGCTTTCGCTCCATGTTTCCCGAGGTAAATAATCAATTACAATCTGTTTTAATCAAAAAATGTTAAAAAAAATTTAAAATAAATTCAATAATGGGATTATAAAAGCATTTAAACCGAGTAATAAGGCTTTTCTAGTTATGAGTGACTATAAATGATCTTTTCTTGACAATGGATGGCTTTTGCTCCACGTTTCCAGAGGCAAACAATCAATTACAATCTCTTTTAATCAAAAAATGTAAAAACATTTCAAAATAAATTCAATAATGGGATTATAAAAGCATTTAAACCGAGTAATAAGGCTTTTCTAGGCATGAGTGACTATAAATGATCTTTTCTTGACAATGGATGGCTTTCGCTCCACGTTTCCCGAGATAAACAATCAATTACAATCTGTTTTAATAAAAAAATGTAAAAAAAATTCAAAATAAATTCAATAATGGGATTATTAAAGCATTTAAATCGAGTCATAAGGCTTTTCTAGGCATGAGTGACTATAAATGATCTTTTCTTGACAATGGATGGCTTTCGCTCCATGTTTCCCGAGGTAAACAATCAATTACAATCTGTTTTAATCAAAAAATATAAAAAAAAATTCAAAATAAATTCAATAATGGGATTATTAAAGCATTTAAATCAAGTAATAAGGCTTTTCTAGTTATGAGTGACTCTAAATGATCTTTTCTTGACAATGGATGGCTTTTGCTCCACGTTTCCCGAGGCAAACAATCAATTACAATCTGTTTTAATCAAAAAATGTAAAAACATTTCAAAAGAAATTCAATAATGGGATTATAAAAGCATTTAAACCGAGTAATAAGGCTTTTCTAGGCATGAGTGACTATAAATGATCTTTTCCTGACAATGGATGGCTTTCGCTCCACGTTTCCCGAGGCAAACAATCAATTACAATCTGTTTTAATCAAAAAATGTAAAAACAATTCAAAATAAATTCAATAATGGGATTATAAAAGCATTTAAACCGAGTAATAAGGCTTTTCTAGGCATGAGTGACTATAAATGATCTTTTCCTGACAATGGATGGCTTTCGCTCCACGTTTCCCGAGGCAAACAATCAATTACAATCTGTTTTAATCAAAAAATGTAAAAACAATTCAAAATAAATTCAATAATGGGATTATAAAAGTATTTCAACCGAGTAATAAGGCTTTTCTAGGCATGAGTGACTATAAATGATCTTTTCTTTACAATGGATGGCTTTTGCTCCATGTTTCCCGAGGTAAACAATCAATTACAATCTGTTTTAATCAAAAAATGTAAAAAAAAAATCAAAATAAATTCAATAATGGGATTATAAAAGCATTAAAACCGAGTAATAAGGCTTTTCTAGTTATGAGTGACTCTAAATGATCTTTTCTTGATAATGGATGGCTTTTGCTCCACGTTTCCCGAGGCAAACAATCAATTACAATCTGTTTTAATCAAAAAATGTAAAAACATTTCAAAATAAATTCAATAATGGGATTATAAAAGCATTTAAACCGAGTAATAAGGCTTTTCTAGGCGTGAGTGACTATAAATGATCTTTTCCTGACAATGGATGGCTTTCGCTCCACGTTTCCCGAGGCAAACAATCAATTACAATCTGTTTTAATCAAAAAATGTAAAAACAATTCAAAATAAATTCAATAATGGGATTATAAAAGCATTTAAACCGAGTAATAAGGCTTTTCTAGGCATGAGTGACTATAAATGATCTTTTCCTGACAATGGATGGCTTTCGCTCCACGTTTCCCGAGGTAAACAATCAATTACAATCTGTTTTAATCAAAAAATGTAAAAACAATTCAAAATAAATTCAATAATGGGATTATAAAAGCATTTAAACCGAGTAATAAGGCTTTTCTAGGCATGAGTGACTATAAATGATCTTTTCTTGACAATGGATGGCTTTCGCTCCATGTTTCCTGAGGCAAACAATTAATTACAATATGTTTTAATCAAAAAATGTAAAAAAAAATTCAAATTAAATTCAATAATGGGATTATAAAAGCATTTAAACCGAGTAATAAGGCTTTTCTAGGCATGAGTGACTATAAATGATCTTTTCTTGACAATGGATGGCTTTCGCTGCACGTTTCCCGAGATAAACAATCAATTACAATCTGTTTTAATCAAAAATAAAAAAAAAATTCAAAATAAATTCAATAATGGGATTATAAAAGCATTTAAACCGAGTAATAAGGCTTTTCTAGGCATGAGTGACTATAAATGATCTTTTCTTGACAATGGATGGCTTTTGCTCCACGTTTCCAGAGGCAAACAATCAATTACAATCTCTTTTAATCAAAAAATGTAAAAACAATTCAAAATAAATTTAATAATGGGATTATAAAAGCATTTAAACCGAGTAATAAGGCTTTTCTAGGCATGAGTGACTATAAATGATCTTTTCTTGACAATGGATGGCTTTCGCTTCACGTTTCTCGAGGTAAATAAACAAGTACAATTTGTTTTAATCAAAAAATATAAAAAGATTCAAATTAAATTCAATTATGGATATATAAAAGCATTTAAAGCGAGTATTAAGGATTTTATAGGCATGAGTGACTATAAATGAACTTTTCTTGACAATGGATAGCTTTCGCTCCACGTTTCCCGAGGCAAACAATCAATTACAATCTGTTTTAATCAAAAAATGTAGAAACAATTCAAAATAAATTCAATAATGGGATTATAAAAGTATTTAAACCGAGTAATAAGGCTTTTCTAGGCATGAGTGACTATAAATGATCTTTTCTTCACAATGGATGGCTTTCGCTCCACGTTTCCCGAGATAAACAATCAATTACAATCTGTTTTAATCAAAAATGTAAAAAAAATTCAAAATAAATTCAATAATGGGATTATAAAAGCATTTAAACCGAGTAATAAGGCTTTTCTAGGCATGAGTGACTATAAATGATCTTTTCCTGACAATGGATGGCTTTCGCTCCACGTTTCCCGAGGCAAACAATCAATTACAATCTGTTTTAATCAAAAAATGTAAAAACAATTCAAAATAAATTAAATAATGGGATTATAAAAGCATTTAAACCGAGTAATAAGGCTTTTCTAGGCATGAGTGACTATAAATGATCTTTTCCTGACAATGGATGGCTTTCGCTCCACGTTTCCCGAGGCAAACAATCAATTACAATCTGTTTTAATCAAAAAATGTAAAAACAATTCAAAATAAATTCAATAATGGGATTATAAAAGTATTTCAACCGAGTAATAAGGCTTTTCTAGGCATGAGTGACTATAAATGATCTTTTCTTGACAATGGATAGCTTTCGCTCCATGTTTCCCGAGGTAAACAATCAATTACAATCTATTTTAATCAAAAAATGTAAAAAAAAATTCAAAATAAATTCAATAATGGGATTATAAAAGCATTTAAACCGAGTAATAAGGCTTTTCGAGTTATGAGTGACTCTAAATGATCTTTTCTTGACAATGGATGGCTTTTGCTTCATGTTTCCCGAGGCAAACAATCAATTACAATCTGTTTTAATCAAAAAATGTAAAAACATTTCAAAATAAATTCAATAATGGGATTATAAAAGCATTTAAACCGAGTAATATGGCTTTTCTAGGCATGAGTGACTATAAATGATCTTTTCCTGACAATGGATGGCTTTCGCTCCACGTTTCCCGAGGCAAACAATCAATTACAATCTGTTTTAATCAAAAAATGTAAAAACAATTCAAAATAAATTCAATAATGGGATTATAAAAGCATTTAAACCGAGTAATAAGGCTTTTCTAGGCATGAGTGACTATAAATGATCTTTTCCTGACAATGGATGGCTTTCGCTCCACGTTTCTCGAGGCAAACAATCAATTACAATCTGTTTTAATCAAAAAATGTAAAAACATTTCAAAATAAATTCAATAATAGGATTATAAAAGCATTTAAACCGAGTAATAAGGCTTTTCTAGGCATGAGTGACTATAAATGATCTTTTCCTGACAATGGATGGCTTTCGCTCCACGTTTCCCGAGGCAAACAATCAATTACAATCTGTTTTAATCAAAAAATGTAAAAACAATTCAAAATAAATTCAATAATGGGATTATAAAAGCATTTAAACCGAGTAATAAGGCTTTTCTAGGCATGAGTGACTATAAATGATCTTTTCTTGACAATGGATGGCTTTCGCTCCATGTTTCCCGAGGTAAACAATCAATTACAATCTGTTTTAATGAAAAAATGTAAAAACAATTCAAAATAAATTCAATAATGGGATTCTAAAAGTATTTAAACCGAGTAATAAGGCTTTTCTAGGCACGAGTGACTATAAATGAGCTTTTCTTGACAATAGATGGCTTTCGCTCCATGTTTCCCGAGGTAAACAATCAATTACAATCTGTTTTAATCAAAAAATGTTAAAAAAAATTTAAAATAAATTCAATAATGGGATTATAAAAGCATTTAAACCGAGTAATAAGGCTTTTCTAGTTATGAGTGACTCTAAATGATCTTTTCTTGACAATGGATGGCTTTTGCTCCACGTTTCCAGAGGCAAACAATCAATTACAATCTCTTTTAATCAAAAAATGTAAAAACATTTCAAAATAAATTCAATAATGGGATTATAAAAGCATTTAAACCGAGTAATAAGGCTTTTCTAGGCATGAGTGACTATAAATGATCTTTTCTTGACAATGGATGGCTTTCGCTCCACGTTTCCCGAGATAAACAATAAATTACAATCTGTTTTAATAAAAAAATGTTAAAAAAATTCAAAATAAATTCAATAATGGGATTATTAAAGCATTTAAACCGAGTCATAAGGCTTTTCTAAGCATGAGTGACTATAAATGAACTTTTCTTGACAATGGATGGCTTTCGCTCCATGTTTCCTGAGGCAAACAATCAATTACAATATGTTTTAATCAAAAAATGTAAAAAAAAATTCAAATTAAATTCAATAATGGGATTATAAAAGCATTTAAACCGAGTAATAAGGCTTTTCTAGGCATGAGTGACTATAAATGATCTTTTCTTGACAATGGATGGCTTTCGCTCCACGTTTCCCGAGATAAACAATCAATTACAATCTGTTTTAATCAAAAATAAAAAAAAAATTCAAAATAAATTCAATAATGGGATTATAAAAGCATTTAAACCGAGTAATAAGGCTTTTCTAGGCATGAGTGACTATAAATGATCTTTTCTTGACAATGGATGGCTTTTGCTCCACGTTTCCAAAGGCAAAAAATCAATTACAATCTCTTTTAATCAAAAAATGTAAAAACATTTCAAAATAAATTCAATAATGGGATTATAAAAGCATTTAAACCGAGTAATAAGGCTTTTCTAGGCATGAGTGACTATAAATGATCTTTTCTTGACAATGGATGGCTTTCGCTCCACGTTTCCCGAGATAAACAATCAATTACAATCAGTTTTAATCAAAAATGTAAAAAAAATTCAAAATAAATTCAATAATGGGATTATAAAAGCATTTAAACCGAATAATAAGGCTTTTCTAGGCATGAGTGACTATAAATGATCTTTTCTTGACAATGGATGGCTTTCGCTCCACGTTTCCCGAGATAAACAATCAATTACAATCTGTTTTAATCAAAAATGTAAAAAAAGTTCAAAATAAATTCAATAATTGGATTCTAAAAGCATTTAAACCGAGTAATAAGGCTTTTCTAGGCATGAGTGACTATAAATGATCTTTTCCTGACAATGGATGGCTTTCGCTCCACGTTTCCCGAGCCAAACAATCAATTACAATCTGTTTTAATCAAAAAATGTAAAAACAATTCAAAATAAATTCAATAATGGGATTATAAAAGCATTTAAACCGAGTAATAAGGCTTTTCTAGGCATGAGTGACTATAAATGATCTTTTCTTGACAATGGATGGCTTTCGCTCCATGTTTCCCGAGGTAAACAATCAATTACAATCTGTTTTAATGAAAAAATGTAAAAACAATTCAAAATAAATTCAATAATGGGATTCTAAAAGTATTTAAACCGAGTAATAAGGCTTTTCTAGGCACGAGTGACTATAAATGAGCTTTTCTTGACAATAGATGGCTTTCGCTCCATGTTTCCCGAGGTAAACAATCAATTACAATCTGTTTTAATCAAAAAATGTTAAAAAAAATTTAAAATAAATTCAATAATGGGATTATAAAAGCATTTAAACCGAGTAATAAGGCTTTTCTAGGCATGAGTGACTATAAATGATCTTTTCCTGACAATGGATGGCTTTCGCTCCACGTTTCCCGAGGCAAACAATCAATTACAATCTGTTTTAATCAAAAAATGTAAAAACAATTCAAAATAAATTCAATAATGGGATTATAAAAGCGTTTAAACCGAGTAATAAGGCTTTTCTAGGCATTAGTGACTATAAATGATCTTTTCCTGACAATGGATGGCTTTCGCTCCACGTTTCCCGAGCCAAACAATCAATTACAATCTGTTTTAATCAAAAAATGTAAAAACAATTCAAAATAAATTCAATAATGGGATTATAAAAGTATTTAAACCGAGTAATAAGGCTTTTCTAGGCATGAGTGACTATAAATGATCTTTTCCTGACAATGGATGGCTTTCGCTCCACGTTTCCCGAGGCAAACAATCAATTACAATATGTTTTAATAAAAAAATGTAAAAACAATTCAAAATAAATTCAATAATGGGATTATAAAAGTATTTAAACCGAGTAATAAGGCTTTTCTAGGCATGAGTGACTATAAATGATCTTTTCTTGACAATGGATGGCTTTCGCTCCATGTTTCCCGAGGTAAACAATCAATTACAATCTGTTTTAATCAAAAAATGTAAAAAAAAATTCAAAATAAATTCAATAATGGGATTATAAAAGCATTTAAACCGAGTAATAAGGCTTTTCTAGTTATGAGTGACTCTAAATGATCTTTTCTTGACAATGGATGGCTTTTGCTCCACGTTTCCCGAGGCAAACAATCAATTACAATCTGTTTTAATCAAAAAATGTAAAAACATTTCAAAATAAATTCAATAATGGGATTATAAAAGCATTTAAACCGAGTAATAAGGCTTTTCTAGGCATGAGTGACTATAAATGATCTTTTCCTGACAATGGATGGCTTTCGCTCCACGTTTCCCGAGGCAAACAATTAATTACAATCTGTTTTAATCAAAAAATGTAAAAACAATTCAAAATAAATTCAATAATGGGATTATAAAAGCATTTAAACCGAGTAATAAGGCTTTTCTAGGCATGAGTGACTATAAATGATCTTTTCCTGACAATGGATGGCTTTCGCTCCACGTTTCCCGAGGCAAACAATCCATTACAATCTGTTTTAATCAAAAAATGTAAAAACATTTCAAAATAAATTCAATAATGGGATTATAAAAGCATTTAAACCGAGTAATAAGGCTTTTCTAGGCATGAGTGACTATAAATGATCTTTTCCTGACAATGGATGGCTTTCGCTCCACGTTTCCCGAGGCAAACAATCAATTACAATCTGTTTTAATCAAAAAATGTAAAAACAATTCAAAATAAATTCAATAATGGGATTATAAAAGCATTTACACCGAGTAATAAGGCTTTTCTAGGCATGAGTGACTATAAATGATCTTTTCCTGACAATGGATGGCTTTCGCTCCAAGTTTCCCGAGGCAAACAATCAATTACAATCTGTTTTAATCAAAAAATGTAAAAACAATTCAAAATAAATTCAATAATGGGATTATAAAAGTATTTAAACCGAGTAATAAGGCTTTTCTAGGCATGAGTGACTATAAATGAGCTTTTCTTGACAATAGATGGCTTTCGCTCCATGTTTCCCGAGGTAAATAATCAATTACAATCTGTTTTAATCAAAAAATGTTAAAAAAAATTTAAAATAAATTCAATAATGGGATTATAAAAGCATTTAAACCGAGTAATAAGGCTTTTCTAGTTATGAGTGACTATAAATGATCTTTTCTTGACAATGGATGGCTTTTGCTCCACGTTTCCAGAGGCAAACAATCAATTACAATCTCTTTTAATCAAAAAATGTAAAAACATTTCAAAATAAATTCAATAATGGGATTATAAAAGCATTTAAACCGAGTAATAAGGCTTTTCTAGGCATGAGTGACTATAAATGATCTTTTCTTGACAATGGATGGCTTTCGCTCCACGTTTCCCGAGATAAACAATCAATTACAATCTGTTTTAATAAAAAAATGTAAAAAAAATTCAAAATAAATTCAATAATGGGATTATTAAAGCATTTAAATCGAGTCATAAGGCTTTTCTAGGCATGAGTGACTATAAATGATCTTTTCTTGACAATGGATGGCTTTCGCTCCATGTTTCCCGAGGTAAACAATCAATTACAATCTGTTTTAATCAAAAAATATAAAAAAAAATTCAAAATAAATTCAATAATGGGATTATTAAAGCATTTAAATCAAGTAATAAGGCTTTTCTAGTTATGAGTGACTCTAAATGATCTTTTCTTGACAATGGATGGCTTTTGCTCCACGTTTCCCGAGGCAAACAATCAATTACAATCTGTTTTAATCAAAAAATGTAAAAACATTTCAAAAGAAATTCAATAATGGGATTATAAAAGCATTTAAACCGAGTAATAAGGCTTTTCTAGGCATGAGTGACTATAAATGATCTTTTCCTGACAATGGATGGCTTTCGCTCCACGTTTCCCGAGGCAAACAATCAATTACAATCTGTTTTAATCAAAAAATGTAAAAACAATTCAAAATAAATTCAATAATGGGATTATAAAAGCATTTAAACCGAGTAATAAGGCTTTTCTAGGCATGAGTGACTATAAATGATCTTTTCCTGACAATGGATGGCTTTCGCTCCACGTTTCCCGAGGCAAACAATCAATTACAATCTGTTTTAATCAAAAAATGTAAAAACAATTCAAAATAAATTCAATAATGGGATTATAAAAGTATTTCAACCGAGTAATAAGGCTTTTCTAGGCATGAGTGACTATAAATGATCTTTTCTTTACAATGGATGGCTTTTGCTCCATGTTTCCCGAGGTAAACAATCAATTACAATCTGTTTTAATCAAAAAATGTAAAAAAAAAATCAAAATAAATTCAATAATGGGATTATAAAAGCATTAAAACCGAGTAATAAGGCTTTTCTAGTTATGAGTGACTCTAAATGATCTTTTCTTGATAATGGATGGCTTTTGCTCCACGTTTCCCGAGGCAAACAATCAATTACAATCTGTTTTAATCAAAAAATGTAAAAACATTTCAAAATAAATTCAATAATGGGATTATAAAAGCATTTAAACCGAGTAATAAGGCTTTTCTAGGCGTGAGTGACTATAAATGATCTTTTCCTGACAATGGATGGCTTTCGCTCCACGTTTCCCGAGGCAAACAATCAATTACAATCTGTTTTAATCAAAAAATGTAAAAACAATTCAAAATAAATTCAATAATGGGATTATAAAAGCATTTAAACCGAGTAATAAGGCTTTTCTAGGCATGAGTGACTATAAATGATCTTTTCCTGACAATGGATGGCTTTCGCTCCACGTTTCCCGAGGTAAACAATCAATTACAATCTGTTTTAATCAAAAAATGTAAAAACAATTCAAAATAAATTCAATAATGGGATTATAAAAGCATTTAAACCGAGTAATAAGGCTTTTCTAGGCATGAGTGACTATAAATGATCTTTTCTTGACAATGGATGGCTTTCGCTCCACGTTTCCCGAGATAAACAATCAATTACAATCTGTTTTAATAAAAAAATGTAAAAAAAATTCAAAATAAATTCAATAATGGGATTATTAAAGCATTTAAACCGAGTCATAAGGCTTTTCTAGGCATGAGTGACTATAAATGATCTTTTCTTGACAATGGATGGCTTTCGCTCCATGTTTCCCGAGGTAAACAATCAATTACAATCTGTTTTAATCAAAAAATATAAAAAAAAATTCAAAATAAATTCAATAATGGGATTATTAAAGCATTTAAATCAAGTAATAAGGCTTTTCTAGTTATGAGTGACTCTAAATGATCTTTTCTTGACAATGGATGGCTTTTGCTCCACGTTTCCCGAGGCAAACAATCAATTACAATCTGTTTTAATCAAAAAATGTAAAAACATTTCAAAAGAAATTCAATAATGGGATTATAAAAGCATTTAAACCGAGTAATAAGGCTTTTCTAGGCATGAGTGACTATAAATGATCTTTTCCTGACAATGGATGGCTTTCGCTCCACGTTTCCTGAGGCAAACAATCAATTACAATCTGTTTTAATCAAAAAATGTAAAAACAATTCAAAATAAATTCAATAATGGGATTATAAAAGCATTTAAACCGAGTAATAAGGCTTTTCTAGGCATGAGTGACTATAAATGATCTTTTCCTGACAATGGATGGCTTTCGCTCCACGTTTCCCGAGGCAAACAATCAATTACAATCTGTTTTAATCAAAAAATGTAAAAACAATTCAAAATAAATTCAATAATGGGATTATAAAAGTATTTCAACCGAGTAATAAGGCTTTTCTAGGCATGAGTGACTATAAATGATCTTTTCTTTACAATGGATGGCTTTTGCTCCATGTTTCCCGAGGTAAACAATCAATTACAATCTGTTTTAATCAAAAAATGTAAAAAAAAAATCAAAATAAATTCAATAATGGGATTATAAAAGCATTAAAACCGAGTAATAAGGCTTTTCTAGTTATGAGTGACTCTAAATGATCTTTTCTTGATAATGGATGGCTTTTGCTCCACGTTTCCCGAGGCAAACAATCAATTACAATCTGTTTTAATCAAAAAATGTAAAAACATTTCAAAATAAATTCAATAATTGGATTATAAAAGCATTTAAACCGAGTAATAAGGCTTTTCTAGGCATGAGTGACTATAAATGATCTTTTCCTGACAATGGATGGCTTTCGCTTCACGTTTCCCGAGGCAAACAATCAATTACAATCTGTTTTAATCAAAAAATGTAAAAACAATTCAAAATAAATTCAATAATGGGATTATAAAAGCATTTAAACCGAGTAATAAGGCTTTTCTAGGCATGAGTGACTATAAATGATCTTTTCCTGACAATGGATGGCTTTTGCTCCACGTTTCCCGAGGCAAACAATCAATTACAATCTGTTTTAATCAAAAAATGTAAAAACAATTCAAAATAAATTCAATAATGGGATTATAAAAGCATTTAAACCGAGTAATAAGGCTTTTCTAGGCATGAGTGACTATAAATGATCTTTTCTTGACAATGGATGGCTTTCGCTCCACGTTTCCCGAGATAAACAATCAATTACAATCTGTTTTAATCAAAAATGTAAAAAAAGTTCAAAATAAATTCAATAATGGGATTCTAAAAGCATTTAAACCGAGTAATAAGGCTTTTCTAGGCATGAGTGACTATAAATGATATTTTCCTGACAATGGATGGCTTTCGCTCCACGTTTCCCGAGCCAAACAATCAATTACAATCTGTTTTAATCAAAAAATGTAAAAACAATTCAAAATAAATTCAATAATGGGATTATAAAAGCATTTAAACCGAGTAATAAGGCTTTTCTAGGCATGAGTGATTATAAATGATCTTTTCCTGACAATAGATGGCTTTCGCTCCACGTTTCCCGAGGCAAACAATCAATTACAATCTGTTTTAATCAAAAAATGTAAAAACATTTCAAAATAAATTCAATAATGGGATTATAAAAGCATTTAAACCGAGTAATAAGGCTTTTCTAGGCATGAGTGACTATAAATGATCTTTTCCTGACAATGGATGGCTTTCGCTCCACGTTTCCCGAGGCAAGCAATCAATTACAATCTGTTTTAATCAAAAAAAGTAAAAACAATTCAAAATAAATTCAATAATGGGATTATAAAAGCATTTAAACCGAATAATAAGGCTTTTCTAGTTATGAGTGACTCTAAATGATCTTTTCTTGACAATGGATGGCTTTTGCTCCACGTTTCCAGAGGCAAACAATCAATTACAATCTCTTTTAATCAAAAAATGTAAAAACATTTCAAAATAAATTCAATAATGGGATTATAAAAGCATTTAAACCGAGTAATAAGGCTTTTCTAGGCATGAGTGACTATAAATGATCTTTTCTTGACAATGGATGGCTTTCGCTCCACGTTTCCCGAGATAAACAATCAATTACAATCTTTTTAATCAAAAATGTAAAAAAAATTCAAAATAAATTCAATAATGGGATTATAAAAGCATTTAAACCGAGTAAAAAGGCTTTTCTAGGCATGAGTGACTATAAATGATCTTTTCTTGACAATGGATGGCTTTCGCTCCACGTTTCCCGAGATAAACAATCAATTACAATCTGTTTTAATCAAAAATGTAAAAAAAGTTCAAAATAAATTCAATAATGGGATTCTAAAAGCATTTAAACCGAGTAATAAGGCTTTTCTAGGCATGAGTGACTATAAATGATCTTTTCCTGACAATGGATGGCTTTCGCTCCACGTTTCCCGAGCCAAACAATCAATTACAATCTGTTTTAATTAAAAAATGTAAAAACAATTCAAAATAAATTCAATAATGGGATTATAAAAGCATTTAAACCGAGTAATAAGGCTTTTCTAGGCATGAGTGATTATAAATGATCTTTTCCTGACAATAGATGGCTTTCGCACCACGTTTCCCGAGGCAAACAATCAATTACAATCTGTTTTAATCAAAAAATGTAAAAACATTTCAAAATAAATTCAATAATGGGATTATAAAAGCATTTAAACCGAGTAATAAGGCTTTTCTAGGCATGAGTGACTATAAATGATCTTTTCCTGACAATGGATGGCTTTCGCTCCACGTTTCCCGAGGCAAGCAATCAATTACAATCTGTTTTAATCAAAAAAAGTAAAAACAATTCAAAATAAATTCAATAATGGGATTATAAAAGCATTTAAACCGAATAATAAGGCTTTTCTAGTTATGAGTGACTCTAAATGATCTTTTCTTGACAATGGATGGCTTTTGCTCCACGTTTCCAGAGGCAAACAATCAATTACAATCTCTTTTAATCAAAAAATGTAAAAACATTTCAAAATAAATTCAATAATGGGATTATAAAAGCATTTAAACCGAGTAATAAGGCTTTTCTAGGCATGAGTGACTATAAATGAACTTTTCTTGACAATGGATGGCTTTTGCTCCACGTTTCCCGAGGCAAACAATCAATTACAATATGTTTTAATCAAAAAATGTAAAAACAATTCAACATAAATTCAATAATGGGATTATAAAAGTATTTAAACCGAGTAATAAGGCTTTTCTAGGCATGAGTGACTATAAATGATCTTTTCCTGACAATGGATGGCTTTCGCTCCACGTTTCCCGAGGCAAACAATCAATTACAATCTGTTTTAGTCAAAAAATGTAAAAACAATTCAAAATAAATTCAATAATGGGATTATAAAAGCATTTAAACCGAGTAATAAGGCTTTTCTAGGCATGAGTGACTATAAATGATCTTTTCCTGACAATGGATGGCTTTCGCTCCACGTTTCCCGAGGCAAACAATCAATTACAATCTGTTTTAATCAAAAAATATAAAAACAATTCAAAATAAATTCAATAATGGGATTATAAAAGCATTTAAACCGAGTAATAAGGCTTTTCTAGGCATGAGTGACTATAAATGATCTTTTCCTGACAATGGATGGCTTTCGCTTCACGTTTCCCGAGGCAAACAATCAATTACAATCTGTTTTAATCAAAAAATGTAAAAACAATTCAAAATAAATTCAATAATGGGATTATAAAAGCATTTAAACCGAGTAATAAGGCTTTTCTAGGCATGAGTGACTATAAATGATCTTTTCCTGACAATGGATGGCTTTTGCTCCACGTTTCCCGAGGCAAACAATCAATTACAATCTGTTTTAATCAAAAAATGTAAAAACAATTCAAAATAAATTCAATAATGGGATTATAAAAGCATTTAAACCGAGTAATAAGGCTTTTCTAGGCATGAGTGACTATAAATGATCTTTTCTTGACAATGGATGGCTTTCGCTCCACGTTTCCCGAGATAAACAATCAATTACAATCTGTTTTAATCAAAAATGTAAAAAAAGTTCAAAATAAATTCAATAATGGGATTCTAAAAGCATTTAAACCGAGTAATAAGGCTTTTCTAGGCATGAGTGACTATAAATGATCTTTTCCTGACAATGGATGGCTTTCGCTCCACGTTTCCTGAGCCAAACAATCAATTACAATCTGTTTTAATCAAAAAATGTAAAAACAATTCAAAATAAATTCAATAATGGGATTATAAAAGCATTTAAACCGAGTAATAAGGCTTTTCTAGGCATGAGTGATTATAAATGATCTTTTCCTGACAATAGATGGCTTTCGCTCCACGTTTCCCGAGGCAAACAATCAATTACAATCTGTTTTAATCAAAAAATGTAAAAACATTTCAAAATAAATTCAATAATGGGATTATAAAAGCATTTAAACCGAGTAATAAGGCTTTTCTAAGCATGAGTGACTATAAATGATCTTTTCCTGACAATGGATGGCTTTCGCTCCACGTTTCCCGAGGCAAGCAATCAATTACAATCTGTTTTAATCAAAAAAAGTAAAAACAATTCAAAATAAATTCAATAATGGGATTATAAAAGCATTTAAACCGAATAATAAGGCTTTTCTAGTTATGAGTGACTCTAAATGATCTTTTCTTGACAATGGATGGCTTTTGCTCCACGTTTCCAGAGGCAAACAATCAATTACAATCTCTTTTAATCAAAAAATGTAAAAACATTTCAAAATAAATTCAATAATGGGATTATAAAAGCATTTAAACCGAGTAATAAGGCTTTTCTAGGCATGAGTGACTATAAATGATCTTTTCTTGACAATGGATGGCTTTCGCTCCACGTTTCCCGAGATAAACAATCAATTACAATCTTTTTAATCAAAAATGTAAAAAAAATTCAAAATAAATTCAATAATGGGATTATAAAAGCATTTAAACCGAGTAATAAGGCTTTTCTAGGCATGAGTGACTATAAATGATCTTTTCTTGACAATGGATGGCTTTCGCTTCACGTTTCTCGAGGTAAATAATCAATTACATTTTGTTTTAATCAAAAAATGTAAAAAGATTCAAATTAAATTCAATTATGGAATTATAAAAGCATTTAAAGCGAGTATTAAGGATTTTATAGGCATGAGTGACTATAAATGAACTTTTCTTGACAATGGATGGCTTTTGCTCCACGTTTCCCGAGGCAAACAATCAATTACAATATGTTTTAATCAAAAAATGTAAAAACAATTCAACATAAATTCAATAATGGGATTATAAAAGTATTTAAACCGAGTAATAAGGCTTTTCTAGGCATGAGTGACTATAAATGATCTTTTCTTTACAATGGATGGTTTTTGCTCCATGTTTCCCGAGGTAAACAATCAATTACAATTGTTTTAATCAAAAAATGTAAAAAAAAAATCAAAATAAATTCAATAATGGGATTATAAAAGCATTAAAACCGAGTAATAAGGCTTTTCTAGTTATGAGTGACTCTAAATGATCTTTTCTTGATAATGGATGGCTTTTGCTCCACGTTTCCCGAGGCAAACAATCAATTACAATCTGTTTTAATCAAAAAATGTAAAAACATTTCAAAATAAATTCAATAATGGGATTATAAAAACATTTAAACCGAGTAATAAGGCTTTTCTAGGCATGAGTGACTATAAATGATCTTTTCCTGACAATGGATGGCTTTCGCTCCACGTTTCCCGAGGCAAACAATCAATTACAATCTGTTTTAATCAAAAAATGTAAAAACAATTCAAAATAAATTCAATAATGGGATTATAAAAGCATTTAAACCGAGTAATAAGGCTTTTCTAGGCATGAGTGACTATAAATGATCTTTTCCTGACAATGGATGGCTTTCGCTCCACGTTTCCCGAGGCAAACAATCAATTACAATCTATTTTAATCAAAAAATGTAAAAACAATTCAAAATAAATTCAATAATGGGATTATAAAAGTATTTAAACCGAGTAATAAGGCTTTTCTAGGCATGAGTGACTATAAACGATCTTTTCCTGACAATGGATGGCTTTCGCTCCACGTTTCCCGAGCCAAACAATCAATTACAATCTGTTTTAATCAAAAAATGTAAAAACAATTCAAAATAAATTCAATAATGGGATTATAAAAGCATTTAAACCGAGTAATAAGGCTTTTCTAGGCATGAGTGACTATAAATGATCTTTTCCTGACAATGGATGGCTTTCGCTCCACGTTTCCCGAGGCAAACAATCAATTACAATCTGTTTTAATCAAAAAATATAAAAACAATTCAAAATAAATTCAATAATGGGATTATAAAAGTATTTCAACCGAGTAATAAGGCTTTTCTAGGCATGAGTGACTATAAATGATCTTTTCTTGACAATGGATGGCTTTTACTCCATGTTTCCCGAGGTAAACAATCAATTACAATCTGTTTTAATCAAAAAATGTAAAAAAAAATTCAAAATAAATTCAATAATGGGATTATAAAAGCATTAAAACCGAGTAATAAGGCTTTTCTAGTTATGAGTGACTCTAAATGATCTTTTCTTGATAATGGATGGCTTTTGCTCCACGTTTCCCGAGGCAAACAATCAATTACAATCTGTTTTAATCAAAAAATGTAAAAACATTTCAAAATAAATTCAATAATTGGATTATAAAAGCATTTAAACCGAGTAATAAGGCTTTTCTAGGCATGAGTGACTATAAATGATCTTTTCCTGACAATGGATGGCTTTCGCTTCACGTTTCCCGAGGCAAACAATCAATTACAATCTGTTTTAATCAAAAAATGTAAAAACAATTCAAAATAAATTCAATAATGGGATTATAAAAGCATTTAAACCGAGTAATAAGGCTTTTCTAGGCATGAGTGACTATAAATGATCTTTTCCTGACAATGGATGGCTTTTGCTCCACGTTTCCCGAGCCAAACAATCAATTACAATCTGTTTTAATCAAAAAATGTAAAAACAATTCAAAATAAATTCAATAATGGGATTATAAAAGTATTTAAACCGAGTAATAAGGCTTTTCTAGGCATGAGTGACTATAAATGATTTTTTCTTGACAATGGATGGCTTTCGCTCCACGTTTCCCGAGATAAACAATCAATTACAATCTGTTTTAATAAAAAATGTTAAAAAAAATTTAAAATAAATTCAAAAATGGGATTATTAAAGCATTTAAACCAAGTAATAAGGCTTTTCTAGGCATGAGTGACTATAAATGAGCTTTTCTTGACAATAGATGGCTTTCGCTCCATGTTTCCCGAGGTAAACAATCAATTACAATCTGTTTTAATCAAAAAATGTTTAAAAAAATTCAAAATAAATTCAATAATGGGATTATAAAAGCATTTAAACCGAGTAATAAGGCTTTTCTAGTTATGAGTGACTCTAAATGATCTTTTCTCGACAATGGATGGCTTTTGCTCCACGTTTCAAGAGGCAAACAATCAATTACAATCTCTTTTAATCAAAAAATGTAAAAACATTTCAAAATAAATTCAATAATGGGATTATAAAAGCATTTAAACCGAGTAATAAGGCTTTTCTAGGCATGAGTGACTATAAATGATCTTTTCTTCACAATGGATGGCTTTCGCTCCACGTTTCCCGAGATAAAAAATCAATTACAATCTGTTTTAATCAAAATATGTAAAAACAATTCAAAATAAATTCAATAATGGGATTATAAAAGCATTTAAACCGAGTAATAAGGCTTTTCTAGGCATGAGTGACTATAAAGGATCTTTTCTTGACAATAGATGGCTTTCGCTTCACGTTTCTCGAGGTAAATAATCAATTACATTTTGTTTTAATCAAAAAATGTAAAAAGATTCAAATTAAATTCAATTATGGAATTATAAAAGCATTTAAAGCGAGTATTAAGGATTTTATAGGCATGAGTGAGTATAAATGAACTTTTCTTGACAATGGATGGCTTTTGCTCCACGTTTCCCGAGGCAAACAATCGATTACAATCTGTTTTAATAAAAAAATGTAAAAACAATTCAAAATAAATTCAATAATGGGATTATAAAAGCATTTAAACCGAGTAATAAGGCTTTTCTAGGCATGAGTGACTATAAATGATCTTTTCTTGACAATGGATGGCTTTCGCTTCACGTTTCTCGAGGTAAATAATCAATTACATTTTGTTTTAATCAAAAAATGTAAAAAGATTCAAATTAAATTCAATTATGGAATTATAAAAGCATTTAAAGCGAGTATTAAGGATTTTATAGGCATGAGTGACTATAAATGAACTTTTCTTGACAACGGATGGCTTTTGCTCCACGTTTCCCGAGGCAAACAATCAATTACAATCTGTTTTAATCAAAAAATGTAAAAACAATTCAAAATAAATTCAATAATGGGATTATAAAAGCATTTAAACCGAGTAATAAGGCTTTTCTAGGCATGAGTGACTATAAATGATCTTTTCCTGACAATGGATGGCTTTCGCTTCACGTTTCCCGAGGCAAACAATCAATTACAATCTGTTTTAATCAAAAAATGTAAAAACAATTCAAAATAAATTCAATAATGGGATTATAAAAGCATTTAAACCGAGTAATAAGGCTTTTCTAGGCATGAGTGACTATAAATGATCTTTTCTTGACAATGGATGGCTTTCGCTCCACGTTTCCCGAGATAAACAATCAATTACAATCTGTTTTAATCAAAAATGTAAAAAAAGTTCAAAATAAATTCAATAATGGGATTCTAAAAGCATTTAAACCGAGTAATAAGGCTTTTCTAGGCATGAGTGACTATAAATGATCTTTTCCTGACAATGGATGGCTTTCGCTCCACGTTTCCCGAGCCAAACAATCAATTACAATCTGTTTTAATCAAAAAATGTAAAAACAATTCAAAATAAATTCAATAATGGGATTATAAAAGCATTTAAACCGAGTAATAAGGCTTTTCTAGGCATGAGTGATTATAAATGATCTTTTCCTGACAATGGATGGCTTTCGCTCCACGTTTCCCGAGGCAAACAATCAATTACAATCTGTTTTAATCAAAAAATGTAAAAACATTTCAAAATAAATTCAATAATGGGATTATAAAAGCATTTAAACCGAGTAATAAGGCTTTTCTAGGCATGAGTGACTATAAATGATCTTTTCCTGACAATGGATGGCTTTCGCTCCACGTTTCCCGAGGCAAGCAATCAATTACAATCTGTTTTAATTAAAAAAAGTAAAAACAATTCAAAATAAATTCAATAATGGGATTATAAAAGCATTTAAACCGAATAATAAGGCTTTTCTAGTTATGAGTGACTCTAAATGATCTTTTCTTGACAATGGATGGCTTTTGCTCCACGTTTCCAGAGGCAAACAATCAATTACAATCTCTTTTAATCAAAAAATGTAAAAACATTTCAAAATAAATTCAATAATGGGATTATAAAAGCATTTAAACCGAGTAATAAGGCTTTTCTAGGCATGAGTGACTATAAATGATCTTTTCTTGACAATGGATGGCTTTCGCTCCACGTTTCCCGAGATAAACAATCAATTACAATCTTTTTAATCAAAAATGTAAAAAAAATTCAAAATAAATTCAATAATGGGATTATAAAAGCATTTAAACCGAGTAATAAGGCTTTTCTAGGCATGAGTGACTATAAATGATCTTTTCTTGACAATGGATGGCTTTCGCTTCACGTTTCTCGAGGTAAATAATCAATTACATTTTGTTTTAATCAAAAAATGTAAAAAGATTCAAATTAAATTCAATTATGGAATTATAAAAGCATTTAAAGCGAGTATTAAGGATTTTATAGGCATGAGTGACTATAAATGAACTTTTCTTGACAATGGATGGCTTTTGCTCCACGTTTCCCGAGGCAAACAATCAATTACAATATGTTTTAATCAAAAAATGTAAAAACAATTCAACATAAATTCAATAATGGGATTATAAAAGTATTTAAACCGAGTAATAAGGCTTTTCTAGGCATGAGTGACTATAAATGATCTTTTCTTGACAATGGATGGCTTTCGCTCCATGTTTCCCGAGGTAAACAATCAATTACAATCTGTTTTAATCAAAAAATGTAAAAACAATTCAAAATAAATTCAATAATGGGATTATAAAAGTATTTCAACCGAGTAATAAGGCTTTTCTAGGCATGAGTGACTATAAATGATCTTTTCTTTACAATGGATGGTTTTTGCTCCATGTTTCCCGAGGTAAACAATCAATTACAATCTGTTTTAATCAAAAAATGTAAAAAAAAAATCAAAATAAATTCAATAATGGGATTATAAAAGCATTAAAACCGAGTAATAAGGCTTTTCTAGTTATGAGTGACTCTAAATGATCTTTTCTTGATAATGGATGGCTTTTGCTCCACGTTTCCCGAGGCAAACAATCAATTACAATCTGTTTTAATCAAAAAATGTAAAAACATTTCAAAATAAATTCAATAATGGGATTATAAAAGCATTTAAACCGAGTAATAAGGCTTTTCTAGGCATGAGTGACTATAAATGATCTTTTCCTGACAATGGATGGCTTTCGCTCCACCTTTTTCGAGGCAAACAATCAATTACAATCTGTTTTAATCAAAAAATGTAAAAACAATTCAAAATAAATTCAATAATGGGATTATAAAAGCATTTAAACCGAGTAATAAGGCTTTTCTAGGCATGAGTGACTATAAATGATCTTTTCCTGACAATGGATGGCTTTCGCCCCACGTTTCCCGAGGCAAACAATCAATTACAATCTATTTTAATCAAAAAATGTAAAAACAATTCAAAATAAATTCAATAATGGGATTATAAAAGTATTTAAACCGAGTAATAAGGCTTTTCTAGGCATGAGTGACTATAAATGATCTTTTCCTGACAATGGATGGCTTTCGCTCCACGTTTCCCGAGGCAAACAATCAATTACAATCTGTTTTAATCAAAAAATGTAAAAACAATTCAAAATAAATTCAATAATGGGATTATAAAAGCATTTAAACCGAGTAATAAGGCTTTTCTAGGCATGAGTGACTATAAATGATCTTTTCCTGACAATGGATGGCTTTCGCTCCACGTTTCCCGAGGCAAACAATCAATTACAATCTGTTTTAATCAAAAAATATAAAAACAATTCAAAATAAATTCAATAATGGGATTATAAAAGTATTTCAACCGAGTAATAAGGCTTTTCTAGGCATGAGTGACTATAAATGATCTTTTCTTGACAATGGATGGCTTTAACTCCATGTTTCCCGAGGTAAACAATCAATTACAATCTGTTTTAATCAAAAAATGTAAAAAAAAATTCAAAATAAATTCAATAATGGGATTATAAAAGCATTAAAACCGAGTAATAAGGCTTTTCTAGTTATGAGTGACTCTAAATGATCTTTTCTTGATAATGGATGGCTTTTGCTCCACGTTTCCCGAGGCAAACAATCAATTACAATCTGTTTTAATCAAAAAATGTAAAAACATTTCAAAATAAATTCAATAATTGGATTATAAAAGCATTTAAACCGAGTAATAAGGCTTTTCTAGGCATGAGTGACTATAAATGATCTTTTCCTGACAATGGATGGCTTTCGCTTCACGTTTCCCGAGGCAAACAATCAATTACAATCTGTTTTAATCAAAAAATGTAAAAACAATTCAAAATAAATTCAATAATGGGATTATAAAAGCATTTAAACCGAGTAATAAGGCTTTTCTAGGCATGAGTGACTATAAATGATCTTTTCCTGACAATGGATGGCTTTCGCTTCACGTTTCCCGAGGCAAACAATCAATTACAATCTGTTTTAATCAAAAAATGTAAAAACAATTCAAAATAAATTCAATAATGGGATTATAAAAGCATTTAAACCGAGTAATAAGGCTTTTCTAGGCATGAGTGACTATAAATGATTTTTTCTTGACAATGGATGGCTTTCGCTCCACGTTTCCCGAGATAAACAATCAATTACAATCTGTTTTAATAAAAAATGTTAAAAAAAATTTAAAATAAATTCAAAAATGGGATTATTAAAGCATTTAAACCAAGTAATAAGGCTTTTCTAGGCATGAGTGACTATAAATGAGCTTTTCTTGACAATAGATGGCTTTCGCTCCATGTTTCCCGAGGTAAACAATCAATTACAATCTGTTTTAATCAAAAAATGTTTAAAAAAATTCAAAATAAATTCAATAATGGGATTATAAAAGCATTTAAACCGAGTAATAAGGCTTTTCTAGTTATGAGTGACTCTAAATGATCTTTTCTCGACAATGGATGGCTTTTGCTCCACGTTTCCAGAGGCAAACAATCAATTACAATCTCTTTTAATAAAAAAATGTAAAAACATTTCAAAATAAATTCAATAATGGGATTATAAAAGCATTTAAACCGAGTAATAAGGCTTTTCTAGGCATGAGTGACTATAAATGATCTTTTCTTCACAATGGATGGCTTTCGCTCCACGTTTCCCGAGATAAACAATCAATTACAATCTGTTTTAATCAAAATATGTAAAAACAATTCAAAATAAATTCAATAATGGGATTATAAAAGCATTTAAACCGAGTAATAAGGCTTTTCTAGGCATGAGTGACTATAAAGGATCTTTTCTTGACAATAGATGGCTTTCGCTTCACGTTTCTCGAGGTAAATAATCAATTACATTTTGTTTTAATCAAAAAATGTAAAAAGATTCAAATTAAATTCAATTATGGAATTATAAAAGCATTTAAAGCGAGTATTAAGGATTTTATAGGCATGAGTGAGTATAAATGAACTTTTCTTGACAATGGATGGCTTTTGCTCCACGTTTCCCGAGGCAAACAATCGATTACAATCTGTTTTAATAAAAAAATGTAAAAACAATTCAAAATAAATTCAATAATGGGATTATAAAAGCATTTAAACCGAGTAATAAGGCTTTTCTAGGCATGAGTGACTATAAATGATCTTTTCTTGACAATGGATGGCTTTCGCTTCACGTTTCTCGAGGTAAATAATCAATTACATTTTGTTTTAATCAAAAAACGTAAAAAGATTCAAATTAAATTCAATTATGGAATTGTAAAAGCATTTAAAGCGAGTATTAAGGATTTTATAGGCATGAGTGACTATAAATGAACTTTTCTTGACAACGGATGGCTTTTGCTCCACGTTTCCCGAGGCAAACAATCAATTACAATCTGTTTTAATCAAAAAATGTAAAAACAATTCAAAATAAATTCAATAATGGGATTATAAAAGTATTTAAACCGAGTCATAAGGCTTTTCTAAGCATGAGTGACTATAAATGAACTTTTCTTGACAATGGATGGCTTTCGCTCCATGTTTCCTGAGGCAAACAATCAATTACAATATGTTTTAATCAAAAAATGTAAAAAAAAATTCAAATTAAATTCAATAATGGGATTATAAAAGCATTTAAACCGAGTAATAAGGCTTTTCTAGGCATGAGTGACAATAAATGATCTTTTCTTGACAATGGATGGCTTTCGCTCCACGTTTCCCGAGATAAACAATCAATTACAATCTGTTTTAATCAAAAATGTAAAAAAAGTTCAAAATAAATTCAATAATGGGATTCTAAAAGCATTTAAACCGAGTAATAAGGCTTTTCTAGGCATGAGTGACTATAAATGATCTTTTCCTGACAATGGATGGCTTTCGCTCCACGTTTCCCGAGCCAAACAATCAATTACAATCTGTTTTAATCAAAAAATGTAAAAACAATTCAAAATAAATTCAATAATGGGATTATAAAAGCATTTAAACCGAGTAATAAGGCTTTTCTAGGCATGAGTGACTATAAATGATCTTTTCCTGACAATGGATGGCTTTCGCTCCACGTTTCCTGAGGCAAACAATCAATTACAATCTGTTTTAATCAAAAAATGTAAAAACATTTCAAAATAAATTCAATAATGGGATTATAAAAGCATTTAAACCGAGTAATAAGGCTTTTCTAGGCATGAGTGACTATAAATGATCTTTTCCTGACAATGGATGGCTTTCGCTCCACGTTTCCCGAGGCAAGCAATCAATTACAATCTGTTTTAATCAAAAAAAGTAAAAACAATTCAAAATAAATTCAATAATGGGATTATAAAAGCATTTAAACCGAGTAATAAGGCTTTTCTAGGCATGAGTGACTATAAATGATCTTTTCTTGACAATGGATGGCTTTCGCTCCATGTTTCCCGAGGTAAATAATCAATTACATTTTGTTTTAATCAAAAAATGTAAAAAGATTCAAATTAAATTCAATTATGGAATTATAAAAGCATTTAAAGCGAGTATTAAGGATTTTATAGGCATGAGTGACTATAAATGAACTTTTCTTGACAATCGATGGCTTTTGCTCCACGTTTCCCGAGGCAAACAATCAATTACAATATGTTTTAATCAAAAAATGTAAAAACAATTCAACATAAATTCAATAATGGGATTATAAAAGTATTTAAACCGAGTAATAAGGCTTTTCTAGGCATGAGTGACTATAAATGATCTTTTCTTGACAATGGATGGCTTTCGCTCCATGTTTCCCGAGGTAAACAATCAATTACAATCTGTTTTAATCAAAAAATATAAAAAAAAATTCAAAATAAATTCAATAATGGGATTATTAAAGCATTTAAACCGAGTAATAAGGCTTTTCTAGTTATGAGTGACTCTAAATGATCTTTTCTTGACAATGGATGGCTTTTGCTCCACGTTTCCCGAGGCAAACAATCAATTACAATCTGTTTTAATCAAAAAATGTAAAAACATTTCAAAAGAAATTCAATAATGGGATTATAAAAGCATTTAAACCGAGTAATAAGGCTTTTCTAGGCATGAGTGACTATAAATGATCTTTTCCTGACAATGGATGGCTTTCGCTCCACGTTTCCCGAGGCAAACAATCAATTACAATCTGTTTTAATCAAAAAATGTAAAAACAATTCAAAATAAATTCAATAATGGGATTATAAAAGTATTTCAACCGAGTAATAAGGCTTTTCTAGGCATGAGTGACTATAAATGATCTTTTCTTTACAATGGATGGCTTTTGCTCCATGTTTCCCGAGGTAAACAATCAATTACAATCTGTTTTAATCAAAAAATGTAAAAAAAAAATCAAAATAAATTCAATAATGGGATTATAAAAGCATTAAAACCGAGTAATAAGGCTTTTCTAGTTATGAGTGACTCTAAATGATCTTTTCTTGATAATGGATGGCTTTTGCTCCACGTTTCCCGAGGCAAACAATCAATTACAATCTGTTTTAATCAAAAAATGTAAAAACATTTCAAAATAAATTCAATAATGGGATTATAAAAGCATTTAAACCGAGTAATAAGGCTTTTCTAGGCATGAGTGACTATAAATGATCTTTTCCTGACAATGGATGGCTTTCGCTCCACGTTTCTCGAGGCAAACAATCAATTACAATCTGTTTTAATCAAAAAATGTAAAAACATTTCAAAATAAATTCAATAATGGGATTATAAAAGTATTTAAACCGAGTAATAAGGCTTTTGTAGGCATGAGTGACTATAAATGATCTTTTCCTGACAATGGATGGCTTTCGCTCCACGTTTCCCGAGGCAAACAATCAATTACAATCTGTTTTAATCAAAAAATGTAAAAACAATTCAAAATAAATTCAATAATGGGATTATAAAAGCATTTAAACCGAGTAATAAGGCTTTTCTAGGCATGAGTGACTATAAATGATCTTTTCCTGACAATGGATGGCTTTCGCTCCACGTTTCCCGAGGCAAACAATCAATTACAATCTGTTTTAATCAAAAAATGTAAAAACAATTCAAAATAAATTCAATAATGGGATTATAAAAGTATTTAAACCGAGTAATAAGGCTTTTGTAGGCATGAGTGACTATAAATGATCTTTTCCTGACAATGGATGGCTTTCGCTCCACGTTTCCCGAGGCAAACAATCAATTACAATCTGTTTTAATCAAAAAATGTAAAAACAATTCAAAATAAATTCAATAATGGGATTATAAAAGCATTTAAACCCAGTAATAAGGCTTTTCTAGGCATGAGTGACTATAAATGATCTTTTCCTGACAATGGATGGCTTTCGCTCCACGTTTCCCGAGGCAAACAATCAATTACAATCTGTTTTAATCAAAAAATATAAAAACAATTCAAAATAAATTCAATAATGGGATTATAAAAGTATTTCAACCGAGTAATAAGGCTTTTCTAGGCATGAGTGACTATAAATGATCTTTTCTTGACAATGGATGGCTTTTACTCCATGTTTCCCGAGGTAAACAATCAATTACAATCTGTTTTGATCAAAAAATGTAAAAAAAAATTCAAAATAAATTCAATAATGGGATTATAAAAGCATTAAAACCGAGTAATAAGGCTTTTCTAGTTATGAGTGACTCTAAATGATCTTTTCTTGATAATGGATGGCTTTTGCTCCACGTTTCCCGAGGCAAACAATCAATTACAATCTGTTTTAATCAAAAAATGTAAAAAACATTTCAAAATAAATTCAATAATTGGATTATAAAAGCATTTAAACCGAGTAATAAGGCTTTTCTAGGCATGAGTGACTATAAATGATCTTTTCCTGACAATGGATGGCTTTCGCTTCACGTTTCCCGAGGCAAACAATCAATTACAATCTGTTTTAATCAAAAAATGTAAAAATAATTCAAAATAAATTCAATAATGGGATTATAAAAGCATTTAAACCGAGTAATAAGGCTTTTCTAGGCATGAGTGACTATAAATGATCTTTTCCTGACAATGGATGGCTTTTGCTCCACGTTTCCCGAGCCAAACAATCAATTACAATATGTTTTAATCAAAAAATGTAAAAACAATTCAAAATAAATTCAATAATGGGATTATAAAAGTATTTAAACCGAGTAATAAGGCTTTTCTAGGCATGATTGACTATAAATGATTTTTTCTTGACAATGGATGGCTTTCGCTCCACGTTTCCCGAGATAAACAATCAATTACAATCTGTTTTAATAAAAAATGTTAAAAAAAATTTAAAATAAATTGAAAAATGGGATTATTAAAGCATTTAAACCAAGTAATAAGGCTTTTCTAGGCATGAGTGACTATAAATGAGCTTTTCTTGACAATAGATGGCTTTCGCTCCATGTTTCCCGAGGTAAACAATCAATTACAATCTGTTTTAATCAAAAAATGTTTAAAAAAATTCAAAATAAATTCAATAATGGGATTATAAAAGCATTTAAACCGAGTAATAAGGCTTTTCTAGTTATTAGTGACTCTAAATGATCTTTTCTCGACAATGGATGGCTTTTGCTCCACGTTTCCAGAGGCAAACAATCAATTACAATCTCTTTTAATAAAAAAATGTAAAAACATTTCAAAATAAATTCAATAATGGGATTATAAAAGCATTTAAACCGAGTAATAAGGCTTTTCTAGGCATGAGTGACTATAAATGATCTTTTCTTCACAATGGATGGCTTTCGCTCCACGTTTCCCGAGATAAACAATCAATTACAATCTGTTTTAATCAAAATATGTAAAAACAATTCAAAATAAATTCAATAATGGGATTATAAAAGCATTTAAACCGAGTAATAAGGCTTTTCTAGGCATGAGTGACTATAAAGGATCTTTTCTTGACAATAGATGGCTTTCGCTTCACGTTTCTCGAGGTAAATAATCAATTACATTTTGTTTTAATCAAAAAATGTAAAAAGATTCAAATTAAATTCAATTATGGAATTATAAAAGCATTTAAAGCGAGTATTAAGGATTTTATAGGCATGAGTGAGTATAAATGAACTTTTCTTGACAATGGATGGCTTTTGCTCCACGTTTCCCGAGGCAAACAATCGATTACAATCTGTTTTAATAAAAAAATGTAAAAACAATTCAAAATAAATTCAATAACGGGATTATAAAAGCATTTAAACCGAGTAATAAGGCTTTTCTAGGCATGAGTGACTATAAATGATCTTTTCTTGACAATGGATGGCTTTCGCTTCACGTTTCTCGAGGTAAATAATCAATTACATTTTGTTTTAATCAAAAAACGTAAAAAGATTCAAATTAAATTCAATTATGGAATTATAAAAGCATTTAAAGCGAGTATTAAGGATTTTATAGGCATGAGTGACTATAAATGAACTTTTCTTGACAACGGATGGCTTTTGCTCCACGTTTCCCGAGGCAAACAATCAATTACAATCTGTTTTAATCAAAAAATGTAAAAACAATTCAAAATAAATTCAATAATGGGATTATAAAAGTATTTCAACCGAGTCATAAGGCTTTTCTAAGCATGAGTGACTATAAATGAACTTTTCTTGACAATGGATGGCTTTCGCTCCATGTTTCCTGAGGCAAACAATCAATTACAATATGTTTTAATCAAAAAATGTAAAAAAAAATCAAATTAAATTCAATAATGGGATTATAAAAGCATTTAAACCGAGTAATAAGGTTTTTCTAGGCATGAGTTACTATAAATGATCTTTTCTTGACAATGGATGGCTTTCGCTCCACGTTTCCCGAGATAAACAATCAATTACAATCTGTTTTAATCAAAAATGTAAAAAAAGTTCAAAATAAATTCAATAATGGGATTCTAAAAGCATTTAAACCGAGTAATAAGGCTTTTCTAGGCATGAGTGACTATAAATGATCTTTTCCTGACAATGGATGGCTTTCGCTCCACGTTTCCCGAGCCAAACAATCAATTACAATCTGTTTTAATCAAAAAATGTAAAAACAATTCAAAATAAATTCAATAATGGGATTATAAAAGCATTTAAACCGAGTAATAAGGCTTTTCTAGGCATGAGTGACTATAAATGATCTTTTCCTGACAATGGATGGCTTTCGCTCCACGTTTCCCGAGGCAAACAATCAATTACAATCTGTTTTAATCAAAAAATGTAAAAACATTTCAAAATAAATTCAATAATGGGATTATAAAAGCATTTAAACCGAGTAATAAGGCTTTTCTAGGCATGAGTGACTATAAATGATCTTTTCCTGACAATGGATGGCTTTCGCTCCACGTTTCCTGAGGCAAACAATCAATTACAATCTGTTTTAATCAAAAAATGTAAAAACAATTCAAAATAAATTCAATAATGGGATTATAAAAGTATTTAAACCGAGTAATAAGGCTTTTCTAGGCATGAGTGACTATAAATGATCTTTTCTTCACAATGGATGGCTTTCGCTCCACGTTTCCCGAGATAAACAATCAATTACAATCTTTTTAATCAAAAATGTAAAAAAAATTCAAAATAAATTCAATAATGGGATTATAAAAGCATTTAAACAGAGTAATAAGGCTTTTCTAGGCATGAGTGACTATAAATGATCTTTTCTTGACAATGGATGGCTTTCGCTTCACGTTTCTCGAGGTAAATAATCAATTACATTTTGTTTTAATCAAAAAATGTAAAAAGATTCAAATTAAATTCAATTATGGAATTATAAAAGCATTTAAAGCGAGTATTAAGGATTTTATAGGCATGAGTGACTATAAATGAACTTTTCTTGACAATCGATGGCTTTTGCTCCACGTTTCCCGAGGCAAACAATCAATTACAATATGTTTTAATCAAAAAATGTAAAAACAATTCAACATAAATTCAATAATGGGATTATAAAAGTATTTAAACCGAGTAATAAGGCTTTTCTAGGCATGAGTGACTATAAATGATCTTTTCTTGACAATGGATGGCTTTCGCTCCATGTTTCCCGAGGTAAACAATCAATTACAATCTGTTTTAATCAAAAAATGTAAAAAAAAATTCAAAATAAATTCAATAATGGGATTATTAAAGCATTTAAATCAAGTAATAAGGCTTTTCTAGTTATGAGTGACTCTAAATGATCTTTTCTTGACAATGGATGGCTTTTGCTCCACGTTTCCCGAGGCAAACAATCAATTACAATCTGTTTTAATCAAAAAATGTAAAAACATTTCAAAAGAAATTCAATAATGGGATTATAAAAGCATTTAAACCGAGTAATAAGGCTTTTCTAGGCATGAGTGACTATAAATGATCTTTTCTTGACAATGGATGGCTTTCGCTTCACGTTTCTCGAGGTAAATAATCAATTACATTTTGTTTTAATCAAAAAATGTAAAAAGATTCAAATTAAATTCAATTATGGAATTATAAAAGCATTTAAAGCGAGTATTAAGGATTTTATAGGCATGAGTGACTATAAATGAACTTTTCTTGACAATCGATGGCTTTTGCTCCACGTTTCCCGAGGCAAACAATCAATTACAATATGTTTTAATCAAAAAATGTAAAAACAATTCAACATAAATTCAATAATGGGATTATAAAAGTATTTAAACCGAGTAATAAGGCTTTTCTAGGCATGAGTGACTATAAATGATCTTTTCTTGACAATGGATGGCTTTCGCTCCATGTTTCCCGAGGTAAACAATCAATTACAATCTGTTTTAATCAAAAAATGTAAAAAAAAATTCAAAATAAATTCAATAATGGGATTATTAAAGCATTTAAATCAAGTAATAAGGCTTTTCTAGTTATGAGTGACTCTAAATGATCTTTTCTTGACAATGGATGGCTTTTGCTCCACGTTTCCCGAGGCAAACAATCAATTACAATCTGTTTTAATCAAAAAATGTAAAAACATTTCAAAAGAAATTCAATAATGGGATTATAAAAGCATTTAAACCGAGTAATAAGGCTTTTCTAGGCATGAGTGACTATAAATGATCTTTTCCTGACAATGGATGGCTTTCGCTCCACGTTTCCCGAGGCAAACAATCAATTACAATCTGTTTTAATCAAAAAATGTAAAAACAATTCAAAATAAATTCAATAATGGGATTATAAAAGCATTTAAACCGAGTAATAAGGCTTTTCTAGGCATGAGTGACTATAAATGATCTTTTCCTGACAATGGATGGCTTTCGCTCCACGTTTCCCGAGGCAAACAATCAATTACAATCTGTTTTAATCAAAAAATGTAAAAACAATTCAAAATAAATTCAATAATGGGATTATAAAAGTATTTGAACCGAGTAATAAGGCTTTTCTAGGCATGAGTGACTATAAATGATCTTTTCTTTACAATGGATGGCTTTTGCTCCATGTTTCCCGAGGTAAACAATCAATTACAATCTGTTTTAATCAAAAAATGTAAAAAAAAAATCAAAATAAATTCAATAATGGGATTATAAAAGCATTAAAACCGAGTAATAAGGCTTTTCTAGTTATGAGTGACTCTAAATGATCTTTTCTTGATAATGGATGGCTTTTGCTCCACGTTTCCCGAGGCAAACAATCAATTACAATCTGTTTTAATCAAAAAATGTAAAAACATTTCAAAATAAATTCAATAATGGGATTATAAAAGCATTTAAACCGAGTAATAAGGCTTTTCTAGGCATGAGTGACTATAAATGATCTTTTCCTGACAATGGATGGCTTTCGCTCCACGTTTCCCGAGGCAAACAATCAATTACAATCTGTTTTAATCAAAAAATGTAAAAACAATTCAAAATAAATTTAATAATGGGATTATAAAAGCATTTAAACCGAGTAATAAGGCTTTTCTAGGCATGAGTGACTATAAATGATCTTTTCCTGACAATGGATGGCTTTCGCTCCACGTTTCCCGAGGCAAACAATCAATTACAATCTGTTTTAATCAAAAAATGTAAAAACAATTCAAAATAAATTCAATAATGGGATTATAAAAGTATTTAAACCGAGTAATAAGGCTTTTCTAGGCATGAGTGACTATAAATGATCTTTTCCTGACAATGGATGGCTTTCGCTCCACGTTTCCCGAGGCAAACAATCAATTACAATCTGTTTTAATCAAAAAATGTAAAAACAATTCAAAATAAATTCAATAATGGGATTATAAAAGCATTTAAACCGAGTAATAAGGCTTTTCTAGGCATGAGTGACTATAAATGATCTTTTCCTGACAATGGATGGCTTTCGCTCCACGTTTCCCGAGGCAAACAATCAATTACAATCTGTTTTAATCAAAAAATATAAAAACAATTCAAAATAAATTCAATAATGGGATTATAAAAGTATTTCAACCGAGTAATAAGGCTTTTCTAGGCATGAGTGACTATAAATGATCTTTTCTTGACAATGGATGGCTTTTACTCCATGTTTCCCGAGGTAAACAATCAAGTACAATCTGTTTTAATCAAAAAATGTAAAAAAAAATTCAAAATAAATTCAATAATGGGATTATAAAAGCATTAAAACCGAGCAATAAGGCTTTTCTAGTTATGAGTGACTCTAAATGATCTTTTCTTGATAATGGATGGCTTTTGCTCCACGTTTCCCGAGGCAAACAATCAATTACAATCTGTTTTAATCAAAAAATGTAAAAACATTTCAAAATAAATTCAATAATTGGATTATAAAAGCATTTAAACCGAGTAATAAGGCTTTTCTAGGCATGAGTGACTATAAATGATCTTTTCCTGACAATGGATGGCTTTCGCTTCACGTTTCCCGAGGCAAACAATCAATTACAATCTGTTTTAATCAAAAAATGTAAAAACAATTCAAAATAAATTCAATAATGGGATTATAAAAGCATTTAAACCGAGTAATAAGGCTTTTCTAGGCATGAGTGACTATAAATGATCTTTTCCTGACAATGGATGGCTTTTGCTCCACGTTTCCCGAGCCAAACAATCAATTACAATCTGTTTTAATCAAAAAATGTAAAAACAATTCAAAATAAATTCAATAATGGGATTATAAAAGTATTTAAACCGAGTAATAAGGCTTTTCTAGGCATGAGTGACTATAAATGATTTTTTCTTGACAATGGATGGCTTTCGCTCCACGTTTCCCGAGATAAACAATCAATTACAATCTGTTTTAATAAAAAATGTTAAAAAAAATTTAAAATAAATTCAAAAATGGGATTATTAAAGCATTTAAACCAAGTAATAAGGCTTTTCTAGGCATGAGTGACTATAAATGAGCTTTTCTTGGCAATAGATGGCTTTCGCTCCATGTTTCCCGAGGTAAACAATCAATTACAATATGTTTTAATCAAAAAATGTTTAAAAAAATTCAAAATAAATTCAATAATGGGATTATAAAAGCATTTAAACCGAGTAATAAGGCTTTTCTAGTTATGAGTGACTCTAAATGATCTTTTCTCGACAATGGATGGCTTTTGCTCCACGTTTCCAGAGGCAAACAATCAATTACAATCTCTTTTAATCAAAAAATGTAAAAACATTTCAAAATAAATTCAATAATGGGATTATAAAAGCATTTAAACCGAGTAATAAGGCTTTTCTAGGCATGAGTGACTATAAATGATCTTTTCTTCACAATGGATGGCTTTCGCTCCACGTTTCCTGAGATAAACAATCAATTACAATCTGTTTTAATCAAAATATGTAAAAACAATTCAAAATAAATTCAATAATGGGATTATAAAAGCATTTAAACCGAGTAATAAGGCTTTTCTAGGCATGAGTGACTATAAATGATCTTTTCTTGACAATAGATGGCTTTCGCTTCACGTTTCTCGAGGTAAATAATCAATTACATTTTGTTTTAATCAAAAAATGTAAAAAGATTCAAATTAAATTCAATTATGGAATTATAAAAGCATTTAAAGCGAGTATTAAGGATTTTATAGGCATGAGTGAGTATAAATGAACTTTTCTTGACAATGGATGGCTTTTGCTCCACGTTTCCCGAGGCAAACAATCGATTACAATCTGTTTTAATAAAAAAATGTAAAAACAATTCAAAATAAATTCAATAATGGGATTATAAAAGCATTTAAACCGAGTAATAAGGCTTTTTTAGGCATGAGTGACTATAAATGATCTTTTCTTGACAATGGGTGGCTTTCGCTTCACGTTTCTCGAGGTAAATAATCAATTACATTTTGTTTTAATCAAAAAACGTAAAAAGATTCAAATTAAATTCAATTATGGAATTATAAAAGCATTTAAAGCGAGTATTAAGGATTTTATAGGCATGAGTGACTATAAATGAACTTTTCTTGACAACGGATGGCTTTTGCTCCACGTTTCCCGAGGCAAACAATCAATTACAATCTGTTTTAATCAAAAAATGTAAAAACAATTCAAAATAAATTCAATAATGGGATTATAAAAGTATTTAAACCGAGTAATAAGGCTTTTCTAGGCATGAGTGACTATAAATGATCTTTTCTTGACAATGGATGGCTTTCGCTCCACGTTTCCCGAGATAAACAATCAATTACAATCTGTTTTAATCAAAAATGTTAAAAAAAATTCAAAATAAATTCAAAAATGGGATTATTAAAGCATTTAAACTAAGTAATAAGGCTTTTCTAGGCATGAGTGACTATAAATGAGCTTTTCTTGACAATAGATGGCTTTCGCTCCATGTTTCCCGAGGTAAACAATCAATTACAATCTGTTTTAATCAAAAAATATTAAAGAGAATTCAAAATAAATTCAATAATGGGATTATAAAAGCATTTAAACCGAGTAATAAGGCTTTTCTAGTTATGAGTGACTCTAAATGATCTTTTCTTGACAATGGATGGCTTTTGCTCCACGTTTCCAGAGGCAAACAATCAATTACAATCTCTTTTAATCAAAAAATGTAAAAACATTTCAAAATAAATTCAATAATGGGATTATAAAAGCATTTAAACCGAGTAATAAGGCTTTTCTAGGCATGAGTGACTATAAATGATCTTTTCTTCACAATGGATGGCTTTTGCTCCACGTTTCCCGAGATAAACAATCAATTACAATCTGTTTTAATCAAAATATGTAAAAACAATTCAAAATAAATTCAATAATGGGATTATAAAAGCATTTAAACAAAGTAATAAGGCTTTTCTAGGCATGAGTGACTATAAATGATCTTTTCTTGACAATGGATGGCTTTCGCTCCACGTTTCCCGAGATAAACAATCAATTACAATCTGTTTTAATCAAAAATGTTAAAAAAAATTCAAAATAAATTCAAAAATGGGATTATTAAAGCATTTAAACCAAGTAATAAGGCTTTTCTAGGCATGAGTGACTATAAATGAGCTTTTCTTGACAATAGATGGCTTTCGCTCCATGTTTCCCGAGGTAAACAATCAATTACAATCTGTTTTAATCAAAAAATGTTAAAAAAAATTCAAAATAAATTCAATAATGGGATTATAAAAGCATTTAAACCGAGTAATAAGGCTTTTCTAGTTATGAGTGACTCTAAATGATCTTTTCTTGACAATGGATGGCTTTTGCTCCACGTTTCCAGAGGCAAACAATCAATTACAATCTCTTTTAATCAAAAAATGTAAAAACAATTCAAAATAAATTCAATAATGGGATTATAAAAGCATTTAAACCGAGTAATAAGGCTTTTCTAGGCATGAGTGACTATAAATGATCTTTTCCTGACAATGGATGGCTTTCGCTCCACGTTTCCCGAGGCAAACAATCAATTACAATCTGTTTTAATCAAAAAATATAAAAACAATTCAAAATAAATTCAATAATGGGATTATAAAAGTATTTCAACCGAGTAATAAGGCTTTTCTAGGCATGAGTGACTATAAATGATCTTTTCTTGACAATGGATGGCTTTTACTCCATGTTTCCCGAGGTAAACAATCAAGTACAATCTGTTTTAATCAAAAAATGTAAAAAAAAATTCAAAATAAATTCAATAATGGGATTATAAAAGCATTAAAACCGAGCAATAAGGCTTTTCTAGTTATGAGTGACTCTAAATGATCTTTTCTTGATAATGGATGGCTTTTGCTCCACGTTTCCCGAGGCAAACAATCAATTACAATCTGTTTTAATCAAAAAATGTAAAAACATTTCAAAATAAATTCAATAATTGGATTATAAAAGCATTTAAACCGAGTAATAAGGCTTTTCTAGGCATGAGTGACTATAAATGATCTTTTCCTGACAATGGATGGCTTTCGCTTCACGTTTCCCGAGGCAAACAATCAATTACAATCTGTTTTAATCAAAAAATGTAAAAACAATTCAAAATAAATTCAATAATGGGATTATAAAAGCATTTAAACCGAGTAATAAGGCTTTTCTAGGCATGAGTGACTATAAATGATCTTTTCCTGACAATGGATGGCTTTTGCTCCACGTTTCCCGAGCCAAACAATCAATTACAATCTGTTTTAATCAAAAAATGTAAAAACAATTCAAAATAAATTCAATAATGGGATTATAAAAGTATTTAAACCGAGTAATAAGGCTTTTCTAGGCATGAGTGACTATAAATGATTTTTTCTTGACAATGGATGGCTTTCGCTCCACGTTTCCCGAGATAAACAATCAATTACAATCTGTTTTAATAAAAAATGTTAAAAAAAATTTAAAATAAATTCAAAAATGGGATTATTAAAGCATTTAAACCAAGTAATAAGGCTTTTCTAGGCATGAGTGACTATAAATGAGCTTTTCTTGGCAATAGATGGCTTTCGCTCCATGTTTCCCGAGGTAAACAATCAATTACAATCTGTTTTAATCAAAAAATGTTTAAAAAAATTCAAAAAAAATTCAATAATGGGATTATAAAAGCATTTAAACCGAGTAATAAGGCTTTTCTAGTTATGAGTGACTCTAAATGATCTTTTCTCGACAATGGATGGCTTTTGCTCCACGTTTCCAGAGGCAAACAATCAATTACAATCTCTTTTAATCAAAAAATGTAAAAACATTTCAAAATAAATTCAATAATGGGATTATAAAAGCATTTAAACCGAGTAATAAGGCTTTTCTAGGCATGAGTGACTATAAATGATCTTTTCTTCACAATGGATGGCTTTCGCTCCACGTTTCCTGAGATAAACAATCAATTACAATCTGTTTTAATCAAAATATGTAAAAACAATTCAAAATAAATTCAATAATGGGATTATAAAAGCATTTAAACCGAGTAATAAGGCTTTTCTAGGCATGAGTGACTATAAATGATCTTTTCTTGACAATAGATGGCTTTCGCTTCACGTTTCTCGAGGTAAATAATCAATTACATTTTGTTTTAATCAAAAAATGTAAAAAGATTCAAATTAAATTCAATTATGGAATTATAAAAGCATTTAAAGCGAGTATTAAGGATTTTATAGGCATGAGTGAGTATAAATGAACTTTTCTTGACAATGGATGGCTTTTGCTCCACGTTTCCCGAGGCAAACAATCGATTACAATCTGTTTTAATAAAAAAATGTAAAAACAATTCAAAATAAATTCAATAATGGGATTATAAAAGCATTTAAACCGAGTAATAAGGCTTTTCTAGGCATGAGTGACTATAAATGATCTTTTCTTGACAATGGGTGGCTTTCGCTTCACGTTTCTCGAGGTAAATAATCAATTACATTTTGTTTTAATCAAAAAACGTAAAAAGATTCAAATTAAATTCAATTATGGAATTATAAAAGCATTTAAAGCGAGTATTAAGGATTTTATAGGCATGAGTGACTATAAATGAACTTTTCTTGACAACGGATGGCTTTTGCTCCACGTTTCCCGAGGCAAACAATCAATTACAATCTGTTTTAATCAAAAAATGTAAAAACAATTCAAAATAAATTCAATAATGGGATTATAAAAGTATTTAAACCGAGTAATAAGGCTTTTCTAGGCATGAGTGACTATAAATGATCTTTTCTTGACAATGGATGGCTTTCGCTCCACGTTTCCCGAGATAAACAATCAATTACAATCTGTTTTAATCAAAAATGTTAAAAAAAATTCAAAATAAATTCAAAAATGGGATTATTAAAGCATTTAAACCAAGTAATAAGGCTTTTCTAGGCATGAGTGACTATAAATGAGCTTTTCTTGACAATAGATGGCTTTCGCTCCATGTTTCCCGAGGTAAACAATCAATTACAATCTGTTTTAATCAAAAAATGTTAAAAAGAATTCAAAATAAATTCAATAATGGGATTATAAAAGCATTTAAACCGAGTAATAAGGCTTTTCTAGTTATGAGTGACTCTAAATGATCTTTTCTTGACAATGGATGGCTTTTGCTCCACGTTTCCAGAGGCAAACAATCAATTACAATCTCTTTTAATCAAAAAATGTAAAAACATTTCAAAATAAATTCAATAATGGGATTATAAAAGCATTTAAACCGAGTAATAAGGCTTTTCTAGGCATGAGTGACTATAAATGATCTTTTCTTCACAATGGATGGCTTTCGCTCCACGTTTCCCGAGATAAACAATCAATTACAATCTGTTTTAATCAAAATATGTAAAAACAATTCAAAATAAATTCAATAATGGGATTATAAAAGCATTTAAACAGAGTAATAAGGCTTTTCTAGGCATGAGTGACTATAAATGATCTTTTCTTGACAATGGATGGCTTTCGCTCCACGTTTCCCGAGATAAACAATCAATTACAATCTGTTTTAATCAAAAATGTTAAAAAAAATTCAAAATAAATTCAAAAATGGGATTATTAAAGCATTTAAACCAAGTAATAAGGCTTTTCTAGGCATGAGTGACTATAAATGAGCTTTTCTTGACAATAGATGGCTTTCGCTCCATGTTTCCCGAGGTAAACAATCAATTACAATCTGTTTTAATCAAAAAATGTTAAAAAAAATTCAAAATAAATTCAATAATGGGATTATAAAAGCATTTAAACCGAGTAATAAGGCTTTTCTAGTTATGAGTGACTCTAAATGATCTTTTCTTGACAATGGATGGCTTTTGCTCCACGTTTCCAGAGGCAAACAATCAATTACAATCTCTTTTAATCAAAAAATGTAAAAACATTTCAAAATAAATTCAATAATGGGATTATAAAAGCATTTAAACCGAGTAATAAGGCTTTTCTAGGCATGAGTGACTATAAATGATCTTTTCTTCACAATGGATGGCTTTCGCTCCACGTTTCCCGAGATAAACAATCAATTACAATCTGTTTTAATCAAAATATGTAAAAACAATTCAAAATAAATTCAATAATGGGATTATAAAAGCATTTAAACCGAGTAATAAGGCTTTTCTAGGCATGAGTGACTATAAATGATCTTTTCTTGACAATAGATGGCTTTCGCTTCACGTTTCTCGAGGTAAATAATCAATTACATTTTGTTTTATTCAAAAAATGTAAAAAGATTCAAATTAAATTCAATTATGGAATTATAAAAGCATTTAAAGCGAGTATTAAGGATTTTATAGGCATGAGTGAGTATAAATGATCTTTTCCTGACAATGGATGGCTTTTGCTCCACGTTTCCCGAGGCAAACAATCAATTACAATCTGTTTTAATCAAAAAATGTAAAAACAATTCAAAATAAATTCAATAATGGGATTATAAAAGCATTTAAACCGAGTAATAAGGCTTTTCTAGGCATGAGTGACTATAAATGATCTTTTCCTGACAATGGATGGCTTTCGCTTCACGTTTCTCGAGGTAAATAATCAATTACAATCTGTTTTAATCAAAAAATGTAAAAACAATTCAAAATAAATTCAATAATGGGATTATAAAAGCATTTAAACCGAGTAATAAGGCTTTTCTAGGCATGAGTGACTATAAATGATCTTTTCCTGACAATGGATGGCTTTCGCTCCACGTTTCCCGAGGCAAACAATCAATTACAATCTGTTTTAATCAAAAAATGTAAAAACAATTCAAAATAAAGTCAATAATGGGATTATAAAAGCATTTAAACCGAGTAATAAGGCTTTTCTAGGCATGAGTGACTATAAATGATCTTTTCTTTACAATGGATGGCTTTTGCTCCATGTTTCCCGAGGTAAACAATCAATTACAATCTGTTTTAATCAAAAAATGTAAAAAAAAATTCAAAATAAATTCAATAATGGGATTATAAAAGCATTAAAACCGAGTAATAAGGCTTTTCTAGTTATGAGTGACTCTAAATGATCTTTTCTTGATAATGGATGGCTTTTGCTCCACGTTTCCCGAGGTAAACAATCAATTACAATCTGTTTTAATCAAAAAATGTAAAAACATTTCAAAATAAATTCAATAATTGGATTATAAAAGCATTTAAACCGAGTAATAAGGCTTTTCTAGGCATGAGTGACTATAAATGATCTTTTCTTGACAATAGATGGCTTTCGCTTCATGTTTCTCGAGGTAAATAATCAATTACATTTTGTTTTAATCAAAAAATGTAAAAAGATTCAAATTAAATTCAATTATGGAATTATAAAAGCATTTAAAGCGAGTATTAAGGATTTTATAGGCATGAGTGAGTATAAATGAACTTTTCTTGACAATGGATGGCTTTTGCTCCACGTTTCCCGAGGCAAACAATCGATTACAATCTGTTTTAATAAAAAAATGTAAAAACAATTCAAAATAAATTCAATAATGGGATTATAAAAGCATTTAAACCGAGTAATAAGGCTTTTCTAGGCATGAGCGACTATAAATGATCTTTTCTTGACAATGGATGGTTTTCGCTTCACGTTTCTCGAGGTAAATAATCAATTACATTTTGTTTTAATCAAAAAATATAAAAAGATTCAAATTAAATTCAATTATGGAATTATAAAAGCATTTAAAGCGAGTATTAAGGATTTTATAGGCATGAGTGAGTATAAATGAACTTTTCTTGACAATGAATGGCTTTTGCTCCACGTTTCCCGAGGCAAACAATCGATTACAATCTGTTTTAATAAAAAAATGTAAAAACAATTCAAAATAAATTCAATAATGGGATTATAAAAGCATTTAAACCCGAGTAATAAGGCTTTTCTAGGCATGAGTGACTATAAATGATCTTTTCTTGACAATGGATGGCTTTCGCTTCACGTTTCTCGAGGTAAATAATCAATTACATTTTGTTTTAATCAAAAAACGTAAAAAGATTCAAATCAAATTCAATTATGGAATTATAAAAGCATTTAAAGCGAGTATTAAGGATTTTATAGGCATGAGTGACTATAAATGAACTTTTCTTGACAACGGATGGCTTTTGCTCCACGTTTCCCGAGGCAAACAATCAATTACAATCTGTTTTAATCAAAAAATGTAAAAACAATTCAAAATAAATTCAATAATGGGATTATAAAAGTATTTAAACCGAGTAATAAGGCTTTTCTAGGCATGAGTGACTATAAATGATCTTTTCTTGACAATGGATGGCTTTCGCTCCACGTTTCCCGAGATAAACAATCAATTACAATCTGTTTTAATCAAAAATGATAAAAAAAATTCAAAATAAATTCAAAAATGGGATTATTAAAGCATTTAAACCAAGTAATAAGGCTTTTCTAGGCATGAGTGACTATAAATGAGCTTTTCTTGACAATAGATGGCTTTCGCTCCATGTTTCCCGAGGTAAACAATCAATTACAATCTGTTTTAATCAAAAAATGTTAAAAAAAATTCAAAATAAATTCAATAATGGGATTATAAAAGCATTTAAACCGAGTAATAAGGCTTTTCTAGTTATGAGTGACTCTAAATGATCTTTTCTTGACAATGGATGGCTTTTGCTCCACGTTTCCAGAGGCAAACAATCAATTACAATCTCTTTTAATCAAAAAATGTAAAAACATTTCAAAATAAATTCAATAATGGGATTATAAAAGCATTTAAACCGAGTAATAAGGCTTTTCTAGGCATGAGTGACTATAAATGATCTTTTCTTCACAATGGATGGCTTTCGCTCCACGTTTCCCGAGATAAACAATCAATTACAATCTGTTTTAATCAAAATATGTAAAAACAATTCAAAATAAATTCAATAATGGGATTATAAAAGCATTTAAACCGAGTAATAAGGCTTTTCTAGGCATGAGTGACTATAAATGATCTTTTCTTGACAATAGATGGCTTTCGCTTCACGTTTCTCGAGGTAAATAATCAATTACATTTTGTTTTAATCAAAAAATGTAAAAAGATTCAAATTAAATTCAATTATGGAATTATAAAAGCATTTAAAGCGAGTATTAAGGATTTTATAGGCATGAGTGAGTATAAATGAACTTTTCTTGACAATGGATGGCTTTTGCTCCACGTTTCTCGAGGCAAACAATCGATTACAATCTGTTTTAACAAAAAAATGTAAAAACAATTCAAAATAAATTCAATAATGGGATTATAAAAGCATTTAAACCGAGTAATAAGGCTTTTCTCGGCATGAGTGACTATAAATGATCTTTTCTTGACAATGGATGGCTTTCGCTTCACATTTCTCGAGGTAAATAATCAATTACATTTTGTTTTAATCAAAAAATGTAAAAAGATTCAAATTAAATTCAATTATGGAATTATAAAAGCATTTAAAGCGAGTATTAAGGATTTTATAGGCATGAGTGAGTATAAATGAACTTTTCTTGACAATGGATGGCTTTTGCTCCACGTTTCCCGAGGCAAACAATCGATTACAATCTGTTTTAACAAAAAAATGTAAAAACAATTCAAAATAAATTCAATAATGGGATTATAAAAGCATTTAAACCGAGTAATAAGGCTTTTCTAGGCATGAGTGACTATAAATGATCTTTTCCTGACAATGGATGGCTTTCGCTCCACGTTTCCCGAGGCAAGCAATCAATTACAATCTGTTTTAATCAAAAAAAGTAAAAACAATTAAAAATAAATTCAATAATGGGATTATAAAAGCATTTAAACCGAGTAATAAGGCTTTTCTAGGCATGAGTGACTATAAATGATCTTTTCCTGACAATGGATGGCTTTCGCTCCACGTTTCCTGAGGCAAACAATCAATTACAATCTGTTTTAATCAAAAAATGTAAAAACAATTCAAAATAAATTCAATAATGGGATTATAAAAGTATTTAAACCGAGTAATAAGGCTTTTCTAGGCATGAGTGACTATAAATGATCTTTTCTTCACAATGGATGGCTTTCGCTCCACGTTTCCCGAGATAAACAATCAATTACAATCTTTTTAATCAAAAATGTAAAAAAAATTCAAAATAAATTCAATAATGGGATTATAAAAGCATTTAAACAAAGTAATAAGGCTTTTCTAGGCATGAGTGACTATAAATGATCTTTTCTTGACAATGGATGGCTTTCGCTTCACGTTTCTCGAGGTAAATAATCAATTACATTTTGTTTTAATCAAAAAATGTAAAAAGATTCAAATTAAATTCAATTATGGAATTATAAAAGCATTTAAAGCGAGTATTAAGGATTTTATAGGCATGAGTGACTATAAATGAACTTTTCTTGACAATCGATGGCTTTTGCTCCACGTTTCCCGAGGCAAACAATCAATTACAATATGTTTTAATCAAAAAATGTAAAAACAATTCAACATAAATTCAATAATGGGATTATAAAAGTATTTAAACCGAGTAATAAGGCTTTTCTAGGCATGAGTGACTATAAATGATCTTTTCTTGACAATGGATGGCTTTCGCTCCATGTTTCCCGAGGTAAACAATCAATTACAATCTGTTTTAATCAAAAAATGTAAAAAAAAATTCAAAATAAATTCAATAATGGGATTATTAAAGCATTTAAATCAAGTAATAAGGCTTTTCTAGTTATGAGTGACTCTAAATGATCTTTTCTTGACAATGGATGGCTTTTGCTCCACGTTTCCCGAGGCAAACAATCAATTACAATCTGTTTTAATCAAAAAATGTAAAAACATTTCAAAAGAAATTCAATAATGGGATTATAAAAGCATTTAAACCGAGTAATAAGGCTTTTCTAGGCATGAGTGACTATAAATGATCTTTTCCTGACAATGGATGGCTTTCGCTCCACGTTTCCCGAGGCAAACAATCAATTACAATCTGTTTTAATCAAAAAATGTAAAAACAATTCAAAATAAATTCAATAATGGGATTATAAAAGCATTTAAACCGAGTAATAAGGCTTTTCTAGGCATGAGTGACTATAAATGATCTTTTCCTGACAATGGATGGCTTTCGCTCCACGTTTCCCGAGGCAAACAATCAATTACAATCTGTTTTAATCAAAAAATATAAAAACAATTCAAAATAAATTCAATAATGGGATTATAAAAGTATTTCAACCGAGTAATAAGGCTTTTCTAGGCATGAGTGACTATAAATGATCTTTTCTTTACAATGGATGGCTTTTGCTCCATGTTTCCCGAGGTAAACAATCAATTACAATCTGTTTTAATCAAAAAATGTAAAAAAAAAATCAAAATAAATTCAATAATGGGATTATAAAAGCATTAAAACCGAGTAATAAGGCTTTTCTAGTTATGAGTGACTCTAAATGATCTTTTCTTGATAATGGATGGCTTTTGCTCCACGTTTCCCAAGGCAAACAATCAATTACAATCTGTTTTAATCAAAAAATGTAAAAACATTTCAAAATAAATTCAATAATGGGATTATAAAAGCATTTAAACCGAGTAATAAGGCTTTTCTAGGCATGAGTGACTATAAATGATCTTTTCTTCACAATGGATGGCTTTCGCTCCACGTTTCCCGAGATAAACAATCAATTACAATCTGTTTTAATCAAAATATGTAAAAACAATTCAAAATAAATTCAATAATGGGATTATAAAAGCATTTAAACCGAGTAATAAGGCTTTTCTAGGCATGAGTGACTATAAATGATCTTTTCTTGACAATAGATGGCTTTCGCTTCACGTTTCTCGAGGTAAATAATCAATTACATTTTGTTTTATTCAAAAAATGTAAAAAGATTCAAATTAAATTCAATTATGGAATTATAAAAGCATTTAAAGCGAGTATTAAGGATTTTATAGGCATGAGTGAGTATAAATGATCTTTTCCTGACAATGGATGGCTTTCGCTCCACGTTTCCCGAGGCAAACAATCAATTACAATCTGTTTTAATCAAAAAATGTAAAAACAATTCAAAATAAATTCAATAATGGGATTATAAAAGCATTTAAACCGAGTAATAAGGCTTTTCTAGGCATGAGTGACTATAAATGATCTTTTCCTGACAATGGATGGCTTTCGCTCCACGTTTCCCGAGGCAAACAATCAATTACAATCTGTTTTAATCAAAAAATATAAAAACAATTCAAAATAAATTCAATAATGGGATTATAAAAGTATTTCAACCGAGTAATAAGGCTTTTCTAGGCATGAGTGACTATAAATGATCTTTTCTTGACAATGGATGGCTTTTACTCCATGTTTCCCGAGGTAAACAATCAATTACAATCTGTTTTAATCAAAAAATGTAAAAAAAAATTCAAAATAAATTCAATAATGGGATTATAAAAGCATTAAAATCGAGTAATAAGGCTTTTCTAGTTATGAGTGACTCTAAATGATCTTTTCTTGATAATGGATGGCTTTTGCTCCACGTTTCCCGAGGCAAACAATCAATTACAATCTGTTTTAATCAAAAAATGTAAAAACATTTCAAAATAAATTCAATAATTGGATTATAAAAGCATTTAAACCGAGTAATAAGGCTTTTCTAGGCATGAGTGACTATAAATGATCTTTTCCTGACAATGGATGGCTTTCGCTTCACGTTTCCCGAGGTAAACAATCAATTACAATCTGTTTTAATCAAAAAATGTAAAAACAATTCAAAATAAATTCAATAATGGGATTATAAAAGCATTTAAACCGAGTAATAAGGCTTTTCTAGGCATGAGTGACTATAAATGATCTTTTCCTGACAATGGATGGCTTTTGCTCCACGTTTCCCGAGCCAAACAATCAATTACAATCTGTTTTAATGAAAAAATGTAAAAACAATTCAAAATAAATTCAATAATGGGATTATAAAAGTATTTAAACCGAGTAATAAGTCTTTTCTAGGCATGAGTGACTATAAATGATTTTTTCTTGACAATGGATGGCTTTCGCTCCACGTTTCCCGAGATAAACAATCAATTACAATCTGTTTTAATAAAAAATGTTAAAATAAATTTAAAATAAATTCAAAAATGGGATTATTAAAGCATTTAAACCAAGTAATAAGGCTTTTCTAGGCATGAGTGACTATAAATGAGCTTTTCTTGGCAATAGATGGCTTTCGCTCCATGTTTCCCGAGGTAAACAATCAATTACAATCTGTTTTAATCAAAAAATGTTTAAAAAAATTCAAAATAAATTCAATAATGGGATTATGAAAGCATTTAAACCGAGTAATAAGGCTTTTCTAGTTATGAGTGACTCTAAATGATCTTTTCTCGACAATGGATGGCTTTTGCTCCACGTTTCCAGAGGCAAACAATCAATTACAATCTCTTTTAATCAAAAAATGTAAAAACATTTCAAAATAAATTCAATAATGGGATTATAAAAGCATTTAACCCGAGTAATAAGGCTTTTCTAGGCATGAGTGACTATAAATGATCTTTTCTTCACAATGGATGGCTTTCGCTCCACGTTTCCTGAGATAAACAATCAATTACAATTTGTTTTAATCAAAATATGTAAAAACAATTCAAAATAAATTCAATAATGGGATTATAAAAGCATTTAAACCGAGTAATAAGGCTTTTCTAGGCATGAGTGACTATAAATGATCTTTTCTTGACAATAGATGGCTTTCGCTTCACGTTTCTCGAGGTAAATAATCAATTACATTTTGTTTTAATCAAAAAATGTAAAAAGATTCAAATTAAATTCAATTATGGAATTATAAAAGCATTTAAAGCGAGTATTAAGGATTTTATAGGCATGAGTGAGTATAAATGAACTTTTCTTGACAATGGATGGCTTTTGCTCCACGTTTCCCGAGGCAAACAATCGATTACAATCTGTTTTAATAAAAAAATGTAAAAACAATTCAAAATAAATTCAATAATGGGATTATAAAAGCATTTAAACCGAGTAATAAGGCTTTTCTAGGCATGAGTGACTATAAATGATCTTTTCTTGACAATGGATGGCTTTCGCTTCACGTTTCTCGAGGTAAATAATCAATTACATTTTGTTTTAATCAAAAAACGTAAAAAGATTCAAATGAAATTCAATTATGGAATTATAAAAGCATTTAAAGCGAGTATTAAGGATTTTATAGGCATGAGTGACTATAAATGAACTTTTCTTGACAACGGATGGCTTTTGCTCCACGTTTCCCGAGGCAAACAATCAATTACAATCTGTTTTAATCAAAAAATGTAAAAACAATTCAAAATAAATTCAATAATGGGATTATAAAAGTATTTAAACCGAGTAATAAGGCTTTTCTAGGCATGAGTGACTATAAATGATCTTTTCTTGACAATGGATGGCTTTCGCTCCACGTTTCCCGAGATAAACAATCAATTACAATCTGTTTTAATCAAAAATGTTAAAAAAAATTCAAAATAAATTCAAAAATGGGATTATTAAAGCATTTAAACCAAGTAATAAGGCTTTTCTAGGCATGAGTGACTATAAATGAGCTTTTCTTGACAATAGATGGCTTTCGCTCCATGTTTTCCTAGGTAAACAATCAATTACAATCTGTTTTAATCAAAAAATATTAAAAAAAATTCAAAATAAATTCAATAATGGGATTATAAAAGCATTTAAACCGAGTAATAAGGCTTTTCTAGTTATGAGTGACTCTAAATGATCTTTTCTTGACAATGGATGGCTTTTGCTCCACGTTTCCAGAGGCAAACAATCAATTACAATCTCTTTTAATCAAAAAATGTAAAAACATTTCAAAATAAATTCAATAATGGGATTATAAAAGCATTTAAACCGAGTAATAAGGCTTTTCTAGGCATGAGTGACTATAAATGATCTTTTCTTCACAATGGATGGCTTTCGCTCCACGTTTCCCGAGATAAACAATCAATTACAATCTGTTTTAATCAAAATATGTAAAAACAATTCAAAATAAATTCAATAATGGGATTATAAAAGCATTTAAACAGAGTAATAAGGCTTTTCTAGGCATGAGTGACTATAAATGATCTTTTCTTGACAATAGATGGCTTTCGCTTCACGTTTCTCGAGGTAAATAATCAATTACATTTTGTTTTAATCAAAAAATGTAAAAAGATTCAAATTAAATTCAATTATGGAATTATAAAAGCATTTAAAGCGAGTATTAAGGATTTTATAGGCATGAGTGAGTATAAATGAACTTTTCTTGACAATGGATGGCTTTTGCTTCACGTTTCCCGAGGCAAACAATCGATTACAATCTGTTTTAACAAAAAAATGTAAAAACAATTCAAAATAAATTCAATAATGGGATTATAAAAGCATTTAAACCGAGTAATAAGGCTTTTCTCAGCATGAGTGACTATCAATGATCTTTTCTTGACAATGGATGGCTTTCGCTTCACGTTTCTCGAGGTAAATAATCAATTACATTTTGTTTTAATCAAAAAATATAAAAAGATTCAAATTAAATTCAATTATGGAATTATAAAAGCATTTAAAGCGAGTATTAAGGATTTTATAGGCATGAGTGAGTATAAATGAACTTTTCTTGACAATGGATGGCTTTTGCTCCACGTTTCCCGAGGCAAACAATCGATTACAATCTGTTTTAATAAAAAAATGTAAAAACAATTCAAAATAAATTCAATAATGGGATTATAAAAGCATTTAAACCCGAGTAATAAGGCTTTTCTAGGCATGAGTGACTATAAATGATCTTTTCTTGACAATGGATGGCTTTCGCTTCACGTTTCTCGAGGTAAATAATCAATTACATTTTGTTTTAATAAAAAAACGTAAAAAGATTCAAATTAAATTCAATTATGGAATTATAAAAGCATTTAAAGCGAGTATTAAGGATTTTATAGGCATGAGTGACTATAAATGAACTTTTCTTGACAACGGATGGCTTTTGCTCCACGTTTCCCGAGGCAAACAATCAATTACAATCTGTTTTAATCAAAAAATGTAAAAACAATTCAAAATAAATTCAATAATGGGATTATAAAAGTATTTAAACCGAGTAATAAGGCTTTTCTAGGCATGAGTGACTATAAATGATCTTTTCTTGACAATGGATGGCTTTCGCTCCACGTTTCCCGAGATAAACAATCAATTACAATCTGTTTTAATCAAAAATGTTAAAAAAAATTCAAAATAAATTCAAAAATGGGATTATTAAAGCATTTAAACCAAGTAATAAGGCTTTTCTAGGCATGAGTGACTATAAATGAGCTTCTCTTGACAATAGATGGCTTTCGCTCCATGTTTCCCGAGGTAAACAATCAATTACAATCTGTTTTAATCAAAAAATATTAAACAACTTCAAAATAAATTCAATAATGGGATTATAAAAGCATTTAAACCGAGTAATAAGGCTTTTCTAGTTATGAGTGACTCTAAATGATCTTTTCTTGACAATGGATGGCTTTTGCTCCACGTTTCCAGAGGCAAACAATCAATTACAATCTCTTTTAATCAAAAAATGTAAAAACATTTCAAAATAAATTCAATAATGGGATTATAAAAGCATTTAAACCGAGTAATAAGGCTTTTCTAGGCATGAGTGACTATAAATGATCTTTTCTTCACAATGGATGGCTTTCGCTCCACGTTTCCCGAGATAAACAATCAATTACAATCTGTTTTAATCAAAATATGTAAAAACAATTCAAAATAAATTCAATAATTGGATTATAAAAGCATTTAAACCGAGTAATAAGGCTTTTCTAGGCATGAGTGACTATAAATGATCTTTTCTTGACAATAGATGGCTTTCGCTTCACGTTTCTCGAGGTAAATAATCAATTACATTTTGTTTTATTCAAAAAATGTAAAAAGATTCAAATTAAATTCAATTATGGAATTATAAAAGCATTTAAAGCGAGTATTAAGGATTTTATAGGCATGAGTGAGTATAAATGATCTTTTCCTGACAATGGATGGCTTTCGCTCCACGTTTCCCGAGGCAAACAATCAATTACAATCTGTTTTAATCAAAAAATGTAAAAACAATTCAAAATAAATTCAATAATGGGATTATAAAAGCATTTAAACCGAGTAATAAGGCTTTTCTAGGCATGAGTGACTATAAATGATCTTTTCCTGACAATGGATGGCTTTCGCTTCACGTTTCTCGAGGTAAATAATCAATTACAATCAGTTTTAATCAAAAAATGTAAAAACAATTCAAAATAAATTCAATAATGGGATTATAAAAGCATTTAAACCGAGTAATAAGGCTTTTCTAGGCATGAGTGACTATAAATGATCTTTTCCTGACAATGGATGGCTTTCGCTCCACGTTTCCCGAGGCAAACAATCAATTACAATCTGTTTTAATCAAAAAATGTAAAAACAATTCAAAATAAAGTCAATAATGGGATTATAAAAGCATTTAAACCGAGTAATAAGGCTTTTCTAGGCATGAGTGACTATAAATGATCTTTTCTTTACAATGGATGGCTTTTGCTCCATGTTTCCCGAGGTAAACAATCAATTACAATATGTTTTAATCAAAAAATGTAAAAAAAAATTCAAAATAAATTCAATAATGGGATTATAAAAGCATTAAAACCGAGTAATAAGGCTTTTCTAGTTATGAGTGACTCTAAATGATCTTTTCTTGATAATGGATGGCTTTTGCTCCACGTTTCCCGAGGTAAACAATCAATTACAATCTGTTTTAATCAAAAAATGTAAAAACATTTCAAAATAAATTCAATAATTGGATTATAAAAGCATTTAAACCGAGTAATAAGGCTTTTCTAGGCATGAGTGACTATAAATGATCTTTTCTTGACAATAGATGGCTTTCGCTTCATGTTTCTCGAGGTAAATAATCAATTACATTTTGTTTTAATCAAAAAATGTAAAAAGATTCAAATTAAATTCAATTATGGAATTATAAAAGCATTTAAAGCGAGTATTAAGGATTTTATAGGCATGAGTGAGTATAAATGAACTTTTCTTGACAATGGATGGCTTTTGCTCCACGTTTCCCGAGGCAAACAATCGATTACAATCTGTTTTAATAAAAAAATGTAAAAACAATTCAAAATAAATTCAATAATGGGATTATAAAAGCATTTAAACCGAGTAATAAGGCTTTTCTAGGCATGAGTGACTATAAATGATCTTTTCTTGACAATGGATGGTTTTCGCTTCACGTTTCTCGAGGTAAATAATCAATTACATTTTGTTTTAATCAAAAAATATAAAAAGATTCAAATTAAATTCAATTATGGAATTATAAAAGCATTTAAAGCGAGTATTAAGGATTTTATAGGCATGAGTGAGTATAAATGAACTTTTCTTGACAATGAATGGCTTTTGCTCCACGTTTCCCGAGGCAAACAATCGATTACAATCTGTTTTAATTAAAAAATGTAAAAACAATTCAAAATAAATTCAATAATGGGATTATAAAAGCATTTAAACCCGAGTAATAAGGCTTTTCTAGGCATGAGTGACTATAAATGATCTTTTCTTGACAATGGATGGCTTTCGCTTCACGTTTCTCGAGGTAAATAATCAATTACATTTTGTTTTAATCAAAAAACGTAAAAAGATTCAAATCAAATTCAATTATGGAATTATAAAAGCATTTAAAGCGAGTATTAAGGATTTTATAGGCATGAGTGACTATAAATGAACTTTTCTTGACAACGGATGGCTTTTGCTCCACGTTTCCCGAGGCAAACAATCAATTACAATCTGTTTTAATCAAAAAATGTAAAAACAATTCAAAATAAATTCAATAATGGGATTATAAAAGTATTTAAACCGAGTAATAAGGCTTTTCTAGGCATGAGTGACTATAAATGATCTTTTCTTGACAATGGATGGCTTTCGCTCCACGTTTCCCGAGATAAACAATCAATTACAATCTGTTTTAATCAAAAATGTTAAAAAAAATTCAAAATAAATTCAAAAATGGGATTATTAAAGCATTTAAACCAAGTAATAAGGCTTTTCTAGGCATGAGTGACTATAAATGAGCTTTTCTTGACAATAGATGGCTTTCGCTCCATGTTTCCCGAGGTAAACAATCAATTACAATCTGTTTTAATCAAAAAATGTTAAAAAAAATTCAAAATAAATTCAATAATGGGATTATAAAAGCATTTAAACCGAGTAATAAGGCTTTTCTAGTTATGAGTGACTCTAAATGATCTTTTCTTGACAATGGATGGCTTTTGCTCCACGTTTCCAGAGGCAAACAATCAATTACAATCTCTTTTAATCAAAAAATGTAAAAACATTTCAAAATAAATTCAATAATGGGATTATAAAAGCATTTAAACCGAGTAATAAGGCTTTTCTAGGCATGAGTGACTATAAATGATCTTTTCTTCACAATGGATGGCTTTCGCTCCACGTTTCCCGAGATAAACAATCAATTACAATCTGTTTTAATCAAAATATGTAAAAACAATTCAAAATAAATTCAATAATTGGATTATAAAAGCATTTAAACCGAGTAATAAGGCTTTTCTAGGCATGAGTGACTATAAATGATCTTTTCTTGACAATAGATGGCTTTCGCTTCACGTTTCTCGAGGTAAATAATCAATTACATTTTGTTTTATTCAAAAAATGTAAAAAGATTCAAATTAAATTCAATTATGGAATTATAAAAGCATTTAAAGCGAGTATTAAGGATTTTATAGGCATGAGTGAGTATAAATGATCTTTTCCTGACAATGGATGGCTTTCGCTCCACGTTTCCCGAGGCAAACAATCAATTACAATCTGTTTTAATCAAAAAATGTAAAAACAATTCAAAATAAATTCAATAATGGGATTATAAAAGCATTTAAACCGAGTAATAAGGCTTTTCTAGGCATGAGTGACTATAAATGATCTTTTCCTGACAATGGATGGCTTTCGCTTCACGTTTCTCGAGGTAAATAATCAATTACAATCAGTTTTAATCAAAAAATGTAAAAACAATTCAAAATAAATTCAATAATGGGATTATAAAAGCATTTAAACCGAGTAATAAGGCTTTTCTAGGCATGAGTGACTATAAATGATCTTTTCCTGACAATGGATGGCTTTCGCTCCACGTTTCCCGAGGCAAACAATCAATTACAATCTGTTTTAATCAAAAAATGTAAAAACAATTCAAAATAAAGTCAATAATGGGATTATAAAAGCATTTAAACCGAGTAATAAGGCTTTTCTAGGCATGAGTGACTATAAATGATCTTTTCTTTACAATGGATGGCTTTTGCTCCATGTTTCCCGAGGTAAACAATCAATTACAATATGTTTTAATCAAAAAATGTAAAAAAAAATTCAAAATAAATTCAATAATGGGATTATAAAAGCATTAAAACCGAGTAATAAGGCTTTTCTAGTTATGAGTGACTCTAAATGATCTTTTCTTGATAATGGATGGCTTTTGCTCCACGTTTCCCGAGGTAAACAATCAATTACAATCTGTTTTAATCAAAAAATGTAAAAACATTTCAAAATAAATTCAATAATTGGATTATAAAAGCATTTAAACCGAGTAATAAGGCTTTTCTAGGCATGAGTGACTATAAATGATCTTTTCTTGACAATAGATGGCTTTCGCTTCATGTTTCTCGAGGTAAATAATCAATTACATTTTGTTTTAATCAAAAAATGTAAAAAGATTCAAATTAAATTCAATTATGGAATTATAAAAGCATTTAAAGCGAGTATTAAGGATTTTATAGGCATGAGTGAGTATAAATGAACTTTTCTTGACAATGGATGGCTTTTGCTCCACGTTTCCCGAGGCAAACAATCGATTACAATCTGTTTTAATAAAAAAATGTAAAAACAATTCAAAATAAATTCAATAATGGGATTATAAAAGCATTTAAACCGAGTAATAAGGCTTTTCTAGGCATGAGTGACTATAAATGATCTTTTCTTGACAATGGATGGTTTTCGCTTCACGTTTCTCGAGGTAAATAATCAATTACATTTTGTTTTAATCAAAAAATATAAAAAGATTCAAATTAAATTCAATTATGGAATTATAAAAGCATTTAAAGCGAGTATTAAGGATTTTATAGGCATGAGTGAGTATAAATGAACTTTTCTTGACAATGAATGGCTTTTGCTCCACGTTTCCCGAGGCAAACAATCGATTACAATCTGTTTTAATTAAAAAATGTAAAAACAATTCAAAATAAATTCAATAATGGGATTATAAAAGCATTTAAACCCGAGTAATAAGGCTTTTCTAGGCATGAGTGACTATAAATGATCTTTTCTTGACAATGGATGGCTTTCGCTTCACGTTTCTCGAGGTAAATAATCAATTACATTTTGTTTTAATCAAAAAACGTAAAAAGATTCAAATCAAATTCAATTATGGAATTATAAAAGCATTTAAAGCGAGTATTAAGGATTTTATAGGCATGAGTGACTATAAATGAACTTTTCTTGACAACGGATGGCTTTTGCTCCACGTTTCCCGAGGCAAACAATCAATTACAATCTGTTTTAATCAAAAAATGTAAAAACAATTCAAAATAAATTCAATAATGGGATTATAAAAGTATTTAAACCGAGTAATAAGGCTTTTCTAGGCATGAGTGACTATAAATGATCTTTTCTTGACAATGGATGGCTTTCGCTCCACGTTTCCCGAGATAAACAATCAATTACAATCTGTTTTAATCAAAAATGTTAAAAAAAATTCAAAATAAATTCAAAAATGGGATTATTAAAGCATTTAAACCAAGTAATAAGGCTTTTCTAGGCATGAGTGACTATAAATGAGCTTTTCTTGACAATAGATGGCTTTCGCTCCATGTTTCCCGAGGTAAACAATCAATTACAATCTGTTTTAATCAAAAAATGTTAAAAAAAATTCAAAATAAATTCAATAATGGGATTATAAAAGCATTTAAACCGAGTAATAAGGCTTTTCTAGTTATGAGTGACTCTAAATGATCTTTTCTTGACAATGGATGGCTTTTGCTCCACGTTTCCAGAGGCAAACAATCAATTACAATCTCTTTTAATCAAAAAATGTAAAAACATTTCAAAATAAATTCAATAATGGGATTATAAAAGCATTTAAACCGAGTAATAAGGCTTTTCTAGGCATGAGTGACTATAAATGATCTTTTCTTCACAATGGATGGCTTTCGCTCCACGTTTCCCGAGATAAACAATCAATTACAATCTGTTTTAATCAAAATATGTAAAAACAATTCAAAATAAATTCAATAATGGGATTATAAAAGCATTTAAACCGAGTAATAAGGCTTTTCTAGGCATGAGTGACTATAAATGATCTTTTCTTGACAATAGATGGCTTTCGCTTCACGTTTCTCGAGGTAAATAATCAATTACATTTTGTTTTAATCAAAAAATGTAAAAAGATTCAAATTAAATTCAATTATGGAATTATAAAAGCATTTAAAGCGAGTATTAAGGATTTTATAGGCATGAGTGAGTATAAATGAACTTTTCTTGACAATGGATGGCTTTTGCTCCACGTTTCCCGAGGCAAACAATCGATTACAATCTGTTTTAACAAAAAAATGTAAAAACAATTCAAAATAAATTCAATAATGGGATTATAAAAGCATTTAAACCGAGTAATAAGGCTTTTCTCGGCATGAGTGACTATAAATGATCTTTTCTTGACAATGGATGGCTTTCGCTTCACATTTCTCGAGGTAAATAATCAATTACATTTTGTTTTAATCAAAAAATGTAAAAAGATTCAAATTAAATTCAATTATGGAATTATAAAAGCATTTAAAGCGAGTATTAAGGATTTTATAGGCATGAGTGAGTATAAATGAACTTTTCTTGACAATGGATGGCTTTTGCTCCACGTTTCCCGAGGCAAACAATCGATTACAATCTGTTTTAACAAAAAAATGTAAAAACAATTCAAAATAAATTCAATAATGGGATTATAAAAGCATTTAAACCGAGTAATAAGGCTTTTCTAGGCATGAGTGACTATAAATGATCTTTTCCTGACAATGGATGGCTTTTGCTCCACGTTTCCCGAGCCAAACAATCAATTACAATCTTTTTAATCAAAAATGTAAAAACAATTCAAAATAAATTCAATAATGGGATTATAAAAGCATTTAAACAGAGTAATAAGGCTTTTCTAGGCATGAGTGACTATAAATGATCTTTTCTTGACAATGGATGGCTTTCGCTTCACGTTTCTCGAGGTAAATAATCAATTACATTTTGTTTTAATCAAAAAATGTAAAAAGATTCAAATTAAATTCAATTATGGAATTATAAAAGCATTTAAAGCGAGTATTAAGGATTTTATAGGCATGAGTGACTATAAATGATCTTTTCCTGACAATGGATGGCTTTCGCTTCACGTTTCCCGAGGCAAACAATCAATTACAATCTGTTTTAATCAAAAAATGTAAAAACAATTCAAAATAAATTCAATAATGGGATTATAAAAGCATTTAAACAGAGTAATAAGGCTTTTCTAGGCATGAGTGACTATAAATGATCTTTTCCTGACAATGGATGGCTTTTGCTCCACGTTTCCCGAGGCAAACAATCAATTACAATCTGTTTTAATCAAAAAATGTAAAAACATTTCAAAATAAATTCAATAATTGGATTATAAAAGCATTAAAACCGAGTAATAAGGCTTTTCTCGGCATGAGTGACTATAAATGATCTTTTCTTGACAATGGATGGCTTTCGCTTCACATTTCTCGAGGTAAATAATCAATTACATTTTGTTTTAATCAAAAAATGTAAAAAGATTCAAATTAAATTCAATTATGGAATTATAAAAGCATTTAAAGCGAGTATTAAGGATTTTATAGGCATGAGTGAGTATAAATGAACTTTTCTTGACAATGGATGGCTTTTGCTCCACGTTTCCCGAGGCAAACAATCGATTACAATCTGTTTTAACAAAAAAATGTAAAAACAATTCAAAATAAATTCAATAATGGGATTATAAAAGCATTTAAACCGAGTAATAAGGCTTTTCTAGGCATGAGTGACTATAAATGATCTTTTCCTGACAATGGATGGCTTTTGCTCCACGTTTCCCGAGCCAAACAATCAATTACAATCTTTTTAATCAAAAATGTAAAAACAATTCAAAATAAATTCAATAATGGGATTATAAAAGCATTTAAACAGAGTAATAAGGCTTTTCTAGGCATGAGTGACTATAAATGATCTTTTCTTGACAATGGATGGCTTTCGCTTCACGTTTCTCGAGGTAAATAATCAATTACATTTTGTTTTAATCAAAAAATGTAAAAAGATTCAAATTAAATTCAATTATGGAATTATAAAAGCATTTAAAGCGAGTATTAAGGATTTTATAGGCATGAGTGACTATAAATGATCTTTTCCTGACAATGGATGGCTTTCGCTTCACGTTTCCCGAGGCAAACAATCAATTACAATCTGTTTTAATCAAAAAATGTAAAAACAATTCAAAATAAATTCAATAATGGGATTATAAAAGCATTTAAACAGAGTAATAAGGCTTTTCTAGGCATGAGTGACTATAAATGATCTTTTCCTGACAATGGATGGCTTTTGCTCCACGTTTCCCGAGGCAAACAATCAATTACAATCTGTTTTAATCAAAAAATGTAAAAACATTTCAAAATAAATTCAATAATTGGATTATAAAAGCATTAAAACCGAGTAATAAGGCTTTTCTAGTTATGAGTGACTCTAAATGATCTTTTCTTGATAATGGATGGCTTTTGCTCCACGTTTCCCGAGGCAAACAATCAATTACAATCTGTTTTAATCAAAAAATGTAAAAACATTTCAAAATAAATTCAATAATTGGATTATAAAAGCATTTAAACCGAGTAATAAGGCTTTTCTAGGCATGAGTGACTATAAATGATCTTTTCCTGACAATGGATGGCTTTCGCTCCACGTTTCCCGAGGCAAACAATCAATTACAATCTGTTTTAATCAAAAAATATAAAAACAATTCAAAATAAATTCAATAATGGGATTATAAAAGTATTTCAACCGAGTAATAAGGCTTTTCTAGGCATGAGTGACTATAAATGATCTTTTCTTGACAATGGATGGCTTTTACTCCATGTTTCCCGAGGTAAACAATCAATTACAATCTGTTTTAATCAAAAAATGTAAAAAAAAATTCAAAATAAATTCAATAATGGGATTATAAAAGCATTAAAACCGAGTAATAAGGCTTTTCTAGTTATGAGTGACTATAAATGATCTTTTCTTGACAATGGATGGCTTTTACTCCATGTTTCCCGAGGTAAACAATCAATTACAATCTGTTTTAATCAAAAAATGTAAAAAAAAATTCAAAATAAATTCAATAATGGGATTATAAAAGCATTAAAACCGAGTAATAAGGCTTTTCTAGTTATGAGTGACTCTAAATGATCTTTTCTTGATAATGGATGGCTTTTGCTCCACGTTTCCCGAGGCAAACAATCAATTACAATCTGTTTTAATCAAAAAATGTAAAAACATTTCAAAAGAAATTCAATAATTGGATTATAAAAGCATTTAAACCGAGTAATAAGGCTTTTCTAGGCATGAGTGACTATAAATGATCTTTTCCTGACAATGGATGGCTTTCGCTTCACGTTTCCCGAGGCAAACAATCAATTACAATCTGTTTTAATCAAAAAATGTAAAAACAATTCAAAATAAATTCAATAATGGGATTATAAAAGCATTTAAACCGAGTAATAAGGCTTTTCTAGGCATGAGTGACTATAAATGATCTTTTCCTGACAATGGATGGCTTTTGCTCCACGTTTCCCGAGCCAAACAATCAATTACAATCTGTTTTAATGAAAAAATGTAAAAACAATTCAAAATAAATTCAATAATGGGATTATAAAAGTATTTAAACCGAGTAATAAGGCTTTTCTAGGCATGAGTGACTATAAATGATTTTTTCTTGACAATGGATGGCTTTCGCTCCACGTTTCCCGAGATAAACAATCAATTACAATCTGTTTTAATAAAAAATGTTAAAAAAAATTTAAAATAAATTCAAAAATGGGATTATTAAAGCATTTAAACCAAGTAATAAGGCTTTTCTAGGCATGAGTGACTATAAATGAGCTTTTCTTGGCAATAGATGGCTTTCGCTCCATGTTTCCCGAGGTAAACAATCAATTACAATCTGTTTTAATCAAAAAATGTTTAAAAAAATTCAAAATAAATTCAATAATGGGATTATAAAAGCATTTAAACCGAGTAATAAGGCTTTTCTAGTTATGAGTGACTCTAAATGATCTTTTCTCGACAATGGATGGCTTTTGCTCCACGTTTCCAGAGGCAAACAATCAATTACAATCTCTTTTAATCAAAAAATGTAAAAACATTTCAAAATAAATTCAATAATGGGATTATAAAAGCATTTAAACCGAGTAATAAGGCTTTTCTAGGCATGAGTGACTATAAATGATCTTTTCTTCACAATGGATGGCTTTCGCTCCACGTTTCCTGAGATAAACAATCAATTACAATCTGTTTTAATCAAAATATGTAAAAACAATTCAAAATAAATTCAATAATGGGATTATAAAAGCATTTAAACCGAGTAATAAGGCTTTTCTAGGCATGAGTGACTATAAATGATCTTTTCTTGACAATAGATGGCTTTCGCTTCACGTTTCTCGAGGTAAATAATCAATTACATTTTGTTTTAATCAAAAAATGTAAAAAGATTCAAATTAAATTCAATTATGGAATTATAAAAGCATTTAAAGCGAGTATTAAGGATTTTATAGGCATGAGTGAGTATAAATGAACTTTTCTTGACAATGGATGGCTTTTGCTCCACGTTTCCCGAGGCAAACAATCGATTACAATCTGTTTTAATAAAAAAATGTAAAAACAATTCAAAATAAATTCAATAATGGGATTATAAAAGCATTTAAACCGAGTAATAAGGCTTTTCTAGGCATGAGTGACTATAAATGATCTTTTCTTGACAATGGATGGCTTTCGCTTCACGTTTCTCGAGGTAAATAATCAATTACATTTTGTTTTAATCAAAAAACGTAAAAAGATTCAAATTAAATTCAAAAATGGGATTATTAAAGCATTTAAACCAAGTAATAAGGCTTTTCTAGGCATGAGTGACTATAAATGAGCTTTTCTTGACAATAGATGGCTTTCGCTCCATGTTTCCCGAGGTAAACAATCAATTACAATCTGTTTTAATCAAAAAATATTAAAAAAAATTCAAAATAAATTCAATAATGGGATTATAAAAGCATTTAAACCGAGTAATAAGGCTTTTCTAGTTATGAGTGACTCTAAATGATCTTTTCTTGACAATGGATGGCTTTTGCTCCACGTTTCCAGAGGCAAACAATCAATTACAATCTCTTTTCATCAACAAATGTAAAAACATTTCAAAATAAATTCAATAATGGGATTATAAAAGGATTTAAACCGAGTAATAAGGCTTTTCTAGGCATGAGTGACTATAAATGATCTTTTCTTCACAATGGATGGCTTTCGCTCCACGTTTCCCGAGATAAACAATCAATTACAATCTGTTTTAATCAAAATATGTAAAAACAATTCAAAATAAATTCAATAATGGGATTATAAAAGCATTTAAACAGAGTAATAAGGCTTTTCTAGGCATGAGTGACTATAAATGATCTTTTCTTGACAATAGATGGCTTTCGCTTCACGTTTCTCGAGGTAAATAATCAATTACATTTTGTTTTAATCAAAAAATGTAAAAAGATTCAAATTAAATTCAATTATGGAATTATAAAAGCATTTAAAGCGAGTATTAAGGATTTTATAGGCATGAGTGAGTATAAATGAACTTTTCTTGACAATGGATGGCTTTTGCTCCACGTTTCCCGAGGCAAACAATCGATTACAATCTGTTTTAACAAAAAAATGTAAAAACAATTCAAAATAAATTCAATAATGGGATTATAAAAGCATTTAAACCGAGTAATAAGGCTTTTCTCGGCATGAGTGACTATAAATGATCTTTTCTTGACAATGGATGGCTTTCGCTTCACATTTCTCGAGGTAAATAATCAATTACATTTTGTTTTAATCAAAAAATGTAAAAAGATTCAAATTAAATTCAATTATGGAATTATAAAAGCATTTAAAGCGAGTATTAAGGATTTTATAGGCATGAGTGAGTATAAATGAACTTTTCTTGACAATGGATGGCTTTTGCTCCACGTTTCCCGAGGCAAACAATCGATTACAATCTGTTTTAACAAAAAAATGTAAAAACAATTCAAAATAAATTCAATAATGGGATTATAAAAGCATTTAAACCGAGTAATAAGGCTTTTCTAGGCATGAGTGACTATAAATGATCTTTTCCTGACAATGGATGGCTTTTGCTCCACGTTTCCCGAGCCAAACAATCAATTACAATCTTTTTAATCAAAAATGTAAAAACAATTCAAAATAAATTCAATAATGGGATTATAAAAGCATTTAAACAGAGTAATAAGGTTTTTCTAGGCATGAGTGACTATAAATGATCTTTTCTTGACAATGGATGGCTTTCGCTTCACGTTTCTCGAGGTAAATAATCAATTACATTTTGTTTTAATCAAAAAATGTAAAAAGATTCAAATTAAATTCAATTATGGAATTATAAAAGCATTTAAAGCGAGTATTAAGGATTTTATAGGCATGAGTGACTATAAATGATCTTTTCCTGACAATGGATGGCTTTCGCTTCACGTTTCCCGAGGCAAACAATCAATTACAATCTGTTTTAATCAAAAAATGTAAAAACAATTCAAAATAAATTCAATAATGGGATTATAAAAGCATTTAAACAGAGTAATAAGGCTTTTCTAGGCATGAGTGACTATAAATGATCTTTTCCTGACAATGGATGGCTTTTGCTCCACGTTTCCCGAGGCAAACAATCAATTACAATCTGTTTTAATCAAAAAATGTAAAAACATTTCAAAATAAATTCAATAATTGGATTATAAAAGCATTAAAACCGAGTAATAAGGCTTTTCTAGTTATGAGTGACTCTAAATGATCTTTTCTTGATAATGGATGGCTTTTGCTCCACGTTTCCCGAGGCAAACAATCAATTACAATCTGTTTTAATCAAAAAATGTAAAAACATTTCAAAATAAATTCAATAATTGGATTATAAAAGCATTTAAACCGAGTAATAAGGCTTTTCTAGGCATGAGTGACTATAAATGATCTTTTCCTGACAATGGATGGCTTTCGCTCCACGTTTCCCGAGGCAAACAATCAATTACAATCTGTTTTAATCAAAAAATATAAAAACAATTCAAAATAAATTCAATAATGGGATTATAAAAGTATTTCAACCGAGTAATAAGGCTTTTCTAGGCATGAGTGACTATAAATGATCTTTTCTTGACAATGGATGGCTTTTACTCCATGTTTCCCGAGGTAAACAATCAATTACAATCTGTTTTAATCAAAAAATGTAAAAAAAAATTCAAAATAAATTCAATAATGGGATTATAAAAGCATTAAAACCGAGTAATAAGGCTTTTCTAGTTATGAGTGACTATAAATGATCTTTTCTTGACAATGGATGGCTTTTACTCCATGTTTCCCGAGGTAAACAATCAATTACAATCTGTTTTAATCAAAAAATGTAAAAAAAAATTCAAAATAAATTCAATAATGGGATTATAAAAGCATTAAAACCGAGTAATAAGGCTTTTCTAGTTATGAGTGACTCTAAATGATCTTTTCTTGATAATGGATGGCTTTTGCTCCACGTTTCCCGAGGCAAACAATCAATTACAATCTGTTTTAATCAAAAAATGTAAAAACATTTCAAAATAAATTCAATAATTGGATTATAAAAGCATTTAAACCGAGTAATAAGGCTTTTCTAGGCATGAGTGACTATAAATGATCTTTTCCTGACAATGGATGGCTTTCGCTTCACGTTTCCCGAGGCAAACAATCAATTACAATCTGTTTTAATCAAAAAATGTAAAAACAATTCAAAATAAATTCAATAATGGGATTATAAAAGCATTTAAACCGAGTAATAAGGCTTTTCTAGGCATGAGTGACTATAAATGATCTTTTCCTGACAATGGATGGCTTTTGCTCCACGTTTCCCGAGCCAAACAATCAATTACAATCTGTTTTAATGAAAAAATGTAAAAACAATTCAAAATAAATTCAATAATGGGATTATAAAAGTATTTAAACCGAGTAATAAGGCTTTTCTAGGCATGAGTGACTATAAATGATTTTTTCTTGACAATGGATGGCTTTCGCTCCACGTTTCCCGAGATAAACAATCAATTACAATCTGTTTTAATAAAAAATGTTAAAAAAAATTTAAAATAAATTCAAAAATGGGATTATTAAAGCATTTAAACCAAGTAATAAGGCTTTTCTAGGCATGAGTGACTATAAATGAGCTTTTCTTGGCAATAGATGGCTTTCGCTCCATGTTTCCCGAGGTAAACAATCAATTACAATCTGTTTTAATCAAAAAATGTTTAAAAAAATTCAAAATAAATTCAATAATGGGATTATAAAAGCATTTAAACCGAGTAATAATGCTTTTCTAGTTATGAGTGACTCTAAATGATCTTTTCTCGACAATGGATGGCTTTTGCTCCACGTTTCCAGAGGCAAACAATCAATTACAATCTCTTTTAATCAAAAACTGTAAAAACATTTCAAAATAAATTCAATAATGGGATTATAAAAGCATTTAAACCGAGTAATAAGGCTTTTCTAGGCATGAGTGACTATAAATGATCTTTTCTTCACAATGGATGGCTTTCGCTCCACGTTTCCTGAGATAAACAATCAATTACAATCTGTTTTAATCAAAATATGTAAAAACAATTCAAAATAAATTCAATAATGGGATTATAAAAGCATTTAAACCGAGTAATAAGGCTTTTCTAGGCATGAGTGACTATAAATGATCTTTTCTTGACAATAGATGGCTTTCGCTTCACGTTTCTCGAGGTAAATAATCAATTACATTTTGTTTTAATCAAAAAATGTAAAAAGATTCAAATTAAATTCAATTATGGAATTATAAAAGCATTTAAAGCGAGTATTAAGGATTTTATAGGCATGAGTGAGTATAAATGAACTTTTCTTGACAATGGATGGCTTTTGCTCCACGTTTCCCGAGGCAAACAATCGATTACAATCTGTTTTAATAAAAAAATGTAAAAACAATTCAAAATAAATTCAATAATGGGATTATAAAAGCATTTAAACCGAGTAATAAGGCTTTTCTAGGCATGAGTGACTATAAATGATCTTTTCTTGACAATGGATGGCTTTCGCTTCACGTTTCTCGAGGTAAATAATCAATTACATTTTGTTTTAATCAAAAAACGTAAAAAGATTCAAATTAAATTCAATTATGGAATTATAAAAGCATTTAAAGCGAGTATTAAGGATTTTATAGGCATGAGTGACTATAAATGAACTTTTCTTGACAACAGATGGCTTTTGCTCCACGTTTCCTGAGGCAAACAATCAATTACAATCTGTTTTAATCAAAAAATGTAAAAACAATTCAAAATAAATTCAAATAATGGGATTATAAAAGTATTTAAACCGAGTAATAAGGCTTTTCTAGGCATGAGTGACTATAAATGATCTTTTCTTGACAATGGATGGCTTTCGCTCCACGTTTCCCGAGATAAACAATCAATTACAATCTGTTTTAATCAAAAATGTTAAAAAAAATTCAAAATAAATTCAAAAATGGGATTATTAAAGCATTTAAACCAAGTAATAAGGCTTTTCTAGGCATGAGTGACTATAAATGAGCTTTTCTTGACAATAGATGGCTTTCGCTCCATGTTTCCCGAGGTAAACAATCAATTACAATCTGTTTTAATCAAAAAATATTAAAAAAAATTCAAAATAAATTCAATAATGGGATTATAAAAGCATTTAAACCGAGTAATAAGGCTTTTCTAGTTATGAGTGACTCTAAATGATCTTTTCTTGACAATGGATGGCTTTTGCTCCACGTTTCCAGAGGCAAACAATCAATTACAATCTCTTTTCATCAACAAATGTAAAAACATTTCAAAATAAATTCAATAATGGGATTATAAAAGCATTTAAACCGAGTAATAAGGCTTTTCTAGGCATGAGTGACTATAAATGATCTTTTCTTCACAATGGATGGCTTTCGCTCCACGTTTCCCGAGATAAACAATCAATTACAATCTGTTTTAATCAAAATATGTAAAAACAATTCAAAATAAATTCAATAATGGGATTATAAAAGCATTTAAACAGAGTAATAAGGCTTTTCTAGGCATGAGTGACTATAAATGATCTTTTCTTGACAATAGATGGCTTTCGCTTCACGTTTCTCGAGGTAAATAATCAATTACATTTTGTTTTAATCAAAAAATGTAAAAAGATTCAAATTAAATTCAATTATGGAATTATAAAAGCATTTAAAGCGAGTATTAAGGATTTTATAGGCATGAGTGAGTATAAATGAACTTTTCTTGACAATGGATGGCTTTTGCTTCACGTTTCCCGAGGCAAACAATCGATTACAATCTGTTTTAACAAAAAAATGTAAAAACAATTCAAAATAAATTCAATAATGGGATTATAAAAGCATTTAAACCGAGTAATAAGGCTTTTCTCAGCATGAGTGACTATAAATGATCTTTTCTTGACAATGGATGGCTTTCACTTCACGTTTCTCGAGGTAAATAATCAATTACATTTTGTTTTAATCAAAAAATATAAAAAGATTCAAATTAAATTCAATTATGGAATTATAAAAGCATTTAAAGCGAGTATTAAGGATTTTATAGGCATGAGTGAGTATAAATGAACTTTTCTTGACAATGGATGGCTTTTGCTCCACGTTTCCCGAGGCAAACAATCGATTACAATCTGTTTTAATAAAAAAATGTAAAAACAATTCAAAATAAATTCAATAATGAGATTATAAAAGCATTTAAACCCGAGTAATAAGGCTTTTCTAGGCATGAGTGACTATAAATGATCTTTTCTTGACAATGGATGGCTTTCGCTTCACGTTTCTCGAGGTAAATAATCAATTACATTTTGTTTTAATAAAAAAACGTAAAAAGATTCAAATTAAATTAAATTATGGAATTATAAAAGCATTTAAAGCGAGTATTAAGGATTTTATAGGCATGAGTGACTATAAATGAACTTTTCTTGACAACGGATGGCTTTTGCTCCACGTTTCCCGAGGCAAACAATCAATTACAATCTGTTTTAATCAAAAAATGTAAAAACAATTCAAAATAAATTCAATAATGGGATTATAAAAGTATTTAAACCGAGTAATAAGGCTTTTCTAGGCATGAGTGACTATAAATGATCTTTTCTTGACAATGGATGGCTTTCGCTCCACGTTTCCCGAGATAAACAATCAATTACAATCTGTTTTAATCAAAAATGTTAAAAAAAATTCAAAATAAATTCAAAAATGGGATTATTAAAGCATTTAAACCAAGTAATAAGGCTTTTCTAGGCATGAGTCACTATAAATGAGCTTCTCTTGACAATAGATGGCTTTCGCTCCATGTTTCCCGAGGTAAACAATCAATTACAATCTGTTTTAATCAAAAAATATTAAAAAAATTCAAAATAAATTCAATAATGGGATTATAAAAGCATTTAAACCGAGTAATAAGGCTTTTCTAGTTATGAGTGACTCTAAATGATCTTTTCTTGACAATGGATGGCTTTTGCTCCACGTTTCCAGAGGCAAACAATCAATTACAATCTCTTTTAATCAAAAAATGTAAAAACATTTCAAAATAAATTCAATAATGGGATTATAAAAGCATTTAAACCGAGTAATAAGGCTTTTCTAGGCATGAGTGACTATAAATGATCTTTTCTTCACAATGGATGGCTTTCGCTCCACGTTTCCCGAGATAAACAATCAATTACAATCTGTTTTAATCAAAATATGTAAAAACAATTCAAAATAAATTCAATAATGGGATTATAAAAGCATTTAAACCGAGTAATAAGGCTTTTCTAGGCATGAGTGACTATAAATGATCTTTTCTTGATAATAGATGGCTTTCGCTTCACGTTTCTCGAGGTAAATAATCAATTACATTTTGTTTTATTCAAAAAATGTAAAAAGATTCAAATTAAATTCAATTATGGAATTATAAAAGCATTTAAAGCGAGTATTAAGGATTTTATAGGCATGAGTGAGTATAAATGATCTTTTCCTGACAATGGATGGCTTTCGCTCCACGTTTCCCGAGGCAAACAATCAATTACAATCTGTTTTAATCAAAAAATGTAAAAACAATTCAAAATAAATTCAATAATGGGATTATAAAAGCATTTAAACCGAGTAATAAGGCTTTTCTAGGCATGAGTGACTATAAATGATCTTTTCCTGACAATGGATGGCTTTCGCTCCACGTTTCCCGAGGCAAACAATCAATTACAATCTGTTTTAATCAAAAAATGTAAAAACAATTCAAAATAAAGTCAATAATGGGATTATAAAAGCATTTAAACCGAGTAATAAGGCTTTTCTAGGCATGAGTGACTATAAATGATCTTTTCTTTACAATGGATGGCTTTTGCTCCATGTTTCCCGAGGTAAACAATCAATTACAATCTGTTTTAATCAAAAAATGTAAAAAAAAATTCAAAATAAATTCAATAATGGGATTATAAAAGCATTAAAACCGAGTAATAAGGCTTTTCTAGTTATGAGTGACTCTAAATGATCTTTTCTTGATAATGGATGGCTTTTGCTCCACGTTTCCCGAGGTAAACAATCAATTACAATCTGTTTTAATCAAAAAATGTAAAAACATTTCAAAATAAATTCAATAATTGGATTATAAAAGCATTTAAACCGAGTAATAAGGCTTTTCTAGGCATGAGTGACTATAAATGATCTTTTCTTGACAATGGATGGCTTTCGCTTCACGTTTCTTGAGGTAAATAATCAATTACATTTTGTTTTAATCAAAAAATGTAAAAAGATTCAAATTAAATTCAATTATGGAATTATAAAAGCATTTAAAGCGAGTATTAAGGATTTTATAGGCATGAGTGACTATAAATGAACTTTTCTTGACAATGGATGGCTTTTGCTCCACGTTTCCCGAGGCAAACAATCGATTACAATCTGTTTTAATAAAAAAATGTAAAAACAATTCAAAATAAATTCAATAATGGGATTATAAAAGCATTTAAACCGAGTAATAATACTTTTCTCAGCATGAGTGACTATAAATGATCTTTTCTTGACAATGGATGGCTTTCGCTTCACGTTTCTCGAGGTAAATAATCAATTACATTTTGTTTTAATCAAAAAGTATAAAAAGATTCAAATTAAATTCAATTATGGAATTATAAAAGCATTTAAAGCGAGTATTAAGGATTTTATAGGCATGAGTGAGTATAAATGAACTTTTCTTGACAATGGATGGCTTTTGCTCCACGTTTCCCGAGGCAAACAATCGATTACAATCTGTTTTAATAAAAAAATATAAAAACAATTCAAAATAAATTCAATAATGGGATTATAAAAGCATTTAAACCCGAGTAATAAGGCTTTTCTAGGCATGAGTGACTATAAATGATCTTTTCTTGACAATGGATGGCTTTCGCTTCACGTTTCTCGAGGTAAATAATCAATTACATTTTGTTTTAATAAAAAAACGTAAAAAGATTCAAATTAAATTCAATTATGGAATTATAAAAGCATTTAAAGCGAGTATTAAGGATTTTATAGGCATGAGTGACTATAAATGAACTTTTCTTGACAACGGATGGCTTTTGCTCCACGTTTCCCGAGGCAAACAATCAATTACAATCTGTTTTAATCAAAAAATGTAAAAACAATTCAAAATAAATTCAATAATGGGATTATAAAAGTATTTAAACCGAGTAATAAGGCTTTTCTAGGCATGAGTGACTATAAATGATCTTTTCTTGACAATGGATGGCTTTCGCTTCACGTTTCTCGAGGTAAATAATCAATTACATTTTGTTTTAATAAAAAAACGTAAAAAGATTCAAATTAAATTCAATTATGGAATTATAAAAGCATTTAAAGCGAATATTAAGGATTTTATAGGCATGAGTGACTATAAATGAACTTTTCTTGACAACGGATGGCTTTTGCTCCACGTTTCCCGAGGCAAACAATCAATTACAATCTGTTTTAATCAAAAAATGTAAAAACAATTCAAAATAAATTCAATAATGGGATTATAGAAGTATTTAAACCGAGTAATAAGGCTTTTCTAGGCATGAGTGACTATAAATGATCTTTTCTTGACAATGGATGGCTTTCGCTTCACGTTTCTCGAGGTAAATAATCAATTACATTTTGTTTTAATCAAAAAATATAAAAAGATTCAAATTAAATTCAATTATGGAATTATAAAAGCATTTAAAGCGAGTATTAAGGATTTTATAGGCATGAGTGAGTATAAATGAACTTTTCTTGACAATGGATGGCTTTTGCTCCACGTTTCCCGAGGCAAACAATCGATTACAATCTGTTTTAATAAAAAAATGTAAAAACAATTCAAAATAAATTCAATAATGGGATTATAAAAGCATTTAAACCCGAGTAATAAGGCTTTTCTAGGCATGAGTGACTATAAATGATCTTTTCTTGACAATGGATGGCTTTCGCTTCACGTTTCTCGAGGTAAATAATCAATTACATTTTGTTTTAATAAAAAAACGTAAAAAGATTCAAATTAAATTCAATTATGGAATTATAAAAGCATTTAAAGCGAGTATTAAGGATTTTATAGGCATGAGTGACTATAAATGAACTTTTCCTGACAACGGATGGCTTTTGCTCCACGTTTCCCGAGGCAAACAATCAATTACAATCTGTTTTAATCAAAAAATGTAAAAACAATTCAAAATAAATTCAAATAATGGGATTATAAAAGTATTTAAACCGAGTAATAAGGCTTTTCTAGGCATGAGTGACTATAAATGATCTTTTCTTGACAATGGATGGCTTTCGCTCCACGTTTCCCGAGATAAACAATCAATTACAATCTGTTTTAATCAAAAATGTTAAAAAAAATTCAAAATAAATTCAAAAATGGGATTATTAAAGCATTTAAACCAAGTAATAAGGCTTTTCTAGGCATGAGTGACTATAAATGAGCTTTTCTTGACAATAGATGGCTTTCGCTCCATGTTTCCCGAGGTAAACAATCAATTACAATCTGTTTTAATCAAAAAATATTAAAAAAAATTCAAAATAAATTCAATAATGGGATTATAAAAGCATTTAAACCGAGTAATAAGGCTTTTCTAGTTATGAGTGACTCTAAATGATCTTTTCTTGACAATGGATGGCTTTTGCTCCACGTTTCCAGAGGCAAACAATCAATTACAATCTCTTTTAATCAAAAAATGTAAAAACATTTCAAAATAAATTTAATAATGGGATTATAAAAGCATTTAAACCGAGTAATAAGGATTTTATAGGCATGAGTGACTATAAATGATCTTTTCCTGACAATGGATGGCTTTCGCTTCACGTTTCTCGAGGTAAATAATCAATTAGAATCTGTTTTAATCAAAAAATGTAAAAACAATTCAAAATAAATTCAATAATGGGATTATAAAAGCATTTAAACCGAGTAATAAGGCTTTTCCAGGCATGAGTGACTATAAATGATCTTTTCCTGACAATGGATGGCTTTCGCTCCACGTTTCCCGAGGCAAACAATCAATTACAATCTGTTTTAATCAAAAAATATAAAAACAATTCAAAATAAATTAAATAATGGGATTATAAAAGCATTTAAACCGAGTAATAAGGCTTTTCTAGGCATGAGTGACTATAAATGATCTTTTCTTTACAATGGATGGCTTTTGCTCCATGTTTCCCGAGGTAAACAATCAATTACAATCTGTTTTAATCAAAAAATGTAAAAAAAAATTCAAAATAAATTCAATAATGGGATTATAAAAGCATTAAAACCGAGTAATAAGGCTTTTCTAGTTATGAGTGACTCTAAATGATCTTTTCTTGATAATGGATGGCTTTTGCTCCACGTTTCCCGAGGTAAACAATCAATTACAATCTGTTTTAATCAAAAAATGTAAAAACATTTCAAAATAAATTCAATAATTGGATTATAAAAGCATTTAAACCGAGTAATAAGCCTTTTCTAGGCATGAGTGACTATAAATGATCTTTTCTTGACAATAGATGGCTTTCGCTTCACGTTTCTCGAGGTAAATAATCAATTACATTTTGTTTTAATCAAAAAATGTAAAAAGATTCAAATTAAATTCAATTATGGAATTATAAAAGCATTTAAAGCGAGTATTAAGGATTTTATAGGCATGAGTGAGTATAAATGAACTTTTCTTGACAATGGATGGCTTTTGCTCCACGTTTCCCGAGGCAAACAATCGATTACAATCTGTTTTAATAAAAAAATGTAAAAACAATTCAAAATAAATTCAATAATGGGATTATAAAAGCATTTAAACCGAGTAATAAGGCTTTTCTAGGCATGAGTGACTATCAATGATCTTTTCTTGACAATGGATGGTTTTCGCTTCACGTTTCTCGAGGTAAATAATCAATTACATTTTGTTTTAATCAAAAAATGTAAAAAGATTCAAATTAAATTCAATTATGGAATTATAAAAGCATTTAAAGCGAGTATTAAGGATTTTATAGGCATGAGTGAGTATAAATGAACTTTTCTTGACAATGGATGGCTTTTGCTCCACGTTTCCCGAGGCAAACAATCGATTACAATCTGTTTTAACAAAAAAATGTAAAAACAATTCAAAATAAATTCAATAATGGGATTATAAAAGCATTTAAACCGAGTAATAAGGCTTTTCTCGGCATGAGTGACTATAAATGATCTTTTCTTGACAATGGATGGCTTTCGCTTCACATTTCTCGAGGTAAATAATCAATTACATTTTGTTTTAATCAAAAAATGTAAAAAGATTCAAATTAAATTCAATTATGGAATTATAAAAGCATTTAAAGCGAGTATTAAGGATTTTATAGGCATGAGTGAGTATAAATGAACTTTTCTTGACAATGGATGGCTTTTGCTCCACGTTTCCCGAGGCAAACAATCGATTACAATCTGTTTTAACAAAAAAATGTAAAAACAATTCAAAATAAATTCAATAATGGGATTATAAAAGCATTTAAACCGAGTAATAAGGCTTTTCTAGGCATGAGTGACTATAAATGATCTTTTCTTGACAATAGATGGCTTTCGCTTCACGTTTCTCGAGGTAAATAATCAATTACATTTTGTTTTAATCAAAAAATGTAAAAAGATTCAAATTAAATTCAATTATGGAATTATAAAAGCATTTAAAGCGAGTATTAAGGATTTTATAGGCATGAGTGAGTATAAATGAACTTTTCTTGACAATGGATGGCTTTTGCTCCACGTTTCCCGAGGTAAACAATCGATTACAATCTGTTTTAATCAAAATATGTAAAAAAAATTCAAAATAAATTCAATAATGGGATTATAAAAGCATTTAAACCGAGTAATAAGGCTTTTCTAGGCATGAGTGACTATAAATGATCTTTTCTTGACAATGGATGGCTTTCGCTTCACGTTTCTCGAGGTAAATAATCAATTACATTTTGTTTTAATCAAAAAATGTAAAAAGATTCAAATTAAATTCAATTATGGAATTATAAAAGCATTTAAAGCGAGTATTAAGGATTTTATAGGCATGAGTGACTATAAATGAACTTTTCTTGACAATGGATGGCTTTTGCTCCACGTTTCCCGAGGCAAACAATCGATTACAATCTGTTTTAATAAAAAAATGTAAAAACAATTCAAAATAAATTCAATAATGGGATTATAAAAGCATTTAAACCGAGTAATAAGGCTTTTCTAGGCATGAGTGACTATAAATGATCTTTTCTTGACAATGGATGGCTTTCGCTTCACGTTTCTCGAGGTAAATAATCAATTACATTTTGTTTTAATCAAAAAGTATAAAAAGATTCAAATTAAATTCAATTATGGAATTATAAAAGCATTTAAAGCGAGTATTAAGGATTTTATAGGCATGAGTGAGTATAAATGAACTTTTCTTGACAATGGATGGCTTTTGCTCCACGTTTCCCGAGGCAAACAATCGATTACAATCTGTTTTAATAAAAAAATATAAAAACAATTCAAAATAAATTCAATAATGGGATTATAAAAGCATTTAAACCCGAGTAATAAGGCTTTTCTAGGCATGAGTGACTATAAATGATCTTTTCTTGACAATGGATGGCTTTCGCTTCACGTTTCTCGAGGTAAATAATCAATTACATTTTGTTTTAATAAAAAAACGTAAAAAGATTCAAATTAAATTCAATTATGGAATTATAAAAGCATTTAAAGCGAGTATTAAGGATTTTATAGGCATGAGTGACTATAAATGAACTTTTCTTGACAACGGATGGCTTTTGCTCCACGTTTCCCGAGGCAAACAATCAATTACAATCTGTTTTAATCAAAAAATGTAAAAACAATTCAAAATAAATTCAATAATGGGATTATAAAAGTATTTAAACCGAGTAATAAGGCTTTTCTAGGCATGAGTGACTATAAATGATCTTTTCGTGACAATGGATGGCTTTCGCTTCACGTTTCTCGAGGTAAATAATCAATTACATTTTGTTTTAATCAAAAAATATAAAAAGATTCAAATTAAATTCAATTATGGAATTATAAAAGCATTTAAAGCGAGTATTAAGGATTTTATAGGCATGAGTGAGTATAAATGAACTTTTCTTGACAATGGATGGCTTTTGCTCCACGTTTCCCGAGGCAAACAATCGATTACAATCTGTTTTAATCAAAATATGTAAAAAAAATTCAAAATAAATTCAATAATGGGATTATAAAAGCATTTAAACCGAGTAATAAGGCTTTTCTAGGCATGAGTGACTATAAATGATCTTTTCTTGACAATGGATGGCTTTCGCTTCACGTTTCTCGAGGAAAATAATCAATTACATTTTGTTTTAATCAAAAAATGTAAAAAGATTCAAATTAAATTCAATTATGGAATTATAAAAGCATTTAAAGCGAGTATTAAGGATTTTATAGGCATGAGTGACTATAAATGAACTTTTCTTGACAATGGATGGCTTTTGCTCCACGTTTCCCGAGGCAAACAATCGATTACAATCTGTTTTAATAAAAAAATGTAAAAACAATTCAAAATAAATTCAATAATGGGATTATAAAAGCATTTAAACCGAGTAATAAGGCTTTTCTAGGCATGAGTGACTATAAATGATCTTTTCTTGATAATGGATGGCTTTCGCTTCACGTTTCTCGAGGTAAATAATCAATTACATTTTGTTTTAATCAAAAAATATAAAAAGATTCAAATTAAATTCAATTATGGAATTATAAAAGCATTTAAAGCGAGTATTAAGGATTTTATAGGCATGAGTGACTATAAATGAACTTTTCCTGACAACGGATGGCTTTTGCTCCACGTTTCCCGAGGCAAACAATCAATTACAATCTGTTTTAATCAAAAAATGTAAAAACAATTCAAAATAAATTCAAATAATGGGATTATAAAAGTATTTAAACCGAGTAATAAGGCTTTTCTAGGCATGAGTGACTATAAATGATCTTTTCTTGACAATGGATGGCTTTCGCTCCACGTTTCCCGAGATAAACAATCAATTACAATCTGTTTTAATCAAAAATGTTAAAAAAAATTCAAAATAAATTCAAAAATGGGATTATTAAAGCATTTAAACCAAGTAATAAGGCTTTTCTAGGCATGAGTGACTATAAATGAGCTTTTCTTGACAATAGATGGCTTTCGCTCCATGTTTCCCGAGGTAAACAATCAATTACAATCTGTTTTAATCAAAAAATATTAAAAAAAATTCAAAATAAATTCAATAATGGGATTATAAAAGCATTTAAACCGAGTAATAAGGCTTTTCTAGTTATGAGTGACTCTAAATGATCTTTTCTTGACAATGGATGGCTTTTGCTCCACGTTTCCAGAGGCAAACAATCAATTACAATCTCTTTTAATCAAAAAATGTAAAAACATTTCAAAATAAATTTAATAATGGGATTATAAAAGCATTTAAACCGAGTAATAAGGATTTTATAGGCATGAGTGACTATAAATGATCTTTTCCTGACAATGGATGGCTTTCGCTTCACGTTTCTCGAGGTAAATAATCAATTAGAATCTGTTTTAATCAAAAAATGTAAAAACAATTCAAAATAAATTCAATAATGGGATTATAAAAGCATTTAAACCGAGTAATAAGGCTTTTCCAGGCATGAGTGACTATAAATGATCTTTTCCTGACAATGGATGGCTTTCGCTCCACGTTTCCCGAGGCAAACAATCAATTACAATCTGTTTTAATCAAAAAATATAAAAACAATTCAAAATAAATTAAATAATGGGATTATAAAAGCATTTAAACCGAGTAATAAGGCTTTTCTAGGCATGAGTGACTATAAATGATCTTTTCTTTACAATGGATGGCTTTTGCTCCATGTTTCCCGAGGTAAACAATCAATTACAATCTGTTTTAATCAAAAAATGTAAAAAAAAATTCAAAATAAATTCAATAATGGGATTATAAAAGCATTAAAACCGAGTAATAAGGCTTTTCTAGTTATGAGTGACTCTAAATGATCTTTTCTTGATAATGGATGGCTTTTGCTCCACGTTTCCCGAGGTAAACAATCAATTACAATCTGTTTTAATCAAAAAATGTAAAAACATTTCAAAATAAATTCAATAATTGGATTATAAAAGCATTTAAACCGAGTAATAAGCCTTTTCTAGGCATGAGTGACTATAAATGATCTTTTCTTGACAATAGATGGCTTTCGCTTCACGTTTCCCGAGGTAAACAATCAATTACAATCTGTTTTACTCAAAAAATGTAAAAAAAAAATTCAAAATAAATTCAATAATGGGATTATTAAAGCATTTAAACCAAGTAATAAGGCTTTTCTAGGCATGAGTGACTATAAATGATCTTTTCTTGACAATAGATGGCTTTCGCTTCACGTTTCTCGAGGTAAATAATCAATTACATTTTGTTTTAATCAAAAAATGTAAAAAGATTCAAATTAAATTCAATTATGGAATTATAAAAGCATTTAAAGCGAGTATTAAGGATTTTATAGGCATGAGTGACTATAAATGAACTTTTCTTGACAATGGATGGCTTTTGCTCCACGTTTCCCGAGGCAAACAATCGATTACAATCTGTTTTAATAAAAAAATGTAAAAACAATTCAAAATAAATTCAATAATGGGATTATAAAAGCATTTAAACCGAGTAATAAGGCTTTTCTAGGCATGAGTGACTATAAATGATCTTTTCTTGACAATGGATGGCTTTTGCTTCAAGTTTCTCGAGGTAAATAATCAATTACATTTTGTTTTAATCAAAAAATATAAGAAGATTCAAATTAAATTCAATTATGGAATTATAAAAGCATTTAAAGCGAGTATTAAGGATTTTATAGGCATGAGTGAGTATAAATGAACTTTTCTTGACAATGGATGGCTTTTGCTCCACGTTTCCCGAGGCAAACAATCGATTACAATCTGTTTTAATAAAAAAATGTAAAAACAATTCAAAATAAATTCAATAATGGGATTATAAAAGCATTTAAACCGAGTAATAAGGCTTTTCTAGGCATGAGTGACTATAAATGATCTTTTCTTGACAATGGATGGCTTTCGCTTCACGTTTCTCAAGGTAAATAATCAATTACATTTTGTTTTAATCAAAAAACGTAAAAAGATTCAAATTAAATTCAATTATGGAATTATAAAAGCATTTAAAGCGAGTATTAAGGATTTTATAGGCATGAGTGACTATAAATGAACATTTCTTGACAACGGATGGCTTTTGCTCCACGTTTCCCGAGGCAAACAATCAATTACAATCTGTTTTAATCAAAAAATGTAAAAACAATTCAAAATAAATTCAATAATGGGATTATAAAAGTATTTAAACCGAGTAATAAGGCTTTTCTAGGCATGAGTGACTATAAATGATCTTTTCCTGACAATGGATGGCTTTCGCTCCACGTTTCCCGAGCCAAACAATCAATTACAATCTGTTTTAATCAAAAAATGCAAAAACAATTCAAAATAAATTCAATAATGGGATTATAAAAGTATTTAAACCGAGTAATAAGGCTATTCTAGGCATGAGTGACTATAAATGATCTTTTCCTGACAATGGATGGCTTTCGCTCCACGTTTCCCGAGGCAAACAATCAATTACAATCTGTTTTAATCAAAAAATGTAAAAACAATTAAAAATAAATTCAATAATGGGATTATAAAAGCATTTAAACCGAGTAATAAGGCTTTTCTAGGCATGAGTGACTATAAATGATCTTTTCCTGACAATGGATGGCTTTTGCTCCACGTTTCCCGAGGCAAACAATCGATTACAATCTGTTTTAATAAAAAAATGTAAAAACAATTCAAAATAAATTCAATAATGGGATTATAAAAGCATTTAATCCCGAGTAATAAGGCTTTTCTAGGCATGAGTGACTATAAATGATCTTTTCTTGACAATGGATGGCTTTCGCTTCACGTTTCTCGAGGTAAATAATCAATTACATTTTGTTTTAATCAAAAAACGTAAAAAGATTCAAATTAAATTCAATTATGGAATTATAAAAGCATTTAAAGCGAGTATTAAGGATTTTATAGGCATGAGTGACTATAAATGAACTTTTCTTGACAACGGATGGCTTTTGCTCCACGTTTCCCGAGGCAAACAATCAATTACAATCTGTTTTAATCAAAAAATGTAAAAACAATTCAAAATAAATTCAATAATGGGATTATAAAAGCATTTAAACCGAGTAATAAGGCTTTTCTAGTTATGGGTGACTCTAAATGATATTTTCTTGACAATGCATGGCTTTTGCTCCACGTTTCCAGAGGCAAACAATCAATTACAATCTCTTTTAATCAAAAAATGTAAAAACATTTCAAAATAAATTCAATAATGGGATTATAAAAGCATTTAAACCGAGTAATAAGGCTTTTCTAGGCATGAGTGACTATAAATGATCTTTTCTTGACAATGGATGGCTTTCGCTTCACGTTTCTCGAGGTAAATAATCAATTACATTTTGTTTTAATCAAAAAATGTAAAAAGATTCAAATTAAATTCAATTATGGAATTATAAAAGCATTTAAAGCGAGTATTAAGGATTTTATAGGCATGAGTGACTATAAATGAACTTTTCTTGACAATGGATGGCTTTTGCTCCACGTTTCCCGAGGCAAACAATCGATTACAATCTGTTTTAATAAAAAAATGTAAAAACAATTGAAAATAAATTCAATAATGGGATTATAAAAGCATTTAAACCGAGTAATAAGGCTTTTCTAGGCATGAGTGACTATAAATGAACTTTTCTTGACAATGGATGGCATTTGCTCCACGTTTCCCGAGGTAAACAATCGATTACAATCTGTTTTAATAAAAAAATGTAAAAACAATTCAAAATAAATTCAATAATGGGATTATAAAAGCATTTAAACCGAGTAATAAGGCTTTTCTAGGCATGAGTGACTATAAATGATCTTTTCTTGACAATGGATGGCTTTCGCTTCACGTTTCACGAGGTAAATAATCAATTACATTTTGTTTTAATCAAAAAATATAAAAAGATTCAAATTAAATTCAATTATGGAATTATAAAACCATTAAAAGCGAGTATTGATGGCTTTCGCTTCACGTTTCTCGAGGTAAATAATCAATTACATTTTGTTTTAATCAAAAAATGTAAAAAGATTCAAATTAAATTCAATTATGGAATTATAAAAGCATTTAAAGCGAGTATTAAGGATTTTATAGGCATGAGTGACTATAAATGAACTTTTCTTGACAATGGATGGCTTTTGCTCCACGTTTCCCGAGGCAAACAATCAATTACAATCTATTTTAATCAAAAAATGTAAAAACAATTCAAAAGAAATTCAATAATGGGATTATAAAAGTATTTAAACCGAGTAATAAGGCTTTTCTAGGCATGAGTGACTATAAATGATCTTTTCTTGACAATGGATGGCTTTCGCTCCATGTTTCCCGAGGTAAACAATCAATTACAATCTGTTTTACTCAAAAAATGTAAAAAAAAAATTCAAAATAAATTCAATAATGGGATTATTAAAGCATTTAAACCAAGTAATAAGGCTTTTCTAGGCATGAGTGACTATAAATGATCTTTTCTTGACAATAGATGGCTTTCGCTTCACGTTTCTCGAGGTAAATAATCAATTACATTTTGTTTTAATCAAAAAATGTAAAAAGATTCAAATTAAATTCAATTATGGAATTATAAAAGCATTTAAAGCGAGTATTAAGGATTTTATAGGCATGAGTGAGTATAAATGAACTTTTCTTGACAATGGATGGCTTTTGCTCCACGTTTCCCGAGGCAAACAATCGATTACAATCTGTTTTAATAAAAAAATGTAAAAACAATTTAAAATAAATTCAATAATGGGATTATAAAAGCATTTAAACCGAGTAATAAGGCTTTTCTCGGCATGAGTGACTATAAATGATCTTTTCTTGACAATGGATGGCTTTCGCTTCACGTTTCTCGAGGTAAATAATCAATTACATTTTGTTTTAATCAAAAAATGTAAAAAGATTCAAATTAAATTCAATTATGGAATTATAAAAGCATTTAAAGCGAGTATTAAGGATTTTATAGGCATGAGTGAGTATAAATGAACTTTTCTTGACAATGGATGGCTTTTGCTCCACGTTTTCCGAGGCAAACAATCGATTACAATCTGTTTTAATAAAAAAATATAAAAACAATTCAAAATAAATTCAATAATGGGATTATAAAAGCATTTAAACCCGAGTAATAAGGCTTTTCTAGGCATGAGTGACTATAAATGATCTTTTCTTGACAATGGATGGCTTTCGCTTCACGTTTCTCAAGGTAAATAATCAATTACATTTTGTTTTAATCAAAAAACGTAAAAAGATTCAAATTAAATTCAATTATGGAATTATAAAAGCATTTAAAGCGAGTATTAAGGATTTTATAGGCATGAGTGACTATAAATGAACATTTCTTGGCAACGGATGGCTTTTGCTCCACGTTTCCCGAGGCAAACAATCAATTACAATCTGTTTTAATCAAAAAATGTAAAAACAATTCAAAATAAATTCAATAATGGGATTATAAAAGTATTTAAACCGAGTAATAAGGCTTTTCTAGGCATGAGTGACTATAAATGATCTTTTCCTGACAATGGATGGCTTTCGCTCCACGTTTCCCGAGCCAAACAATCAATTACAATCTGTTTTAATCAAAAAATGCAAAAACAATTCAAAATAAATTCAATAATGGGATTATAAAAGTATTTAAACCGAGTAATAAGGCTATTCTAGGCATGAGTGACTATAAATGATCTTTTCCTGACAATGGATGGCTTTCGCTCCACGTTTCCCGAGGCAAACAATCAATTACAATCTGTTTTAATCAAAAAATGTAAAAACAATTAAAAATAAATTCAATAATGGGATTATAAAAGCATTTAAACCGAGTAATAAGGCTTTTCTAGGCATGAGTGACTATAAATGATCTTTTCCTGACAATGGATGGCTTTTGCTCCACGTTTCCCGAGGCAAACAATCGATTACAATCTGTTTTAATAAAAAAATGTAAAAACAATTCAAAATAAATTCAATAATGGGATTATAAAAGCATTTAAACCCGAGTAATAAGGCTTTTCTAGGCATGAGTGACTATAAATGATCTTTTCTTGACAATGGATGGCTTTCGCTTCACGTTTCTCGAGGTAAATAATCAATTACATTTTGTTTTAATCAAAAAACGTAAAAAGATTCAAATTAAATTCAATTATGGAATTATAAAAGCATTTAAAGCGAGTATTAAGGATTTTATAGGCATGAGTGACTATAAATGAACTTTTCTTGACAACGGATGGCTTTTGCTCCACGTTTCCCGAGGCAAACAATCAATTACAATCTGTTTTAATCAAAAAATGTAAAAACAATTCAAAATAAATTCAATAATGGGATTATAAAAGCATTTAAACCGAGTAATAAGGCTTTTCTAGTTATGGGTGACTCTAAATGATATTTTCTTGACAATGGATGGCTTTTGCTCCACGTTTCCAGAGGCAAACAATCAATTACAATCTCTTTTAATCAAAAAATGTAAAAACATTTCAAAATAAATTCAATAATGGGATTATAAAAGCATTTAAACCGAGTAATAAGGCTTTTCTAGGCATGAGTGACTATAAATGATCTTTTCTTGACAATGGATGGCTTTCGCTTCACGTTTCTCGAGGTAAATAATCAATTACATTTTGTTTTAATCAAAAAATGTAAAAAGATTCAAATTAAATTCAATTATGGAATTATAAAAGCATTTAAAGCGAGTATTAAGGATTTTATAGGCATGAGTGACTATAAATGAACTTTTCTTGACAATGGATGGCATTTGCTCCACGTTTCCCGAGGTAAACAATCGATTACAATCTGTTTTAATAAAAAAATGTAAAAACAATTCAAAATAAATTCAATAATGGGATTATAAAAGCATTTAAACCGAGTAATAAGGCTTTTCTAGGCATGAGTGACTATAAATGATCTTTTCTTGACAATGGTTGGCTTTCGCTTCACGTTTCACGAGGTAAATAATCAATTACATTTTGTTTTAATCAAAAAATATAAAAAGATTCAAATTAAATTCAATTATGGAATTATAAAACCATTTAAAGCGAGTATTGATGGCTTTCGCTTCACGTTTCTCGAGGTAAATAATCAATTACATTTTGTTTTAATCAAAAAATGTAAAAAGATTCAAATTAAATTCAATTATGGAATTATAAAAGCATTTAAAGCGAGTATTAAGGATTTTATAGGCATGAGTGACTATAAATGAACTTTTCTTGACAATGGATGGCTTTTGCTCCACGTTTCCCGAGGCAAACAATCAATTACAATCTGTTTTAATCAAAAAATGTAAAAACAATTCAAAAGAAATTCAATAATGGGATTATAAAAGTATTTAAACCGAGTAATAAGGCTTTTCTAGGCATGAGTGACTATAAATGATCTTTTCTTGACAATAGATGGCTTTCGCTCCATGTTTCACGAGGTAAACAATCAATTACAATATGTTTTACTCAAAAAATGTAAAAAAAAAATTCAAAATAAATTCAATAATGGGATTATTAAAGCATTTAAACCAAGTAATAAGGCTTTTCTAGGCATGAGTGACTATAAATGATCTTTTCTTGACAATAGATGGCTTTCGCTTCACGTTTCTCGAGGTAAATAATCAATTACATTTTGTTTTAATCAAAAAATGTAAAAAGATTCAAATTAAATTCAATTATGGAATTATAAAAGCATTTAAAGCGAGTATTAAGGATTTTATAGGCATGAGTGAGTATAAATGAACTTTTCTTGACAATGGATGGCTTTTGCTCCACGTTTCCCGAGGCAAACAATCGATTACAATCTGTTTTAATAAAAAAATGTAAAAACAATTCAAAATAAATTCAATAATGGGATTATAAAAGCATTTAAACCGAGTAATAAGGCTTTTCTAGGCATGAGTGACTATAAATGATCTTTTCTTGACAATGGATGGCTTTCGCTTCACGTTTCTCGAGGTAAATAATCAATTACATTTTGTTTTAATCAAAAAATATAAGAAGATTCAAATTAAATTCAATTATGGAATTATAAAAGCATTTAAAGCGAGTATTAAGGATTTTATAGGCATGAGTGAGTATAAATGAACTTTTCTTGACAATGGATGGCTTTTGCTCCACGTTTCCCGAGGCAAACAATGGATTACAATCTGTTTTAATAAAAAAATGTAAAAACAATTCAAAATAAATTCAATAATGGGATTATAAAAGTATTTAAACCGAGTAATAAGGCTTTTCTAGGCATGAGTGACTATAAATGATCTTTTCTTGACAATGGATGGCTTTCGCTCCACGTTTCCCGAGATAAACAATCAATTACAATCTGCTTTAATCAAAAATGTTAAAAAAAATTCAAAATAAATTCAAAAATGGGATTATTAAAGCATTTAAACCAAGTAATAAGGCTTTTCTAGGCATGAGTGACTATAAATGAGCTTTTCTTGACAATAGATGGCTTTCGCTCCATGTTTCCCGAGGTAAACAATCAATTACAATCTGTTTTAATCAAAAAATGTTAAAAAAAATTCAAAATAAATTCAATAATGGGATTATAAAAGCATTTAAACCGAGTAATAAGGCTTTTCTAGTTATGAGTGACTCTAAATGATCTTTTCTTCACAATGGATGGCTTTTGCTCCACGTTTCCAGAGGCAAACAATCAATTACAATCTCTTTTAATCAAAAAATGTAAAAACATTTCAAAATAAATTCAATAATGGGATTATAAAAGCATTTAAACCGAGTAATAAGGCTTTTCTAGGCATGAGTGACTATAAGTGATCTTTTCTTCACAATGGATGGCTTTCGCTCCACGTTTCCCGAGATAAACAATCAATTACAATCTGTTTTAATCAAAATATGTAAAAACAATTCAAAATAAATTCAATAATGGGATTATAAAAGCATTTAAACCGAGTAATAAGGCTTTTCTAGGCATGAGTGACTATAAATGATCTTTTCTTGACAATAGATGGCTTTCGCTTCACGTTTCTCGAGGTAAATAATCAATTACATTTTGTTTTAATCAAAAAATTTAAACAGATTCAAATTAAATTCAATTATGGAATTATAAAAGCATTTAAAGCGAGTATTAAGGATTTTATAGGCATGAGTGAGTATAAATGAACTTTTCTTGACAATGGATGGCTTTTGCTCCACGTTTCCCGAGGCAAACAATCGATTACAATCTGTTTTAATAAAAAAATGTAAAAACAATTTAAAATAAATTCAATAATGGGATTATAAAAGCATTTAAACCGAGTAATAAGGCTTTTCTCGGCATGAGTGACTTAAATGATCTTTTCTTGACAATGGATGGCTTTCGCTTCACGTTTCTCGAGGTAAATAATCAATTACATTTTGTTTTAATCAAAAAACGTAAAAAGATTCAAATTAAATTCAATTATGGAATTATAAAAGCATTTAAAGCGAGTATTAAGGATTTTATAGGCATGAGTGACTATAAATGAACATTTCTTGACAACGGATGGCTTTTGCTCCACGTTTCCCGAGGCAAACAATCAATTACAATCTGTTTTAATCAAAAAATGTAAAAACAATTCAAAATAAATTCAATAATGGGATTATAAAAGTATTTAAACCGAGTAATAAGGCTTTTCTAGGCATGAGTGACTATAAATGATCTTTTCCTGACAATGGATGGCTTTCGCTCCACGTTTCCCGAGCCAAACAATCAATTACAATCTGTTTTAATCAAAAAATGTAAAAACAATTCAAAATAAATTCAATAATGGGATTATAAAAGTATTTAAACCGAGTAATAAGGCTTTTCTAGGCATGAGTGACTATAAATGATCTTTTCCTGACAATGGATGGCTTTCGCTCCACGTTTCCCGAGGCAAACAATCAATTACAATATGTTTTAATCAAAAAATGTAAAAACAATTAAAAATAAATTCAATAATGGGATTATAAAAGCATTTAAACCGAGTAATAAGGCTTTTCTAGGCATGAGTGACTATAAATGATCTTTTCCTGACAATGGATGGCTTTTGCTCCACGTTTCCCGAGGCAAACAATCGATTACAATCTGTTTTAATAAAAAAATGTAAAAACAATTCAAAATAAATTCAATAATGGGATTATAAAATCATTTAAACCCGAGTAATAAGGCTTTTCTAGGCATGAGTGACTATAAATGATCTTTTCTTGACAATGGATGGCTTTCGCTTCACGTTTCTCGAGGTAAATAATCAATTACATTTTGTTTTAATCAAAAAACGTAAAAAGGTTCAAATTAAATTCAATTATGGAATTATAAAAGCATTTAAAGCGAGTATTAAGGATTTTATAGGCATGAGTGACTATAAATGAACTTTTCTTGACAACGGATGGCTTTTGCTCCACGTTTCCCGAGGCAAACAATCAATTACAATCTGTTTTAATCAAAAAATGTAAAAACAATTCAAAATAAATTCAATAATGGGATTATAAAAGTATTTAAACCGAGTAATAAGGCTTTTCTAGGCATGAGTGACTATAAATGATCTTTTCTTGACAATGGATGGCTTTCACTCCACGTTTCACGAGATAAACAATCAATTACAATCTGTTTTAATGAGAAATGTTAAAAAAAATTCAAAATAAATTCAAAAATGGGATTATGAAAGCATTTAAACCAAGTAATAAGGCTTTTCTAGGCATGAGTGACTATAAATGAGCTTTTCTTGACAATAGATGGCTTTCGCTCCATGTTTCCCGAGGTAAACAATCAATTACAATCTACTTTAATCAAAAAATGTTAAAAAAAATTCAAAATAAATTCAATAATGGGATTATAAAAGCATTTAAACCGAGTAATAAGGCTTTTCTAGTTATGAGTGACTCTAAATGATCTTTTCTTGACAATGGATGGCTTTCGCTCCACGTTTCCAGAGGCAAACAATCAATTACAATCTCTTTTAATCAAAAAATGTAAAAACATTTCAAAATAAATTCAATAATGGGATTATAAAAGCATTTAAACCGAGTAATAAGGCTTTTCTAGGCATGAGTGACTATAAATGATCTTTTCTTCACAATGGATGGCTTTCGCTTCACGTTTCTCGAGGTAAATAATCAATTACATTTTGTTTTAATCAAAAAATATAAAAAGATTCAAATTAAATTCAATTATGGAATTATAAAACCATTTAAAGCGAGTATTGATGGCTTTCGCTTCACGTTTCTCGAGGTAAATAATCAATTACATTTTGTTTTAATCAAAAAATGTAAAAAGATTCAAATTAAATTCAATTATGGAATTATAAAAGCATTTAAAGCGAGTATTAAGGATTTTATAGGCATGAGTGACTATAAATGAACTTTTCTTGACAATGGATGGCTTTTGCTCCACGTTTCCCGAGGCAAACAATCAATTACAATCTGTTTTAATCAAAAAATGTAAAAACAATTCAAAAGAAATTCAATAATGGGATTATAAAAGTATTTAAACCGAGTAATAAGGCTTTTCTAGGCATGAGTGACTATAAATGATCTTTTCTTGACAATGGATGGCTTTCGCTCCATGTTTCCCGAGGTAAACAATCAATTACAATCTGTTTTACTCAAAAAATGTAAAAAAAAAATTCAAAATAAATTCAATAATGGGATTATTAAAGCATTTAAACCGAGTCATAAGGCTTTTCTAAGCATGAGTGACTATAAATGATCTTTTCTTGACAATGGATGGCTTTCGCTCCACGTTTCCCGAGATAAACAATCAATTACAATCTGTTTTAATCAAAAATGTAAAAATAATTCAAAATAAATTCAATAATGGGATTATAAAAGCATTTAAACCGAGTAATAAGGCTTTTCTAGGCATGAGTGACTATAAATGATCTTTTCTTGACAATGGATGGCTTTCGCTCCACGTTTCCCGAGGTAAACAATCAATTACAATCTGTTTTAATCAAAATATGTAAAAACAATTCAAAATAAATTCAATAATGGGATTATAAAAGCATTTAAACCGAGTAATAAGGCTTTTCTAGGCATGAGTGACTATAAATGATCTTTTCTTGACAATGGATGGCTTTCGCTCCACGTTGCCCGAGATAAACAATCAATTACAATCTGTTTTAATCAAAAATGTTAAAAAAAATTTAAAATAAATTCAATAATGGGATTATAAAAGCATTTAAACCAAGTAATAAGGCTTTTCTAGGCATGAGTGACTATAAATGAGCTTTTCTTGACAATAGATGGCTTTCGCTCCATGTTTCCTGAGGTAAACAATCAATTACAATCTTTTTTAATAAAAAGATGTTAAAAAGAAATTCAAAATAAATTCAATAATTGGATTATAAAAGCATTTAAACCGAGTAATAAGGCTTTTCTAGTTATGGGTGACTCTAAATGATATTTTCTTGACAATGGATGGCTTTTGCTGCACGTTTCCAGAGGCAAACAATCAATTACAATCTCTTTTAATCAAAAAATGTAAAAACATTTCAAAATAAATTCAATAATGGGATTATAAAAGCATTTAAACCGAGTAATAAGGCTTTTCTAGGCATGAGTGACTATAAATGATCTTTTCTTGACAATGGATGGCTTTCGCTTCACGTTTCTCGAGGTAAATAATCAATTACATTTTGTTTTAATCAAAAAATGTAAAAAGATTCAAATTAAATTCAATTATGGAATTATAAAAGCATTTAAAGCGAGTATTAAGGATTTTATAGGCATGAGTGACTATAAATGAACTTTTCTTGACAATGGATGGCTTTTGCTCCACGTTTCCCGAGGCAAACAATCAATTACAATCTGTTTTAATCAAAAAATGTAAAAACAACTCAACAGAAATTCAATAATGGGATTATAAAAGCATTTAAACCGAGTAATAAGGCTTTTCTAGGCATGAGTGACTATAAATGATCTTTTCTTGACAATGGATGGCTTTCGCTCCATGTTTCCCGAGGTAAACAATCAATTACAATCTGTTTTACTCAAAAAATGCAAAAAAAAAATTCAAAATAAATTCAATAATGGGATTATTAAAGCATTTAAACCGAGTCATAAGGCTTTTCTAAGCATGAGTGACTATAAATGATCTTTTCTTGACAATGGATGGCTTTCGCTCCACGTTTCTCGGGATAAACAATCAATTACAATCTGTTTTAATCAAAAATGTAAAAACAATTCAAAATAAATTCAATAATGGGATTATAAAAGCATTTAAACCGAGTAATAAGGCTTTTCTAGGCATGAGTGACTATAAATGATCTTTTCTTGACAATGGATGGCTTTCGCTCCACGTTTCCCAAGGCAAACAATCAATTACAATATGTTTTAATCAAAATATGTAAAAACAATTCAAAATAAATTCAATAATGGGATTATAAAAGCATTTAAACCAAGTAATAAGGCTTTTCTAGGCATGAGTGACTATAAATGATCTTTTCTTGACAATGGATGGCTTTCGCTCCATGTTTCCCGAGGTAAACAATCAATTACAATCTGTTTTACTCAAAAAATGTAAAAAAAAAATTCAAAATAAATTCAATAATGGGATTATTAAAGCATTTAAACCGAGTCATAAGGCTTTTCTAAGCATGAGTGACTATAAATGATCTTTTCTTGACAATGGATGGCTTTTGCTCCACGTTTCCCGAGGCAAACAATCAATTACAATCTGTTTTAGTCAAAAAATGTAAAAACAATTCAAAATAAATTCAATAATGGGATTATAAAAGTATTTAAACCGAGTAATAAGGCTTTTCTAGGCATGAGTGACTATAAATGATCTTTTCTTGACAATGGATGGCTTTCGCTCCATGTTTCCCGAGGTAAACAATCAATTACAATCTGTTTTACTCAAAAAATGTAAAAAAAAAATTCAAAATAAATTCAATAATGGGATTATTAAAGCATTTAAACCGAGTCATAAGGCTTTTCTAAGCATGAGTGACTATAAATGATCTTTTCTTGACAATGGATGGCTTTCGCTCCACGTTTCCCGAGATAAACAATCAATTACAATCTGTTTTAATCAAAAATGTAAAAATAATTCAAAATAAATTCAATAATGGGATTATAAAAGCATTTAAACCGAGTAATAAGGCTTTTCTAGGCATGAGTGACTATAAATGATCTTTTCTTGACAATGGATGGCTTTCGCTCCACGTTTCCCGAGGCAAACAATCAATTACAATCTATTTTAATCAAAATATGTAAAAACAATTCAAAATAAATTCAATAATGGGATTATAAAAGCATTTAAACCGAGTAATAAGGCTTTTCTAGGCATGAGTGACTATAAATGATCTTTTCTTGACAATGCATGGCTTTCGCTCCACGTTTCCCGAGATAAACAATCAATTACAATCTGTTTTAATCAAAAATGTTAAAAAAAATTCAAAATAAATTCAATAATGGGATTATAAAAGCATTTAAACCAAGTAATAAGGCTTTTCTAGGCATGAGTGACTATAAATGAGCTTTTCTTGACAATAGATGGCTTTCGCTCCATGTTTCCTGAGGTAAACAATCAATTACAATCTTTTTTAATAAAAAAATGTGAAAAAAAATTCAATAATGGGATTATAAAAGCATTTAAACCGAGTAATAAGGCTTTTCTAGTTATGGGTGACTCTAAATGATCTTTTCTTGACAATGGATGGCTTTTGCTCCACGTTTCCAGAGGCAAACAATCAATTACAATCTCTTTTAATCAAAAAATGTAAAAACATTTCAAAATAAATTCAATAATGGGATTATAAAAGCATTTAAACCGAGTAATAAGGCTTTTCTAGGCATGAGTGACTATAAATGATCTTTTCTTGACAATGGATGGCTTTCGCTCCACGTTGCCCGAGATAAACAATCAATTACAATCTGTTTTAATGAAAAATGTTAAAAAAAATTCAAAATAAATTCAATAATGGGATTATAAAAGCATTTAAACCAAGTAATAAGGCTTTTCTAGGCATGAGTGACTATAAATGAGCTTTTCTTGACAATAGATGGCTTTCGCTCCATGTTTCCTGAGGTAAACAATCAATTACAATCTTTTTTAATAAAAAGATGTTAAAAAAAAATTCAAAATAAATTTAATAATGGGATTATAAAAGCATTTAAACCGAGTAATAAGGCTTTTCTAGGCATGAGTGACTATAAATGATCTTTTCTTGACAATGGATGGCTTTCGCTTCACGTTTCTCGAGGTAAATAATCAATTACATTTTGTTTTAATCAAAAAATGTAAAAAGATTCAAATTAAATTCAATTATGGAATTATAAAAGCATTTAAAGCGAGTATTAAGGATTTTATAGGCATGAGTGACTAGAAATGATCTTTTCTTGACAATGGATGGCTTTCGCTCCACGTTTCCCGAGATAAACAATCAATTACAATCTGTTTTAATTAAAAATGTAAAAAAAATTCAAAATAAATTCAATAATGGGATTATAAAAGCATTTAAACCGAGTAATAAGGCTTTTCTAGGCATGAGTGACTATAAATGATCTTTTCTTGACAATGGATGGCTTTCGCTCCATGTTTCCCGAGGTAAACAATCAATTACAATCTGTTTTACTCAAAAAATGCAAAAAAAAAAATTCAAAATAAATTCAATAATGGGATTATTAAAGCATTTAAACCGAGTCATAAGGCTTTTCTAAGCATGAGTGACTATAAATGATCTTTTCTTGACAATGGATGGCTTTCGCTCCACGTTTCTCGAGCTAAACAATCAATTACAATCTGTTTTAATCAAAAATGTAAAAACAATTCAAAATAAATTCAATAATGGGATTATAAAAGCATTTAAACCGAGTAATAAGGCTTTTCTAGGCATGAGTGACTATAAATGATCTTTTCTTGACAATGGATGGCTTTCGCTCCACGTTTCCCGAGGCAAACAATCAATTACAATCTGTTTTAGTCAAAAAATGTAAAAACAATTCAAAATAAATTCAATAATGGGATTATAAAAGTATTTAAACCGAGTAATAAGGCTTTTCTAGGCATGAGTGACTATAAATGATCTTTTCTTGACAATGGATGGCTTTCGCTCCATGTTTCCCGAGGTAAACAATCAATTACAATCTGTTTTACTCAAAAAATGTAAAAAAAAAATTCAAAATAAATTCAATAATGGGATTATTAAAGCATTTAAACCGAGTCATAAGGCTTTTCTAAGCATGAGTGACTATAAATGATCTTTTCTTGACAATGGATGGCTTTCGCTCCACGTTTCCCGAGATAAACAATCAATTACAATCTGTTTTAATCAAAAATGTAAAAATAATTCAAAATAAATTCAATAATGGGATTATAAAAGCATTTAAACCGAGTAATAAGGCTTTTCTAGGCATGAGTGACTATAAATGATCTTTTCTTGACAATGGATGGCTTTCGCTCCACGTTTCCCGAGGCAAACAATCAATTACAATCTATTTTAATCAAAATATGTAAAAACAATTCAAAATAAATTCAATAATGGGATTATAAAAGCATTTAAACCGAGTAATAAGGCTTTTCTAGGCATGAGTGACTATAAATGATCTTTTCTTGACAATGCATGGCTTTCGCTCCACGTTTCCCAAGATAAACAATCAATTACAATCTGTTTTAATCAAAAATGTTAAAAAAAATTCAAAATAAATTCAATAATGGGATTATAAAAGCATTTAAACCAAGTAATAAGGCTTTTCTAGGCATGAGTGACTATAAATGAGCTTTTCTTGACAATAGATGGCTTTCGCTCCATGTTTCCTGAGGTAAACAATCAATTACAATCTTTTTTAATAAAAAAATGTGAAAAAAAATTCAAAATAAATTCAATAATGGGATTATAAAAGCATTTAAACCGAGTAATAAGGCTTTTCTAGTTATGGGTGACTCTAAATGATCTTTTCTTGACAATGGATGGCTTTTGCTCCACGTTTCCAGAGGCAAACAATCAATTACAATCTCTTTTAATCAAAAAATGTAAAAACATTTCAAAATAAATTCAATAATGGGATTATAAAAGCATTTAAACCGAGTAATAAGGCTTTTCTAGGCATGAGTGACTATAAATGATCTTTTCTTGACAATGGATGGCTTTCGCTCCACGTTGCCCGAGATAAACAATCAATTACAATCTGTTTTAATGAAAAATGTTAAAAAAAATTCAAAATAAATTCAATAATGGGATTATAAAAGCATTTAAACCAAGTAATAAGGCTTTTCTAGGCATGAGTGACTATAAATGAGCTTTTCTTGACAATAGATGGCTTTCGCTCCATGTTTCCTGAGGTAAACAATCAATTACAATCTTTTTTAATAAAAAGATGTTAAAAAAAAATTCAAAATAAATTTAATAATGGGATTATAAAAGCATTTAAACCGAGTATTAAGGATTTTATAGGCATGAGTGACTATAAATGAACTTTTCTTGACAATGGATGGCTTTTGCTCCACGTTTCCCGAGGTAAACAATCAATTACAATATGTTTTAATCAAAAAATGTAAAAACAACTCGAAAGAAATTCAATAATGGGATTATAAAAGTATTTAAACCGAGTAATAAGGCTTTTCTAGGCATGAGTGACTATAAATGATCTTTTCTTGACAATGGATGGCTTTCGCTCCATGTTTCCCGAGGTAAACAATCAATTACAATCTGTTTTACTCAAAAAATGCAAAAAAAAAAATTCAAAATAAATTCAATAATGGGATTATTAAAGCATTTAAACCGAGTCATAAGGCTTTTCTAAGCATGAGTGACTATAAATGATCTTTTCTTGACAATGGATGGCTTTCGCTCCACGTTTCTCGAGCTAAACAATCAATTACAATCTGTTTTAATCAAAAATGTAAAAACAATTCAAAATAAATTCAATAATGGGATTATAAAAGCATTTAAACCGAGTAATAAGGCTTTTCTAGGCATGAGTGACTATAAATGATCTTTTCTTGACAATGGATGGCTTTCGCTCCATGTTTCCCGAGGTAAACAATCAATTACAATCTGTTTTACTCAAAAAATGCAAAAAAAAAATTCAAAATAAATTCAATAATGGGATTATTAAAGCATTTAAACCGAGTCATAAGGCTTTTCTAAGCATGAGTGACTATAAATGATCTTTTCTTGACAATGGATGGCTTTCGCTCCACGTTTCTCGAGATAAACAATCAATTACAATCTGTTTTAATCAAAAATGTAAAAACAATTCAAAATAAATTCAATAATGGGATTATAAAAGCATTTAAACCGAGTAATAAGGCTTTTCTAGGCATGAGTGACTATAAATGATCTTTTCTTGACAATGGATGGCTTTCGCTCCACGTTTCCCAAGGCAAACAATCAATTACAATTTGTTTTAATCAAAATATGTAAAAACAATTCAAAATAAATTCAATAATGGGATTATAAAAGCATTTAAACCAAGTAATAAGGCTTTTCTAGGCATGAGTGACTATAAATGATCTTTTCTTGACAATGGATGGCTTTCGCTCCACGTTGCCCGAGATAAACAGTCAATTACAATCTGTTTTAATCAAAAATGTTAAAAAAAAATCAAAATAAATTCAATAATGGGATTATAAAAGCATTTAAACCAAGTAATAAGGCTTTTCTAGGCATGAGTGACTATAAATGAGCTTTTCTTGACAATAGATGGCTTTCGCTCAATGTTTCCTGAGGTAAACAATCAATTACAATCTGTTTTAATAAAAAATTGTTAAAAAAAATTCAAAATAAATTCAATAATGGGATTATAACAGCATTTAAACCGAGTAATAAGGCTTTTCTAGTTATGGGTGACTCTAAATGATCTTTTCTTGACAATAGATGGCTTTTGCTCCACGTTTCCAGAGGCAAACAATCAATTACAATCTCTTTTAATCAAAAAATTTAAAAACCTTTCAAAATAAATTCAATAATGGGATTATAAAAGCATTTAAACCGAGTAATAAGGCTTTTCTAGGCATGAGTGACTATAAATGATCTTTTCTTGACAATGGATGGCTTTCGCTCCACGTTTCCCGAGATAAACAATCAATTACAATCTGTTTTAATCAAAAATGTAAAAAAAATTCAAAATAAATTCAATAATGGGATTATAAAAGCATTTAAACCGAGTAATAAGGCTTTTCTAGGCATGAGTGACTATAAATGATCTTTTCTTGACAATGGATGGCTTTCGCTCCACGTTTCCCGAGATAAACAAGCAATTACAATCTGTTTTAATCAAAAATGTAAAAATAATTCAAAATAAATTCAATAATGGGATTATAAAAGCATTTAAACCGAGTAATAAGGCTTTTCTAGGCATGAGTGACTATAAATGATCTTTTCTTGACAATGGATGGCTTTCGCTTCACGTTTCTCGAGGTAAATAATCAATTACATTTTTTTTTAATCAAAAAATGTAAAAAGATTCAAATTAAATTCAATTATGGAATTATAAAAGCATTTAAAGCGAGTATTAAGGATTTTATAAGCATGAGTGACTATAAATGAACTTTTCTTAACAATGGATGGCTTTTGCTCCACGTTTCCCTAGGCAAAGAATAAATTACAATCTGTTTTAATCAAAAAATGTAAAAACAATTCAAAAGAAATTCAATAATGGGATTATAAAAGTATTTAAACCGAGTAATAAGGCTTTTCTAGGCATGAGTGACTATAAATGATCTTTTCTTGACAATGGATGGCTTTCGCTCCATGTTTCCCGAGGTAAACAATCAATTACAGACTGTTTTACTCAAAAAATGTAAAAAAAAATTCAAAATAAATTAAATAATGGGATTATTAAAGCATTTAAACCGAGTCATAAGGCTTTTCTAAGCATGAGTGACTATAAATGATCTTTTCTTGACAATGGATGGCTTTCGCTCCACGTTTCCCGAGATAAACAATGAATTACAATCTGTTTTAATCAAAAATGTAAAAATAATTCAAAATAAATTCAATAATGGGATTATAAAAGCATTTAAACCGAGTAATAAGGCTTTTCTAGGCATGAGTGACTATAAATGATCTTTTCTTGACAATGGATGGCTTTCGCTCCACGTTTCCCGAGATAAACAATCAATTACAATCTGTTTTAATCAAATATGTAAAAAAAATTCAAAATAAATTCAATAATGGGATTATAAAAGCATTTAAACCGAGTAATAAGGCTTTTCTAAGCATGAGTGACTATAAATGATCTTTTCTTGACAATGGATGGCTTTCGCTTCACGTTTCTCGAGGAAAATAATCAATTACATTTTGTTTTAATCAAAAAATGTAAAAAGATTCAAATTAAATTCAATTATGGAATTATAAAAGCATTTAAAGCGAGTATTAAGGATTTTATAGGCATGAGTGACTATAAATGAACTTTTCTTGACAATGGATGGCTTTTGCTCCACGTTTCTCGAGGCAAACAATCGATTACAATCTGTTGTAATAAAAAAATGTAAAAACAATTCAAAATAAATTCAATAATGGGATTATAAAAGCATTTAAACCGAGTAATAAGGCTTTTCTAGGCATGAGTGACTATAAATGATCTTTTCTTGACAATGGATGGCTTTCGCTTCACGTTTCTCGAGGTAAATAATCAATTACATTTTGTTTTAATCAAAAAACGTAAAAAGATTCAAATTAAATTCAATTATGGAATTATAAAAGCATTTAAAGCGAGTATTAAGGATTTTATAGGCATGAGTGACTATAAATGAACTTTTCTTGACAATGGATGGCTTTTGCTCCACGTTTTCCGAGGCAAACAATCAATTACAATCTGTTTTAATCAAAAAATGTAAAAACAATTCAAAATAAATTCAATAATGGGATTATAAAAGTATTTAAACAGAGTAATAAGGCTTTTCTAGGCATGAGTGACTATAAATGATCTTTTCTTGACAATGGATGGCTTTCGCTCCATGTTTCCCGAGGTAAACAATCAATTACAATCTGTTTTACTCAAAAAATGTAAAAAAAAAATTCAAAATAAATTCAATAATGGGATTATTAAAGCATTTAAACCGAGTCATAAGGCTTTTCTAAGCATGAGTGACTATAAATGATCGTTTCTTGACAATGGATGGCTTTCGCTCCGCGTTTCCCGAGATAAACAATGAATTACAATCTGTTTTAATCAAAAATGTAAAAATAATTCAAAATAAATTCAATAATGGGATTATAAAAGCATTTAAACCGAGTAATAAGGCTTTTCTAGGCATGAGTGACTATAAATGATCTTTTCTTGACAATGGATGGCTTTCGCTCCACGTTTCCCGAGATAAACAATCAATTACAATCTGTTTTAATCAAATATGTAAAAAAAATTCAAAATAAATTCAATAATGGGATTATAAAAGCATTTAAACCGAGTAATAAGGCTTTTCTAGGCATGAGTGACTATAAATGATCTTTTCTTGACAATGGATGGCTTTCGCTTCACGTTTCTCGAGGTAAATAATCAATTACATTTTGTTTTAATCAAAAAATGTAAAAAGATTCAAATTAAATTCAATTATGGAATTATAAAAGCATTGAAAGCGAGTATTAAGGATTTTATAGGCATGAGTGACTATAAATGAACTTTTCTTGACAATGGATGGCTTTTGCTCCACGTTTCCCGAGGCAAACAATCGATTACAATCTGTTGTAATAAAAAAATGTAAAAACAATTCAAAAAAAATTCAATAATGGGATTATAAAAGCATTTAAACCGAGTAATAAGGCTTTTCTAGGCATGAGTGACTATAAATGATCTTTTCTTGACAATGGATGGCTTTCGCTTCACGTTTCTCGAGGTAAATAATCAATTACATGTTGTTTTAATCAAAAAATGTAAAAAGATTCAAATTAAATTCAATTATGGAATTATAAAAGCATTTAAAGCGAGTATTAAGGATTTTATAGGCATGAGTGACTATAAATGAACTTTTCTTGACAATGGATGGTTTTTGCTCCACGTTTCCCGAGGCAAACAATCAATTACAATCTGTTTTAATCAAAAAATGTAAAAACAATTCAAAATAAATTCAATAATGGGATTATAAAAGTATTTAAATCGAGTAATAAGGCTTTTCTAGGCATGAGTGACTATAAATGATCTTTTCTTGACAATGGATGGCTTTCGCTCCATGTTTCCCGAGGTAAACAATCAATTACAATCTGTTTTACTCAAAAAATGTAAAAAAAAAATTCAAAATAAATTCAATAATGGGATTATTAAAGCATTTAAACCGAGTCATAAGGCTTTTCTAAGCATGAGTGACTATAAATGATCTTTTCTTGACAATGGATGGCTTTCGCTCCACGTTTCCCGAGATAAACAATCAATTACAATATGTTTTAATAAAAAATGTAAAAATAATTCAAAATAAATTCAATAATGGGATTATAAAAGCATTGAAACCGAGTAATAAGGTTTTTCTAGGCATGAGTGACTATAAATGATCTTTTCTTGACAATGGATGGCTTTCGCTCCACGTTTCCCGAGGCAAACAATCAATTACAATCTGTTTTAATCAAAATATGTAAAAACAATTCAAAATAAATTCAATAATGGGATTATAAAAGCATTTAAACCGAGTAATAAGGCTTTTCTAGGGATGAGTGACTATAAATGATCTTTTCTTGACAATGGATGGCTTTCGCTCCACGTTGCCCGAGATAAACAATCAATTACAATATGTTTTAATCAAAAATGTTAAAAAAAATTCAAAATAAATTCAATAATGGGATTGTAAAAGCATTTAAACCAAGTAATAAGGCTTTTCTAGGCATGAGTGACTATAAATGAGCTTTTCTTGACAATAGATGGCTTTCGCTCCATGTTTCCTGAGGTAAACAATCAATTACAATCTGTTTTAATAAAAAAATGTTAAAAAAAAATTCAAAATAAATTCAATAATGGGATTATAAAAGCATTTAAACCGAGTAATAAGGCTTTTCTAGTTATGGGTGACTCTAAATGATCTTTTCTTGACAATGGATGGCTTTTGCTCCACGTTTCCAGAGGCAAACAATCAACTACAATCTCTTTTAATCAAAAAATGTAAAAACATTTCAAAATAAATTCAATAATGGGATTATAAAAGCATTTAAACCGAGTAATAAGGCTTTTCTAGGCATGAGTGACTATAAATGATCTTTTCTTGACAATGGATGGCTTTCGCTCCACGTTTCCCGAGATAAACAATCAATTACAATCTGTTTTAATTAAAAATGTAAAAAAAATTCAAAATAAATTCAATAATGGGATTATAAAAGCATTTAAACCGAGTAATAAGGCTTTTCTAGGCATGAGTGACTATAAATGATCTTTTCTTGACAATGGATGGCTTTCGCTCCACGTTTCCCGAGATAAACAAGCAATTACAATCTGTTTTAATCAAAAATGTAAAAATAATTCAAAATAAATTCAATAATGGGATTATAAAAGCATTTAAACCGAGTAATAAGGCTTTTCTAGGCATGAGTGACTATAAATGATCTTTTCTTGACAATGGATGGCTTTCGCTTCACGTTTCTCGAGGTAAATAATCAATTACATTTTTTTTTAATCAAAAAATGTAAAAAGATTCAAATTAAATTCAATTATGGAATTATAAAAGCATTTAAAGCGAGTATTAAGGATTTTATAAGCATGAGTGACTATAAATGAACTTTTCTTAACAATGGATGGCTTTTGCTCCACGTTTCCCTAGGCAAAGAATAAATTACAATCTGTTTTAATCAAAAAATGTAAAAACAATTCAAAAGAAATTCAATAATGGGATTATAAAAGTATTTAAACCGAGTAATAAGGCTTTTCTAGGCATGAGTGACTATAAATGATCTTTTCTTGACAATGGATGGCTTTCGCTCCATGTTTCCCGAGGTAAACAATCAATTACAGACTGTTTTACTCAAAAAATGTAAAAAAAAATTCAAAATAAATTAAATAATGGGATTATTAAAGCATTTAAACCGAGTCATAAGGCTTTTCTAAGCATGAGTGACTATAAATGATCTTTTCTTGACAATGGATGGCTTTCGCTCCACGTTTCCCGAGATAAACAATGAATTACAATCTGTTTTAATAAAAAATGTAAAAATAATTCAAAATAAATTCAATAATGGGATTATAAAAGCATTTAAACCGAGTAATAAGGCTTTTCTAGGCATGAGTGACTATAAATGATCTTTTCTTGACAATGGATGGCTTTCGCTCCACGTTTCCCGAGATAAACAATCAATTACAATCTGTTTTAATCAAATATGTAAAAAAAATTCAAAATAAATTCAATAATGGGATTATAAAAGCATTTAAACCGAGTAATAAGGCTTTTCTAGGCATGAGTGACTATAAATGATCTTTTCTTGACAATGGATGGCTTTCGCTTCACGTTTCTCGAGGTAAATAATCAATTACATTTTGTTTTAATCAAAAAATGTAAAAAGATTCAAATTAAATTCAATTATGGAATTATAAAAGCATTTAAAGCGAGTATTAAGGATTTTATAGGCATGAGTGACTATAAATGAACTTTTCTTGACAATGGATGGCTTTTGCTCCACGTTTCCCGAGGCAAACAATCAATTACAATCTGTTTTAATCAAAAAATGTAAAAACAATTCAAAATAAATTCAATAATGGGATTATAAAAGTATTTAAACAGAGTAATAAGGCTTTTCTAGGCATGAGTGACTATAAATGATCTTTTCTTGACAATGGATGGCTTTCGCTCCATGTTTCCCGAGGTAAACAATCAATTACAATCTGTTTTACTCAAAAAATGTAAAAAAAAAATTCAAAATAAATTCAATAATGGGATTATTAAAGCATTTAAACCGAGTCATAAGGCTTTTCTAAGCATGAGTGACTATAAATGATCGTTTCTTGACAATGGATGGCTTTCGCTCCGCGTTTCCCGAGATAAACAATGAATTACAATCTGTTTTAATCAAAAATGTAAAAATAATTCAAAATAAATTCAATAATGGGATTATAAAAGCATTTAAACCGAGTAATAAGGCTTTTCTAGGCATGAGTGACTATAAATGATCTTTTCTTGACAATGGATGGCTTTCGCTCCACGTTTCCCGAGATAAACAATCAATTACAATCTGTTTTAATCAAATATGTAAAAAAAATTCAAAATAAATTCAATAATGGGATTATAAAAGCATTTAAACCGAGTAATAAGGCTTTTCTAGGCATGAGTGACTATAAATGATCTTTTCTTGACAATGGATGGCTTTCGCTTCACGTTTCTCGAGGTAAATAATCAATTACATTTTGTTTTAATCAAAAAATGTAAAAAGATTCAAATTAAATTCAATTATGGAATTATAAAAGCATTGAAAGCGAGTATTAAGGATTTTATAGGCATGAGTGACTATAAATGAACTTTTCTTGACAATGGATGGCTTTTGCTCCACGTTTCCCGAGGCAAACAATCGATTACAATCTGTTGTAATAAAAAAATGTAAAAACAATTCAAAAAAAATTCAATAATGGGATTATAAAAGCATTTAAACCGAGTAATAAGGCTTTTCTAGGCATGAGTGACTATAAATGATCTTTTCTTGACAATGGATGGCTTTCGCTTCACGTTTCTCGAGGTAAATAATCAATTACATGTTGTTTTAATCAAAAAATGTAAAAAGATTCAAATTAAATTCAATTATGGAATTATAAAAGCATTTAAAGCGAGTATTAAGGATTTTATAGGCATGAGTGACTATAAATGAACTTTTCTTGACAATGGATGGTTTTTGCTCCACGTTTCCCGAGGCAAACAATCAATTACAATCTGTTTTAATCAAAAAATGTAAAAACAATTCAAAATAAATTCAATAATGGGATTATAAAAGTATTTAAATCGAGTAATAAGGCTTTTCTAGGCATGAGTGACTATAAATGATCTTTTCTTGACAATGGATGGCTTTCGCTCCATGTTTCCCGAGGTAAACAATCAATTACAATCTGTTTTACTCAAAAAATGTAAAAAAAAAATTCAAAATAAATTCAATAATGGGATTATTAAAGCATTTAAACCGAGTCATAAGGCTTTTCTAAGCATGAGTGACTATAAATGATCTTTTCTTGACAATGGATGGCTTTCGCTCCACGTTTCCCGAGATAAACAATCAATTACAATATGTTTTAATAAAAAATGTAAAAATAATTCAAAATAAATTCAATAATGGGATTATAAAAGCATTGAAACCGAGTAATAAGGTTTTTCTAGGCATGAGTGACTATAAATGATCTTTTCTTGACAATGGATGGCTTTCGCTCCACGTTTCCCGAGGCAAACAATCAATTACAATCTGTTTTAATCAAAATATGTAAAAACAATTCAAAATAAATTCAATAATGGGATTATAAAAGCATTTAAACCGAGTAATAAGGCTTTTCTAGGGATGAGTGACTATAAATGATCTTTTCTTGACAATGGATGGCTTTCGCTCCACGTTGCCCGAGATAAACAATCAATTACAATATGTTTTAATCAAAAATGTTAAAAAAAATTCAAAATAAATTCAATAATGGGATTGTAAAAGCATTTAAACCAAGTAATAAGGCTTTTCTAGGCATGAGTGACTATAAATGAGCTTTTCTTGACAATAGATGGCTTTCGCTCCATGTTTCCTGAGGTAAACAATCAATTACAATCTGTTTTAATAAAAAAATGTTAAAAAAAAATTCAAAATAAATTCAATAATGGGATTATAAAAGCATTTAAACCGAGTAATAAGGCTTTTCTAGTTATGGGTGACTCTAAATGATCTTTTCTTGACAATGGATGGCTTTTGCTCCACGTTTCCAGAGGCAAACAATCAACTACAATCTCTTTTAATCAAAAAATGTAAAAACATTTCAAAATAAATTCAATAATGGGATTATAAAAGCATTTAAACCGAGTAATAAGGCTTTTCTAGGCATGAGTGACTATAAATGATCTTTTCTTGACAATGGATGGCTTTCGCTCCACGTTTCCCGAGATAAACAATCAATTACAATCTGTTTTAATTAAAAATGTAAAAAAAATTCAAAATAAATTCAATAATGGGATTATAAAAGCATTTAAACCGAGTAATAAGGCTTTTCTAGGCATGAGTGACTATAAATGATCTTTTCTTGACAATGGATGGCTTTCGCTCCACGTTTCCCGAGATAAACAAGCAATTACAATCTGTTTTAATCAAAAATGTAAAAATAATTCAAAATAAATTCAATAATGGGATTATAAAAGCATTTAAACCGAGTAATAAGGCTTTTCTAGGCATGAGTGACTATAAATGATCTTTTCTTGACAATGGATGGCTTTCGCTTCACGTTTCTCGAGGTAAATAATCAATTACATTTTTTTTTAATCAAAAAATGTAAAAAGATTCAAATTAAATTCAATTATGGAATTATAAAAGCATTTAAAGCGAGTATTAAGGATTTTATAAGCATGAGTGACTATAAATGAACTTTTCTTAACAATGGATGGCTTTTGCTCCACGTTTCCCTAGGCAAAGAATAAATTACAATCTGTTTTAATCAAAAAATGTAAAAACAATTCAAAAGAAATTCAATAATGGGATTATAAAAGTATTTAAACCGAGTAATAAGGCTTTTCTAGGCATGAGTGACTATAAATGATCTTTTCTTGACAATGGATGGCTTTCGCTCCATGTTTCCCGAGGTAAACAATCAATTACAGACTGTTTTACTCAAAAAATGTAAAAAAAAATTCAAAATAAATTAAATAATGGGATTATTAAAGCATTTAAACCGAGTCATAAGGCTTTTCTAAGCATGAGTGACTATAAATGATCTTTTCTTGACAATGGATGGCTTTCGCTCCACGTTTCCCGAGATAAACAATGAATTACAATCTGTTTTAATAAAAAATGTAAAAATAATTCAAAATAAATTCAATAATGGGATTATAAAAGCATTTAAACCGAGTAATAAGGCTTTTCTAGGCATGAGTGACTATAAATGATCTTTTCTTGACAATGGATGGCTTTCGCTCCACGTTTCCCGAGATAAACAATCAATTACAATCTGTTTTAATCAAATATGTAAAAAAAATTCAAAATAAATTCAATAATGGGATTATAAAAGCATTTAAACCGAGTAATAAGGCTTTTCTAGGCATGAGTGACTATAAATGATCTTTTCTTGACAATGGATGGCTTTCGCTTCACGTTTCTCGAGGTAAATAATCAATTACATTTTGTTTTAATCAAAAAATGTAAAAAGATTCAAATTAAATTCAATTATGGAATTATAAAAGCATTTAAAGCGAGTATTAAGGATTTTATAGGCATGAGTGACTATAAATGAACTTTTCTTGACAATGGATGGCTTTTGCTCCACGTTTCCCGAGGCAAACAATCGATTACAATCTGTTTTAATAAAAAAATGTAAAAACAATTCAAAATAAATTCAATAATGGGATTATAAAAGCATTTAAACCGAGTAATAAGGCTTTTCTAGGCATGAGTGACTATAAATGATCTTTTCTTGACAATGGATGGCTTTCGCTTCACGTTTCTCGAGGAAAATAATCAATTACATTTTGTTTTAATCAAAAAATGTAAAAAGATTCAAATTAAATTCAATTATGGAATTATAAAAGCATTTAAAGCGAGTATTAAGGATTTTATAGGCATGAGTGACTATAAATGAACTTTTCTTGACAATGGATGGCTTTTGCTCCACGTTTCCCGAGGCAAACAATCGATTACAATCTGTTGTAATAAAAAAATGTAAAAACAATTCAAAATAAATTCAATAATGGGATTATAAAAGCATTTAAACCGAGTAATAAGGCTTTTCTAGGCATGAGTGACTATAAATGATCTTTTCTTGACAATGGATGGCTTTCGCTTCACGTTTCTCGAGGTAAATAATCAATTACATTTTGTTTTAATGAAAAAACGTAAAAAGATTCAAATTAAATTCAATTATGGAATTATAAAAGCATTTAAAGCGAGTATTAAGGATTTTATAGGCATGAGTGACTATAAATGAACTTTTCTTGACAATGGATGGCTTTTGCTCCACGTTTTCCGAGGCAAACAATCAATTACAATCTGTTTTAATCAAAAAATGTAAAAACAATTCAAAATAAATTCAATAATGGGATTATAAAAGTATTTAAACAGAGTAATAAGGCTTTTCTAGGCATGAGTGACTATAAATGATCTTTTCTTGACAATGGATGGCTTTCGCTCCATGTTTCCCGAGGTAAACAATCAATTACAATCTGTTTTACTCAAAAAATGTAAAAAAAAAATTCAAAATAAATTCAATAATGGGATTATTAAAGCATTTAAACCGAGTCATAAGGCTTTTCTAAGCATGAGTGACTATAAATGATCGTTTCTTGACAATGGATGGCTTTCGCTCCGCGTTTCCCGAGATAAACAATGAATTACAATCTGTTTTAATCAAAAATGTAAAAATAATTCAAAATAAATTCAATAATGGGATTATAAAAGCATTTAAACCGAGTAATAAGGCTTTTCTAGGCATGAGTGACTATAAATGATCTTTTCTTGACAATGGATGGCTTTCGCTCCACGTTTCCCGAGATAAACAATCAATTACAATCTGTTTTAATCAAATATGTAAAAAAAATTCAAAATAAATTCAATAATGGGATTATAAAAGCATTTAAACCGAGTAATAAGGCTTTTCTAGGCATGAGTGACTATAAATGATCTTTTCTTGACAATGGATGGCTTTCGCTTCACGTTTCTCGAGGTAAATAATCAATTACATTTTGTTTTAATCAAAAAATGTAAAAAGATTCAAATTAAATTCAATTATGGAATTATAAAAGCATTGAAAGCGAGTATTAAGGATTTTATAGGCATGAGTGACTATAAATGAACTTTTCTTGACAATGGATGGCTTTTGCTCCACGTTTCCCGAGTCAAACAATCGATTACAATCTGTTGTAATAAAAAAATGTAAAAACAATTCAAAAAAAATTCAATAATGGGATTATAAAAGCATTTAAACCGAGTAATAAGGCTTTTCTAGGCATGAGTGACTATAAATGATCTTTTCTTGACAATGGATGGCTTTCGCTTCACGTTTCTCGAGGTAAATAATCAATTACATGTTGTTTTAATCAAAAAATGTAAAAAGATTCAAATTAAATTCAATTATGGAATTATAAAAGCATTTAAAGCGAGTATTAAGGATTTTATAGGCATGAGTGACTATAAATGAACTTTTCTTGACAATGGATGGCTTTTGCTCCACGTTTCCCGAGGCAAACAATCAATTACAATCTGTTTTAATCAAAAAATGTAAAAACAATTCAAAATAAATTCAATAATGGGATTATAAAAGTATTTAAATCGAGTAATAAGGCTTTTCTAGGCATGAGTGACTATAAATGATCTTTTCTTGACAATGGATGGCTTTCGCTCCATGTTTCCCGAGGTAAACAATCAATTACAATCTGTTTTACTCAAAAAATGTAAAAAAAAAATTCAAAATAAATTCAATAATGGGATTTTTAAAGCATTTAAACCGAGTCATAAGGCTTTTCTAAGCATGAGTGATTATAAATGATCTTTTCTTGACAATGGATGGCTTTCGCTCCACGTTTCCCGAGATAAACAATCAATTACAATATGTTTTAATAAAAAATGTAAAAATAATTCAAAATAAATTCAATAATGGGATTATAAAAGCATTGAAACCGAGTAATAAGGTTTTTCTAGGCATGAGTGACTATAAATGATCTTTTCTTGACAATGGATGGCTTTCGCTCCACGTTTCCCGAGGCAAACAATCAATTACAATCTGTTTTAATCAAAATATGTAAAAACAATTCAAAATAAATTCAATAATGGGATTATAAAAGCATTTAAACCGAGTAATAAGGCTTTTCTAGGGATGAGTGACTATAAATGATCTTTTCTTGACAATGGATGGCTTTCGCTCCACGTTGCCCGAGATAAACAATCAATTACAATATGTTTTAATCAAAAATGTTAAAAAAAATTCAAAATAAATTCAATAATGGGATTGTAAAAGCATTTAAACCAAGTAATAAGGCTTTTCTAGGCATGAGTGACTATAAATGAGCTTTTCTTGACAATAGATGGCTTTCGCTCCATGTTTCCTGAGGTAAACAATCAATTACAATCTGTTTTAATAAAAAAATGTTAAAAAAAAATTCAAAATAAATTCAATAATGGGATTATAAAAGCATTTAAACCGAGTAAAAAGGCTTTTCTAGTTATGGGTGACTCTAAATGATCTTTTCTTGACAATGGATGGCTTTTGCTCCACGTTTCCAGAGGCAAACAATCAACTACAATCTCTTTTAATCAAAAAATGTAAAAACATTTCAAAATAAATTCAATAATGGGATTATAAAAGCATTTAAACCGAGTAATAAGGCTTTTCTAGGCATGAGTGACTATAAATGATCTTTTCTTGACAATGGATGGCTTTCGCTCCACGTTTCCCGAGATAAACAATCAATTACAATCTGTTTTAATTAAAAATGTAAAAAAAATTCAAAATAAATTCAATAATGGGATTATAAAAGCATTTAAACCGAGTAATAAGGCTTTTCTAGGCATGAGTGACTATAAATGATCTTTTCTTGACAATGGATGGCTTTCGCTCCACGTTTCCCGAGATAAACAATCAATTACAATCTGTTTTAATCAAAAATGTAAAAAAAATTCAAAATAAATTCAATAATCGGATTATAAAAGCATTTAAACCGAGTAATAAGGCTTTTCTAGGCATGAGTGACTATAAATGATCTTTTCTTGACAATGGATGGCTTTCGCTTCACGTTTCTCGAGGTCAATAATCAATTACATTTTGTTTTAATCAAAAAATGTAAAAAGATTCAAATTAAATTCAATTATGGAATTATAAAAGCATTTAAAGCGAGTATTAAGGATTTTATAGGCATGAGTGACTATAAATGAACTTTTCTTGACAATGGATGGCTTTTGCTCCACGTTTTCCGAGGCAAACAATCAATTACAATCTGTTTTAATCAAAAAATGTAAAAACAATTCAAAAGAAATTCAATAATGGGATTATAAAAGTATTTAAACCGAGTAATAAGGCTTTTCTAGGCATGAGTGACTATAAATGATCTTTTCTTGACAATGGATGGCTTTCGCTCCATGTTTCCCGAGGTAAACAATCAATTACAGTGTGTTTTACTCAAAAAATGTAAAAAAAAAAATTCAAAATAAATTCAATAATGGGATTATTAAAGCATTTAAACCGAGTCATAAGGCTTTTCTAAGCATGAGTGACTATAAATGATCTTTTCTTGACAATGGATGGCTTTCGCTACACGTTTCCCGAGATAAACAATGAATTACAATCTGTTTTAATCAAAAATATAAAAATAATTCAAAATAAATTCAATAATGGGATTATAAAAGCATTTAAACCGAGTAATAAGGCTTTTCTAGGCATGAGTGACTATAAATGATCTTTTCTTGACAATGGATGGCTTTCGCTCCACGTTTCCCGAGATAAACAATCAATTACAATCTGTTTTAATCAAATATGTAAAAAAAATTCAAAATAAATTCAATAATGGGATTATAAAAGCATTTAAACCGAGTAATAAGGCTTTTCTAGGCATGAGTGACTATAAATGATCTTTTCTTGACAATGGATGGCTTTCGCTTCACGTTTCTCGAGGTAAATAATCAATTACATTTTGTTTTAATCAAAAATTTTAAAAAGATTCAAATTAAATTCAATTATGGAATTATAAAAGCATTTAAAGCGAGTATTAAGGATTTTATAGGCATGAGTGACTATAAATGAACTTTTCTTGACAATGGATGGCTTTTGCTCCACGTTTCCCGAGGCAAACAATCGATTACAATCTGTTTTAATAAAAAAATGCAAAAACAATTCAAAATAAATTCAATAATGGGATTATAAAAGCATTTAAACCGAGTAATAAGGCTTTTCTAGGCATGAGTGACTATAAATGATCTTTTCTTGACAATGGATGGCTTTCGCTTCACGTTTCTCGAGGTAAATAATCAATTACATTTTGTTTTAATCAAAAAATGTAAAAAGATTCAAATTAAATTCAATTATGGAATTATAAAAGCATTTAAAGCGAGTATTAAGGATTTTATAGGCATGAGTGACTATAAATGAACTTTTCTTGACAATGGATGGCTTTTGCTACACGTTTCCCGAGGCAAACAATCAATTACAATCTGTTTTAATCAAAAAATGTAAAAACAATTCAAAATAAATTCAATAATGGGATTATAAAAGTATTTAAACCGAGTAATAAGGCTTTTCTAGGCATGAGTGACTATAAATGATCTTTTCTTGACAATGGATGGCTTTCGCTCCATGTTTCCCGAGGTAAACAATCAATTACAATCTGTTTTACTCAAAAAATGTAAAAAAAAAATTCAAAATAAATTCAATAATGGGATTATTAAAGCATTTAAACCGAGTCATAAGGCTTTTCTAAGCATGAGTGACTATAAATGATCTTTTCTTGACAATGGATGGCTTTTGCTCCACGTTTCCCGAGGCAAACAATCAATTACAATCTGTTTTAATCAAAAAATGTAAAAACAATTCAAAATAAATTCAATAATGGGATTATAAAAGTATTTAAACCGAGTAATAAGGCTTTTCTAGGCATGAGTGACTATAAATGATCTTTTCTTGACAATGGATGGCTTTCGCTTCATGTTTCCCGAGGTAAACAATCAATTACAATCTGTTTTACTCAAAAAATGTAAAAAAAAAATTCAAAATAAATTCAATAATGGGATTATTAAAGCATTTAAACCGAGTCATAAGGCTTTTCTAAGCATAAATGACTATAAATGATCTTTTCTTGACAATGGATGGCTTTTGCTCCACGTTTCCCGAGGCAAACAATCAATTACAATCTGTTTTAGTCAAAAAATGTAAAAACAATTCAAAATAAATTCAATAATGGGATTATAAAAGTATTTAAACCGAGTAATAAGGCTTTTCTAGGCATGAGTGACTATAAATGATCTTTTCTTGACAATGGATGGCTTTCGCTCCATGTTTCCCGAGGTAAACAATCAATTACAATCTGTTTTACTCAAAAAATGTAAAAAAAAAATTCAAAATAAATTCAATAATGGGATTATTAAAGCATTTAAACCGAGTCATAAGGCTTTTCTAAGCATAAGTGACTATAAATGATCTTTTCTTGACAATGGATGGCTTTTGCTCCACGTTTCCCGAGGCAAACAATCAATTACAATCTGTTTTAGTCAAAAAATGTAAAAACAATTCAAAATAAATTCAATAATGGGATTATAAAAGTATTTAAACCGAGTAATAAGGCTTTTCTAGGCATGAGTGACTATAAATGATCTTTTCTTGACAATGGATGGCTTTCGCTTCACGTTTCTCGAGGTAAATAATCAATTACATTTTGTTTTAATCAAAAAATGTAAAAAGATTCAAATTAAATTCAATTATGGAATTATAAAAGCATTTAAAACGAGTATTAAGGATTTTATAGGCATGAGTGACTATAAATGAACTTTTCTTGACAATGGATGGCTTTTGCTCCACGTTTCCTGAGGCAAACAATCAATTACAATATGTTTTAATCAAAAAATGTAAAAACAATTCAAAAGAAATTCAATAATGAGATTATAAAAGTATTTAAACCGAGTAATAAGGCTTTTCTAGGTATGAGTGACTATAAATGATCTTTTCTTGACAATGGATGGCTTTCGCTCCATGTTTCCCGAGGTAAACAATCAATTACAATCTGTTTTACTCAAAAAATGTAAAAAAAAAAATTCAAAATAAATTCAATAATGGGATTATTAAAGCATTTAAACCGAGTCATAAGGCTTTTCTAAGCATGAGTGACTATAAATGATCTTTTCTTTACAATGGATGGCTTTCGCTCCACGTTTCCCGAGATAAACAATGAATTACAATCTGTTTTAATAAAAAATGTAAAAATAATTCAAAATAAATTCAATAATGGGATTATAAAAGCATTTAAACCGAGTAATAAGGCTTTTCTAGGCATGAGTGACTATAAATGATCTTTTCTTGACAATGGATGGCTTTCGCTCCACGTTTCTCGAGATAAACAATCAATTACAATCTGTTTTAATCAAATATGTAAAAAAAATTCAAAATAAATTCAATAATGGGATTATAAAAGCATTTAAACCGAGTAATAAGGCTTTTCTAGGCATGAGTGACTATAAATGATCTTTTCTTGACAATGGATGGCTTTCGCTTCACGTTTCTCGAGGTAAATAATCAATTACATTTTGTTTTAATCAAAAAATGTAAAAAGATTCAAATTAAATTCAATTATGGAATTATAAAAGCATTTAAAGCGAGTATTAAGGATTTTATAGGCATGAGTGACTATAAATGAACTTTTCTTGACAATGGATGGCTTTTGCTCCACGTTTCCCGAGGCAAACAATCGATTACAATCTGTTTTAATAAAAAAATGTAAAAACAATTCAAAATAAATTCAATAATGGGATTATAAAAGCATTTAAACCGAGTAATAAGGCTTTTCTAGGCATGAGTGACTATAAATGATCTTTTCTTGACAATGGATGGCTTTCGCTCCAGGTTTCCCGAGATAAACAATCAATTACAATCTGTTTTAATTCAAAATGTAAAAAAAATTTAAAATAAATTCAATAATGGGATTATAAAAGCATTTAAACCGAGTAATAAGGCTTTTCTAGGCATGAGTGACTATAAATGATCTTTTCTTGACAATGGATGGCTTTCGCTCCACGTTTCCCGAGATAAACAATCAATTACAATCTGTTTTAATCAAAAATATAAAAAAAATTCAAAATAAATTCAATAATGGGATTATAAAAGCATTTAAATCGAGTAATAAGGCTTTTCTAGGCATGAGTGACTATAAATGATCTTTTCTTGACAATGGATGGCTTTCGCTTCACGTTTCTCGAGGTAAATAATCAATTACATTTTGTTTTAATCAAAAAATGTAAAAAGATTCAAATTAAATTCAATTATGGAATTATAAAAGCATTTAAAGCGAGTATTAAGGATTTTATAGGCATGAGTGACTATAAATGAACTTTTCTTGACAATGGATGGCTTTTGCTCCACGTTTCCCGAGGCAAACAATCAATTAGAATCTGTTTTAATCAAAAGATGTAAAAACAATTCAAAAGAAATTCAATAATGGGATTATAAAAGTATTTAAATCGAGTAATAAGGCTTTTCTAGGCATGAGTGACTATAAATGATCTTTTCTTGACAATGGATGGCTTTCGCTCCATGTTTCCCGAGGTAAACAATCAATTACAATCTGTTTTACTCAAAAAATGTAAAAAAAAAATTCAAAATAAATTCAATAATGGGATTATTAAAGCATTTAAACCGAGTCATAAGGCTTTTCTAAGCATGAGTGACTATAAATGATCTTTTCTTGACAATGGATGGCTTTTGCTCCACGTTTCCCGAGGCAAACAATCAATTACAATCTGTTTTAGTCAAAAAATGTAAAAACAATTCAAAATAAATTCAATAATGGGATTATAAAAGTATTTAAACCGAGTAATAAGGCTTTTCTAGGCATGAGTGACTATAAATGATCTTTTCTTGACAATGGATGGCTTTCGCTCCATGTTTCCCGAGGTAAACAATCAATTACAATCTGTTTTACTCAAAAAATGTGAAAAAAAAATTCAAAATAAATTCAATAATGGGATTATTAAAGCATTTAAACCGAGTCATAAGGCTTTTCTAAGCATGAGTGACTATAAATGATCTTTTCTTGACAATGGATGGCTTTCGCTCCACGTTTCCCGAGATAAACAATCAATTACAATCTGTTTTAATCAAAAATGTAAAAATAATTCAAAATAAATTCAATAATGGGATTATAAAAGCATTTAAACCGAGTAATAAGGCTTTTCTAGGCATGAGTGACTATAAATGATCTTTTCTTGACAATGGATGGCTTTCGCTCCACGTTTCCCGAGGCAAACAATCAATTACAATCTGTTTTAATCAAAATATGTAAAAACAATTCAAAATAAATTCAATAATGGGATTATAAAAGCATTTAAACCGAGTAATAAGGCTTTTCTAGGCATGAGTGACTATAAATGATCTTTTCTTGACAATGGATGGCTTTCGCTCCACGTTGCCCGAGATAAACAATCAATTACAATCTGTTTTAATCAAAAATGTTAAAAAAAATTCAAAATAAATTCAATAATGGGATTATAAAAGCATTTAAACCAAGTAATAAGGCTTTTCTAGGCATGAGTGACTATAAATGAGCTTTTCTTGACAATAGATGGCTTTCGCTCCATGTTTCCTGAGGTAAACAATCAATTACAATCTTTTTTAATAAAAAAATGTTAAAAAAAAATTCAAAATAAATTCAATAATGGGATTATAAAAGCATTTAAACCGAGTAATAAGGCTTTTCTAGTTATGGGTGACTCTAAATGATCTTTTCTTGACAATGGATGGCTTTTGCTCCACGTTTCCAGAGGCAAACAATCAATTACAATCTCTTTTAATCAAAAAATGTAAAAACATTTCAAAATAAATTCAATAATGGGATTATAAAAGCATTTAAACCGAGTAATATGGCTTTTCTAGGCATGAGTGACTATAAATGATCTTTTCTTGACAATGGATGGCTTTCGCTCCACGTTTCCCGAGATAAACAATCAATTACAATCTGTTTTAATTCAAAATGTAAAAAAAATTTAAAATAAATTCAATAATGGGATTATAAAAGCATTTAAACCGAGTAATAAGGCTTTTCTAGGCATGAGTGACTATAAATGATCTTTTCTTGACAATGGATGGCTTTCGCTCCACGTTTCCCGAGATAAACAATCAATTACAATCTGTTTTAATTCAAAATGTAAAAAAAATTCAAAATAAATTCAATAATGGGATTATAAAAGCATTTAAACCGAGTAATAAGGCTTTTCTAGGCATGAGTGACTATAAATGATCTTTTCTTGACAATGGATGGCTTTCGTTCCACGTTTCCCAAGGTAAACAATCAATTACAATCTGTTTTAATCAAAATATGTAAAAACAATTCAAAATAAATTCAATAATGGGATTATAAAAGCATTTAAACCAAGTAATAAGGCTTTTCTAGGCATGAGTGACTATAAATGATCTTTTCTTGACAATGGATGGCTTTTGCTCCACGTTTCCCGAGGCAAACAATCAATTACAATCTGTTTTAGTCAAAAAATGTAAAAACAATTCAAAATAAATTCAATAATGGGATTATAAAAGTATTTAAACCGAGTAATAAGGCTTTTCTAGGCATGAGTGACTATAAATGATCTTTTCTTGACAATGGATGGCTTTCGCTCCACGTTTCCCGAGATAAACAATCAATTACAATCTGTTTTAATCAAAAATGTAAAAAAAATTCAAAATAAATTCAATAATGGGATTATAAAAGCATTTAAACCGAGTAATAAGGCTTTTCTAGGCATGAGTGACTATAAATGATCTTTTCTTGACAATGGATGGCTTTCGCTCCACGTTTCCCGAGATAAACAATCAATTACAATCTGTTTTAATTCAAAATGTAAAAAAAATTCAAAATAAATTCATTAATGGGATTATAAAAGCATTTAAACCGAGTAATAAGGCTTTTCTAGGCATGAGTGACTATAAATGATCTTTTCTTGACAATGGATGGCTTTCGCTCCACGTTTCCCGAGATAAACAATCAATTACAATCTGTTTTAATCAAAAATGTAAAAAAAATTCAAAATAAATTCAATAATGGGATTATAAAAGCATTTAAACCGAGTAATAAGGCTTTTCTAGGCATGAGTGACTATAAATGATCTTTTCTTGATAATGGATGGCTTTCGCTTCACGTTTCTCGAGGTAAATAATCAATTACATTTTGTTTTAATCAAAAAATGTAAAAAGATTCAAATTAAATTCAATTATGGAATTATAAAAGCATTTAAAGCGAGTATTAAGGATTTTATAGGCATGAGTGACTATAAATGAACTTTTCTTGACAATGGATGGTTTTTGCTCCACGTTTCCCGAGGTAAACAATCAATTACAATCTGTTTTAATCAAAAAATGTAAAAACAATTCAAAAGAAATTCAATAATGGGATTATAAAAGTATTTAAACCGAGTAATAAGGCTTTTCTAGGCATGAGTGACTATAAATGATCTTTTCTTGACAATGGATGGCTTTCGCTCCATGTTTCCCGAGGTAAACAATCAATTACAATCTGTTTTACTCAAAAAATGTAAAAAAAAAATTCAAAATAAATTCAATAATGGGATTATTAAAGCATTTAAACCGAGTCATAAGGCTTTTCTAAGCATGAGTGACTATAAATGATCTTTTCTTCACAAAGGATGGCTTTTGCTCCACGTTTCCCGAGGCAAACAATCAATTACAATCTGTTTTAGTCAAAAAATGTAAAAACAATTCAAAATAAATTCAATAATGGGATTATAAAAGTATTTAAACCGAGTAATAAGGCTTTTCTAGGCATGAGTGACTATAAATGATCTTTTCTTGACAATGGATGGCTTTCGCTCCATGTTTCCCGAGGTAAACAATCAATTACAACATATTTTACTCAAAAAAATTAAAAAAAAAATTCAAAATAAATTCAATAATGGGATTATTAAAGCATTTAAACCGAGTCATAAGGCTTTTCTAAGCATGAGTGACTATAAATGATCTTTTCTTGACAATGGATGGCTTTTGCTCCACGTTTCCCGAGGCAAACAATCAATTACAATCTGTTTTAATCAAAAAATGTAAAAACAATTCAAAATAAATTCAATAATGGGATTATAAAAGTATTTAAACCGAGTAATAAGGCTTTTCTAGGCATGAGTGACTATAAATGATCTTTTCTTGACAATGGATGGCTTTCGCTCCATGTTTCCCGAGGTAAACAATCAATTACAATCTGTTTTACTCAAAAAATGTAAAAAAAAAATTCAAAATAAATTCAATAATGGGATTATTAAAGCATTTAAACCGAGTCATAAGGCTTTTCTAAGCATGAGTGACTATAAATGATCTTTTCTTGACAATGGATGGCTCTCGCTCCACGTTTCCCGAGATAAACAATCAATTACAATCTGTTTTAATCAAAAATGTAAAAAAAATTCAAAATAAATTCAATAATGGGATTATAAAAGCATTTAAACCGAGTAATAAGGCTTTTCTAGGCATGAGTGACTATAAATGATCTTTTCTTGACAATGGATGGCTTTCGCTCCACGTTTCCCAAGGCAAACAATCAATTACAATTTGTTTTAATCAAAATATGTAAAAACAATTCAAAATAAATTCAATAATGGGATTATAAAAGCATTTAAACCAAGTAATAAGGCTTTTCTAGGCATGAGTGACTATAAATGATCTTTTCTTGACAATGGATGGCTTTCGCTTCACGTTTCTCGAGGTAAATAATCAATTACATTTTTTTTTAATCAAAAAATGTAAAAAGATTCAAATTAAATTCAATTATGGAATTATAAAAGCATTTAAAGCGAGTATTAAGGATTTTATAAGCATGAGTGACTATAAATGAACTTTTCTTGACAATGGATGGCTTTTGCTCCACGTTTCCCGAGGCAAAGAATCAATTACAATCTGTTTTAATCAAAAAATGTAAAAACAATTCAAAAGAAATTCAATAATGGGATTATAAAAGTATTTAAACCGAGTAATAAGGCTTTTCTAGGCATGAGTGACTATAAATGATCTTTTCTTGACAATAGATGGCTTTCGCTCCATGTTTCCTGAGGTAAACAATCAATTACAATCTGTTTTAATAAAAAATTGTTAAAAAAAATTCAAAATAAATTCAATAATGGGATTATTAAAGCATTTAAACCGAGTAATAAGGTTTTTCTAGTTATGGGTGACTCTAAATGATCTTTTCTTGACAATGGATGGCTTTTGCTCCACGTTTCCAGAGGCAAACAATCAATTACAATCTCTTTTAATCAAAAAATGTAAAAACATTTCAAAATAAATTCAATAATGGGATTATAAAAGCATTTAAACCGAGTAATAAGGCTTTTCTAGGCATGAGTGACTATAAATGATCTTTTCTTGACAATGGATGGCTTTCGCTCCACGTTTCCCGAGATAAACAATCAATTACAATCTGTTTTAATCAAAAATGTAAAAAAAATTCAAAATAAATTCAATAATGGGATTATAAAAGCATTTAAACCGAGTAATAAGGCTTTTCTAGGCATGAGTGACTATAAATGATCTTTTCTTGACAATGGATGGCTTTCGCTCCACGTTTCCCGAGATAAACAATCAATTACAATCTGTTTTAATCAAAAATGTAAAAAAAATTCAAAATAAATTCAATAATGGGATTATAAAAGCATTTAAACCGAGTAATAAGGCTTTTCTAGGCATGAGTGACTATAAATGATCTTTTCTTGACAATGGATGGCTTTCGCTTCACGTTTCTCGAGGTAAATAATCAATTACATTTTTGTTTAATCAAAAAATGTAAAAAGATTCAAATTAAATTCAATTATGGAATTATAAAAGCATTTAAAGCGAGTATTAAGGATTTTATAGGCATGAGTGACTATAAATGAACTTTTCTTGACAATGGATGGCTTTCGCTCCACGTTTCCCGAGATAAACAATCAATTACAATCTGTTTTAATCAAAAATGTAAAAAAAATTCAAAATAAATTCAATAATGGGATTATAAAAGCATTTAAACCGAGTAATAAGGCTTTTCTAGGCATGAGTGACTATAAATGATCTTTTCTTGACAATGGATGGCTTTCGCTTCACGTTTCTCGAGGTAAATAATCAATTACATTTTGTTTTAATCAAAAAATGTAAAAAGATTCAAATTAAATTCAATTATGGAATTATAAAAGCATTTAAAGCGAGTATTAAGGATTTTATAGGCATGAGTGACTATAAATGAACTTTTCTTGACAATGGATGGTTTTTGCTCCACGTTTCCCGAGGTAAACAATCAATTACAATCTGTTTTAATCAAAAAATGTAAAAACAATTCAAAAGAAATTCAATAATGGGATTATAAAAGTATTTAAACCGAGTAATAAGGCTTTTCTAGGCATGAGTGACTATAAATGATCTTTTCTTGACAATGGATGGCTTTCGCTCCATGTTTCCCGAGGTAAACAATCAATTACAACATATTTTACTCAAAAAATGTAAAAAAAAAATTCAAAATAAATTCAATAATGGGATTATTAAAGCATTTAAACCGAGTCATAAGGCTTTTCTAAGCATGAGTGACTATAAATGATCTTTTCTTGACAATGGATGGCTTTTGCTCCACGTTTCCCGAGGCAAACAATCAATTACAATCTGTTTTAATCAAAAAATGTAAAAACAATTCAAAATAAATTCAATAATGGGATTATAAAAGTATTTAAACCGAGTAATAAGGGTTTTCTAGGCATGAGTGACTATAAATGATCTTTTCTTGACAATGGATGGCTTTCGCTCCATGTTTCCCGAGGTAAACAATCAATTACAATCTGTTTTACTCAAAAAATGTAAAAAAAAAATTCAAAATAAATTCAATAATGGGATTATTAAAGCATTTAAACCGAGTCATAATTCTTTTCTAAGCATGAGTGACTATAAATGATCTTTTCTAGACAATGGATGGCTCTCGCTCCACGTTTCCCGAGATAAACAATCAATTACAATCTGTTTTAATCAAAAATGTAAAAATAATTCAAAATAAATTCAATAATGGGATTATAAAAGCATTTAAACCGAGTAATAAGGCTTTTCTAGGCATGAGTGACTATAAATGATCTTTTCTTGACAATGGATGGCTTTCGCTCCACGTTTCCCAAGGCAAACAATCAATTACAATCTGTTTTAATCAAAATATGTAAAAACAATTCAAAATAAATTCAATAATGGGATTATAAAAGCATTTAAACCAAGTAATAAGGCTTTTCTAGGCATGAGTGACTATAAATGATCTTTTCTTGACAATGGATGGCTTTCGCTTCACGTTTCTCGAGGTAAATAATCAATTACATTTTTTTTTAATCAAAAAATGTAAAAGATTCAAATTAAATTCAATTATGGAATTATAAAAGCATTTAAAGCGAGTATTAAGGATTTTATAGGCATGAGTGACTATAAATGAACTTTTCTTGACAATGGATGGCTTTTGCTACACGTTTCCCGAGGCAAACAATCAATTACAATCTGTTTTAATCAAAAAATGTAAAAACAATTCAAAATAAATTCAATAATGGGATTATAAAAGTATTTAAACCGAGTAATAAGGCTTTTCTAGGCATGAGTGACTATAAATGATCTTTTCTTGACAATGGATGGCTTTCGCTCCATGTTTCCCGAGGTAAACAATCAATTACAATCTGTTTTACTCAAAAAATGTAAAAAAAAAATTCAAAATAAATTCAATAATGGGATTATTAAAGCATTTAAACCGAGTCATAAGGCTTTTCTAAGCATGAGTGACTATAAATGATCTTTTCTTGACAATGGATGGCTTTTGCTCCACGTTTCCCGAGGCAAACAATCAATTACAATCTGTTTTAATCAAAAAATGTAAAAACAATTCAAAATAAATTCAATAATGGGATTATAAAAGTATTTAAACCGAGTAATAAGGCTTTTCTAGGCATGAGTGACTATAAATGATCTTTTCTTGACAATGGATGGCTTTCGCTCCATGTTTCCCGAGGTAAACAATCAATTACAATCTGTTTTACTCAAAAAATGTAAAAAAAAAATTCAAAATAAATTCAATAATGGGATTATTAAAGCATTTAAACCGAGTCATAAGGCTTTTCTAAGCATAAATGACTATAAATGATCTTTTCTTGACAATGGATGGCTTTTGCTCCACGTTTTCCGAGGCAAACAATCAATTACAATCTGTTTTAGTCAAAAAATGTAAAAAAAATTTAAAATAAATTCAATAATGGGATTATAAAAGCATTTAAACCGAGTAATAAGGCTTTTCTAGGCATGAGTGACTATAAATGATCTTTTCTTGACAATGGATGGCTTTCGCTCCACGTTTCCCGAGATAAACAATCAATTACAATCTGTTTTAATCAAAAATATAAAAAAAATTCAAAATAAATTCAATAATGGGATTATAAAAGCATTTAAATCGAGTAATAAGGCTTTTCTAGGCATGAGTGACTATAAATGATCTTTTCTTGACAATGGATGGCTTTCGCTTCACGTTTCTCGAGGTAAATAATCAATTACATTTTGTTTTAATCAAAAAATGTAAAAAGATTCAAATTAAATTCAATTATGGAATTATAAAAGCATTTAAAGCGAGTATTAAGGATTTTATAGGCATGAGTGACTATAAATGAACTTTTCTTGACAATGGATGGCTTTTGCTCCACGTTTCCCGAGGCAAACAATCAATTAGAATCTGTTTTAATCAAAAGATGTAAAAACAATTCAAAAGAAATTCAATAATGGGATTATAAAAGTATTTAAATCGAGTAATAAGGCTTTTCTAGGCATGAGTGACTATAAATGATCTTTTCTTGACAATGGATGGCTTTCGCTCCATGTTTCCCGAGGTAAACAATCAATTACAATCTGTTTTACTCAAAAAATGTAAAAAAAAAATTCAAAATAAATTCAATAATGGGATTATTAAAGCATTTACACCGAGTCATAAGGCTTTTCTAAGCATGAGTGACTATAAATGATCTTTTCTTGACAATGGATGGCTTTTGCTCCACGTTTCCCGAGGCAAACAATCAATTACAATCTGTTTTAGTCAAAAAATGTAAAAACAATTCAAAATAAATTCAATAATGGGATTATAAAAGTATTTAAACCGAGTAATAAGGCTTTTCTAGGCATGAGTGACTATAAATGATCTTTTCTTGACAATGGATGGCTTTCGCTCCATGTTTCCCGAGGTAAACAATCAATTACAATCTGTTTTACTCAAAAAATGTGAAAAAAAAATTCAAAATAAATTCAATAATGGGATTATTAAAGCATTTAAACCGAGTCATAAGGCTTTTCTAAGCATGAGTGACTATAAATGATCTTTTCTTGACAATGGATGGCTTTCGCTCCACGTTTCCCGAGATAAACAATCAATTACAATCTGTTTTAATCAAAAATGTAAAAATAATTCAAAATAAATTCAATAATGGGATTATAAAAGCATTTAAACCGAGTAATAAGGCTTTTCTAGGCATGAGTGACTATAAATGATCTTTTCTTGACAATGGATGGCTTTCGCTCCACGTTTCCCGAGGCAAACAATCAATTACAATCTGTTTTAATCAAAATATGTAAAAACAATTCAAAATAAATTCAATAATGGGATTATAAAAGCATTTAAACCGAGTAATAAGGCTTTTCTAGGCATGAGTGACTATAAATGATCTTTTCTTGACAATGGATGGCTTTCGCTCCACGTTGCCCGAGATAAACAATCAATTACAATCTGTTTTAATCAAAAATGTTAAAAAAAATTCAAAATAAATTCAATAATGGGATTATAAAAGCATTTAAACCAAGTAATAAGGCTTTTCTAGGCATGAGTGACTATAAATGAGCTTTTCTTGACAATAGATGGCTTTCGCTCCATGTTTCCTGAGGTAAACAATCAATTACAATCTTTTTTAATAAAAAAATGTTAAAAAAAAATTCAAAATAAATTCAATAATGGGATTATAAAAGCATTTAAACCGAGTAATAAGGCTTTTCTAGTTATGGGTGACTCTAAATGATCTTTTCTTGACAATGGATGGCTTTTGCTCCACGTTTCCAGAGGCAAACAATCAATTACAATCTCTTTTAATCAAAAAATGTAAAAACATTTCAAAATAAATTCAATAATGGGATTATAAAAGCATTTAAACCGAGTAATATGGCTTTTCTAGGCATGAGTGACTATAAATGATCTTTTCTTGACAATGGATGGCTTTCGCTCCACGTTTCCCGAGATAAACAATCAATTACAATCTGTTTTAATTCAAAATGTAAAAAAAATTAAAATAAATTCAATAATGGGATTATAAAAGCATTTAAACCGAGTAATAAGGCTTTTCTAGGCATGAGTGACTATAAATGATCTTTTCTTGACAATGGATGGCTTTCGCTCCACGTTTCCCGAGATAAACAATCAATTACAATCTGTTTTAATTCAAAATGTAAAAAAAATTCAAAATAAATTCAATAATGGGATTATAAAAGCATTTAAACCGAGTAATAAGGCTTTTCTAGGCATGAGTGACTATAAATGATCTTTTCTTGACAATGGATGGCTTTCGTTCCACGTTTCCCAAGGTAAACAATCAATTACAATCTGTTTTAATCAAAATATGTAAAAACAATTCAAAATAAATTCAATAATGGGATTATAAAAGCATTTAAACCAAGTAATAAGGCTTTTCTAGGCATGAGTGACTATAAATGATCTTTTCTTGACAATGGATGGCTTTCGCTCCACGTTGCCCGAGATAAACAGTCAATTACAATCTGTTTTAATCAAAAATGTTAAAAAAAATTCAAAATAAATTCAATAATGGGATTATAAAAGCATTTAAACCAAGTAATAAGGCTTTTCTAGGCATGAGTGACTATAAATGAGCTTTTCTTGACAATAGATGGCTTTCGCTCCATGTTTCCTGAGGTAAACAATCAATTACAATCTGTTTTAATAAAAAATTATTAAACAAAATTCAAAATAAATTCAATAATGGGATTATAAAAGCATTTAAACCGAGTAATAAGGCTTTTCTAGTTATGGGTGACTCTAAATGATCTTTTCTTGACAATGGATGGCTTTTGCTCCACGTTTCCAGAGGCAAACAATCAATTACAATCTCTTTTAATCAAAAAATGTAAAAACATTTCAAAATAAATTCAATAATGGGATTATAAAAGCATTTAAACCGAGTAATAAGGCTTTTCTAGGCATGAGTGACTATAAATGATCTTTTCTTGACAATGGATGGCTTTCGCTCCACGTTTCCCGAGATAAACAATCAATTACAATCTGTTTTAATCAAAAATGTAAAAAAAATTCAAAATAAATTCAATAATGGGATTATAAAAGCATTTAAACCGAGTAATAAGGCTTTTCTAGGCATGAGTGACTATAAATGATCTTTTCTTGACAATGGATGGCTTTCGCTCCACGTTTCCCGAGATAAACAATCAATTACAATCTGTTTTAATTCAAAATGTAAAAAAAATTCAAAATAAATTCATTAATGGGATTATAAAAGCATTTAAACCGAGTAATAAGGCTTTTCTAGGCATGAGTGACTATAAATGATCTTTTCTTGACAATGGATGGCTTTCGCTCCAGGTTTCCCGAGATAAACAATCAATTACAATCTGTTTTAATTCAAAATGTAAAAAAAATTTAAAATAAATTCAATAATGGGATTATAAAAGCATTTAAACCAAGTAATAAGGCTTTTCTAGGCATGAGTGACTATAAATGATCTTTTCTTGACAATGGATGGCTTTTGCTCCACGTTTCCCGAGGCAAACAATCAATTACAATCTGTTTTAGTCAAAAAATGTAAAAACAATTCAAAATAAATTCAATAATGGGATTATAAAAGTATTTAAACCGAGTAATAAGGCTTTTCTAGGCATGAGTGACTATAAATGATCTTTTCTTGACAATGGATGGCTTTCGCTCCACGTTTCCCGAGATAAACAATCAATTACAATCTGTTTTAATCAAAAATGTAAAAAAAATTCAAAATAAATTCAATAATGGGATTATAAAAGCATTTAAACCGAGTAATAAGGCTTTTCTAGGCATGAGTGACTATAAATGATCTTTTCTTGACAATGGATGGCTTTCGCTCCACGTTTCCCGAGATAAACAATCAATTACAATCTGTTTTAATTCAAAATGTAAAAAAAATTCAAAATAAATTCATTAATGGGATTATAAAAGCATTTAAACCGAGTAATAAGGCTTTTCTAGGCATGAGTGACTATAAATGATCTTTTCTTGACAATGGATGGCTTTCGCTCCACGTTTCCCGAGATAAACAATCAATTACAATCTGTTTTAATCAAAAATGTAAAAAAAATTCAAAATAAATTCAATAATGGGATTATAAAAGCATTTAAACCGAGTAATAAGGCTTTTCTAGGCATGAGTGACTATAAATGATCTTTTCTTGATAATGGATGGCTTTCGCTTCACGTTTCTCGAGGTAAATAATCAATTACATTTTGTTTTAATCAAAAAATGTAAAAAGATTCAAATTAAATTCAATTATGGAATTATAAAAGCATTTAAAGCGAGTATTAAGGATTTTATAGGCATGAGTGACTATAAATGAACTTTTCTTGACAATGGATGGTTTTTGCTCCACGTTTCCCGAGGTAAACAATCAATTACAATCTGTTTTAATCAAAAAATGTAAAAACAATTCAAAAGAAATTCAATAATGGGATTATAAAAGTATTTAAACCGAGTAATAAGGCTTTTCTAGGCATGAGTGACTATAAATGATCTTTTCTTGACAATGGATGGCTTTCGCTCCATGTTTCCCGAGGTAAACAATCAATTACAATCTGTTTTACTCAAAAAATGTAAAAAAAAAATTCAAAATAAATTCAATAATGGGATTATTAAAGCATTTAAACCGAGTCATAAGGCTTTTCTAAGCATGAGTGACTATAAATGATCTTTTCTTCACAAAGGATGGCTTTTGCTCCACGTTTCCCGAGGCAAACAATCAATTACAATCTGTTTTAGTCAAAAAATGTAAAAACAATTCAAAATAAATTCAATAATGGGATTATAAAAGTATTTAAACCGAGTAATAAGGCTTTTCTAGGCATGAGTGACTATAAATGATCTTTTCTTGACAATGGATGGCTTTCGCTCCATGTTTCCCGAGGTAAACAATCAATTACAACATATTTTACTCAAAAAATGTAAAAAAAAAATTCAAAATAAATTCAATAATGGGATTATTAAAGCATTTAAACCGAGTCATAAGGCTTTTCTAAGCATGAGTGACTATAAATGATCTTTTCTTGACAATGGATGGCTTTTGCTCCACGTTTCCCGAGGCAAACAATCAATTACAATCTGTTTTAATCAAAAAATGTAAAAACAATTCAAAATAAATTCAATAATGGGATTATAAAAGTATTTAAACCGAGTAATAAGGCTTTTCTAGGCATGAGTGACTATAAATGATCTTTTCTTGACAATGGATGGCTTTCGCTCCATGTTTCCCGAGGTAAACAATCAATTACAATCTGTTTTACTCAAAAAATGTAAAAAAAAAATTCAAAATAAATTCAATAATGGGATTATTAAAGCATTTAAACCGAGTCATAAGGCTTTTCTAAGCATGAGTGACTATAAATGATCTTTTCTAGACAATGGATGGCTCTCGCTCCACGTTTCCCGAGATAAACAATCAATTACAATCTGTTTTAATCAAAAATGTAAAAATAATTCAAAATAAATTCAATAATGGGATTATAAAAGCATTTAAACCGAGTAATAAGGCTTTTCTAGGCATGAGTGACTATAAATGATCTTTTCTTGACAATGGATGGCTTTCGCTCCACGTTTCCCAAGGCAAACAATCAATTACAATCTGTTTTAATCAAAATATGTAAAAACAATTCAAAATAAATTCAATAATGGGATTATAAAAGCATTTAAACCAAGTAATAAGGCTTTTCTAGGCATGAGTGACTATAAATGATCTTTTCTTGACAATGGATGGCTTTCGCTTCACGTTTCTCGAGGTAAATAATCAATTACATTTTTTTTTAATCAAAAAATGTAAAAGATTCAAATTAAATTCAATTATGGAATTATAAAAGCATTTAAAGCGAGTATTAAGGATTTTATAGGCATGAGTGACTATAAATGAACTTTTCTTGACAATGGATGGCTTTTGCTCCACGTTTCCCGAGGCAAAGAATCAATTACAATCTGTTTTAATCAAAAAATGTAAAAACAATTCAAAAGAAATTCAATAATGGGATTATAAAAGTATTTAAACCGAGTAATAAGGCTTTTCTAGGCATGAGTGACTATAAATGATCTTTTCTTGACAATAGATGGCTTTCGCTCCATGTTTCCTGAGGTAAACAATCAATTACAATCTGTTTTAATAAAAAATTGTTAAAAAAAATTCAAAATAAATTCAATAATGGGATTATAAAAGCATTTAAACCGAGTAATAAGGCTTTTCTAGTTATGGGTGACTCTAAATGATCTTTTCTTGATAATGGATGGCTTTTGCTCCACGTTTCCAGAGGCAAACAATCAATTACAATCTCTTTTAATCAAAAAATGTAAAAACATTTCAAAATAAATTCAATAATGGGATTATAAAAGCATTTAAACCGAGTAATAAGGCTTTTCTAGGCATGAGTGACTATAAATGATCTTTTCTTGACAATGGATGGCTTTCGCTCCACGTTTCCCGAGATAAACAATCAATTACAATCTGTTTTAATCAAAAATATAAAAAAAATTCAAAATAAATTCAATAATGGGATTATAAAAGCATTTAAACCGAGTAATAAGGCTTTTCTAGGCATGAGTGACTATAAATGATCTTTTCTTGACAATGGATGGCTTTCGCTCCACGTTTCCCGAGATAAACAATCAATTACAATCTGTTTTAATCAAAAATGTAAAAAAAATTCAAAATAAATTCAATAATGGGATTATAAAAGCATTTAAACCGAGTAATAAGGCTTTTCTAGGCATGAGTGACTATAAATGATCTTTTCTTGACAATGGATGGCTTTCGCTTCACGTTTCTCGAGGTAAATAATCAATTACATTTTTGTTTAATCAAAAAATGTAAAAAGATTCAAATTAAATTCAATTATGGAATTATAAAAGCATTTAAAGCGAGTATTAAGGATTTTATAGGCATGAGTGACTATAAATGAACTTTTCTTGACAATGGATGGCTTTTGCGCCACGTTTCTCGAGGCAAACAATCAATTACAATCTGTTTTAATCAAAAAATGTAAAAACAATTCAAAAGAAATTCAATAATGGGATTATAAAAGTATTTAAACCGAGTAATAAGGCTTTTCTAGGCATGAGTGACTATAAATGATCTTTTCTTGACAATGGATGGCTTTCGCTCCATGTTTCCCGAGGTAAACAATCAATTACAGACTGTTTTACTCAAAAAATGTAAAAAAAAATTCAAAATAAATTCAATAATGGGATTATTAAAGCATTTAAACCGAGTCATAAGGCTTTTCTAAGCATGAGTGACTATAAATGATCTTTTCTTGACAATGGATGGCTTTCGCTCCACGTTTCCCGAGATAAACAATCAATTACAATCTGTTTTAATCAAAAATGTAAAAATAATTCAAAATAAATTCAATAATGGGATTATAAAAGCATTTAAACCGAGTAATAAGGCTTTTCTAGGCATGAGTGACTATAAATGATCTTTTCTTGACAATGGATGGCTTTCGCTCCACGTTTCCCGAGATAAACAATCAATTACAATCTGTTTTAATCAAATATGTAAAAAAAATTCAAAATAAATTCAATAATGGGATTATAAAAGCATTTAAACCAAGTAATAAGGCTTTTCTGGGCATGAGTGACTATAAATGATCTTTTCTTGACAATGGATGGCTTTCGCTTCACGTTTCTCGAGGTAAATAATCAATTACATTTTGTTTTAATCAAAAAATGTAAAAAGATTCAAATTAAATTCAATTATGGAATTATAAAAGCATTTAAAGCGAGTATTAAGGATTTTATAGGCATGAGTGACTATAAATGAACTTTTCTTGACAATGGATGGCTTTTGCTCCACGTTTCCCGAGGCAAACAATCGATTACAATCTGTTTTAATAAAAAAATGTAAAAACATTTCAAAATAAATTCAATAATGGGATTATAAAAGCATTTAAACCGAGTAATAAGGCTTTTCTAGGCATGAGTGACTATAAATGATCTTTTCTTGACAATGGATGGCTTTCGCTCCACGTTTCCCGAGATAAACAATCAATTACAATCTGTTTTAATCAAAAATGTAAAAATAATTCAAAATAAATTCAATAATGGGATTATAAAAGCATTTAAACCGAGTAATAAGGCTTTTCTAGGCATGAGTGACTATAAATGATCTTTTCTTGACAATGGATGGCTTTCGCTCCACGTTTCCCAAGGTAAACAATCAATTACAATCTGTTTTAATCAAAATATGTAAAAACAATTCAAAATAAATTCAATAATGGGATTATAAAAGCATTTAAACCAAGTAATAAGGCTTTTCTAGGCATGAGTGACTATAAATGATCTTTTCTTGACAATGGATGGCTTTCGCTCCACGTTGCCCGAGATAAACAGTCAATTACAATCTGTTTTAATCAAAAATGTTAAAAAAAATTCAAAATAAATTCAATAATGGGATTATAAAAGCATTTAAACCAAGTAATAAGGCTTTTCTAGGCATGAGTGACTATAAATGAGCTTTTCTTGACAATAGATGGCTTTCGCTCCATGTTTCCTGAGGTAAACAATCAATTACAATCTGTTTTAATAAAAAATTATTAAACAAAATTCAAAATAAATTCAATAATGGGATTATAAAAGCATTTAAACCGAGTAATAAGGCTTTTCTAGTTATGGGTGACTCTAAATGATCTTTTCTTGACAATGGATGGCTTTTGCTCCACGTTTCCAGAGGCAAACAATCAATTACAATCTCTTTTAATCAAAAAATGTAAAAACATTTCAAAATAAATTCAATAATGGGATTATAAAAGCATTTAAACCGAGTAATAAGGCTTTTCTAGGCATGAGTGACTATAAATGATCTTTTCTTGACAATGGATGGCTTTCGCTCCACGTTTCCCGAGATAAACAATCAATTACAATCTGTTTTAATCAAAAATGTAAAAAAAATTCAAAATAAATTCAATAATGGGATTATAAAAGCATTTAAACCGAGTAATAAGGCTTTTCTAGGCATGAGTGACTATAAATGATCTTTTCTTGACAATGGATGGCTTTCGCTCCACGTTTCCCGAGATAAACAATCAATTACAATCTGTTTTAATTCAAAATGTAAAAAAAATTCAAAATAAATTCAATAATAGGATTATAAAAGCATTTAAACCGAGTAATAAGGCTTTTCTAGGCATGAGTGACTATAAATGATCTTTTCTTGACAATGGATGGCTTTCGCTCCACGTTTCCCGAGATAAACTATCAATTACAATCTGTTTTAATCAAAAATGTAAAAAAAATTCAAAATAAATTCAATAATGGGATTATAAAAGCATTTAAACCGAGTAATAAGGCTTTTCTAGGCATGAGTGACTATAAATGATCTTTTCTTGACAATGGATGGCTTTCGCTTCACGTTTCTCGAGGTAAATAATCAATTACATTTTGTTTTAATCAAAAAATGTAAAAAGATTCAAATTAAATTCAATTATGGAATTATAAAAGCATTTAAAGCGAGTATTAAGGATTTTATAGGCATGAGTGACTATAAATGAACTTTTCTTGACAATGGATGGTTTTTGCTCCACGTTTCCCGAGGTAAACAATCAATTACAATCTGTTTTAATCAAAAAATGTAAAAACAATTCAAAAGAAATTCAATAATGGGATTATAAAAGTATTTAAACCGAGTAATAAGGCTTTTCTAGGCATGAGTGACTATAAATGATCTTTTCTTGACAATGGATGGCTTTCGCTCCATGTTTCCCGAGGTAAACAATCAATTACAATCTGTTTTACTCAAAAAATGTAAAAAAAAAATTCAAAATAAATTCAATAATGGGATTATTAAAGCATTTAAACCGAGTCATAAGGCTTTTCTAAGCATGAGTGACTATAAATGATCTTTTCTTCACAAAGGATGGCTTTTGCTCCACGTTTCCCGAGGCAAACAATCAATTACAATCTGTTTTAGTCAAAAAATGTAAAAACAATTCAAAATAAATTCAATAATGGGATTATAAAAGTATTTAAACCGAGTAATAAGGCTTTTCTAGGCATGAGTGACTATAAATGATCTTTTCTTGACAATGGATGGCTTTCGCTCCATGTTTCCCGAGGTAAACAATCAATTACAACATATTTTACTCAAAAAAATTAAAAAAAAAATTCAAAATAAATTCAATAATGGGATTATTAAAGCATTTAAACCGAGTCATAAGGCTTTTCTAAGCATGAGTGACTATAAATGATCTTTTCTTGACAATGGATGGCTTTTGCTCCACGTTTCCCGAGGCAAACAATCAATTACAATCTGTTTTAATCAAAAAATGTAAAAACAATTCAAAATAAATTCAATAATGGGATTATAAAAGTATTTAAACCGAGTAATAAGGCTTTTCTAGGCATGAGTGACTATAAATGATCTTTTCTTGACAATGGATGGCTTTCGCTCCATGTTTCCCGAGGTAAACAATCAATTACAATCTGTTTTACTCAAAAAATGTAAAAAAAAAATTCAAAATAAATTCAATAATGGGATTATTAAAGCATTTAAACCGAGTCATAAGGCTTTTCTAAGCATGAGTGACTATAAATGATCTTTTCTTGACAATGGATGGCTCTCGCTCCACGTTTCCCGAGATAAACAATCAATTACAATCTGTTTTAATCAAAAATGTAAAAAAAATTCAAAATAAATTAAATAATGGGATTATAAAAGCATTTAAACCGAGTAATAAGGCTTTTCTAGGCATGAGTGACTATAAATGATCTTTTCTTGACAATGGATGGCTTTCGCTCCACGTTTCCCAAGGCAAACAATCAATTACAATTTGTTTTAATCAAAATATGTAAAAACAATTCAAAATAAATTCAATAATGGGATTATAAAAGCATTTAAACCAAGTAATAAGGCTTTTCTAGGCATGAGTGACTATAAATGATCTTTTCTTGACAATGGATGGCTTTCGCTTCACGTTTCTCGAGGTAAATAATCAATTACATTTTTTTTTAATCAAAAAATGTAAAAAGATTCAAATTAAATTCAATTATGGAATTATAAAAGCATTTAAAGCGAGTATTAAGGATTTTATAAGCATGAGTGACTATAAATGAACTTTTCTTGACAATGGATGGCTTTTGCTCCACGTTTCCCGAGGCAAAGAATCAATTACAATCTGTTTTAATCAAAAAATGTAAAAACAATTCAAAAGAAATTCAATAATGGGATTATAAAAGTATTTAAACCGAGTAATAAGGCTTTTCTAGGCATGAGTGACTATAAATGATCTTTTCTTGACAATAGATGGCTTTCGCTCCATGTTTCCTGAGGTAAACAATCAATTACAATCTGTTTTAATAAAAAATTGTTAAAAAAAATTCAAAATAAATTCAATAATGGGATTATTAAAGCATTTAAACCGAGTAATAAGGTTTTTCTAGTTATGGGTGACTCTAAATGATCTTTTCTTGACAATGGATGGCTTTTGCTCCACGTTTCCAGAGGCAAACAATCAATTACAATCTGTTTTAATCAAAAAATGTAAAAACATTTCAAAATAAATTCAATAATGGGATTATAAAAGCATTTAAACCGAGTAATAAGGCTTTTCTAGGCATGAGTGACTATAAATGATCTTTTCTTGACAATGGATGGCTTTCGCTCCACGTTTCCCGAGATAAACAATCAATTACAATCTGTTTTAATCAAAAATGTAAAAAAAATTCAAAATAAATTCAATAATGGGATTATAAAAGCATTTAAACCGAGTAATAAGGCTTTTCTAGGCATGAGTGACTATAAATGATCTTTTCTTGACAATGGATGGCTTTCGCTCCACGTTTCCCGAGATAAACAATCAATTACAATCTGTTTTAATCAAAAATGTAAAAAAAATTCAAAATAAATTCAATAATGGGATTATAAAAGCATTTAAACCGAGTAATAAGGCTTTTCTAGGCATGAGTGACTATAAATGATCTTTTCTTGACAATGGATGGCTTTCGCTTCACGTTTCTCGAGGTAAATAATCAATTACATTTTTGTTTAATCAAAAAATGTAAAAAGATTCAAATTAAATTCAATTATGGAATTATAAAAGCATTTAAAGCGAGTATTAAGGATTTTATAGGCATGAGTGACTATAAATGAACTTTTCTTGACAATGGATGGCTTTCGCTCCACGTTTCCCGAGATAAACAATCAATTACAATCTGTTTTAATCAAAAATGTAAAAAAAATTCAAAATAAATTCAATAATGGGATTATAAAAGCATTTAAACCGAGTAATAAGGCTTTTCTAGGCATGAGTGACTATAAATGATCTTTTCTTGACAATGGATGGCTTTCGCTTCACGTTTCTCGAGGTAAATAATCAATTACATTTTGTTTTAATCAAAAAATGTAAAAAGATTCAAATTAAATTCAATTATGGAATTATAAAAGCATTTAAAGCGAGTATTAAGGATTTTATAGGCATGAGTGACTATAAATGAACTTTTCTTGACAATGGATGGTTTTTGCTCCACGTTTCCCGAGGTAAACAATCAATTACAATCTGTTTTAATCAAAAAATGTAAAAACAATTCAAAAGAAATTCAATAATGGGATTATAAAAGTATTTAAACCGAGTAATAAGGCTTTTCTAGGCATGAGTGACTATAAATGATCTTTTCTTGACAATGGATGGCTTTCGCTCCATGTTTCCCGAGGTAAACAATCAATTACAATCTGTTTTGCTCAAAAAATGTAAAAAAAAAATTCAAAATAAATTCAATAATGGGATTATTAAAGCATTTAAACCGAGTCATAAGGCTTTTCTAAGCATGAGTGACTATAAATGATCTTTTCTTCACAAAGGATGGCTTTTGCTCCACGTTTCCCGAGGCAAACAATCAATTACAATCTGTTTTAGTCAAAAAATGTAAAAACAATTCAAAATAAATTCAATAATGGGATTATAAAAGTATTTAAACCGAGTAATAAGGCTTTTCTAGGCATGAGTGACTATAAATGATCTTTTCTTGACAATGGATGGCTTTCGCTCCATGTTTCCCGAGGTAAACAATCAATTACAACATATTTTACTCAAAAAAATTAAAAAAAAAATTCAAAATAAATTCAATAATGGGATTATTAAAGCATTTAAACCGAGTCATAAGGCTTTTCTAAGCATGAGTGACTATAAATGATCTTTTCTTGACAATGGATGGCTTTTGCTCCACGTTTCCCGAGGCAAACAATCAATTACAATCTGTTTTAATCAAAAAATGTAAAAACAATTCAAAATAAATTCAATAATGGGATTATAAAAGTATTTAAACCGAGTAATAAGGCTTTTCTAGGCATGAGTGACTATAAATGATCTTTTCTTGACAATGGATGGCTTTCGCTCCATGTTTCCCGAGGTAAACAATCAATTACAATCTGTTTTACTCAAAAAATGTAAAAAAAAAATTCAAAATAAATTCAATAATGGGATTATTAAAGCATTTAAACCGAGTCATAAGGCTTTTCTAAGCATGAGTGACTATAAATGATCTTTTCTTGACAATGGATGGCTCTCGCTCCACGTTTCCCGAGATAAACAATCAATTACAATCTGTTTTAATCAAAAATGTAAAAAAAATTCAAAATAAATTCAATAATGGGATTATAAAAGCATTTAAACCGAGTAATAAGGCTTTTCTAGGCATGAGTGACTATAAATGATCTTTTCTTGACAATGGATGGCTTTCGCTCCACGTTTCCCAAGGCAAACAATCAATTACAATTTGTTTTAATCAAAATATGTAAAAACAATTCAAAATAAATTCAATAATGGGATTATAAAAGCATTTAAACCAAGTAATAAGGCTTTTCTAGGCATGAGTGACTATAAATGATCTTTTCTTGACAATGGATGGCTTTCGCTTCACGTTTCTCGAGGTAAATAATCAATTACATTTTTTTTTAATCAAAAAATGTAAAAAGATTCAAATTAAATTCAATTATGGAATTATAAAAGCATTTAAAGCGAGTATTAAGGATTTTATAAGCATGAGTGACTATAAATGAACTTTTCTTGACAATGGATGGCTTTTGCTCCACGTTTCCCGAGGCAAAGAATCAATTACAATCTGTTTTAATCAAAAAATGTAAAAACAATTCAAAAGAAATTCAATAATGGGATTATAAAAGTATTTAAACCGAGTAATAAGGCTTTTCTAGGCATGAGTGACTATAAATGATCTTTTCTTGACAATAGATGGCTTTCGCTCCATGTTTCCTGAGGTAAACAATCAATTACAATCTGTTTTAATAAAAAATTGTTAAAAAAAATTCAAAATAAATTCAATAATGGGATTATTAAAGCATTTAAACCGAGTAATAAGGTTTTTCTAGTTATGGGTGACTCTAAATGATCTTTTCTTGACAATGGATGGCTTTTGCTCCACGTTTCCAGAGGCAAACAATCAATTACAATCTCTTTTAATCAAAAAATGTAAAAACATTTCAAAATAAATTCAATAATGGGATTATAAAAGCATTTAAACCGAGTAATAAGGCTTTTCTAGGCATGAGTGACTATAAATGATCTTTTCTTGACAATGGATGGCTTTCGCTCCACGTTTCCCGAGATAAACAATCAATTACAATCTGTTTTAATCAAAAATGTAAAAAAAATTCAAAATAAATTCAATAATGGGATTATAAAAGCATTTAAACCGAGTAATAAGGCTTTTCTAGGCATGAGTGACTATAAATGATCTTTTCTTGACAATGGATGGCTTTCGCTCCACGTTTCCCGAGATAAACAATCAATTACAATCTGTTTTAATCAAAAATGTAAAAAAAATTCAAAATAAATTCAATAATGGGATTATAAAAGCATTTAAACCGAGTAATAAGGCTTTTCTAGGCATGAGTGACTATAAATGATCTTTTCTTGACAATGGATGGCTTTCGCTTCACGTTTCTCGAGGTAAATAATCAATTACATTTTTGTTTAATCAAAAAATGTAAAAAGATTCAAATTAAATTCAATTATGGAATTATAAAAGCATTTAAAGCGAGTATTAAGGATTTTATAGGCATGAGTGACTATAAATGAACTTTTCTTGACAATGGATGGCTTTTGCTCCACGTTTCCCGAGGCAAACAATCGATTACAATCTGTTTTAATAAAAAAATGTAAAAACATTTCAAAATAAATTCAATAATGGGATTATAAAAGCATTTAAACCGAGTAATAAGGCTTTTCTAGGCATGAGTGACTATAAATGATCTTTTCTTGACAATGGATGGCTTTCGCTCCACGTTTCCCGAGATAAACAATCAATTACAATCTGTTTTAATCAAAAATGTAAAAATAATTCAAAATAAATTCAATAATGGGATTATAAAAGCATTTAAACCGAGTAATAAGGCTTTTCTAGGCATGAGTGACTATAAATGATCTTTTCTTGACAATGGATGGCTTTCGCTCCATGTTTCCCGAGGTAAACAATCAATTACAATCTGTTTTACTCAAAAAATGTAAAAAAAAAATTCAAAATAAATTCAATAATGGGATTATTAAAGCATTTAAACCGAGTAATAAGGCTTTTCTAGGCATGAGTGACTATAAATGATCTTTTCTTGACAATGGATGGCTTTCGCTCCACGTTTCACGAGATAAACAATCAATTAAAATCTGTTTTAATCAAAAATGTAAAAAAAATTCAAAATTAATTCAATAATGGGATTATAAAAGCATTTATACCGAGTAATAAGGCTTTTCTAGGCATGAGTGACTATAAATGATCTTTTCTTAACAATGGATGGCTTTCGCTTCACGTTTCTCGAGGTAAATAATCAATTACATTTTTGTTTAATCAAAAAATGTAAAAAGATTCAAATTAAATTCAATTATGGAATTATAAAAGCATTTAAAGCGAGTATTAAGGATTTTATAGGCATGAGTGACTATAAATGAACTTTTCTTGACAATCGATGGCTTTTGCTCCACGTTTCCCGAGGCAAACAATCAATTACAATCTGTTTTAATCAAAAAATGTAAAAACAATTCAAAAGAAATTCAATAATGGGATTATAAAATTATTTAAACCGAGTAATAAGGCTTTTCTAGGCATGAGTGACTATAAATGATCTTTTCTTGACAATGGATGGCTTTCCCTCCATGTTTCCCGAGGTAAACAATCAATTACAGACTGTTTTACTCAAAAAATGTAAAAAAAAATTCAAAATAAATTCAATAATGGGATTATTAAAGCATTTAAACCGAGTCATAAGGCTTTTCTAAGCATGAGTGACTATAAATGATCTTTTCTTTACAATGGATGGCTTTCGCTCCACGTTTCCCGAGATAAAGAATCAATTACAATCTGTTTTAATCAAAAATGTAAAAATAATTCAAAATAAATTCAATAATGGGATTATAAAAGCATTTAAACCGAGTAATAAGGCTTTTCTAGGCATGAGTGACTATAAATGATCTTTTCTTGACAATGGATGGCTTTCGCTCCACGTTTCCCGAGATAAACAATCAATTACAATCTGTTTTAATCAAATATGTAAAAAAAATTCAAAATAAATTCAATAATGGGATTATAAAAGCATTTAAACCGAGTAATAAGGCTTTTCTGGGCATGAGTGACTATAAATGATCTTTTCTTGACAATGGATGGCTTTCGCTTCACGTTTCTCGAGGTAAATAATCAATTACATTTTGTTTTAATCAAAAAATGTAAAAAGATTCAAATTAAATTCAATTATGGAATTATAAAAGCATTTAAAGCGAGTATTAAGGATTTTATAGGCATGAGTGACTATAAATGAACTTTTCTTGACAATGGATGGCTTTTGCTCCACGTTTCCCGAGGCAAACAATCGATTACAATCTGTTTTAATAAAAAAATGTAAAAACATTTCAAAATAAATTCAATAATGGGATTATAAAAGCATTTAAACCGAGTAATAAGGCTTTTCTAGGCATGAGTGACTATAAATGATCTTTTCTTGACAATGGATGGCTTTCGCTCCACGTTTCCCGAGATAAACAATCAATTACAATCTGTTTTAATCAAAAATGTAAAAATAATTCAAAATAAATTCAATAATGGGATTATAAAAGCATTTAAACCGAGTAATAAGGCTTTTCTAGGCATGAGTGACTATAAATAAACTTTTCTTGACAATGGATGGCTTTCGCTCCACGTTTCCCAAGGTAAACAATCAATTACAATCTGTTTTAATCAAAATATGTAAAAACAATTCAAAATAAATTCAATAATGGGATTATAAAAGCATTTAAACCAAGTAATAAGGCTTTTCTAGGCATGAGTGACTATAAATGATCTTTTCTTGACAATGGATGGCTTTCGCTCCACGTTGCCCGAGATAAACAGTCAATTACAATCTGTTTTAATCAAAAATGTTAAAAAAAATTCAAAATAAATTCAATAATGGGATTATAAAAGCATTTAAACCAAGTAATAAGGCTTTTCTAGGCATGAGTGACTATAAATGAGCTTTTCTTGACAATAGATGGCTTTCGCTCCATGTTTCCTGAGGTAAACAATCAATTACAATCTGTTTTAATAAAAAATTATTAAACAAAATTCAAAATAAATTCAATAATGGGATTATAAAAGCATTTAAACCGAGTAATAAGGCTTTTCTAGTTATGGGTGACTCTAAATGATCTTTTCTTGACAATGGATGGCTTTTGCTCCACGTTTCCAGAGGCAAACAATCAATTACAATCTCTTTTAATCAAAAAATATAAAAACATTTCAAAATAAATTCAATAATGGGATTATAAAAGCATTTAAACCGAGTAATAAGGCTTTTCTAGGCATGAGTGACTATAAATGATCTTTTCTTGACAATGGATGGCTTTCGCTCCACGTTTCCCGAGATAAACAATCAATTACAATCTGTTTTAATCAAAAATGTAAAAAAAATTCAAAATAAATTCAATAATGGGATTATAAAAGCATTTAAACCGAGTAATAAGGCTTTTCAAGGCATGAGTGACTATAAATGATCTTTTCTTGACAATGGATGGCTTTCGCTTCACGTTTCTCGAGGTAAATAATCAATTACATTTTGTTTTAATCAAAAAATGTAAAAAGATTCAAATTAAATTCAATTATGGAATTATAAAAGCATTTAAAGCGAGTATTAAGGATTTTATAGGCATGAGTGGCTATAAATGAACTTTTCTTGACAATGGATGGCTTTTGCTCCACGTTTCCCGAGGCAAACAATCGATTACAATCTGTTGTAATAAAAAAATGTAAAAACAATTCAAAATAAATTCAATAATGGGATTATAAAAGCATTTAAACCGAGTAATAAGGCTTTTCTAGGCATAAGTGACTATAAATGATGTTTTCTTGACAATGGATGGCTTTCGTTCCATGTTTCCCGAGATAAACAATGTATTAGAATCTGTTTTAATAAAAAAATGTAAAAATAATTCAAAATAAATTCAATAATGGGATTATAAGGGCATTTAAACCGAGTAATAAGGCTTTTCTAGGCATGAGTGACTATAAATGATCTTTTCTTGACAATGGATGGCTTTCGCTCCAGGTTTCCCGAGATAAACAATCAATTACAATCTGTTTTAATTCAAAATGTAAAAAAAATTTAAAATAAATTCAATAATGGGATTATAAAAGCATTTAAACCGAGTAATAAGGCTTTTCTAGGCATGAGTGACTATAAATGATCTTTTCTTGACAATGGATGGCTTTCGCTCCACGTTTCCCGAGATAAACAATCAATTACAATCTGTTTTAATCAAAAATGTAAAAAAAATTCAAAATAAATTCAATAATGGGATTATAAAAGCATTTAAACCGAGTAATAAGGCTTTTCTAGGCATTAGTGACTATAAATGATCTTTTCTTGACAATGGATGGCTTTCGCTTCACGTTTCTCGAGGTAAATAATCAATTACATTTTGTTTTAAACAAAAAATGTAAAAAGATTCAAATTAAATTCAATTATGGAATTATAAAAGCATTTAAAGCGAGTATTAAGGATTTTATAGGCATGAGTGACTATAAATGAACTTTTCTTGACAATGGATGGCTTTTGCTCCACGTTTCCCGAGGCAAACAATCAATTAGAATCTGTTTTAATCAAAAAATATAAAAACAATTCAAAAGAAATTCAATAATGCGATTATAAAAGTATTTAAACCGAGTAATAAGGCTTTTCTAGGCATGAGTGACTATAAATGATCTTTTCTTGACAATGGATGGCTTTCGCTCCATGTTTCCCGAGGTAAACAATCAATTACAATCTGTTTTACTCAAAAAATGTAAAAAAAAAATTCAAAATAAATTCAATAATGGGATTATTAAAGCATTTAAACCGAGTCATAAGGCTTTTCTAAGCATGAGTGACTATAAATGATCTTTTCTTGACAATGGATGGCTTTTGCTCCACGTTTCCCGAGGCAAACAATCAATTATAATCTGTTTTAATCAAAAAATGTAAAAACAATTCAAAATAAATTCAATAATGGGATTATAAAAGTATTTAAACCGAGTAATAAGGCTTTTCTAGGCATGAGTGACTATAAATGATCTTTTCTTGACAATGGATGGCTTTCGCTCCATGTTTCCCGAGGTAAACAATCAATTACAATCTGTTTTACTCAAAAAATGTAAAAAAAAAATTCAAAATAAATTCAATAATGGGATTATTAAAGAATTTAAACCGAGTCAAAAGGCTTTTCTAAGCATGAGTGACTATAAATGATCTTTTCTTGACAATGGATGGCTCTCGCTCCACGTTTCCCGAGATAAACAATCAATTACAATCTGTTTTAATCAAAAATGTAAAAATAATTCAAAATAAATTCAATAATGGGATTATAAAAGCATTTAAACCGAGTAATAAGGCTTTTCTAGGCATGAGTGACTATAAATGATCTTTTCTTGACAATGGATGGCTTTCGCTCCACGTTTCCCAAGGCAAACAATCAATTACAATCTGTTTTAATCAAAATATGTAAAAACAAGTCAAAAAAAATTCAATAATGGGATTATAAAAGCATTTAAACCAAGTAATAAGGCTTTTCTAGGCATGAGTGACTATAAATGATCTTTTCTTAACAATGGATGGCTTTCGCTTCACGTTTCTCGAGGTAAATAATCAATTACATTTTTTTTTAATCAAAAAATGTAAAAAGATTCAAATTAAATTCAATTATGGAATTATAAAAGCATTTAAAGCGAGTATTAAGGATTTTATAGGCATGAGTGACTATAAATGAACTTTTCTAGACAATGGATGGCTTTTGCTCCACGTTTCCCGAGGCAAAGAATCAATTACAATCTGTTTTAATCAAAAAATGTAAAAACAATTCAAAAGAAATTCAATAATGGGATTATAAAAGTATTTAAACCGAGTAATAAGGCTTTTCTAGGCATGAGTGACTATAAATGATCTTTTCTTGACAATAGATGGCTTTCGCTCCATGTTTCCTGAGGTAAACAATCAATTACAATCTGTTTTAATAAAAAATTGTTAAAAAAAATTCAAAATAAATTCAATAATGGGATTATAAAAGCATTTAAACCGAGTAATAAGGCTTTTCTAGTTATGGGTGACTCTAAATGATCTTTTCTTGACAATGGATGGCTTTTGCTCCACGTTTCCAGAGGCAAACAATCAATTACAATCTCTTTTAATCAAAAAATGTAAAAACATTTCAAAATAAATTCAATAATGGGATTATAAAAGCATTTAAACCGAGTAATAAGGCTTTTCTAGGCATGAGTGACTATAAATGATCTTTTCTTGACAATGGATGGCTTTCGCTCCACGTTTCCCGAGATAAACAATCAATTACAATCTGTTTTAATCAAAAATGTAAAAAAAATTCAAAATAAATTCAATAATGGGATTATAAAAGCATTTAAACCGAGTAATAAGGCTTTTCTAGGCATGAGTGACTATAAATGATCTTTTCTTGACAATGGATGTCTTTCGCTCCACGTTTCCCGAGATAAACAATCAATTACAATCTGTTTTAATCAAAAATGTAAAAAAAATTCAAAATAAATTCAATAATGGGATTATAAAAGCATTTAAACCGAGTAATAAGGCTTTTCTAGGCATGAGTGACTATAAATGATCTTTTCTTGACAATGGATGGCTTTCGCTTCACGTTTCTCGAGGTAAATAATCAATTACATTTTGTTTTAATCAAAAAATGTAAAAAGATTCAAATTAAATTCAATTATGGAATTATAAAAGCATTTAAAGCGAGTATTAAGGATTTTATAGGCATGAGTGACTATAAATGAACTTTTCTTGACAATGGATGGCTTTTGCTCCACGTTTCCCGAGGCAAAGAATCAATTACAATCTGTTTTAATCAAAAAATGTAAAAACAATTCAAAAGAAATTCAATAATGGGATTATAAAAGTATTTAAACCGAGCAATAAGGCTTTTCTAGGCATGAGTGACTATAAATGATCTTTTCTTGACAATGGATGGCTTTCGCTCCATGTTTCCCGAGGTAAACAATCAATTACAGATTGTTTTACTCAAAAAATGTAAAAAAAAATTCAAAATAAATTCAATAATGGGATTATTAAAGCATTTAAACCGAGTCATAAGGCTTTTCTAAGCATGAGTGACTATAAATGATCTTTTCTTGACAATGGATGGCTTTCGCTCCACGTTTCCCGAGATAAACAATCAATTACAATCTGTTTTAATCAAAAATGTAAAAATAATTCAAAATAAATTCAATAATGGGATTATAAAAGCATTTAAACCGAGTAATAAGGCTTTTCTAGGCATGAGTGACTATAAATGATCTTTTCTTGACAATGGATGGCTTTCGCTCCACGTTTCCCGAGATAAACAATCAATTACAATCTGTTTTAATCAAATATGTAAAAAAAATTCAAAATAAATTCAATAATGGTATTATAAAAGCATTTAAACCGAGTAATAAGGCTTTTCTAGGCATGAGTGACTATAAATGATCTTTTCTTGACAATGGATGGCTTTCGCTTCACGTTTCTCGAGGTAAATAATCAATTACATTTTGTTTTAATCAAAAAATGTAAAAAGATTCAAATTAAATTCAATTATGGAATTATAAAAGCATTTAAAGCGAGTATTAAGGATTTTATAGGCATGAGTGACTATAAATGAACTTTTCTTGACAATGGATGGCTTTTGCTCCACGTTTCCCTAGGCAAACAATCGATTACAATCTGTTTTAATAAAAAAATGTAAAAACATTTCAAAATAAATTCAATAATGGGATTATAAAAGCATTTAAACCGAGTAATAAGGCTTTTCTAGGCATGAGTGACTATAAATGATCTTTTCTTGACAATGGATGGCTTTCGCTCCACGTTTCCCGAGATAAACAATCAATTACAATCTGTTTTAATCAAAAATGTAAAAATAATTCAAAATAAATTCAATAATGGGATTATAAAAGCATTTAAACCGAGTAATAAGGCTTTTCTAGGCATGAGTGACTATAAATGATCTTTTCTTGACAATGGATGGCTTTCGCTCCACGTTTCCCAAGGTAAACAATCAATTACAATCTGTTTTAATCAAAATATGTAAAAACAATTCAAAATAAATTCAATAATGGGATTATAAAAGCATTTAAACCAAGTAATAAGGCTTTTCTAGGCATGAGTGACTATAAATGATCTTTTCTTGACAATGGATGGCTTTCGCTCCACGTTGCCCGAGATAAACAGTCAATTACAATCTGTTTTAATCAAAAATGTTAAAAAAAATTCAAAATAAATTCAATAATGGGATTATAAAAGCATTTAAACCAAGTAATAAGGCTTTTCTAGGCATGAGTGACTATAAATGATCTTTTCTTGACAATGGATGGCTTTCGCTCCACGTTGCCCGAGATAGACAGTCAATTACAATCTGTTTTAATCAAAAATGTTAAAAAAAATTCAAAATAAATTCAATAATGGGATTATAAAAGCATTTAAACCAAGTAATAAGGCTTTTCTAGGCATGAGTGACTATAAATGAGCTTTTCTTGACAATAGATGGCTTTCGCTCCATGTTTCCTGAGGTAAACAATCAATTACAATCTGTTTTAATAAAAAATTATTAAAAAAAATTCAAAATAAATTCAATAATGGGATTATAAAAGCATTTAAACCGAGTAATAAGGCTTTTCTAGTTATGGGTGACTCTAAATGATCTTTTCTTGACAATGGATGGCTTTTGCTCCACGTTTCCAGAGGCAAACAATCAATTACAATCTGTTTTAGTCAAAAAATGTAAAAACAATTCAAAATAAATTCAATAATGGGATTATAAAAGTATTTAAACCGAGTAATAAGGCTTTTCTAGGCATGAGTGACTATAAATGATCTTTTCTTGACAATGGATGGCTTTCGCTCCATGTTTCCCGAGGTAAACAATCAATTACAATCTGTTTTACTCAAAAAATGTAAAAAAAAAATTCAAAATAAATTCAATAATGGGATTATTAAAGCATTTAAACCGAGTCATAAGGCTTTTCTAAGCATAAGTGACTATAAATGATCTTTTCTTGACAATGGATGGCTTTCGCTCCACGTTTCCCGAGGCAAACAATCAATTACAATCTGTTTAAATCAAAATATGTAAAAACAATTCAAAATAAATTCAATAATGGGATTATAAAAGCATTTAAACCGAGTAATTAGGCTTTTCTAGGCATGAGTGACTATAAATGATCTTTTCTTGACAATGGATGGCTTTCGCTCCACGTTTCCCGAGATAAACAATCAATTACAATCTGTTTTAATCAAAAATGTAAAAAAAATTCAAAATAAATTCAATAATGGGATTATAAAAGCATTTAAACCGAGTAATAAGGCTTTTCTAGGCATGAGTGACTATAAATGATCTTTTCTTGACAATGGATGGCTTTCGCTCCACGTTTCCCGAGATAAACAATCAATTACAATCTGTTTTAATCAAAAATGTAAAAACAATTCAAAATAAATTCAATAATGGGATTATAAAAGCATTTAAACCGAGTAATAAGGCTTTTCTAGGCATGAGTGACTATAAATGATCTTTTCTTGACAATGGATGACTTTCGCTTCACGTTTCTCGAGGTAAATAATCAATTACATTTTGTTTTAATCAAAAAATGTAAAAAGATTCAAATTAAATTCAATTATGGAATTATAAAAGCATTTAAAGCGAGTATTAAGGATTTTATAGGCATGAGTGGCTATAAATGAACTTTTCTTGACAATGGATGGCTTTTGCTCCACGTTTCCCGAGGCAAACAATCGATTACAATCTGTTGTAATAAAAAAATGTAAAAACAATTCAAAATAAATTCAATAATGGGATTATAAAAGCATTTAAACCGAGTAATAAGGCTTTTCTAGGCATAAGTGACTATAAATGATGTTTTCTTGACAATGGATGGCTTTCGTTCCATGTTTCCCGAGATAAACAATGTATTAGAATCTGTTTTAATAAAAAAATGTAAAAATAATTCAAAATAAATTCAATAATGGGATTATAAAGGCATTTAAACCGAGTAATAAGGCTTTTCTAGGCATGAGTGACTATAAATGATCTTTTCTTGACAATGGATGGCTTTCGCTCCAGGTTTCCCGAGATAAACAATCAATTACAATCTGTTTTAATTCAAAATGTAAAAAAAATTTAAAATAAATTCAATAATGGGATTATAAAAGCATTTAAACCGAGTAATAAGGCTTTTCTAGGCATGAGTGACTATAAATGATCTTTTCTTGACAATGGATGGCTTTCGCTCCACGTTTCCCGAGATAAACAATCAATTACAATCTGTTTTAATCAAAAATGTAAAAAAAATTCAAAATAAATTCAATAATGGGATTATAAAAGCATTTAAACCGAGTAATAAGGCTTTTCTAGGCATGAGTGACTATAAATGATCTTTTCTTGACAATGGATGGCTTTCGCTTCACGTTTCTCGAGGTAAATAATCAATTACATTTTGTTTTAATCAAAAAATGTAAAAAGATTCAAATTAAATTCAATTATGGAATTATAAAAGCATTTAAAGCGAGTATTAAGGATTTTATAGGCATGAGTGACTACAAATGAACTTTTCTTGACAATGGATGGCTTTTGCTCCACGTTTCCCGAGGCAAACAATCAATTAGAATCTGTTTTAATCAAAAAATGTAAAAACAATTCAAAAGAAATTCAATAATGCGATTATAAAAGTATTTAAACCGAGTAATAAGGCTTTTCTAGGCATGAGTGACTATAAATGATCTTTTCTTGACAATGGATGGCTTTCGCTCCATGTTTCCCGAGGTAAACAATCAATTACAATCTGTTTTACTCAAAAAACGTAAAAAAAAAATTCAAAATAAATTCAATAATGGGATTATTAAAGCATTTAAACCGAGTCATAAGGCTTTTCTAAGCATGAGTGACTATAAATGATCTTTTCTTGACAATGGATGGCTTTTGCTCCACGTTTCCCGAGGCAAACAATCAATCACAATCTGTTTTAATCAAAAAATGTAAAAACAATTAAAAATAAATTCAATAATGGAATTATAAAAGTATTTAAACCGAGTAATAAGGCTTTTCTAGGCATGAGTGACTATAAATGATCTTTTCTTGACAATGGATGGCTTTCGCTCCATGTTTCCCGAGGTAAACAATCAATTACAATCTGTTTTACTCAAAAAATGTAAAAAAAAAATTCAAAATAAATTCAATAATGGGATTATTAAAGAATTTAAACCGAGTCATAAGGCTTTTCTAAGCATGAGTGACTATAAATGATCTTTTCTTGACAATGGATGGCTCTCGCTCCACGTTTCCCGAGATAAACAATCAATTACAATCTGTTTTAATCAAAAATGTAAAAATAATTCAAAATAAATTCAATAATGGGATTATAAAAGCATTTAAACCGAGTAATAAGGCTTTTCTAGGCATGAGTGACTATAAATGATCTTTTCTTGACAATGGATGGCTTTCGCTCCACGTTTCCCAAGGCAAACAATCAATTACAATCTGTTTTAATCAAAATATGTAAAAACAATTCAAAATAAATTCAATAATGGGATTATAAAAGCATTTAAACCAAGTAATAAGGCTTTTCTAGGCATGAGTGACTATAAATGATCTTTTCTTAACAATGGATGGCTTTCGCTTCACGTTTCTCGAGGTAAATAATCAATTACATTTTTTTTTAATCAAAAAATGTAAAAAGATTCAAATTAAATTCAATTATGGAATTATAAAAGCATTTAAAGCGAGTATTAAGGATTTTATAGGCATGAGTGACTATAAATGAACTTTTCTAGACAATGGATGGCTTTTGCTCCACGTTTCCCGAGGCAAAGAATCAATTACAATCTGTTTTAATCAAAAAATGTAAAAACAATTCAAAAGAAATTCAATAATGGGATTATAAAAGTATTTAAACCGAGTAATAAGGCTTTTCTAGGCATGAGTGACTATAAATGATCTTTTCTTGACAATAGATGGCTTTCGCTCCATGTTTCCTGAGGTAAACAATCAATTACAATCTGTTTTAATAAAAAATTGTTAAAAAAAATTCAAAATAAATTCAATAATGGGATTATAAAAGCATTTAAACCGAGTAATAAGGCTTTTCTAGTTATGGGTGACTCTAAATGATCTTTTCTTGACAATGGATGGCTTTTGCTCCACGTTTCCAGAGGCAAACAATCAATTACAATCTCTTTTAATCAAAAAATGTAAAAACATTTCAAAATAAATTCAATAATGGGATTATAAAAGCATTTAAACCGAGTAATAAGGCTTTTCTAGGCATGAGTGACTATAAATGATCTTTTCTTGACAATGGATGGCTTTCGCTCCACGTTTCCCGAGATAAACAATCAATTACAATCTGTTTTAATCAAAAATGTAAAAAAAATTCAAAATAAATTCAATAATGAGATTATAAAAGCATTTAAACCGAGTAATAAGGCTTTTCTAGGCATGAGTGACTATAAATGATCTTTTCTTGACAATGGATGGCTTTCGCTCCACGTTTCCCGAGATAAACAATCAATTACAATCTGTTTTAATCAAAAATGTAAAAAAAATTCAAAATAAATTCAATAATGGGATTATAAAAGCATTTAAACCGAGTAATAAGGCTTTTCTAGGCATGAGTGACTATAAATGATCTTTTCTTGACAATGGATGGCTTTCGCTTCACGTTTCTCGAGGTAAATAATCAATTACATTTTGTTTTAATCAAAAAATGTAAAAAGATTCAAATTAAATTCAATTATGGAATTATAAAAGCATTTAAAGCGAGTATTAAGGATTTTATAGGCATGAGTGACTATAAATGAACTTTTCTTGACAATGGATGGCTTTTGCTCCACGTTTCCCGAGGCAAAGAATCAATTACAATCTGTTTTAATCAAAAAATGTAAAAACAATTCAAAAGAAATTCAATAATGGGATTATAAAAGTATTTAAACTGAGTAATAAGGCTTTTCTAGGCATGAGTGACTATAAATGATCTTTTCTTGACAATGGATGGCTTTCGCTCCATGTTTCCCGAGGTAAACAATCAATTACAGACTGTTTTACTCAAAAAATGTAAAAAAAAATTCAAAATAAATTCAATAATGGGATTATTAAAGCATTTAAACCGAGTCATAAGGCTTTTCTAAGCATGAGTGACTATAAATGATCTTTTCTTGACAATGGATGGCTTTCGCTCCACGTTTCCCGAGATAAACAATCAATTACAATCTGTTTTAATCAAAAATGTAAAAATAATTCAAAATAAATTCAATAATGGGATTATAAAAGCATTTAAACCGAGTAATAAGGCTTTTCTAGGCATGAGTGACTATAAATGATCTTTTCTTGACAATGGATGGCTTTCGCTCCACGTTTCCCGAGATAAACAATCAATTACAATCTGTTTTAATCAAATATGTAAAAAATATTCAAAATAAATTCAATAATGGGATTATAAAAGCATTTAAACCAAGTAATAAGGCTTTTCTAGGCATGAGTGACTATAAATGATCTTTTCTTGACAATGGATGGCTTTCGCTCCACGTTTCCCAAGGCAAACAATCAATTACAATCTGTTTTAATCAAAATATGTAAAAACAATTCAAAATAAATTCAATAATGGGATTATAAAAGCATTTAAACCAAGTAATAAGGCTTTTCTAGGCATGAGTGACTATAAATGATCTTTTCTTAACAATGGATGGCTTTCGCTTCACGTTTCTCGAGGTAAATAATCAATTACATTTTTTTTTAATCAAAAAATGTAAAAAGATTCAAATTAAATTCAATTATGGAATTATAAAAGCATTTAAAGCGAGTATTAAGGATTTTATAGGCATGAGTGACTATAAATGAACTTTTCTAGACAATGGATGGCTTTTGCTCCACGTTTCCCGAGGCAAAGAATCAATTACAATCTGTTTTAATCAAAAAATGTAAAAACAATTCAAAAGAAATTCAATAATGGGATTATAAAAGTATTTAAACCGAGTAATAAGGCTTTTCTAGGCATGAGTGACTATAAATGATCTTTTCTTGACAATAGATGGCTTTCGCTCCATGTTTCCTGAGGTAAACAATCAATTACAATCTGTTTTAATAAAAAATTGTTAAAAAAAATTCAAAATAAATTCAATAATGGGATTATAAAAGCATTTAAACCGAGTAATAAGGCTTTTCTAGTTATGGGTGACTCTAAATGATCTTTTCTTGACAATGGATGGCTTTTGCTCCACGTTTCCAGAGGCAAACAATCAATTACAATCTCTTTTAATCAAAAAATGTAAAAACATTTCAAAATAAATTCAATAATGGGATTATAAAAGCATTTAAACCGAGTAATAAGGCTTTTCTAGGCATGAGTGACTATAAATGATCTTTTCTTGACAATGGATGGCTTTCGCTCCACGTTTCCCGAGATAAACAATCAATTACAATCTGTTTTAATCAAAAATGTAAAAAAAATTCAAAATAAATTCAATAATGAGATTATAAAAGCATTTAAACCGAGTAATAAGGCTTTTCTAGGCATGAGTGACTATAAATGATCTTTTCTTGACAATGGATGGCTTTCGCTCCACGTTTCCCGAGATAAACAATCAATTACAATCTGTTTTAATCAAAAATGTAAAAAAAATTCAAAATAAATTCAATAATGGGATTATAAAAGCATTTAAACCGAGTAATAAGGCTTTTCTAGGCATGAGTGACTATAAATGATCTTTTCTTGACAATGGATGGCTTTCGCTTCACGTTTCTCGAGGTAAATAATCAATTACATTTTGTTTTAATCAAAAAATGTAAAAAGATTCAAATTAAATTCAATTATGGAATTATAAAAGCATTTAAAGCGAGTATTAAGGATTTTATAGGCATGAGTGACTATAAATGAACTTTTCTTGACAATGGATGGCTTTTGCTCCACGTTTCCCGAGGCAAAGAATCAATTACAATCTGTTTTAATCAAAAAATGTAAAAACAATTCAAAAGAAATTCAATAATGGGATTATAAAAGTATTTAAACTGAGTAATAAGGCTTTTCTAGGCATGAGTGACTATAAATGATCTTTTCTTGACAATGGATGGCTTTCGCTCCATGTTTCCCGAGGTAAACAATCAATTACAGACTGTTTTACTCAAAAAATGTAAAAAAAAATTCAAAATAAATTCAATAATGGGATTATTAAAGCATTTAAACCGAGTCATAAGGCTTTTCTAAGCATGAGTGACTATAAATGATCTTTTCTTGACAATGGATGGCTTTCGCTCCACGTTTCCCGAGATAAACAATCAATTACAATCTGTTTTAATCAAAAATGTAAAAATAATTCAAAATAAATTCAATAATGGGATTATAAAAGCATTTAAACCGAGTAATAAGGCTTTTCTAGGCATGAGTGACTATAAATGATCTTTTCTTGACAATGGATGGCTTTCGCTCCACGTTTCCCGAGATAAACAATCAATTACAATCTGTTTTAATCAAATATGTAAAAAATATTCAAAATAAATTCAATAATGGGATTATAAAAGCATTTAAACCAAGTAATAAGGCTTTTCTAGGCATGAGTGACTATAAATGATCTTTTCTTGACAATGGATGGCTTTCGCTCCACGTTTCCCAAGGCAAACAATCAATTACAATCTGTTTTAATCAAAATATGTAAAAACAATTCAAAATAAATTCAATAATGGGATTATAAAAGCATTTAAACCAAGTAATAAGGCTTTTCTAGGCATGAGTGACTATAAATGATCTTTTCTTAACAATGGATGGCTTTCGCTTCACGTTTCTCGAGGTAAATAATCAATTACATTTTTTTTTAATCAAAAAATGTAAAAAGATTCAAATTAAATTCAATTATGGAATTATAAAAGCATTTAAAGCGAGTATTAAGGATTTTATAGGCATGAGTGACTATAAATGAACTTTTCTAGACAATGGATGGCTTTTGCTCCACGTTTCCCGAGGCAAAGAATCAATTACAATCTGTTTTAATCAAAAAATGTAAAAACAATTCAAAAGAAATTCAATAATGGGATTATAAAAGTATTTAAACCGAGTAATAAGGCTTTTCTAGGCATGAGTGACTATAAATGATCTTTTCTTGACAATAGATGGCTTTCGCTCCATGTTTCCTGAGGTAAACAATCAATTACAATCTGTTTTAATAAAAAATTGTTAAAAAAAATTCAAAATAAATTCAATAATGGGATTATAAAAGCATTTAAACCGAGTAATAAGGCTTTTCTAGTTATGGGTGACTCTAAATGATCTTTTCTTGACAATGGATGGCTTTTGCTCCACGTTTCCAGAGGCAAACAATCAATTACAATCTCTTTTAATCAAAAAATGTAAAAACATTTCAAAATAAATTCAATAATGGGATTATAAAAGCATTTAAACCGAGTAATAAGGCTTTTCTAGGCATGAGTGACTATAAATGATCTTTTCTTGACAATGGATGGCTTTCGCTCCACGTTTCCCGAGATAAACAATCAATTACAATCTGTTTTAATCAAAAATGTAAAAAAAATTCAAAATAAATTCAATAATGAGATTATAAAAGCATTTAAACCGAGTAATAAGGCTTTTCTAGGCATGAGTGACTATAAATGATCTTTTCTTGACAATGGATGGCTTTCGCTCCACGTTTCCCGAGATAAACAATCAATTACAATCTGTTTTAATCAAAAATGTAAAAAAAATTCAAAATAAATTCAATAATGGGATTATAAAAGCATTTAAACCGAGTAATAAGGCTTTTCTAGGCATGAGTGACTATAAATGATCTTTTCTTGACAATGGATGGCTTTCGCTTCACGTTTCTCGAGGTAAATAATCAATTACATTTTGTTTTAATCAAAAAATGTAAAAAGATTCAAATTAAATTCAATTATGGAATTATAAAAGCATTTAAAGCGAGTATTAAGGATTTTATAGGCATGAGTGACTATAAATGAACTTTTCTTGACAATGGATGGCTTTTGCTCCACGTTTCCCGAGGCAAAGAATCAATTACAATCTGTTTTAATCAAAAAATGTAAAAACAATTCAAAAGAAATTCAATAATGGGATTATAAAAGTATTTAAACTGAGTAATAAGGCTTTTCTAGGCATGAGTGACTATAAATGATCTTTTCTTGACAATGGATGGCTTTCGCTCCATGTTTCCCGAGGTAAACAATCAATTACAGACTGTTTTACTCAAAAAATGTAAAAAAAAATTCAAAATAAATTCAATAATGGGATTATTAAAGCATTTAAACCGAGTCATAAGGCTTTTCTAAGCATGAGTGACTATAAATGATCTTTTCTTGACAATGGATGGCTTTCGCTCCACGTTTCCCGAGATAAACAATCAATTACAATCTGTTTTAATCAAAAATGTAAAAATAATTCAAAATAAATTCAATAATGGGATTATAAAAGCATTTAAACCGAGTAATAAGGCTTTTCTAGGCATGAGTGACTATAAATGATCTTTTCTTGACAATGGATGGCTTTCGCTCCACGTTTCCCGAGATAAACAATCAATTACAATCTGTTTTAATCAAATATGTAAAAAATATTCAAAATAAATTCAATAATGGGATTATAAAAGCATTTAAACCAAGTAATAAGGCTTTTCTAGGCATGAGTGACTATAAATGATCTTTTCTTGACAATGGATGGCTTTCGCTCCACGTTTCCCAAGGCAAACAATCAATTACAATCTGTTTTAATCAAAATATGTAAAAACAATTCAAAATAAATTCAATAATGGGATTATAAAAGCATTTAAACCAAGTAATAAGGCTTTTCTAGGCATGAGTGACTATAAATGATCTTTTCTTAACAATGGATGGCTTTCGCTTCACGTTTCTCGAGGTAAATAATCAATTACATTTTTTTTTAATCAAAAAATGTAAAAAGATTCAAATTAAATTCAATTATGGAATTATAAAAGCATTTAAAGCGAGTATTAAGGATTTTATAGGCATGAGTGACTATAAATGAACTTTTCTAGACAATGGATGGCTTTTGCTCCACGTTTCCCGAGGCAAAGAATCAATTACAATCTGTTTTAATCAAAAAATGTAAAAACAATTCAAAAGAAATTCAATAATGGGATTATAAAAGTATTTAAACCGAGTAATAAGGCTTTTCTAGGCATGAGTGACTATAAATGATCTTTTCTTGACAATAGATGGCTTTCGCTCCATGTTTCCTGAGGTAAACAATCAATTACAATCTGTTTTAATAAAAAATTGTTAAAAAAAATTCAAAATAAATTCAATAATGGGATTATAAAAGCATTTAAACCGAGTAATAAGGCTTTTCTAGTTATGGGTGACTCTAAATGATCTTTTCTTGACAATGGATGGCTTTTGCTCCACGTTTCCAGAGGCAAACAATCAATTACAATCTCTTTTAATCAAAAAATGTAAAAACATTTCAAAATAAATTCAATAATGGGATTATAAAAGCATTTAAACCGAGTAATAAGGCTTTTCTAGGCATGAGTGACTATAAATGATCTTTTCTTGACAATGGATGGCTTTCGCTCCACGTTTCCCGAGATAAACAATCAATTACAATCTGTTTTAATCAAAAATGTAAAAAAAATTCAAAATAAATTCAATAATGAGATTATAAAAGCATTTAAACCGAGTAATAAGGCTTTTCTAGGCATGAGTGACTATAAATGATCTTTTCTTGACAATGGATGGCTTTCGCTCCACGTTTCCCGAGATAAACAATCAATTACAATCTGTTTTAATCAAAAATGTAAAAAAAATTCAAAATAAATTCAATAATGGGATTATAAAAGCATTTAAACCGAGTAATAAGGCTTTTCTAGGCATGAGTGACTATAAATGATCTTTTCTTGACAATGGATGGCTTTCGCTTCACGTTTCTCGAGGTAAATAATCAATTACATTTTGTTTTAATCAAAAAATGTAAAAAGATTCAAATTAAATTCAATTATGGAATTATAAAAGCATTTAAAGCGAGTATTAAGGATTTTATAGGCATGAGTGACTATAAATGAACTTTTCTTGACAATGGATGGCTTTTGCTCCACGTTTCCCGAGGCAAAGAATCAATTACAATCTGTTTTAATCAAAAAATGTAAAAACAATTCAAAAGAAATTCAATAATGGGATTATAAAAGTATTTAAACTGAGTAATAAGGCTTTTCTAGGCATGAGTGACTATAAATGATCTTTTCTTGACAATGGATGGCTTTCGCTCCATGTTTCCCGAGGTAAACAATCAATTACAGACTGTTTTACTCAAAAAATGTAAAAAAAAATTCAAAATAAATTCAATAATGGGATTATTAAAGCATTTAAACCGAGTCATAAGGCTTTTCTAAGCATGAGTGACTATAAATGATCTTTTCTTGACAATGGATGGCTTTCGCTCCACGTTTCCCGAGATAAACAATCAATTACAATCTGTTTTAATCAAAAATGTAAAAATAATTCAAAATAAATTCAATAATGGGATTATAAAAGCATTTAAACCGAGTAATAAGGCTTTTCTAGGCATGAGTGACTATAAATGATCTTTTCTTGACAATGGATGGCTTTCGCTCCACGTTTCCCGAGATAAACAATCAATTACAATCTGTTTTAATCAAATATGTAAAAAATATTCAAAATAAATTCAATAATGGGATTATAAAAGCATTTAAACCGAGTAATAAGGCTTTTCTAGGCATGAGTGACTATAAATGATCTTTTCTTGGCAATGGATGGCTTTCGCTTCACGTTTCTCGAGGTAAATAATCAATTACATTTTGTTTTAATCAAAAAATGTAAAAAGATTCAAATTAAATTCAATTATGGAATTATAAAAGCATTTAAAGCGAGTATTAAGGATTTTATAGGCATGAGTGACTATAAATGAACTTTTCTTGACAATGGATGGCTTTTGCTCCATGTTTCCCTAGGCAAACAATCGATTACAATCTGTTTTAATAAAAAAATGTAAAAACATTTCAAAATAAATTCAATAATGGGATTATAAAAGCATTTAAACCGAGTAATAAGGCTTTTCTAGGCATGAGTGACTATAAATGATCTTTTCTTGACAATGGATGGCTTTCGCTCCACGTTTCCCGAGATAAACAATCAATTACAATCTGTTTTAATCAAAAATGTAAAAATAATTCAAAATAAATTCAATAATGGGATTATAAAAGCATTTAAACCGAGTAATAAGGCTTTTCTAGGCATGAGTGACTATAAATGATCTTTTCTTGACAATGGATGGCTTTCGCTCCACGTTTCCCAAGGTAAACAATCAATTACAATCTGTTTTAATCAAAATATGTAAAAACAATTCAAAATAAATTCAATAATGGGATTATAAAAGCATTTAAACCAAGTAATAAGGATTTTCTAGGCATGAGTGACTATAAATGATCTTTTCTTGACAATGGATGGCTTTCGCTCCACGTTGCCCGAGATAAACAGTCAATTACAATCTGTTTTAATCAAAAATGTTAAAAAAAATTCAAAATAAATTCAATAATGGGATTATAAAAGCATTTAAACCAAGTAATAAGGCTTTTCTAGGCATGAGTGACTATAAATGATCTTTTCTTGACAATGGATGGCTTTCGCTCCACGTTGCCCGAGATAAACAGTCAATTACAATCTGTTTTAATCAAAAATGTTAAAAAAAATTCAAAATAAATTCAATAATGGGATTATAAAAGCATTTAAACCAAGTAATAAGGCTTTTCTAGGCATGAGTGACTATAAATGAGCTTTTCTTGACAATAGATGGCTTTCGCTCCATGTTTCCTGAGGTAAACAATCAATTACAATCTGTTTTAATAAAAAATTATTAAAAAAAATTCAAAATAAATTCAATAATGGGATTATAAAAGCATTTAAACCGAGTAATAAGGCTTTTCTAGTTATGGGTGACTCTAAATGATCTTTTCTTGACAATGGATGGCTTTTGCTCCACGTTTCCAGAGGCAAACAATCAATTACAATCTGTTTTAGTCAAAAAATGTAAAAACAATTCAAAATAAATTCAATAATGGGATTATAAAAGTATTTAAACCGAGTAATAAGGCTTTTCTAGGCATGAGTGACTATAAATGATCTTTTCTTGACAATGGATGGCTTTCGCTCCATGTTTCCCGAGGTAAACAATCAATTACAATCTGTTTTACTCAAAAAATGTAAAAAAAAAATTCAAAATAAATTCAATAATGGGATTATTAAAGCATTTAAACCGAGTCATAAGGCTTTTCTAAGCATAAGTGACTATAAATGATCTTTTCTTGACAATGGATGGCTTTCGCTCCACGTTTCCCGAGGCAAACAATCAATTACAATCTGTTTAAATCAAAATATGTAAAAACAATTCAAAATAAATTCAATAATGGGATTATAAAAGCATTTAAACCGAGTAATAAGGCTTTTCTAGGCATGAGTGACTATAAATGATCTTTTCTTGACAATGGATGGCTTTCGCTCCACGTTTCCCGAGATAAACAATCAATTACAATCTGTTTTAATCAAAAATGTAAAAAAAATTCAAAATAAATTCAATAATGGGATTATAAAAGCATTTAAACCGAGTAATAAGGCTTTTCTAGGCATGAGTGACTATAAATGATCTTTTCTTGACAATGGATGGCTTTCGCTCCACGTTTCCCGAGATAAACAATCAATTACAATCTGTTTTAATCAAAAATGTAAAAACAATTCAAAATAAATTCAATAATGGGATTATAAAAGCATTTAAACCGAGTAATAAGGCTTTTCTAGGCATGAGTGACTATAAATGATCTTTTCTTGACAATGGATGGCTTTCGCTTCACGTTTCTCGAGGTAAATAATCAATTACATTTTTTTTTAATCAAAAAATGTAAAAAGATTCAAATTAAATTCAATAATGAGATTATAAAAGCATTTAAACCGAGTAATAAGGCTTTTCTAGGCATGAGTGACTATAAATGATCTTTTCTTGACAATGGATGGCTTTCGCTCCACGTTTCCCGAGATAAACAATCAATTACAATCTGTTTTAATCAAAAATGTAAAAAAAATTCAAATTAAATTCAATTATGGAATTATAAAAGCATTTAAAGCGAGTATTAAGGATTTTATAGGCATGAGTGACTATAAATGAACTTTTCTTGACAATGGATGGCTTTTGCTCCACGTTTCCCGAGGCAAAGAATCAATTACAATCTGTTTTAATCAAAAAATGTAAAAACAATTCAAAAGAAATTCAATAATGGGATTATAAAAGTATTTAAACTGAGTAATAAGGCTTTTCTAGGCATGAGTGACTATAAATGATCTTTTCTTGACAATGGATGGCTTTCGCTCCATGTTTCCCGAGGTAAACAATCAATTACAGACTGTTTTACTCAAAAAATGTAAAAAAAAATTCAAAATAAATTCAATAATGGGATTATTAAAGCATTTAAACCGAGTCATAAGGCTTTTCTAAGCATGAGTGACTATAAATGATCTTTTCTTGACAATGGATGGCTTTCGCTCCACGTTTCCCGAGATAAACAATCAATTACAATCTGTTTTAATCAAAAATGTAAAAATAATTCAAAATAAATTCAATAATGGGATTATAAAAGCATTTAAACCGAGTAATAAGGCTTTTCTAGGCATGAGTGACTATAAATGATCTTTTCTTGACAATGGATGGCTTTCGCTCCACGTTTCCCGAGATAAACAATCAATTACAATCTGTTTTAATCAAATATGTAAAAAATATTCAAAATAAATTCAATAATGGGATTATAAAAGCATTTAAACCGAGTAATAAGGCTTTTCTAGGCATGAGTGACTATAAATGATCTTTTCTTGGCAATGGATGGCTTTCGCTTCACGTTTCTCGAGGTAAATAATCAATTACATTTTGTTTTAATCAAAAAATGTAAAAAGATTCAAATTAAATTCAATTATGGAATTATAAAAGCATTTAAAGCGAGTATTAAGGATTTTATAGGCATGAGTGACTATAAATGAACTTTTCTTGACAATGGATGGCTTTTGCTCCATGTTTCCCTAGGCAAACAATCGATTACAATCTGTTTTAATAAAAAAATGTAAAAACATTTCAAAATAAATTCAATAATGGGATTATAAAAGCATTTAAACCGAGTAATAAGGCTTTTCTAGGCATGAGTGACTATAAATGATCTTTTCTTGACAATGGATGGCTTTCGCTCCACGTTTCCCGAGATAAACAATCAATTACAATCTGTTTTAATCAAAAATGTAAAAATAATTCAAAATAAATTCAATAATGGGATTATAAAAGCATTTAAACCGAGTAATAAGGCTTTTCTAGGCATGAGTGACTATAAATGATCTTTTCTTGACAATGGATGGCTTTCGCTCCACGTTTCCCAAGGTAAACAATCAATTACAATCTGTTTTAATCAAAATATGTAAAAACAATTCAAAATAAATTCAATAATGGGATTATAAAAGCATTTAAACCAAGTAATAAGGATTTTCTAGGCATGAGTGACTATAAATGATCTTTTCTTGACAATGGATGGCTTTCGCTCCACGTTGCCCGAGATAAACAGTCAATTACAATCTGTTTTAATCAAAAATGTTAAAAAAAATTCAAAATAAATTCAATAATGGGATTATAAAAGCATTTAAACCAAGTAATAAGGCTTTTCTAGGCATGAGTGACTATAAATGATCTTTTCTTGACAATGGATGGCTTTCGCTCCACGTTGCCCGAGATAAACAGTCAATTACAATCTGTTTTAATCAAAAATGTTAAAAAAAATTCAAAATAAATTCAATAATGGGATTATAAAAGCATTTAAACCAAGTAATAAGGCTTTTCTAGGCATGAGTGACTATAAATGAGCTTTTCTTGACAATAGATGGCTTTCGCTCCATGTTTCCTGAGGTAAACAATCAATTACAATCTGTTTTAATAAAAAATTATTAAAAAAAATTCAAAATAAATTCAATAATGGGATTATAAAAGCATTTAAACCGAGTAATAAGGCTTTTCTAGTTATGGGTGACTCTAAATGATCTTTTCTTGACAACGGATGGCTTTTGCTCCACGTTTCCAGAGGCAAACAATCAATTACAATCTGTTTTAGTCAAAAAATGTAAAAACAATTCAAAATAAATTCAATAATGGGATTATAAAAGTATTTAAACCGAGTAATAAGGCTTTTCTAGGCATGAGTGACTATAAATGATCTTTTCTTGACAATGGATGGCTTTCGCTCCATGTTTCCCGAGGTAAACAATCAATTACAATCTGTTTTACTCAAAAAATGTAAAAAAAAAATTCAAAATAAATTCAATAATGGGATTATTAAAGCATTTAAACCGAGTCATAAGGCTTTTCTAAGCATAAGTGACTATAAATGATCTTTTCTTGACAATGGATGGCTTTCGCTCCACGTTTCCCGAGGCAAACAATCAATTACAATCTGTTTAAATCAAAATATGTAAAAACAATTCAAAATAAATTCAATAATGGGATTATAAAAGCATTTAAACCGAGTAATAAGGCTTTTCTAGGCATGAGTGACTATAAATGATCTTTTCTTGACAATGGATGGCTTTCGCTCCACGTTTCCCGAGATAAACAATCAATTACAATCTGTTTTAATCAAAAATGTAAAAAAAATTCAAAATAAATTCAATAATGGGATTATAAAAGCATTTAAACCGAGTAATAAGGCTTTTCTAGGCATGAGTGACTATAAATGATCTTTTCTTGACAATGGATGGCTTTCGCTCCACGTTTCCCGAGATAAACAATCAATTACAATCTGTTTTAATCAAAAATGTAAAAACAATTCAAAATAAATTCAATAATGGGATTATAAAAGCATTTAAACCGAGTAATAAGGCTTTTCTAGGCATGAGTGACTATAAATGATCTTTTCTTGACAATGGATGGCTTTCGCTCCACGTTGCCCGAGATAAACAATCAATTACAATCTGTTTTAATCAAAAATGTTAAAAAAAATTCAAAATAAATTCAATAATGGGATTATTAAAGCATTTAAACCAAGTAATAAGGCTTTTCTAGGCATGAGTGACTATAAATGAGCTTTTCTTGACAATAGATGGCTTTCGCTCCATGTTTCCTGAGGTAAACAATCAATTACAATCTGTTTTAATAAAAAAATGTTAAAAAAAATTCAAAATAAATTCAATAATGGGATTATAAAAGCATTTAAACCGAGTAATAAGGCTTTTCTAGGCATGAGTGACTATAAATGATCTTTTCTTGACAATGGATGGCTTTCGCTTCACGTTTCTCGAGGTAAATAATCAATTACATTTTGTTTTAATCAAAAAATGTAAAAAAAATTCAATATAAATTCAATTATGGAATTATAAAAGCATTTAAAGCGAGTATTAAGGATTTTATAGGCATGAGTGACTATAAATGAACTTTTCTTGACAATGGATGGCTTTTGCTCCACGTTTCCCGAGGCAAAGAATCAATTACAATCTGTTTTAATCAAAAAATGTAAAAACAATTCAAAAGAAATTCAATAATGGGATTATAAAAGTATTTAAACCGAGTAATAAGGCTTTTCTAGGCATGAGTGACTATAAATGATCTTTTCTTGACAATGGATGGCTTTCGCTCCATGTTTCCCGAGGTAAACAATCAATTACAATCTGTTTTAATCAAATATGTAAAAAAAATTCAAAATAAATTCAATAATGGGATTATTAAAGCATTTAAACCGAGTCATAAGGCTTTTCTAAGCATGAGTGACTATAAATGATCTTTTCTTGACAATGGATGGCTTTCGCTTCACGTTTCCCGAGATAAACAATGAATTACAATCTGTTTTAATCAAAAATGTAAAAATAATTCAAAATAAATTCAATAATGGGATTATAAAAGCATTTAAACCGAGTAATAAGGCTTTTCTAGGCATGAGTGACTATAAATGATCTTTTCTTGACAATGGATGGCTTTCGCTCCACGTTTCCCGAGATAAACAATCAATTACAATCTGTTTTAATCAAATATGTAAAAAAAATTCAAAATAAATTCAATAATGGGATTATAAAAGCATTTAAACCGAGTAATAAGGCTTTTCTAGGCATGAGTGACTATAAATGATCTTTTCTTGACAATGGATGGCTTTCGCTTCAGGTTTCTCGAGGTAAATAATCAATTACATTTTGTTTTAATCAAAAAATGTAAAAAGATTCAAATTAAATTCAATTATGGAATTATAAAAGCATTTAAAGCGAGTATTAAGAATTTTATAGGCATGAGTGACTATAAATGAACTTTTCTTGACAATGGATGGCTTTTGCTCCACGTTTCCCGAGGCAAACAATCGATTACAATCTGTTTTAATAAAAAAATGTAAAAACAATTCAAAATAAATTCAATAATGGGATTATAAAAGCATTTAAACCGAGTAATAAGGCTTTTCTAGGCATGAGTGACTATAAATGATCTTTTCTTGACAATGGATGGCTTTCGCTCCATGTTTCCCGAGGTAAACAATCAATTACAACATATTTTACTCAAAAAAATTAAAAAAAAAATTCAAAATAAATTCAATAATGGGATTATTAAAGCATTTAAACCGAGTCATAAGGCTTTTCTAAGCATGAGTGACTATAAATGATCTTTTCTTGACAATGGATGGCTTTTGCTCCACGTTTCCCGAGGCAAACAATCAATTACAATCTGTTTTAATCAAAAAATGTAAAAACAATTCAAAATAAATTCAATAATGGGATTATAAAAGTATTTAAACCGAGTAATAAGGCTTTTCTAGGCATGAGTGACTATAAATGATCTTTTCTTGACAATGGATGGCTTTCGCTCCATGTTTCCCGAGGTAAACAATCAATTACAATCTGTTTTACTCAAAAAATGTAAAAAAAAAATTCAAAATAAATTCAATAATGGGATTATTAAAGCATTTAAACCGAGTCATAAGGCTTTTCTAAGCATGAGTGACTATAAATGATCTTTTCTTGACAATGGATGGCTCTCGCTCCACGTTTCCCGAGATAAACAATCAATTACAATCTGTTTTAATCAAAAATGTAAAAAAAATTCAAAATAAATTCAATAATGGGATTATAAAAGCATTTAAACCGAGTAATAAGGCTTTTCTAGGCATGAGTGACTATAAATGATATTTTCTTGACAATGGATGGCTTTCGCTCCACGTTTCCCGAGATAAACAATCAATTACAATCTGTTTTAATCAAATATGTAAAAAAAATTCAAAATAAATTCAAAAATGGGATTATAAAAGCATTTAAACCGAGTAATAAGGCTTTTCTAGGTATGAGTGACTATAAATGATCTTTTCTTGACAATGGATGGCTTTCGCTTCACGTTTCTCGAGGTAAATAATCAATTACATTTTGTTTTAATCAAAAAATGTAAAAAGATTCAAATTAAATTCAATTATGGAATTATAAAAGCATTTAAAGCGAGTATTAAGGATTTTATAGGCATGAGTGACTATAAATGAACTTTTCTTGACAATGGATGGCTTTTGCTCCACGTTTCCCGAGGCAAACAATCGATTACAATCTGTTTTAATAAAAAAATGTAAAAACAATTCAAAATAAATTCAATAATGGGATTATAAAAGCATTTAAATCGAGTAATAAGGCTTTTCTAGGCATGAGTGACTATAAATGATCTTTTCTTGACAATGGATGGCTTTCGCTTCACGTTTCTTGAGGTAAATAATCAATTACATTTTGTTTTAATCAAAAAATGTAAAAAGATTCAAATTAAATTCAATTATGGAATTATAAAAGCATTTAAAGCGAGTATTAAGGATTTTATAGGCATGAGTGACTATAAATGAACTTTTCTTGACAATGGATGGCTTTTGCTCCACGTTTCCCGAGGCCAAGAATCAATTACAATCTGTTTTAATAAAAAAATGTAAAAACAATTCAAAAGAAATTCGATAATGGGATTATAAAAGTATTTAAACCGAGTAATAAAGCTTTTCTAGGCATGAGTGACTATAAATGATCTTTTCTTGACAATGGATGGCTTTCGCTCCATGTTTCCCGAGGTAAACAATCAATTACAATCTGTTTTACTCAAAAAATGTAAAAAAAAATTCAAAATAAATTCAATAATGGGATTATTAAAGCATTTAAACCGAGTCATAAGGCTTTTCTAAGCATGAGTGACTATAAATGATCTTTTCTTGACAATGGATGGCTTTCGCTCCACGTTTCCCGAGATAAACAATCAATTACAATCTGTTTTAATCAAAAATGTAAAAATAATTCAAAATAAATTCCATAATGGGATTATAAAAGCATTTAAACCGAGTAATAAGGCTTTTCTAGGCATGAGTGACTATAAATGATATTTTCTTGACAATGGATGGCTTTCGCTCCACGTTTCCCGAGATAAACAATCAATTACAATCTGTTTTAATCAAATATGTAAAAAAAATTCAAAATAAATTCAAAAATGGGATTATAAAAGCATTTAAACCGAGTAATAAGGCTTTTCTAGGTATGAGTGACTATAAATGATCTTTTCTTGACAATGGATGGCTTTCGCTTCACGTTTCTCGAGGTAAATAATCAATTACATTTTGTTTTAATCAAAAAATGTAAAAAGATTCAAATTAAATTCAATTATGGAATTATAAAAGCATTTAAAGCGAGTATTAAGGATTTTATAGGCATGAGTGACTATAAATGAACTTTTCTTGACAATGGATGGCTTTTGCTCCACGTTTCCCGAGGCAAACAATCGATTACAATCTGTTTTAATAAAAAAATGTAAAAACAATTCAAAATAAATTCAATAATGGGATTATAAAAGCATTTAAATCGAGTAATAAGGCTTTTCTAGGCATGAGTGACTATAAATGATCTTTTCTTGACAATGGATGGCTTTCGCTTCACGTTTCTTGAGGTAAATAATCAATTACATTTTGTTTTAATCAAAAAATGTAAAAAGATTCAAATTAAATTCAATTATGGAATTATAAAAGCATTTAAAGCGAGTATTAAGGATTTTATAGGCATGAGTGACTATAAATGAACTTTTCTTGACAATGGATGGCTTTTGCTCCACGTTTCCCGAGGTAAACAATCAATTACAATCTGTTTTAATCAAAAAATGTAAAAACAATTCAAAATAAATTCAATAATGGGATTATAAAAGTATTTAAACCGAGTAATAAGGCTTTTCTAGGCATGAGTGACTATAAATGATCTTTTCTTGACAATGGATGGCTTTCGCTCCACGTTGCCCGAGATAAACAATCAATTACAATCTGTTTTAATCAAAAATGTTAAAAAAAATTCAAAATAAATTCAATAATGGGATTATTAAAGCATTTAAACCAAGTAATAAGGCTTTTCTAGGCATGAGTGACTATAAATGAGCTTTTCTTGACAATAGATGGCTTTCGCTCCATGTTTCCTGAGGTAAACAATCAATTACAATCTGTTTTAATAAAAAAATGTTAAAAAAAATTCAAAATAAATTCAATAATGGGATTATAAAAGCATTTAAACCGAGTAATAAGGCTTTTCTAGGCATGAGTGACTATAAATGATCTTTTCTTGACAATGGATGGCTTTCGCTTCACGTTTCTCGAGGTAAATAATCAATTACATTTTGTTTTAATCAAAAAATGTAAAAAAAATTCAATATAAATTCAATTATGGAATTATAAAAGCATTTAAAGCGAGTATTAAGGATTTTATAGGCATGAGTGACTATAAATGAACTTTTCTTGACAATGGATGGCTTTTGCTCCACGTTTCCCGAGGCAAAGAATCAATTACAATCTGTTTTAATCAAAAAATGTAAAAACAATTCAAAAGAAATTCAATAATGGGATTATAAAAGTATTTAAACCGAGTAATAAGGCTTTTCTAGGCATGAGTGACTATAAATGATCTTTTCTTGACAATGGATGGCTTTCGCTCCATGTTTCCCGAGGTAAACAATCAATTACAATCTGTTTTAATCAAATATGTAAAAAAAATTCAAAATAAATTCAATAATGGGATTATTAAAGCATTTAAACCGAGTCATAAGGCTTTTCTAAGCATGAGTGACTATAAATGATCTTTTCTTGACAATGGATGGCTTTCGCTTCACGTTTCCCGAGATAAACAATGAATTACAATCTGTTTTAATCAAAAATGTAAAAATAATTCAAAATAAATTCAATAATGGGATTATAAAAGCATTTAAACCGAGTAATAAGGCTTTTCTAGGCATGAGTGACTATAAATGATCTTTTCTTGACAATGGATGGCTTTCGCTCCACGTTTCCCGAGATAAACAATCAATTACAATCTGTTTTAATCAAATATGTAAAAAAAATTCAAAATAAATTCAATAATGGGATTATAAAAGCATTTAAACCGAGTAATAAGGCTTTTCTAGGCATGAGTGACTATACATGATCTTTTCTTGACAATGGATGGCTTTCGCTTCAGGTTTCTCGAGGTAAATAATCAATTACATTTTGTTTTAATCAAAAAATGTAAAAAGATTCAAATTAAATTCAATTATGGAATTATAAAAGCATTTAAAGCGAGTATTAAGAATTTTATAGGCATGAGTGACTATAAATGAACTTTTCTTGACAATGGATGGCTTTTGCTCCACGTTTCCCGAGGCAAACAATCGATTACAATCTGTTTTAATAAAAAAATGTAAAAACAATTCAAAATAAATTCAATAATGGGATTATAAAAGCATTTAAACCGAGTAATAAGGCTTTTCTAGGCATGAGTGACTATAAATGATCTTTTCTTGACAATGGATGGTTTTCGCTCCATGTTTCCCGAGGTAAACAATCAATTACAACATATTTTACTCAAAAAAATTAAAAAAAAAATTCAAAATAAATTCAATAATGGGATTATTAAAGCATTTAAACCGAGTCATAAGGCTTTTCTAAGCATGAGTGACTATAAATGATCTTTTCTTGACAATGGATGGCTTTTGCTCCACGTTTCCCGAGGCAAACAATCAATTACAATCTGTTTTAATCAAAAAATGTAAAAACAATTCAAAATAAATTCAATAATGGGATTATAAAAGTATTTAAACCGAGTAATAAGGCTTTTCTAGGCATGAGTGACTATAAATGATCTTTTCTTGACAATGGATGGCTTTCGCTCCATGTTTCCCGAGGTAAACAATCAATTACAATCTGTTTTACTCAAAAAATGTAAAAAAAAAATTCAAAATAAATTCAATAATGGGATTATTAAAGCATTTAAACCGAGTCATAAGGCTTTTCTAAGCATGAGTGACTATAAATGATCTTTTCTTGACAATGGATGGCTCTCGCTCCACGTTTCCCGAGATAAACAATCAATTACAATCTGTTTTAATCAAAAATGTAAAAAAAATTCAAAATAAATTCAATAATGGGATTATAAAAGCATTTAAACCGAGTAATAAGGCTTTTCTAGGCATGAGTGACTATAAATGATATTTTCTTGACAATGGATGGCTTTCGCTCCACGTTTCCCGAGATAAACAATCAATTACAATCTGTTTTAATCAAATATGTAAAAAAAATTCAAAATAAATTCAAAAATGGGATTATAAAAGCATTTAAACCGAGTAATAAGGCTTTTCTAGGTATGAGTGACTATAAATGATCTTTTCTTGACAATGGATGGCTTTCGCTTCACGTTTCTCGAGGTAAATAATCAATTACATTTTGTTTTAATCAAAAAATGTAAAAAGATTCAAATTAAATTCAATTATGGAATTATAAAAGCATTTAAAGCGAGTATTAAGGATTTTATAGGCATGAGTGACTATAAATGAACTTTTCTTGACAATGGATGGCTTTTGCTCCACGTTTCCCGAGGCAAACAATCGATTACAATCTGTTTTAATAAAAAAATGTAAAAACAATTCAAAATAAATTCAATAATGGGATTATAAAAGCATTTAAATCGAGTAATAAGGCTTTTCTAGGCATGAGTGACTATAAATGATCTTTTCTTGACAATGGATGGCTTTCGCTTCACGTTTCTTGAGGTAAATAATCAATTACATTTTGTTTTAATCAAAAAATGTAAAAAGATTCAAATTAAATTCAATTATGGAATTATAAAAGCATTTAAAGCGAGTATTAAGGATTTTATAGGCATGAGTGACTATAAATGAACTTTTCTTGACAATGGATGGCTTTTGCTCCACGTTTCCCGAGGTAAACAATCAATTACAATCTGTTTTAATCAAAAAATGTAAAAACAATTCAAAATAAATTCAATAATGGGATTATAAAAGTATTTAAACCGAGTAATAAGGCTTTTCTAGGCATGAGTGACTATAAATGATCTTTTCTTGACAATGGATGGCTTTCGCTCCACGTTGCCCGAGATAAACAATCAATTACAATCTGTTTTAATCAAAAATGTTAAAAAAAATTCAAAATAAATTCAATAATGGGATTATTAAAGCATTTAAACCAAGTAATAAGGCTTTTCTAGGCATGAGTGACTATAAATGAGCTTTTCTTGACAATAGATGGCTTTCGCTCCATGTTTCCTGAGGTAAACAATCAATTACAATCTGTTTTAATAAAAAAATGTTAAAAAAAATTCAAAATAAATTCAATAATGGGATTATAAAAGCATTTAAACCGAGTAATAAGGCTTTTCTAGGCATGAGTGACTATAAATGATCTTTTCTTGACAATGGATGGCTTTCGCTTCACGTTTCTCGAGGTAAATAATCAATTACATTTTGTTTTAATCAAAAAATGTAAAAAAAATTCAATATAAATTCAATTATGGAATTATAAAAGCATTTAAAGCGAGTATTAAGGATTTTATAGGCATGAGTGACTATAAATGAACTTTTCTTGACAATGGATGGCTTTTGCTCCACGTTTCCCGAGGCAAAGAATCAATTACAATCTGTTTTAATCAAAAAATGTAAAAACAATTCAAAAGAAATTCAATAATGGGATTATAAAAGTATTTAAACCGAGTAATAAGGCTTTTCTAGGCATGAGTGACTATAAATGATCTTTTCTTGACAATGGATGGCTTTCGCTCCATGTTTCCCGAGGTAAACAATCAATTACAATCTGTTTTAATCAAATATGTAAAAAAAATTCAAAATAAATTCAATAATGGGATTATTAAAGCATTTAAACCGAGTCATAAGGCTTTTCTAAGCATGAGTGACTATAAATGATCTTTTCTTGACAATGGATGGCTTTCGCTTCACGTTTCCCGAGATAAACAATGAATTACAATCTGTTTTAATCAAAAATGTAAAAATAATTCAAAATAAATTCAATAATGGGATTATAAAAGCATTTAAACCGAGTAATAAGGCTTTTCTAGGCATGAGTGACTATAAATGATCTTTTCTTGACAATGGATGGCTTTCGCTCCACGTTTCCCGAGATAAACAATCAATTACAATCTGTTTTAATCAAATATGTAAAAAAAATTCAAAATAAATTCAATAATGGGATTATAAAAGCATTTAAACCGAGTAATAAGGCTTTTCTAGGCATGAGTGACTATACATGATCTTTTCTTGACAATGGATGGCTTTCGCTTCAGGTTTCTCGAGGTAAATAATCAATTACATTTTGTTTTAATCAAAAAATGTAAAAAGATTCAAATTAAATTCAATTATGGAATTATAAAAGCATTTAAAGCGAGTATTAAGAATTTTATAGGCATGAGTGACTATAAATGAACTTTTCTTGACAATGGATGGCTTTTGCTCCACGTTTCCCGAGGCAAACAATCGATTACAATCTGTTTTAATAAAAAAATGTAAAAACAATTCAAAATAAATTCAATAATGGGATTATAAAAGCATTTAAACCGAGTAATAAGGCTTTTCTAGGCATGAGTGACTATAAATGATCTTTTCTTGACAATGGATGGTTTTCGCTCCATGTTTCCCGAGGTAAACAATCAATTACAACATATTTTACTCAAAAAAATTAAAAAAAAAATTCAAAATAAATTCAATAATGGGATTATTAAAGCATTTAAACCGAGTCATAAGGCTTTTCTAAGCATGAGTGACTATAAATGATCTTTTCTTGACAATGGATGGCTTTTGCTCCACGTTTCCCGAGGCAAACAATCAATTACAATCTGTTTTAATCAAAAAATGTAAAAACAATTCAAAATAAATTCAATAATGGGATTATAAAAGTATTTAAACCGAGTAATAAGGCTTTTCTAGGCATGAGTGACTATAAATGATCTTTTCTTGACAATGGATGGCTTTCGCTCCATGTTTCCCGAGGTAAACAATCAATTACAATCTGTTTTACTCAAAAAATGTAAAAAAAAAATTCAAAATAAATTCAATAATGGGATTATTAAAGCATTTAAACCGAGTCATAAGGCTTTTCTAAGCATGAGTGACTATAAATGATCTTTTCTTGACAATGGATGGCTCTCGCTCCACGTTTCCCGAGATAAACAATCAATTACAATCTGTTTTAATCAAAAATGTAAAAAAAATTCAAAATAAATTCAATAATGGGATTATAAAAGCATTTAAACCGAGTAATAAGGCTTTTCTAGGCATGAGTGACTATAAATGATATTTTCTTGACAATGGATGGCTTTCGCTCCACGTTTCCCGAGATAAACAATCAATTACAATCTGTTTTAATCAAATATGTAAAAAAAATTCAAAATAAATTCAAAAATGGGATTATAAAAGCATTTAAACCGAGTAATAAGGCTTTTCTAGGTATGAGTGACTATAAATGATCTTTTCTTGACAATGGATGGCTTTCGCTTCACGTTTCTCGAGGTAAATAATCAATTACATTTTGTTTTAATCAAAAAATGTAAAAAGATTCAAATTAAATTCAATTATGGAATTATAAAAGCATTTAAAGCGAGTATTAAGGATTTTATAGGCATGAGTGACTATAAATGAACTTTTCTTGACAATGGATGGCTTTTGCTCCACGTTTCCCGAGGCAAACAATCGATTACAATCTGTTTTAATAAAAAAATGTAAAAACAATTCAAAATAAATTCAATAATGGGATTATAAAAGCATTTAAATCGAGTAATAAGGCTTTTCTAGGCATGAGTGACTATAAATGATCTTTTCTTGACAATGGATGGCTTTCGCTTCACGTTTCTTGAGGTAAATAATCAATTACATTTTGTTTTAATCAAAAAATGTAAAAAGATTCAAATTAAATTCAATTATGGAATTATAAAAGCATTTAAAGCGAGTATTAAGGATTTTATAGGCATGAGTGACTATAAATGAACTTTTCTTGACAATGGATGGCTTTTGCTCCACGTTTCCCGAGGTAAACAATCAATTACAATCTGTTTTAATCAAAAAATGTAAAAACAATTCAAAATAAATTCAATAATGGGATTATAAAAGTATTTAAACCGAGTAATAAGGCTTTTCTAGGCATGAGTGACTATAAATGATCTTTTCTTGACAATGGATGGCTTTCGCTCCACGTTGCCCGAGATAAACAATCAATTACAATCTGTTTTAATCAAAAATGTTAAAAAAAATTCAAAATAAATTCAATAATGGGATTATTAAAGCATTTAAACCAAGTAATAAGGCTTTTCTAGGCATGAGTGACTATAAATGAGCTTTTCTTGACAATAGATGGCTTTCGCTCCATGTTTCCTGAGGTAAACAATCAATTACAATCTGTTTTAATAAAAAAATGTTAAAAAAAATTCAAAATAAATTCAATAATGGGATTATAAAAGCATTTAAACCGAGTAATAAGGCTTTTCTAGGCATGAGTGACTATAAATGATCTTTTCTTGACAATGGATGGCTTTCGCTTCACGTTTCTCGAGGTAAATAATCAATTACATTTTGTTTTAATCAAAAAATGTAAAAAAAATTCAATATAAATTCAATTATGGAATTATAAAAGCATTTAAAGCGAGTATTAAGGATTTTATAGGCATGAGTGACTATAAATGAACTTTTCTTGACAATGGATGGCTTTTGCTCCACGTTTCCCGAGGCAAAGAATCAATTACAATCTGTTTTAATCAAAAAATGTAAAAACAATTCAAAAGAAATTCAATAATGGGATTATAAAAGTATTTAAACCGAGTAATAAGGCTTTTCTAGGCATGAGTGACTATAAATGATCTTTTCTTGACAATGGATGGCTTTCGCTCCATGTTTCCCGAGGTAAACAATCAATTACAATCTGTTTTAATCAAATATGTAAAAAAAATTCAAAATAAATTCAATAATGGGATTATTAAAGCATTTAAACCGAGTCATAAGGCTTTTCTAAGCATGAGTGACTATAAATGATCTTTTCTTGACAATGGATGGCTTTCGCTTCACGTTTCCCGAGATAAACAATGAATTACAATCCGTTTTAATCAAAAATGTAAAAATAATTCAAAATAAATTCAATAATGGGATTATAAAAGCATTTAAACCGAGTAATAAGGCTTTTCTAGGCATGAGTGACTATAAATGATCTTTTCTTGACAATGGATGGCTTTCGCTCCACGTTTCCCGAGATAAACAATCAATTACAATCTGTTTTAATCAAATATGTAAAAAAAATTCAAAATAAATTCAATAATGGGATTATAAAAGCATTTAAACCGAGTAATAAGGCTTTTCTAGGCCTGAGTGACTATAAATGATCTTTTCTTGACAATGGATGGCTTTCGCTTCAGGTTTCTCGAGGTAAATAATCAATTACATTTTGTTTTAATCAACAAATGTAAAAAGATTCAAATTAAATTCAATTATGGAATTATAAAAGCATTTAAAGCGAGTATTAAGAATTTTATAGGCATGAGTGACTATAAATGAACTTTTCTTGACAATGGATGGCTTTTGCTCCACGTTTCCCGAGGCAAACAATCGATTACAATCTGTTTTAATAAAAAAATGTAAAAACAATTCAAAATAAATTCAATAATGGGATTATAAAAGCATTTAAACCGAGTAATAAGGCTTTTCTAGGCATGAGTGACTATAAATGATCTTTTCTTGACAATGGATGGCTTTCGCTTCACGTTTCTCGAGGTAAATAATCAATTACATTTTGTTTTAATCAAAAAATGTAAAAAGATTCAAATTAAATTCAATTATGGAATTATAAAAGCATTTAAAGCGGGTATTAAGGATTTTATAGGCATGAGTGACTATAAATGAACTTTTCTTGACAATGGATGGCTTTTGCTCCACGTTTCCCGGGGCAAACAATCAATTACAATCTGTTTTAATCAAAAAATGTAAAAACAATTCAAAATAAATTCAATAATGGGATTATAAAAGTATTTAAACTGAGTAATAAGGCTTTTCTAGGCATGAGTGACTATAAATGATCTTTTCTTGACAATGGATGGCTTTCGCTCCATGTTTCCCGAGGTAAACAATCAATTACAATCTGTTTTACTCAAAAAATGTAAAAAAAAAATTCAAAATAAATTCAATAATGGGATTATTAAAGCATTTAAACCGAGTCATAAGGCTTTTCTAAGCATGAGTGACTATAAATGATCTTTTCTTGACAATGGATGGCTTTCGCTCCACGTTTCCCGAGGCAAACAATCAATTACAATCTGTTTTAATCAAAATATGTAAAAACAATTCAAAATAAATTCAATAATGGGATTATAAAAGCATTTAAACCGAGTAATAAGGCTTTTCTAGGCATGAGTGACTATAAATGATCTTTTCTTGACAATGGATGGCTTTCGCTCCACGTTGCCCGAGATAACCAATCAATTACAATCTGTTTTAATCAAAAATGTTAAAAAAAATTCAAAATAAATTCAATAATGGGATTATAAAAGCATTTAAACCAAGTAATCAGGCTTTTCTAGGCATGAGTGACTATAAATGAGCTTTTCTTGACAATAGATGGCTTTCGCTCCATGTTTCCTGAGGTAAACAATCAATTACAATCTGTTTTAATAAAAATATGTTAAAAAAAAATTCAAAATAAATTCAATAATGGGATTATAAAAGCATTTAAACCGAGTAATAAGGCTTTTCTAGTTATGGGTGACTCTAAATGATCTTTTCTTGACAATGGATGGCTTTCGCTCCACGTTTCCCGAGATAAACAATCAATTACAATTTGTTTTAATTAAAAATGTAAAAAAAATTCAAAATAAATTCAATAATGGGATTATAAAAGCATTTAAACCGAGTAATAAGGCTTTTCTAGGCATGAGTGACTATAAATGACCTTTTCTTGACAATGGATGGCTTTCGCTCCACGTTTCCCGAGATAAACAATCAATTACAATCTGTTTTAATCAAAAATGTAAAAAAAATTCAAAATAAATTCAATAATGGGATTATAAAAGCATTTAAACCGAGTAATAAGGCTTTTCTAGGCATGAGTGACTATAAATGATCTTTTCTTGACAATGGATGGCTTTCGCTTCACGTTTCTCGAGGTAAATAATCAATTACATTTTGTTTTAATCAAAAAATATAAAAAGATACAAATTAAATTCAATTATGGAATTATAAAAGCATTTAAAGCGAGTATTAAGGATTTTATAGGCATGAGTGACTATAAATGAACTTTTCTTGACAATGGATGGCTTTTGCTCCACGTTTCCCAAGGCAAACAATCAATTACAATCTGTTTTAATCAAAAAATGTAAAAACAATTCAAAAGAAATTCAATAATGGGATTATAAAAGTATTTAAACCGAGTAATAAGGCTTTTCTAGGCATGAGTGACTATAAATGATCTTTTCTTGACAATGGATGGCTTTCGCTCCATGTTTCCCGAGGTAAACAATCAATTACAATCTGTTTTACTCAAAAAATGTAAAAAAAAAATTCAAAATAAATTCAATAATGGGATTATTAAAGCATTTAAACCGAGTCATAAGGCTTTTCTAAGCATGAGTGACTATAAATGATCTTTTCTTGACAATGGATGGCTTTCGCTCCACGTTTCCCGAGATAAACAATGAATTACAATCTGTTTTAATCAAAAATGTAAAAATAATTCAAAATAAATTCAATAATGGGATTCTAAAAGCATTTAAACCGAGTAATAAGGCTTTTCTAGTTATGGGTAAATCTAAATGATCTTTTCTTGACAATGGATGGCTTTTGCTCCACGTTTCCAGAGGCAAACAATCAATTACAATCTCTTTTAATCAAAAAATGTAAAAACATTTCAAAATAAATTCAATAATGGGATTATAAAAGCATTTAAACCGAGTAATAAGGCTTTTCTAGGCATGAGTGACTATAAATGATCTTTTCTTGACAATGGATGGCTTTCGCTCCACGTTTCCCGAGATAAACAATCAATTACAATCTGTTTTAATCAAATATGTAAAAAAAAATTCAAAATAAATTCAAAAATGGGATTATAAAAGCATTTAAACCGAGTAATAAGGCTTTTCTAGGTATGAGTGACTATAAATGATCTTTTCTTGACAATGGATGGCTTTCGCTTCACGTTTCTCGAGGTAAATAATCAATTACATTTTGTTTTAATCAAAAAATGTAAAAAGATTCAAATTAAATTCAATTATGGAATTATAAAAGCATTTAAAGCGAGTATTAAGGATTTTATAGGCATGAGTGACTATAAATGAACTTTTCTTGACAATGGATGGCTTTTGCTCCACGTTTCTCGAGGCAAACAATCGATTACAATCTGTTTGAATAAAAAAATGTAAAAACAATTCAAAATAAATTCAATAATGGGATTATAAAAGCATTTAAATCGAGTAATAAGGCTTTTCTAGGCATGAGTGACTATAAATGATCTTTTCTTGACAATGGATGGCTTTCGCTTCACGTTTCTTGAGGTAAATAATCAATTACATTTTGTTTTAATCAAAAAATGTAAAAAGATTCAAATTAAATTCAATTATGGAATTATAAAAGCATTTAAAGCGAGTATTAAGGATTTTATAGGCATGAGTGACTATAAATGAACTTTTCTTGACAATGGATGGCTTTTGCTCCACGTTTCCTGAGGTAAACAATCAATTACAATCTGTTTTAATCAAAAAATGTAAAAACAATTCAAAATAAATTCAATAATGGGATTATAAAAGTATTTAAACCGAGTAATAAGGCTTTTCTAGGCATGAGTGACTATAAATGATCTTTTCTTGACAATGGATGGCTTTCGCTCCACGTTGCCCGAGATAAACAATCAATTACAATCTGTTTTAATCAAAAATGTTAAAAAAAATTCAAAATAAATTCAATAATGGGATTATTAAAGCATTTAAACCAAGTAATAAGGCTTTTCTAGGCATGAGTGACTATAAATGAGTTTTTCTTGACAATAGATGGCTTTCGCTCCATGTTTCCTGAGGTAAACAATCAATTACAATCTGTTTTAATAAAAAAATGTTAAAAAAAATTCAAAATAAATTCAATAATGAGATTATAAAAGCATTTAAACCGAGTAATAAGGCTTTTCTAGTTATGGGTGACTCTAAATGATCTTTTCTTGACAATGGATGGCTTTTGCTCCACGTTTCCAGAGGCAAACAATCAATTACAATATCTTTTAATCAAAAAAAGTAAAAACATTTCAAAATAAATTCAATAATGGGATTATAAAAGCATTTAAACCGAGTAATAAGGCTTTTCTAGGCATGAGTGACTATAAATGATCTTTTCTTGACAATGGATGGCTTTCGCTCCACGTTTCTCGAGATAAACAATCAATTACAATCTGTTTTAATAAAAAATGTAAAAAAAATTCAAAATAAATTCAATAATGGGATTATAAAAGCATTTAAACCGAGTAATAAGGCTTTTCTAGGCATGAGTGACTATAAATGATCTTTTCTTGACAATGGATGGCTTTCGCTTCACGTTTCTCGAGGTAAATAATCAATTACATTTTGTTTTAATCAAAAAATGTAAAAAGATTCAAATTAAATTCAATTATGGAATTATAAAAGCATTTAAAGCGAGTATTAAGGATTTTATAGGCATGAGTGACTATAAATGAACTTTTCTTGACAATGGATGGCTTTTGCTCCACGTTTCCCGAGGCAAACAATCGATTACAATCTGTTGTAATAAAAAAATGTAAAAACAATTCAAAATAAATTCAATAATGGGATTATAAAAGCATTTAAACCGAGTAATAAGGCTTTTCTAGGCATGAGTGACTATAAATGATCTTTTCTTGACAATGGATGGCTTTCGTTCCATGTTTCCCGAGATAAACAATGTATTAGAATCAGTTTTAATAAAAAAATGTAAAAAAAATTCAAAATAAATTCAATAATGGGATTATAAGGGCATTTAAACCGAGTAATAAGGCTTTTCTAGGCATGAGTGACTATAAATGATCTTTTCTTGACAATGGATGGCTTTCGCTCCACGTTTCCCGAGATAAACAATGAATTACAATCTGTTTTAATCAAAAATGTAAAAATAAATCAAAATAAATTCAATAATGGGATTATAAAAGCATTTAAACCGAGTAATAAGGCTTTTCTAGGCATGAGTGACTATAAATGATCTTTTCTTGACAATGGATGGCTTTCGCTCCACGTTTCCCGAGATAAACAATCAATTACAATCTGTTTTAATCAAATATGTAAAAAAAATTCAAAATAAATTCAATAATGGGATTATAAAAGCATTTAAACCGAGTAATAAGGGTTTTCTAGGCATGAGTGACTATAAATGATCTTTTCTTGACAATGGATGGCTTTCGCTTCAGGTTTCTCGAGGTAAATAATCAATTACATTTTGTTTTAATCAAAAAATGTAAAAAGATTCAAATTAAATTCAATTATGGAATTATAAAAGCATTTAAAGCGAGTATTAAGGATTTTATAGGCATGAGTGACTATACATGAACTTTTCTTGACAATGGATGGCTTTTGCTCCACGTTTCCCGAGGCAAAGAATCAATTACAATCTGTTTTAATCAAAAAATGTAAAAACAATTCAAAAGAAATTCAATAATGGGATTATAAAAGTATTTAAACCGAGTAATAAGGCTTTTCTAGGCATGAGTGACTATAAATGATCTTTTCTTGACAATGGATGGCTTTCGCTCCATGTTTCTCGAGGTAAACAATCAATTACAATCTGTTTTACTCAAAAAATGTAAAAAAAAAAATTCAAAATAAATTCAATAATGGGATTATTAAAGCATTTAAACCGAGTCATAAGGCTTTTCTAAGCATGAGTGACTATAAATGATCTTTTCTTGACAATGGATGGCTTTCGCTCCACGTTTCCCGAGATAAACAATGAATTACAATCTGTTTTAATCAAAAATGTAAAAATAATTCAAAATAAATTCAATAATGGGATTATAAAAGCATTTAAACCGAGTAATAAGGCTTTTCTAGGCATGAGTGACTATAAATGATCTTTTTTTGACAATGGATGGCTTTCGCTCCACGTTTCCCGAGATAAACAATCAATTACAATCTGTTTTAATCAAATATGTAAAAAAAATTCAAAATAAATTCAATAATGGGATTATAAAAGCATTTAAACCGAGTAATAAGGCTTTTCTAGGCATGAGTGACTATAAATGATCTTTTCTTGACAATGGATGGCTTTTGCTCCACGTTTCCCGAGGCAAAAAATCAATTACAATCTGTTTTAATCAAAAAATATAAAAACAATTCAAAAGAAATTCAATAATGGGATTATAAAAGTATTTAAACCGAGTAATAAAGCTTTTCTAGGCATGAGTGACTATAAATGATCTTTTCTTGACAATGGATGGCTTTCGCTCCATGTTTCTCGAGGTAAACAATCAATTACAATCTGTTTTACTCAAAAAATGTAAAAAAAAAATTCAAAATAAATTCAATAATGGGATTATTAAAGCATTTAAACCGAGTCATAAGGCTTTTCTAAGCATGAGTGACTATAAATGATCTTTTCTTGACAATGGATGGCTTTCGCTCCACGTTTCCCGAGGCAAACAATCAATTACAATCTGTTTTAATCAAAATATGTAAAAACAATTCAAAATAAATTCAATAATGGGATTATAAAAGCATTTAAACCGAGTAATAAGGCTTTTCTAGGCATGAGTGACTATAAATGATCTTTTCTTGACAATGGATGGCTTTCGCTCCACGTTGCCCGAGATAAACAATCAATTACAATCTGTTTTAATCAAAAATGTTAAAAAAAATTCAAAATAAATTCAATAATGGGATTATAAAAGCATTTAAACCAAGTAATCAGGCTTTTCTAGGCATGAGTGACTATAAATGAGCTTTTCTTGTCAATAGATGGCTTTCGCTCAATGTTTCCTGAGGTAAACAATCAATTACAATCTGTTTTAATAAAAATATGTTAAAAAAAAATTCAAAATAAATTCAATAATGGGATTATAAAAGCATTTAAACCGAGTAATAAGGCTTTTCTAGTTATGGGTGACTCTAAATGATCTTTTCTTGACAATGGATGGCTTTCGCTCCACGTTTCCCGAGATAAACAATCAATTACAATCTGTTTTAATTAAAAATGTAAAAAAAATTCAAAATAAATTCAATAATGGGATTATAAAAGCATTTAAACCGAGTAATAAGGCTTTTCTAGGCATGAGTGACTATAAATGACCTTTTCTTGACAATGGATGGCTTTCGCTCCACGTTTCCCGAGATAAACAATCAATTACAATCTGTTTTAATCAAAAATGTCAAAAAAATTCAAAATAAATTCAATAATGGGATTATAAAAGCATTTAAACCGAGTAATAAGGCTTTTCTAGGCATGAGTTACTATAAATGATCTTTTCTTGACAATGGATGGCTTTCGCTTCACGTTTCTCGAGGTAAATAATCAATTACATTTTGTTTTAATCAAAAAATATAAAAAGATACAAATTAAATTCAATTATGGAATTATAAAAGCATTTAAAGCGAGTATTAAGGATTTTATAGGCATGAGTGACTATAAATGAACTTTTCTTGACAATGGATGGCTTTTGCTCCACGTTTCCCGAGGTAAACAATCAATTACAATCTGTTTTAATCAAAAAATGTAAAAACAATTCAAAAGAAATTCAATAATGGGATTATAAAAGTATTTAAACCGAGTAATAAGGCTTTTCTAGGCATGAGTGACTATAAATGATCTTTTCTTGACAATGGATGGCTTTCGCTCCATGTTTCCCGAGGTAAACAATCAATTACAATCTGTTTTACTCAAAAAATGTAAAAAAAAAATTCAAAATAAATTCAATAATGGGATTATTAAAGCATTTAAACCGAGTCATAAGGCTTTTCTAAGCATGAGTGACTATAAATGATCTTTTCTTGACAATGGATGGCTTTCGCTCCACGTTTCCCGAGATAAACAATGAATTACAATCTGTTTTAATCAAAAATGTAAAAATAATTCAAAATAAATTCAATAATGGGATTCTAAAAGCATTTAAACCGAGTAATAAGGCTTTTCTAGTTATGGGTGAATCTAAATGATCTTTTCTTGACAATGGATGGCTTTTGCTCCACGTTTCCAGAGGCAAACAATCAATTACAATCTCTTTTAATCAAAAAATGTAAAAACATTTCAAAATAAATTCAATAATGGGATTATAAAAGCATTTAAACCGAGTAATAAGGCTTTTCTATGCATGAGTGACTATAAATGATCTTTTCTTGACAATGGATGGCTTTCGCTCCACGTTTCCCGAGATAAACAATCAATTACAATCTGTTTTAATTAAAAATGTAAAAAAAATTCAAAATAAATTCAATAATGGGACTATAAAAGCATTTAAACCGAGTAATAAGGCTTTTCTAGGCATGAGTGACTATAAATGATCTTTTCTTGACAATGGATGGCTTTCGCTCCACGTTTCCCGAGATAAACAATCAATTACAATCTGTTTTAATCAAAAATGTAAAAAAAATTCAAAATAAATTCAATAATGGGATTATAAAAGCATTTAAACCGAGTAATAAGGCTTTTCTAGGCATGAGTGACTATAAATGAACTTTTCTTGACAATGGATGGCTTTTGCTCCACGTTTCCCGAGGCAAACAATCAATTACAATCTGTTTTAATCAAAAAATGTAAAAACAATTCAAAATAAATTCAATAATGGGATTATAAAAGCATTTAAACCGAGTAATAAGGCTTTTCTAGGCATGAGTGACTATAAATGATCTTTTCTTGACAATGGATGGCTTTCGCTTCACGTTTCTCGAGGTAAATAATCAATTACATTTTTTTTTAATCAAAAAATGTAAAAAGATTCAAATTAAATTCAATTATGGAATTATAAAAGCATTTAAAGCGAGTATTAAGGATTTTATAGGCATGAGTGACTATAAATGAACTTTTCTTGACAATGGATGGCTTTTGCTCCACGTTTCCCGAGGCAAACAATCAATTACAATCTGTTTTAATCAAAAAATGTAAAAACAATTCAAAAGAAATTCAATAATGGGATTATAAAAGTATTTAAACCGAGTAATAAGGCTTTTCTAGGCATGAGTGACTATAAATGATCTTTTCTTGACAATGGATGGCTTTCGCTCCATGTTTCCCGAGGTAAACAATCAATTACAATCTGTTTTACTCAAAAAATGTAAAAAAAAAATTCAAAATAAATTCAATAATGGGATTATTAAAGCATTTAAACCGAGTCATAAGGCTTTTCTAAGCATGAGTGACTATAAATGATCTTTTCTTGACAATGGATGGCTTTTGCTCCACGTTTCCCGAGGCAAACAATCAATTACAATCTGTTTTAATCGAAAAATGTAAAAACAATTCAAAATAAATTCAATAATGGGATTATAAAAGTATTTAAACCGAGTAATAAGGCTTTTCTAGGCATGAGTGACTATAAATGATCTTTTCTTGACAATGGATGGCTTTCGCTCCATGTTTCCCGAGGTAAACTATCAATTACAATATGTTTTACTCAAAAAATGTAAAAAAAAAATTCAAAATAAATTCAATAATGGGATTATTAAAGCATTTAAACCGAGTCATAAGGCTTTTCTAAGCATGAGTGACTATAAATGATCTTTTCTTGACAATGGATGGCTTTCGCTCCACGTTTCCCGAGATAAACAATCAATTACAATCTGTTTTATCAAAAATGTAAAAAAAATTCAAAATAAATTCAATAATGGGATTATAAAAGCATTTAAACCGAGTAATAAAGCTTTTCTAGGCATGAGTGACTATAAATGATCTTTTCTTGACAATGGATGGCTTTCGCTTCACGTTTCTCGAGGTAAATAATCAATTACATTTTGTTTTAATCAAAAAATGTAAAAAGATACAAATTAAATTCAATTATGGAATTATAAAAGCATTTAAAGCGAGTATTAAGGATTTTATAGGCATGAGTGACTATAAATGAACTTTTCTTGACAATGGATGGCTTTTGCTCCACGTTTCCCGAGGCAAACAATCAATTACAATCTGTTTTAATCAAAAAATGTAAAAACAATTCAAAAGAAATTCAATAATGGGATTATAAAAGTATTTAAACCGAGTAATAAGGCTTTTCTAGGCATGAGTGACTATAAATGATCTTTTCTTGACAATGGATGGCTTTCGCTCCATGTTTCCCGTAGTAAACAATCAATTACAATCTGTTTTACTCAAAAAATGTAAAAAAAAAATTCAAAATAAATTCAATAATGGGATTATTAAAGCATTTAAACCGAGTCATAAGGCTTTTCTAAGCATGAGTGACTATAAATGATCTTTTCTTGACAATGGATGGCTTTCGCTCCACGTTTCCCGAGATAAACAATGAATTACAATCTGTTTTAATCAAAAATGTAAAAATAATTCAAAATAAATTCAATAATGGGATTATAAAAGCATTTAAACCGAGTAATAAGGCTTTTCTAGTTATGGGTGACTCTAAATGATCTTTTCTTGACAATGGATGGCTTTTGCTCCACGTTTCCAGAGGCAAACAATCAATTACAATCTCTTTTAAACAAAAAAAGTAAAAACATTTCAAAATAAATTCAATAATGGGATTATAAAAGCATTTAAACCGAGTAATAAGGCTTTTCTAGGCATGAGTGACTATAAATGATCTTTTCTTGACAATGGATGGCTTTCGCTCCACGTTTCCCGAGATAAACAATCAATTACAATCTGTTTTAATTAAAAATGTAAAAAAAATTCAAAATAAATTCAATAATGGGATTATAAAAGCATTTAAACCGAGTAATAAGGCTTTTCTAGGCATGAGTGACTATAAATGATCTTTTCTTGACAATAGATGGCTTTCGCTCCACGTTTCCCGAGATAAACAATCAATTACAATATGTTTTAATCAAAAATGTAAAAAAAATTCAAAATAAATTCAATAATGGGATTATAAAATCATTTAAACCGAGTAATAAGGCTTTTCTAGGCATGAGTGACTATAAATGATCTTTTCTTGACAATGGATGGCTTTCGCTTCACGTTTCTCGAGGTAAATAATCAATTACATTTTGTTTTAATCAAAAAATGTAAAAAGATTCAACTTAAATTCAATTATGGAATTATAAAAGCATTTAAAGCGAGTATTAAGGATTTTATAGGCATGAGTGACTATAAATGAACTTTTCTTGACAATGGATGGCTTTTGCTCCACGTTTCCCGAGGCAAAGAATCAATTACAATCTGTTTTAATCAAAAAATGTAAAAACAATTCAAAAGAAATTCAATAATGGGATTATAAAAGTATTTAAACCGAGTAATAAAGGCTTTTCTAGGCATGAGTGACTATAAATGATCTTTTCTTGACAATGGATGGCTTTCGCTTCATGTTTCCCGAGGTAAACAATCAATTACAATCTGTTTTACTCAAAAAATGTAAAAAAAAAATTCAAAATAAATTCAATAATGGGATTATTAAAGCATTTAAACCGAGTCATAAGGCTTTTCTAAGCATGAGTGACTATAAATGATCTTTTCTTGACAATGGATGGCTTTCGCTCCACGTTTCCCGAGATAAACAATGAATTACAATCTGTTTTAATCAAAAATGTAAAAATAATTCAAAATAAATTCAATAATGGGATTATAAAAGCATTTAAACCGAGTAATAAGGCTTTTCTAGTTATGGGTGACTCTAAATGATCTTTTCTTGACAATGGATGGCTTTTGCTCCACGTTTCCAGAGGCAAACAATCAACTACAATCTCTTTTAATCAAAAAATGTAAAAACATTTCAAAATAAATTCAATAATGGGATTATAAAAGCATTTAAACCGAGTAATAAGGCTTTTCTAGGCATGAGTGACTAGAAATGATCTTTTCTTGACAATGGATGGCTTTCGCTCCACGTTTCCCGAGATAAAAAATCAATTACAATCTGTTTTAATTAAAAATGTAAAAAAAATTCAAAATAAATTCAATAATGGGATTATAAAAGCATTTAAACCGAGTAATAAGGCTTTTCTAGGCATGAGTGACTATAAATGATCTTTTCTTGACAATGGATGGCTTTCGCTCCACGTTTCCCGAGATAAACAATCAATTACAATCTGTTTTAATAAAAAATGTAAAAAAAATTCAAAATAAATTCAATAATGGGATTATAAAAGCATTTAAACCGAGTAATAAGGCTTTTCTAGGCATGAGTGACTATAAATGATCTTTTCTTGACAATGGATGGCTTTCGCTTCACGTTTCTCGAGGTAAATAATCAATTACATTTTTTTTAATCAAAAAATGTAAAAAGATTCAAATTAAATTCAATTATGGAATTATAAAAGCATTTAAAGCGAGTATTAAGGATTTTATAGGCATGAGTGACTATAAATTAACTTTTCTTGACAATGGATGGCTTTTGCTCCACGTTTCCCGAGGCAAACAATCAATTACAATCTGTTTTAATCAAAAAATGTAAAAACAATTCAAAAGAAATTCAATAATGGGATTATAAAAGTATTTAAACCGAGTAATAAGGCTTTTCTAGGCATGAGTGACTATAAATGATCTTTTCTTGACATTGGATGGCTTTCGCTCCATGTTTCCCGAGGTAAACAATCAATTACAATCTGTTTTACTCAAAAAATGTAAAAAAAAATTCAAAATAAATTCAATAATGGGATTATTAAAGCATTTAAACCGAGTCATAAGGCTTTTCTAAGCATTAGTGACTATAAATGATCTTTTCTTGACAATGGATGGCTTTCGCTCCACGTTTCCCGAGATAAACAATCAATTACAATCTGTTTTAATCAAAAATGTAAAAATAATTCAAAATAAATTCAATAATGGGATTATAAAAGCATTTAAACCGAGTAATAAGGCTTTTCTAGGCATGAGTGACTATAAATGATCTTTTCTTGACAATGGATGGCTTTCGCTCCACGTTTCCCAAGGCAAACAATCAATTACAATCTGTTTTAATCAAAATATGTAAAAACAATTCAAAATAAATTCAATAATGGGATTATAAAAGCATTTAAACCGAGTAATAAGGCTTTTCTAGGCATGAGTGACTATAAATGATCTTTTCTTGACAATGGATGGCTTTCGCTCCACGTTGCCCGAGATAAACAATCAATTACAATCTGTTTTAATCAAAAATGTTAAAAAAAATTCAAAATAAATTCAATAATGGGATTATAAAAGCATTTAAACCAAGTAATAAGGCTTTTCTAGGCATGAGTGACTATAAATGAGCTTTTCTTGACAATAGATGGCTTTCGCTCCATGTTTCCTGAGGTAAACAATCAATTACAATCTGTTTTAATAAAAAAATGTTAAAAAAAATTCAAAATAAATTCAATAATGGGATTATAAAAGCATTTAAACCGAGTAATAAGGCTTTTCTAGTTATGGGTCACTCTAAATGATCTTTTCTTGACAATGGATGGCTTTTGCTCCACGTTTCCAGAGGCAAACAATCAATTACAATATCTTTTAATCAAAAAATGTAAAAACATTTCAAAATAAATTCAATAATGGGATTATAAAAGCATTTAAACCGAGTGATAAGGCTTTTCTAGGCATGAGTGACTATAAATGATCTTTTCTTGACAATGGATGGCTTTCGCTCCACGTTTCCCGAGATAAACAATCAATTACAATCTGTTTTAATAAAAAATGTAAAAAAAATTGAAAATAAATTCAATAATGGGATTATAAAAGCATTTAAACCGAGTAATAAGGCTTTTCTAGGCATGAGTGACTATAAATGATCTTTTCTTGACAATGGATGGCTTTCGCTTCACGTTTCTCGAGGTAAATAATCAATTACATTTTTTTTTAATCAGAAAATGTAAAAAGATTCAAATTAAATTCAATTATGGAATTATAAAAGCATTTAAAACGAGTATTAAGGATTTTATAGGCATGAGTGACTATAAATGAACTTTTCTTGACAATGGATGGCTTTTGCTCCACGTTTCCCGAGGCAAACAATCAATTACAATCTGTTTTAATCAAAAAATGTAAAAACAATTCAAAAGAAATTCAATAATGGGATTATAAAAGTATTTAAACCGAGTAATAAGGCTTTTCTAGGCATGAGTGACTATAAATGATCTTTTCTTGACAATGGATGGCTTTCGCTCCATGTTTCCCGAGGTAAACAATCAATTACAGACTGTTTTACTCAAAAAATGTAAAAAAAAAATTCAAAATAAATTCAATAATGGGATTATTAAAGCATTTAAACAGAGTCATAAAGCTTTTCTAAGCATGAGTGACTATAAATGATCTTTTCTTGACAATGGATGGCTTTCGCTCCACGTTTCCCGAGATAAACAATGAATTACAATCTGTTTTAATCAAAAATGTAAAAATACATCAAAATAAATTCAATAATGGGATTATAAAAGCATTTAAACCGAGTAATAAGGCTTTTCTAGGCATGAGTGACTATAAAAGATCTTTTCTTGACAATGGATGGCTTTCGCTCCACGTTTCCCGAGATAAACAATCAATTACAATCTGTTTTAATCAAATATGTAAAAAAAAATTCAAAATAAATTCAATAATGGGATTATAAAAGCATTTAAACCGAGTAATAAGGCTTTTCTAGGCATGAGTGACTATAAATGATCTTTTCTTGACAATGGATGGCTTTCGCTTCACGTTTCTCGAGGTAAATAATCAATTACATTTTGTTTTAATCAAAAAATGTAAAAAGATTCAAATTAAATTCAATTATGGAATTATAAAAGCATTTAAAGCGAGTATTAAGGATTTTATAGGCATGAGTGACTATAAATGAACTTTTCTTGACAATGGATGGCTTTTGCTCCACGTTTCCCGAGGCAAACAATCGATTACAATCTGTTTTAATAAAAAAATGTAAAAACAATTCAAAATAAATTCAATAATGGGATTATAAAAGCATTTAAACCGAGTAATAAGGCTTTTCTAGGCATGAGGGACTATAAATGATCTTTTCTTGACAATGGATGGCTTTCGCTTCACGTTTCTCGAGGTAAATAATCAATTACATTTTGTTTTAATCAAAAAATGTAAAAAGATTCAAATTAAATTCAATTATGGAATTATAAAAGCATTTAAAGCGAGTATTAAGGATTTTATAGGCATGAGTGACTATAAATGAACTTTTCTTGACAATGGATGGCTTTTGCTCCACGTTTCCCGAGATAAACAATCAATTACAATCTGTTTTAATTAAAAATGTAAAAAAAATTCAAAATAAATTCAATAATGGGATTATAAAAGCATTTAAACCGAGTAATAAGGCTTTTCTAGGCATGAGTGACTATAAATGATCTTTTCTTGACAATGGATGGCTTTCGCTCCACGTTTCCCGAGATAAACAATCAATTACAATCTGTTTTAATCAAAAATGTAAAAAAAATTCAAAATAAATTCAATAATGGGATTATAAAAGCATTTAAACCGAGTAATAAGGCTTTTCTAGGCATGAGTGACTATAAATGATCTTTTCTTGACAATGGATGGCTTTCGCTTCACGTTTCTCGAGGTAAATAATCAATTACATTTTTTTTTAATCAAAAAATGTAAAAAGATTCAAATTAAATTCAATTATGGAATTATAAAAGCATTTAAAGCGAGTATTAAGGATTTTATAGGCATGAGTGACTATAAATGAACTTTTCTTGACAATGGATGGCTTTTGCTCCACGTTTCCCGAGGCAAACAATCAATTACAATCTGTTTTAATCAAAAAATGTAAAAACAATTCAAAAGAAATTCAATAATGGGATTATAAAAGTATTTAAACCGAGTAATAAGGCTTTTCTAGGCATGAGTGACTATAAATGATCTTTTCTTGACATTGGATGGCTTTCGCTCCATGTTTCCCGAGGTAAACAATCAATTACAATCTGTTTTACTCAAAAAATGTAAAAAAAAATTCAAAATAAATTCAATAATGGGATTATTAAAGCATTTAAACCGAGTCATAAGGCTTTTCTAAGCATTAGTGACTATAAATGATCTTTTCTTGACAATGGATGGCTTTCGCTCCACGTTTCCCGAGATAAACAATCAATTACAATCTGTTTTAATCAAAAATGTAAAAATAATTCAAAATAAATTCAATAATGGGATTATAAAAGCATTTAAACCGAGTAATAAGGCTTTTCTAGGCATGAGTGACTATAAATGATCTTTTCTTGACAATGGATGGCTTTCGCTCCACGTTTCCCAAGGCAAACAATCAATTACAATCTGTTTTAATCAAAATATGTAAAAACAATTCAAAATAAATTCAATAATGGGATTATAAAAGCATTTAAACCGAGTAATAAGGCTTTTCTAGGCATGAGTGACTATAAATGATCTTTTCTTGACAATGGATGGCTTTCGCTCCACGTTGCCCGAGATAAACAATCAATTACAATCTGTTTTAATCAAAAATGTTAAAAAAAATTCAAAATAAATTCAATAATGGGATTATAAAAGCATTTAAACCAAGTAATAAGGCTTTTCTAGGCATGAGTGACTATAAATGAGCTTTTCTTGACAATAGATGGCTTTCGCTCCATGTTTCCTGAGGTAAACAATCAATTACAATCTGTTTTAATAAAAAAATGTTAAAAAAAATTCAAAATAAATTCAATAATGGGATTATAAAAGCATTTAAACCGAGTAATAAGGCTTTTCTAGTTATGGGTCACTCTAAATGATCTTTTCTTGACAATGGATGGCTTTTGCTCCACGTTTCCAGAGGCAAACAATCAATTACAATATCTTTTAATCAAAAAATGTAAAAACATTTCAAAATAAATTCAATAATGGGATTATAAAAGCATTTAAACCGAGTGATAAGGCTTTTCTAGGCATGAGTGACTATAAATGATCTTTTCTTGACAATGGATGGCTTTCGCTCCACGTTTCCCGAGATAAACAATCAATTACAATCTGTTTTAATAAAAAATGTAAAAAAAATTGAAAATAAATTCAATAATGGGATTATAAAAGCATTTAAACCGAGTAATAAGGCTTTTCTAGGCATGAGTGACTATAAATGATCTTTTCTTGACAATGGATGGCTTTCGCTTCACGTTTCTCGAGGTAAATAATCAATTACATTTTTTTTTAATCAGAAAATGTAAAAAGATTCAAATTAAATTCAATTATGGAATTATAAAAGCATTTAAAGCGAGTATTAAGGATTTTATAGGCATGAGTGACTATAAATGAACTTTTCTTGACAATGGATGGCTTTTGCTCCACGTTTCCCGAGGCAAACAATCAATTACAATCTGTTTTAATCAAAAAATGTAAAAACAATTCAAAAGAAATTCAATAATGGGATTATAAAAGTATTTAAACCGAGTAATAAGGCTTTTCTAGGCATGAGTGACTATAAATGATCTTTTCTTGACAATGGATGGCTTTCGCTCCATGTTTCCCGAGGTAAACAATCAATTACAGACTGTTTTACTCAAAAAATGTAAAAAAAAAATTCAAAATAAATTCAATAATGGGATTATTAAAGCATTTAAACAGAGTCATAAAGCTTTTCTAAGCATGAGTGACTATAAATGATCTTTTCTTGACAATGGATGGCTTTCGCTCCACGTTTCCCGAGATAAACAATGAATTACAATCTGTTTTAATCAAAAATGTAAAAATACATCAAAATAAATTCAATAATGGGATTATAAAAGCATTTAAACCGAGTAATAAGGCTTTTCTAGGCATGAGTGACTATAAAAGATCTTTTCTTGACAATGGATGGCTTTCGCTCCACGTTTCCCGAGATAAACAATCAATTACAATCTGTTTTAATCAAATATGTAAAAAAAAATTCAAAATAAATTCAATAATGAGATTATAAAAGCATTTAAACCGAGTAATAAGGCTTTTCTAGGCATGAGTGACTATAAATGATCTTTTCTTGACAATGGATGGCTTTCGCTTCACGTTTCTCGAGGTAAATAATCAATTACATTTTGTTTTAATCAAAAAATGTAAAAAGATTCAAATTAAATTCAATTATGGAATTATAAAAGCATTTAAAGCGAGTATTAAGGATTTTATAGGCATGAGTGACTATAAATGAACTTTTCTTGACAATGGATGGCTTTTGCTCCACGTTTCCCGAGGCAAACAATCGATTACAATCTGTTTTAATAAAAAAATGTAAAAACAATTCAAAATAAATTCAATAATGGGATTATAAAAGCATTTAAACCGAGTAATAAGGCTTTTCTAGGCATGAGGGACTATAAATGATCTTTTCTTGACAATGGATGGCTTTCGCTTCACGTTTCTCGAGGTAAATAATCAATTACATTTTGTTTTAATCAAAAAATGTAAAAAGATTCAAATTAAATTCAATTATGGAATTATAAAAGCATTTAAAGCGAGTATTAAGGATTTTATAGGCATGAGTGACTATAAATGAACTTTTCTTGACAATGGATGGCTTTTGCTCCACGTTTCCCGAGATAAACAATCAATTACAATCTGTTTTAATTAAAAATGTAAAAAAAATTCAAAATAAATTCAATAATGGGATTATAAAAGCATTTAAACCGAGTAATAAGGCTTTTCTAGGCATGAGTGACTATAAATGATCTTTTCTTGACAATGGATGGCTTTCGCTCCACGTTTCCCGAGATAAACAATCAATTACAATCTGTTTTAATCAAAAATGTAAAAAAAATTCAAAATAAATTCAATAATGGGATTATAAAAGCATTTAAACCGAGTAATAAGGCTTTTCTAGGCATGAGTGACTATAAATGATCTTTTCTTGACAATGGATGGCTTTCGCTTCACGTTTCTCGAGGTAAATAATCAATTACATTTTTTTTTAATCAAAAAATGTAAAAAGATTCAAATTAAATTCAATTATGGAATTATAAAAGCATTTAAAGCGAGTATTAAGGATTTTATAGGCATGAGTGACTATAAATGAACTTTTCTTGACAATGGATGGCTTTTGCGCCACGTTTCCCGAGGCAAACAATCAATTACAATCTGTTTTAATCAAAAAATGTAAAAACAATTCAAAATAAATTCAATAATGGGATTATAAAAGTATTTAAACCGAGTAATAAGGCTTTTCTAGGCATGAGTGACTATAAATGATCTTTTCTTGACAATGGATGGCTTTCGCTCCATGTTTCCCGAGGTAAACAATCAATTACAATCTGTTTTACTCAAAAAATGTAAAAAAAAAATTCAAAATAAATTCAATAATGGGATTATTAAAGCATTTAAACCGGGTCATAAGGCTTTTCTAAGCATGAGTGACTATAAATGATCTTTTCTTGACAATGGATGGCTTTCGCTCCACGTTTCCCGAGATAAACAATCAATTACAATCTGTTTTAATCAAAAATGTAAAAAAAATTCAAAATAAATTCAATAATGGGATTATAAAAGCATTTAAACCGAGTAATAAGGCTTTTCTAGGCATGAGTGACTATAAATGATCTTTTCTTGACAATGGATGGCTTTCGCTCCACGTTTCCCGAGGCAAACAATCAATTACAATCTGTTTTAATCAAAATATGTAAAAACAATTCAAAATAAATTCAATAATGGGATTATAAAAGCATTTAAACCGAGTAATAAGGCTTTTCTAGGCATGAGTGACTATAAATGATCTTTTCTTGACAATGGATGGCTTTCGCTCCACGTTGCCCGAGATAAACAATCAATTACAATCTGTTTTAATCAAAAATGTTAAAAAAAATTCAAAATAAATTCAATAATGGGATTATAAAAGCATTTAAACCAAGTAATAAGGCTTTTCTAGGCATGAGTGACTATAAATGAGCTTTTCTTGACAATAGATGGCTTTCGCTCCATGTTTCCTGAGGTAAACAATCAATTACAATATGTTTTAATAAAAAAATTTTAAAAAAAAATTCAAAATAAATTCAATAATGGGATTATAAAAGCATTTAAACCGAGTAATAAGGCTTTTCTAGTTATGGGTCACTCTAAATGATCTTTTCTTGGCAATGGATGGCTTTTGCTCCACGTTTCCAGAGGCAAACAATCAATTACAATATCTTTTAATCAAAAAATGTAAAAACATTTCAAAATAAATTCAATAATGGGATTATAAAAGCATTTAAACCGAGAAATAAGGCTTTTCTAGGCATGAGTGACTATAAATGATCTTTTCTTGACAATGGATGGCTTTCGCTCCACGTTTCCCGAGATAAACAATCAATTACAATCTGTTTTAATCAAAAATATAAAAAAAATTCAAAATAAATTCAATAATGGGATTATAAAAGCATTTAAACCGAGTAATAAGGCTTTTCTAGGCATGAGTGACTATAAATGATCTTTTCTTGACAATGGATGGCTTTCGCTTCACGTTTCTCGAGGTAAATAATCAATTACATTTTGTTTTAATCAAAAAATGTAAAAAGATTCAAATTAAATTCAATTATGGAATTATAAAAGCATTTAAAGCGAGTATTAAGGATTTTATAGGCATGAGTGACTATAAATGAACTTTTCTTGACAATGGATGGCTTTTGCTCCACGTTTCCCGAGGCAAAGAATCAATTACAATCTGTTTTAATCAAAAAATGTAAAAACAATTCAAAAGAAATTCAATAATGGGATTATAAAAGTATTTAAACCGAGTAATAAGGCTTTTCTAGGCATGAGTGACTATAAATGATCTTTTCTTGACAATGGATGGCTTTCGCTCCATGTTTCCCGAGGTAAACAATCAATTACAATCTGTTTTACTCAAAAAATGTAAAAAAAAAAATTCAAAATAAATTCAATAATGGGATTATTAAAGCATTTAAACCGAGTCATAAGGCTTTTCTAAGCATGAGTGACTATAAATGATCTTTTCTTGACAATGGATGGCTTTCGCTCCACGTTTCCCGAGATAAACAATCAATTACAATCTGTTTTATCAAAAATGTAAAAAAAATTCAAAATAAATTCAATAATGGGATTATAAAAGCATTTAAACCGAGTAATAAAGCTTTTCTAGGCATGAGTGACTATAAATGATCTTTTCTTGACAATGGATGGCTTTCGCTTCACGTTTCTCGAGGTAAATAATCAATTACATTTTGTTTTAATCAAAAAATGTAAAAAGATACAAATTAAATTCAATTATGGAATTATAAAAGCATTTAAAGCGAGTATTAAGGATTTTATAGGCATGAGTGACTATAAATGAACTTTTCTTGACAATGGATGGCTTTTGCTCCACGTTTCCCGAGGCAAACAATCAATTACAATCTGTTTTAATCAAAAAATGTAAAAACAATTCAAAAGAAATTCAATAATGGGATTATAAAAGTATTTAAACCGAGTAATAAGGCTTTTCTAGGCATGAGTGACTATAAATGATCTTTTCTTGACAATGGATGGCTTTCGCTCCATGTTTCCCGAGGTAAACAATCAATTACAATCTGTTTTACTCAAAAAATGTAAAAAAAAAATTCAAAATAAATTCAATAATGGGATTATTAAAGCATTTAAACCGAGTCATAAGGCTTTTCTAAGCATGAGTGACTATAAATGATCTTTTCTTGACAATGGATGGCTTTCGCTCCACGTTTCCCGAGATAAACAATGAATTACAATCTGTTTTAATCAAAAATGTAAAAATAATTCAAAATAAATTCAATAATGGGATTCTAAAAGCATTTAAACCGAGTAATAAGGCTTTTCTAGTTATGGGTGAATCTAAATGATCTTTTCTTGACAATGGATGGCTTTTGCTCCACGTTTCCAGAGGCAAACAATCAATTACAATCTCTTTTAATCAAAAAATGTAAAAACATTTCAAAATAAATTCAATAATGGGATTATAAAAGCATTTAAACCGAGTAATAAGGCTTTTCTATGCATGAGTGACTATAAATGATCTTTTCTTGACAATGGATGGCTTTCGCTCCACGTTTCCCGAGATAAACAATCAATTACAATCTGTTTTAATTAAAAATGTAAAAAAAATTCAAAATAAATTCAATAATGGGACTATAAAAGCATTTAAACCGAGTAATAAGGCTTTTCTAGGCATGAGTGACTATAAATGATCTTTTCTTGACAATGGATGGCTTTCGCTCCACGTTTCCCGAGATAAACAATCAATTACAATCTGTTTTAATCAAAAATGTAAAAAAAATTCAAAATAAATTCAATAATGGGATTATAAAAGCATTTAAACCGAGTAATAAGGCTTTTCTAGGCATGAGTGACTATAAATGAACTTTTCTTGACAATGGATGGCTTTTGCTCCACGTTTCCCGAGGCAAACAATCAATTACAATCTGTTTTAATCAAAAAATGTAAAAACAATTCAAAATAAATTCAATAATGGGATTATAAAAGCATTTAAACCGAGTAATAAGGCTTTTCTAGGCATGAGTGACTATAAATGATCTTTTCTTGACAATGGATGGCTTTCGCTTCACGTTTCTCGAGGTAAATAATCAATTACATTTTTTTTTAATCAAAAAATGTAAAAAGATTCAAATTAAATTCAATTATGGAATTATAAAAGCATTTAAAGCGAGTATTAAGGATTTTATAGGCATGAGTGACTATAAATGAACTTTTCTTGACAATGGATGGCTTTTGCTCCACGTTTCCCGAGGCAAACAATCAATTACAATCTGTTTTAATCAAAAAATGTAAAAACAATTCAAAAGAAATTCAATAATGGGATTATAAAAGTATTTAAACCGAGTAATAAGGCTTTTCTAGGCATGAGTGACTATAAATGATCTTTTCTTGACAATGGATGGCTTTCGCTCCATGTTTCCCGAGGTAAACAATCAATTACAATCTGTTTTACTCAAAAAATGTAAAAAAAAAATTCAAAATAAATTCAATAATGGGATTATTAAAGCATTTAAACCGAGTCATAAGGCTTTTCTAAGCATGAGTGACTATAAATGATCTTTTCTTGACAATGGATGGCTTTTGCTCCACGTTTCCCGAGGCAAACAATCAATTACAATCTGTTTTAATCGAAAAATGTAAAAACAATTCAAAATAAATTCAATAATGGGATTATAAAAGTATTTAAACCGAGTAATAAGGCTTTTCTAGGCATGAGTGACTATAAATGATCTTTTCTTGACAATGGATGGCTTTCGCTCCATGTTTCCCGAGGTAAACAATCAATTACAATCTGTTTTAATCAAAAAATGTAAAAACAATTCAAAATAAATTCAATAATGGGATTATAAAAGCATTTAAACCGAGTAATAAGGCTTTTCTAGGCATGAGTGACTATAAATGATCTTTTCTTGACAATGGATGGCTTTCGCTTCACGTTTCTCGAGGTAAATAATCAATTACATTTTTTTTTAATCAAAAAATGTAAAAAGATTCAAATTAAATTCAATTATGGAATTATAAAAGCATTTAAAGCGAGTATTAAGGATTTTATAGGCATGAGTGACTATAAATGAACTTTTCTTGACAATGGATGGCTTTTGCTCCACGTTTCCCGAGGCAAACAATCAATTACAATCTGTTTTAATCAAAAAATGTAAAAACAATTCAAAAGAAATTCAATAATGGGATTATAAAAGTATTTAAACCGAGTAATAAGGCTTTTCTAGGCATGAGTGACTATAAATGATCTTTTCTTGACAATGGATGGCTTTCGCTCCATGTTTCCCGAGGTAAACAATCAATTACAATCTGTTTTACTCAAAAAATGTAAAAAAAAAATTCAAAATAAATTCAATAATGGGATTATTAAAGCATTTAAACCGAGTCATAAGGCTTTTCTAAGCATGAGTGACTATAAATGATCTTTTCTTGACAATGGATGGCTTTTGCTCCACGTTTCCCGAGGCAAACAATCAATTACAATCTGTTTTAATCGAAAAATGTAAAAACAATTCAAAATAAATTCAATAATGGGATTATAAAAGTATTTAAACCGAGTAATAAGGCTTTTCTAGGCATGAGTGACTATAAATGATCTTTTCTTGACAATGGATGGCTTTCGCTCCATGTTTCCCGAGGTAAACAATCAATTACAATATGTTTTACTCAAAAAATGTAAAAAAAAAATTCAAAATAAATTCAATAATGGGATTATTAAAGCATTTAAACCGAGTCATAAGGCTTTTCTAAGCATGAGTGACTATAAATGATCTTTTCTTGACAATGGATGGCTTTCGCTCCACGTTTCCCGAGATAAACAATCAATTACAATCTGTTTTATCAAAAATGTAAAAAAAATTCAAAATAAATTCAATAATGGGATTATAAAAGCATTTAAACCGAGTAATAAAGCTTTTCTAGGCATGAGTGACTATAAATGATCTTTTCTTGACAATGGATGGCTTTCGCTTCACGTTTCTCGAGGTAAATAATCAATTACATTTTGTTTTAATCAAAAAATGTAAAAAGATACAAATTAAATTCAATTATGGAATTATAAAAGCATTTAAAGCGAGTATTAAGGATTTTATAGGCATGAGTGACTATAAATGAACTTTTCTTGACAATGGATGGCTTTTGCTCCACGTTTCCCGAGGCAAACAATCAATTACAATCTGTTTTAATCAAAAAATGTAAAAACAATTCAAAAGAAATTCAATAATGGGATTATAAAAGTATTTAAACCGAGTAATAAGGCTTTTCTAGGCATGAGTGACTATAAATGATCTTTTCTTGACAATGGATGGCTTTCGCTCCATGTTTCCCGAGGTAAACAATCAATTACAATCTGTTTTACTCAAAAAATGTAAAAAAAAAATTGAAAATAAATTCAATAATGGGATTATAAAAGCATTTAAACCGAGTAATAAGGCTTTTCTAGGCATGAGTGACTATAAATGATCTTTTCTTGACAATGGATGGCTTTCGCTTCACGTTTCTCGAGGTAAATAATCAATTACATTTTTTTTTAATCAGAAAATGTAAAAAGATTCAAATTAAATTCAATTATGGAATTATAAAAGCATTTAAAGCGAGTATTAAGGATTTTATAGGCATGAGTGACTATAAATGAACTTTTCTTGACAATGGATGGCTTTTGCTCCACGTTTCCCGAGGCAAACAATCAATTACAATCTGTTTTAATCAAAATATGTAAAAACAATTCAAAAGAAATTCAATAATGGGATTATAAAAGTATTTAAACCGAGTAATAAGGCTTTTCTAGGCATGAGTGACTATAAATGATCTTTTCTTGACAATGGATGGCTTTCGCTCCACGTTTCCCGAGATAAACAATCAATTACAATCTGTTTTAATTAAAAATGTAAAAAAAATTCAAAATAAATTCAATAATGGGATTATAAAAGCATTTAAACCGAGTAATAAGGCTTTTCTAGGCATGAGTGACTATAAATGATCTTTTCTTGACAATAGATGGCTTTCGCTCCACGTTTCCCGAGATAAACAATCAATTACAATATGTTTTAATCAAAAATGTAAAAAAAATTCAAAATAAATTCAATAATGGGATTATAAAAGCATTTAAACCGAGTAATAAGGCTTTTCTAGGCATGAGTGACTATAAATGATCTTTTCTTGACAATGGATGGCTTTCGCCTCACGTTTCTCGAGGTAAATAATCAATTACATTTTGTTTTAATCAAAAAATGTAAAAAGATTCAACTTAAATTCAATTATGGAATTATAAAAGCATTTAAAGCGAGTATTAAGGATTTTATAGGCATGAGTGACTATAAATGAACTTTTCTTGACAATGGATGGCTTTTGCTCCACGTTTCCCGAGGCAAAGAATCAATTACAATCTGTTTTAATCAAAAAATGTAAAAACAATTCAAAAGAAATTCAATAATGGGATTATAAAAGTATTTAAACCGAGTAATAAAGGCTTTTCTAGGCATGAGTGACTATAAATGATCTTTTCTTGACAATGGATGGCTTTCGCTTCATGTTTCCCGAGGTAAACAATCAATTACAATCTGTTTTACTCAAAAAATGTAAAAAAAAAATTCAAAATAAATTCAATAATGGGATTATTAAAGCATTTAAACCGAGTCATAAGGCTTTTCTAAGCATGAGTGACTATAAATGATCTTTTCTTGACAATGGATGGCTTTCGCTCCACGTTTCCCGAGATAAACAATGAATTACAATCTGTTTTAATCAAAAATGTAAAAATAATTCAAAATAAATTCAATAATGGGATTATAAAAGCATTTAAACCGAGTAATAAGGCTTTTCTAGTTATGGGTGACTCTAAATGATCTTTTCTTGACAATGGATGGCTTTTGCTCCACGTTTCCAGAGGCAAACAATCAACTACAATCTCTTTTAATCAAAAAATGTAAAAACATTTCAAAATAAATTCAATAATGGGATTATAAAAGCATTTAAACCGAGTAATAAGGCTTTTCTAGGCATGAGTGACTAGAAATGATCTTTTCTTGACAATGGATGGCTTTCGCTCCACGTTTCCCGAGATAAACAATCAATTACAATCTGTTTTAATTAAAAATGTAAAAAAAATTCAAAATAAATTCAATAATGGGATTATAAAAGCATTTAAACCGAGTAATAAGGCTTTTCTAGGCATGAGTGACTATAAATGATCTTTTCTTGACAATGGATGGCTTTCGCTCCACGTTTCCCGAGATAAACAATCAATTACAATCTGTTTTAATAAAAAATGTAAAAAAAATTCAAAATAAATTCAATAATGGGATTATAAAAGCATTTAAACCGAGTAATAAGGCTTTTCTAGGCATGAGTGACTATAAATGATCTTTTCTTGACAATGGATGGCTTTCGCTTCACGTTTCTCGAGGTAAATAATCAATTACATTTTTTTTAATCAAAAAATGTAAAAAGATTCAAATTAAATTCAATTATGGAATTATAAAAGCATTTAAAGCGAGTATTAAGGATTTTATAGGCATGAGTGACTATAAATGAACTTTTCTTGACAATGGATGGCTTTTGCTCCACGTTTCCCGAGGCAAACAATCAATTACAATCTGTTTTAATCAAAAAATGTAAAAACAATTCAAAAGAAATTCAATAATGGGATTATAAAAGTATTTAAACCGAGTAATAAGGCTTTTCTAGGCATGAGTGACTATAAATGATCTTTTCTTGACATTGGATGGCTTTCGCTCCATGTTTCCCGAGGTAAACAATCAATTACAATCTGTTTTACTCAAAAAATGTAAAAAAAAATTCAAAATAAATTCAATAATGGGATTATTAAAGCATTTAAACCGAGTCATAAGGCTTTTCTAAGCATTAGTGACTATAAATGATCTTTTCTTGACAATGGATGGCTTTCGCTCCACGTTTCCCGAGATAAACAATCAATTACAATCTGTTTTAATCAAAAATGTAAAAATAATTCAAAATAAATTCAATAATGGGATTATAAAAGCATTTAAACCGAGTAATAAGGCTTTTCTAGGCATGAGTGACTATAAATGATCTTTTCTTGACAATGGATGGCTTTCGCTCCACGTTTCCCAAGGCAAACAATCAATTACAATCTGTTTTAATCAAAATATGTAAAAACAATTCAAAATAAATTCAATAATGGGATTATAAAAGCATTTAAACCGAGTAATAAGGCTTTTCTAGGCATGAGTGACTATAAATGATCTTTTCTTGACAATGGATGGCTTTCGCTCCACGTTGCCCGAGATAAACAATCAATTACAATCTGTTTTAATCAAAAATGTTAAAAAAAATTCAAAATAAATTCAATAATGGGATTATAAAAGCATTTAAACCAAGTAATAAGGCTTTTCTAGGCATGAGTGACTATAAATGAGCTTTTCTTGACAATAGATGGCTTTCGCTCCATGTTTCCTGAGGTAAACAATCAATTACAATCTGTTTTAATAAAAAAATGTTAAAAAAAATTCAAAATAAATTCAATAATGGGATTATAAAAGCATTTAAACCGAGTAATAAGGCTTTTCTAGTTATGGGTCACTCTAAATGATCTTTTCTTGACAAAGGATGGCTTTTGCTCCACGTTTCCAGAGGCAAACAATCAATTACAATATCTTTTAATCAAAAAATGTAAAAACATTTCAAAATAAATTCAATAATGGGATTATAAAAGCATTTAAACCGAGTGATAAGGCTTTTCTAGGCATGAGTGACTATAAATGATCTTTTTTTGACAATGGATGGCTTTCGCTCCACGTTTCCCGAGATAAACAATCAATTACAATCTGTTTTAATAAAAAATGTAAAAAAAATTGAAAATAAATTCAATAATGGGATTATAAAAGCATTTAAACCGAGTAATAAGGCTTTTCTAGGCATGAGTGACTATAAATGATCTTTTCTTGACAATGGATGGCTTTCGCTTCACGTTTCTCGAGGTAAATAATCAATTACATTTTTTTTTAATCAGAAAATGTAAAAAGATTCAAATTAAATTCAATTATGGAATTATAAAAGCATTTAAAGCGAGTATTAAGGATTTTATAGGCATGAGTGACTATAAATGAACTTTTCTTGACAATGGATGGCTTTTGCTCCACGTTTCCCGAGGCAAACAATCAATTACAATCTGTTTTAATCAAAATATGTAAAAACAATTCAAAAGAAATTCAATAATGGGATTATAAAAGTATTTAAACCGAGTAATAAGGCTTTTCTAGGCATGAGTGACTATAAATGATATTTTCTTGACAATGGATGGCTTTCGCTCCACGTTTCCCGAGATAAACAATCAATTACAATCTGTTTTAATTAAAAATGTAAAAAAAATTCAAAATAAATTCAATAATGGGATTATAAAAGCATTTAAACCGAGTAATAAGGCTTTTCTAGGCATGAGTGACTATAAATGATCTTTTCTTGACAATAGATGGCTTTCGCTCCACGTTTCCCGAGATAAACAATCAATTACAATATGTTTTAATCAAAAATGTAAAAAAAATTCAAAATAAATTCAATAATGGGATTATAAAAGCATTTAAACCGAGTAATAAGGCTTTTCTAGGCATGAGTGACTATAAATGATCTTTTCTTGACAATGGATGGCTTTCGCCTCACGTTTCTCGAGGTAAATAATCAATTACATTTTGTTTTAATCAAAAAATGTAAAAAGATTCAACTTAAATTCAATTATGGAATTATAAAAGCATTTAAAGCGAGTATTAAGGATTTTATAGGCATGAGTGACTATAAATGAACTTTTCTTGACAATGGATGGCTTTTGCTCCACGTTTCCCGAGGCAAAGAATCAATTACAATCTGTTTTAATCAAAAAATGTAAAAACAATTCAAAAGAAATTCAATAATGGGATTATAAAAGTATTTAAACCGAGTAATAAAGGCTTTTCTAGGCATGAGTGACTATAAATGATCTTTTCTTGACAATGGATGGCTTTCGCTTCATGTTTCCCGAGGTAAACAATCAATTACAATCTGTTTTACTCAAAAAATGTAAAAAAAAAATTCAAAATAAATTCAATAATGGGATTATTAAAGCATTTAAACCGAGTCATAAGGCTTTTCTAAGCATGAGTGACTATAAATGATCTTTTCTTGACAATGGATGGCTTTCGCTCCACGTTTCCCGAGATAAACAATGAATTACAATCTGTTTTAATCAAAAATGTAAAAATAATTCAAAATAAATTCAATAATGGGATTATAAAAGCATTTAAACCGAGTAATAAGGCTTTTCTAGTTATGGGTGACTCTAAATGATCTTTTCTTGACAATGGATGGCTTTTGCTCCACGTTTCCAGAGGCAAACAATCAACTACAATCTCTTTTAATCAAAAAATGTAAAAACATTTCAAAATAAATTCAATAATGGGATTATAAAAGCATTTAAACCGAGTAATAAGGCTTTTCTAGGCATGAGTGACTAGAAATGATCTTTTCTTGACAATGGATGGCTTTCGCTCCACGTTTCCCGAGATAAACAATCAATTACAATCTGTTTTAATTAAAAATGTAAAAAAAATTCAAAATAAATTCAATAATGGGATTATAAAAGCATTTAAACCGAGTAATAAGGCTTTTCTAGGCATGAGTGACTATAAATGATCTTTTCTTGACAATGGATGGCTTTCGCTCCACGTTTCCCGAGATAAACAATCAATTACAATCTGTTTTAATAAAAAATGTAAAAAAAATTCAAAATAAATTCAATAATGGGATTATAAAAGCATTTAAACCGAGTAATAAGGCTTTTCTAGGCATGAGTGACTATAAATGATCTTTTCTTGACAATGGATGGCTTTCGCTTCACGTTTCTCGAGGTAAATAATCAATTACATTTTTTTTAATCAAAAAATGTAAAAAGATTCAAATTAAATTCAATTATGGAATTATAAAAGCATTTAAAGCGAGTATTAAGGATTTTATAGGCATGAGTGACTATAAATGAACTTTTCTTGACAATGGATGGCTTTTGCTCCACGTTTCCCGAGGCAAACAATCAATTACAATCTGTTTTAATCAAAAAATGTAAAAACAATTCAAAAGAAATTCAATAATGGGATTATAAAAGTATTTAAACCGAGTAATAAGGCTTTTCTAGGCATGAGTGACTATAAATGATCTTTTCTTGACATTGGATGGCTTTCGCTCCATGTTTCCCGAGGTAAACAATCAATTACAATCTGTTTTACTCAAAAAATGTAAAAAAAAATTCAAAATAAATTCAATAATGGGATTATTAAAGCATTTAAACCGAGTCATAAGGCTTTTCTAAGCATTAGTGACTATAAATGATCTTTTCTTGACAATGGATGGCTTTCGCTCCACGTTTCCCGAGATAAACAATCAATTACAATCTGTTTTAATCAAAAATGTAAAAATAATTCAAAATAAATTCAATAATGGGATTATAAAAGCATTTAAACCGAGTAATAAGGCTTTTCTAGGCATGAGTGACTATAAATGATCTTTTCTTGACAATGGATGGCTTTCGCTCCACGTTTCCCAAGGCAAACAATCAATTACAATCTGTTTTAATCAAAATATGTAAAAACAATTCAAAATAAATTCAATAATGGGATTATAAAAGCATTTAAACCGAGTAATAAGGCTTTTCTAGGCATGAGTGACTATAAATGATCTTTTCTTGACAATGGATGGCTTTCGCTCCACGTTGCCCGAGATAAACAATCAATTACAATCTGTTTTAATCAAAAATGTTAAAAAAAATTCAAAATAAATTCAATAATGGGATTATAAAAGCATTTAAACCAAGTAATAAGGCTTTTCTAGGCATGAGTGACTATAAATGAGCTTTTCTTGACAATAGATGGCTTTCGCTCCATGTTTCCTGAGGTAAACAATCAATTACAATCTGTTTTAATAAAAAAATGTTAAAAAAAATTCAAAATAAATTCAATAATGGGATTATAAAAGCATTTAAACCGAGTAATAAGGCTTTTCTAGTTATGGGTCACTCTAAATGATCTTTTCTTGACAAAGGATGGCTTTTGCTCCACGTTTCCAGAGGCAAACAATCAATTACAATATCTTTTAATCAAAAAATGTAAAAACATTTCAAAATAAATTCAATAATGGGATTATAAAAGCATTTAAACCGAGTGATAAGGCTTTTCTAGGCATGAGTGACTATAAATGATCTTTTTTTGACAATGGATGGCTTTCGCTCCACGTTTCCCGAGATAAACAATCAATTACAATCTGTTTTAATAAAAAATGTAAAAAAAATTGAAAATAAATTCAATAATGGGATTATAAAAGCATTTAAACCGAGTAATAAGGCTTTTCTAGGCATGAGTGACTATAAATGATCTTTTCTTGACAATGGATGGCTTTCGCTTCACGTTTCTCGAGGTAAATAATCAATTACATTTTTTTTTAATCAGAAAATGTAAAAAGATTCAAATTAAATTCAATTATGGAATTATAAAAGCATTTAAAGCGAGTATTAAGGATTTTATAGGCATGAGTGACTATAAATGAACTTTTCTTGACAATGGATGGCTTTTGCTCCACGTTTCCCGAGGCAAACAATCAATTACAATCTGTGTTAATCAAAAAATGTAAAAACAATTCAAAAGAAATTCAATAATGGGATTATAAAAGTATTTAAACCGAGTAATAAGGCTTTTCTAGGCATGAGTGACTATAAATGATCTTTTCTTGACAATGGATGGCTTTCGCTCCATGTTTCCCGAGGTAAACAATCAATTACAGACTGTTTTACTCAAAAAATGTAAAAAAAAAATTCAAAATAAATTCAATAATGGGATTATTAAAGCATTTAAACAGAGTCATAAAGCTTTTCTAAGCATGAGTGACTATAAATGATCTTTTCTTGACAATGGATGGCTTTCGCTCCACGTTTCCCGAGATAAACAATGAATTACAATCTGTTTTAATCAAAAATGTAAAAATACATCAAAATAAATTCAATAATGGGATTATAAAAGCATTTAAACCGAGTAATAAGGCTTTTCTAGGCATGAGTGACTATAAAAGATCTTTTCTTGACAATGGATGGCTTTCGCTCCACGTTTCCCGAGATAAACAATCAATTACAATCTGTTTTAATCAAATATGTAAAAAAAAATTCAAAATAAATTCAATAATGGGATTATAAAAGCATTTAAACCGAGTAATAAGGCTTTTCTAGGCATGAGTGACTATAAATGATCTTTTCTTGACAATGGATGGCTTTCGCTTCACGTTTCTCGAGGTAAATAATCAATTACATTTTGTTTTAATCAAAAAATGTAAAAAGATTCAAATTAAATTCAATTATGGAATTATAAAAGCATTTAAAGCGAGTATTAAGGATTTTATAGGCATGAGTGACTATAAATGAACTTTTCTTGACAATGGATGGCTTTTGCTCCACGTTTCCCGAGGCAAACAATCGATTACAATCTGTTTTAATAAAAAAATGTAAAAACAATTCAAAATAAATTCAATAATGGGATTATAAAAGCATTTAAACCGAGTAATAAGGCTTTTCTAGGCATGAGGGACTATAAATGATCTTTTCTTGACAATGGATGGCTTTCGCTTCACGTTTCTCGAGGTAAATAATCAATTACATTTTGTTTTAATCAAAAAATGTAAAAAGATTCAAATTAAATTCAATTATGGAATTATAAAAGCATTTAAAGCGAGTATTAAGGATTTTATAGGCATGAGTGACTATAAATGAACTTTTCTTGACAATGGATGGCTTTTGCTCCACGTTTCCCGAGATAAACAATCAATTACAATCTGTTTTAATTAAAAATGTAAAAAAAATTCAAAATAAATTCAATAATGGGATTATAAAAGCATTTAAACCGAGTAATAAGGCTTTTCTAGGCATGAGTGACTATAAATGATCTTTTCTTGACAATGGATGGCTTTCGCTCCACGTTTCCCGAGATAAACAATCAATTACAATATGTTTTAATCAAAAATGTAAAAAAAATTCAAAATAAATTCAATAATGGGATTATAAAATCATTTAAACCGAGTAATAAGGCTTTTCTAGGCATGAGTGACTATAAATGATCTTTTCTTGACAATGGATGGCTTTCGCTTCACGTTTCTCGAGGTAAATAATCAATTACATTTTGTTTTAATCAAAAAATGTAAAAAGATTCAACTTAAATTCAATTATGGAATTATAAAAGCATTTAAAGCGAGTATTAAGGATTTTATAGGCATGAGTGACTATAAATGAACTTTTCTTGACAATGGATGGCTTTTGCTCCACGTTTCCCGAGGCAAAGAATCAATTACAATCTGTTTTAATCAAAAAATGTAAAAACAATTCAAAAGAAATTCAATAATGGGATTATAAAAGTATTTAAACCGAGTAATAAAGGCTTTTCTAGGCATGAGTGACTATAAATGATCTTTTCTTGACAATGGATGGCTTTCGCTTCATGTTTCCCGAGGTAAACAATCAATTACAATCTGTTTTACTCAAAAAATGTAAAAAAAAAATTCAAAATAAATTCAATAATGGGATTATTAAAGCATTTAAACCGAGTCATAAGGCTTTTCTAAGCATGAGTGACTATAAATGATCTTTTCTTGACAATGGATGGCTTTCGCTCCACGTTTCCCGAGATAAACAATGAATTACAATCTGTTTTAATCAAAAATGTAAAAATAATTCAAAATAAATTCAATAATGGGATTATAAAAGCATTTAAACCGAGTAATAAGGCTTTTCTAGTTATGGGTGACTCTAAATGATCTTTTCTTGACAATGGATGGCTTTTGCTCCACGTTTCCAGAGGCAAACAATCAACTACAATCTCTTTTAATCAAAAAATGTAAAAACATTTCAAAATAAATTCAATAATGGGATTATAAAAGCATTTAAACCGAGTAATAAGGCTTTTCTAGGCATGAGTGACTAGAAATGATCTTTTCTTGACAATGGATGGCTTTCGCTCCACGTTTCCCGAGATAAAAAATCAATTACAATCTGTTTTAATTAAAAATGTAAAAAAAATTCAAAATAAATTCAATAATGGGATTATAAAAGCATTTAAACCGAGTAATAAGGCTTTTCTAGGCATGAGTGACTATAAATGATCTTTTCTTGACAATGGATGGCTTTCGCTCCACGTTTCCCGAGATAAACAATCAATTACAATCTGTTTTAATAAAAAATGTAAAAAAAATTCAAAATAAATTCAATAATGGGATTATAAAAGCATTTAAACCGAGTAATAAGGCTTTTCTAGGCATGAGTGACTATAAATGATCTTTTCTTGACAATGGATGGCTTTCGCTTCACGTTTCTCGAGGTAAATAATCAATTACATTTTTTTTAATCAAAAAATGTAAAAAGATTCAAATTAAATTCAATTATGGAATTATAAAAGCATTTAAAGCGAGTATTAAGGATTTTATAGGCATGAGTGACTATAAATTAACTTTTCTTGACAATGGATGGCTTTTGCTCCACGTTTCCCGAGGCAAACAATCAATTACAATCTGTTTTAATCAAAAAATGTAAAAACAATTCAAAAGAAATTCAATAATGGGATTATAAAAGTATTTAAACCGAGTAATAAGGCTTTTCTAGGCATGAGTGACTATAAATGATCTTTTCTTGACATTGGATGGCTTTCGCTCCATGTTTCCCGAGGTAAACAATCAATTACAATCTGTTTTACTCAAAAAATGTAAAAAAAAATTCAAAATAAATTCAATAATGGGATTATTAAAGCATTTAAACCGAGTCATAAGGCTTTTCTAAGCATTAGTGACTATAAATGATCTTTTCTTGACAATGGATGGCTTTCGCTCCACGTTTCCCGAGATAAACAATCAATTACAATCTGTTTTAATCAAAAATGTAAAAATAATTCAAAATAAATTCAATAATGGGATTATAAAAGCATTTAAACCGAGTAATAAGGCTTTTCTAGGCATGAGTGACTATAAATGATCTTTTCTTGACAATGGATGGCTTTCGCTCCACGTTTCCCAAGGCAAACAATCAATTACAATCTGTTTTAATCAAAATATGTAAAAACAATTCAAAATAAATTCAATAATGGGATTATAAAAGCATTTAAACCGAGTAATAAGGCTTTTCTAGGCATGAGTGACTATAAATGATCTTTTCTTGACAATGGATGGCTTTCGCTCCATGTTGCCCGAGATAAACAATCAATTACAATCTGTTTTAATCAAAAATGTTAAAAAAAATTCAAAATAAATTCAATAATGGGATTATAAAAGCATTTAAACCAAGTAATAAGGCTTTTCTAGGCATGAGTGACTATAAATGAGCTTTTCTTGACAATAGATGGCTTTCGCTCCATGTTTCCTGAGGTAAACAATCAATTACAATCTGTTTTAATAAAAAAATGTTAAAAAAAATTCAAAATAAATTCAATAATGGGATTATAAAAGCATTTAAACCGAGTAATAAGGCTTTTCTAGTTATGGGTCACTCTAAATGATCTTTTCTTGACAATGGATGGCTTTTGCTCCACGTTTCCAGAGGCAAACAATCAATTACAATATCTTTTAATCAAAAAATGTAAAAACATTTCAAAATAAATTCAATAATGGGATTATAAAAGCATTTAAACCGAGTGATAAGGCTTTTCTAGGCATGAGTGACTATAAATGATCTTTTCTTGACAATGGATGGCTTTCGCTCCACGTTTCCCGAGATAAACAATCAATTACAATCTGTTTTAATAAAAAATGTAAAAAAAATTGAAAATAAATTCAATAATGGGATTATAAAAGCATTTAAACCGAGTAATAAGGCTTTTCTAGGCATGAGTGACTATAAATGATCTTTTCTTGACAATGGATGGCTTTCGCTTCACGTTTCTCGAGGTAAATAATCAATTACATTTTTTTTTAATCAGAAAATGTAAAAAGATTCAAATTAAATTCAATTATGGAATTATAAAAGCATTTAAAGCGAGTATTAAGGATTTTATAGGCATGAGTGACTATAAATGAACTTTTCTTGACAATGGATGGCTTTTGCTCCACGTTTCCCGAGGCAAACAATCAATTACAATCTGTTTTAATCAAAATATGTAAAAACAATTCAAAAGAAATTCAATAATGGGATTATAAAAGTATTTAAACCGAGTAATAAGGCTTTTCTAGGCATGAGTGACTATAAATGATCTTTTCTTGACAATGGATGGCTTTCGCTCCATGTTTCCCGAGGTAAACAATCAATTACAGACTGTTTTACTCAAAAAATGTAAAAAAAAAATTCAAAATAAATTCAATAATGGGATTATTAAAGCATTTAAACAGAGTCATAAAGCTTTTCTAAGCATGAGTGACTATAAATGATCTTTTCTTGACAATGGATGGCTTTCGCTCCACGTTTCCCGAGATAAACAATGAATTACAATCTGTTTTAATCAAAAATGTAAAAATACATCAAAATAAATTCAATAATGGGATTATAAAAGCATTTAAACCGAGTAATAAGGCTTTTCTAGGCATGAGTGACTATAAAAGATCTTTTCTTGACAATGGATGGCTTTCGCTCCACGTTTCCCTAGATAAACAATCAATTACAATCTGTTTTAATCAAATATGTAAAAAAAAATTCAAAATAAATTCAATAATGAGATTATAAAAGCATTTAAACCGAGTAATAAGGCTTTTCTAGGCATGAGTGACTATAAATGATCTTTTCTTGACAATGGTTGGCTTTCGCTTCACGTTTCTCGAGGTAAATAATCAATTACATTTTGTTTTAATCAAAAAATGTAAAAAGATTCAAATTAAATTCAATTATGGAATTATAAAAGCATTTAAAGCGAGTATTAAGGATTTTATAGGCATGAGTGACTATAAATGAACTTTTCTTGACAATGGATGGCTTTTGCTCCACGTTTCCCGAGGCAAACAATCGATTACAATCTGTTTTAATAAAAAAATGTAAAAACAATTCAAAATAAATTCAATAATGGGATTATAAAAGCATTTAAACCGAGTAATAAGGCTTTTCTAGGCATGAGGGACTATAAATGATCTTTTCTTGACAATGGATGGCTTTCGCTTCACGTTTCTCGAGGTAAATAATCAATTACATTTTGTTTTAATCAAAAAATGTAAAAAGATTCAAATTAAATTCAATTATGGAATTATAAAAGCATTTAAAGCGAGTATTAAGGATTTTATAGGCATGAGTGACTATAAATGAACTTTTCTTGACAATGGATGGCTTTTGCTCCACGTTTCCCGAGATAAACAATCAATTACAATCTGTTTTAATCAAAAATGTAAAAACATTTCAAAATAAATTCAATAATGGGATTATAAAAGCATTTAAACCGAGTAATAAGGCTTTTCTAGGCATGAGTGACTAGAAATGATCTTTTCTTGACAATGGATGGCTTTCGCTCCATGTTTCCCGAGATAAACAATCAATTACAATCTGTTTTAATTAAAAATGTAAAAAAAATTCAAAATAAATTCAATAATGGGATTATAAAAGCATTTAAACCGAGTAATAAGGCTTTTCTAGGCATGAGTGACTATAAATGATCTTTTCTTGACAATGGATGGCTTTCGCTCCACGTTTCCCGAGATAAACAATCAATTACAATCTGTTTTAATAAAAAATGTAAAAAAAGTTCAAAATAAATTCAATAATGGGATTATAAAAGCATTTAAACCGAGTAATAAGGCTTTTCTAGGCATGAGTGACTATAAATGATCTTTTCTTGACAATGGATGGCTTTCGCTTCACGTTTCTCGAGGTAAATAATCAATTACATTTTGTTTTAATCAAAAAATGTAAAAAGATTCAAATTAAATTCAATTATGGAATTATAAAAGCATTTAAAGCGAGTATTAAGGATTTTATAGGCATGAGTGACTAGAAATGATCTTTTCTTGACAATGGATGGCTTTCGCTCCACGTTTCCCGAGATAAACAATCAATTACAATCTGTTTTAATTAAAAATGTAAAAAAAATTCAAAATAAATTCAATAATGGGATTATAAAAGCATTTAAACCGAGTAATAAGGCTTTTCTAGGCATGAGTGACTATAAATGATCTTTTCTTGACAATGGATGGCTTTCGCTCCACGTTTCCCGAGATAAACAATCAATTACAATCTGTTTTAATAAAAAATGTAAAAAAAATTCAAAATAAATTCAATAATGGGATTATAAAAGCATTTAAACCGAGTAATAAGGCTTTTCTAGGCATGAGTGACTAGAAATGATCTTTTCTTGACAATGGATGGCTTTCGCTCCACGTTTCCCGAGATAAACAATCAATTACAATCTGTTTTAATTAAAAATGTAAAAAAAATTCAAAATAAATTCAATAATGGGATTATAAAAGCATTTAAACCGAGTAATAAGGCTTTTCTAGGCATGAGTGACTATAAATGATCTTTTCTTGACAATGGATGGCTTTCGCTCCACGTTTCCCGAGATAAACAATCAATTACAATCTGTTTTAATTAAAAATGTAAAAAAAATTCAAAATAAATTCAATAATGGGATTATAAAAGCATTTAAACCGAGTAATAAGGCTTTTCTAGGCATGAGTGACTATAAATGATCTTTTCTTGACAATGGATGGCTTTCGCTCCACGTTTCCCGAGATAAACAATCAATTACAATCTGTTTTAATAAAAAATGTAAAAAAAATTCAAAATAAATTCAATAATGGGATTATTAAAGCATTTAAACCGAGTCATAAGGCTTTTCTAAGCATTAGTGACTATAAATGATCTTTTCTTGACAATGGATGGCTTTCGCTCCACGTTTCGCGAGATAAACAATCAATTACAATCTGTTTTAATCAAAAATGTAAAAATAATTCAAAATAAATTCAATAATGGGATTATAAAAGCATTTAAACCGAGTAATAAGGCTTTTCTAGGCATGAGTGACTATAAATGATCTTTTCTTGACAATGGATGGCTTTCGCTCCACGTTTCCCAAGGCAAACAATCAATTACAATCTGTTTTAATCAAAATATGTAAAAACAATTCAAAATAAATTCAATAATGGGATTATAAAAGCATTTAAACCGAGTAATAAGGCTTTTCTAGGCATGAGTGACTATAAATGATCTTTTCTTGACAATGGATGGCTTTCGCTCCACGTTGCCCGAGATAAACAATCAATTACAATCTGTTTTAATCAAAAATGTTAAAAAAAATTCAAAATAAATTCAATAATGGGATTATAAAAGCATTTAAACCAAGTAATAAGGCTTTTCTAGGCATGAGTGACTATAAATGAGCTTTTCTTGACAATAGATGGCTTTCGCTCCACGTTTCCCGAGATAAACAATCAATTACAATCTGTTTTAATAAAAAATGTAAAAAAAATTCAAAATAAATTCAATAATGGGATTATAAAAGCATTTAAACCGAGTAATAAGGCTTTTCTAGTTATGGGTGACTAGAAATGATCTTTTCTTGACAATGGATGGCTTTCGCTCCACGTTTCCCGAGATAAACAATCAATTACAATCTGTTTTAATTAAAAATGTAAAAAAAATTCAAAATAAATTCAATAATGGGATTATAAAAGCATTTAAACCGAGTAATAAGGCTTTTCTAGGCATGAGTGACTATAAATGATCTTTTCTTGACAATGGATGGCTTTCGCTCCACGTTTCCCGAGATAAACAATCAATTACAATCTGTTTTAATTAAAAATGTAAAAAAAATTCAAAATAAATTCAATAATGGGATTATAAAAGCATTTAAACCGAGTAATAAGGCTTTTCTAGGCATGAGTGACTATAAATGAGCTTTTCTTGACAATAGATGGCTTTCGCTCCACGTTTCCCGAGATAAACAATCAATTACAATCTGTTTTAATAAAAAATGTAAAAAAAATTCAAAATAAATTCAATAATGGGATTATAAAAGCATTTAAACCGAGTAATAAGGCTTTTCTAGGCATGAGTGACTATAAATGATCTTTTCTTGACAATGGATGGCTTTCGCTCCACGTTTCCCAAGGCAAACAATCAATTACAATCTGTTTTAATCAAAATATGTAAAAACAATTCAAAATAAATTCAATAATGGGATTATAAAAGCATTTAAACCGAGTAATAAGGCTTTTCTAGGCATGAGTGACTATAAATGATCTTTTCTTGACAATGGATGGCTTTCGCTCCACGTTGCCCGAGATAAACAATCAATTACAATCTGTTTTAATTAAAAATGTAAAAAAAATTCAAAATAAATTCAATAATGGGATTATAAAAGCATTTAAACCGAGTAATAAGGCTTTTCTAGGCATGAGTGACTATAAATGATCTTTTCTTGACAATGGATGGCTTTCGCTCCACGTTGCCCGAGATAAACAATCAATTACAATCTGTTTTAATCAAAAATGTTAAAAAAAATTCAAAATAAATTCAATAATGGGATTATAAAAGCATTTAAACCGAGTAATAAGGCTTTTCTAGGCATGAGTGACTATAAATGATCTTTTCTTGACAATGGATGGCTTTCGCTCCACGTTTCCCGAGATAAACAATCAATTACAATCTGTTTTAATAAAAAATGTAAAAAAAATTCAAAATAAATTCAATAATGGGATTATAAAAGCATTTAAACCGAGTAATAAGGCTTTTCTAGGCATGAGTGACTATAAATGATCTTTTCTTGACAATGGATGGCTTTCGCTTCACGTTTCTCGAGGTAAATAATCAATTACATTTTGTTTTAATCAAAAAATGTAAAAAGATTCAAATTAAATTCAATTATGGAATTATAAAAGCATTTAAAGCGAGTATTAAGGATTTTATAGGCATGAGTGACTAGAAATGATCTTTTCTTGACAATGGATGGCTTTCGCTCCACGTTTCCCGAGATAAACAATCAATTACAATCTGTTTTAATTAAAAATGTAAAAAAAATTCAAAATAAATTCAATAATGGGATTATAAAAGCATTTAAACCGAGTAATAAGGCTTTTCTAGGCATGAGTGACTATAAATGATCTTTTCTTGACAATGGATGGCTTTCGCTCCACGTTTCCCGAGATAAACAATGAATTACAATCTGTTTTAATCAAAAATGTAAAAATAATTCAAAATAAATTCAATAATGGGATTATAAAAGCATTTAAACCGAGTAATAAGGCTTTTCTAGTTATGGGTGACTCTAAATGATCTTTTCTTGACAATGGATGGCTTTTGCTCCACGTTTCCAGAGGCAAACAATCAACTACAATCTCTTTTAATCAAAAAATGTAAAAACATTTCAAAATAAATTCAATAATGGGATTATAAAAGCATTTAAACCGAGTAATAAGGCTTTTCTAGGCATGAGTGACTATAAATGATCTTTTCTTGACAATGGATGGCTTTCGCTCCACGTTTCCCGAGATAAACAATCAATTACAATCTGTTTTAATAAAAAATGTAAAAAAAATTCAAAATAAATTCAATAATGGGATTATAAAAGCATTTAAACCGAGTAATAAGGCTTTTCTAGGCATGAGTGACTATAAATGATCTTTTCTTGACAATGGATGGCTTTCGCTCCACGTTTCCCGAGATAAACAATCAATTACAATCTGTTTTAATTAAAAATGTAAAAAAAATTCAAAATAAATTCAATAATGGGATTATAAAAGCATTTAAACCGAGTAATAAGGCTTTTCTAGGCATGAGTGACTATAAATGATCTTTTCTTGACAATGGATGGCTTTCGCTCCACGTTTCCCGAGATAAACAATCAATTACAATCTGTTTTAATTAAAAATGTAAAAAAAATTCAAAATAAATTCAATAATGGGATTATAAAAGCATTTAAACCGAGTAATAAGGCTTTTCTAGGCATGAGTGACTATAAATGATCTTTTCTTGACAATGGATGGCTTTCGCTCCACGTTTCCCGAGATAAACAATCAATTACAATCTGTTTTAATAAAAAATGTAAAAAAAATTCAAAATAAATTCAATAATGGGATTATTAAAGCATTTAAACCGAGTCATAAGGCTTTTCTAAGCATTAGTGACTATAAATGATCTTTTCTTGACAATGGATGGCTTTCGCTCCACGTTTCCCGAGATAAACAATCAATTACAATCTGTTTTAATCAAAAATGTAAAAATAATTCAAAATAAATTCAATAATGGGATTATAAAAGCATTTAAACCGAGTAATAAGGCTTTTCTAGGCATGAGTGACTATAAATGATCTTTTCTTGACAATGGATGGCTTTCGCTCCACGTTTCCCAAGGCAAACAATCAATTACAATCTGTTTTAATCAAAATATGTAAAAACAATTCAAAATAAATTCAATAATGGGATTATAAAAGCATTTAAACCGAGTAATAAGGCTTTTTTAGGCATGAGTGACTATAAATGATCTTTTCTTGACAATGGATGGCTTTCGCTCCACGTTGCCCGAGATAAACAATCAATTACAATCTGTTTTAATCAAAAATGTTAAAAAAAATTCAAAATAAATTCAATAATGGGATTATAAAAGCATTTAAACCAAGTAATAAGGCTTTTCTAGGCATGAGTGACTATAAATGAGCTTTTCTTGACAATAGATGGCTTTCGCTCCATGTTTCCTGAGGTAAACAATCAATTACAATCTGTTTTAATAAAAAAATGTTAAAAAAAATTCAAAATAAATTCAATAATGGGATTATAAAAGCATTTAAACCGAGTAATAAGGCTTTTCTAGTTATGGGTCACTCTAAATGATCTTTTCTTGACAATGGATGGCTTTTGCTCCACGTTTCCAGAGGCAAACAATCAATTACAATATCTTTTAATCAAAAAATGTAAAAACATTTCAAAATAAATTCAATAATGGGATTATAAAAGCATTTAAACCGAGTGATAAGGCTTTTCTAGGCATGAGTGACTATAAATGATCTTTTCTTGACAATGGATGGCTTTCGCTCCACGTTTCCCGAGATAAACAATCAATTACAATCTGTTTTAATAAAAAATGTAAAAAAAATTGAAAATAAATTCAATAATGGGATTATAAAAGCATTTAAACCGAGTAATAAGGCTTTTCTAGGCATGAGTGACTATAAATGATCTTTTCTTGACAATGGATGGCTTTCGCTTCACGTTTCTCGAGGTAAATAATCAATTACATTTTTTTTTAATCAGAAAATGTAAAAAGATTCAAATTAAATTCAATTATGGAATTATAAAAGCATTTAAAGCGAGTATTAAGGATTTTATAGGCATGAGTGACTATAAATGAACTTTTCTTGACAATGGATGGCTTTTGCTCCACGTTTCCCGAGGCAAACAATCAATTACAATCTGTGTTAATCAAAAAATGTAAAAACAATTCAAAAGAAATTCAATAATGGGATTATAAAAGTATTTAAACCGAGTAATAAGGCTTTTCTAGGCATGAGTGACTATAAATGATCTTTTCTTGACAATGGATGGCTTTCGCTCCATGTTTCCCGAGGTAAACAATCAATTACAGACTGTTTTACTCAAAAAATGTAAAAAAAAAATTCAAAATAAATTCAATAATGGGATTATTAAAGCATTTAAACAGAGTCATAAAGCTTTTCTAAGCATGAGTGACTATAAATGATCTTTTCTTGACAATGGATGGCTTTCGCTCCACGTTTCCCGAGATAAACAATGAATTACAATCTGTTTTAATCAAAAATGTAAAAATACATCAAAATAAATTCAATAATGGGATTATAAAAGCATTTAAACCGAGTAATAAGGCTTTTCTAGGCATGAGTGACTATAAAAGATCTTTTCTTGACAATGGATGGCTTTCGCTCCACGTTTCCCGAGATAAACAATCAATTACAATCTGTTTTAATCAAATATGTAAAAAAAAATTCAAAATAAATTCAATAATGGGATTATAAAAGCATTTAAACCGAGTAATAAGGCTTTTCTAGGCATGAGTGACTATAAATGATCTTTTCTTGACAATGGATGGCTTTCGCTTCACGTTTCTCGAGGTAAATAATCAATTACATTTTGTTTTAATCAAAAAATGTAAAAAGATTCAAATTAAATTCAATTATGGAATTATAAAAGCATTTAAAGCGAGTATTAAGGATTTTATAGGCATGAGTGACTATAAATGAACTTTTCTTGACAATGGATGGCTTTTGCTCCACGTTTCCCGAGATAAACAATCAATTACAATCTGTTTTAATTAAAAATGTAAAAAAAATTCAAAATAAATTCAATAATGGGATTATAAAAGCATTTAAACCGAGTAATAAGGCTTTTCTAGGCATGAGTGACTATAAATGATCTTTTCTTGACAATGGATGGCTTTTGCTCCACGTTTCCAGAGGCAAACAATCAACTACAATCTCTTTTAATCAAAAAATGTAAAAACATTTCAAAATAAATTCAATAATGGGATTATAAAAGCATTTAAACCGAGTAATAAGGCTTTTCTAGGCATGAGTGACTAGAAATGATCTTTTCTTGACAATGGATGGCTTTCGCTCCACGTTTCCCGAGATAAACAATCAATTACAATCTGTTTTAATTAAAAATGTAAAAAAAATTCAAAATAAATTCAATAATGGGATTATAAAAGCATTTAAACCGAGTAATAAGGCTTTTCTAGGCATGAGTGACTATAAATGATCTTTTCTTGACAATGGATGGCTTTCGCTCCACGTTTCCCGAGATAAACAATCAATTACAATCTGTTTTAATAAAAAATGTAAAAAAAATTCAAAATAAATTCAATAATGGGATTATAAAAGCATTTAAACCGAGTAATAAGGCTTTTCTAGGCATGAGTGACTATAAATGATCTTTTCTTGACAATGGATGGCTTTCGCTTCACGTTTCTCGAGGTAAATAATCAATTACATTTTGTTTTAATCAAAAAATGTAAAAAGATTCAAATTAAATTCAATTATGGAATTATAAAAGCATTTAAAGCGAGTATTAAGGATTTTATAGGCATGAGTGACTAGAAATGATCTTTTCTTGACAATGGATGGCTTTCGCTCCACGTTTCCCGAGATAAACAATCAATTACAATCTGTTTTAATTAAAAATGTAAAAAAAATTCAAAATAAATTCAATAATGGGATTATAAAAGCATTTAAACCGAGTAATAAGGCTTTTCTAGGCATGAGTGACTATAAATGATCTTTTCTTGACAATGGATGGCTTTCGCTCCACGTTTCCCGAGATAAACAATGAATTACAATCTGTTTTAATCAAAAATGTAAAAATAATTCAAAATAAATTCAATAATGGGATTATAAAAGCATTTAAACCGAGTAATAAGGCTTTTCTAGTTATGGGTGACTCTAAATGATCTTTTCTTGACAATGGATGGCTTTTGCTCCACGTTTCCAGAGGCAAACAATCAACTACAATCTCTTTTAATCAAAAAATGTAAAAACATTTCAAAATAAATTCAATAATGGGATTATAAAAGCATTTAAACCGAGTAATAAGGCTTTTCTAGGCATGAGTGACTAGAAATGATCTTTTCTTGACAATGGATGGCTTTCGCTCCACGTTTCCCGAGATAAACAATCAATTACAATCTGTTTTAATTAAAAATGTAAAAAAAATTCAAAATAAATTCAATAATGGGATTATAAAAGCATTTAAACCGAGTAATAAGGCTTTTCTAGGCATGAGTGACTATAAATGATCTTTTCTTGACAATGGATGGCTTTCGCTCCACGTTTCCCGAGATAAACAATCAATTACAATCTGTTTTAATAAAAAATGTAAAAAAAATTCAAAATAAATTCAATAATGGGATTATAAAAGCATTTAAACCGAGTAATAAGGCTTTTCTAGGCATGAGTGACTATAAATGATCTTTTCTTGACAATGGATGGCTTTCGCTTCACGTTTCTCGAGGTAAATAATCAATTACATTTTGTTTTAATCAAAAAATGTAAAAAGATTCAAATTAAATTCAATTATGGAATTATAAAAGCATTTAAAGCGAGTATTAAGGATTTTATAGGCATGAGTGACTAGAAATGATCTTTTCTTGACAATGGATGGCTTTCGCTCCACGTTTCCCGAGATAAACAATCAATTACAATCTGTTTTAATTAAAAATGTAAAAAAAATTCAAAATAAATTCAATAATGGGATTATAAAAGCATTTAAACCGAGTAATAAGGCTTTTCTAGGCATGAGTGACTATAAATGATCTTTTCTTGACAATGGATGGCTTTCGCTCCACGTTTCCCGAGATAAACAATCAATTACAATCTGTTTTAATAAAAAATGTAAAAACAATTCAAAATAAATTCAATAATGGGATTATAAAAGCATTTAAACCGAGTAATAAGGCTTTTCTAGGCATGAGTGACTAGAAATGATCTTTTCTTGACAATGGATGGCTTTCGCTCCACGTTTCCCGAGATAAACAATCAATTACAATCTGTTTTAATTAAAAATGTAAAAAAAATTCAAAATAAATTCAATAATGGGATTATAAAAGCATTTAAACCGAGTAATAAGGCTTTTCTAGGCATGAGTGACTATAAATGATCTTTTCTTGACAATGGATGGCTTTCGCTCCACGTTTCCCGAGATAAACAATCAATTACAATCTGTTTTAATTAAAAATGTAAAAAAAATTCAAAATAAATTCAATAATGGGATTATAAAAGCATTTAAACCGAGTAATAAGGCTTTTCTAGGCATGAGTGACTATAAATGATCTTTTCTTGACAATGGATGGCTTTCGCTCCACGTTTCCCGAGATAAACAATCAATTACAATCTGTTTTAATAAAAAATGTAAAAAAAATTCAAAATAAATTCAATAATGGGATTATTAAAGCATTTAAACCGAGTCATAAGGCTTTTCTAAGCATTAGTGACTATAAATGATCTTTTCTTGACAATGGATGGCTTTCGCTCCACGTTTCCCGAGATAAACAATCAATTACAATCTGTTTTAATCAAAAATGTAAAAATAATTCAAAATAAATTCAATAATGGGAATATAAAAGCATTTAAACCGAGTAATAAGGCTTTTCTAGGCATGAGTGACTATAAATGATCTTTTCTTGACAATGGATGGCTTTCGCTCCACGTTTCCCAAGGCAAACAATCAATTACAATCTGTTTTAATCAAAATATGTAAAAACAATTCAAAATAAATTCAATAATGGGATTATAAAAGCATTTAAACCGAGTAATAAGGCTTTTCTAGGCATGAGTGACTATAAATGATCTTTTCTTGACAATGGATGGCTTTCGCTCCACGTTGCCCGAGATAAACAATCAATTACAATCTGTTTTAATCAAAAATGTTAAAAAAAATTCAAAATAAATTCAATAATGGGATTATAAAAGCATTTAAACCGAGTAATAAGGCTTTTCTAGGCATGAGTGACTATAAATGATCTTTTCTTGACAATGGATGGCTTTCGCTCCACGTTTCCCGAGATAAACAATCAATTACAATCTGTTTTAATAAAAAATGTAAAAAAAATTCAAAATAAATTCAATAATGGGATTATTAAAGCATTTAAACCGAGTCATAAGGCTTTTCTAAGCATTAGTGACTATAAATGATCTTTTCTTGACAATGGATGGCTTTCGCTCCACGTTTCCCGAGATAAACAATCAATTACAATCTGTTTTAATCAAAAATGTAAAAATAATTCAAAATAAATTCAATAATGGGATTATAAAAGCATTTAAACCGAGTAATAAGGCTTTTCTAGGCATGAGTGACTATAAATGATCTTTTCTTGACAATGGATGGCTTTCGCTCCACGTTTCCCAAGGCAAACAATCAATTACAATCTGTTTTAATCAAAATATGTAAAAACAATTCAAAATAAATTCAATAATGGGATTATAAAAGCATTTAAACCGAGTAATAAGGCTTTTTTAGGCATGAGTGACTATAAATGATCTTTTCTTGACAATGGATGGCTTTCGCTCCACGTTGCCCGAGATAAACAATCAATTACAATCTGTTTTAATCAAAAATGTTAAAAAAAATTCAAAATAAATTCAATAATGGGATTATAAAAGCATTTAAACCAAGTAATAAGGCTTTTCTAGGCATGAGTGACTATAAATGAGCTTTTCTTGACAATAGATGGCTTTCGCTCCATGTTTCCTGAGGTAAACAATCAATTACAATCTGTTTTAATAAAAAAATGTTAAAAAAAATTCAAAATAAATTCAATAATGGGATTATAAAAGCATTTAAACCGAGTAATAAGGCTTTTCTAGTTATGGGTCACTCTAAATGATCTTTTCTTGACAATGGATGGCTTTTGCTCCACGTTTCCAGAGGCAAACAATCAATTACAATATCTTTTAATCAAAAAATGTAAAAACATTTCAAAATAAATTCAATAATGGGATTATAAAAGCATTTAAACCGAGTGATAAGGCTTTTCTAGGCATGAGTGACTATAAATGATCTTTTCTTGACAATGGATGGCTTTCGCTCCACGTTTCCCGAGATAAACAATCAATTACAATCTGTTTTAATAAAAAATGTAAAAAAAATTGAAAATAAATTCAATAATGGGATTATAAAAGCATTTAAACCGAGTAATAAGGCTTTTCTAGGCATGAGTGACTATAAATGATCTTTTCTTGACAATGGATGGCTTTCGCTTCACGTTTCTCGAGGTAAATAATCAATTACATTTTTTTTTAATCAGAAAATGTAAAAAGATTCAAATTAAATTCAATTATGGAATTATAAAAGCATTTAAAGCGAGTATTAAGGATTTTATAGGCATGAGTGACTATAAATGAACTTTTCTTGACAATGGATGGCTTTTGCTCCACGTTTCCCGAGGCAAACAATCAATTACAATCTGTGTTAATCAAAAAATGTAAAAACAATTCAAAAGAAATTCAATAATGGGATTATAAAAGTATTTAAACCGAGTAATAAGGCTTTTCTAGGCATGAGTGACTATAAATGATCTTTTCTTGACAATGGATGGCTTTCGCTCCATGTTTCCCGAGGTAAACAATCAATTACAGACTGTTTTACTCAAAAAATGTAAAAAAAAAATTCAAAATAAATTCAATAATGGGATTATTAAAGCATTTAAACAGAGTCATAAAGCTTTTCTAAGCATGAGTGACTATAAATGATCTTTTCTTGACAATGGATGGCTTTCGCTCCACGTTTCCCGAGATAAACAATGAATTACAATCTGTTTTAATCAAAAATGTAAAAATACATCAAAATAAATTCAATAATGGGATTATAAAAGCATTTAAACCGAGTAATAAGGCTTTTCTAGGCATGAGTGACTATAAAAGATCTTTTCTTGACAATGGATGGCTTTCGCTCCACGTTTCCCGAGATAAACAATCAATTACAATCTGTTTTAATCAAATATGTAAAAAAAAATTCAAAATAAATTCAATAATGGGATTATAAAAGCATTTAAACCGAGTAATAAGGCTTTTCTAGGCATGAGTGACTATAAATGATCTTTTCTTGACAATGGATGGCTTTCGCTTCACGTTTCTCGAGGTAAATAATCAATTACATTTTGTTTTAATCAAAAAATGTAAAAAGATTCAAATTAAATTCAATTATGGAATTATAAAAGCATTTAAAGCGAGTATTAAGGATTTTATAGGCATGAGTGACTATAAATGAACTTTTCTTGACAATGGATGGCTTTTGCTCCACGTTTCCCGAGGCAAACAATCGATTACAATCTGTTTTAATAAAAAAATGTAAAAACAATTCAAAATAAATTCAATAATGGGATTATAAAAGCATTTAAACCGAGTAATAAGGCTTTTCTAGGCATGAGGGACTATAAATGATCTTTTCTTGACAATGGATGGCTTTCGCTTCACGTTTCTCGAGGTAAATAATCAATTACATTTTGTTTTAATCAAAAAATGTAAAAAGATTCAAATTAAATTCAATTATGGAATTATAAAAGCATTTAAAGCGAGTATTAAGGATTTTATAGGCATGAGTGACTATAAATGAACTTTTCTTGACAATGGATGGCTTTTGCTCCACGTTTCCCGAGATAAACAATCAATTACAATCTGTTTTAATTAAAAATGTAAAAAAAATTCAAAATAAATTCAATAATGGGATTATAAAAGCATTTAAACCGAGTAATAAGGCTTTTCTAGGCATGAGTGACTATAAATGATCTTTTCTTGACAATGGATGGCTTTTGCTCCACGTTTCCAGAGGCAAACAATCAACTACAATCTCTTTTAATCAAAAAATGTAAAAACATTTCAAAATAAATTCAATAATGGGATTATAAAAGCATTTAAACCGAGTAATAAGGCTTTTCTAGGCATGAGTGACTAGAAATGATCTTTTCTTGACAATGGATGGCTTTCGCTCCACGTTTCCCGAGATAAACAATCAATTACAATCTGTTTTAATTAAAAATGTAAAAAAAATTCAAAATAAATTCAATAATGGGATTATAAAAGCATTTAAACCGAGTAATAAGGCTTTTCTAGGCATGAGTGACTATAAATGATCTTTTCTTGACAATGGATGGCTTTCGCTCCACGTTTCCCGAGATAAACAATCAATTACAATCTGTTTTAATAAAAAATGTAAAAAAAATTCAAAATAAATTCAATAATGGGATTATTAAAGCATTTAAACCGAGTCATAAGGCTTTTCTAAGCATTAGTGACTATAAATGATCTTTTCTTGACAATGGATGGCTTTCGCTCCACGTTTCCCGAGATAAACAATCAATTACAATCTGTTTTAATCAAAAATGTAAAAATAATTCAAAATAAATTCAATAATGGGAATATAAAAGCATTTAAACCGAGTAATAAGGCTTTTCTAGGCATGAGTGACTATAAATGATCTTTTCTTGACAATGGATGGCTTTCGCTCCACGTTTCCCAAGGCAAACAATCAATTACAATCTGTTTTAATCAAAATATGTAAAAACAATTCAAAATAAATTCAATAATGGGATTATAAAAGCATTTAAACCGAGTAATAAGGCTTTTCTAGGCATGAGTGACTATAAATGATCTTTTCTTGACAATGGATGGCTTTCGCTCCACGTTGCCCGAGATAAACAATCAATTACAATCTGTTTTAATCAAAAATGTTAAAAAAAATTCAAAATAAATTCAATAATGGGATTATAAAAGCATTTAAACCGAGTAATAAGGCTTTTCTAGGCATGAGTGACTATAAATGATCTTTTCTTGACAATGGATGGCTTTCGCTCCACGTTTCCCGAGATAAACAATCAATTACAATCTGTTTTAATAAAAAATGTAAAAAAAATTCAAAATAAATTCAATAATGGGATTATTAAAGCATTTAAACCGAGTCATAAGGCTTTTCTAAGCATTAGTGACTATAAATGATCTTTTCTTGACAATGGATGGCTTTCGCTCCACGTTTCCCGAGATAAACAATCAATTACAATCTGTTTTAATCAAAAATGTAAAAATAATTCAAAATAAATTCAATAATGGGATTATAAAAGCATTTAAACCGAGTAATAAGGCTTTTCTAGGCATGAGTGACTATAAATGATCTTTTCTTGACAATGGATGGCTTTCGCTCCACGTTTCCCAAGGCAAACAATCAATTACAATCTGTTTTAATCAAAATATGTAAAAACAATTCAAAATAAATTCAATAATGGGATTATAAAAGCATTTAAACCGAGTAATAAGGCTTTTTTAGGCATGAGTGACTATAAATGATCTTTTCTTGACAATGGATGGCTTTCGCTCCACGTTGCCCGAGATAAACAATCAATTACAATCTGTTTTAATCAAAAATGTTAAAAAAAATTCAAAATAAATTCAATAATGGGATTATAAAAGCATTTAAACCAAGTAATAAGGCTTTTCTAGGCATGAGTGACTATAAATGAGCTTTTCTTGACAATAGATGGCTTTCGCTCCATGTTTCCTGAGGTAAACAATCAATTACAATCTGTTTTAATAAAAAAATGTTAAAAAAAATTCAAAATAAATTCAATAATGGGATTATAAAAGCATTTAAACCGAGTAATAAGGCTTTTCTAGTTATGGGTCACTCTAAATGATCTTTTCTTGACAATGGATGGCTTTTGCTCCACGTTTCCAGAGGCAAACAATCAATTACAATATCTTTTAATCAAAAAATGTAAAAACATTTCAAAATAAATTCAATAATGGGATTATAAAAGCATTTAAACCGAGTGATAAGGCTTTTCTAGGCATGAGTGACTATAAATGATCTTTTCTTGACAATGGATGGCTTTCGCTCCACGTTTCCCGAGATAAACAATCAATTACAATCTGTTTTAATAAAAAATGTAAAAAAAATTGAAAATAAATTCAATAATGGGATTATAAAAGCATTTAAACCGAGTAATAAGGCTTTTCTAGGCATGAGTGACTATAAATGATCTTTTCTTGACAATGGATGGCTTTCGCTTCACGTTTCTCGAGGTAAATAATCAATTACATTTTTTTTTAATCAGAAAATGTAAAAAGATTCAAATTAAATTCAATTATGGAATTATAAAAGCATTTAAAGCGAGTATTAAGGATTTTATAGGCATGAGTGACTATAAATGAACTTTTCTTGACAATGGATGGCTTTTGCTCCACGTTTCCCGAGGCAAACAATCAATTACAATCTGTGTTAATCAAAAAATGTAAAAACAATTCAAAAGAAATTCAATAATGGGATTATAAAAGTATTTAAACCGAGTAATAAGGCTTTTCTAGGCATGAGTGACTATAAATGATCTTTTCTTGACAATGGATGGCTTTCGCTCCATGTTTCCCGAGGTAAACAATCAATTACAGACTGTTTTACTCAAAAAATGTAAAAAAAAAATTCAAAATAAATTCAATAATGGGATTATTAAAGCATTTAAACAGAGTCATAAAGCTTTTCTAAGCATGAGTGACTATAAATGATCTTTTCTTGACAATGGATGGCTTTCGCTCCACGTTTCCCGAGATAAACAATGAATTACAATCTGTTTTAATCAAAAATGTAAAAATACATCAAAATAAATTCAATAATGGGATTATAAAAGCATTTAAACCGAGTAATAAGGCTTTTCTAGGCATGAGTGACTATAAAAGATCTTTTCTTGACAATGGATGGCTTTCGCTCCACGTTTCCCGAGATAAACAATCAATTACAATCTGTTTTAATCAAATATGTAAAAAAAAATTCAAAATAAATTCAATAATGGGATTATAAAAGCATTTAAACCGAGTAATAAGGCTTTTCTAGGCATGAGTGACTATAAATGATCTTTTCTTGACAATGGATGGCTTTCGCTTCACGTTTCTCGAGGTAAATAATCAATTACATTTTGTTTTAATCAAAAAATGTAAAAAGATTCAAATTAAATTCAATTATGGAATTATAAAAGCATTTAAAGCGAGTATTAAGGATTTTATAGGCATGAGTGACTATAAATGAACTTTTCTTGACAATGGATGGCTTTTGCTCCACGTTTCCCGAGGCAAACAATCGATTACAATCTGTTTTAATAAAAAAATGTAAAAACAATTCAAAATAAATTCAATAATGGGATTATAAAAGCATTTAAACCGAGTAATAAGGCTTTTCTAGGCATGAGGGACTATAAATGATCTTTTCTTGACAATGGATGGCTTTCGCTTCACGTTTCTCGAGGTAAATAATCAATTACATTTTGTTTTAATCAAAAAATGTAAAAAGATTCAAATTAAATTCAATTATGGAATTATAAAAGCATTTAAAGCGAGTATTAAGGATTTTATAGGCATGAGTGACTATAAATGAACTTTTCTTGACAATGGATGGCTTTTGCTCCACGTTTCCCGAGATAAACAATCAATTACAATCTGTTTTAATTAAAAATGTAAAAAAAATTCAAAATAAATTCAATAATGGGATTATAAAAGCATTTAAACCGAGTAATAAGGCTTTTCTAGGCATGAGTGACTATAAATGATCTTTTCTTGACAATGGATGGCTTTTGCTCCACGTTTCCAGAGGCAAACAATCAACTACAATCTCTTTTAATCAAAAAATGTAAAAACATTTCAAAATAAATTCAATAATGGGATTATAAAAGCATTTAAACCGAGTAATAAGGCTTTTCTAGGCATGAGTGACTAGAAATGATCTTTTCTTGACAATGGATGGCTTTCGCTCCACGTTTCCCGAGATAAACAATCAATTACAATCTGTTTTAATTAAAAATGTAAAAAAAATTCAAAATAAATTCAATAATGGGATTATAAAAGCATTTAAACCGAGTAATAAGGCTTTTCTAGGCATGAGTGACTATAAATGATCTTTTCTTGACAATGGATGGCTTTCGCTCCACGTTTCCCGAGATAAACAATCAATTACAATCTGTTTTAATAAAAAATGTAAAAAAAATTCAAAATAAATTCAATAATGGGATTATAAAAGCATTTAAACCGAGTAATAAGGCTTTTCTAGGCATGAGTGACTATAAATGATCTTTTCTTGACAATGGATGGCTTTCGCTTCACGTTTCTCGAGGTAAATAATCAATTACATTTTGTTTTAATCAAAAAATGTAAAAAGATTCAAATTAAATTCAATTATGGAATTATAAAAGCATTTAAAGCGAGTATTAAGGATTTTATAGGCATGAGTGACTAGAAATGATCTTTTCTTGACAATGGATGGCTTTCGCTCCACGTTTCCCGAGATAAACAATCAATTACAATCTGTTTTAATTAAAAATGTAAAAAAAATTCAAAATAAATTCAATAATGGGATTATAAAAGCATTTAAACCGAGTAATAAGGCTTTTCTAGGCATGAGTGACTATAAATGATCTTTTCTTGACAATGGATGGCTTTCGCTCCACGTTTCCCGAGATAAACAATGAATTACAATCTGTTTTAATCAAAAATGTAAAAATAATTCAAAATAAATTCAATAATGGGATTATAAAAGCATTTAAACCGAGTAATAAGGCTTTTCTAGTTATGGGTGACTCTAAATGATCTTTTCTTGACAATGGATGGCTTTTGCTCCACGTTTCCAGAGGCAAACAATCAACTACAATCTCTTTTAATCAAAAAATGTAAAAACATTTCAAAATAAATTCAATAATGGGATTATAAAAGCATTTAAACCGAGTAATAAGGCTTTTCTAGGCATGAGTGACTAGAAATGATCTTTTCTTGACAATGGATGGCTTTCGCTCCACGTTTCCCGAGATAAACAATCAATTACAATCTGTTTTAATTAAAAATGTAAAAAAAATTCAAAATAAATTCAATAATGGGATTATAAAAGCATTTAAACCGAGTAATAAGGCTTTTCTAGGCATGAGTGACTATAAATGATCTTTTCTTGACAATGGATGGCTTTCGCTCCACGTTTCCCGAGATAAACAATCAATTACAATCTGTTTTAATAAAAAATGTAAAAAAAATTCAAAATAAATTCAATAATGGGATTATAAAAGCATTTAAACCGAGTAATAAGGCTTTTCTAGGCATGAGTGACTATAAATGATCTTTTCTTGACAATGGATGGCTTTCGCTTCACGTTTCTCGAGGTAAATAATCAATTACATTTTGTTTTAATCAAAAAATGTAAAAAGATTCAAATTAAATTCAATTATGGAATTATAAAAGCATTTAAAGCGAGTATTAAGGATTTTATAGGCATGAGTGACTAGAAATGATCTTTTCTTGACAATGGATGGCTTTCGCTCCACGTTTCCCGAGATAAACAATCAATTACAATCTGTTTTAATTAAAAATGTAAAAAAAATTCAAAATAAATTCAATAATGGGATTATAAAAGCATTTAAACCGAGTAATAAGGCTTTTCTAGGCATGAGTGACTATAAATGATCTTTTCTTGACAATGGATGGCTTTCGCTCCACGTTTCCCGAGATAAACAATCAATTACAATCTGTTTTAATAAAAAATGTAAAAAAAATTCAAAATAAATTCAATAATGGGATTATAAAAGCATTTAAACCGAGTAATAAGGCTTTTCTAGGCATGAGTGACTAGAAATGATCTTTTCTTGACAATGGATGGCTTTCGCTCCACGTTTCCCGAGATAAACAATCAATTACAATCTGTTTTAATTAAAAATGTAAAAAAAATTCAAAATAAATTCAATAATGGGATTATAAAAGCATTTAAACCGAGTAATAAGGCTTTTCTAGGCATGAGTGACTATAAATGATCTTTTCTTGACAATGGATGGCTTTCGCTCCACGTTTCCCGAGATAAACAATCAATTACAATCTGTTTTAATTAAAAATGTAAAAAAAATTCAAAATAAATTCAATAATGGGATTATAAAAGCATTTAAACCGAGTAATAAGGCTTTTCTAGGCATGAGTGACTATAAATGATCTTTTCTTGACAATGGATGGCTTTCGCTCCACGTTTCCCGAGATAAACAATCAATTACAATCTGTTTTAATAAAAAATGTAAAAAAAATTCAAAATAAATTCAATAATGGGATTATTAAAGCATTTAAACCGAGTCATAAGGCTTTTCTAAGCATTAGTGACTATAAATGATCTTTTCTTGACAATGGATGGCTTTCGCTCCACGTTTCCCGAGATAAACAATCAATTACAATCTGTTTTAATCAAAAATGTAAAAATAATTCAAAATAAATTCAATAATGGGATTATAAAAGCATTTAAACCGAGTAATAAGGCTTTTCTAGGCATGAGTGACTATAAATGATCTTTTCTTGACAATGGATGGCTTTCGCTCCACGTTTCCCAAGGCAAACAATCAATTACAATCTGTTTTAATCAAAATATGTAAAAACAATTCAAAATAAATTCAATAATGGGATTATAAAAGCATTTAAACCGAGTAATAAGGCTTTTCTAGGCATGAGTGACTATAAATGATCTTTTCTTGACAATGGATGGCTTTCGCTCCACGTTGCCCGAGATAAACAATCAATTACAATCTGTTTTAATCAAAAATGTTAAAAAAAATTCAAAATAAATTCAATAATGGGATTATAAAAGCATTTAAACCAAGTAATAAGGCTTTTCTAGGCATGAGTGACTATAAATGAGCTTTTCTTGACAATAGATGGCTTTCGCTCCATGTTTCCTGAGGTAAACAATCAATTACAATCTGTTTTAATAAAAAAATGTTAAAAAAAATTCAAAATAAATTCAATAATGGGATTATAAAAGCATTTAAACCGAGTAATAAGGCTTTTCTAGTTATGGGTCACTCTAAATGATCTTTTCTTGACAATGGATGGCTTTTGCTCCACGTTTCCAGAGGCAAACAATCAATTACAATATCTTTTAATCAAAAAATGTAAAAACATTTCAAAATAAATTCAATAATGGGATTATAAAAGCATTTAAACCGAGTGATAAGGCTTTTCTAGGCATGAGTGACTATAAATGATCTTTTCTTGACAATGGATGGCTTTCGCTCCACGTTTCCCGAGATAAACAATCAATTACAATCTGTTTTAATAAAAAATGTAAAAAAAATTGAAAATAAATTCAATAATGGGATTATAAAAGCATTTAAACCGAGTAATAAGGCTTTTCTAGGCATGAGTGACTATAAATGATCTTTTCTTGACAATGGATGGCTTTCGCTTCACGTTTCTCGAGGTAAATAATCAATTACATTTTTTTTTAATCAGAAAATGTAAAAAGATTCAAATTAAATTCAATTATGGAATTATAAAAGCATTTAAAGCGAGTATTAAGGATTTTATAGGCATGAGTGACTATAAATGAACTTTTCTTGACAATGGATGGCTTTTGCTCCACGTTTCCCGAGGCAAACAATCAATTACAATCTGTTTTAATCAAAAAATGTAAAAACAATTCAAAAGAAATTCAATAATGGGATTATAAAAGTATTTAAACCGAGTAATAAGGCTTTTCTAGGCATGAGTGACTATAAATGATCTTTTCTTGACAATGGATGGCTTTCGCTCCATGTTTCCCGAGGTAAACAATCAATTACAGACTGTTTTACTCAAAAAATGTAAAAAAAAAATTCAAAATAAATTCAATAATGGGATTATTAAAGCATTTAAACAGAGTCATAAAGCTTTTCTAAGCATGAGTGACTATAAATGATCTTTTCTTGACAATGGATGGCTTTCGCTCCACGTTTCCCGAGATAAACAATGAATTACAATCTGTTTTAATCAAAAATGTAAAAATACATCAAAATAAATTCAATAATGGGATTATAAAAGCATTTAAACCGAGTAATAAGGCTTTTCTAGGCATGAGTGACTATAAAAGATCTTTTCTTGACAATGGATGGCTTTCGCTCCACGTTTCCCGAGATAAACAATCAATTACAATCTGTTTTAATCAAATATGTAAAAACAAATTCAAAATAAATTCAATAATGGGATTATAAAAGCATTTAAACCGAGTAATAAGGCTTTTCTAGGCATGAGTGACTATAAATGATCTTTTCTTGACAATGGATGGCTTTCGCTTCACGTTTCTCGAGGTAAATAATCAATTACATTTTGTTTTAATCAAAAAATGTAAAAAGATTCAAATTAAATTCAATTATGGAATTATAAAAGCATTTAAAGCGAGTATTAAGGATTTTCTAGGCATGAGTGACTATAAATGAACTTTTCTTGACAATGGATGGCTTTTGCTCCACGTTTCCCGAGGCAAACAATCGATTACAATCTGTTTTAATAAAAAAATGTAAAAACAATTCAAAATAAATTCAATAATGGGATTATAAAAGCATTTAAACCGAGTAATAAGGCTTTTCTAGGCATGAGGGACTATAAATGATCTTTTCTTGACAATGGATGGCTTTCGCTTCACGTTTCTCGAGGTAAATAATCAATTACATTTTGTTTTAATCAAAAAATGTAAAAAGATTCAAATTAAATTCAATTATGGAATTATAAAAGCATTTAAAGCGAGTATTAAGGATTTTATAGGCATGAGTGACTATAAATGAACTTTTCTTGACAATGGATGGCTTTTGCTCCACGTTTCCCGAGATAAACAATCAATTACAATCTGTTTTAATTAAAAATGTAAAAAAAATTCAAAATAAATTCAATAATGGGATTATAAAAGCATTTAAACCGAGTAATAAGGCTTTTCTAGGCATGAGTGACTATAAATGATCTTTTCTTGACAATGGATGGCTTTCGCTCCACGTTTCCCGAGATAAACAATCAATTACAATCTGTTTTAATCAAAAATGTAAAAAAAATTCAAAATAAATTCAATAATGGGATTATAAAAGCATTTAAACCGAGTAATAAGGCTTTTCTAGGCATGAGTGACTATAAATGATCTTTTCTTGACAATGGATGGCTTTCGCTTCACGTTTCTCGAGGTAAATAATCAATTACATTTTTTTTTAATCAAAAAATGTAAAAAGATTCAAATTAAATTCAATTATGGAATTATAAAAGCATTTAAAGCGAGTATTAAGGATTTTATAGGCATGAGTGACTATAAATGAACTTTTCTTGACAATGGATGGCTTTTGCGCCACGTTTCCCGAGGCAAACAATCAATTACAATCTGTTTTAATCAAAAAATGTAAAAACAATTCAAAATAAATTCAATAATGGGATTATAAAAGTATTTAAACCGAGTAATAAGGCTTTTCTAGGCATGAGTGACTATAAATGATCTTTTCTTGACAATGGATGGCTTTCGCTCCATGTTTCCCGAGGTAAACAATCAATTACAATCTGTTTTACTCAAAAAATGTAAAAAAAAAATTCAAAATAAATTCAATAATGGGATTATTAAAGCATTTAAACCGGGTCATAAGGCTTTTCTAAGCATGAGTGACTATAAATGATCTTTTCTTGACAATGGATGGCTTTCGCTCCACGTTTCCCGAGATAAACAATCAATTACAATCTGTTTTAATCAAAAATGTAAAAATAATTCAAAATAAATTCAATAATGGGATTATAAAAGCATTTAAACCGAGTAATAAGGCTTTTCTAGGCATGAGTGACTATAAATGATCTTTTCTTGACAATGGATGGCTTTCGCTCCACGTTTCCCGAGGCAAACAATCAATTACAATCTGTTTTAATCAAAATATGTAAAAACAATTCAAAATAAATTCAATAATGGGATTATAAAAGCATTTAAACCGAGTAATAAGGCTTTTCTAGGCATGAGTGACTATAAATGATCTTTTCTTGACAATGGATGGCTTTCGCTCCACGTTGCCCGAGATAAACAATCAATTACAATCTGTTTTAATCAAAAATGTTAAAAAAAATTCAAAATAAATTCAATAATGGGATTATAAAAGCATTTAAACCAAGTAATAAGGCTTTTCTAGGCATGAGTGACTATAAATGAGCTTTTCTTGACAATAGATGGCTTTCGCTCCATGTTTCCTGAGGTAAACAATCAATTACAATATGTTTTAATAAAAAAATTTTAAAAAAAAATTCAAAATAAATTCAATAATGGGATTATAAAAGCATTTAAACCGAGTAATAAGGCTTTTCTAGTTATGGGTCACTCTAAATGATCTTTTCTTGGCAATGGATGGCTTTTGCTCCACGTTTCCAGAGGCAAACAATCAATTACAATATCTTTTAATCAAAAAATGTAAAAACATTTCAAAATAAATTCAATAATGGGATTATAAAAGCATTTAAACCGAGAAATAAGGCTTTTCTAGGCATGAGTGACTATAAATGATCTTTTCTTGACAATGGATGGCTTTCGCTCCACGTTTCCCGAGATAAACAATCAATTACAATCTGTTTTAATCAAAAATATAAAAAAAATTCAAAATAAATTCAATAATGGGATTATAAAAGCATTTAAACCGAGTAATAAGGCTTTTCTAGGCATGAGTGACTATAAATGATCTTTTCTTGACAATGGATGGCTTTCGCTTCACGTTTCTCGAGGTAAATAATCAATTACATTTTGTTTTAATCAAAAAATGTAAAAAGATTCAAATTAAATTCAATTATGGAATTATAAAAGCATTTAAACCGAGAAATAAGGCTTTTCTAGGCATGAGTGACTATAAATGATCTTTTCTTGACAATGGATGGCTTTCGCTCCACGTTTCCCGAGATAAACAATCAATTACAATCTGTTTTAATCAAAAATATAAAAAAAATTCAAAATAAATTCAATAATGGGATTATAAAAGCATTTAAACCGAGTAATAAGGCTTTTCTAGGCATGAGTGACTATAAATGATCTTTTCTTGACAATGGATGGCTTTCGCTCCACGTTGCCCGAGATAAACAATCAATTACAATCTGTTTTAATCAAAAATGTTAAAAAAAATTCAAAATAAATTCAATAATGGGATTATAAAAGCATTTAAACCAAGTAATAAGGCTTTTCTAGGCATGAGTGACTATAAATGAGCTTTTCTTGACAATAGATGGCTTTCGCTCCATGTTTCCTGAGGTAAACAATCAATTACAATCTGTTTTAATAAAAAAATGTTAAAAAAAATTCAAAATAAATTCAATAATGGGATTATAAAAGCATTTAAACCGAGTAATAAGGCTTTTCTAGTTATGGGTCACTCTAAATGATCTTTTCTTGACAATGGATGGCTTTTGCTCCACGTTTCCAGAGGCAAACAATCAATTACAATATCTTTTAATCAAAAAATGTAAAAACATTTCAAAATAAATTCAATAATGGGATTATAAAAGCATTTAAACCGAGTGATAAGGCTTTTCTAGGCATGAGTGACTATAAATGATCTTTTCTTGACAATGGATGGCTTTCGCTTCACGTTTCTCGAGGTAAATAATCAATTACATTTTGTTTTAATCAAAAAATGTAAAAAGATTCAAATTAAATTCAATTATGGAATTATAAAAGCATTTAAAGCGAGTATTAAGGATTTTATAGGCATGAGTGACTATAAATGAACTTTTCTTGACAATGGATGGCTTTTGCTCCACGTTTCCCGAGATAAACAATCAATTACAATCTGTTTTAATTAAAAATGTAAAAAAAATTCAAAATAAATTCAATAATGGGATTATAAAAGCATTTAAACCGAGTAATAAGGCTTTTCTAGGCATGAGTGACTATAAATGATCTTTTCTTGACAATGGATGGCTTTCGCTCCACGTTTCCCGAGATAAACAATCAATTACAATCTGTTTTAATCAAAAATGTAAAAAAAATTCAAAATAAATTCAATAATGGGATTATAAAAGCATTTAAACCGAGTAATAAGGCTTTTCTAGGCATGAGTGACTATAAATGATCTTTTCTTGACAATGGATGGCTTTCGCTTCACGTTTCTCGAGGTAAATAATCAATTACATTTTTTTTTAATCAAAAAATGTAAAAAGATTCAAATTAAATTCAATTATGGAATTATAAAAGCATTTAAAGCGAGTATTAAGGATTTTATAGGCATGAGTGACTATAAATGAACTTTTCTTGACAATGGATGGCTTTTGCGCCACGTTTCCCGAGGCAAACAATCAATTACAATCTGTTTTAATCAAAAAATGTAAAAACAATTCAAAATAAATTCAATAATGGGATTATAAAAGTATTTAAACCGAGTAATAAGGCTTTTCTAGGCATGAGTGACTATAAATGATCTTTTCTTGACAATGGATGGCTTTCGCTCCATGTTTCCCGAGGTAAACAATCAATTACAATCTGTTTTACTCAAAAAATGTAAAAAAAAAATTCAAAATAAATTCAATAATGGGATTATTAAAGCATTTAAACCGGGTCATAAGGCTTTTCTAAGCATGAGTGACTATAAATGATCTTTTCTTGACAATGGATGGCTTTCGCTCCACGTTTCCCGAGATAAACAATCAATTACAATCTGTTTTAATCAAAAATGTAAAAATAATTCAAAATAAATTCAATAATGGGATTATAAAAGCATTTAAACCGAGTAATAAGGCTTTTCTAGGCATGAGTGACTATAAATGATCTTTTCTTGACAATGGATGGCTTTCGCTCCACGTTTCCCGAGGCAAACAATCAATTACAATCTGTTTTAATCAAAATATGTAAAAACAATTCAAAATAAATTCAATAATGGGATTATAAAAGCATTTAAACCGAGTAATAAGGCTTTTCTAGGCATGAGTGACTATAAATGATCTTTTCTTGACAATGGATGGCTTTCGCTCCACGTTGCCCGAGATAAACAATCAATTACAATCTGTTTTAATCAAAAATGTTAAAAAAAATTCAAAATAAATTCAATAATGGGATTATAAAAGCATTTAAACCAAGTAATAAGGCTTTTCTAGGCATGAGTGACTATAAATGAGCTTTTCTTGACAATAGATGGCTTTCGCTCCATGTTTCCTGAGGTAAACAATCAATTACAATATGTTTTAATAAAAAAATTTTAAAAAAAAATTCAAAATAAATTCAATAATGGGATTATAAAAGCATTTAAACCGAGTAATAAGGCTTTTCTAGTTATGGGTCACTCTAAATGATCTTTTCTTGGCAATGGATGGCTTTTGCTCCACGTTTCCAGAGGCAAACAATCAATTACAATATCTTTTAATCAAAAAATGTAAAAACATTTCAAAATAAATTCAATAATGGGATTATAAAAGCATTTAAACCGAGAAATAAGGCTTTTCTAGGCATGAGTGACTATAAATGATCTTTTCTTGACAATGGATGGCTTTCGCTCCACGTTTCCCGAGATAAACAATCAATTACAATCTGTTTTAATCAAAAATATAAAAAAAATTCAAAATAAATTCAATAATGGGATTATAAAAGCATTTAAACCGAGTAATAAGGCTTTTCTAGGCATGAGTGACTATAAATGATCTTTTCTTGACAATGGATGGCTTTCGCTTCACGTTTCTCGAGGTAAATAATCAATTACATTTTGTTTTAATCAAAAAATGTAAAAAGATTCAAATTAAATTCAATTATGGAATTATAAAAGCATTTAAACCGAGAAATAAGGCTTTTCTAGGCATGAGTGACTATAAATGATCTTTTCTTGACAATGGATGGCTTTCGCTCCACGTTTCCCGAGATAAACAATCAATTACAATCTGTTTTAATCAAAAATATAAAAAAAATTCAAAATAAATTCAATAATGGGATTATAAAAGCATTTAAACCGAGTAATAAGGCTTTTCTAGGCATGAGTGACTATAAATGATCTTTTCTTGACAATGGATGGCTTTCGCTCCACGTTGCCCGAGATAAACAATCAATTACAATCTGTTTTAATCAAAAATGTTAAAAAAAATTCAAAATAAATTCAATAATGGGATTATAAAAGCATTTAAACCAAGTAATAAGGCTTTTCTAGGCATGAGTGACTATAAATGAGCTTTTCTTGACAATAGATGGCTTTCGCTCCATGTTTCCTGAGGTAAACAATCAATTACAATCTGTTTTAATAAAAAAATGTTAAAAAAAATTCAAAATAAATTCAATAATGGGATTATAAAAGCATTTAAACCGAGTAATAAGGCTTTTCTAGTTATGGGTCACTCTAAATGATCTTTTCTTGACAATGGATGGCTTTTGCTCCACGTTTCCAGAGGCAAACAATCAATTACAATATCTTTTAATCAAAAAATGTAAAAACATTTCAAAATAAATTCAATAATGGGATTATAAAAGCATTTAAACCGAGTGATAAGGCTTTTCTAGGCATGAGTGACTATAAATGATCTTTTCTTGACAATGGATGGCTTTCGCTCCACGTTTCCCGAGATAAACAATCAATTACAATCTGTTTTAATAAAAAATGTAAAAAAAATTGAAAATAAATTCAATAATGGGATTATAAAAGCATTTAAACCGAGTAATAAGGCGTTTCTAGGCATGAGTGACTATAAATGATCTTTTCTTGACAATGGATGGCTTTCGCTTCACGTTTCTCGAGGTAAATAATCAATTACATTTTTTTTTAATCAGAAAATGTAAAAAGATTCAAATTAAATTCAATTATGGAATTATAAAAGCATTTAAAGCGAGTATTAAGGATTTTATAGGCATGAGTGACTATAAATGAACTTTTCTTGACAATGGATGGCTTTTGCTCCACGTTTCCCGAGGCAAACAATCAATTACAATCTGTTTTAATCAAAAAATGTAAAAACAATTCAAAAGAAATTCAATAATGGGATTATAAAAGTATTTAAACCGAGTAATAAGGCTTTTCTAGGCATGAGTGACTATAAATGATCTTTTCTTGACAATGGATGGCTTTCGCTCCATGTTTCCCGAGGTAAACAATCAATTACAGACTGTTTTACTCAAAAAATGTAAAAAAAAAATTCAAAATAAATTCAATAATGGGATTATTAAAGCATTTAAACAGAGTCATAAAGCTTTTCTAAGCATGAGTGACTATAAATGATCTTTTCTTGACAATGGATGGCTTTCGCTCCACGTTTCCCGAGATAAACAATGAATTACAATCTGTTTTAATCAAAAATGTAAAAATACATCAAAATAAATTCAATAATGGGATTATAAAAGCATTTAAACCGAGTAATAAGGCTTTTCTAGGCATGAGTGACTATAAAAGATCTTTTCTTGACAATGGATGGCTTTCGCTCCACGTTTCCCGAGATAAACAATCAATTACAATCTGTTTTAATCAAATATGTAAAAAAAAATTCAAAATAAATTCAATAATGGGATTATAAAAGCATTTAAACCGAGTAATAAGGCTTTTCTAGGCATGAGTGACTATAAATGATCTTTTCTTGACAATGGATGGCTTTCGCTTCACGTTTCTCGAGGTAAATAATCAATTACATTTTGTTTTAATCAAAAAATGTAAAAAGATTCAAATTAAATTCAATTATGGAATTATAAAAGCATTTAAAGCGAGTATTAAGGATTTTATAGGCATGAGTGACTATAAATGAACTTCTCTTGACAATGGATGGCTTTTGCTCCACGTTTCCCGAGGCAAACAATCGATTACAATCTGTTTTAATAAAAAAATGTAAAAACAATTCAAAATAAATTCAATAATGGGATTATAAAAGCATTTAAACCGAGTAATAAGGCTTTTCTAGGCATGAGTGACTATAAATGATCTTTTCTTGACAATGGATGGCTTTCGCTTCACGTTTCTCGAGGTAAATAATCAATTACATTTTGTTTTAATCAAAAAATGTAAAAAGATTCAAATTAAATTCAATTATGGAATTATAAAAGCATTTAAAGCGAGTATTAAGGATTTTATAGGCATGAGTGACTATAAATGAACTTTTCTTGACAATGGATGGCTTTTGCTCCACGTTTCCCGAGATAAACAATCAATTACAATCTGTTTTAATTAAAAATGTAAAAAAAATTCAAAATAAATTCAATAATGGGATTATAAAAGCATTTAAACCGAGTAATAAGGCTTTTCTAGGCATGAGTGACTATAAATGATCTTTTCTTGACAATGGATGGCTTTCGCTCCACGTTTCCCGAGATAAACAATCAATTACAATCTGTTTTAATCAAAAATGTAAAAAAAATTCAAAATAAATTCAATAATGGGATTATAAAAGCATTTAAACCGAGTAATAAGGCTTTTCTAGGCATGAGTGACTATAAATGATCTTTTCTTGACAATGGATGGCTTTCGCTTCACGTTTCTCGAGGTAAATAATCAATTACATTTTTTTTTAATCAAAAAATGTAAAAAGATTCAAATTAAATTCAATTATGGAATTATAAAAGCATTTAAAGCGAGTATTAAGGATTTTATAGGCATGAGTGACTATAAATGAACTTTTCTTGACAATGGATGGCTTTTGCGCCACGTTTCCCGAGGCAAACAATCAATTACAATCTGTTTTAATCAAAAAATGTAAAAACAATTCAAAATAAATTCAATAATGGGATTATAAAAGTATTTAAACCGAGTAATAAGGCTTTTCTAGGCATGAGTGACTATAAATGATCTTTTCTTGACAATGGATGGCTTTCGCTCCATGTTTCCCGAGGTAAACAATCAATTACAATCTGTTTTACTCAAAAAATGTAAAAAAAAAATTCAAAATAAATTCAATAATGGGATTATTAAAGCATTTAAACCGGGTCATAAGGCTTTTCTAAGCATGAGTGACTATAAATGATCTTTTCTTGACAATGGATGGCTTTCGCTCCACGTTTCCCGAGATAAACAATCAATTACAATCTGTTTTAATCAAAAATGTAAAAATAATTCAAAATAAATTCAATAATGGGATTATAAAAGCATTTAAACCGAGTAATAAGGCTTTTCTAGGCATGAGTGACTATAAATGATCTTTTCTTGACAATGGATGGCTTTCGCTCCACGTTTCCCGAGGCAAACAATCAATTACAATCTGTTTTAATCAAAATATGTAAAAACAATTCAAAATAAATTCAATAATGGGATTATAAAAGCATTTAAACCGAGTAATAAGGCTTTTCTAGGCATGAGTGACTATAAATGATCTTTTCTTGACAATGGATGGCTTTCGCTCCACGTTGCCCGAGATAAACAATCAATTACAATCTGTTTTAATCAAAAATGTTAAAAAAAATTCAAAATAAATTCAATAATGGGATTATAAAAGCATTTAAACCAAGTAATAAGGCTTTTCTAGGCATGAGTGACTATAAATGAGCTTTTCTTGACAATAGATGGCTTTCGCTCCATGTTTCCTGAGGTAAACAATCAATTACAATATGTTTTAATAAAAAAATTTTAAAAAAAAATTCAAAATAAATTCAATAATGGGATTATAAAAGCATTTAAACCGAGTAATAAGGCTTTTCTAGTTATGGGTCACTCTAAATGATCTTTTCTTGGCAATGGATGGCTTTTGCTCCACGTTTCCAGAGGCAAACAATCAATTACAATATCTTTTAATCAAAAAATGTAAAAACATTTCAAAATAAATTCAATAATGGGATTATAAAAGCATTTAAACCGAGAAATAAGGCTTTTCTAGGCATGAGTGACTATAAATGATCTTTTCTTGACAATGGATGGCTTTCGCTCCACGTTTCCCGAGATAAACAATCAATTACAATCTGTTTTAATCAAAAATATAAAAAAAATTCAAAATAAATTCAATAATGGGATTATAAAAGCATTTAAACCGAGTAATAAGGCTTTTCTAGGCATGAGTGACTATAAATGATCTTTTCTTGACAATGGATGGCTTTCGCTTCACGTTTCTCGAGGTAAATAATCAATTACATTTTGTTTTAATCAAAAAATGTAAAAAGATTCAAATTAAATTCAATTATGGAATTATAAAAGCATTTAAAGCGAGTATTAAGGATTTTATAGGCATGAGTGACTATAAATGAACTTTTCTTGACAATGGATGGCTTTTGCTCCACGTTTCCCGAGGCAAAGAATCAATTACAATCTGTTTTAATCAAAAAATGTAAAAACAATTCAAAAGAAATTCAATAATGGGATTATAAAAGTATTTAAACCGAGTAATAAGGCTTTTCTAGGCATGAGTGACTATAAATGATCTTTTCTTGACAATGGATGGCTTTCGCTCCATGTTTCCCGAGGTAAACAATCAATTACAATCTGTTTTACTCAAAAAATGTAAAAAAAAAATTCAAAATAAATTCAATAATGGGATTATTAAAGCATTTAAACCGAGTCATAAGGCTTTTCTAAGCATGAGTGACTATAAATGATCTTTTCTTGACAATGGATGGCTTTCGCTCCACGTTTCCCGAGATAAACAATGAATTACAATCTGTTTTATCAAAAATGTAAAAAAAATTCAAAATAAATTCAATAATGGGATTATAAAAGCATTTAAACCGAGTAATAAAGCTTTTCTAGGCATGAGTGACTATAAATGATCTTTTCTTGACAATGGATGGCTTTCGCTTCACGTTTCTCGAGGTAAATAATCAATTACATTTTGTTTTAATCAAAAAATGTAAAAAGATACAAATTAAATTCAATTATGGAATTATAAAAGCATTTAAAGCGAGTATTAAGGATTTTATAGGCATGAGTGACTATAAATGAACTTTTCTTGACAATGGATGGCTTTTGCTCCACGTTTCCCGAGGCAAACAATCAATTACAATCTGTTTTAATCAAAAAATGTAAAAACAATTCAAAAGAAATTCAATAATGGGATTATAAAAGTATTTAAACCGAGTAATAAGGCTTTTCTAGGCATGAGTGACTATAAATGATCTTTTCTTGACAATGGATGGCTTTCGCTCCATGTTTCCCGAGGTAAACAATCAATTACAATCTGTTTTACTCAAAAATGTAAAAAAAAAATTCAAAATAAATTCAATAATGGGATTATTAAAGCATTTAAACCGAGTCATAAGGCTTTTCTAAGCATGAGTGACTATAAATGATCTTTTCTTGACAATGGATGGCTTTCGCTCCACGTTTCCCGAGATAAACAATGAATTACAATCTGTTTTAATCAAAAATGTAAAAATAATTCAAAATAAATTCAATAATGGGATTATAAAAGCATTTAAACCGAGTAATAAGGCTTTTCTAGTTATGGGTGACTCTAAATGATCTTTTCTTGACAATGGATGGCTTTTGCTCCACGTTTCCAGAGGCAAACAATCAATTACAATCTCTTTTAAACAAAAAATGTAAAAACATTTCAAAATAAATTCAATAATGGGATTATAAAAGCATTTAAACCGAGTAATAAGGCTTTTCTAGGCATGAGTGACTATAAATGATCTTTTCTTGACAATGGATGGCTTTCGCTCCACGTTTCCCGAGATAAACAATCAATTACAATCTGTTTTAATTAAAAATGTAAAAAAAATTCAAAATAAATTCAATAATGGGATTATAAAAGCATTTAAACCGAGTAATAAGGCTTTTCTAGGCATGAGTGACTATAAATGATCTTTTCTTGACAATAGATGGCTTTCGCTCCACGTTTCCCGAGATAAACAATCAATTACAATCTGTTTTAATCAAAAATGTAAAAAAAATTCAAAATAAATTCAATAATGGGATTATAAAAGCATTTAAACCGAGTAATAAGGCTTTTCTAGGCATGAGTGACTATAAATGATCTTTTCTTGACAATGGATGGCTTTCGCTTCACGTTTCTCGAGGTAAATAATCAATTACATTTTGTTTTAATCAAAAAATGTAAAAAGATTCAACTTAAATTCAATTATGGAATTATAAAAGCATTTAAAGCGAGTATTAAGGATTTTATAGGCATGAGTGACTATAAATGAACTTTTCTTGACAATGGATGGCTTTTGCTCCACGTTTCCCGAGGCAAAGAATCAATTACAATCTGTTTTAATCAAAAAATGTAAAAACAATTCAAAAGAAATTCAATAATGGGATTATAAAAGTATTTAAACCGAGTAATAAGGCTTTTCTAGGCATGAGTGACTATAAATGATCTTTTCTTGACAATGGATGGCTTTCGCTTCATGTTTCCCGAGGTAAACAATCAATTACAATCTGTTTTACTCAAAAAATGTAAAAAAAAAATTCAAAATAAATTCAATAATGGGATTATTAAAGCATTTAAACCGAGTCATAAGGCTTTTCTAAGCATGAGTGACTATAAATGATCTTTTCTTGACAATGGATGGCTTTCGCTCCACGTTTCCCGAGATAAACAATCAATTACAATATGTTTTAATCAAAATATGTAAAAATAATTCAAAATAAATTCAATAATGGGATTATAAAAGCATTTAAACCGAGTAATAAGGCTTTTCTAGGCATGAGTGACTATAAATGATCTTTTCTTGACAATGGATGGCTTTCGCTCCACGTTTCCCGAGGCAAACAATCAATTACAATCTGTTTTAATCAAAATATGTAAAAATAATTCAAAATAAATTCAATAATGGGATTATAAAAGCATTTAAACCGAGTAATAAGGCTTTTCTAGGCATGAGGGACTATAAATGATCTTTTCTTGACAATGGATGGCTTTCGCTTCACGTTTCTCGAGGTAAATAATCAATTACATTTTGTTTTAATCAAAAAATGTAAAAAGATTCAAATTAAATTCAATTATGGAATTATAAAAGCATTTAAAGCGAGTATTAAGGATTTTATAGGCATGAGTGACTATAAATGAACTTTTCTTGACAATGGATGGCTTTTGCTCCACGTTTCCCGAGATAAACAATCAATTACAATCTGTTTTAATTAAAAATGTAAAAAAAATTCAAAATAAATTCAATAATGGGATTATAAAAGCATTTAAACCGAGTAATAAGGCTTTTCTAGGCATGAGTGACTATAAATGATCTTTTCTTGACAATGGATGGCTTTCGCTCCACGTTTCCCGAGATAAACAATCAATTACAATCTGTTTTAATCAAAAATGTAAAAAAAATTCAAAATAAATTCAATAATGGGATTATAAAAGCATTTAAACCGAGTAATAAGGCTTTTCTAGGCATGAGTGACTATAAATGATCTTTTCTTGACAATGGATGGCTTTCGCTTCACGTTTCTCGAGGTAAATAATCAATTACATTTTTTTTTAATCAAAAAATGTAAAAAGATTCAAATTAAATTCAATTATGGAATTATAAAAGCATTTAAAGCGAGTATTAAGGATTTTATAGGCATGAGTGACTATAAATGAACTTTTCTTGACAATGGATGGCTTTTGCGCCACGTTTCCCGAGGCAAACAATCAATTACAATCTGTTTTAATCAAAAAATGTAAAAACAATTCAAAATAAATTCAATAATGGGATTATAAAAGTATTTAAACCGAGTAATAAGGCTTTTCTAGGCATGAGTGACTATAAATGATCTTTTCTTGACAATGGATGGCTTTCGCTCCATGTTTCCCGAGGTAAACAATCAATTACAATCTGTTTTACTCAAAAAATGTAAAAAAAAAATTCAAAATAAATTCAATAATGGGATTATTAAAGCATTTAAACCGGGTCATAAGGCTTTTCTAAGCATGAGTGACTATAAATGATCTTTTCTTGACAATGGATGGCTTTCGCTCCACGTTTCCCGAGATAAACAATCAATTACAATCTGTTTTAATCAAAAATGTAAAAATAATTCAAAATAAATTCAATAATGGGATTATAAAAGCATTTAAACCGAGTAATAAGGCTTTTCTAGGCATGAGTGACTATAAATGATCTTTTCTTGACAATGGATGGCTTTCGCTCCACGTTTCCCGAGGCAAACAATCAATTACAATCTGTTTTAATCAAAATATGTAAAAACAATTCAAAATAAATTCAATAATGGGATTATAAAAGCATTTAAACCGAGTAATAAGGCTTTTCTAGGCATGAGTGACTATAAATGATCTTTTCTTGACAATGGATGGCTTTCGCTCCACGTTGCCCGAGATAAACAATCAATTACAATCTGTTTTAATCAAAAATGTTAAAAAAAATTCAAAATAAATTCAATAATGGGATTATAAAAGCATTTAAACCAAGTAATAAGGCTTTTCTAGGCATGAGTGACTATAAATGAGCTTTTCTTGACAATAGATGGCTTTCGCTCCATGTTTCCTGAGGTAAACAATCAATTACAATATGTTTTAATAAAAAAATTTTAAAAAAAAATTCAAAATAAATTCAATAATGGGATTATAAAAGCATTTAAACCGAGTAATAAGGCTTTTCTAGTTATGGGTCACTCTAAATGATCTTTTCTTGGCAATGGATGGCTTTTGCTCCACGTTTCCAGAGGCAAACAATCAATTACAATATCTTTTAATCAAAAAATGTAAAAACATTTCAAAATAAATTCAATAATGGGATTATAAAAGCATTTAAACCGAGAAATAAGGCTTTTCTAGGCATGAGTGACTATAAATGATCTTTTCTTGACAATGGATGGCTTTCGCTCCACGTTTCCCGAGATAAACAATCAATTACAATCTGTTTTAATCAAAAATATAAAAAAAATTCAAAATAAATTCAATAATGGGATTATAAAAGCATTTAAACCGAGTAATAAGGCTTTTCTAGGCATGAGTGACTATAAATGATCTTTTCTTGACAATGGATGGCTTTCGCTTCACGTTTCTCGAGGTAAATAATCAATTACATTTTGTTTTAATCAAAAAATGTAAAAAGATTCAAATTAAATTCAATTATGGAATTATAAAAGCATTTAAAGCGAGTATTAAGGATTTTATAGGCATGAGTGACTATAAATGAACTTTTCTTGACAATGGATGGCTTTTGCTCCACGTTTCCCGAGGCAAAGAATCAATTACAATCTGTTTTAATCAAAAAATGTAAAAACAATTCAAAAGAAATTCAATAATGGGATTATAAAAGTATTTAAACCGAGTAATAAGGCTTTTCTAGGCATGAGTGACTATAAATGATCTTTTCTTGACAATGGATGGCTTTCGCTCCATGTTTCCCGAGGTAAACAATCAATTACAATCTGTTTTACTCAAAAAATGTAAAAAAAAAATTCAAAATAAATTCAATAATGGGATTATTAAAGCATTTAAACCGAGTCATAAGGCTTTTCTAAGCATGAGTGACTATAAATGATCTTTTCTTGACAATGGATGGCTTTCGCTCCACGTTTCCCGAGATAAACAATGAATTACAATCTGTTTTATCAAAAATGTAAAAAAAATTCAAAATAAATTCAATAATGGGATTATAAAAGCATTTAAACCGAGTAATAAAGCTTTTCTAGGCATGAGTGACTATAAATGATCTTTTCTTGACAATGGATGGCTTTCGCTTCACGTTTCTCGAGGTAAATAATCAATTACATTTTGTTTTAATCAAAAAATGTAAAAAGATACAAATTAAATTCAATTATGGAATTATAAAAGCATTTAAAGCGAGTATTAAGGATTTTATAGGCATGAGTGACTATAAATGAACTTTTCTTGACAATGGATGGCTTTTGCTCCACGTTTCCCGAGGCAAACAATCAATTACAATCTGTTTTAATCAAAAAATGTAAAAACAATTCAAAAGAAATTCAATAATGGGATTATAAAAGTATTTAAACCGAGTAATAAGGCTTTTCTAGGCATGAGTGACTATAAATGATCTTTTCTTGACAATGGATGGCTTTCGCTCCATGTTTCCCGAGGTAAACAATCAATTACAATCTGTTTTACTCAAAAATGTAAAAAAAAAATTCAAAATAAATTCAATAATGGGATTATTAAAGCATTTAAACCGAGTCATAAGGCTTTTCTAAGCATGAGTGACTATAAATGATCTTTTCTTGACAATGGATGGCTTTCGCTCCACGTTTCCCGAGATAAACAATGAATTACAATCTGTTTTAATCAAAAATGTAAAAATAATTCAAAATAAATTCAATAATGGGATTATAAAAGCATTTAAACCGAGTAATAAGGCTTTTCTAGTTATGGGTGACTCTAAATGATCTTTTCTTGACAATGGATGGCTTTTGCTCCACGTTTCCAGAGGCAAACAATCAATTACAATCTCTTTTAAACAAAAAATGTAAAAACATTTCAAAATAAATTCAATAATGGGATTATAAAAGCATTTAAACCGAGTAATAAGGCTTTTCTAGGCATGAGTGACTATAAATGATCTTTTCTTGACAATGGATGGCTTTCGCTCCACGTTTCCCGAGATAAACAATCAATTACAATCTGTTTTAATTAAAAATGTAAAAAAAATTCAAAATAAATTCAATAATGGGATTATAAAAGCATTTAAACCGAGTAATAAGGCTTTTCTAGGCATGAGTGACTATAAATGATCTTTTCTTGACAATAGATGGCTTTCGCTCCACGTTTCCCGAGATAAACAATCAATTACAATCTGTTTTAATCAAAAATGTAAAAAAAATTCAAAATAAATTCAATAATGGGATTATAAAAGCATTTAAACCGAGTAATAAGGCTTTTCTAGGCATGAGTGACTATAAATGATCTTTTCTTGACAATGGATGGCTTTCGCTTCACGTTTCTCGAGGTAAATAATCAATTACATTTTGTTTTAATCAAAAAATGTAAAAAGATTCAACTTAAATTCAATTATGGAATTATAAAAGCATTTAAAGCGAGTATTAAGGATTTTATAGGCATGAGTGACTATAAATGAACTTTTCTTGACAATGGATGGCTTTTGCTCCACGTTTCCCGAGGCAAAGAATCAATTACAATCTGTTTTAATCAAAAAATGTAAAAACAATTCAAAAGAAATTCAATAATGGGATTATAAAAGTATTTAAACCGAGTAATAAGGCTTTTCTAGGCATGAGTGACTATAAATGATCTTTTCTTGACAATGGATGGCTTTCGCTTCATGTTTCCCGAGGTAAACAATCAATTACAATCTGTTTTACTCAAAAAATGTAAAAAAAAAATTCAAAATAAATTCAATAATGGGATTATTAAAGCATTTAAACCGAGTCATAAGGCTTTTCTAAGCATGAGTGACTATAAATGATCTTTTCTTGACAATGGATGGCTTTCGCTCCACGTTTCCCGAGATAAACAATCAATTACAATATGTTTTAATCAAAATATGTAAAAATAATTCAAAATAAATTCAATAATGGGATTATAAAAGCATTTAAACCGAGTAATAAGGCTTTTCTAGGCATGAGTGACTATAAATGATCTTTTCTTGACAATGGATGGCTTTCGCTCCACGTTTCCCGAGGCAAACAATCAATTACAATCTGTTTTAATCAAAATATGTAAAAATAATTCAAAATAAATTCAATAATGGGATTATAAAAGCATTTAAACCGAGTAATAAGGCTTTTCTAGGCATGAGTGACTATAAATGATCTTTTCTTGACAATGGATGGCTTTCGCTCCACGTTTCCCGAGGCAAACAATCAATTACAATCTGTTTTAATCAAAATATGTAAAAACAATTCAAAATAAATTCAATAATGGGATTATAAAAGCATTTAAACCGAGTAATAAGGCTTTTCTAGGCATGAGTGACTATAAATGATCTTTTCTTGACAATGGATGGCTTTCGCTCCACGTTTCCCGAGGCAAACAATCAATTACAATCTGTTTTAATCAAAATATGTAAAAACAATTCAAAATAAATTCAATAATGGGATTATAAAAGCATTTAAACCGAGTAATAAGGCTTTTCTAGGCATGAGTGACTATAAATGATCTTTTCTTGACAATAGATGGCTTTCGCTCCACGTTTCCCGAGATAAACAATCAATTACAATCTGTTTTAATCAAAAATGTAAAAAAAATTCAAAATAAATTCAATAATGGGATTATAAAAGCATTTAAACCGAGTAATAAGGCTTTTCTAGGCATGAGTGACTATAAATGATCTTTTCTTGACAATGGATGGCTTTCGCTTCACGTTTCTCGAGGTAAATAATCAATTACATTTTGTTTTAATCAAAAAATGTAAAAAGATTCAACTTAAATTCAATTATGGAATTATAAAAGCATTTAAAGCGAGTATTAAGGATTTTATAGGCATGAGTGACTATAAATGAACTTTTCTTGACAATGGATGGCTTTTGCTCCACGTTTCCCGAGGCAAAGAATCAATTACAATCTGTTTTAATCAAAAAATGTAAAAACAATTCAAAAGAAATTCAATAATGGGATTATAAAAGTATTTAAACCGAGTAATAAGGCTTTTCTAGGCATGAGTGACTATAAATGATCTTTTCTTGACAATGGATGGCTTTCGCTTCATGTTTCCCGAGGTAAACAATCAATTACAATCTGTTTTACTCAAAAAATGTAAAAAAAAAATTCAAAATAAATTCAATAATGGGATTATTAAAGCATTTAAACCGAGTCATAAGGCTTTTCTAAGCATGAGTGACTATAAATGATCTTTTCTTGACAATGGATGGCTTTCGCTCCACGTTTCCCGAGATAAACAATGAATTACAATCTGTTTTAATCAAAAATGTAAAAATAATTCAAAATAAATTCAATAATGGGATTATAAAAGCATTTAAACCGAGTAATAAGGCTTTTCTAGTTATGGGTGACTCTAAATGATCTTTTCTTGACAATGGATGGCTTTTGCTCCACGTTTCCAGAGGCAAACAATCAACTACAATCTCTTTTAATCAAAAAATGTAAAAACATTTCAAAATAAATTCAATAATGGGATTATAAAAGCATTTAAACCGAGTAATAAGGCTTTTCTAGGCATGAGTGACTAGAAATGATCTTTTCTTGACAATGGATGGCTTTCGCTCCACGTTTCCCAAGATAAACAATCAATTACAATCTGTTTTAATTAAAAATGTAAAAAAAATTCAAAATAAATTCAATAATGGGATTATAAAAGCATTTAAACCGAGTAATAAGGCTTTTCTAGGCATGAGTGACTATAAATGATCTTTTCTTGACAATGGATGGCTTTCGCTCCACGTTTCCCGAGATAAACAATCAATTACAATCTGTTTTAATAAAAAATGTAAAAAAAATTCAAAATAAATTCAATAATGGGATTATAAAAGCATTTAAACCGAGTAATAAGGCTTTTCTAGGCATGAGTGACTATAAATGATCTTTTCTTGACAATGGATGGCTTTCGCTTCACGTTTCTCGAGGTAAATAATCAATTACATTTTGTTTTAATCAAAAAATGTAAAAAGATTCAAATTAAATTCAATTATGGAATTATAAAAGCATTTAAAGCGAGTATTAAGGATTTTATAGGCATGAGTGACTAGAAATGATCTTTTCTTGACAATGGATGGCTTTCGCTCCACGTTTCCCGAGATAAACAATCAATTACAATCTGTTTTAATTAAAAATGTAAAAAAAATTCAAAATAAATTCAATAGTGGGATTATAAAAGCATTTAAACCGAGTAATAAGGCTTTTCTAGGCATGAGTGACTATAAATGATCTTTTCTTGACAATGGATGGCTTTCGCTCCACGTTTCCCGAGATAAACAATCAATTACAATCTGTTTTAATTAACAATGTAAAAAAAATTCAAAATAAATTCAATAATGGGATTATAAAAGCATTTAAACCGAGTAATAAGGCTTTTCTAGGCATGAGTGACTATAAATGATCTTTTCTTGACAATGGATGGCTTTCGCTCCACGTTTCCCGAGATAAACAATCAATTACAATCTGTTTTAATTAAAAATGTAAAAAAAATTCAAAATAAATTCAATAATGGGATTATAAAAGCATTTAAACCGAGTAATAAGGCTTTTCTAGGCATGAGTGACTATAAATGATCTTTTCTTGACAATGGATGGCTTTCGCTCCACGTTTCCCGAGATAAACAATCAATTACAATCTGTTTTAATAAAAAATGTAAAAAAAATTCAAAATAAATTCAATAATGGGATTATTAAAGCATTTAAACCGAGTCATAAGGCTTTTCTAAGCATTAGTGACTATAAATGATCTTTTCTTGACAATGGATGGCTTTTGCTCCACGTTTCCCGAGGCAAACAATCAATTACAATCTGTTTTAATCAAAAAATGTAAAAACAATTCAAAAGAAATTCAATAATGGGATTATAAAAGTATTTAAACCGAGTAATAAGGCTTTTCTAGGCATGAGTGACTATAAATGATCTTTTCTTGACAATGGATGGCTTTCGCTCCATGTTTCCCGAGGTAAACAATCAATTACAGACTGTTTTACTCAAAAAATGTAAAAAAAAAATTCAAAATAAATTCAATAATGGGATTATTAAAGCATTTAAACAGAGTCATAAAGCTTTTCTAAGCATGAGTGACTATAAATGATCTTTTCTTGACAATGGATGGCTTTCGCTCCACGTTTCCCGAGATAAACAATGAATTACAATCTGTTTTAATCAAAAATGTAAAAATACATCAAAATAAATTCAATAATGGGATTATAAAAGCATTTAAACCGAGTAATAAGGCTTTTCTAGGCATGAGTGACTATAAAAGATCTTTTCTTGACAATGGATGGCTTTCGCTCCACGTTTCCCGAGATAAACAATCAATTACAATCTGTTTTAATCAAATATGTAAAAAAAAATTCAAAATAAATTCAATAATGGGATTATAAAAGCATTTAAACCGAGTAATAAGGCTTTTCTAGGCATGAGTGACTATAAATGATCTTTTCTTGACAATGGATGGCTTTCGCTTCATGTTTCTCGAGGTAAATAATCAATTACATTTTGTTTTAATCAAAAAATGTAAAAAGATTCAAATTAAATTCAATTATGGAATTATAAAAGCATTTAAAGCGAGTATTAAGGATTTTATAGGCATGAGTGACTATAAATGAACTTTTCTTGACAATGGATGGCTTTTGCTCCACGTTTCCCGAGGCAAACAATCGATTACAATCTGTTTTAATAAAAAAATGTAAAAACAATTCAAAATAAATTCAATAATGGGATTATAAAAGCATTTAAACCGAGTAATAAGGCTTTTCTAGGCATGAGGGACTATAAATGATCTTTTCTTGACAATGGATGGCTTTCGCTTCACGTTTCTCGAGGTAAATAATCAATTACATTTTGTTTTAATCAAAAAATGTAAAAAGATTCAAATTAAATTCAATTATGGAATTATAAAAGCATTTAAAGCGAGTATTAAGGATTTTATAGGCATGAGTGACTATAAATGAACTTTTCTTGACAATGGATGGCTTTTGCTCCACGTTTCCCGAGATAAACAATCAATTACAATCTGTTTTAATTAAAAATGTAAAAAAAATTCAAAATAAATTCAATAATGGGATTATAAAAGCATTTAAACCGAGTAATAAGGCTTTTCTAGGCATGAGTGACTATAAATGATCTTTTCTTGACAATGGATGGCTTTCGCTCCACGTTTCCCGAGATAAACAATCAATTACAATCTGTTTTAATCAAAAATGTAAAAAAAATTCAAAATAAATTCAATAATGGGATTATAAAAGCATTTAAACCGAGTAATAAGGCTTTTCTAGGCATGAGTGACTATAAATGATCTTTTCTTGACAATGGATGGCTTTCGCTTCACGTTTCTCGAGGTAAATAATCAATTACATTTTTTTTAATCAAAAAATGTAAAAAGATTCAAATTAAATTCAATTATGGAATTATAAAAGCATTTAAAGCGAGTATTAAGGATTTTATAGGCATGAGTGACTATAAATGAACTTTTCTTGACAATGGATGGCTTTTGCGCCACGTTTCCCGAGGCAAACAATCAATTACAATCTGTTTTAATCAAAAAATGTAAAAACAATTCAAAATAAATTCAATAATGGGATTATAAAAGTATTTAAACCGAGTAATAAGGCTTTTCTAGGCATGAGTGACTATAAATGATCTTTTCTTGACAATGGATGGCTTTCGCTCCATGTTTCCCGAGGTAAACAATCAATTACAATCTGTTTTACTCAAAAAATGTAAAAAAAAAATTCAAAATAAATTCAATAATGGGATTATTAAAGCATTTAAACCGGGTCATAAGGCTTTTCTAAGCATGAGTGACTATAAATGATCTTTTCTTGACAATGGATGGCTTTCGCTCCACGTTTCCCGAGATAAACAATCAATTACAATCTGTTTTAATCAAAAATGTAAAAATAATTCAAAATAAATTCAATAATGGGATTATAAAAGCATTTAAACCAAGTAATAAGGCTTTTCTAGGCATGAGTGACTATAAATGATCTTTTCTTGACAATGGATGGCTTTCGCTCCACGTTTCCCGAGGCAAACAATCAATTACAATCTGTTTTAATCAAAATATGTAAAAACAATTCAAAATAAATTCAATAATGGGATTATAAAAGCATTTAAACCGAGTAATAAGGCTTTTCTAGGCATGAGTGACTATAAATGATCTTTTCTTGACAATGGATGGCTTTCGCTCCACGTTTCCCGAGATAAACAATCAATTACAATCTGTTTTAATCAAAAATGTAAAAAAAATTCAAAATAAATTCAATAATGGGATTATAAAAGCATTTAAACCGAGTAATAAGGCTTTTCTAGGCATGAGTGACTATAAATGATCTTTTCTTGACAATGGATGGCTTTCGCTCCACGTTTCCCGAGATAAACAATCAATTACAATCTGTTTTAATCAAAAATGTAAAAAAAATTCAAAATAAATTCAATAATGGGATTATAAAAGCATTTAAACCGAGTAATAAGGCTTTTCTAGGCATGAGTGACTATAAATGATCTTTTCTTGACAATGGATGGCTTTCGCTTCACGTTTCTCGAGGTAAATAATCAATTACATTTTGTTTTAATCAAAAAATGTAAAAAGATTCAAATTAAATTCAATTATGGAATTATAAAAGCATTTAAAGCGAGTATTAAGGATTTTATAGGCATGAGTGACTATAAATGAACTTTTCTTGACAATGGATGGCTTTTGCTCCACGTTTCCCGAGGCAAAGAATCAATTACAATCTGTTTTAATCAAAAAATGTAAAAACAATTCAAAAGAAATTCAATAATGGGATTATAAAAGTATTTAAACCGAGTAATAAGGCTTTTCTAGGCATGAGTGACTATAAATGATCTTTTCTTGACAATGGATGGCTTTCGCTTCATGTTTCCCGAGGTAAACAATCAATTACAATCTGTTTTACTCAAAAAATGTAAAAAAAAAATTCAAAATAAATTCAATAATGGGATTATTAAAGCATTTAAACCGAGTCATAAGGCTTTTCTAAGCATGAGTGACTATAAATGATCTTTTCTTGACAATGGATGGCTTTCGCTCCACGTTTCCCGAGATAAACAATGAATTACAATCTGTTTTAATCAAAAATGTAAAAATAATTCAAAATAAATTCAATAATGGGATTATAAAAGCATTTAAACCGAGTAATAAGGCTTTTCTAGTTATGGGTGACTCTAAATGATCTTTTCTTGACAATGGATGGCTTTTGCTCCACGTTTCCAGAGGCAAACAATCAACTACAATCTCTTTTAATCAAAAAATGTAAAAACATTTCAAAATAAATTCAATAATGGGATTATAAAAGCATTTAAACCGAGTAATAAGGCTTTTCTAGGCATGAGTGACTAGAAATGATCTTTTCTTGACAATGGATGGCTTTCGCTCCACGTTTCCCAAGATAAACAATCAATTACAATCTGTTTTAATTAAAAATGTAAAAAAAATTCAAAATAAATTCAATAATGGGATTATAAAAGCATTTAAACCGAGTAATAAGGCTTTTCTAGGCATGAGTGACTATAAATGATCTTTTCTTGAAAATGGATGGCTTTCGCTCCACGTTTCCCGAGATAAACAATCAATTACAATCTGTTTTAATAAAAAATGTAAAAAAAATTCAAAATAAATTCAATAATGGGATTATAAAAGCATTTAAACCGAGTAATAAGGCTTTTCTAGGCATGAGTGACTATAAATGATCTTTTCTTGACAATGGATGGCTTTCGCTTCACGTTTCTCGAGGTAAATAATCAATTACATTTTGTTTTAATCAAAAAATGTAAAAAGATTCAAATTAAATTCAATTATGGAATTATAAAAGCATTTAAAGCGAGTATTAAGGATTTTATAGGCATGAGTGACTAGAAATGATCTTTTCTTGACAATGGATGGCTTTCGCTCCACGTTTCCCGAGATAAACAATCAATTACAATCTGTTTTAATTAAAAATGTAAAAAAAATTCAAAATAAATTCAATAGTGGGATTATAAAAGCATTTAAACCGAGTAATAAGGCTTTTCTAGGCATGAGTGACTATAAATGATCTTTTCTTGACAATGGATGGCTTTCGCTCCACGTTTCCCGAGATAAACAATCAATTACAATCTGTTTTAATAAAAAATGTATAAAAAATTCAAAATAAATTCAATAATGGGATTATAAAAGCATTTAAACCGAGTAATAAGGCTTTTCTAGGCATGAGTGACTAGAAATGATCTTTTCTTGACAATGGATGGCTTTCGCTCCACGTTTCCCGAGATAAACAATCAATTACAATCTGTTTTAATTAAAAATGTAAAAAAAATTCAAAATAAATTCAATAATGGGATTATAAAAGCATTTAAACCGAGTAATAAGGCTTTTCTAGGCATGAGTGACTATAAATGATCTTTTCTTGACAATGGATGGCTTTCGCTCCACGTTTCCCGAGATAAACAATCAATTACAATCTGTTTTAATTAACAATGTAAAAAAAATTCAAAATAAATTCAATAATGGGATTATAAAAGCATTTAAACCGAGTAATAAGGCTTTTCTAGGCATGAGTGACTATAAATGATCTTTTCTTGAAAATGGATGGCTTTCGCTCCACGTTTCCCGAGATAAACAATCAATTACAATCTGTTTTAATTAAAAATGTAAAAAAAATTCAAAATAAATTCAATAATGGGATTATAAAAGCATTTAAACCGAGTAATAAGGCTTTTCTAGGCATGAGTGACTATAAATGATCTTTTCTTGACAATGGATGGCTTTCGCTCCACGTTTCCCGAGATAAACAATCAATTACAATCTGTTTTAATAAAAAATGTAAAAAAAATTCAAAATAAATTCAATAATGGGATTATTAAAGCATTTAAACCGAGTCATAAGGCTTTTCTAAGCATTAGTGACTATAAATGATCTTTTCTTGACAATGGATGGCTTTTGCTCCACGTTTCCCGAGGCAAACAATCAATTACAATCTGTTTTAATCAAAAAATGTAAAAACAATTCAAAAGAAATTCAATAATGGGATTATAAAAGTATTTAAACCGAGTAATAAGGCTTTTCTAGGCATGAGTGACTATAAATGATCTTTTCTTGACAATGGATGGCTTTCGCTCCATGTTTCCCGAGGTAAACAATCAATTACAGACTGTTTTACTCAAAAAATGTAAAAAAAAAATTCAAAATAAATTCAATAATGGGATTATTAAAGCATTTAAACAGAGTCATAAAGCTTTTCTAAGCATGAGTGACTATAAATGATCTTTTCTTGACAATGGATGGCTTTCGCTCCACGTTTCCCGAGATAAACAATGAATTACAATCTGTTTTAATCAAAAATGTAAAAATACATCAAAATAAATTCAATAATGGGATTATAAAAGCATTTAAACCGAGTAATAAGGCTTTTCTAGGCATGAGTGACTATAAAAGATCTTTTCTTGACAATGGATGGCTTTCGCTCCACGTTTCCCGAGATAAACAATCAATTACAATCTGTTTTAATCAAATATGTAAAAAAAAATTCAAAATAAATTCAATAATGGGATTATAAAAGCATTTAAACCGAGTAATAAGGCTTTTCTAGGCATGAGTGACTATAAATGATCTTTTCTTGACAATGGATGGCTTTCGCTTCACGTTTCTCGAGGTAAATAATCAATTACATTTTGTTTTAATCAAAAAATGTAAAAAGATTCAAATTAAATTCAATTATGGAATTATAAAAGCATTTAAAGCGAGTATTAAGGATTTTATAGGCATGAGTGACTATAAATGAACTTTTCTTGACAATGGATGGCTTTTGCTCCACGTTTCCCGAGGCAAACAATCGATTACAATCTGTTTTAATAAAAAAATGTAAAAACAATTCAAAATAAATTCAATAATGGGATTATAAAAGCATTTAAACCGAGTAATAAGGCTTTTCTAGGCATGAGGGACTATAAATGATCTTTTCTTGACAATGGATGGCTTTCGCTTCACGTTTCTCGAGGTAAATAATCAATTACATTTTGTTTTAATCAAAAAATGTAAAAAGATTCAAATTAAATTCAATTATGGAATTATAAAAGCATTTAAAGCGAGTATTAAGGATTTTATAGGCATGAGTGACTATAAATGAACTTTTCTTGACAATGGATGGCTTTTGCTCCACGTTTCCCGAGATAAACAATCAATTACAATCTGTTTTAATTAAAAATGTAAAAAAAATTCAAAATAAATTCAATAATGGGATTATAAAAGCATTTAAACCGAGTAATAAGGCTTTTCTAGGCATGAGTGACTATAAATGATCTTTTCTTGACAATGGATGGCTTTCGCTCCACGTTTCCCGAGATAAACAATCAATTACAATCTGTTTTAATCAAAAATGTAAAAAAAATTCAAAATAAATTCAATAATGGGATTATAAAAGCATTTAAACCGAGTAATAAGGCTTTTCTAGGCATGAGTGACTATAAATGATCTTTTCTTGACAATGGATGGCTTTCGCTTCACGTTTCTCGAGGTAAATAATCAATTACATTTTTTTTTAATCAAAAAATGTAAAAAGATTCAAATTAAATTCAATTATGGAATTATAAAAGCATTTAAAGCGAGTATTAAGGATTTTATAGGCATGAGTGACTATAAATGAACTTTTCTTGACAATGGATGGCTTTTGCGCCACGTTTCCCGAGGCAAACAATCAATTACAATCTGTTTTAATCAAAAAATGTAAAAACAATTCAAAATAAATTCAATAATGGGATTATAAAAGTATTTAAACCGAGTAATAAGGCTTTTCTAGGCATGAGTGACTATAAATGATCTTTTCTTGACAATGGATGGCTTTCGCTCCATGTTTCCCGAGGTAAACAATCAATTACAATCTGTTTTACTCAAAAAATGTAAAAAAAAAATTCAAAATAAATTCAATAATGGGATTATTAAAGCATTTAAACCGGGTCATAAGGCTTTTCTAAGCATGAGTGACTATAAATGATCTTTTCTTGACAATGGATGGCTTTCGCTCCACGTTTCCCGAGATAAACAATCAATTACAATCTGTTTTAATCAAAAATGTAAAAATAATTCAAAATAAATTCAATAATGGGATTATAAAAGCATTTAAACCAAGTAATAAGGCTTTTCTAGGCATGAGTGACTATAAATGATCTTTTCTTGACAATGGATGGCTTTCGCTCCACGTTTCCCGAGGCAAACAATCAATTACAATCTGTTTTAATCAAAATATGTAAAAACAATTCAAAATAAATTCAATAATGGGATTATAAAAGCATTTAAACCGAGTAATAAGGCTTTTCTAGGCATGAGTGACTATAAATGATCTTTTCTTGACAATGGATGGCTTTCGCTCCACGTTTCCCGAGATAAACAATCAATTACAATCTGTTTTAATCAAAAATGTAAAAAAAATTCAAAATAAATTCAATAATGGGATTATAAAAGCATTTAAACCGAGTAATAAGGCTTTTCTAGGCATGAGTGACTATAAATGATCTTTTCTTGACAATGGATGGCTTTCGCTTCACGTTTCTCGAGGTAAATAATCAATTACATTTTTTTTTAATCAAAAAATGTAAAAAGATTCAAATTAAATTCAATTATGGAATTATAAAAGCATTTAAAGCGAGTATTAAGGATTTTATAGGCATGAGTGACTATAAATGAACTTTTCTTGACAATGGATGGCTTTTGCGCCACGTTTCCCGAGGCAAACAATCAATTACAATCTGTTTTAATCAAAAAATGTAAAAACAATTCAAAATAAATTCAATAATGGGATTATAAAAGTATTTAAACCGAGTAATAAGGCTTTTCTAGGCATGAGTGACTATAAATGATCTTTTCTTGACAATGGATGGCTTTCGCTCCATGTTTCCCGAGGTAAACAATCAATTACAATCTGTTTTACTCAAAAAATGTAAAAAAAAAATTCAAAATAAATTCAATAATGGGATTATTAAAGCATTTAAACCGGGTCATAAGGCTTTTCTAAGCATGAGTGACTATAAATGATCTTTTCTTGACAATGGATGGCTTTCGCTCCACGTTTCCCGAGATAAACAATCAATTACAATCTGTTTTAATCAAAAATGTAAAAATAATTCAAAATAAATTCAATAATGGGATTATAAAAGCATTTAAACCGAGTAATAAGGCTTTTCTAGGCATGAGTGACTATAAATGATCTTTTCTTGACAATGGATGGCTTTCGCTCCACGTTTCCCGAGGCAAACAATCAATTACAATCTGTTTTAATCAAAATATGTAAAAACAATTCAAAATAAATTCAATAATGGGATTATAAAAGCATTTAAACCGAGTAATAAGGCTTTTCTAGGCATGAGTGACTATAAATGATCTTTTCTTGACAATGGATGGCTTTCGCTCCACGTTGCCCGAGATAAACAATCAATTACAATCTGTTTTAATCAAAAATGTTAAAAAAAATTCAAAATAAATTCAATAATGGGATTATAAAAGCATTTAAACCAAGTAATAAGGCTTTTCTAGGCATGAGTGACTATAAATGAGCTTTTCTTGACAATAGATGGCTTTCGCTCCATGTTTCCTGAGGTAAACAATCAATTACAATATGTTTTAATAAAAAAATTTTAAAAAAAAATTCAAAATAAATTCAATAATGGGATTATAAAAGCATTTAAACCGAGTAATAAGGCTTTTCTAGTTATGGGTCACTCTAAATGATCTTTTCTTGGCAATGGATGGCTTTTGCTCCACGTTTCCAGAGGCAAACAATCAATTACAATATCTTTTAATCAAAAAATGTAAAAACATTTCAAAATAAATTCAATAATGGGATTATAAAAGCATTTAAACCGAGAAATAAGGCTTTTCTAGGCATGAGTGACTATAAATGATCTTTTCTTGACAATGGATGGCTTTCGCTCCACGTTTCCCGAGATAAACAATCAATTACAATCTGTTTTAATCAAAAATATAAAAAAAATTCAAAATAAATTCAATAATGGGATTATAAAAGCATTTAAACCGAGTAATAAGGCTTTTCTAGGCATGAGTGACTATAAATGATCTTTTCTTGACAATGGATGGCTTTCGCTTCACGTTTCTCGAGGTAAATAATCAATTACATTTTGTTTTAATCAAAAAATGTAAAAAGATTCAAATTAAATTCAATTATGGAATTATAAAAGCATTTAAAGCGAGTATTAAGGATTTTATAGGCATGAGTGACTATAAATGAACTTTTCTTGACAATGGATGGCTTTTGCTCCACGTTTCCCGAGGCAAAGAATCAATTACAATCTGTTTTAATCAAAAAATGTAAAAACAATTCAAAAGAAATTCAATAATGGGATTATAAAAGTATTTAAACCGAGTAATAAGGCTTTTCTAGGCATGAGTGACTATAAATGATCTTTTCTTGACAATGGATGGCTTTCGCTCCATGTTTCCCGAGGTAAACAATCAATTACAATCTGTTTTACTCAAAAAATGTAAAAAAAAAATTCAAAATAAATTCAATAATGGGATTATTAAAGCATTTAAACCGAGTCATAAGGCTTTTCTAAGCATGAGTGACTATAAATGATCTTTTCTTGACAATGGATGGCTTTCGCTCCACGTTTCCCGAGATAAACAATGAATTACAATTTGTTTTAATCAAAAATGTAAAAATAATTCAAAATAAATTCAATAATGGGATTATAAAAGCATTTAAACCGAGTAATAAGGCTTTTCTAGGCATGAGTGACTATAAATGATCTTTTCTTGACAATGGATTGCTTTCGCTCCACGTTTCCCGAGATAAACAATGAATTACAATCTGTTTTAATCAAATATGTAAAATAAATTCAAAATAAATTCAATAATGGGATTATAATAGCATTTAAACCGAGGAATAAGGCTTTTCTAGGCATGAGTGACTATAAATGATCTTTTCTTGACAATGGATGGCTTTCGCTTCACGTTTCTCGAGGTAAATAATCAATTACATTTTGTTTTAATCAAAAAATGTAAAAAGATTCAAATTAAATTCAATTATGGAATTATAAAAGCATTTAAAGCGAGTATTAAGGATTTTATAGGCATGAGTGACTATAAATGAACTTTTCTTGACAATGGATGGCTTTTGCTCCACGTTTCCCGAGGCAAACTATCGATTACAATCTGTTTTAATAAAAAAATGTGAAAACAATTCAAAATAAATTCAATAATGGGATTATAAAAGCATTTAAACCGAGTAATAAGGCTTTTCTAGGCATGAGTGACTATAAATGATCTTTTCTTGACAATGGATGGCTTTCGCTTCACGTTTCTCGAGGTAAATAATCAATTACATTTTGTTTTAATCAAAAAATGTAAAAAGATTCAAATTAAATTCAATTATGGAATTATAAAAGCATTTAAAGCGAGTATTAAGGATTTTATAGGCATGAGTGACTATAAATAAACTTTTCTTGACAATGGATGGCTTTTGCTCCACGTTTCCCGAGGCAAACAATCAATTACAATCTGTTTTAATCAAAATATGTAAAAACAATTCAAAATAAATTCAATAATGGGATTATAAAAGTATTTAAACCGAGTAATAAGGCTTTTCTAGGCATGAGTGACTATAAATGAGCTTTTCTTGACAATGGATGGCTTTCGCTCCATGTTTCCCGAGGTAAACAATCAATTACAATCTGTTTTACTCAAAAAATGTAAAAAAAAAAATCAAAATAAATTCAATAATGGGATTATTAAAGCATTTAAACCGAGTGATAAGGCTTTTCTAAGCATGAGTGACTATAAATGATCTTTTCTTGACAATGGATGGCTTTCGCTCCACGTTTCCCGAGATAAACAATCAATTACAATATGTTTTAATCAAAAATGTAAAAATAATTCAAAATAAATTCAATAATGGGATTATAAAAGCATTTAAACCGAGTAATAAGGCTTTTCTAGGCATGAGTGACTATAAATGATCTTTTCTTGACAATGGATGGCTTTCGCTCCACGTTTCCCGAGGCAAACAATCAATTACAATCTGTTTTAATCAAAATATGTAAAAACAATTCAAAATAAATTCAATAATGGGATTATAAAAGCATTTAAACCGAGTAATAAGGCTTTTCTAGGCATGAGTGACTATAAATGATCTTTTCTTGACAATGGATGGCTTTCGCTCCACGTTGCCCGAGATAAACAATCAATTACAATCTGTTTTAATCAAAAATGTTAAAAAAAATTCAAAATAAATTCAATAATGGGATTATAAAAGCATTTAAACCAAGTAATAAGGCTTTTCTAGGCATGAGTGACTATAAATGAGCTTTTCTTGACAATAGATGGCTTTCGCTCCATGTTTCCTGAGGTAAACAATCAATTACAATCTGTTTTAATAAAAAAATGTTAAAAAATAATTCAAAATAAATTCAATAATGGGATTATAAAAGCATTTAAACCGAGTAATAAGGCTTTTCTAGTTATGGGTGACTCTAAATGATCTTTTCTTGACAATGGATGGCTTTTGCTCCACGTTTCCAGAGGCAAACAATCAATTACAATCTCTTTTAATCAAAAAATGTAAAAACATTTCAAAATAAATTCAATAATGGGATTATAAAAGCATTTAAACCGAGTAATAAGGCTTTTCTAGGCATGAGTGACTATAAATGATCTTTTCTTGACAATGGATGGCTTTCGCTCCACGTTTCCCGAGATAAACAATCAATTACATTCTGTTTTAATAAAAAATGTAAAAAAAAATTCAAAATAAATTCAATAATGGGATTATAAAAGCATTTAAACCGAGTAATAAGGCTTTTCTAGGCATGAGTGACTATAAATGATCTTTTCTTGACAATGGATGGCTTTCGCTTCACGTTTTCCGAGATAAACAATCAATTACAATCTGTTTTAATCAAAAATGTAAAAAAAATTCAAAATAAATTCAATAATGGGATTATAAAAGCATTTAAACCGAGTAATAAGGCTTTTCTAGGCATGAGTGACTATAAATGATCTTTTCTTGACAATGGATGGCTTTCGCTTCACGTTTCTCGAGGTAAATAATCAATTACTTTTTTTTTTAATCAAAAAATGTAAAAAGATTCAAATTAAATTCAATTATGGAATTATAAAAGCATTTAAAGCGAGTATTAAGGATTTTATAGGCATGAGTGAGTATAAATGAACTTTTCTTGACAATGGATGGCTTTTGCTCCACGTTTCCCGAGGCAAACAATCAATTACAATCTTTTTTAATCAAAAAATGTAAAAACAATTCAAAATAAATTCAGTAATGGGATTATAAAAGTATTTAAACCGAGTAATAAGGCTTTTCTAGGCATGAGTGACTATAAATGATCTTTTCTTGACAATGGATGGCTTTCGCTCCATGTTTCCCGAGGTAAACAATCAATTACAATCTGTTTTACTCAAAAAATGTAAAAAAAAAATTCAAAATAAATTCAATAATGGGATTATTAAAGCATTTAAACCGAGTCATAAGGCTTTTCTAAGCATGAGTGACTATAAATGATCTTTTCTTGACAATGGATGGCTTTCGCTCCACGTTTCCTGAGATAAACAATGAATTACAATCTGTTTTAATCAAAAATGTAAAAATAATTCAAAATAAATTCAATAATGGGATTATAAAAGCATTTAAACCGAGTAATAAGGCTTTTCTAGGCATGAGTGACTATAAATGATCTTTTCTTGACAATGGATGGCTTTCGCTCCACGTTTCCCGAGGCAAACAATCAATTACAATCTGTTTTAATCAAAATATGTAAAAACAATTCAAAATAAATTCAATAATGGGATTATAAAAGCATTTAAACCGAGTAATAAGGCTTTTCTAGGCATGAGTGACTATAAATGATCTTTTCTTGACAATGGATGGCTTTCGCTTCACGTTTCTCGAGGTAAATAATCAATTACATTTTGTTTTAATCAAAAAATGTAAAAAGATTCAAATTAAATTCAATTATGGAATTATAAAAGCATTTAAACCGAGTATTAAGGATTTTATAGGCATGAGTGAGTATAAATGAACTTTTCTTGACAATGGATGGCTTTTGCTCCACGTTTCCCGAGGCAAACAATCGATTACAATCTGTTTTAATAAAAAAATGTAAAAACAATTCAAAATAAATTCAATAATGGAATTATAAAAGCATTTAAACCGAGTAATAAGGCTTTTCTAGGCATGAGTGACTATAAATGATCTTTTCTTGACAATGGATGGCTTTCGCTTCACGTTTCTCGAGGTAAATAATCAATTACATTTTGTTTTAATCAAAAAATGTAAAAAGATTCAAATTAAATTCAATTATGGAATTATAAAAGCATTTAAAGCGAGTATTAAGGATTTTATAGGCATGAGTGAGTATAAATGAACTTTTCTTGACAATGGATGGCTTTTGCTCCACGTGTCCCGAGGCAAACAATCGATTACAATCTGTTTTAATAAAAAAATGTAAAAACAATTCAAAATAAATTCAATAATGGGATTATAAAAGCATTTAAACCGAGTAATAAGGCTTTTCTAGGCATGAGTGACTATAAATGATCTTTTCTTGACAATGGATGGCTTTCGCTTCACGTTTCTTGAGGTAAATAATCAATTACATTTTGTTTTAATCAAAAACTGTAAAAAGATTCAAATTAAATTCAATTATGGAATTATAAAAGCATTTAAAGCGAGTATTAAGGATTTTATAGGCATGAGTGACTATAAATGAACTTTTCTTGACAATGGATGGCTTTTGCTCCACGTTTCCCGAGGTAAACAATCAATTACAATCTGTTTTAATCAAAAAATGTAAAAACAATTCAAAATAAATTCAATAATGGGATTATAAAAGTATTTAAACCGAGTAATAAGGCTTTTCTAGGCATGAGTGACTATAAATGATCTTTTCTTGACAATGGATGGCTTTCGCTCCACGTTGCCCGAGATAAACAATCAATTACAATCTGTTTTAATCAAAAATGTTAAAAAAAATTCAAAATAAATTCAATAATGGGATTATTAAAGTATTTAAACCAAGTAATAAGGCTTTTCTAGGCATGAGTGACTATAAATGAGCTTTTCTTGACAATAGATGGCTTTCGCTCCATGTTTCCTGAGGTAAACAATCAATTACAATATGTTTTAATAAAAAAATGTTAAAAAAAATTCAAAATAAATTCAATAATGGGATTATAAAAGCATTTAAACCGAGTAATAAGGCTTTTCTAGTTATGGGTGACTCTAAATGATCTTTTCTTGACAATGGATGGCTTTTGCTCCACGTTTCCAGAGGCAAACAATCAATTACAATCTCTTTTAATCAAAAAATGTAAAAACATTTCAAAATAAATTCAATAATGGGATTATAAAAGCATTTAAACCGAGTAATAAGGCTTTTCTAGGCATGAGTGACTATAAATGATCTTTTCTTCACAATGGATGGCTTTCGCTTCACGTTTCTCGAGGTAAATAATCAATTACATTTTGTTTTAATCAAAAAATGTAAAAAGATTCAAATTAAATTCAATTATGGAATTATAAAAGCATTTAAAGCGAGTATTAAGGATTTTATAGGCATGAGTGACTATAAATGAACTTTTGTTGACAATGGATGGCTTTTGCTCCACGTTTCCCGAGGTAAACAATCAATTACAATCTATTTTAATCAAAAAATGTAAAAACAATTCAAAATAAATTCAATAATGGGATTATAAAAGTATTTAAACCGAGTAATAAGGCTTTTCTAGGCATGAGTGACTATAAATGATCTTTTCTTGACAATGGATGGCTTTCGCTCCACGTTGCCCGAGATAAACAATCAATTACAATCTGTTTTAATCAAAAATGTTAAAAAAAATTCAAAATAAATTCAATAATGGGATTATTAAAGCATTTAAACCAAGTAATAAGGCTTTTCTAGGCATGAGTGACTATAAATGAGCTTTTCTTGACAATAGATGGCTTTCGCTCCATGTTTCCTGAGGTAAACAATCAATTACAATCTGTTTTAATAAAAAAATGTTAAAAAAAATTCAAAATAAATTCAATAATGGGATTATAAAAGCATTTAAACCGAGTAATAAGGCTTTTCTAGTTATGGGTGACTCTAAATGATCTTTTCTTGACAATGGATGGCTTTTGCTCCACGTTTCCAGAGGCAAACAATCAATTACAATCTCTTTTAATCAAAAAATGTAAAAACATTTCAAAATAAATTCAATAATGGGATTATAAAAGCATTTAAACCGAGTAATAAGGCTTTTCTAGGCATGAGTGACTATAAATGATCTTTTCTTGACAATGGATGGCTTTCGCTCCACGTTTCCCGAGATAAACAATCAATTACAATCTGTTTTCATCAAAAATGTAAAAATAATTCAAAATAAATTCAATAATGGGATTATAAAAGCATTTAAACCGAGTAATAAGGCTTTTCTAGGCATGAGTGACTATAAATGATCTTTTCTTGACAATGGATGGCTTTCGCTCCACGTTTCCCGAGGCAAACAATCAATTACAATCTGTTTTAATCAAAATATGTAAAAACAATTCAAAATAAATTCAATAATGGGATTATAAAAGCATTTAAACCGAGTAATAAGGCTTTTCTAGGCATGAGTGACTATAAATGATCTTTTCTTGACAATGGATGGCTTTCGCTTCACGTTTCTCGAGGTAAATAATCAATTACATTTTGTTTTAATCAAAAAATGTAAAAAGATTCAAATTAAATTCAATTATGGAATTATAAAAGCATTTAAAGCGAGTATTAAGGATTTTATAGGCATGAGTGAGTATAAATGAGCTTTTCTTGACAATGGATGGCTTTTGCTCCACGTTTCCCGAGGCAAACAATCGATTACAATCTGTTTTAATAAAAAAATGTAAAAACAATTCAAAATAAATTCAATAATGGAATTATAAAAGCATTTAAACCGAGTAATAAGGCTTTTCTAGGCATGAGTGACTATAAATGATCTTTTCTTGACAATGGATGGCTTTCGCTTCACGTTTCTCGAGGTAAATAATCAATTACATTTTGTTTTAATCAAAAAATGTAAAAAGATTCAAATTAAATTCAATTATGGAATTATAAAAGCATTTAAAGCGAGTATTAAGGATTTTATAGGCATGAGTGACTATAAATGAACTTTTCTTGACAATGGATGGCTTTTGCTCCACGTTTCTCGAGGTAAACAATCAATTACAATCTGTTTTAATCAAAAAATGTAAAAACAATTCAAAATAAATTCAATAATGGGATTATAAAAGTATTTAAACCGAGTAATAAGGCTTTTCGAGGCATGAGTGACTATAAATGATCTTTTCTTGACAATGGATGGCTTTCGCTCCACGTTGCCCGAGATAAACAATCAATTACAATCTGTTTTAATCAAAAATGTTAAAAAAAATTCAAAATAAATTCAATAATGGGATTATTAAAGCATTTAAACCAAGTAATATGGCTTTTCTAGGCATGAGTGACTATAAATGAGCTTTTCTTGACAATAGATGGCTTTCGCTCCATGTTTCCTGAGGTAAACAATCAATTACAATCTGTTTTAATAAAAAAATGTTAAAAAAAATTCAAAATAAATTCAATAATGGGATTATAAAAGCATTTAAACCGAGTAATAAGGCTTTTCTAGTTATGGGTGACTCTAAATGATCTTTTCTTGACAATGGATGGCTTTTGCTCCACGTTTCCAGAGGCAAACAATCAATTACAATCTCTTTTAATCAAAAAATGTAAAAACATTTCAAAATAAATTCAATAATGGGATTATAAAAGCATTTAAACCGAGTAATAAGGCTTTTCTAGGCATGAGTGACTATAAATGATCTTTTCTTGACAATGGATGGCTTTCGCTCCACGTTTCCCGAGATAAACAATCAATTACAATCTGTTTTAATTAAAAATGTAAAAAAAATTCAAAATAAATTCAATAATGGGATTATAAAAGCATTTAAACCGAGTAATAAGGCTTTTCTAGGCATGAGTGACTATAAATGATCTTTTCTTGACAATGGATGGCTTTCGCTCCACGTTTCCCGAGATAAACAATCAATTACAATCTATTTTAATCAAAAATGTAAAAAAAATTCAAAATAAATTCAATAATGGGATTATAAAAGCATTTAAACCGAGTAATAAGGCTTTTCTAGGCATGAGTGACAATAAATGATCTTTTCTTGACAATGGATGGCTTTCGCTTCAGGTTTCTCGAGGTAAATAATCAATTACATTTTGTTTTAATCAAAAAATGTAAAAAGATTCAAAATAAATTCAATAATGGGATTATAAAAGCATTTAAACCGAGTAATAAGGCTTTTTTAGGCATGAGTGACTATAAATGATCTTTTCTTGACAATGGATGGCTTTCGCTCCACGTTTCCCGAGATAAACAATCAATTACAATCTGTTTTAATTAAAAATGTAAAAAAAATTCAAAATAAATTCAATAATGGGATTATAAAAGCATTTAAACCGAGTAATAAGGCTTTTCTAGGCATGAGTGACTATAAATGATCTTTTCTTGACAATGGATGGCTTTCGCTCCACGTTTCCCGAGATAAACAATCAATTACAATCTATTTTAATCAAAAATGTAAAAAAAATTCAAAATAAATTCAATAATGGGATTATAAAAGCATTTAAACCGAGTAATAAGGCTTTTCTAGGCATGAGTGACAATAAATGATCTTTTCTTGACAATGGATGGCTTTCGCTTCAGGTTTCTCGAGGTAAATAATCAATTACATTTTGTTTTAATCAAAAAATGTAAAAAGATTCAAATTAAATTCAATTATGGAATTATAAAAGCATTTAAAGCGAGTATTAAGGATTTTATAGGCATGAGTGACTATAAATGAACTTTTCTTGACAATGGATGGCTTTTGCTCCACGTTTCCCGAGGCAAACAATCAATTACAATCTGTTTTAATCAAAAAATGTAAAAACAATTCAAAATAAATTCAATAATGGGATTATAAAAGTATTTAAACCGAGTAATAAGGCTTTTCTAGGCATGAGTGACTATAAATGAGCTTTTCTTGACAATGGATGGCTTTCGCTCCATGTTTCCCGAGGTAAACAATCAATTACAATCTGTTTTACTCAAAAAATGTAAAAAAAAAATCAAAATAAATTCAATAATGGGATTATTAAAGCATTTAAACCGAGTCATAAGGCTTTTCTAAGCATGAGTGACTATAAATGATCTTTTCTTGACAATGGATGGCTTTCGCTCAACGTTTCCCGAGATAAACAATCAATTACAATCTGTTTTAATCAAAAATGTAAAAATAATTCAAAATAAATTCAATAATGGGATTATAAAAGCATTTAAACCGAGTAATAAGGCTTTTCTAGGCATGAGTGACTATAAATGATCTTTTCTTGACAATGGATGGCTTTCGCTCCACGTTTCCCGAGGCAAACAATCAATTACAATCTGTTTTAATCAAAATATGTAAAAACAATTCAAAATAAATTCAATAATGGGATTATAAAAGCATTTAAACCGAGTAATAAGGCTTTTCTAGGCATGAGTGACTATAAATGATCTTTTCTTGACAATGGATGGCTTTCGCTCCACGTTGCCCGAGATAAACAATCAATTACAATCTGTTTTAATCAAAAATGTTAAAAAAAATTCAAAATAAATTCAATAATGGGATTATAAAAGCATTTAAACCAAGTAATAAGGCTTTTCTAGGCATGAGTGACTATAAATGAGCTTTTCTTGACAATAGATGGCTTTCGCTCCATGTTTCCTGAGGTAAACAATCAATTACAATATGTTTTAATAAAAAAATGTTAAAAAAAAATTCAAAATAAATTCAATAATGGGATTATAAAAGCATTTAAACCGAGTAATAAGGCTTTTCTAGTTATGGGTGACTCTAAATGATCTTTTCTTGACAATGGATGGCTTTTGCTCCACGTTTCCAGAGGCAAACAATCAATTACAATCTCTTTTAATCAAAAAATGTAAAAACATTTCAAAATAAATTCAATAATGGGATTATAAAAGCATTTAAACCGAGTAATAAGGCTTTTCTAGGCATGAGTGACTATAAATGATCTTTTCTTGACAATGGATGGCTTTCGCTCCACGTTTTCCGAGATAAACAATCAATTACAATCTGTTTTAATTAAAAATGTAAAAAAAATTCAAAATAAATTCAATAATGGGATTATAGAAGCATTTAAACCGAGTAATAAGGCTTTTCTAGGCATGAGTGACTATAAATGATCTTTTCTTGACAATGGATGGCTTTCGCTCCATGTTTCCCGAGATAAACAATCAATTACAATCTGTTTTAATCAAAAATGTAAAAAAAATTCAAAATAAATTCAATAATGGGATTATAAAAGCATTTAAACCGAGTAATAAGGCTTTTCTAGGCATGAGTGACAATAAATGATCTTTTCTTGACAATGGATGGCTTTCGCTCCATGTTTCCCGAGGTAAACAATCAATTACAATCTGTTTTAATCAAAAAATGCAAAAAAAAATCAAAATAAATTCAATAATGGGATTATAAAAGCATTTAAACCGAGTAATAAGGCTTTTCTAGTAATTAGTGACTCTAAATAAACTTTTCTTGACAATGGATGGCTTTTGCTCCACGTTTCCCGAGGCAAACAATCAATTACAATCTGTTTTAATCAAAAAATGTAAAAACAATTCAAAATAAATTCAATAATTGGATTATAAAAGTATTTAAACCGAGTAATAAGGCTTTTCTAGGCATGAGTGACTATAAATGATCTTTTCTTGACAATGGATGGCTTTCGCTCCACGTTTCCCGAGATAAACAATCAATTACAATCTGTTTTAATCAAAAATGTTAAAAAAAATTCAAAATAAATTCAATAATGGGATTATTAAAGCATTTAAACCAAGTAATAAAGCTTTTCTAGGCATGAGTGACTATAAATGAGCTTTTCTCGACAATAGATGGCTTTCGCTCCATGTTTCCTGAGGTAAACAATCAATTACAATCTGTTTTAATCAAAAAATGTTAAAAAAAATTCAAAATAAATTCAATAATGGGATTATAAAAGCATTTAAACCGAGTAATAATGCTTTTCTAGTTATGAGTGACTCTAAATGATCTTTTCTTGACAATGGATGGCTTTTGCTCCACGTTTCCAGAGGCAAACAATCAATTACAATCTCTTTTAATCAAAAAATATAAAAACATTTCAAAATAAATTCAATAATGGGAATATAAAAGCATTTAAACCGAGTAATAAGGCTTTTCTAGGCATGAGTGACTATAAATGATCTTTTCTTGACAATGGATGGCTTTCGCTCCACGTTTCCCGAGATAAACAATCAATTACAATCTGTTTTAATAAAAAATGTAAAAAATATTGAAAATAAATTCAATAATGGGATTATAAAAGCATTTAAACCGAGTAATAAGGCTTTTATAGGCATGAGTGACTATAAATGATCTTTTCTTGACAATGGATGGCTTTCGCTTCACGTTTATAGAGGTAAATAATCAATTACATTTTGTTTTAATCAAAAAATGTAAAATGATTCAAATTAAATTCAATTATGGAATTATAAAAGCATTTAAAGCGAGTATTAAGGATTTTATAGGCATGAGTGACTATAAATGAACTTTTCTTGACAATGGATGGCTTTTGCTCCACGTTTCCCGAGGCAAACAATCAATTACAATCTGTTTTAATCAAAAAATGTAAAAACAATTCAAAATAAATTCAATAATGGGATTATAAAAGTATTTAAACCGAGTAATAAGGCTTTTCTAGGCATGAGTGACTATAAATGATCTTTTCTTGACAATGGATGGCTTTCGCTCCATGTTTCCCGAGGTAAACAATCAATTACAATCTGTTTTAATCAAAATATGTAAAAACAATTCAAAATAAATTCAATAATGGGATTATAAAAGCATTTAAACCGAGTAATAAGGCTTTTCTAGGCATGAGTGACTATAAATGATCTTTTCTTGACAATGGATGGCTTTCGCTCCACGTTGCCCGAGATAAACAATCAATTACAATCTGTTTTAATCAAAAATGTTAAAAAAAATTCAAAATAAATTCAATAATGGGATTATAAAAGCATTTAAACCAAGTAATAAGGCTTTTCTAGGCATGAGTGACTATAAATGAGCTTTTCTTGACAATAGATGGCTTTCGCTCCATGTTTCCTGAGGTAAACAATCAATTACAATATGTTTTAATAAAAAAATGTTAAAAAAAAATTCAAAATAAATTCAATAATGGGATTATAAAAGCATTTAAACCGAGTAATAAGGCTTTTCTAGTTATGGGTGACTCTAAATGATCTTTTCTTGACAATGGATGGCTTTTGCTCCACGTTTCCAGAGGCAAACAATCAATTACAATCTCTTTTAATCAAAAAATGTAAAAACATTTCAAAATAAATTCAATAATGGGATTATAAAAGCATTTAAACCGAGTAATAAGGCTTTTCTAGGCATGAGTGACTATAAATGATCTTTTCTTGACAATGGATGGCTTTCGCTCCACGTTTTCCGAGATAAACAATCAATTACAATCTGTTTTAATTAAAAATGTAAAAAAAATTCAAAATAAATTCAATAATGGGATTATAGAAGCATTTAAACCGAGTAATAAGGCTTTTCTAGGCATGAGTGACTATAAATGATCTTTTCTTGACAATGGATGGCTTTCGCTCCACGTTTCCCGAGATAAACAATCAATTACAATCTGTTTTAATCAAAAATGTAAAAAAAATTCAAAATAAATTCAATAATGGGATTATAAAAGCATTTAAACCGAGTAATAAGGCTTTTCTAGGCATGAGTGACTATAAATGATCTTTTCTTGACAATGGATGGCTTTCGCTTCACGTTTCTCGAGGTAAATAATAATTACATTTTTTTTAATCAAAAAATGTAAAAAGATTCAAATTAAATTCAATTATGGAATTATGAAAGCATTTAAAGCGAGTATTAAGGATTTTATAGGCATGAGTGACTATAAATGAACTTTTCTTGACAATGGATGGCTTTTGCTCCATGTTTCCCGAGGCAAACAATCAATTACAATCTGTTTTAATCAAAAAATGTAAAAACAATTCAAAAGAAATTCAATAATGGGATTATAAAAGTATTTAAACCGAGTAATAAGGCTTTTCTAGGCATAAGTGACTATAAATGATCTTTTCCTGACAATGGATGGCTTTCGCTCCATGTTTCCCGAGGTAAACAATCAATTACAATCTGTTTTACTCAAAAAATGTAAAAAAAAAATTCAAAATAAATTCAATAATGGGATTATTAAAGCATTTAAACCGAGTCATAAGGCTTTTCTAAGCATGAGTGACTATAAATGATCTTTTCTTGACAATGGATGGCTTTCGCTCCACGTTTCCCGAGATAAACAATCAATTACAATCTGTTTTAATCAAAAATGTTAAAATAATTCAAAATAAATTCAATAATGGGATTATAAAAGCATTTAAACCGAGTAATAAGGCTTTTCTAGGCATGAGTGACTATAAATGATCTTTTCTTGACAATGGATGGCTTTCGCTCCACGTTTCCCGAGATAAACAATCAATTACAATCTGTTTTAATCAAAAATGTAAAAATAATTCAAAATAAATTCAATAATGGGATTATAAAAGCATTTAAACCGAGTAATAAGGCTTTTCTAGGCATGAGTGACTATAAATGATCTTTTCTTGACAATGGATGGCTTTCGCTCCACGTTTCCCGAGATAAACAATCAATTACATTCTGTTTTAATAAAAAATGTAAAAAAAAATTCAAAATAAATTCAATAATGGGATTATAAAAGCATTTAAACCGAGTAATAAGGCTTTTCTAGGCATGAGTGACTATAAATGATCTTTTCTTGACAATGGATGGCTTTCGCTTCACGTTTCTCGAGGTAAATAATCAATTACATTTTGTTTTAATCAAAAAATGTAAAAAGATTCAAATTAAATTCAATTATGGAATTATAAAAGCATTTAAAGCGAGTATTAAGGATTTTATAGGCATGAGTGACTATAAATGAACTTTTCTTGACAATGGATGGCTTTTGCTCCACGTTTCCCGAGGCAAACAATCAATTACAATATGTTTTAATCAAAAAAAGTAAAAACAATTCAAAATAAATTCAATAATGGGATTATAAAAGAATTTAAACCGAGTAATAAGGCTTTTCTAGGCATGAGTGACTATAAATGATCTTTTCTTGACAATGGATGGCTTTCGCTCCATGTTCACGAGGTAAACAATCAATTACAATCTGTTTTAATCAAAAAATGTAAAAAAAAATTCAAAATAAATTCAATAATGGGATTATAAAAGCATTTAAACCGAGTAATAAGGCTTTTCTAGTTATGAGTGACTCTAAATGATCTTTTCTTGACAATGGATGGCTTTTGCTCCACGTTTCCCGAGGCAAACAATCAATTACAATATGTTTTAATCAAAAAATGTAAAAACATTTCAAAATAAATTCAATAATGGGATTATAAAAGCATTTAAACCGAGTAATAAGGCTTTTCTAGGCATGAGTGACTATAAATGATCTTTTCTTGACAATGGATGGCTTTCGCTCCACGTTTTCCGAGATAAACAATCAATTAAAATCTGTTTTAATCAAAAATGTAAAAAAAATTCAAAAAAAATTAAATAATGGGATTATTAAAGCATTTAAACCGAGTAATAAGGCTTTTCTAAGCATAAGTGACTATAAATGAACTTTTCTTGACAATGGATGGCTTTTGCTCCACGTTTCCCGAGGCAAACAATCAATTACAATCTGTTTTAATCAAAAACTGTTAAAAAAAATTCAAAATAAATTCAATAATGGGATTATAAAAGCATTTAAACCGAGTAATAAGGCTTTTCTAGTTATGAGTGACTCTAAATTATCTTTTCTTGACAATGGATGGCTTTTGCTCCACGTTTCCAGAGGCAAACAATCAATTACAATCTCTTTTAATAAAAAAATGTAAAAACATTTCAAAATAAATTCAATAATGGGATTATAAAAGCATTTAAACCGAGTAATAAGGCTTTTCTAGTTATGAGTGATTCTAAATGATCTTTTCTTGACAATGGATGGCTTTTGCTCCACGTTTCCCGAGGCAAACAATCAATTACAATCTGTTTTAATCAAAAAATGTAAAAACAATTCAAAATAAATTCAATAATGGGATTATAAAAGTATTTAAACCGAGTAATAAGGCTTTTCTAGGCATGAGTGACTATAAATGATCTTTTCTTGACAATGGATGGCTTTCGCTCCACGTTTCCCGAGATAAACAATCAATTACAATCTATTTTAATCAAAAATGTTAAAAAAAATTCAAAATAAATTCAATAATGGGATTATTAAAGCATTTAAACCGAGTAATAAGGCTTTTCTAGGCATGAGTGACTATAAATGAGCTTTTCTTGACAATAGATGGCTTTCGCTCCATGTTTCCTGAGGTAAACAATCAATTACAATCTGTTTTAATAAAAAATTATTAAAAAAAATTCAAAATAAATTCAATAATGGGATTATAAAAGCATTTAAACCGAGTAATAAGGCTTTTCTAGTTATGGGTGACTCTAAATGATCTTTTCTTGACAATGGATGGCTTTTGCTCCACGTTTCCAGAGGCAAACAATCAATTACAATCTCTTTTAATCAAAAAATGTAAAAACATTTCAAAATAAATTCAATAATGGGATTATAAAAGCATTTAAACCGAGTAATAAGGCTTTTCTAGGCATGAGTGACTATAAATGATATTTTCTCGACAATGGATGGCTTTCGCTCCACGTTTCCCGAGATAAACAATTAATTACAATCTGTTTTAATCAAAAATGTAAAAAAAATTCAAAATAAATTCAATAATGGGATTATAAAAGCATTTAAACCGAGTAATAAGGCTTTTCTAGGCATGAGTGACTATAAATGATCTTTTCTTGACAATGGATGGCTTTCGCTCCACGTTTCCCGAGATAAACAATCAATTACAATCTGTTTTAATAAAAAATGTAAAAAAAATTGAAAATAAATTCAATAATGGGATTATAAAAGCATTTAAACCGAGTAATAAGGCTTTTCTAGGCATGAGTGACTATAAATGATCTTTTCTTGACAATGGATGGCTTTCGCTTCACGTTTCTCGAGGTAAATAATCAATTACATTTTGTTTTAATCAAAAAATGTAAAAAGATTCAAATTAAATTCAATTATGGAATTATAAAAGCATTTAAAGCGAGTATTAAGGATTTTATAGGCATGAGTGACTATAAATGAACTTTTCTTGACAATGGATGGCTTTTGCTCCACGTTTCCCGAGGCAAACAATCAATTACAATATGTTTTAATCAAAAAAAGTAAAAACAATTCAAAATAAATTCAATAATGGGATTATAAAAGAATTTAAACCGAGTAATAAGGCTTTTCTAGGCATGAGTGACTATAAATGATCTTTTCTTGACAATGGATGGCTTTCGCTCCATGTTCACGAGGTAAACAATCAATTACAATCTGTTTTAATCAAAAAATGTAAAAAAAAATTCAAAATAAATTCAATAATGGGATTATAAAAGCATTTAAACCGAGTAATAAGGCTTTTCTAGTTATGAGTGACTCTAAATGATCTTTTCTTGACAATGGATGGCTTTTGCTCCACGTTTCCCGAGGCAAACAATCAATTACAATATGTTTTAATCAAAAAATGTAAAAACATTTCAAAATAAATTCAATAATGGGATTATAAAAGCATTTAAACCGAGTAATAAGGCTTTTCTAGGCATGAGTGACTATAAATGATCTTTTCTTGACAATGGATGGCTTTCGCTCCACGTTTTCCGAGATAAACAATCAATTAAAATCTGTTTTAATCAAAAATGTAAAAAAAATTCAAAAAAAATTCAATAATGGGATTATTAAAGCATTTAAACCGAGTAATAAGGCTTTTCTAAGCATAAGTGACTATAAATGAACTTTTCTTGACAATGGATGGCTTTTGCTCCACGTTTCCCGAGGCAAACAATCAATTACAATCTGTTTTAATCAAAAACTGTTAAAAAAAATTCAAAATAAATTCAATAATGGGATTATAAAAGCATTTAAACCGAGTAATAAGGCTTTTCTAGTTATGAGTGACTCTAAATTATCTTTTCTTGACAATGGATGGCTTTTGCTCCACGTTTCCAGAGGCAAACAATCAATTACAATCTCTTTTAATAAAAAAATGTAAAAACATTTCAAAATAAATTCAATAATGGGATTATAAAAGCATTTAAACCGAGTAATAAGGCTTTTCTAGTTATGAGTGATTCTAAATGATCTTTTCTTGACAATGGATGGCTTTTGCTCCACGTTTCCCGAGGCAAACAATCAATTACAATCTGTTTTAATCAAAAAATGTAAAAACAATTCAAAATAAATTCAATAATGGGATTATAAAAGTATTTAAACCGAGTAATAAGGCTTTTCTAGGCATGAGTGACTATAAATGATCTTTTCTTGACAATGGATGGCTTTCGCTCCACGTTTCCCGAGATAAACAATCAATTACAATCTGTTTTAATCAAAAATGTTAAAAAAAATTCAAAATAAATTCAATAATGGGATTATTAAAGCATTTAAACCGAGTAATAAGGCTTTTCTAGGCATGAGTGACTATAAATGAGCTTTTCTTGACAATAGATGGCTTTCGCTCCATGTTTCCTGAGGTAAACAATCAATTACAATCTGTTTTAATAAAAAATTGTTAAAAAAAATTCAAAATAAATTCAATAATGGGATTATAAAAGCATTTAAACCGAGTAATAAGGCTTTTCTAGTTATGGGTGACTCTAAATGATCTTTTCTTGACAATGGATGGCTTTTGCTCCATGTTTCCAGAGGCAAACAATCAATTACAATCTCTTTTAATCAAAAAATGTAAAAACATTTCAAAATAAATTCAATAATGGGATTATAAAAGCATTTAAACCGAGTAATAAGGCTTTTCTAGGCATGAGTGACTATAAATGATATTTTCTCGACAATGGATGGCTTTCGCTCCACGTTTCCCGAGATAAACAATTAATTACAATCTGTTTTAATCAAAAATGTAAAAAAAATTCAAAATAAATTCAATAATGGGATTATAAAAGCATTTAAACCGAGTAATAAGGCTTTTCTAGGCATGAGTGACTATAAATGATCTTTTCTTGACAATGGATGGCTTTCGCTCCACGTTTCCCGAGATAAACAATCAATTACAATCTGTTTTAATAAAAAATGTAAAAAAAATTGAAAATAAATTCAATAATGGGATTATAAAAGCATTTAAACCGAGTAATAAGGCTTTTCTAGGCATGAGTGACTATAAATGATCTTTTCTTGACAATGGATGGCTTTCGCTTCACGTTTCTCGAGGTAAATAATCAATTACATTTTGTTTTAATCAAAAAATGTAAAAAGATTCAAATTAAATTCAATTATGGAATTATAAAAGCATTTAAAGCGATTATTAAGGATTTTATAGGCATGAGTGACTATAAATGAACTTTTCTTGACAATGGATGGCTTTTGCTCCACGTTTCCGAGGCAAACAATCAATTACAATCTGTTTTAATCAAAAAATGTAAAAAGAATTCAAAATAAATTCAATAATGGGATTATAAAAGTATTTAAACCGAGTAATAAGGCTTTTCTAGGCATGAGTGACTATAAATGATCTTTTCTTGACAATGGATGGCTTTCGCTCCATGTTTCCCGAGGTAAACAATCAATTACAATCTGTTTTAATCAAAAAATGCAAAAAAAAATCAAAATAAATTCAATAATGGGATTATAAAAGCATTTAAACCGAGTAATAAGGCTTTTCTAGTAATTAGTGACTCTAAATAAACTTTTCTTGACAATGGATGGCTTTTGCTCCACGTTTCGCGAGGCAAACAATCAATTACAATCTGTTTTAATCAAAAAATGTAAAAACAATTCAAAATAAATTCAATAATTGGATTATAAAAGTATTTAAACCGAGTAATAAGGCTTTTCTAGGCATGAGTGACTATAAATGATCTTTTCTTGACAATGGATGGCTTTCGCTCCACGTTTCCCGAGATAAACAATCAATTACAATCTGTTTTAATCAAAAATGTTAAAAAAAATTCAAAATAAATTCAATAATGGGATTATTAAAGCATTTAAACCAAGTAATAAAGCTTTTCTAGGCATGAGTGACTATAAATGAGCTTTTCTCGACAATAGATGGCTTTCGCTCCATGTTTCCTGAGGTAAACAATCAATTACAAACTGTTTTAATCAAAAAATGTTAAAAAAAATTCAAAATAAATTCAATAATGGGATTATAAAAGCATTTAAACCGAGTAATAATGCTTTTCTAGTTATGAGTGACTCTAAATGATCTTTTCTTGACAATGGATGGCTTTTGCTCCACGTTTCCAGAGGCAAACAATCAATTACAATCTCTTTTAATCAAAAAATATAAAAACATTTCAAAATAAATTCAATAATGGGATTATAAAAGCATTTAAACCGAGTAATAAGGCTTTTCTAGGCATGAGTGACTATAAATGATCTTTTCTTGACAATGGATGGCTTTCGCTCCACGTTTCCCGAGATAAACAATCAATTACAATCTGTTTTAATAAAAAATGTAAAAAATATTGAAAATAAATTCAATAATGGGATTATAAAAGCATTTAAACCGAGTAATAAGGCTTTTATAGGCATGAGTGACTATAAATGATCTTTTCTTGACAATGGATGGCTTTCGCTTCACGTTTCTCGAGGTAAATAATCAATTACATTTTGTTTTAATCAAAAAATGTAAAATGATTCAAATTAAATTCAATTATGGAATTATAAAAGCATTTAAAGCGAGTATTAAGGATTTTATAGGCATGAGTGACTATAAATGAACTTTTCTTGACAATGGATGGCTTTTGCTCCACGTTTCCCGAGGCAAACAATCAATTACAATCTGTTTTAATCAAAAAATGTAAAAACAATTCAAAATAAATTCAATAATGGGATTATAAAAGTATTTAAACCGAGTAATAAGGCTTTTCTAGGCATGAGTGACTATAAATGATCTTTTCTTGACAATGGATGGCTTTCGCTCCATGTTTCCCGAGGTAAACAATCAATTACAATCTGTTTTAATCAAAATATGTAAAAACAATTCAAAATAAATTCAATAATGGGATTATAAAAGCATTTAAACCGAGTAATAAGGCTTTTCTAGGCATGAGTGACTATAAATGATCTTTTCTTGACAATGGATGGCTTTCGCTCCACGTTGCCCGAGATAAACAATCAATTACAATCTGTTTTAATCAAAAATGTTAAAAAAAATTCAAAATAAATTCAATAATGGGATTATAAAAGCATTTAAACCAAGTAATAAGGCTTTTCTAGGCATGAGTGACTATAAATGAGCTTTTCTTGACAATAGATGGCTTTCGCTCCATGTTTCCTGAGGTAAACAATCAATTACATTATGTTTTAATAAAAAAATGTTAAAAAAAAATTCAAAATAAATTCAATAATGGGATTATAAAAGCATTTAAACCGAGTAATAAGGCTTTTCTAGTTATGGGTGACTCTAAATGATCTTTTCTTGACAATGGATGGCTTTTGCTCCACGTTTCCAGAGGCAAACAATCAATTACAATCTCTTTTAATCAAAAAATGTAAAAACATTTCAAAATAAATTCAATAATGGGATTATAAAAGCATTTAAACCGAGTAATAAGGCTTTTCTAGGCATGAGTGACTATAAATGATCTTTTCTTGACAATGGATGGCTTTCGCTCCACGTTTTCCGAGATAAACAATCAATTACAATCTGTTTTAATTAAAAATGTAAAAAAAATTCAAAATAAATTCAATAATGGGATTATAGAAGCATTTAAACCGAGTAATAAGGCTTTTCTAGGCATGAGTGACTATAAATGATCTTTTCTTGACAATGGATGGCTTTCGCTCCACGTTTCCCGAGATAAACAATCAATTACAATCTGTTTTAATAAAAAATGTAAAAAAAATTGAAAATAAATTCAATAATGGGATTATAAAAGCATTTAAACCGAGTAATAAGGCTTTTCTAGGCATGAGTGACTATAAATGATCTTTTCTTGACAATGGATGGCTTTCGCTTCACGTTTCTCGAGGTAAATAATAATTACATTTTTTTTAATCAAAAAATGTAAAAAGATTCAAATTAAATTCAATTATGGAATTATAAAAGCATTTAAAGCGAGTATTAAGGATTTTATAGGCATGAGTGACTATAAATGAACTTTTCTTGACAATGGATGGCTTTTGCTCCATGTTTCCCGAGGCAAACAATCAATTACAATCTGTTTTAATCAAAAAATGTAAAAACAATTCAAAAGAAATTCAATAATGGGATTATAAAAGTATTTAAACCGAGTAATAAGGCTTTTCTAGGCATAAGTGACTATAAATGATCTTTTCCTGACAATGGATGGCTTTCGCTCCATGTTTCCCGAGGTAAACAATCAATTACAATCTGTTTTACTCAAAAAATGTAAAAAAAAAATTCAAAATAAATTCAATAATGGGATTATTAAAGCATTTAAACCGAGTCATAAGGCTTTTCTAAGCATGAGTGACTATAAATGATCTTTTCTTGACAATGGATGGCTTTCGCTCCACGTTTCCCGAGATAAACAATCAATTACAATCTGTTTTAATCAAAAATGTTAAAATAATTCAAAATAAATTCAATAATGGGATTATAAAAGCATTTAAACCGAGTAATAAGGCTTTTCTAGGCATGAGTGACTATAAATGATCTTTTCTTGACAATGGATGGCTTTCGCTCCACGTTTCCCGAGATAAACAATCAATTACAATCTGTTTTAATCAAAAATGTAAAAATAATTCAAAATAAATTCAATAATGGGATTATAAAAGCATTTAAACCGAGTAATAAGGCTTTTCTAGGTATGAGTGACTATAAATGATCTTTTCTTGACAATGGATGGCTTTCGCTCCACGTTTCCCGAGATAAACAATCAATTACATTCTGTTTTAATAAAAAATGTAAAAAAAAATTCAAAATAAATTCAATAATGGGATTATAAAAGCATTTAAACCGAGTAATAAGGCTTTTCTAGGCATGAGTGACTATAAATGATCTTTTCTTGACAATGGATGGCTTTCGCTTCACGTTTCTCGAGGTAAATAATCAATTACATTTTGTTTTAATCAAAAAATGTAAAAAGATTCAAATTAAATTCAATTATGGAATTATAAAAGCATTTAAAGCGAGTATTAAGGATTTTATAGGCATGAGTGACTATAAATGAACTTTTCTTGACAATGGATGGCTTTTGCTCCACGTTTCCCGAGGCAAACAATCAATTACAATATGTTTTAATCAAAAAAAGTAAAAACAATTCAAAATAAATTCAATAATGGGATTATAAAAGAATTTAAACCGAGTAATAAGGCTTTTCTAGGCATGAGTGACTATAAATGATCTTTTCTTGACAATGGATGGCTTTCGCTCCATGTTCACGAGGTAAACAATCAATTACAATCTGTTTTAATCAAAAAATGTAAAAAAAAATTCAAAATAAATTCAATAATGGGATTATAAAAGCATTTAAACCGAGTAATAAGGCTTTTCTAGTTATGAGTGACTCTAAATGATCTTTTCTTGACAATGGATGGCTTTTGCTCCACGTTTCCCGAGGCAAACAATCAATTACAATATGTTTTAATCAAAAAATGTAAAAACATTTCAAAATAAATTCAATAATGGGATTATAAAAGCATTTAAACCGAGTAATAAGGCTTTTCTAGGCATGAGTGACTATAAATGATCTTTTCTTGACAATGGATGGCTTTCGCTCCACGTTTTCCGAGATAAACAATCAATTAAAATCTGTTTTAATCAAAAATGTAAAAAAAATTCAAAAAAAATTCAATAATGGGATTATTAAAGCATTTAAACCGAGTAATAAGGCTTTTCTAAGCATAAGTGACTATAAATGAACTTTTCTTGACAATGGATGGCTTTTGCTCCACGTTTCCCGAGGCAAACAATCAATTACAATCTGTTTTAATCAAAAACTGTTAAAAAAAATTCAAAATAAATTCAATAATGGGATTATAAAAGCATTTAAACCGAGTAATAAGGCTTTCCTAGTTATGAGTGACTCTAAATTATCTTTTCTTGACAATGGATGGCTTTTGCTCCACGTTTCCAGAGGCAAACAATCAATTACAATCTCTTTTAATAAAAAAATGTAAAAACATTTCAAAATAAATTCAATAATGGGATTATAAAAGCATTTAAACCGAGTAATAAGGCTTTTCTAGTTATGAGTGATTCTAAATGATCTTTTCTTGACAATGGATGGCTTTTGCTCCACGTTTCCCGAGGCAAACAATCAATTGCAATCTGTTTTAATCAAAAAATGTAAAAACAATTCAAAATAAATTCAATAATGGGATTATAAAAGTATTTAAACCGAGTAATAAGGCTTTTCTAGGCATGAGTGACTATAAATGATCTTTTCTTGACAATGGATGGCTTTCGCTCCACGTTTCCCGAGATAAACAATCAATTACAATCTGTTTTAATCAAAAATGTTAAAAAAAATTCAAAATAAATTCAATAATGGGATTATTAAAGCATTTAAACCGAGTAATAAGGCTTTTCTAGGCATGAGTGACTATAAATGAGCTTTTCTTGACAATAGATGGCTTTCGCTCCATGTTTCCTGAGGTAAACAATCAATTACAATCTGTTTTAATAAAAAATTGTTAAAAAAAATTCAAAATAAATTCAATAATGGGATTATAAAAGCATTTAAACCGAGTAATAAGGCTTTTATAGGCATGAGTGACTATAAATGATCTTTTCTTGACAATGGATGGCTTTCGCTTCACGTTTCTCGAGGTAAATAATCAATTACATTTTGTTTTAATCAAAAAATGTAAAATGATTCAAATTAAATTCAATTATGGAATTATAAAAGCATTTAAAGCGAGTATTAAGGATTTTATAGGCATGAGTGACTATAAATGAACTTTTCTTGACAATGGATGGCTTTTGCTCCACGTTTCCCGAGGCAAACAATCAATTACAATCTGTTTTAATCAAAAAATGTAAAAACAATTCAAAATAAATTCAATAATGGGATTATAAAAGTATTTAAACCGAGTAATAAGGCTTTTCTAGGCATGAGTGACTATAAATGATCTTTCCTTGACAATGGATGGCTTTCGCTCCATGTTTCCCGAGGTAAACAATCAATTACAATCTGTTTTAATCAAAATATGTAAAAACAATTCAAAATAAATTCAATAATGGGATTATAAAAGCATTTAAACCGAGTAATAAGGCTTTTCTAGGCATGAGTGACTATAAATGATCTTTTCTTGACAATGGATGGCTTTCGCTTCACGTTTCTCGAGGTAAATAATCAATTACATTTTGTTTTAATCAAAAAATGTAAAAAGATTCAAATTAAATTCAATTATGGAATTATAAAAGCATTTAAAGCGAGTATTAAGGATTTTATAGGCATGAGTGACTATAAATGAACTTTTCTTGACAATGGATGGCTTTTGCTCCACGTTTCCCGAGGCAAACAATCAATTACAATATGTTTTAATCAAAAAAAGTAAAAACAATTCAAAATAAATTCAATAATGGGATTATAAAAGAATTTAAACCGAGTAATAAGGCTTTTCTAGGCATGAGTGACTATAAATGATCTTTTCTTGACAATGGATGGCTTTCGCTCCATGTTCACGAGGTAAACAATCAATTACAATCTGTTTTAATCAAAAAATGTAAAAAAAAATTCAAAATAAATTCAATAATGGGATTATAAAAGCATTTAAACCGAGTAATAAGGCTTTTCTAGTTATGAGTGACTCTAAATGATCTTTTCTTGACAATGGATGGCTTTTGCTCCACGTTTCCCGAGGCAAACAATCAATTACAATATGTTTTAATCAAAAAATGTAAAAACATTTCAAAATAAATTCAATAATGGGATTATAAAAGCATTTAAACCGAGTAATAAGGCTTTTCTAGGCATGAGTGACTATAAATGATCTTTTCTTGACAATGGATGGCTTTCGCTCCACGTTTTCCGAGATAAACAATCAATTAAAATCTGTTTTAATCAAAAATGTAAAAAAAATTCAAAAAAAATTCAATAATGGGATTATTAAAGCATTTAAACCGAGTAATAAGGCTTTTCTAAGCATAAGTGACTATAAATGAACTTTTCTTGACAATGGATGGCTTTTGCTCCACGTTTCCCGAGGCAAACAATCAATTACAATCTGTTTTAATCAAAAACTGTTAAAAAAAATTCAAAATAAATTCAATAATGGGATTATAAAAGCATTTAAACCGAGTAATAAGGCTTTCCTAGTTATGAGTGACTCTAAATTATCTTTTCTTGACAATGGATGGCTTTTGCTCCACGTTTCCAGAGGCAAACAATCAATTACAATCTCTTTTAATAAAAAAATGTAAAAACATTTCAAAATAAATTCAATAATGGGATTATAAAAGCATTTAAACCGAGTAATAAGGCTTTTCTAGTTATGAGTGATTCTAAATGATCTTTTCTTGACAATGGATGGCTTTTGCTCCACGTTTCCCGAGGCAAACAATCAATTGCAATCTGTTTTAATCAAAAAATGTAAAAACAATTCAAAATAAATTCAATAATGGGATTATAAAAGTATTTAAACCGAGTAATAAGGCTTTTCTAGGCATGAGTGACTATAAATGATCTTTTCTTGACAATGGATGGCTTTCGCTCCACGTTTCCCGAGATAAACAATCAATTACAATCTGTTTTAATCAAAAATGTTAAAAAAAATTCAAAATAAATTCAATAATGGGATTATTAAAGCATTTAAACCGAGTAATAAGGCTTTTCTAGGCATGAGTGACTATAAATGAGCTTTTCTTGACAATAGATGGCTTTCGCTCCATGTTTCCTGAGGTAAACAATCAATTACAATCTGTTTTAATAAAAAATTGTTAAAAAAAATTCAAAATAAATTCAATAATGGGATTATAAAAGCATTTAAACCGAGTAATAAGGCTTTTATAGGCATGAGTGACTATAAATGATCTTTTCTTGACAATGGATGGCTTTCGCTTCACGTTTCTCGAGGTAAATAATCAATTACATTTTGTTTTAATCAAAAAATGTAAAATGATTCAAATTAAATTCAATTATGGAATTATAAAAGCATTTAAAGCGAGTATTAAGGATTTTATAGGCATGAGTGACTATAAATGAACTTTTCTTGACAATGGATGGCTTTTGCTCCACGTTTCCCGAGGCAAACAATCAATTACAATCTGTTTTAATCAAAAAATGTAAAAACAATTCAAAATAAATTCAATAATGGGATTATAAAAGTATTTAAACCGAGTAATAAGGCTTTTCTAGGCATGAGTGACTATAAATGATCTTTCCTTGACAATGGATGGCTTTCGCTCCATGTTTCCCGAGGTAAACAATCAATTACAATCTGTTTTAATCAAAATATGTAAAAACAATTCAAAATAAATTCAATAATGGGATTATAAAAGCATTTAAACCGAGTAATAAGGCTTTTCTAGGCATGAGTGACTATAAATGATCTTTTCTTGACAATGGATGGCTTTCGCTCCACGTTGCCCGAGATAAACAATCAATTACAATCTGTTTTAATCAAAAATGTTAAAAAAAATTCAAAATAAATTCAATAATGGGATTATAAAAACATTTAAACCAAGTAATAAGGCTTTTCTAGGCATGAGTGACTATAAATGAGCTTTTCTTGACAATAGATGGCTTTCGCTCCATGTTTCCTGAGGTAAACAATCAATTACAATATGATTTAATAAAAAAATGTTAAAAAAAAATTCAAAATAAATTCAATAATGGGATTATAAAAGCATTTAAACCGAGTAATAAGGCTTTTCTAGTTATGGGTGACTCTAAATGATCTTTTCTTGACAATGGATGGCTTTTGCTCCACGTTTCCAGAGGCAAACAATCAATTACAATCTCTTTTAATCAAAAAATGTAAAAACATTTCAAAATAAATTCAATAATGGGATTATAAAAGCATTTAAACCGAGTAATAAGGCTTTTCTAGGCATGAGTGACTATAAATGATATTTTCTCGACAATGGATGGCTTTCGCTCCACGTTTCCCGAGATAAACAATTAATTACAATCTGTTTTAATCAAAAATGTAAAAAAAATTCAAAATAAATTCAATAATGGGATTATAAAAGCATTTAAACCGAGTAATAAGGCTTTTCTAGGCATGAGTGACTATAAATGATCTTTTCTTGACAATGGATGGCTTTCGCTCCACGTTTCCCGAGATAAACAATCAATTACAATCTGTTTTAATAAAAAATGTAAAAAAAATTGAAAATAAATTCAATAATGGGATTATAAAAGCATTTAAACCGAGTAATAAGGCTTTTCTAGGCATGAGTGACTATAAATGATCTTTTCTTGACAATGGATGGCTTTCGCTTCACGTTTCTCGAGGTAAATAATCAATTACATTTTGTTTTAATCAAAAAATGTAAAAAGATTCAAATTAAATTCAATTATGGAATTATAAAAGCATTTAAAGCGAGTATTAAGGATTTTATAGGCATGAGTGACTATAAATGAACTTTTCTTGACAATGGATGGCTTTTGCTCCACGTTTCCGAGGCAAACAATCAATTACAATCTGTTTTAATCAAAAAATGTAAAAAGAATTCAAAATAAATTCAATAATGGGATTATAAAAGTATTTAAACCGAGTAATAAGGCTTTTCTAGGCATGAGTGACTATAAATGATCTTTTCTTGACAATGGATGGCTTTCGCTCCATGTTTCCCGAGGTAAACAATCAATTACAATCTGTTTTAATCAAAAAATGCAAAAAAAAATCAAAATAAATTCAATAATGGGATTATAAAAGCATTTAAACCGAGTAATAAGGCTTTTCTAGTAATTAGTGACTCTAAATAAACTTTTCTTGACAATGGATGGCTTTTGCTCCACGTTTCCCGAGGCAAACAATCAATTACAATCTGTTTTAATCAAAAAATGTAAAAACAATTCAAAATAAATTCAATAATTGGATTATAAAAGTATTTAAACCGAGTAATAAGGCTTTTCTAGGCATGAGTGACTATAAATGATCTTTTCTTGACAATGGATGGCTTTCGCTCCACGTTTCCCGAGATAAACAATCAATTACAATCTGTTTTAATCAAAAATGTTAAAAAAAATTCAAAATAAATTCAATAATGGGATTATTAAAGCATTTAAACCAAGTAATAAAGCTTTTCTAGGCATGAGTGACTATAAATGAGCTTTTCTCGACAATAGATGGCTTTCGCTCCATGTTTCCTGAGGTAAACAATCAATTACAATCTGTTTTAATCAAAAAATGTTAAAAAAAATTCAAAATAAATTCAATAATGGGATTATAAAAGCATTTAAACCGAGTAATAATGCTTTTCTAGTTATGAGTGACTCTAAATGATCTTTTCTTGACAATGGATGGCTTTTGCTCCACGTTTCCAGAGGCAAACAATCAATTACAATCTCTTTTAATCAAAAAATATAAAAACATTTCAAAATAAATTCAATAATGGGATTATAAAAGCATTTAAACCGAGTAATAAGGCTTTTCTAGGCATGAGTGACTATAAATGATCTTTTCTTGACAATGGATGGCTTTCGCTCCACGTTTCCCGAGATAAACAATCAATTACAATCTGTTTTAATAAAAAATGTAAAAAATATTGAAAATAAATTCAATAATGGGATTATAAAAGCATTTAAACCGAGTAATAAGGCTTTTATAGGCATGAGTGACTATAAATGATCTTTTCTTGACAATGGATGGCTTTCGCTTCACGTTTCTCGAGGTAAATAATCAATTACATTTTGTTTTAATCAAAAAATGTAAAATGATTCAAATTAAATTCAATTATGGAATTATAAAAGCATTTAAAGCGAGTATTAAGGATTTTATAGGCATGAGTGACTATAAATGAACTTTTCTTGACAATGGATGGCTTTTGCTCCACGTTTCCCGAGGCAAACAATCAATTACAATCTGTTTTAATCAAAAAATGTAAAAACAATTCAAAATAAATTCAATAATGGGATTATAAAAGTATTTAAACCGAGTAATAAGGCTTTTCTAGGCATGAGTGACTATAAATGATCTTTTCTTGACAATGGATGGCTTTCGCTCCATGTTTCCCGAGGTAAACAATCAATTACAATCTGTTTTAATCAAAAAATGCAAAAAAAAATCAAAATAAATTCAATAATGGCATTATAAAAGCATTTAAACCGAGTAATAAGGATTTTCTAGTTATGAGTGACTCTAAATGAACTTTTCTTGACAATGGATGGCTTTTGCTCCACGTTTCCCGAGGCAAACAATCAATTACAATATGTTTTAATCAAAAAATGTGAAAACAATTCAAAATAAATTCAATAATGGGATTATAAAAGTATTTAAACCGAGTAATAAGGCTTTTCTAGGCATGAGTGACTATAAATGATCTTTTCTTGACAATGGATGGCTTTCGCTCCACGTTTCCCGAGATAAACAATCAATTACAATCTGTTTTAATCAAAAATGTAAAAAAAATTCAAAATAAATTCAATAATGGGATTATAAAAGCATTTAAACCGAGTAATAAGGCTTTTCTAGGCATGAGTGACTATAAATGATCTTTTCTTGACAATGGATGGCTTTCGCTCCACGTTTCCCGAGATAAACAATCAATTACATTCTGTTTTAATAAAAAATGTAAAAAAAAATTCAAAATAAATTCAATAATGGGATTATAAAAGCATTTAAACCGAGTAATAAGGCTTTTATAGGCATGAGTGACTATAAATGATCTTTTCTTGACAATGGATGGCTTTCGCTTCACGTTTCTCGAGGTAAATAATCAATTACATTTTGTTTTAATCAAAAAATGTAAAATGATTCAAATTAAATTCAATTATGGAATTATAAAAGCATTTAAAGCGAGTATTAAGGATTTTATAGGCATGAGTGACTATAAATGAACTTTTCTTGACAATGGATGGCTTTTGCTCCACGTTTCCCGAGGCAAACAATCAATTACAATCTGTTTTAATCAAAAAATGTAAAAACAATTCAAAATAAATTCAATAATGGGATTATAAAAGTATTTAAACCGAGTAATAAGGCTTTTCTAGGCATGAGTGACTATAAATGATCTTTTCTTGACAATGGATGGCTTTCGCTCCATGTTTCCCGAGGTAAACAATCAATTACAATATGTTTTAATCAAAATATGTAAAAACAATTCAAAATAAATTCAATAATGGGATTATAAAAGCATTTAAACCGAGTAATAAGGCTTTTCTAGGCATGAGTGACTATAAATGATCTTTTCTTGACAATGGATGGCTTTCGCTCCACGTTGCCCGAGATAAACAATCAATTACAATTTGTTTTAATCAAAAATGTTAAAAAAAATTCAAAATAAATTCAATAATGGGATTATAAAAACATTTAAACCAAGTAATAAGGCTTTTCTAGGCATGAGTGACTATAAATGAGCTTTTCTTGACAATAGATGGCTTTCGCTCCATGTTTCCTGAGGTAAACAATCAATTACAATATGTTTTAATAAAAAAATGTTAAAAAAAAATTCAAAATAAATTCAATAATGGGATTATAAAAGCATTTAAACCGAGTAATAAGGCTTTTCTAGTTATGGGTGACTCTAAATGATCTTTTCTTGACAATGGATGGCTTTTGCTCCACGTTTCCAGAGGCAAACAATCAATTACAATCTCTTTTAATCAAAAAATGTAAAAACATTTCAAAATAAATTCAATAATGGGATTATAAAAGCATTTAAACCGAGTAATAAGGCTTTTCTAGGCATGAGTGACTATAAATGATATTTTCTCGACAATGGATGGCTTTCGCTCCACGTTTCCCGAGATAAACAATTAATTACAATCTGTTTTAATCAAAAATGTAAAAAAAATTCAAAATAAATTCAATAATGGGATTATAAAAGCATTTAAACCGAGTAATAAGGCTTTTCTAGGCATGAGTGACTATAAATGATCTTTTCTTGACAATGGATGGCTTTCGCTCCACGTTTCCCGAGATAAACAATCAATTACAATCTGTTTTAATAAAAAATGTAAAAAAAATTGAAAATAAATTCAATAATGGGATTATAAAAGCATTTAAACCGAGTAATAAGGCTTTTCTAGGCATGAGTGACTATAAATGATCTTTTCTTGACAATGGATGGCTTTCGCTTCACGTTTCTCGAGGTAAATAATCAATTACATTTTGTTTTAATCAAAAAATGTAAAAAGATTCAAATTAAATTCAATTATGGAATTATAAAAGCATTTAAAGCGAGTATTAAGGATTTTATAGGCATGAGTGACTATAAATGAACTTTTCTTGACAATGGATGGCTTTTGCTCCACGTTTCCGAGGCAAACAATCAATTACAATCTGTTTTAATCAAAAAATGTAAAAAGAATTCAAAATAAATTCAATAATGGGATTATAAAAGTATTTAAACCGAGTAATAAGGCTTTTCTAGGCATGAGTGACTATAAATGATCTTTTCTTGACAATGGATGGCTTTCGCTCCATGTTTCCCGAGGTAAACAATCAATTACAATCTGTTTTAATCAAAAAATGCAAAAAAAAATCAAAATAAATTCAATAATGGGATTATAAAAGCATTTAAACCGAGTAATAAGGCTTTTCTAGTAATTAGTGACTCTAAATAAACTTTTCTTGACAATGGATGGCTTTTGCTCCACGTTTCCCGAGGCAAACAATCAATTACAATCTGTTTTAATCAAAAAATGTAAAAACAATTCAAAATAAATTCAATAATTGGATTATAAAAGTATTTAAACCGAGTAATAAGGCTTTTCTAGGCATGAGTGACTATAAATGATCTTTTCTTGACAATGGATGGCTTTCGCTTCACGTTTCTCGAGGTAAATAATCAATTACATTTTGTTTTAATCAAAAAATGTAAAAAGATTCAAATTAAATTCAATTATGGAATTATAAAAGCATTTAAAGCGAGTATTAAGGATTTTATAGGCATGAGTGACTATAAATGAACTTTTATTGACAATGGATGGCTTTTGCTCCACGTTTCCCGAGGCAAACAATCAATTACAATATGTTTTAATCAAAAAAAGTAAAAACAATTCAAAATAAATTCAATAATGGGATTATAAAAGAATTTAAACCGAGTAATAAGGCTTTTCTAGGCATGAGTGACTATAAATGATCTTTTTTTGACAATGGATGGCTTTCGCTCCACGTTTCCCGAGATAAACAATCAATTACAATCTGTTTTAATCAAAAATGTTAAAAAAAATTCAAAATAAATTCAATAATGGGATTATTAAAGAATTTAAACCGAGTAATAAGGCTTTTCTAGGCATGAGTGACTATAAATGAGCTTTTTTTGACAATGGATGGCTTTCGCTCCATGTTTCCTGAGGTAAACAATCAATTACAATCTGTTTTAATAAAAAATTGTTAAAAAAAATTCAAAATAAATTCAATAATGGGATTATAAAAGCATTTAAACCGAGTAATAAGGCTTTTCTAGTTATGGGTGACTCTAAATGATCTTTTCTTGACAATGGATGGCTTTTGCTCCACGTTTCCAGAGGCAAACAATCAATTACAATCTCTTTTAATCAAAAAATGTAAAAACATTTCAAAATAAATTCAATAATGGGATTATAAAAGCATTTAAACCGAGTAATAAGGCTTTTCTAGTCATGAGTGACTATAAATGATATTTTCTCGACAATGGATGGCTTTCGCTTCACGTTTCTCGAGGTAAATAATCAATTACATTTTGTTTTAATCAAAAAATGTAAAATGATTCAAATTAAATTCAATTATGGAATTATAAAAGCATTTAAAGCGAGTATTAAGGATTTTATAGGCATGAGTGACTATAAATGAACTTTTCTTGACAATGGATGGCTTTTGCTCCACGTTTCCGAGGCAAACAATCAATTACAATCTGTTTTAATCAAAAAATGTAAAAAGAATTCAAAATAAATTCAATAATGGGATTATAAAAGTATTTAAACCGAGTAATAAGGCTTTTCTAGGCATGAGTGACTATAAATGATCTTTTCTTGACAATGGATGGCTTTCGCTCCATGTTTCCCGAGGTAAACAATCAATTACAATCTGTTTTAATCAAAAAATGCAAAAAAAAATCAAAATAAATTCAATAATGGGATTATAAAAGCATTTAAACCGAGTAATAAGGCTTTTCTAGTAATTAGTGACTCTAAATAAACTTTTCTTGACAATGGATGGCTTTTGCTCCACGTTTCCCGAGGCAAACAATCAATTACAATCTGTTTTAATCAAAAAATGTAAAAACAATTCAAAATAAATTCAATAATTGGATTATAAAAGTATTTAAACCGAGTAATAAGGCTTTTCTAGGCATGAGTGACTATAAATGATCTTTTCTTGACAATGGATGGCTTTCGCTCCACGTTTCCCGAGATAAACAATCAATTACAATCTGTTTTAATCAAAAATGTTAAAAAAAATTCAAAATAAATTCAATAATGGGATTATTAAAGCATTTAAACCAAGTAATAAAGCTTTTCTAGGCATGAGTGACTATAAATGAGCTTTTCTCGACAATAGATGGCTTTCGCTCCATGTTTCCTGAGGTAAACAATCAATTACAATCTGTTTTAATCAAAAAATGTTAAAAAAAATTCAAAATAAATTCAATAATGGGATTATAAAAGCATTTAAACCGAGTAATAATGCTTTTCTAGTTATGAGTGACTCTAAATGATCTTTTCTTGACAATGGATGGCTTTTGCTCCACGTTTCCAGAGGCAAACAATCAATTACAATCTCTTTTAATCAAAAAATATAAAAACATTTCAAAATAAATTCAATAATGGGATTATAAAAGCATTTAAACCGAGTAATAAGGCTTTTCTAGGCATGAGTGACTATAAATGATCTTTTCTTGACAATGGATGGCTTTCGCTCCACGTTTCCCGAGATAAACAATCAATTACAATCTGTTTTAATAAAAAATGTAAAAAATATTGAAAATAAATTCAATAATGGGATTATAAAAGCATTTAAACCGAGTAATAAGGCTTTTATAGGCATGAGTGACTATAAATGATCTTTTCTTGACAATGGATGGCTTTCGCTTCACGTTTCTCGAGGTAAATAATCAATTACATTTTGTTTTAATCAAAAAATGTAAAATGATTCAAATTAAATTCAATTATGGAATTATAAAAGCATTTAAAGCGAGTATTAAGGATTTTATAGGCATGAGTGACTATAAATGAACTTTTCTTGACAATGGATGGCTTTTGCTCCACGTTTCCCGAGGCAAACAATCAATTACAATCTGTTTTAATCAAAAAATGTAAAAACAATTCAAAATAAATTCAATAATGGGATTATAAAAGTATTTAAACCGAGTAATAAGGCTTTTCTAGGCATGAGTGACTATAAATGATCTTTTCTTGACAATGGATGGCTTTCGCTCCATGTTTCCCGAGGTAAACAATCAATTACAATCTGTTTTAATCAAAATATGTAAAAACAATTCAAAATAAATTCAATAATGGGATTATAAAAGCATTTAAACCGAGTAATAAGGCTTTTCTAGGCATGAGTGACTATAAATGATCTTTTCTTGACAATGGATGGCTTTCGCTCCACGTTGCCCGAGATAAACAATCAATTACAATCTGTTTTAATCAAAAATGTTAAAAAAAATTCAAAATAAATTCAATAATGGGATTATAAAAGCATTTAAACCAAGTAATAAGGCTTTTCTAGGCATGAGTGACTATAAATGAGCTTTTCTTGACAATAGATGGCTTTCGCTCCATGTTTCCTGAGGTAAACAATCAATTACAATATGTTTTAATAAAAAAATGTTAAAAAAAAATTCAAAATAAATTCAATAATGGGATTATAAAAGCATTTAAACCGAGTAATAAGGCTTTTCTAGTTATGGGTGACTCTAAATGATCTTTTCTTGACAATGGATGGCTTTTGCTCCACGTTTCCAGAGGCAAACAATCAATTACAATCTCTTTTAATCAAAAAATGTAAAAACATTTCAAAATAAATTCAATAATGGGATTATAAAAGCATTTAAACCGAGTAATAAGGCTTTTCTAGGCATGAGTGACTATAAATGATCTTTTCTTGACAATGGATGGCTTTCGCTCCACGTTTTCCGAGATAAACAATCAATTACAATCTGTTTTAATTAAAAATGTAAAAAAAATTCAAAATAAATTCAATAATGGGATTATAGAAGCATTTAAACCGAGTAATAAGGCTTTTCTAGGCATGAGTGACTATAAAAGATCTTTTCTTGACAATGGATGGCTTTCGCTCCACGTTTCCCGAGATAAACAATCAATTACAATCTGTTTTAATAAAAAATGTAAAAATAATTCAAAATAAATTCAATAATGGGATTATAAAAGCATTTAAACCGAGTAATAAGGCTTTTCTAGGCATGAGTGACTATAAATGATCTTTTCTTGACAATGGATGGCTTTCGCTTCACGTTTCTCGAGGTAAATAATCAATTACATTTTGTTTTAATCAAAAAATGTAAAAAGATTCAAATTAAATTCAATTATGGAATTATAAAAGCATTTAAAGCGAGTATTAAGGATTTTATAGGCATGAGTGACTATAAATGAACTTTTCTTGACAATGGATGGCTTTTGCTCCACGTTTCCCGAGGCAAACAATCAATTACAATATGTTTTAATCAAAAAAAGTAAAAACAATTCAAAATAAATTCAATAATGGGATTATAAAAGAATTTAAACCGAGTAATAAGGCTTTTCTAGGCATGAGTGACTATAAAAGATCTTTTCTTGACAATGGATGGCTTTCGCTCCATGTTCACGAGGTAAACAATCAATTACAATCTGTTTTAATCAAAAAATGTAAAAAAAAATTCAAAATAAATTCAATAATGGGATTATAAAAGCATTTAAACCGAGTAATAAGGCTTTTCTAGTTATGAGTGACTCTAAATGATCTTTTCTTGACAATGGATGGCTTTTGCTCCACGTTTCCCGAGGCAAACAATCAATTACACTATGTTTTAATCAAAAAATGTAAAAACATTTCAAAATAAATTCAATAATGGGATTATAAAAGCATTTAAACCGAGTAATAAGGCTTTTCTACGCATGAGTGACTATAAATGATCTTTTCTTGACAATGGATGGCTTTCGCTCCACGTTTTCCGAGATAAACAATCAATTAAAATCTGTTTTAATCAAAAATGTAAAAAAAATTCAAAAAAAATTCAATAATGGGATTATTAAAGCATTTAAACCGAGTAATAAGGCTTTTCTAAGCATAAGTGACTATAAATGAACTTTTCTTGACAATGGATGGCTTTTGCTCCACGTTTCCCGAGGCAAACAATCAATTACAATCTGTTTTAATCAAAAACTGTTAAAAAAAATTCAAAATAAATTCAATAATGGGATTATAAAAGCATTTAAACCGAGTAATAAGGCTTTTCTAGTTATGAGTGACTCTAAATTATCTTTTCTTGACAATGGATGGCTTTTGCTCCACGTTTCCAGAGGCAAACAATCAATTACAATCTCTTTTAATAAAAAAATGTAAAAACATTTCAAAATAAATTCAATAATGGGATTATAAAAGCATTTAAACCGAGTAATAAGGCTTTTCTAGTTATGAGTGATTCTAAATGATCTTTTCTTGACAATGGATGGCTTTTGCTCCACGTTTCCCGAGGCAAACAATCAATTACAATCTGTTTTAATCAAAAAATGTAAAAACAATTCAAAATAAATTCAATAATGGGATTATAAAAGTATTTAAACCGAGTAATAAGGCTTTTCTAGGCATGAGTGACTATAAATGATCTTTTCTTGACAATGGATGGCTTTCGCTCCACGTTTCCCGAGATAAACAATCAATTACAATCTGTTTTAATCAAAAATGTTAAAAAAAATTCAAAATAAATTCAATAATGGGATTATAAAAGCATTTAAACCAAGTAATAAGGCTTTTCTAGGCATGAGTGACTATAAATGAGCTTTTCTTGACAATAGATGGCTTTCGCTCCATGTTTCCTGAGGTAAACAATCAATTACAATATGTTTTAATAAAAAAATGTTAAAAAAAAATTCAAAATAAATTCAATAATGGGATTATAAAAGCATTTAAACCGAGTAATAAGGCTTTTCTAGTTATGGGTGACTCTAAATGATCTTTTCTTGACAATGGATGGCTTTTGCTACACGTTTCCAGAGGCAAACAATCAATTACAATCTCTTTTAATCAAAAAATGTAAAAACATTTCAAAATAAATTCAATAATGGGATTATAAAAGCATTTAAACCGAGTAATAAGGCTTTTCTAGGCATGAGTGACTATAAATGATCTTTTCTTGACAATGGATGGCTTTCGCTCCACGTTTTCCGAGATAAACAATCAATTACAATCTGTTTTAATTAAAAATGTAAAAAAAATTCAAAATAAATTCAATAATGGGATTATAGAAGCATTTAAACCGAGTAATAAGGCTTTTCTAGGCATGAGTGACTATAAAAGATCTTTTCTTGACAATGGATGGCTTTCGCTCCACGTTTCCCGAGATAAACAATCAATTACAATCTGTTTTAATAAAAAATGTAAAAATAATTCAAAATAAATTCAATAATGGGATTATAAAAGCATTTAAACCGAGTAATAAGGCTTTTCTAGGCATGAGTGACTATAAATGATCTTTTCTTGACAATGGATGGCTTTCGCTTCACGTTTCTCGAGGTAAATAATAATTACATTTTTTTTAATCAAAAAATGTAAAAAGATTCAAATTAAATTCAATTATGGAATTATAAAAGCATTTAAAGCGAGTATTAAGGATTTTATAGGCATGAGTGACTATAAATGAACTTTTCTTGACAATGGATGGCTTTTGCTCCATGTTTCCCGAGGCAAACAATCAATTACAATCTGTTTTAATCAAAAAATGTAAAAACAATTCAAAAGAAATTCAATAATGGGATTATAAAAGTATTTAAACCGAGTAATAAGGCTTTTCTAGGCATAAGTGACTATAAATGATCTTTTCCTGACAATGGATGGCTTTCGCTCCATGTTTCCCGAGGTAAACAATCAATTACAATCTGTTTTACTCAAAAAATGTAAAAAAAAAATTCAAAATAAATTCAATAATGGGATTATTAAAGCATTTAAACCGAGTCATAAGGCTTTTCTAAGCATGAGTGACTATAAATGATCTTTTCTTGACAATGGATGGCTTTCGCTCCACGTTTCCCGAGATAAACAATCAATTACAATCTGTTTTAATCAAAAATGTTAAAATAATTCAAAATAAATTCAATAATGGGATTATAAAAGCATTTAAACCGAGTAATAAGGCTTTTCTAGGCATGAGTGACTATAAATGATCTTTTCTTGACAATGGATGGCTTTCGCTCCACGTTTCCCGAGATAAACAATCAATTACAATCTGTTTTAATCAAAAATGTAAAAATAATTCAAAATAAATTCAATAATGGGATTATAAAAACATTTAAACCGAGTAATAAGGCTTTTCTAGGTATGAGTGACTATAAATGATCTTTTCTTGACAATGGATGGCTTTCGCTCCACGTTTCCCGAGATAAACAATCAATTACATTCTGTTTTAATAAAAAATGTAAAAAAAAATTCAAAATAAATTCAATAATGGGATTATAAAAGCATTTAAACCGAGTAATAAGGCTTTTCTAGGCATGAGTGACTATAAATGATCTTTTCTTGACAATGGATGGCTTTCGCTTCACGTTTCTCGAGGTAAATAATCAATTACATTTTGTTTTAATCAAAAAATGTAAAAAGATTCAAATTAAATTCAATTATGGAATTATAAAAGCATTTAAAGCGAGTATTAAGGATTTTATAGGCATGAGTGACTATAAATGAACTTTTCTTGACAATGGATGGCTTTTGCTCCACGTTTCCCGAGGCAAACAATCAATTACAATATGTTTTAATCAAAAAAAGTAAAAACAATTCAAAATAAATTCAATAATGGGATTATAAAAGAATTTAAACCGAGTAATAAGGCTTTTCTAGGCATGAGTGACTATAAATGATCTTTTCTTGACCATGGATGGCTTTCGCTCCATGTTCACGAGGTAAACAATCAATTACAATCTGTTTTAATCAAAAAATGTAAAAAAAAATTCAAAATAAATTCAATAATGGGATTATAAAAGCATTTAAACCGAGTAATAAGGCTTTTCTAGTTATGAGTGACTCTAAATGATCTTTTCTTGACAATGGATGGCTTTTGCTCCACGTTTCCCGAGGCAAACAATCAATTACAATATGTTTTAATCAAAAAATGTAAAAACATTTCAAAATAAATTCAATAATGGGATTATAAAAGCATTTAAACCGAGTAATAAGGCTTTTCTAGGCATGAGTGACTATAAATGATCTTTTCTTGACAATGGATGGCTTTCGCTCCACGTTTTCCGAGATAAACAATCAATTAAAATCTGTTTTAATCAAAAATGTAAAAAAAATTCAAAAAAAATTCAATAATGGGATTATTAAAGCATTTAAACCGAGTAATAAGGCTTTTCTAAGCATAAGTGACTATAAATGAACTTTTCTTGACAATGGATGGCTTTTGCTCCACGTTTCCCGAGGCAAACAATCAATTACAATCTGTTTTAATCAAAAACTGTTAAAAAAAATTCAAAATAAATTCAATAATGGGATTATAAAAGCATTTAAACCGAGTAATAAGGCTTTTCTAGTTATGAGTGACTCTAAATTATCTTTTCTTGACAATGGATGGCTTTTGCTCCACGTTTCCAGAGGCAAACAATCAATTACAATCTCTTTTAATAAAAAAATGTAAAAACATTTCAAAATAAATTCAATAATGGGATTATAAAAGCATTTAAACCGAGTAATAAGGCTTTTCTAGTTATGAGTGATTCTAAATGATCTTTTCTTGACAATGGATGGCTTTTGCTCCACGTTTCCCGAGGCAAACAATCAATTACAATCTGTTTTAATCAAAAAATGTAAAAACAATTCAAAATAAATTCAATAATGGGATTATAAAAGTATTTAAACCGAGTAATAAGGCTTTTCTAGGCATGAGTGACTATAAATGATCTTTTCTTGACAATGGATGGCTTTCGCTCCACGTTTCCCGAGATAAACAATCAATTACAATCTGTTTTAATCAAAAATGTTAAAAAAAATTCAAAATAAATTCAATAATGGGATTATAAAAGCATTTAAACCAAGTAATAAGGCTTTTCTAGGCATGAGTGACTATAAATGAGCTTTTCTTGACAATAGATGGCTTTCGCTCCATGTTTCCTGAGGTAAACAATCAATTACAATATGTTTTAATAAAAAAATGTTAAAAAAAAATTCAAAATAAATTCAATAATGGGATTATAAAAGCATTTAAACCGAGTAATAAGGCTTTTCTAGTTATGGGTGACTCTAAATGATCTTTTCTTGACAATGGATGGCTTTTGCTCCACGTTTCCAGAGGCAAACAATCAATTACAATCTCTTTTAATCAAAAAATGTAAAAACATTTCAAAATAAATTCAATAATGGGATTATAAAAGCATTTAAACCGAGTAATAAGGCTTTTCTAGGCATGAGTGACTATAAATGATCTTTTCTTGACAATGGATGGCTTTCACTCCACGTTTTCCGAGATAAACAATCAATTACAATCTGTTTTAATTAAAAATGTAAAAAAAATTCAAAATAAATTCAATAATGGGATTATAGAAGCATTTAAACCGAGTAATAAGGCTTTTCTAGGCATGAGTGACTATAAAAGATCTTTTCTTGACAATGGATGGCTTTCGCTCCACGTTTCCCGAGATAAACAATCAATTACAATCTGTTTTAATAAAAAATGTAAAAATAATTCAAAATAAATTCAATAATGGGATTATAAAAGCATTTAAACCGAGTAATAAGGCTTTTCTAGGCATGAGTGACTATAAATGATCTTTTCTTGACAATGGATGGCTTTCGCTTCACGTTTCTCGAGGTAAATAATAATTACATTTTTTTTAATCAAAAAATGTAAAAAGATTCAAATTAAATTCAATTATGGAATTATAAAAGCATTTAAAGCGAGTATTAAGGATTTTATAGGCATGAGTGACTATAAATGAACTTTTCTTGACAATGGATGGCTTTTGCTCCATGTTTCCCGAGGCAAACAATCAATTACAATCTGTTTTAATCAAAAAATGTAAAAACAATTCAAAAGAAATTCAATAATGGGATTATAAAAGTATTTAAACCGAGTAATAAGGCTTTTCTAGGCATAAGTGACTATAAATGATCTTTTCCTGACAATGGATGGCTTTCGCTCCATGTTTCCCGAGGTAAACAATCAATTACAATCTGTTTTACTCAAAAAATGTAAAAAAAAAATTCAAAATAAATTCAATAATGGGATTATTAAAGCATTTAAACCGAGTCATAAGGCTTTTCTAAGCATGAGTGACTATAAATGATCTTTTCTTGACAATGGATGGCTTTCGCTCCACGTTTCCCGAGATAAACAATCAATTACAATCTGTTTTAATCAAAAATGTTAAAATAATTCAAAATAAATTCAATAATGGGATTATAAAAGCATTTAAACCGAGTAATAAGGCTTTTCTAGGCATGAGTGACTATAAATGATCTTTTCTTGACAATGGATGGCTTTCGCTCCACGTTTCCCGAGATAAACAATCAATTACAATCTGTTTTAATCAAAAATGTAAAAATAATTCAAAATAAATTCAATAATGGGATTATAAAAGCATTTAAACCGAGTAATAAGGCTTTTCTAGGTATGAGTGACTATAAATGATCTTTTCTTGACAATGGATGGCTTTCGCTCCACGTTTCCCGAGATAAACAATCAATTACATTCTGTTTTAATAAAAAATGTAAAAAAAAATTCAAAATAAATTCAATAATGGGATTATAAAAGCATTTAAACCGAGTAATAAGGCTTTTCTAGGCATGAGTGACTATAAATGATCTTTTCTTGACAATGGATGGCTTTCGCTTCACGTTTCTCGAGGTAAATAATCAATTACATTTTGTTTTAATCAAAAAATGTAAAAAGATTCAAATTAAATTCAATTATGGAATTATAAAAGCATTTAAAGCGAGTATTAAGGATTTTATAGGCATGAGTGACTATAAATGAACTTTTCTTGACAATGGATGGCTTTTGCTCCACGTTTCCCGAGGCAAACAATCAATTACAATATGTTTTAATCAAAAAAAGTAAAAACAATTCAAAATAAATTCAATAATGGGATTATAAAAGAATTTAAACCGAGTAATAAGGCTTTTCTAGGCATGAGTGACTATAAAAGATCTTTTCTTGACAATGGATGGCTTTCGCTCCATGTTCACGAGGTAAACAATCAATTACAATCTGTTTTAATCAAAAAATGTAAAAAAAAATTCAAAATAAATTCAATAATGGGATTATAAAAGCATTTAAACCGAGTAATAAGGCTTTTCTAGTTATGAGTGACTCTAAATGATCTTTTCTTGACAATGGATGGCTTTTGCTCCACGTTTCCCGAGGCAAACAATCAATTACACTATGTTTTAATCAAAAAATGTAAAAACATTTCAAAATAAATTCAATAATGGGATTATAAAAGCATTTAAACCGAGTAATAAGGCTTTTCTAGGCATGAGTGACTATAAATGATCTTTTCTTGACAATGGATGGCTTTCGCTCCACGTTTTCCGAGATAAACAATCAATTAAAATCTGTTTTAATCAAAAATGTAAAAAAAATTCAAAAAAAATTCAATAATGGGATTATTAAAGCATTTAAACCGAGTAATAAGGCTTTTCTAAGCATAAGTGACTATAAATGAACTTTTCTTGACAATGGATGGCTTTTGCTCCACGTTTCCCGAGGCAAACAATCAATTACAATCTGTTTTAATCAAAAACTGTTAAAAAAAATTCAAAATAAATTCAATAATGGGATTATAAAAGCATTTAAACCGAGTAATAAGGCTTTTCTAGTTATGAGTGACTCTAAATTATCTTTTCTTGACAATGGATGGCTTTTGCTCCACGTTTCCAGAGGCAAACAATCAATTACAATCTCTTTTAATAAAAAAATGTAAAAACATTTCAAAATAAATTCAATAATGGGATTATAAAAGCATTTAAACCGAGTAATAAGGCTTTTCTAGTTATGAGTGATTCTAAATGATCTTTTCTTGACAATGGATGGTTTTTGCTCCACGTTTCCCGAGGCAAACAATCAATTACAATCTGTTTTAATCAAAAAATGTAAAAACAATTCAAAATAAATTCAATAATGGGATTATAAAAGTATTTAAACCGAGTAATAAGGCTTTTCTAGGCATGAGTGACTATAAATGATCTTTTCTTGACAATGGATGGCTTTCGCTCCACGTTTCCCGAGATAAACAATCAATTACAATCTGTTTTAATCAAAAATGTTAAAAAAAATTCAAAATAAATTCAATAATGGGATTATAAAAGCATTTAAACCAAGTAATAAGGCTTTTCTAGGCATGAGTGACTATAAATGAGCTTTTCTTGACAATAGATGGCTTTCGCTCCATGTTTCCTGAGGTAAACAATCAATTACAATATGTTTTAATAAAAAAATGTTAAAAAAAAATTCAAAATAAATTCAATAATGGGATTATAAAAGCATTTAAACCGAGTAATAAGGCTTTTCTAGTTATGGGTGACTCTAAATGATCTTTTCTTGACAATGGATGGCTTTTGCTACACGTTTCCAGAGGCAAACAATCAATTACAATCTCTTTTAATCAAAAAATGTAAAAACATTTCAAAATAAATTCAATAATGGGATTATAAAAGCATTTAAACCGAGTAATAAGGCTTTTCTAGGCATGAGTGACTATAAATGATCTTTTCTTGACAATGGATGGCTTTCGCTCCACGTTTTCCGAGATAAACAATCAATTACAATCTGTTTTAATTAAAAATGTAAAAAAAATTCAAAATAAATTCAATAATGGGATTATAGAAGCATTTAAACCGAGTAATAAGGCTTTTCTAGGCATGAGTGACTATAAAAGATCTTTTCTTGACAATGGATGGCTTTCGCTCCACGTTTCCCGAGATAAACAATCAATTACAATCTGTTTTAATAAAAAATGTAAAAATAATTCAAAATAAATTCAATAATGGGATTATAAAAGCATTTAAACCGAGTAATAAGGCTTTTCTAGGCATGAGTGACTATAAATGATCTTTTCTTGACAATGGATGGCTTTCGCTTCACGTTTCTCGAGGTAAATAATAATTACATTTTTTTTAATCAAAAAATGTAAAAAGATTCAAATTAAATTCAATTATGGAATTATAAAAGCATTTAAAGCGAGTATTAAGGATTTTATAGGCATGAGTGACTATAAATGAACTTTTCTTGACAATGGATGGCTTTTGCTCCATGTTTCCCGAGGCAAACAATCAATTACAATCTGTTTTAATCAAAAAATGTAAAAACAATTCAAAAGAAATTCAATAATGGGATTATAAAAGTATTTAAACCGAGTAATAAGGCTTTTCTAGGCATAAGTGACTATAAATGATCTTTTCCTGACAATGGATGGCTTTCGCTCCATGTTTCCCGAGGTAAACAATCAATTACAATCTGTTTTACTCAAAAAATGTAAAAAAAAAATTCAAAATAAATTCAATAATGGGATTATTAAAGCATTTAAACCGAGTCATAAGGCTTTTCTAAGCATGAGTGACTATAAATGATCTTTTCTTGACAATGGATGGCTTTCGCTCCACGTTTCCCGAGATAAACAATCAATTACAATCTGTTTTAATCAAAAATGTTAAAATAATTCAAAATAAATTCAATAATGGGATTATAAAAGCATTTAAACCGAGTAATAAGGCTTTTCTAGGCATGAGTGACTATAAATGATCTTTTCTTGACAATGGATGGCTTTCGCTCCACGTTTCCCGAGATAAACAATCAATTACAATCTGTTTTAATCAAAAATGTAAAAATAATTCAAAATAAATTCAATAATGGGATTATAAAAGCATTTAAACCGAGTAATAAGGCTTTTCTAGGTATGAGTGACTATAAATGATCTTTTCTTGACAATGGATGGCTTTCGCTCCACGTTTCCCGAGATAAACAATCAATTACATTCTGTTTTAATAAAAAATGTAAAAAAAAATTCAAAATAAATTCAATAATGGGATTATAAAAGCATTTAAACCGAGTAATAAGGCTTTTCTAGGCATGAGTGACTATAAATGATCTTTTCTTGACAATGGATGGCTTTCGCTTCACGTTTCTCGAGGTAAATAATCAATTACATTTTGTTTTAATCAAAAAATGTAAAAAGATTCAAATTAAATTCAATTATGGAATTATAAAAGCATTTAAAGCGAGTATTAAGGATTTTATAGGCATGAGTGACTATAAATGAACTTTTCTTGACAATGGATGGCTTTTGCTCCACGTTTCCCGAGGCAAACAATCAATTACAATATGTTTTAATCAAAAAAAGTAAAAACAATTCAAAATAAATTCAATAATGGGATTATAAAAGAATTTAAACCGAGTAATAAGGCTTTTCTAGGCATGAGTGACTATAAAAGATCTTTTCTTGACAATGGATGGCTTTCGCTCCATGTTCACGAGGTAAACAATCAATTACAATCTGTTTTAATCAAAAAATGTAAAAAAAAATTCAAAATAAATTCAATAATGGGATTATAAAAGCATTTAAACCGAGTAATAAGGCTTTTCTAGTTATGAGTGACTCTAAATGATCTTTTCTTGACAATGGATGGCTTTTGCTCCACGTTTCCCGAGGCAAACAATCAATTACACTATGTTTTAATCAAAAAATGTAAAAACATTTCAAAATAAATTCAATAATGGGATTATAAAAGCATTTAAACCGAGTAATAAGGCTTTTCTAGGCATGAGTGACTATAAATGATCTTTTCTTGACAATGGATGGCTTTCGCTCCACGTTTTCCGAGGTAAACAATCAATTAAAATCTGTTTTAATCAAAAATGTAAAAAAAATTCAAAAAAAATTCAATAATGGGATTATTAAAGCATTTAAACCGAGTAATAAGGCTTTTCTAAGCATAAGTGACTATAAATGAACTTTTCTTGACAATGGATGGCTTTTGCTCCACGTTTCCCGAGGCAAACAATCAATTACAATCTGTTTTAATCAAAAACTGTTAAAAAAAATTCAAAATAAATTCAATAATGGGATTATAAAAGCATTTAAACCGAGTAATAAGGCTTTTCTAGTTATGAGTGACTCTAAATTATCTTTTCTTGACAATGGATGGCTTTTGCTCCACGTTTCCAGAGGCAAACAATCAATTACAATCTCTTTTAATAAAAAAATGTAAAAACATTTCAAAATAAATTCAATAATGGGATTATAAAAGCATTTAAACCGAGTAATAAGGCTTTTCTAGTTATGAGTGATTCTAAATGATCTTTTCTTGACAATGGATGGCTTTTGCTCCACGTTTCCCGAGGCAAACAATCAATTACAATCTGTTTTAATCAAAAAATGTAAAAACAATTCAAAATAAATTCAATAATGGGATTATAAAAGTATTTAAACCGAGTAATAAGGCTTTTCTAGGCATGAGTGACTATAAATGATCTTTTCTTGACAATGGATGGCTTTCGCTCCACGTTTCCCGAGATAAACAATCAATTACAATCTGTTTTAATCAAAAATGTTAAAAAAAATTCAAAATAAATTCAATAATGGGATTATTAAAGCATTTAAACCGAGTAATAAGGCTTTTCTAGGCATGAGTGACTATAAATGAGCTTTTCTTGACAATAGATGGCTTTCGCTCCATGTTTCCTGAGGTAAACAATCAATTACAATCTGTTTTAATAAAAAATTGTTAAAAAAAATTCAAAATAAATTCAATAATGGGATTATAAAAGCATTTAAACCGAGTAATAAGGCTTTTATAGGCATGAGTGACTATAAATGATCTTTTCTTGACAATGGATGGCTTTCGCTTCACGTTTCTCGAGGTAAATAATCAATTACATTTTGTTTTAATCAAAAAATGTAAAATGATTCAAATTAAATTCAATTATGGAATTATAAAAGCATTTAAAGCGAGTATTAAGGATTTTATAGGCATGAGTGACTATAAATGAACTTTTCTTGACAATGGATGGCTTTTGCTCCACGTTTCCCGAGGCAAACAATCAATTACAATCTGTTTTAATCAAAAAATGTAAAAACAATTCAAAATAAATTCAATAATGGGATTATAAAAGTATTTAAACCGAGTAATAAGGCTTTTCTAGGCATGAGTGACTATAAATGATCTTTTCTTGACAATGGATGGCTTTCGCTCCATGTTTCCCGAGGTAAACAATCAATTACAATCTGTTTTAATCAAAATATGTAAAAACAATTCAAAATAAATTCAATAATGGGATTATAAAAGCATTTAAACTGAGTAATAAGGCTTTTCTAGGCATGAGTGACTATAAATGATCTTTTCTTGACAATGGATGGCTTTCGCTCCACGTTGCCCGAGATAAACAATCAATTACAATCTGTTTTAATCAAAAATGTTAAAAAAAATTCAAAATAAATTCAATAATGGGATTATAAAAGCATTTAAACCAAGTAATAAGGCTTTTCTAGGCATGAGTGACTATAAATGAGCTTTTCTTGACAATAGATGGCTTTCGCTCCATGTTTCCTGAGGTAAACAATCAATTACAATATGTTTTAATAAAAAAATGTTAAAAAAAAATTCAAAATAAATTCAATAATGGGATTATAAAAGCATTTAAACCGAGTAATAAGGCTTTTCTAGTTATGGGTGACTCTAAATGATCTTTTCTTGACAATGGATGGCTTTTCCTCCACGTTTCCAGAGGCAAACAATCAATTACAATCTCTTTTAATCAAAAAATGTAAAAACATTTCAAAATAAATTCAATAATGGGATTATAAAAGCATTTAAACCGAGTAATAAGGCTTTTCTAGGCATGAGTGACTATAAATGATATTTTCTCGACAATGGATGGCTTTCGCTCCACGTTTCCCGAGATAAACAATTAATTACAATCTGTTTTAATCAAAAATGTAAAAAAAATTCAAAATAAATTCAATAATGGGATTATAAAAGCATTTAAACCGAGTAATAAGGCTTTTCTAGGCATGAGTGACTATAAATGATCTTTTCTTGACAATGGATGGCTTTCGCTCCACGTTTCCCGAGATAAACAATCAATTACAATCTGTTTTAATAAAAAATGTAAAAAAAATTGAAAATAAATTCAATAATGGGATTATAAAAGCATTTAAACCGAGTAATAAGGCTTTTCTAGGCATGAGTGACTATAAATGATCTTTTCTTGACAATGGATGGCTTTCGCTTCACGTTTCTCGAGGTAAATAATCAATTACATTTTGTTTTAATCAAAAAATGTAAAAAGATTCAAATTAAATTCAATTATGGAATTATAAAAGCATTTAAAGCGAGTATTAAGGATTTTATAGGCATGAGTGACTATAAATGAACTTTTCTTGACAATGGATGGCTTTTGCTCCACGTTTCCGAGGCAAACAATCAATTACAATCTGTTTTAATCAAAAAATGTAAAAAGAATTCAAAATAAATTCAATAATGGGATTATAAAAGTATTTAAACCGAGTAATAAGGCTTTTCTAGGCATGAGTGACTATAAATGATCTTTTCTTGACAATGGATGGCTTTCGCTCCATGTTTCCCGAGGTAAACAATCAATTACAATCTGTTTTAATCAAAAAATGCAAAAAAAAATCAAAATAAATTCAATAATGGGATTATAAAAGCATTTAAACCGAGTAATAAGGCTTTTCTAGTAATTAGTGACTCTAAATAAACTTTTCTTGACAATGGATGGCTTTTGCTCCACGTTTCCCGAGGCAAACAATCAATTACAATCTGTTTTAATCAAAAAATGTAAAAACAATTCAAAATAAATTCAATAATTGGATTATAAAAGTATTTAAACCGAGTAATAAGGCTTTTCTAGGCATGAGTGACTATAAATGATCTTTTCTTGACAATGGATGGCTTTCGCTCCACGTTTCCCGAGGTAAACAATCAATTACAATCTGTTTTACTCAAAAAATGTAAAAAAAAAATTCAAAATAAATTCAATAATGGGATTATTAAAGCATTTAAACCGAGTCATAAGGCTTTTCTAAGCATGAGTGACTATAAATGATCTTTTCTTGACAATGGATGGCTTTCGCTCCACGTTTCCCGAGATAAACAATCAATTACAATCTGTTTTAATCAAAAATGTAAAAATAATTCAAAATAAATTCAATAATGGGATTATAAAAGCATTTAAACCGAGTAATAAGGCTTTTCTAGGCATGAGTGACTATAAATGATCTTTTCTTGACAATGGATGGCTTTCGCTCCACGTTTCCCGAGGCAAACAATCAATTACAATCTATTTTAATCAAAATATGTAAAAACAATTCAAAATAAATTCAATAATGGGATTATAAAAGCATTTAAACCGAGTAATAAGGCTTTTCTAGGCATGAGTGACTATAAATGATCTTTTCTTGACAATGCATGGCTTTCGCTCCACGTTTCCCGAGGTAAACAATCAATTACAATCTGTTTTAATCAAAAAATGCAAAAAAAAATCAAAATAAATTCAATAATGGGATTATAAAAGCATTTAAACCGAGTAATAAGGCTTTTCTAGTAATTAGTGACTCTAAATAAACTTTTCTTGACAATGGATGGCTTTTGCTCCACGTTTCCCGAGGCAAACAATCAATTACAATCTGTTTTAATCAAAAAATGTAAAAACAATTCAAAATAAATTCAATAATTGGATTATAAAAGTATTTAAACCGAGTAATAAGGCTTTTCTAGGCATGAGTGACTATAAATGATCTTTTCTTCACAATGGATGGCTTTCGCTCCACGTTTCCCGAGATAAACAATCAATTACAATCTGTTTTAATCAAAAATGCTAAAAAAAATTCAAAATAAATTCAATAATGGGATTATTAAAGCATTTAAACCAAGTAATAAAGCTTTTCTAGGCATGAGTGACTATAAATGAGCTTTTCTCGACAATAGATGGCTTTCGCTCCATGTTTCCTGAGGTAAACAATCAATTACAATCTGTTTTAATAAAAAAATGTTAAAAAAAATTCAAAATAAATTCAATAATGGGATTATAAAAGCATTTAAACCGAGTAATAATGCTTTTCTAGTTATGAGTGACTCTAAATGATCTTTTCTTGACAATGGATGGCTTTTGCTCCACGTTTCCAGAGGCAAACAATCTATTACAATCTCTTTTAATCAAAAAATATAAAAACATTTCAAAATAAATTCAATAATGGGATTATAAAAGCATTTAAACCGAGTAATAAGGCTTTTCTAGGCATGAGTGACTATAAATGATCTTTTCTTGACAATGGATGGCTTTCGCTCCACGTTTCCCGAGATAAACAATCAATTACAATCTGTTTTAATAAAAAATGTAAAAAATATTGAAAATAAATTCAATAATGGGATTATAAAAGCATTTAAACAGAGTAATAAGGCTTTTATAGGCATGAGTGACTATAAATGATCTTTTCTTGACAATGGATGGCTTTCGCTTCACGTTTCTCGAGGTAAATAATCAATTACATTTTGTTTTAATCAAAAAATGTAAAATGATTCAAATTAAATTCAATTATGGAATTATAAAAGCATTTAAAGCGAGTATTAAGGATTTTATAGGCATGAGTGACTATAAATGAACTTTTCTTGACAATGGATGGCTTTTGCTCCACGTTTCCCGAGGCAAACAATCAATTACAATCTGTTTTAATCAAAAAATGTAAAAACAATTCAAAATAAATTCAATAATGGGATTATAAAAGTATTTAAACCGAGTAATAAGGCTTTTCTAGGCATGAGTGACTATAAATGATCTTTTCTTGACAATGGATGGCTTTCGCTCCATGTTTCCCGAGGTAAACAATCAATTACAATCTGTTTTAATCAAAAAATGCAAAAAAAAATCAAAATAAATTCAATAATGGCATTATAAAAGAATTTAAACCGAGTAATAAGGATTTTCTAGTTATGAGTGACTCTAAATGAACTTTTCTTGACAATGGATGGCTTTTGCTCCACGTTTCCCGAGGCAAACAATCAATTACAATCTGTTTTAATCAAAAAATGTGAAAACAATTCAAAATAAATTCAATAATGGGATTATAAAAGTATTTAAACCGAGTAATAAGGCTTTTCTAGGCATGAGTGACTATAAATGATCTTTTCTTGACAATGGATGGCTTTCGCTCCACGTTTCCCGAGATAAACAATCAATTACAATCTGTTTTAATCAAAAATGTAAAAAAAATTCAAAATAAATTCAATAATGGGATTATAAAAGCATTTAAACCGAGTAATAAGGCTTTTCTAGGCATGAGTGACTATAAATGATCTTTTCTTGACAATGGATGGCTTTCGCTCCACGTTTCCCGAGATAAACAATCAATTACATTCTGTTTTAATAAAAAATGTAAAAAAAAATTCAAAATAAATTCAATAATGGGATTATAAAAGCATTTAAACCGAGTAATAAGGCTTTTCTAGGCATGAGTGACTATAAATGATCTTTTCTTGACAATGGATGGCTTTCGCTTCACGTTTCTCGAGGTAAATAATCAATTACATTTTGTTTTAATCAAAAAATGTAAAAAGATTCAAATTAAATTCAATTATGGAATTATAAAAGCATTTAAAGCGAGTATTAAGGATTTTATAGGCATGAGTGACTATAAATGAACTTTTCTTGACAATGGATGGCTTTTGCTCCACGTTTCCCGAGGCAAACAATCAATTACAATATGTTTTAATCAAAAAAATTAAAAACAATTCAAAATAAATTCAATAATGGGATTATAAAAGAATTTAAACCGAGTAATAAGGCTTTTCTAGGCATGAGTGACTATAAATGATCTTTTCTTGACAATGGATGGCTTTCGCTCCATGTTCACGAGGTAAACAATCAATTACAATCTGTTTTAATCAAAAAATGTAAAAAAAAATTCAAAATAAATTCAATAATGGGATTATAAAAGCATTTAAACCGAGTAATAAGGCTTTTTTAGTTATTAGTGACTCTAAATGATCTTTTCTTGACAATGGATGGCTTTTGCTCCACGTTTCCCAAGGCAAACAATCAATTACAATATGTTTTAATCAAAAAATGTAAAAACATTTCAAAATAAATTCAATAATGGGATTATAAAAGCATTTAAACCGAGTAATAAGGCTTTTCTAGGCATGAGTGACTATAAATGATCTTTTCTTGACAATGGATGGCTTTCGCTCCACGTTTTCCGAGATAAACAATCAATTAAAATCTGTTTTAATCAAAAATGTAAAAAAAATTCAAAAAAAATTCAATAATGGGATTATTAAAGCATTTAAACCGAGTAATAAGGCTTTTCTAAGCATAAGTGACTATAAATGAACTTTTCTTGACAATGGATGGCTTTTGCTCCACGTTTCCCGAGGCAAACAATCAATTACAATCTGTTTTAATCAAAAACTGTTAAAAAAAATTCAAAATAAATTCAATAATGGGATTATAAAAGCATTTAAACCGAGTAATAAGGCTTTTCTAGTTATGAGTGACTCTAAATTATCTTTTCTTGACAATGGATGGCTTTTGCTCCACGTTTCCAGAGGCAAACAATCAATTACAATCTCTTTTAATAAAAAAATGTAAAAACATTTCAAAATAAATTCAATAATGGGATTATAAAAGCATTTAAACCGAGTAATAAGGCTTTTCTAGTTATGAGTGATTCTAAATGATCTTTTCTTGACAATGGATGGCTTTTGCTCCACGTTTCCCGAGGCAAACAATCAATTACAATCTGTTTTAATCAAAAAATGTAAAAAGAATTCAAAATAAATTCAATAATGGGATTATAAAAGTATTTAAACCGAGTAATAAGGCTTTTCTAGGCATGAGTGACTATAAATGATCTTTTCTTGACAATGGATGGCTTTCGCTCCACGTTTCCCGAGATAAACAATCAATTACAATCTGTTTTAATCAAAAATGTTAAAAAAAATTCAAAATAAATTCAATAATGGGATTATTAAAGCATTTAAACCGAGTAATAAGGCTTTTCTAGGCATGAGTGACTATAAATGAGCTTTTCTTGACAATAGATGGCTTTCGCTCCATGTTTCCTGAGGTAAACAATCAATTACAATCTGTTTTAATAAAAAATTGTTAAAAAAAATTCAAAATAAATTCAATAATGGGATTATAAAAGCATTTAAACCGAGTAATAAGGCTTTTCTAGTTATGGGTGACTCTAAATGATCTTTTCTTGACAATGGATGGCTTTTGCTCCACGTTTCCAGAGGCAAACAATCAATTACAATCTCTTTTAATCAAAAAATGTAAAAACATTTCAAAATAAATTCAATAATGGGATTATAAAAGCATTTAAACCGAGTAATAAGGCTTTTCTAGGCATGAGTGACTATAAATGATATTTTCTCGACAATGGATGGCTTTCGCTCCACGTTTCCCGAGATAAACAATTAATTACAATCTGTTTTAATCAAAAATGTAAAAAAAATTCAAAATAAATTCAATAATGGGATTATAAAAGCATTTAAACCGAGTAATAAGGCTTTTCTAGGCATGAGTGACTATAAATGATCTTTTCTTGACAATGGATGGCTTTCGCTCCACGTTTCCCGAGATAAACAATCAATTACAATCTGTTTTAATAAAAAATGTAAAAAAAATTGAAAATAAATTCAATAATGGGATTATAAAAGCATTTAAACCGAGTAATAAGGCTTTTCTAGGCATGAGTGTCTATAAATGATCTTTTCTTGACAATGGATGGCTTTCGCTTCACGTTTCTCGAGGTAAATAATCAATTACATTTTGTTTTAATCAAAAAATGTAAAAAGATTCAAATTAAATTCAATTATGGAATTATAAAAGCATTTAAAGCGAGTATTAAGGATTTTATAGGCATGAGTGACTATAAATGAACTTTTCTTGACAATGGATGGCTTCTGCTCCACGTTTCCGAGGCAAACAATCAATTACAATCTGTTTTAATCAAAAAATGTAAAAAGAATTCAAAATAAATTCAATAATGGGATTATAAAAGTATTTAAACCGAGTAATAAGGCTTTTCTAGGCATGAGTGACTATAAATGATCTTTTCTTGACAATGGATGGCTTTCGCTCCATGTTTCCCGAGGTAAACAATCAATTACAATCTGTTTTAATCAAAAAATGCAAAAAAAAATCAAAATAAATTCAATAATGGGATTATAAAAGCATTTAAACCGAGTAATAAGGCTTTTCTAGTAATTAGTGACTCTAAATAAACTTTTCTTGACAATGGATGGCTTTTGCTCCACGTTTCCCGAGGCAAACAATCAATTACAATCTGTTTTAATCAAAAAATGTAAAAACAATTCAAAATAAATTCAATAATGGGATTATAAAAGTATTTAAACCGAGTAATAAGGCTTTTCTAGGCATGAGTGACTATAAATGATATTTTCTTGACAATGGATGGCCTTCGCTCCACGTTTCCCGAGATAAACAATCAATTACAATCTGTTTTAATAAAAAGTGTTAAAAAAAATTCAAAATAAATTCAATAATGGGATTATTAAAGCATTTAAACCAAGTAATAAGGCTTTTCTAGGCATGAGTGACTATAAATGAGCTTTTCTCGACAATAGATGGCTTTCGCTCCATGTTTCCTGAGGTAAACAATCAATTACAATCTGTTTTAATCAAAAAATGTGAAAAAAAATTCAAAATAAATTCAATAATGGGATTATAAAAGCATTTAAACCAAGTAATAAGGCTTTTCTAGTTATGAGTGACTCTAAATGATCTTTTCTTGACAATGGATGGCTTTTGCTCCACGTTTCCAGAGGCAAACAATCAATTACAATCTCTTTTAATCAAAAAATATAAAAACATTTCAAAATAAATTCAATAATGGGATTATAAAAGCATTTAAACCGAGTAATAAGGCTTTTCTAGGCATGAGTGACTATAAATGATCTTTTCTTGACAATGGATGGCTTTCGCTCCACGTTTCCCGAGATAAACAATCAATTACAATCTGTTTTAATAAAAAATGTAAAAAAAATTGAAAATAAATTCAATAATGGGATTATAAAAGCATTTAAACCGAGTAATAAGGCTTTTATAGGCATGAGTGACTATAAATGATCTTTTCTTGACAATGGATGGCTTTCGCTTCACGTTTCTCGAGGTAAATAATCAATTACATTTTGTTTTAATCAAAAAATGTAAAATGATTCAAATTAAATTCAATTATGGAATTATAAAAGCATTTAAAGCGAGTATTAAGGATTTTATAGGCATGAGTGACTATAAATGAACTTTTCTTGACAATGGATGGCTTTTGCTCCACGTTTCCCGAGGCAAACAATCAATTACAATCTGTTTTAATCAAAAAATGTAAAAACAATTCAAAATAAATTCAATAATGGGATTATAAAAGTATTTAAACCGAGTAATAAGGCTTTTCTAGGCATGAGTGACTATAAATGATCTTTTCTTGACAATGGATGGCTTTCGCTCCATGTTTCCCGAGGTAAACAATCAATTACAATCTGTTTTAATCAAAAAATGCAAAAAAAAATCAAAATAAATTCAATAATGGCATTATAAAAGCATTTAAACCGAGTAATAAGGATTTTCTAGTTATGAGTGACTCTAAATGAACTTTTCTTGACAATGGATGGCTTTTGCTCCACGTTTCCCGAGGGAAACAATCAATTACAATCTGTTTTAATCAAAAAATGTGAAAACAATTCAAAATAAATTCAATAATGGGATTATAAAAGTATTTAAACCGAGTAATAAGGCTTTTCTAGGCATGAGTGACTATAAATGATCTTTTCTTGATAATGGATGGCTTTCGCTCCACGTTTCCCGAGATAAACAATCAATTACAATCTGTTTTAATCAAAAATGTAAAAATAATTCAAAATAAATTCAATAATGGGATTATAAAAGCATTTAAACCGAGTAATAAGGCTTTTCTAGGCATGAGTGACTATAAATGATCTTTTCTTGACAATGGATGGCTTTCGCTCCACGTTTCCCGAGATAAACAATCAATTACAATCTGTTTTAATAAAAAATGTAAAAAAAAATTCAAAATAAATTCAATAATGGGATTATAAAAGCATTTAAACCGAGTAATAAGGCTTTTATAGGCATGAGTGACTATAAATGATCTTTTCTTGACAATGGATGGCTTTCGCTTCACGTTTCTCGAGGTAAATAATCAATTACATTTTGTTTTAATCAAAAAATGTAAAAAGATTCAAATTAAATTCAATTATGGAATTATAAAAGCATTTAAAGCGAGTATTAAGGATTTTATAGGCATGAGTGACTATAAATGAACTTTTCTTGACAATGGATGGCTTTTGCTCCACGTTTCCCGAGGCAAACAATCAATTACAATCTGTTTTAATCAAAAAATGTAAAAACAATTCAAAATAAATTCAATAATGGGATTATAAAAGTATTTAAACCGAGTAATAAGGCTTTTCTAGGCATGAGTGACTATAAATGATCTTTTCTTGACAATGGATGGCTTTCGCTCCATGTTTCCCGAGGTAAACAATCAATTACAATCTGTTTTAATCAAAATATGCAAAAAAAAATCAAAATAAATTCAATAATGGGATTATAAAAGCATTTAAACCGAGTAATAAGGTTTTTCTAGTTATGAGTGACTCTAAATGAACTTTTCTTGACAATGGATGGCTTTTGCTCCACGTTTCCCGAGGCAAACAATCAATTACAATCTGTTTTAATCAAAAAATGTAAAAACAATTCAAAATAAATTCAATAATGGGATTATAAAAGTATTTAAACCGAGTAATAAGGCTTTTCTAGGCATGAGTGACTATAAATGATATTTTCTTGACAATGGATGGCCTTCGCTCCACGTTTCCCGAGATAAACAATCAATTACAATCTGTTTTAATAAAAAGTGTTAAAAAAAATTCAAAATAAATTCAATAATGGGATTATTAAAGCATTTAAACCAAGTAATAAGGCTTTTCTAGGCATGAGTGACTATAAATGAGCTTTTCTCGACAATAGATGGCTTTCGCTCCATGTTTCCTGAGGTAAACAATCAATTACAATCTGTTTTAATCAAAAAATGTGAAAAAAAATTCAAAATAAATTCAATAATGGGATTATAAAAGCATTTAAACCAAGTAATAAGGCTTTTCTAGTTATGAGTGACTCTAAATGATCTTTTCTTGACAATGGATGGCTTTTGCTCCACGTTTCCAGAGGCAAACAATCAATTACAATCTCTTTTAATCAAAAAATATAAAAACATTTCAAAATAAATTCAATAATGGGATTATAAAAGCATTTAAACCGAGTAATAAGGCTTTTCTAGGCATGAGTGACTATAAATGATCTTTTCTTGACAATGGATGGCTTTCGCTCCACGTTTCCCGAGATAAACAATCAATTACAATCTGTTTTAATAAAAAATGTAAAAAAAATTGAAAATAAATTCAATAATGGGATTATAAAAGCATTTAAACCGAGTAATAAGGCTTTTATAGGCATGAGTGACTATAAATGATCTTTTCTTGACAATGGATGGCTTTCGCTTCACGTTTCTCGAGGTAAATAATCAATTACATTTTGTTTTAATCAAAAAATGTAAAATGATTCAAATTAAATTCAATTATGGAATTATAAAAGCATTTAAAGCGAGTATTAAGGATTTTATAGGCATGAGTGACTATAAATGAACTTTTCTTGACAATGGATGGCTTTTGCTCCACGTTTCCCGAGGCAAACAATCAATTACAATCTGTTTTAATCAAAAAATGTAAAAACAATTCAAAATAAATTCAATAATGGGATTATAAAAGTATTTAAACCGAGTAATAAGGCTTTTCTAGGCATGAGTGACTATAAATGATCTTTTCTTGACAATGGATGGCTTTCGCTCCATGTTTCCCGAGGTAAACAATCAATTACAATCTGTTTTAATCAAAAAATGCAAAAAAAAATCAAAATAAATTCAATAATGGCATTATAAAAGCATTTAAACCGAGTAATAAGGATTTTCTAGTTATGAGTGACTCTAAATGAACTTTTCTTGACAATGGATGGCTTTTGCTCCACGTTTCCCGAGGGAAACAATCAATTACAATCTGTTTTAATCAAAAAATGTGAAAACAATTCAAAATAAATTCAATAATGGGATTATAAAAGTATTTAAACCGAGTAATAAGGCTTTTCTAGGCATGAGTGACTATAAATGATCTTTTCTTGATAATGGATGGCTTTCGCTCCACGTTTCCCGAGATAAACAATCAATTACAATCTGTTTTAATCAAAAATGTAAAAATAATTCAAAATAAATTCAATAATGGGATTATAAAAGCATTTAAACCGAGTAATAAGGCTTTTCTAGGCATGAGTGACTATAAATGATCTTTTCTTGACAATGGATGGCTTTCCCTCCACGTTTCCCGAGATAAACAATCAATTACATTCTGTTTTAATAAAAAATGTAAAAAAAAATTCAAAATAAATTCAATAATGGGATTATAAAAGCATTTAAACCGAGTAATAAGGCTTTTCTAGGCATGAGTGACTATAAATGATCTTTTCTTGACAATGGATGGCTTTCGCTTCACGTTTCTCGAGGTAAATAATCAATTACATTTTGTTTTAATCAAAAAATGTAAAAAGATTCAAATTAAATTCAATTATGGAATTATAAAAGCATTTAAAGCGAGTATTAAGGATTTTATAAGCATGAGTGACTATAAATGAACTTTTCTTGACAATGGATGGCTTTTGCTCCACGTTTCCTGAGGCAAACAATCAATTACAATATGTTTTAATCAAAAAAAGTAAAAACAATTCAAAATAAATTCAATAATGGGATTATAAAAGAATTTAAACCGAGTAATAAGGCTTTTCTAGGCATGAGTGACTATAAATGATCTTTTCTTGACAATGGATGGCTTTCGCTCCATGTTCACGAGGTAAACAATCAATTACAATCTGTTTTAATCAAAAAATGTAAAAAAAAATTCAAAATAAATTCAATAATGGGATTATAAAAGCATTTAAACCGAGTAATAAGGCTTTTCTAGTTATGAGTGACTCTAAATGATCTTTTCTTGACAATGGATGGCTTTTGCTCCACGTTTCCCGAGGCAAACAATCAATTACAATATGTTTTAATCAAAAAATGTAAAAACATTTCAAAATAAATTCAATAATGGGATTATAAAAGCATTTAAACCGAGTAATAAGGCTTTTCTAGGCATGAGTGACTATAAATGATCTTTTCTTGACAATGGATGGCTTTCGCTCCACGTTTTCCGAGATAAACAATCAATTAAAATCTGTTTTAATCAAAAATGTAAAAAAAATTCAAAAAAAATTCAATAATGGGATTATTAAAGCATTTAAACCGAGTAATTAGGGTTTTCTAAGCATAAGTGACTATAAATGAACTTTTCTTGACAATGGATGGCTTTTGCTCCACGTTTCCCGAGGCAAACAATCAATTACAATCTGTTTTAATCAAAAACTGTTAAAAAAAATTCAAAATAAATTCAATAATGGGATTATAAAAGCATTTAAACCGAGTAATAAGGCTTTTCTAGTTATGAGTGACTCTAAATTATCTTTTCTTGACAATGGATGGCTTTTGCTCCACGTTTCCAGAGGCAAACAATCAATTACAATCTCTTTTAATAAAAAAATGTAAAAACATTTCAAAATAAATTCAATAATAGGATTATAAAAGCATTTAAACCGAGTAATAAGGCTTTTCTAGTTATGAGTGATTCTAAATGATCTTTTCTTGACAATGGATGGCTTTTGCTCCACGTTTCCCGAGGCAAACAATCAATTACAATCTGTTTTAATCAAAAAATGTAAAAACAATTCAAAATAAATTCAATAATGGGATTATAAAAGTATTTAAACCGAGTAATAAGGCTTTTCTAGGCATGAGTGACTATAAATGATCTTTTCTTGACAATGGATGGCTTTCGCTCCACGTTTCCCGAGATAAACAGTCAATTACAATCTGTTTTAATCAAAAATGTTAAAAAAAATTCAAAATAAATTCAATAATGGGATTATTAAAGCATTTAAACCGAGTAATAAGGCTTTTCTAGGCATGAGTGACTATAAATGAGCTTTTCTTGACAATAGATGGCTTTCGCTCCATGTTTCCTGAGGTAAACAATCAATTACAATCTGTTTTAATAAAAAATTGTTAAAAAAAATTGAAAATAAATTCAATAATGGGATTATAAAAGCATTTAAACCGAGTAATAAGGCTTTTCTAGTTATGGGTGACTCTAAATGATCTTTTCTTGACAATGGATGGCTTTTGCTCCACGTTTCAAGAGGCAAACAATCAATTACAATCTCTTTTAATCAAAAAATGTAAAAACATTTCAAAATAAATTCAATAATGGGATTATAAAAGCATTTAAACCGAGTAATAAGGCTTTTCTAGGCATGAGTGACTATAAATGATATTTTCTCGACAATGGATGGCTTTCGCTCCACGTTTCCCGAGATAAACAATTAATTACAATCTGTTTTAATCAAAAATGTAAAAAAAATTGAAAATAAATTCAATAATGGGATTATAAAAGCATTTAAACCGAGTAATAAGGCTTTTCCAGGCATGAGTGACTATAAATGATCTTTTCTTGACAATGGATGGCTTTCGCTCCACGTTTCCCGAGATAAACAATTAATTACAATCTGTTTTAATCAAAAATGTAAAAAAAATTGAAAATAAATTCAATAATGGGATTATAAAAGCATTTAAACCGAGTAATAAGGCTTTTCTAGGCATGAGTGACTATAAATGATCTTTTCTTGACAATGGATGGCTTTCGCTTCACGTTTCTCGAGGTAAATAATCAATTACATTTTGTTTTAATCAAAAAATGTAAAAAGATTCAAATTAAATTCAATTATGGAATTATAAAAGCATTTAAAGCGAGTATTAAGGATTTTATAGGCATGAGTGACTATAAATGAACTTTTCTTGACAATGGATGGCTTTTGCTCCACGTTTCCGAGGCAAACAATCAATTACAATCTGTTTTAATCAAAAAATGTAAAAAGAATTCAAAATAAATTCAATAATGGGATTATAAAAGTATTTAAACCGAGTAATAAGGCTTTTCTAGGCATGAGTGACTATAAATGATCTTTTCTTGACAATGGATGGCTTTCGCTCCATGTTTCCCGAGGTAAACAATCAATTACAATCTGTTTTAATCAAAAAATGCAAAAAAAAATCAAAATAAATTCAATAATGGGATTATAAAAGCATTTAAACCGAGTAATAAGGCTTTTCTAGTAATTAGTGACTCTAAATAAACTTTTCTTGACAATGGATGGCTTTTGCTCCACGTTTCCCGAGGCAAACAATCAATTACAATCTGTTTTAATCAAAAAATGTAAAAACAATTCAAAATAAATTCAATAATTGGATTATAAAAGTATTTAAACCGAGTAATAAGGCTTTTCTAGGCATGAGTGACTATAAATGATCTTTTCTTGACAATGGATGGCTTTCGCTCCACGTTTCCCGAGATAAACAATCAATTACAATCTGTTTTAATCAAAAATGTTAAAAAAAATTCAAAATAAATTCAATAATGGGATTATTAAAGCATTTAAACCAAGTAATAAGGCTTTTCTAGGCATGAGTGACTATAAATGAGCTTTTCTCGACAATAGATGGCTTTCGCTCCATGTTTCCTGAGGTAAACAATCAATTACAATCTGTTTTGATCAAAAAATGTTAAAAAAAATTCAAAATAAATTCAATAATGGGATTATAAAAGCATTTAAACCGAGTAATAATGCTTTTCTAGTTATGAGTGACTCTAAATGATCTTTTCTTGACAATGGATGGCTTTTGCTCCACGTTTCCAGAGGCAAACAATCAATTACAATCTCTTTTAATCAAAAAATATAAAAACATTTCAAAATAAATTCAATAATGGGATTATAAAAGCATTTAAACCGAGTAATAAGGCTTTTCTAGGCATGAGTGACTATAAATGATCTTTTCTTGACAATGGATGGCTTTCGCTCCACGTTTCCCGAGATAAACAATCAATTACAATCTGTTTTAATAAAAAATGTAAAAAATATTGAAAATAAATTCAATAATGGGATTATAAAAGCATTTAAACCGAGTAATAAGGCTTTTATAGGCATGAGTGACTATAAATGATCTTTTCTTGACAATGGATGGCTTTCGCTTCACGTTTCTCGAGGTAAATAATCAATTACATTTTGTTTTAATCAAAAAATGTAAAATGATTCAAATTAAATTCAATTATGGAATTATAAAAGCATTTAAAGCGAGTATTAAGGATTTTATAGGCATGAGTGACTATAAATGAACTTTTCTTGACAATGGATGGCTTTTGCTCCACGTTTCCCGAGGCAAACAATCAATTACAATCTGTTTTAATCAAAAAATGTAAAAACAATTCAAAATAAATTCAATAATGGGATTATAAAAGTATTTAAACCGAGTAATAAGGCTTTTCTAGGCATGAGTGACTATAAATGATCTTTTCTTGACAATGGATGGCTTTCGCTCCATGTTTCCCGAGGTAAACAATCAATTACAATCTGTTTTAATCAAAATATGTAAAAACAATTCAAAATAAATTCAATAATGGGATTATAAAAGCATTTAAACCGAGTAATAAGGCTTTTCTAGGCATGAGTGACTATAAATGATCTTTTCTTGACAATGGATGGCTTTCGCTCCACGTTGCCCGAGATAAACAATCAATTACAATCTGTTTTAATCAAAAATGTTAAAAAAAATTCAAAATAAATTCAATAATGGGATTATAAAAGCATTTAAACCAAGTAATAAGGCTTTTCTAGGCATGAGTGACTATAAATGAGCTTTTCTTGACAATAGATGGCTTTCGCTCCATGTTTCTTGAGGTAAACAATCAATTACAATATGTTTTAATAAAAAAATGTTAAAAAAAAATTCAAAATAAATTCAATAATGGGATTATAAAAGCATTTAAACCGAGTAATAAGGCTTTTCTAGTTATGGGTGACTCTAAATGATCTTTTCTTGACAATGGATGGCTTTTGCTCCACGTTTCCAGAGGCAAACAATCAATTACAATCTCTTTTAATCAAAAAATGTAAAAACATTTCAAAATAAATTCAATAATGGGATTATAAAAGCATTTAAACCGAGTAATAAGGCTTTTCTAGGCATGAGTGACTATAAATGATATTTTCTCGACAATGGATGGCTTTCGCTCCACGTTTCCCGAGATAAACAATTAATTACAATCTGTTTTAATCAAAAATGTAAAAAAAATTCAAAATAAATTCAATAATGGGATTATAAAAGCATTTAAACCGAGTAATAATGCTTTTCTAGTTATGAGTGACTCTAAATGATCTTTTCTTGACAATGGATGGCTTTTGCTCCACGTTTCCAGAGGCAAACAATCAATTACAATCTCTTTTAATCAAAAAATATAAAAACATTTCAAAATAAATTCAATAATGGGATTATAAAAGCATTTAAACCGAGTAATAAGGCTTTTCTAGGCATGAGTGACTATAAATGATCTTTTCTTGACAATGGATGGCTTTCGCTCCACGTTTCCCGAGATAAACAATCAATTACAATCTGTTTTAATAAAAAATGTAAAAAATATTGAAAATAAATTCAATAATGGGATTATAAAAGCATTTAAACCGAGTAATAAGGCTTTTATAGGCATGAGTGACTATAAATGATCTTTTCTTGACAATGGATGGCTTTCGCTTCACGTTTCTCGAGGTAAATAATCAATTACATTTTGTTTTAATCAAAAAATGTAAAATGATTCAAATTAAATTCAATTATGGAATTATAAAAGCATTTAAAGCGAGTATTAAGGATTTTATAGGCATGAGTGACTATAAATGAACTTTTCTTGACAATGGACGGCTTTTGCTCCACGTTTCCCGAGGCAAACAATCAATTACAATCTGTTTTAATCAAAAAATGTAAAAACAATTCAAAATAAATTCAATAATGGGATTATAAAAGTATTTAAACCGAGTAATAAGGCTTTTCTAGGCATGAGTGACTATAAATGATCTTTTCTTGACAATGGATGGCTTTCGCTCCATGTTTCCCGAGGTAAATAATCAATTACAATCTGTTTTAATCAAAATATGTAAAAACAATTCAAAATAAATTCAATAATGGGATTATAAAAGCATTTAAACCGAGAAATAAGGCTTTTCTAGGCATGAGTGACTATAAATGATCTTTTCTTGACAATGGATGGCTTTCGCTCCACGTTGCCCGAGATAAACAATCAATTACAATCTGTTTTAATCAAAAATGTTAAAAAAAATTCAAAATAAATTCAATAATGGGATTATAAAAGCATTTAAACCAAGTAATAAGGCTTTTCTAGGCATGAGTGACTATAAATGAGCTTTTCTTGACAATAGATGGCTTTCGCTCCATGTTTCTTGAGGTAAACAATCAATTACAATATGTTTTAATAAAAAAATGTTAAAAAAAAATTCAAAATAAATTCAATAATGGGATTATAAAAGCATTTAAACCGAGTAATAAGGCTTTTCTAGTTATGGGTGACTCTAAATGATCTTTTCTTGACAATGGATGGCTTTTGCTCCACGTTTCCAGAGGCAAACAATCAATTACAATCTCTTTTAATCAAAAAATGTAAAAACATTTCAAAATAAATTCAATAATGGGATTATAAAAGCATTTAAACCGAGTAATAAGGCTTTTCTAGGCATGAGTGACTATAAATGATCTTTTCTTGACAATGGATGGCTTTCGCTCCACGTTTTCCGAGATAAACAATCAATTACAACCTGTTTTAATTAAAAATGTAAAAAAAATTCAAAATAAATTCAATAATGGGATTATAGAAGCATTTAAACCGAGTAATAAGGCTTTTCTAGGCATGAGTGACTATAAATGATCTTTTCTTGACAATGGATGGCTTTCGCTCCACGTTTCCCGAGATAAACAATCAATTACAATCTGTTTTAATAAAAAATGTAAAAAAAATTGAAAATAAATTCAATAATTGGATTATAAAAGCATTTAAACCGAGTAATAAGGCTTTTCTAGGCATGAGTGACTATAAATGATCTTTTCTTGACAATGGATGGCTTTCGCTTCACGTTTCTCGAGGTAAATAATCAATTACATTTTGTTTTAATCAAAAAATGTAAAAAGATTCAAATTAAATTCAATTATGGAATTATAAAAGCATTTAAAGCGAGTATTAAGGATTTTATAGGCATGAGTGACTATAAATGAACTTTTCTTGACAATGGATGGCTTTTGCTCCACGTTTCCCGAGGCAAACAATCAATTACAATATGTTTTAATCAAAAAAAGTAAAAACAATTCAAAATAAATTCAATAATGGGATTATAAAAGAATTTAAACCGAGTAATAAGGCTTTTCTAGGCATGAGTGACTATAAATGATCTTTTCTTGACAATGGATGGCTTTCGCTCCATGTTCACGAGGTAAACAATCAATTACAATCTGTTTTAATCAAAAAATGTAAAAAAAAATTCAAAATAAATTCAATAATGGGATTATAAAAGCATGTAAACCGAGTAATAAGGCTTTTCTAGTTATGAGTGACTCTAAATGATCTTTTCTTGACAATGGATGGCTTTTGCTCCACGTTTCCCGAGGCAAACAATCAATTACAATATGTTTTAATCAAAAAATGTAAAAACATTTCAAAATAAATTCAATAATGGGATTATAAAAGCATTTAAACCGAGTAATAAGGCTTTTCTAGGCATGAGTGACTATAAATGATCTTTTCTTGACAATGGATGGCTTTCGCTCCACGTTTTCCGAGATAAACAATCAATTAAAATCTGTTTTAATCAAAAATGTAAAAAAAATTCAAAAAAAATTCAATAATGGGATTATTAAAGCATTTAAACCGAGTAATAAGGCTTTTCTAAGCATAAGTGACTATAAATGAACTTTTCTTGACAATGGATGGCTTTTGCTCCACGTTTCCCGAGGCAAACAATCAATTACAATATGTTTTAATCAAAAACTGTTAAAAAAAATTCAAAATAAATTCAATAATGGGATTATAAAAGCATTTAAACCGAGTAATAAGGCTTTTCTAGTTATGAGTGACTCTAAATTATCTTTTCTTGACAATGGATGGCTTTTGCTCCACGTTTCCAGAGGCAAACAATCAATTACAATCTCTTTTAATAAAAAAATGTAAAAACATTTCAAAATAAATTCAATAATGGGATTATAAAAGCATTTAAACCGAGTAATAAGGCCTTTCTAGTTATGAGTGATTCTAAATGATCTTTTCTTGACAATGGATGGCTTTTGCTCCACGTTTCCCGAGGCAAACAATCAATTACAATCTGTTTTAATCAAAAAATGTAAAAACAATTCAAAATAAATTCAATAATGGGATTATAAAAGTATTTAAACCGAGTAATAAGGCTTTTCTAGGCATGAGTGACTATAAATGATCTTTTCTTGACAATGGATGGCTTTCGCTCCACGTTTCCCGAGATAAACAATCAATTACAATCTGTTTTAATCAAAAATGTTAAAAAAAATTCAAAATAAATTCAATAATGGGATTATTAAAGCATTTAAACCGAGTAATAAGGCTTTTCTAGGCATGAGTGACTATAAATGAGCTTTTCTTGACAATAGATGGCTTTCGCTCCATGTTTCCTGAGGTAAACAATCAATTACAATCTGTTTTAATAAAAAATTGTTAAAAAAAATTCAAAAAAAATTCAATAATGGGATTATTAAAGCATTTAAACCGAGTAATAAGGCTTTTCTAAGCATAAGTGACTATAAATGAACTTTTCTTGACAATGGATGGCTTTTGCTCCACGTTTCCCGAGGCAAACAATCAATTACAATATGTTTTAATCAAAAACTGTTAAAAAAAATTCAAAATAAATTCAATAATGGGATTATAAAAGCATTTAAACCGAGTAATAAGGCTTTTCTAGTTATGAGTGACTCTAAATGATCTTTTCTTGACAATGGATGGCTTTTGCTCCACGTTTCCAGAGGCAAACAATCAATTACAATCTCTTTTAATCAAAAAATGTAAAAACATTTCAAAATAAATTCAATAATGGGATTATAAAAGCATTTAAACCGAGTAATAAGGCTTTTCTAGGCATGAGTGACTATAAATGATATTTTCTCGACAATGGATGGCTTTCGCTCCACGTTTCCCGAGATAAACAATTAATTACAATCTGTTTTAATCAAATATGTAAAAAAAATTCAAAATAAATTCAATAATGGGATTATAAAAGCATTTAAACCGAGTAATAAGGCTTTTTTAGGCATGAGTGACTATAAATGATCTTTTCTTGACAATGGATGGCTTTCGCTCCACGTTTCCCGAGATAAACAATCAATTACAATCTGTTTTAATAAAAAATGTAAAAAAAATTGAAAATAAATTCAATAATGGGATTATAAAAGCATTTAAACCGAGTAATAAGGCTTTTCTAGGCATGAGTGACTATAAATGATCTTTTCTTGACAATGGATGGCTTTCGCTTCACGTTTCTCGAGGTAAATAATCAATTACATTTTGTTTTAATCAAAAAATGTAAAAAGATTCAAATTAAATTCAATTATGGAATTATAAAAGCATTTAAAGCGAGTATTAAGGATTTTATAGGCATGAGTGACTATAAATGAACTTTTCTTGACAATGGATGGCTTTTGCTCCACGTTTCCGAGGCAAACAATCAATTACAATCTGTTTTAATCAAAAAATGTAAAAAGAATTCAAAATAAATTCAATAATGGGATTATAAAAGTATTTAAACCGAGTAATAAGGCTTTTCTAGGCATGAGTGACTATAAATGATCTTTTCTTGACAATGGATGGCTTTCGCTCCATGTTTCCCAAGGTAAACAATCAATTACAATCTGTTTTAATCAAAAAATGCAAAAAAAAATCAAAATAAATTCAATAATGGGATTATAAAAGCATTTAAACCGAGTAATAAGGCTTTTCTAGTAATTAGTGACTCTAAATAAACTTTTCTTGACAATGGATGGCTTTTGCTCCACGTTTCCCGAGGCAAACAATCAATTACAATCTGTTTTAATCAAAAAATGTAAAAACAATTCAAAATAAATTCAATAATTGGATTATAAAAGTATTTAAACCGAGTAATAAGGCTTTTCTAGGCATGAGTGACTATAAATGATCTTTTCTTGACAATGGATGGCTTTCGCTCCACGTTTCCCGAGATAAACAATCAATTACAATCTGTTTTAATCAAAAATGTAAAAAAAATTCAAAATAAATTCAATAATGGGATTATAAAAGCATTTAAACCGAGTAATAAGGCTTTTCTAGGCATGAGTGACTATAAATGATCTTTTCTTGACAATGGATGGCTTTCGCTCCACGTTTCCCGAGATAAACAATCAATTACAATCTGTTTTAATGAAAAATGTAAAAAAAATTGAAAATAAATTCAATAATGGGATTATAAAAGCATTTAAACCGAGTAATAAGGCTTTTCTAGGCATGAGTGACTATAAATGATCTTTTCTTGACAATGGATGGCTTTCGCTTCACGTTTCTCGAGGTAAATAATCAATTACATTTTGTTTTAATCAAAAAATGTAAAAAGATTCAAATTAAATTCAATTATGGAATTATAAAAGCATTTAAAGCGAGTATTAAGGATTTTATAGGCATGAGTGACTATAAATGAACTTTTCTTGACAATGGATGGCTTTTGCTCCACGTTTCTGAGGCAAACAATCAATTACAATCTGTTTTAATCAAAAAATGTAAAAAGAATTCAAAATAAATTCAATAATGGGATTATAAAAGTATTTAAACCGAGTAATAAGGCTTTTCTAGGCATGAGTGACTATAAATGATCTTTTCTTGACAATGGATGGCTTTCGCTCCATGTTTCCCGAGGTAAACAATCAATTACAATCTGTTTTAATCAAAAAATGCAAAAAAAAATCAAAATAAATTCAATAATGGGATTATAAAAGCATTTAAACCGAGTAATAAGGCTTTTCTAGTAATTAGTGACTCTAAATAAACTTTTCTTGACAATGGATGGCTTTTGCTCCACGTTTCCCGAGGCAAACAATCAATTACAATCTGTTTTAATCAAAAAATGTAAAAACAATTCAAAATAAATTCAATAATTGGATTATAAAAGTATTTAAACCGAGTAATAAGGCTTTTCTAGGCATGAGTGACTATAAATGATCTTTTCTTGACAATGGATGGCTTTCGCTCCACGTTTCCCGAGATAAACAATCAATTACAATCTGTTTTAATCAAAAATGTTAAAAAAAATTCAAAATAAATTCAATAATGGGATTATTAAAGCATTTAAACCAAGTAATAAAGCTTTTCTAGGCATGAGTGACTATAAATGAGCTTTTCTCGACAATAGATGGCTTTCGCTCCATGTTTCCTGAGGTAAACAATCAATTACAATCTGTTTTAATCAAAAAATGTTAAAAAAAATTCAAAATAAATTCAATAATGGGATTATAAAAGCATTTAAACCGAGTGATAATGCTTTTCTAGTTATGAGTGACTCTAAATGATCTTTTCTTGACAATGGATGGCTTTTGCTCCACGTTTCCAGAGGCAAACAATCAATTACAATCTCTTTTAATCAAAAAATATAAAAACATTTCAAAATAAATTCAATAATGGGATTATAAAAGCATTTAAACCGAGTAATAAGGCTTTTCTAGGCATGAGTGACTATAAATGATCTTTTCTTGACAATGGATGGCTTTCGCTCCACGTTTCCCGAGATAAACAATCAATTACAATCTGTTTTAATAAAAAATATAAAAAATATTGAAAATAAATTCAATAATGGGATTATAAAAGCATTTAAACCGAGTAATAAGGCTTTTATAGGCATGAGTGACTATAAATGATCTTTTCTTGACAATGGATGGCTTTCGCTTCACGTTTCTCGAGGTAAATAATCAATTACATTTTGTTTTAATCAAAAAATGTAAAATGATTCAAATTAAATTCAATTATGGAATTATAAAAGCATTTAAAGCGAGTATTAAGGATTTTATAGGCATGAGTGACTATAAATGAACTTTTCTTGACAATGCATGGCTTTTGCTCCACGTTTCCCGAGGCAAACAATCAATTACAATCTGTTTTAATCAAAAAATGTAAAAACAATTCAAAATAAATTCAATAATGGGATTATAAAAGTATTTAAATCGAGTAATAAGGCTTTTCTAGGCATGAGTGACTATAAATGATCTTTTCTTGACAATGGATGGCTTTCGCTCCATGTTTCCCGAGGTAAACAATCAATTACAATCTGTTTTAATCAAAAAATGCAAAAAAAAATCAAAATAAATTCAATAATGGCATTATAAAAGCATTTAAACCGAGTAATAAGGATTTTCTAGTTATGAGTGACTCTAAATGAACTTTTCTTGACAATGGATGGCTTTTGCTCCACGTTTCCCGAGGCAAACAATCAATTACAATATGTTTTAATCAAAAAATGTGAAAACAATTCAAAATAAATTCAATAATGGGATTATAAAAGTATTTAAACCGAGTAATAAGGCTTTTCTAGGCATGAGTGACTATAAATGATCTTTTCTTGACAATGGATGGCTTTCGCTCCACGTTTCCCGAGATAAACAATCAATTACAATCTGTTTTAATCAAAAATGTAAAAATAATTCAAAATAAATTCAATAATGGGATTATAAAAGCATTTAAACCGAGTAATAAGGCTTTTCTAGGCATGAGTGACTATAAATGATCTTTTCTTGACAATGGATGGCTTTCGCTCCACGTTTCCCGAGATAAACAATCAATTACATTCTGTTTTAATAAAAAATGTAAAAAAAAATTCAAAATAAATTCAATAATGGGATTATAAAAGCATTTAAACCGAGTAATAAGGCTTTTCTAGGCATGAGTGACTATAAATGATCTTTTCTTGACAATGGATGGCTTTCGCTTCACGTTTCTCGAGGTAAATAATCAATTACATTTTGTTTTAATCAAAAAATGTAAAAAGATTCAAATTAAATTCAATTATGGAATTATAAAAGCATTTAAAGCGAGTATTAAGGATTTTATAGGCATGAGTGACTATAAATGAACTTTTCTTGACAATGGATGGCTTTTGCTCCACGTTTCCCGAGGCAAACAATCAATTACAATATGTTTTAATCAAAAAAAGTCAAAACAATTCAAAATAAATTCAATAATGGGATTATAAAAGAATTTAAACCGAGTAATAAGGCTTTTCTAGGCATGAGTGACTATAAATGATCTTTTCTTGACAATGGATGGCTTTCGCTCCATGTTCACGAGGTAAACAATCAATTACAATCTGTTTTAATCAAAAAATGTAAAAAAAAATTCAAAATAAATTCAATAATGGGATTATAAAAGCATTTAAACCGAGTAATAAGGCTTTTTTAGTTATGAGTGACTCTAAATGATCTTTTCTTGACAATGGATGGCTTTTGCTCCACGTTTCCCGAGGCAAACAATCAATTACAATATGTTTTAATCAAAAAATGTAAAAACATTTCAAAATAAATTCAATAATTGGATTATAAAAGCATTTAAACCGAGTAATAAGGCTTTTCTAGGCATGAGTGACTATAAATGATTTTTTCTTGACAATGGATGGCTTTCGCTCCACGTTTTCCGAGATAAACAATCAATTAAAATCTGTTTTAATCAAAAATGTAAAAAAAATTCAAAAAAAAATTCAATAATGGGATTATTAAAGCATTTAAACCGAGTAATAAGGCTTTTCTAAGCATAAGTGACTATAAATGAACTTTTCTTGACAATGGATGGCTTTTGCTCCACGTTTCCCGAGGCAAACAATCAATTACAATCTGTTTTAATCAAAAACTGTTAAAAAAAATTCAAAATAAATTCAATAATGGGATTATAAAAGCATTTAAACCGAGTAATAAGGCTTTTCTAGTTATGAGTGACTCTAAATTATCTTTTCTTGACAATGGATGGCTTTTGCTCCACGTTTCCAGAGGCAAACAATCAATTACAATCTCTTTTAATAAAAAAATGTAAAAACATTTCAAAATAAATTCAATAATGGGATTATAAAAGCATTTAAACCGAGTAATAAGGCTTTTCTAGTTATGAGTGATTCTAAATGATCTTTTCTTGACAATGGATGGCTTTTGCTCCACGTTTCCCGAGGCAAACAATCAATTACAATCTGTTTTAATCAAAAAATGTAAAAACAATTCAAAATAAATTCAATAATGGGATTATAAAAGTATTTAAACCGAGTAATAAGGCTTTTCTAGGCATGAGTGACTATAAATGATCTTTTCTTGACAATGGATGGCTTTCGCTCCATGTTTCCCGAGGTAAACAATCAATTACAATCTGTTTTAATCAAAAAATGCAAAAAAAAATCAAAATAAATTCAATAATGGCATTATAAAAGCATTTAAACCGAGTAATAAGGATTTTCTAGTTATGAGTGACTCTAAATGAACTTTTCTTGACAATGGATGGCTTTTGCTCCACGTTTCCCGAGGCAAACAATCAATTACAATATGTTTTAATCAAAAAATGTAAAAACATTTCAAAATAAATTCAATAATGGGATTATAAAAGAATTTAAACCGAGTAATAAGGCTTTTCTAGGCATGAGTGACTATAAATGATCTTTTCTTGACAATGGATGGCTTTCGCTCCATGTTCACGAGGTAAACAATCAATTACAATCTGTTTTAATCAAAAAATGTAAAAAAAAATTCAAAATAAATTCAATAATGGGATTATAAAAGCATTTAAACCGAGTAATAAGGCTTTTCTAGTTATGAGTGACTCTAAATGATCTTTTCTTGACAATGGATGGCTTTTGCTCCACATTTCCCGAGGCAAACAATCAATTACAATATGTTTTAATCAAAAAATGTAAAAACATTTCAAAATAAATTCAATAATGGGATTATAAAAGCATTTAAACCGGGTAATAAGGCTTTTCTAGGCATGAGTGACTATAAATGATCTTTTCTTGACAATGGATGGCTTTCGCTCCACGTTTCCCGAGATAAACAATCAATTACAATCTGTTTTAATCAAAAATGTAAAAATAATTCAAAATAAATTCAATAATGGGATTATAAAAGCATTTAAACCGAGTAATAAGGCTTTTCTAGGCATGAGTGACTATAAATGATCTTTTCTTGACAATGGATGGCTTTCGCTCCACGTTTCCCGAGATAAACAATCAATTACATTCTGTTTTAATAAAAAATGTCAAAAAAAATTCAAAATAAATTCAATAATGGGATTATAAAAGCATTTAAACCGAGTAATAAGGCTTTTCTAGGCATGAGTGACTATAAATGATCTTTTCTTGACAATGGATGGCTTTCGCTTCACGTTTCTCGAGGTAAATAATCAATTACATTTTGTTTTAATCAAAAAATGTAAAAAGATTCAAATTAAATTCAATTATGGAATTATAAAAGCATTTAAAGCGAGTATTAAGGATTTTATAGGCATGAGTGACTATAAATGAACTTTTCTTGACAATGGATGGCTTTTGCTCCACGTTTCCCGAGGCAAACAATCAATTACAATATGTTTTAATCAAAAAAAGTCAAAACAATTCAAAATAAATTCAATAATGGGATTATAAAAGAATTTAAACCGAGTAATAAGGCTTTTCTAGGCATGAGTGACTATAAATGATCTTTTCTTGACAATGGATGGCTTTCGCTCCATGTTCACGAGGTAAACAATCAATTACAATCTGTTTTAATCAAAAAATGTAAAAAAAAATTCAAAATAAATTCAATAATGGGATTATAAAAGCATTTAAACCGAGTAATAAGGCTTTTTTAGTTATGAGTGACTCTAAATGATCTTTTCTTGACAATGGATGGCTTTTGCTCCACGTTTCCCGAGGCAAACAATCAATTACAATATGTTTTAATCAAAAAATGTAAAAACATTTCAAAATAAATTCAATAATTGGATTATAAAAGCATTTAAACCGAGTAATAAGGCTTTTCTAGGCATGAGTGACTATAAATGATCTTTTCTTGACAATGGATGGCTTTCGCTCCACGTTTTCCGAGATAAACAATCAATTAAAATCTGTTTTAATCAAAAATGTAAAAAAAATTCAAAAAAAAATTCAATAATGGGATTATTAAAGCATTTAAACCGAGTAATAAGGCTTTTCTAAGCATAAGTGACTATAAATGAACTTTTCTTGACAATGGATGGCTTTTGCTCCACGTTTCCCGAGGCAAACAATCAATTACAATCTGTTTTAATCAAAAACTGTTAAAAAAAATTCAAAATAAATTCAATAATGGGATTATAAAAGCATTTAAACCGAGTAATAAGGCTTTTCTAGTTATGAGTGACTCTAAATTATCTTTTCTTGACAATGGATGGCTTTTGCTCCACGTTTCCAGAGGCAAACAATCAATTACAATCTCTTTTAATAAAAAAATGTAAAAACATTTCAAAATAAATTCAATAATGGGATTATAAAAGCATTTAAACCGAGTAATAAGGCTTTTCTAGTTATGAGTGATTCTAAATGATCTTTTCTTGACAATGGATGGCTTTTGCTCCACGTTTCCCGAGGCAAACAATCAATTACAATCTGTTTTAATCAAAAAATGTAAAAACAATTCAAAATAAATTCAATAATGGGATTATAAAAGTATTTAAACCGAGTAATAAGGCTTTTCTAGGCATGAGTGACTATAAATGATCTTTTCTTGACAATGGATGGCTTTCGCTCCATGTTTCCCGAGGTAAACAATCAATTACAATCTGTTTTAATCAAAAAATGCAAAAAAAAATCAAAATAAATTCAATAATGGCATTATAAAAGCATTTAAACCGAGTAATAAGGATTTTCTAGTTATGAGTGACTCTAAATGAACTTTTCTTGACAATGGATGGCTTTTGCTCCACGTTTCCCGAGGCAAACAATCAATTACAATATGTTTTAATCAAAAAATGTAAAAACATTTCAAAATAAATTCAATAATGGGATTATAAAAGAATTTAAACCGAGTAATAAGGCTTTTCTAGGCATGAGTGACTATAAATGATCTTTTCTTGACAATGGATGGCTTTCGCTCCATGTTCACGAGGTAAACAATCAATTACAATCTGTTTTAATCAAAAAATGTAAAAAAAAATTCAAAATAAATTCAATAATGGGATTATAAAAGCATTTAAACCGAGTAATAAGGCTTTTCTAGTTATGAGTGACTCTAAATGATCTTTTCTTGACAATGGATGGCTTTTGCTCCACATTTCCCGAGGCAAACAATCAATTACAATATGTTTTAATCAAAAAATGTAAAAACATTTCAAAATAAATTCAATAATGGGATTATAAAAGCATTTAAACCGAGTAATAAGGCTTTTCTAGGCATGAGTGACTATAAATGATCTTTTCTTGACAATGGATGGCTTTCGCTCCACGTTTTCCGAGATAAACAATCAATTAAAATCTGTTTTAATCAAAAATGTAAAAAAAATTCAAAAAAAATTCAATAATGGGATTATTAAAGCATTTAAACCGAGTAATAAGGCTTTTCTAAGCATAAGTGACTATAAATGAACTTTTCTTGACAATGGATGGCTTTTGCTCCACGTTTCCCGAGGCAAACAATCAATTACAATCTGTTTTAATCAAAAACTGTTAAAAAAAATTCAAAATAAATTCAATAATGGGATTATAAAAGCATTTAAACCGAGTAATAAGGCTTTTCTAGTTATGAGTGACTCTAAATTATCTTTTCTTGACAATGGATGGCTTTTGCTCCACGTTTCCAGAGGCAAACAATCAATTACAATCTCTTTTAATAAAAAAATGTAAAAACATTTCAAAATAAATTCAATAATGGGATTATAAAAGCATTTAAACCGAGTAATAAGGCTTTTCTAGTTATGAGTGATTCTAAATGATCTTTTCTTGACAATGGATGGCTTTTGCTCCACGTTTCCCGAGGCAAACAATCAATTACAATCTGTTTTAATCAAAAAATGTAAAAACAATTCAAAATAAATTCAATAATGGGATTATAAAAGTATTTAAACCGAGTAATAAGGCTTTTCTAGGCATGAGTGACTATAAATGATCTTTTCTTGACAATGGATGGCTTTCGCTCCATGTTTCCCGAGGTAAACAATCAATTACAATCTGTTTTAATCAAAAAATGCAAAAAAAAATCAAAATAAATTCAATAATGGCATTATAAAAGCATTTAAACCGAGTAATAAGGATTTTCTAGTTATGAGTGACTCTAAATGAACTTTTCTTGACAATGGATGGCTTTTGCTCCACGTTTCCCGAGGCAAACAATCAATTACAATATGTTTTAATCAAAAAATGTAAAAACATTTCAAAATAAATTCAATAATGGGATTATAAAAGAATTTAAACCGAGTAATAAGGCTTTTCTAGGCATGAGTGACTATAAATGATCTTTTCTTGACAATGGATGGCTTTCGCTCCATGTTCACGAGGTAAACAATCAATTACAATCTGTTTTAATCAAAAAATGTAAAAAAAAATTCAAAATAAATTCAATAATGGGATTATAAAAGCATTTAAACCGAGTAATAAGGCTTTTCTAGTTATGAGTGACTCTAAATGATCTTTTCTTGACAATGGATGGCTTTTGCTCCACATTTCCCGAGGCAAACAATCAATTACAATATGTTTTAATCAAAAAATGTAAAAACATTTCAAAATAAATTCAATAATGGGATTATAAAAGCATTTAAACCGAGTAATAAGGCTTTTCTAGGCATGAGTGACTATAAATGATCTTTTCTTGACAATGGATGGCTTTCGCTCCACGTTTTCCGAGATAAACAATCAATTAAAATCTGTTTTAATCAAAAATGTAAAAAAAATTCAAAAAAAATTCAATAATGGGATTATTAAAGCATTTAAACCGAGTAATAAGGCTTTTCTAAGCATAAGTGACTATAAATGAACTTTTCTTGACAATGGATGGCTTTTGCTCCACGTTTCCCGAGGCAAACAATCAATTACAATCTGTTTTAATCAAAAACTGTTAAAAAAAATTCAAAATAAATTCAATAATGGGATTATAAAAGCATTTAAACCGAGTAATAAGGCTTTTCTAGTTATGAGTGACTCTAAATTATCTTTTCTTGACAATGGATGGCTTTTGCTCCACGTTTCCAGAGGCAAACAATCAATTACAATCTCTTTTAATAAAAAAATGTAAAAACATTTCAAAATAAATTCAATAATGGGATTATAAAAGCATTTAAACCGAGTAATAAGGCTTTTCTAGTTATGAGTGATTCTAAATGATCTTTTCTTGACAATGGATGGCTTTTGCTCCACGTTTCCCGAGGCAAACAATCAATTACAATCTGTTTTAATCAAAAAATGTAAAAACAATTCAAAATAAATTCAATAATGGGATTATAAAAGTATTTAAACCGAGTAATAAGGCTTTTCTAGGCATGAGTGACTATAAATGATCTTTTCTTGACAATGGATGGCTTTCGCTCCACGTTTCCCGAGATAAACAATCAATTACAATCTGTTTTAATCAAAAATGTTAAAAAAAATTCAAAATAAATTCAATAATGGGATTATTAAAGCATTTAAACCGAGTAATAAGGCTTTTCTAGGCATGAGTGACTATAAATGAGCTTTTCTTGACAATAGATGGCTTTCGCTCCATGTTTCCTGAGGTAAACAATCAATTACAATCTGTTTTAATAAAAAATTGTTAAAAAAAATTCAAAATAAATTCAATAATGGGATTATAAAAGCATTTAAACCGAGTAATAAGGCTTTTCTAGTTATGGGTGACTCTAAATGATCTTTTCTTGACAATGGATGGCTTTTGCTCCACGTTTCCAGAGGCAAACAATCAATTACAATCTCTTTTAATCAAAAAATGTAAAAACATTTCAAAATAAATTTAATAATGGGATTATAAAAGCATTTAAACCGAGTAATAAGGCTTTTCTAGGCATGAGTGACTATAAATGATATTTTCTCGACAATGGATGGCTTTCGCTCCACGTTTCCCGAGATAAAAAATTAATTACAATCTGTTTTAATCAAAAATGTAAAAAAAATTCAAAATAAATTCAATAATGGGATTATAAAAGCATTTAAACCGAGTAATAAGGCTTTTCTAGGCATGAGTGACTATAAATGATCTTTTCTTGACAATGGATGGCTTTCGCTCCACGTTTCCCGAGATAAACAATCAATTACAATCTGTTTTAATAAAAAATGTAAAAAAAATTGAAAATAAATTCAATAATGGGATTATAAAAGCATTTAAACCGAGTAATAAGGCTTTTCTAGGCATGAGTGACTATAAATGATCTTTTCTTGACAATGGATGGCTTTCGCTTCACGTTTCTCGAGGTAAATAATCAATTACATTTTGTTTTAATCAAAAAATGTAAAAAGATTCAAATTAAATTCAATTATGGAATTATAAAAGCATTTAAAGCGAGTATTAAGGATTTTATAGGCATGAGTGACTATAAATGAACTTTTCTTGACAATGGATGGCTTTTGCTCCACGTTTCCGAGGCAAACAATCAATTACAATCTGTTTTAATCAAAAAATGTAAAAAGAATTCAAAATAAATTCAATAATGGGATTATAAAAGTATTTAAACCGAGTAATAAGGCTTTTCTAGGCATGAGTGACTATAAATGATCTTTTCTTGACAATGGATGGCTTTCGCTCCATGTTTCCCGAGGTAAACAATCAATTACAATCTGTTTTAATCAAAAAATACAAAAAAAAATCAAAATAAATTCAATAATGGGATTATAAAAGCATTTAAACCGAGTAATAAGGCTTTTCTAGTAATTAGTGACTCTAAATAAACTTTTCTTGACAATGGATGGCTTTTGCTCCACGTTTCCCGAGGCAAACAATCAATTACAATCTGTTTTAATCAAAAAATGTAAAAACAATTCAAAATAAATTCAATAATGGGATTATAAAAGTATTTAAACCGAGTAATAAGGCTTTTCTAGGCATGAGTGACTATAAATGATCTTTTCTTGACAATGGATGGCTTTCGCTCCACGTTTCCCGAGATAAACAATCAATGACAATCTGTTTTAATCAAAAATGTTAAAAAAAATTCAAAATAAATTCAATAATGGGATTATTAAAGCATTTAAACCAAGTAATAAGGCTTTTCTAGGCATGAGTGACTATAAATGAGCTTTTCTCGACAATAGATGGCTTTCGCTCCATGTTTCCTGAGGTAAACAATCAATTACAATCTGTTTTAATCAAAAAATGTTAAAAAAAATTCAAAATAAATTCAATAATGGGATTATAAAAGCATTTAAACCGAGTAATAATGCTTTTCTAGTTATGAGTGACTCTAAATGATCTTTTCTTGACAATGGATGGCTTTTGCTCCACGTTTCCAGAGGAAAACAATCAATTACAATCTCTTTTAATCAAAAAATATAAAAACATTTCAAAATAAATTCAATAATGGGATTATAAAAGCATTTAAACCGAGTAATAAGGCTTTTCTAGGCATGAGTGACTATAAATGATCTTTTCTTGACAATGGATGGCTTTCGCTCCACGTTTCCCGAGATAAACAATCAATTACAATCTGTTTTAATAAAAAGTGTTAAAAAATATTGAAAATAAATTCAATAATGGGATTATAAAAGCATTTAAACCGAGTAATAAGGCTTTTATAGGCATGAGTGACTATAAATGATCTTTTCTTGACAATGGATGGCTTTCGCTTCACGTTTCTCGAGGTAAATAATCAATTACATTTTGTTTTAATCAAAAAATGTAAAATGATTCAAATTAAATTCAATTATGGAATTATAAAAGCATTTAAAGCTAGTATTAAGGATTTTATAGGCATGAGTGACTATAAATGAACTTTTCTTGACAATGGATGGCTTTTGCTCCACGTTTCCCGAGGCAAACAATCAATTACAATCTGTTTTAATCAAAAAATGTAAAAACAATTCAAAATAAATTCAATAATGGGATTATAAAAGTATTTAAACCGAGTAATAAGGCTTTTCTAGGCATGAGTGACTATAAATGATCTTTTCTTGACAATGGATGGCTTTCGCTCCATGTTTCTCGAGGTAAACAATCAATTACAATCTGTTTTAATCAAAAAATGCAAAAAAAATCAAAATAAATTCAATAATGGGATTATAAAAGCATTTAAACCGAGTAATAAGGCTTCTCTAGTTATGAGTGACTCTAAATGAACTTTTCTTGACAATGGATGGCTTTTGCTCCACGTTTCCCGAGGCAAACAATCAATTACAATCTGTTTTAATCAAAAAATGTAAAAACAATTCAAAATAAATTCAATAATGGGATTATAAAAGTATTTAAACCGAGTAATAAGGCTTTTCTAGGCATGAGTGACTATAAATGATCTTTTCTTGACAATGGATGGCCTTCGCTCCACGTTTCCCGAGATAAACAATCAATTACAATCTGTTTTAATAAAAAGTGTTAAAAAAATTCAAAATAAATTCAATAATGGGATTATTAAAGCATTTAAACCAAGTAATAAGGCTTTTCTAGGCATGAGTGACTATAAATGAGCTTTTCTCGACAATAGATGGCTTTCGCTCCATGTTTCCTGAGGTAAACAATCAATTACAATCTGTTTTAATCAAAAAATGTGAAAAAAAATTCAAAATAAATTCAATAATGGGATTATAAAAGCATTTAAACCAAGTAATAAGGCTTTTCTAGTTATGAGTGACTCTAAATGATCTTTTCTTGACAATGGATGGCTTTTGCTCCACGCTTCCAGAGGCAAACAATCAATTACAATCTCTTTTAATCAAAAAATATAAAAACATTTCAAAATAAATTCAATAATGGGATTATAAAAGCATTTAAACCGAGTAATAAGGCTTTTCTAGGCATGAGTGACTATAAATGAGCTTTTCTCGACAATAGATGGCTTTCGCTCCATGTTTCCTGAGGTAAACAATCAATTACAATCTGTTTTAATCAAAAAATGTGAAAAAAAATTCAAAATAAATTCAATAATGGGATTATAAAAGCATTTAAACCAAGTAATAAGGCTTTTCTAGTTATGAGTGACTCTAAATGATCTTTTCTTGACAATGGATGGCTTTTGCTCCACGCTTCCAGAGGCAAACAATCAATTACAATCTCTTTTAATCAAAAAATATAAAAACATTTCAAAATAAATTCAATAATGGGATTATAAAAGCATTTAAACCGAGTAATAAGGCTTTTCTAGTTATGAGTGATTCTAAATGATCTTTTCTTGACAATGGATGGCTTTTGCTCCACGTTTCCCGAGGCAAACAATCAATTACAATCTGTTTTAATCAAAAAATGTAAAAACAATTCAAAATAAATTCAATAATGGGATTATAAAAGTATTTAAACCGAGTAATAAGGCTTTTCTAGGCATGAGTGACTATAAATGATCTTTTCTTGACAATGGATGGCTTTCGCTCCACGTTTCCCGAGATAAACAATCAATTACAATCTGTTTTAATCAAAAATGTTAAAAAAAATTCAAAATAAATTCAATAATGGGATTATTAAAGCATTTAAACCGAGTAATAAGGCTTTTCTAGGCATGAGTGACTATAAATGAGCTTTTCTTGACAATAGATGGCTTTCGCTCCATGTTTCCTGAGGTAAACAATCAATTACAATCTGTTTTAATAAAAAATTGTTAAAAAAAATTCAAAATAAATTCAATAATGGGATTATAAAAGCATTTAAACCGAGTAATAAGGCTTTTCTAGTTATGGGTGACTCTAAATGATCTTTTCTTGACAATGGATGGCTTTTGCTCCACGTTTCCAGAGGCAAACAATCAATTACAATCTCTTTTAATCAAAAAATGTAAAAACATTTCAAAATAAATTCAATAATGGGATTATAAAAGCATTTAAACCGAGTAATAAGGCTTTTCTAGGCATGAGTGACTATAAATGATATTTTCTCGACAATGGATGGCTTTCGCTCCACGTTTCCCGAGATAAACAATTAATTACAATCTGTTTTAATCAAATATGTAAAAAAAATTCAAAATAAATTCAATAATGGGATTATAAAAGCATTTAAACCGAGTAATAAGGCTTTTTTAGGCATGAGTGACTATAAATGATCTTTTCTTGACAATGGATGGCTTTCGCTCCACGTTTCCCGAGATAAACAATCAATTACAATCTGTTTTAATAAAAAATGTAAAAAAAATTGAAAATAAATTCAATAATGGGATTATAAAAGCATTTAAACCGAGTAATAAGGCTTTTCTAGGCATGAGTGACTATAAATGATCTTTTCTTGACAATGGATGGCTTTCGCTTCACGTTTCTCGAGGTAAATAATCAATTACATTTTGTTTTAATCAAAAAATGTAAAAAGATTCAAATTAAATTCAATTATGGAATTATAAAAGCATTTAAAGCGAGTATTAAGGATTTTATAGGCATGAGTGACTATAAATGAACTTTTCTTGACAATGGATGGCTTTTGCTCCACGTTTCCGAGGCAAACAATCAATTACAATCTGTTTTAATCAAAAAATGTAAAAAGAATTCAAAATAAATTCAATAATGGGATTATAAAAGTATTTAAACCGAGTAATAAGGCTTTTCTAGGCATGAGTGACTATAAATGATCTTTTCTTGACAATGGATGGCTTTCGCTCCATGTTTCCCAAGGTAAACAATCAATTACAATCTGTTTTAATCAAAAAATGCAAAAAAAAATCAAAATAAATTCAATAATGGGATTATAAAAGCATTTAAACCGAGTAATAAGGCTTTTCTAGTAATTAGTGACTCTAAATAAACTTTTCTTGACAATGGATGGCTTTTGCTCCACGTTTCCCGAGGCAAACAATCAATTACAATCTGTTTTAATCAAAAAATGTAAAAACAATTCAAAATAAATTCAATAATTGGATTATAAAAGTATTTAAACCGAGTAATAAGGCTTTTCTAGGCATGAGTGACTATAAATGATCTTTTCTTGACAATGGATGGCTTTCGCTCCACGTTTCCCGAGATAAACAATCAATTACAATCTGTTTTAATCAAAAATGTAAAAAAAATTCAAAATAAATTCAATAATGGGATTATAAAAGCATTTAAACCGAGTAATAAGGCTTTTCTAGGCATGAGTGACTATAAATGATCTTTTCTTGACAATGGATGGCTTTCGCTCCACGTTTCCCGAGATAAACAATCAATTACAATCTGTTTTAATGAAAAATGTAAAAAAAATTGAAAATAAATTCAATAATGGGATTATAAAAGCATTTAAACCGAGTAATAAGGCTTTTCTAGGCATGAGTGACTATAAATGATCTTTTCTTGACAATGGATGGCTTTCGCTTCACGTTTCTCGAGGTAAATAATCAATTACATTTTGTTTTAATCAAAAAATGTAAAAAGATTCAAATTAAATTCAATTATGGAATTATAAAAGCATTTAAAGCGAGTATTAAGGATTTTATAGGCATGAGTGACTATAAATGAACTTTTCTTGACAATGGATGGCTTTTGCTCCACGTTTCTGAGGCAAACAATCAATTACAATCTGTTTTAATCAAAAAATGTAAAAAGAATTCAAAATAAATTCAATAATGGGATTATAAAAGTATTTAAACCGAGTAATAAGGCTTTTCTAGGCATGAGTGACTATAAATGATCTTTTCTTGACAATGGATGGCTTTCGCTCCATGTTTCCCGAGGTAAACAATCAATTACAATCTGTTTTAATCAAAAAATGCAAAAAAAAATCAAAATAAATTCAATAATGGGATTATAAAAGCATTTAAACCGAGTAATAAGGCTTTTCTAGTAATTAGTGACTCTAAATAAACTTTTCTTGACAATGGATGGCTTTTGCTCCACGTTTCCCGAGGCAAACAATCAATTACAATCTGTTTTAATCAAAAAATGTAAAAACAATTCAAAATAAATTCAATAATTGGATTATAAAAGTATTTAAACCGAGTAATAAGGCTTTTCTAGGCATGAGTGACTATAAATGATCTTTTCTTGACAATGGATGGCTTTCGCTCCACGTTTCCCGAGATAAACAATCAATTACAATCTGTTTTAATCAAAAATGTTAAAAAAAATTCAAAATAAATTCAATAATGGGATTATTAAAGCATTTAAACCAAGTAATAAAGCTTTTCTAGGCATGAGTGACTATAAATGAGCTTTTCTCGACAATAGATGGCTTTCGCTCCATGTTTCCTGAGGTAAACAATCAATTACAATCTGTTTTAATCAAAAAATGTTAAAAAAAATTCAAAATAAATTCAATAATGGGATTATAAAAGCATTTAAACCGAGTGATAATGCTTTTCTAGTTATGAGTGACTCTAAATGATCTTTTCTTGACAATGGATGGCTTTTGCTCCACGTTTCCAGAGGCAAACAATCAATTACAATCTCTTTTAATCAAAAAATATAAAAACATTTCAAAATAAATTCAATAATGGGATTATAAAAGCATTTAAACCGAGTAATAAGGCTTTTCTAGGCATGAGTGACTATAAATGATCTTTTCTTGACAATGGATGGCTTTCGCTCCACGTTTCCCGAGATAAACAATCAATTACAATCTGTTTTAATAAAAAATATAAAAAATATTGAAAATAAATTCAATAATGGGATTATAAAAGCATTTAAACCGAGTAATAAGGCTTTTATAGGCATGAGTGACTATAAATGATCTTTTCTTGACAATGGATGGCTTTCGCTTCACGTTTCTCGAGGTAAATAATCAATTACATTTTGTTTTAATCAAAAAATGTAAAATGATTCAAATTAAATTCAATTATGGAATTATAAAAGCATTTAAAGCGAGTATTAAGGATTTTATAGGCATGAGTGACTATAAATGAACTTTTCTTGACAATGCATGGCTTTTGCTCCACGTTTCCCGAGGCAAACAATCAATTACAATCTGTTTTAATCAAAAAATGTAAAAACAATTCAAAATAAATTCAATAATGGGATTATAAAAGTATTTAAATCGAGTAATAAGGCTTTTCTAGGCATGAGTGACTATAAATGATCTTTTCTTGACAATGGATGGCTTTCGCTCCATGTTTCCCGAGGTAAACAATCAATTACAATCTGTTTTAATCAAAAAATGCAAAAAAAAATCAAAATAAATTCAATAATGGCATTATAAAAGCATTTAAACCGAGTAATAAGGATTTTCTAGTTATGAGTGACTCTAAATGAACTTTTCTTGACAATGGATGGCTTTTGCTCCACGTTTCCCGAGGCAAACAATCAATTACAATATGTTTTAATCAAAAAATGTGAAAACAATTCAAAATAAATTCAATAATGGGATTATAAAAGTATTTAAACCGAGTAATAAGGCTTTTCTAGGCATGAGTGACTATAAATGATCTTTTCTTGACAATGGATGGCTTTCGCTCCACGTTTCCCGAGATAAACAATCAATTACAATCTGTTTTAATCAAAAATGTAAAAATAATTCAAAATAAATTCAATAATGGGATTATAAAAGCATTTAAACCGAGTAATAAGGCTTTTCTAGGCATGAGTGACTATAAATGATCTTTTCTTGACAATGGATGGCTTTCGCTCCACGTTTCCCGAGATAAACAATCAATTACATTCTGTTTTAATAAAAAATGTAAAAAAAAATTCAAAATAAATTCAATAATGGGATTATAAAAGCATTTAAACCGAGTAATAAGGCTTTTCTAGGCATGAGTGACTATAAATGATCTTTTCTTGACAATGGATGGCTTTCGCTTCACGTTTCTCGAGGTAAATAATCAATTACATTTTGTTTTAATCAAAAAATGTAAAAAGATTCAAATTAAATTCAATTATGGAATTATAAAAGCATTTAAAGCGAGTATTAAGGATTTTATAGGCATGAGTGACTATAAATGAACTTTTCTTGACAATGGATGGCTTTTGCTCCACGTTTCCCGAGGCAAACAATCAATTACAATATGTTTTAATCAAAAAAAGTCAAAACAATTCAAAATAAATTCAATAATGGGATTATAAAAGAATTTAAACCGAGTAATAAGGCTTTTCTAGGCATGAGTGACTATAAATGATCTTTTCTTGACAATGGATGGCTTTCGCTCCATGTTCACGAGGTAAACAATCAATTACAATCTGTTTTAATCAAAAAATGTAAAAAAAAATTCAAAATAAATTCAATAATGGGATTATAAAAGCATTTAAACCGAGTAATAAGGCTTTTTTAGTTATGAGTGACTCTAAATGATCTTTTCTTGACAATGGATGGCTTTTGCTCCACGTTTCCCGAGGCAAACAATCAATTACAATATGTTTTAATCAAAAAATGTAAAAACATTTCAAAATAAATTCAATAATTGGATTATAAAAGCATTTAAACCGAGTAATAAGGCTTTTCTAGGCATGAGTGACTATAAATGATTTTTTCTTGACAATGGATGGCTTTCGCTCCACGTTTTCCGAGATAAACAATCAATTAAAATCTGTTTTAATCAAAAATGTAAAAAAAATTCAAAAAAAAATTCAATAATGGGATTATTAAAGCATTTAAACCGAGTAATAAGGCTTTTCTAAGCATAAGTGACTATAAATGAACTTTTCTTGACAATGGATGGCTTTTGCTCCACGTTTCCCGAGGCAAACAATCAATTACAATCTGTTTTAATCAAAAACTGTTAAAAAAAATTCAAAATAAATTCAATAATGGGATTATAAAAGCATTTAAACCGAGTAATAAGGCTTTTCTAGTTATGAGTGACTCTAAATTATCTTTTCTTGACAATGGATGGCTTTTGCTCCACGTTTCCAGAGGCAAACAATCAATTACAATCTCTTTTAATAAAAAAATGTAAAAACATTTCAAAATAAATTCAATAATGGGATTATAAAAGCATTTAAACCGAGTAATAAGGCTTTTCTAGTTATGAGTGATTCTAAATGATCTTTTCTTGACAATGGATGGCTTTTGCTCCACGTTTCCCGAGGCAAACAATCAATTACAATCTGTTTTAATCAAAAAATGTAAAAACAATTCAAAATAAATTCAATAATGGGATTATAAAAGTATTTAAACCGAGTAATAAGGCTTTTCTAGGCATGAGTGACTATAAATGATCTTTTCTTGACAATGGATGGCTTTCGCTCCATGTTTCCCGAGGTAAACAATCAATTACAATCTGTTTTAATCAAAAAATGCAAAAAAAAATCAAAATAAATTCAATAATGGCATTATAAAAGCATTTAAACCGAGTAATAAGGATTTTCTAGTTATGAGTGACTCTAAATGAACTTTTCTTGACAATGGATGGCTTTTGCTCCACGTTTCCCGAGGCAAACAATCAATTACAATATGTTTTAATCAAAAAATGTAAAAACATTTCAAAATAAATTCAATAATGGGATTATAAAAGAATTTAAACCGAGTAATAAGGCTTTTCTAGGCATGAGTGACTATAAATGATCTTTTCTTGACAATGGATGGCTTTCGCTCCATGTTCACGAGGTAAACAATCAATTACAATCTGTTTTAATCAAAAAATGTAAAAAAAAATTCAAAATAAATTCAATAATGGGATTATAAAAGCATTTAAACCGAGTAATAAGGCTTTTCTAGTTATGAGTGACTCTAAATGATCTTTTCTTGACAATGGATGGCTTTTGCTCCACATTTCCCGAGGCAAACAATCAATTACAATATGTTTTAATCAAAAAATGTAAAAACATTTCAAAATAAATTCAATAATGGGATTATAAAAGCATTTAAACCGGGTAATAAGGCTTTTCTAGGCATGAGTGACTATAAATGATCTTTTCTTGACAATGGATGGCTTTCGCTCCACGTTTCCCGAGATAAACAATCAATTACAATCTGTTTTAATCAAAAATGTAAAAATAATTCAAAATAAATTCAATAATGGGATTATAAAAGCATTTAAACCGAGTAATAAGGCTTTTCTAGGCATGAGTGACTATAAATGATCTTTTCTTGACAATGGATGGCTTTCGCTCCACGTTTCCCGAGATAAACAATCAATTACATTCTGTTTTAATAAAAAATGTCAAAAAAAATTCAAAATAAATTCAATAATGGGATTATAAAAGCATTTAAACCGAGTAATAAGGCTTTTCTAGGCATGAGTGACTATAAATGATCTTTTCTTGACAATGGATGGCTTTCGCTTCACGTTTCTCGAGGTAAATAATCAATTACATTTTGTTTTAATCAAAAAATGTAAAAAGATTCAAATTAAATTCAATTATGGAATTATAAAAGCATTTAAAGCGAGTATTAAGGATTTTATAGGCATGAGTGACTATAAATGAACTTTTCTTGACAATGGATGGCTTTTGCTCCACGTTTCCCGAGGCAAACAATCAATTACAATATGTTTTAATCAAAAAAAGTCAAAACAATTCAAAATAAATTCAATAATGGGATTATAAAAGAATTTAAACCGAGTAATAAGGCTTTTCTAGGCATGAGTGACTATAAATGATCTTTTCTTGACAATGGATGGCTTTCGCTCCATGTTCACGAGGTAAACAATCAATTACAATCTGTTTTAATCAAAAAATGTAAAAAAAAATTCAAAATAAATTCAATAATGGGATTATAAAAGCATTTAAACCGAGTAATAAGGCTTTTTTAGTTATGAGTGACTCTAAATGATCTTTTCTTGACAATGGATGGCTTTTGCTCCACGTTTCCCGAGGCAAACAATCAATTACAATATGTTTTAATCAAAAAATGTAAAAACATTTCAAAATAAATTCAATAATTGGATTATAAAAGCATTTAAACCGAGTAATAAGGCTTTTCTAGGCATGAGTGACTATAAATGATCTTTTCTTGACAATGGATGGCTTTCGCTCCACGTTTTCCGAGATAAACAATCAATTAAAATCTGTTTTAATCAAAAATGTAAAAAAAATTCAAAAAAAAATTCAATAATGGGATTATTAAAGCATTTAAACCGAGTAATAAGGCTTTTCTAAGCATAAGTGACTATAAATGAACTTTTCTTGACAATGGATGGCTTTTGCTCCACGTTTCCCGAGGCAAACAATCAATTACAATCTGTTTTAATCAAAAACTGTTAAAAAAAATTCAAAATAAATTCAATAATGGGATTATAAAAGCATTTAAACCGAGTAATAAGGCTTTTCTAGTTATGAGTGACTCTAAATTATCTTTTCTTGACAATGGATGGCTTTTGCTCCACGTTTCCAGAGGCAAACAATCAATTACAATCTCTTTTAATAAAAAAATGTAAAAACATTTCAAAATAAATTCAATAATGGGATTATAAAAGCATTTAAACCGAGTAATAAGGCTTTTCTAGTTATGAGTGATTCTAAATGATCTTTTCTTGACAATGGATGGCTTTTGCTCCACGTTTCCCGAGGCAAACAATCAATTACAATCTGTTTTAATCAAAAAATGTAAAAACAATTCAAAATAAATTCAATAATGGGATTATAAAAGTATTTAAACCGAGTAATAAGGCTTTTCTAGGCATGAGTGACTATAAATGATCTTTTCTTGACAATGGATGGCTTTCGCTCCATGTTTCCCGAGGTAAACAATCAATTACAATCTGTTTTAATCAAAAAATGCAAAAAAAAATCAAAATAAATTCAATAATGGCATTATAAAAGCATTTAAACCGAGTAATAAGGATTTTCTAGTTATGAGTGACTCTAAATGAACTTTTCTTGACAATGGATGGCTTTTGCTCCACGTTTCCCGAGGCAAACAATCAATTACAATATGTTTTAATCAAAAAATGTAAAAACATTTCAAAATAAATTCAATAATGGGATTATAAAAGAATTTAAACCGAGTAATAAGGCTTTTCTAGGCATGAGTGACTATAAATGATCTTTTCTTGACAATGGATGGCTTTCGCTCCATGTTCACGAGGTAAACAATCAATTACAATCTGTTTTAATCAAAAAATGTAAAAAAAAATTCAAAATAAATTCAATAATGGGATTATAAAAGCATTTAAACCGAGTAATAAGGCTTTTCTAGTTATGAGTGACTCTAAATGATCTTTTCTTGACAATGGATGGCTTTTGCTCCACATTTCCCGAGGCAAACAATCAATTACAATATGTTTTAATCAAAAAATGTAAAAACATTTCAAAATAAATTCAATAATGGGATTATAAAAGCATTTAAACCGAGTAATAAGGCTTTTCTAGGCATGAGTGACTATAAATGATCTTTTCTTGACAATGGATGGCTTTCGCTCCACGTTTTCCGAGATAAACAATCAATTAAAATCTGTTTTAATCAAAAATGTAAAAAAAATTCAAAAAAAATTCAATAATGGGATTATTAAAGCATTTAAACCGAGTAATAAGGCTTTTCTAAGCATAAGTGACTATAAATGAACTTTTCTTGACAATGGATGGCTTTTGCTCCACGTTTCCCGAGGCAAACAATCAATTACAATCTGTTTTAATCAAAAACTGTTAAAAAAAATTCAAAATAAATTCAATAATGGGATTATAAAAGCATTTAAACCGAGTAATAAGGCTTTTCTAGTTATGAGTGACTCTAAATTATCTTTTCTTGACAATGGATGGCTTTTGCTCCACGTTTCCAGAGGCAAACAATCAATTACAATCTCTTTTAATAAAAAAATGTAAAAACATTTCAAAATAAATTCAATAATGGGATTATAAAAGCATTTAAACCGAGTAATAAGGCTTTTCTAGTTATGAGTGATTCTAAATGATCTTTTCTTGACAATGGATGGCTTTTGCTCCACGTTTCCCGAGGCAAACAATCAATTACAATCTGTTTTAATCAAAAAATGTAAAAACAATTCAAAATAAATTCAATAATGGGATTATAAAAGTATTTAAACCGAGTAATAAGGCTTTTCTAGGCATGAGTGACTATAAATGATCTTTTCTTGACAATGGATGGCTTTCGCTCCACGTTTCCCGAGATAAACAATCAATTACAATCTGTTTTAATCAAAAATGTTAAAAAAAATTCAAAATAAATTCAATAATGGGATTATTAAAGCATTTAAACCGAGTAATAAGGCTTTTCTAGGCATGAGTGACTATAAATGAGCTTTTCTTGACAATAGATGGCTTTCGCTCCATGTTTCCTGAGGTAAACAATCAATTACAATCTGTTTTAATAAAAAATTGTTAAAAAAAATTCAAAATAAATTCAATAATGGGATTATAAAAGCATTTAAACCGAGTAATAAGGCTTTTCTAGTTATGGGTGACTCTAAATGATCTTTTCTTGACAATGGATGGCTTTTGCTCCACGTTTCCAGAGGCAAACAATCAATTACAATCTCTTTTAATCAAAAAATGTAAAAACATTTCAAAATAAATTTAATAATGGGATTATAAAAGCATTTAAACCGAGTAATAAGGCTTTTCTAGGCATGAGTGACTATAAATGATATTTTCTCGACAATGGATGGCTTTCGCTCCACGTTTCCCGAGATAAAAAATTAATTACAATCTGTTTTAATCAAAAATGTAAAAAAAATTCAAAATAAATTCAATAATGGGATTATAAAAGCATTTAAACCGAGTAATAAGGCTTTTCTAGGCATGAGTGACTATAAATGATCTTTTCTTGACAATGGATGGCTTTCGCTCCACGTTTCCCGAGATAAACAATCAATTACAATCTGTTTTAATAAAAAATGTAAAAAAAATTGAAAATAAATTCAATAATGGGATTATAAAAGCATTTAAACCGAGTAATAAGGCTTTTCTAGGCATGAGTGACTATAAATGATCTTTTCTTGACAATGGATGGCTTTCGCTTCACGTTTCTCGAGGTAAATAATCAATTACATTTTGTTTTAATCAAAAAATGTAAAAAGATTCAAATTAAATTCAATTATGGAATTATAAAAGCATTTAAAGCGAGTATTAAGGATTTTATAGGCATGAGTGACTATAAATGAACTTTTCTTGACAATGGATGGCTTTTGCTCCACGTTTCCGAGGCAAACAATCAATTACAATCTGTTTTAATCAAAAAATGTAAAAAGAATTCAAAATAAATTCAATAATGGGATTATAAAAGTATTTAAACCGAGTAATAAGGCTTTTCTAGGCATGAGTGACTATAAATGATCTTTTCTTGACAATGGATGGCTTTCGCTCCATGTTTCCCGAGGTAAACAATCAATTACAATCTGTTTTAATCAAAAAATACAAAAAAAAATCAAAATAAATTCAATAATGGGATTATAAAAGCATTTAAACCGAGTAATAAGGCTTTTCTAGTAATTAGTGACTCTAAATAAACTTTTCTTGACAATGGATGGCTTTTGCTCCACGTTTCCCGAGGCAAACAATCAATTACAATCTGTTTTAATCAAAAAATGTAAAAACAATTCAAAATAAATTCAATAATGGGATTATAAAAGTATTTAAACCGAGTAATAAGGCTTTTCTAGGCATGAGTGACTATAAATGATCTTTTCTTGACAATGGATGGCTTTCGCTCCACGTTTCCCGAGATAAACAATCAATGACAATCTGTTTTAATCAAAAATGTTAAAAAAAATTCAAAATAAATTCAATAATGGGATTATTAAAGCATTTAAACCAAGTAATAAGGCTTTTCTAGGCATGAGTGACTATAAATGAGCTTTTCTCGACAATAGATGGCTTTCGCTCCATGTTTCCTGAGGTAAACAATCAATTACAATCTGTTTTAATCAAAAAATGTTAAAAAAAATTCAAAATAAATTCAATAATGGGATTATAAAAGCATTTAAACCGAGTAATAATGCTTTTCTAGTTATGAGTGACTCTAAATGATCTTTTCTTGACAATGGATGGCTTTTGCTCCACGTTTCCAGAGGAAAACAATCAATTACAATCTCTTTTAATCAAAAAATATAAAAACATTTCAAAATAAATTCAATAATGGGATTATAAAAGCATTTAAACCGAGTAATAAGGCTTTTCTAGGCATGAGTGACTATAAATGATCTTTTCTTGACAATGGATGGCTTTCGCTCCACGTTTCCCGAGATAAACAATCAATTACAATCTGTTTTAATAAAAAGTGTTAAAAAATATTGAAAATAAATTCAATAATGGGATTATAAAAGCATTTAAACCGAGTAATAAGGCTTTTATAGGCATGAGTGACTATAAATGATCTTTTCTTGACAATGGATGGCTTTCGCTTCACGTTTCTCGAGGTAAATAATCAATTACATTTTGTTTTAATCAAAAAATGTAAAATGATTCAAATTAAATTCAATTATGGAATTATAAAAGCATTTAAAGCTAGTATTAAGGATTTTATAGGCATGAGTGACTATAAATGAACTTTTCTTGACAATGGATGGCTTTTGCTCCACGTTTCCCGAGGCAAACAATCAATTACAATCTGTTTTAATCAAAAAATGTAAAAACAATTCAAAATAAATTCAATAATGGGATTATAAAAGTATTTAAACCGAGTAATAAGGCTTTTCTAGGCATGAGTGACTATAAATGATCTTTTCTTGACAATGGATGGCTTTCGCTCCATGTTTCTCGAGGTAAACAATCAATTACAATCTGTTTTAATCAAAAAATGCAAAAAAAATCAAAATAAATTCAATAATGGGATTATAAAAGCATTTAAACCGAGTAATAAGGCTTCTCTAGTTATGAGTGACTCTAAATGAACTTTTCTTGACAATGGATGGCTTTTGCTCCACGTTTCCCGAGGCAAACAATCAATTACAATCTGTTTTAATCAAAAAATGTAAAAACAATTCAAAATAAATTCAATAATGGGATTATAAAAGTATTTAAACCGAGTAATAAGGCTTTTCTAGGCATGAGTGACTATAAATGATCTTTTCTTGACAATGGATGGCCTTCGCTCCACGTTTCCCGAGATAAACAATCAATTACAATCTGTTTTAATAAAAAGTGTTAAAAAAATTCAAAATAAATTCAATAATGGGATTATTAAAGCATTTAAACCAAGTAATAAGGCTTTTCTAGGCATGAGTGACTATAAATGAGCTTTTCTCGACAATAGATGGCTTTCGCTCCATGTTTCCTGAGGTAAACAATCAATTACAATCTGTTTTAATCAAAAAATGTGAAAAAAAATTCAAAATAAATTCAATAATGGGATTATAAAAGCATTTAAACCAAGTAATAAGGCTTTTCTAGTTATGAGTGACTCTAAATGATCTTTTCTTGACAATGGATGGCTTTTGCTCCACGCTTCCAGAGGCAAACAATCAATTACAATCTCTTTTAATCAAAAAATATAAAAACATTTCAAAATAAATTCAATAATGGGATTATAAAAGCATTTAAACCGAGTAATAAGGCTTTTCTAGGCATGAGTGACTATAAATGAGCTTTTCTCGACAATAGATGGCTTTCGCTCCATGTTTCCTGAGGTAAACAATCAATTACAATCTGTTTTAATCAAAAAATGTGAAAAAAAATTCAAAATAAATTCAATAATGGGATTATAAAAGCATTTAAACCAAGTAATAAGGCTTTTCTAGTTATGAGTGACTCTAAATGATCTTTTCTTGACAATGGATGGCTTTTGCTCCACGCTTCCAGAGGCAAACAATCAATTACAATCTCTTTTAATCAAAAAATATAAAAACATTTCAAAATAAATTCAATAATGGGATTATAAAAGCATTTAAACCGAGTAATAAGGCTTTTCTAGGCATGAGTGACTATAAATGATCTTTTCTTGACAATGGATGGCTTTCGCTCCACGTTTCCCGAGATAAACAATCAATTACAATCTGTTTTAATAAAAAATGTAAAAAAAATTGAAAATAAATTCAATAATGGGATTATAAAAGCATTTAAACCGAGTAATAAGGCTTTTATAGGCATGAGTGACTATAAATGATCTTTTCTTGACAATGGATGGCTTTCGCTTCACGTTTCTCGAGGTAAATAATCAATTACATTTTGTTTTAATCAAAAAATGTAAAATGATTCAAATTAAATTCAATTATGGAATTATAAAAGCATTTAAAGCAAGTATTAAGGATTTTATAGGCATGAGTGACTATAAATGAACTTTTCTTGACAATGGATGGCTTTTGCTCCACGTTTCCCGAGGCAAACAATCAATTACAATCTGTTTTAATCAAAAAATGTAAAAAGAATTCAAAATAAATTCAATAATGGGATTATAAAAGTATTTAAACCGAGTAATAAGGCTTTTCTAGGCATGAGTGACTATAAATGATCTTTTCTTGACAATGGATGGCTTTCGCTCCATGTTTCCCGAGGTAAACAATCAATTACAATCTGTTTTAATCAAAAAATGCAAAAAAAAATCAAAATAAATTCAATAATGGCATTATAAAAGCATTTAAACCGAGTAATAAGGATTTTCTAGTTATGAGTGACTCTAAATGAACTTTTCTTGACAATGGATGGCTTTTGCTCCACGTTTCCCGAGGCAAACAATCAATTACAATATGTTTTAATCAAAAAATGTAAAAACATTTCAAAATAAATTCAATAATGGGATTATAAAAGAATTTAAACTGAGTAATAAGGCTTTTCTAGGCATGAGTGACTATAAATGATCTTTTCTTGACAATGGATGGCTTTCGCTCCATGTTCACGAGGTAAACAATCAATTACAATCTGTTTTAATCAAAAAATGTAAAAAAAAATTCAAAATAAATTCAATAATGGGATTATAAAAGCATTTAAACCGAGTAATAAGGCTTTTCTAGTTATGAGTGACTCTAAATGATCTTTTCTTGACAATGGATGGCTTTTGCTCCACATTTCCCGAGGCAAACAATCAATTACAATATGTTTTAATCAAAAAATGTAAAAACATTTCAAAATAAATTCAATAATGGGATTATAAAAGCATTTAAACCGAGTAATAAGGCTTTTCTAGGCATGAGTGACTATAAATGATCTTTTCTTGACAATGGATGGCTTTCGCTCCACGTTTTCCGAGATAAACAATCAATTAAAATCTGTTTTAATCAAAAATGTAAAAAAAATTCAAAAAAAATTCAATAATGGGATTATTAAAGCATTTAAACCGAGTAATAAGGCTTTTCTAAGCATAAGTGACTATAAATGAACTTTTCTTGACAATGGATGGCTTTTGCTCCACGTTTCCCGAGGCAAACAATCAATTACAATCTGTTTTAATCAAAAACTGTTAAAAAAAATTCAAAATAAATTCAATAATGGGATTATAAAAGCATTTAAACCGAGTAATAAGGCTTTTCTAGTTATGAGTGACTCTAAATTATCTTTTCTTGACAATGGATGGCTTTTGCTCCACGTTTCCAGAGGCAAACAATCAATTACAATCTCTTTTAATAAAAAAATGTAAAAACATTTCAAAATAAATTCAATAATGGGATTATAAAAGCATTTAAACCGAGTAATAAGGCTTTTCTAGTTATGAGTGATTCTAAATGATCTTTTCTTGACAATGGATGGCTTTTGCTCCACGTTTCCCGAGGCAAACAATCAATTACAATCTGTTTTAATCAAAAAATGTAAAAACAATTCAAAATAAATTCAATAATGGGATTATAAAAGTATTTAAGCCGAGTAATAAGGCTTTTCTAGGCATGAGTGACTATAAATGATCTTTTCTTGACAATGGATGGCTTTCGCTCCACGTTTCCCGAGATAAACAATCAATTACAATCTGTTTTAATCAAAAATGTTAAAAAAAATTCAAAATAAATTCAATAATGGGATTATTAAAGCATTTAAACCGAGTAATAAGGCTTTTCTAGGCATGAGTGACTATAAATGAGCTTTTCTTGACAATAGATGGCTTTCGCTCCATGTTTCCTGAGGTAAACAATCAATTACAATCTGTTTTAATAAAAAATTGTTAAAAAAAATTCAAAATAAATTCAATAATGGGATTATAAAAGCATTTAAACCGAGTAATAAGGCTTTTCTACTTATGGGTGACTCTAAATGATCTTTTCTTGACAATGGATGGCTTTTGCTCCACGTTTCCAGAGGCAAACAATCAATTACAATCTCTTTTAATCAAAAAATGTAAAAACATTTCAAAATAAATTCAATAATGGGATTATAAAAGCATTTAAACCGAGTAATAAGGCTTTTCTAGGCATGAGTGACTATAAATGATATTTTCTCGACAATGGATGGCTTTCGCTCCACGTTTCCCGAGATAAACAATTAATTACAATCTGTTTTAATCAAAAATGTAAAAAAAATTCAAAATAAATTCAATAATGGGATTATAAAAGCATTTAAACCGAGTAATAAGGCTTTTCTAGGCATGAGTGACTATAAATGATCTTTTCTTGACAATGGATGGCTTTCGCTCCACGTTTCCCGAGATAAACAATCAATTACAATCTGTTTTAATAAAAAATGTAAAAAAATTGAAAATAAATTCAATAATGGGATTATAAAAGCATTTAAACCGAGTAATAAGGCTTTTCTAGGCATGAGTGACTATAAATGATCTTTTCTTGACAATGGATGGCTTTCGCTTCACGTTTCTCGAGGTAAATAATCAATTACATTTTGTTTTAATCAAAAAATGTAAAAAGATTCAAATTAAATTCAATTATGGAATTATAAAAGCATTTAAAGCGAGTATTAAGGATTTTATAGGCATGAGTGACTATAAATGAACTTTTCTTGACAATGGATGGCTTTTGCTCCACGTTTCCGAGGCAAACAATCAATTACAATCTGTTTTAATCAAAAAATGTAAAAAGAATTCAAAATAAATTCAATAATGGGATTATAAAAGTATTTAAACCGAGTAATAAGGCTTTTCTAGGCATGAGTGACTATAAATGATCTTTTCTTGACAATGGATGGCTTTCGCTCCATGTTTCCCGAGGTAAACAATCAATTACAATCTGTTTTAATCAAAAAATGCAAAAAAAAATCAAAATAAATTCAATAATGGGATTATAAAAGCATTTAAACCGAGTAATAAGGCTTTTCTAGTAATTAGTGACTCTAAATAAACTTTTCTTGACAATGGATGGCTTTTGCTCCACGTTTCCCGAGGCAAACAATCAATTACAATCTGTTTTAATCAAAAAATGTAAAAACAATTCAAAATAAATTCAATAATGGGATTATAAAAGTATTTAAACCGAGTAATAAGGCTTTTCTAGGCATGAGTGACTATAAATGATCTTTTCTTGACAATGGATGGCTTTCGCTCCACGTTTCCCGAGATAAACAATCAATTACAATCTGTTTTAATCAAAAATGTTAAAAAAAATTCAAAATAAATTCAATAATGGGATTATTAAAGCATTTAAACCAAGTAATAAAGCTTTTCTAGGCATGAGTGACTATAAATGAGCTTTTCTCGACAATAGATGGCTTTCGCTCCATGTTTCCTGAGGTAAACAATCAATTACAATCTGTTTTAATCAAAAAATGTTAAAAAAAATTCAAAATAAATTCAATAATGGGATTATAAAAGCATTTAAACCGAGTAATAAGGCTTTTCTAGTTATGGGTGACTCTAAATGATCTTTTCTTGACAATGGATGGCTTTTGCTCCACGTTTCCAGAGGCAAACAATCAATTACAATCTCTTTTAATCAAAAAATGTAAAAACATTTCAAAATAAATTCAATAATGGGATTATAAAAGCATTTAAACCGAGTAATAAGGCTTTTCTAGGCATGAGTGACTATAAATGATATTTTCTCGACAATGGATGGCTTTCGCTCCACGTTTCCCGAGATAAACAATTAATTACAATCTGTTTTAATCAAAAATGTAAAAAAAATTCAAAATAAATTCAATAATGGGATTATAAAAGCATTTAAACCGAGTAATAAGGCTTTTCTAGGCATGAGTGACTATAAATGATCTTTTCTTGACAATGGATGGCTTTCGCTCCACGTTTCCCGAGATAAACAATCAATTACAATCTGTTTTAATAAAAAATGTAAAAAAATTGAAAATAAATTCAATAATGGGATTATAAAAGCATTTAAACCGAGTAATAAGGCTTTTCTAGGCATGAGTGACTATAAATGATCTTTTCTTGACAATGGATGGCTTTCGCTTCACGTTTCTCGAGGTAAATAATCAATTACATTTTGTTTTAATCAAAAAATGTAAAAAGATTCAAATTAAATTCAATTATGGAATTATAAAAGCATTTAAAGCGAGTATTAAGGATTTTATAGGCATGAGTGACTATAAATGAACTTTTCTTGACAATGGATGGCTTTTGCTCCACGTTTCCGAGGCAAACAATCAATTACAATCTGTTTTAATCAAAAAATGTAAAAAGAATTCAAAATAAATTCAATAATGGGATTATAAAAGTATTTAAACCGAGTAATAAGGCTTTTCTAGGCATGAGTGACTATAAATGATCTTTTCTTGACAATGGATGGCTTTCGCTCCATGTTTCCCGAGGTAAACAATCAATTACAATCTGTTTTAATCAAAAAATGCAAAAAAAAATCAAAATAAATTCAATAATGGGATTATAAAAGCATTTAAACCGAGTAATAAGGCTTTTCTAGTAATTAGTGACTCTAAATAAACTTTTCTTGACAATGGATGGCTTTTGCTCCACGTTTCCCGAGGCAAACAATCAATTACAATCTGTTTTAATCAAAAAATGTAAAAACAATTCAAAATAAATTCAATAATGGGATTATAAAAGTATTTAAACCGAGTAATAAGGCTTTTCTAGGCATGAGTGACTATAAATGATCTTTTCTTGACAATGGATGGCTTTCGCTCCACGTTTCCCGAGATAAACAATCAATTACAATCTGTTTTAATCAAAAATGTTAAAAAAAATTCAAAATAAATTCAATAATGGGATTATTAAAGCATTTAAACCAAGTAATAAAGCTTTTCTAGGCATGAGTGACTATAAATGAGCTTTTCTCGACAATAGATGGCTTTCGCTCCATGTTTCCTGAGGTAAACAATCAATTACAATCTGTTTTAATCAAAAAATGTTAAAAAAAATTCAAAATAAATTCAATAATGGGATTATAAAAGCATTTAAACCGAGTAATAATGCTTTTCTAGTTATGAGTGACTCTAAATGATCTTTTCTTGACAATGGATGGCTTTTGCTCCACGTTTCCAGAGGCAAACAATCAATTACAATCTCTTTTAATCAAAAAATGTAAAAACATTTCAAAATAAATTCAATAATGGGATTATAAAAGCATTTAAACCGAGTAATAAGGCTTTTCTAGGCATGAGTGACTATAAATGATCTTTTCTTGACAATGGATGGCCTTCGCTCCACGTTTCCCGAGATAAACAATCAATTACAATCTGTTTTAATAAAAAGTGTTAAAAAAAATTCAAAATAAATTCAATAATGGGATTATTAAAGCATTTAAACCAAGTAATAAGGCTTTTCTAGGCATGAGTGACTATAAATGAGCTTTTCTCGACAATAGATGGCTTTCGCTCCATGTTTCCTGAGGTAAACAATCAATTACAATCTGTTTTAATCAAAAAATGTGAAAAAAAATTCAAAATAAATTCAATAATGGGATTATAAAAGCATTTAAACCAAGTAATAAGGCTTTTCTAGTTATGAGTGACTCTAAATGATCTTTTCTTGACAATGGATGGCTTTTGCTCCACGCTTCCAGAGGCAAACAATCAATTACAATCTCTTTTAATCAAAAAATATAAAAACATTTCAAAATAAATTCAATAATGGGATTATAAAAGCATTTAAACCGAGTAATAAGGCTTTTCTAGGCATGAGTGACTATAAATGATCTTTTCTTGACAATGGATGGCTTTCGCTCCACGTTTCCCGAGATAAACAATCAATTACAATCTGTTTTAATAAAAAATGTAAAAAAAATTGAAAATAAATTCAATAATGGGATTATAAAAGCATTTAAACCGAGTAATAAGGCTTTTATAGGCATGAGTGACTATAAATGATCTTTTCTTGACAATGGATGGCTTTCGCTTCACGTTTCTCGAGGTAAATAATCAATTACATTTTGTTTTAATCAAAAAATGTAAAATGATTCAAATTAAATTCAATTATGGAATTATAAAAGCATTTAAAGCAAGTATTAAGGATTTTATAGGCATGAGTGACTATAAATGAACTTTTCTTGACAATGGATGGCTTTTGCTCCACGTTTCCCGAGGCAAACAATCAATTACAATCTGTTTTAATCAAAAAATGTAAAAAGAATTCAAAATAAATTCAATAATGGGATTATAAAAGTATTTAAACCGAGTAATAAGGCTTTTCTAGGCATGAGTGACTATAAATGATCTTTTCTTGACAATGGATGGCTTTCGCTCCATGTTTCCCGAGGTAAACAATCAATTACAATCTGTTTTAATCAAAAAATGCAAAAAAAAATCAAAATAAATTCAATAATGGCATTATAAAAGCATTTAAACCGAGTAATAAGGATTTTCTAGTTATGAGTGACTCTAAATGAACTTTTCTTGACAATGGATGGCTTTTGCTCCACGTTTCCCGAGGCAAACAATCAATTACAATATGTTTTAATCAAAAAATGTAAAAACATTTCAAAATAAATTCAATAATGGGATTATAAAAGAATTTAAACCGAGTAATAAGGCTTTTCTAGGCATGAGTGACTATAAATGATCTTTTCTTGACAATGGATGGCTTTCGCTCCATGTTCACGAGGTAAACAATCAATTACAATCTGTTTTAATTAAAAAATGTAAAAAAAAATTCAAAATAAATTCAATAATGGGATTATAAAAGCATTTAAACCGAGTAATAAGGCTTTTCTAGTTATGAGTGACTCTAAATGATCTTTTCTTGACAATGGATGGCTTTTGCTCCACATTTCCCGAGGCAAACAATCAATTACAATATGTTTTAATCAAAAAATGTAAAAACATTTCAAAATAAATTCAATAATGGGATTATAAAAGCATTTAAACCGAGTAATAAGGCTTTTCTAGGCATGAGTGACTATAAATGATCTTTTCTTGACAATGGATGGCTTTCGCTCCACGTTTTCCGAGATAAACAATCAATTAAAATCTGTTTTAATCAAAAATGTAAAAAAAATTCAAAAAAAATTCAATAATGGGATTATTAAAGCATTTAAACCGAGTAATAAGGCTTTTCTAAGCATAAGTGACTATAAATGAACTTTTCTTGACAATGGATGGCTTTTGCTCCACGTTTCCCGAGGCAAACAATCAATTACAATCTGTTTTAATCAAAAACTGTTAAAAAAAATTCAAAATAAATTCAATAATGGGATTATAAAAGCATTTAAACCGAGTAATAAGGCTTTTCTAGTTATGAGTGACTCTAAATTATCTTTTCTTGACAATGGATGGCTTTTGCTCCACGTTTCCAGAGGCAAACAATCAATTACAATCTCTTTTAATAAAAAAATGTAAAAACATTTCAAAATAAATTCAATAATGGGATTATAAAAGCATTTAAACCGAGTAATAAGGCTTTTCTAGTTATGAGTGATTCTAAATGATCTTTTCTTGACAATGGATGGCTTTTGCTCCACGTTTCCCGAGGCAAACAATCAATTACAATCTGTTTTAATCAAAAAATGTAAAAACAATTCAAAATAAATTCAATAATGGGATTATAAAAGTATTTAAGCCGAGTAATAAGGCTTTTCTAGGCATGAGTGACTATAAATGATCTTTTCTTGACAATGGATGGCTTTCGCTCCACGTTTCCCGAGATAAACAATCAATTACAATCTGTTTTAATCAAAAATGTTAAAAAAAATTCAAAATAAATTCAATAATGGGATTATTAAAGCATTTAAACCGAGTAATAAGGCTTTTCTAGGCATGAGTGACTATAAATGAGCTTTTCTTGACAATAGATGGCTTTCGCTCCATGTTTCCTGAGGTAAACAATCAATTACAATCTGTTTTAATAAAAAATTGTTAAAAAAAATTCAAAATAAATTCAATAATGGGATTATAAAAGCATTTAAACCGAGTAATAAGGCTTTTCTAGTTATGGGTGACTCTAAATGATCTTTTCTTGACAATGGATGGCTTTTGCTCCACGTTTCCAGAGGCAAACAATCAATTACAATCTCTTTTAATCAAAAAATGTAAAAACATTTCAAAATAAATTCAATAATGGGATTATAAAAGCATTTAAACCGAGTAATAAGGCTTTTCTAGGCATGAGTGACTATAAATGATATTTTCTCGACAATGGATGGCTTTCGCTCCACGTTTCCCGAGATAAACAATTAATTACAATCTGTTTTAATCAAAAATGTAAAAAAAATTCAAAATAAATTCAATAATGGGATTATAAAAGCATTTAAACCGAGTAATAAGGCTTTTCTAGGCATGAGTGACTATAAATGATCTTTTCTTGACAATGGATGGCTTTCGCTCCACGTTTCCCGAGATAAACAATCAATTACAATCTGTTTTAATAAAAAATGTAAAAAAATTGAAAATAAATTCAATAATGGGATTATAAAAGCATTTAAACCGAGTAATAAGGCTTTTCTAGGCATGAGTGACTATAAATGATCTTTTCTTGACAATGGATGGCTTTCGCTTCACGTTTCTCGAGGTAAATAATCAATTACATTTTGTTTTAATCAAAAAATGTAAAAAGATTCAAATTAAATTCAATTATGGAATTATAAAAGCATTTAAAGCGAGTATTAAGGATTTTATAGGCATGAGTGACTATAAATGAACTTTTCTTGACAATGGATGGCTTTTGCTCCACGTTTCCGAGGCAAACAATCAATTACAATCTGTTTTAATCAAAAAATGTAAAAAGAATTCAAAATAAATTCAATAATGGGATTATAAAAGTATTTAAACCGAGTAATAAGGCTTTTCTAGGCATGAGTGACTATAAATGATCTTTTCTTGACAATGGATGGCTTTCGCTCCATGTTTCCCGAGGTAAACAATCAATTACAATCTGTTTTAATCAAAAAATGCAAAAAAAAATCAAAATAAATTCAATAATGGGATTATAAAAGCATTTAAACCGAGTAATAAGGCTTTTCTAGTAATTAGTGACTCTAAATAAACTTTTCTTGACAATGGATGGCTTTTGCTCCACGTTTCCCGAGGCAAACAATCAATTACAATCTGTTTTAATCAAAAAATGTAAAAACAATTCAAAATAAATTCAATAATGGGATTATAAAAGTATTTAAACCGAGTAATAAGGCTTTTCTAGGCATGAGTGACTATAAATGATCTTTTCTTGACAATGGATGGCTTTCGCTCCACGTTTCCCGAGATAAACAATCAATTACAATCTGTTTTAATCAAAAATGTTAAAAAAAATTCAAAATAAATTCAATAATGGGATTATTAAAGCATTTAAACCAAGTAATAAAGCTTTTCTAGGCATGAGTGACTGTAAATGAGCTTTTCTCGACAATAGATGGCTTTCGCTCCATGTTTCCTGAGGTAAACAATCAATTACAATCTGTTTTAATCAAAAAATGTTAAAAAAAATTCAAAATAAATTCAATAATGGGATTATAAAAGCATTTAAACCGAGTAATAATGCTTTTCTAGTTATGAGTGACTCTAAATGATCTTTTCTTGACAATGGATGGCTTTTGCTCCACGTTTCCAGAGGCAAACAATCAATTACAATCTCTTTTAATCAAAAAATATAAAAACATTTCAAAATAAATTCAATAATGGGATTATAAAAGCATTTAAACCGAGTAATAAGGCTTTTCTAGGCATGAGTGACTATAAATGATCTTTTCTTGACAATGGATGGCTTTCGCTCCACGTTTCCCGAGATAAACAATCAATTACAATCTGTTTTAATAAAAAATGTAAAAAATATTGAAAATAAATTCAATAATGGGATTATAAAAGCATTTAAACCGAGTAATAAGGCTTTTATAGGCATGAGTGACTATAAATGATCTTTTCTTGACAATGGATGGCTTTCGCTTCACGTTTCTCGAGGTAAATAATCAATTACATTTTGTTTTAATCAAAAAATGTAAAATGATTCAAATTAAATTCAATTATGGAATTATAAAAGCATTTAAAGCGAGTATTAAGGATTTTATAGACATGAGTGACTATAAATGAACTTTTCTTGACAATGGATGGCTTTTGCTCCACGTTTCCCGAGGCAAACAATCAATTACAATCTGTTTTAATCAAAAAATGTAAAAACAATTCAAAATAAATTCAATAATGGGATTATAAAAGCATTTAAACCAAGTAATAAGGCTTTTCTAGTTATGAGTGACTCTAAATGATCTTTTCTTGACAATGGATGGCTTTTGCTCCACGCTTCCAGAGGCAAACAATCAATTACAATCTCTTTTAATCAAAAAATATAAAAACATTTCAAAATAAATTCAATAATGGGATTATAAAAGCATTTAAACCGAGTAATAAGGCTTTTCTAGGCATGAGTGACTATAAATGATCTTTTCTTGACAATGGATGGCTTTCGCTCCACGTTTCCCGAGATAAACAATCAATTACAATCTGTTTTAATAAAAAATGTAAAAAATATTGAAAATAAATTCAATAATGGGATTATAAAAGCATTTAAACCGAGTAATAAGGCTTTTATAGGCATGAGTGACTATAAATGATCTTTTCTTGACAATGGATGGCTTTCGCTTCACGTTTCTCGAGGTAAATAATCAATTACATTTTGTTTTAATCAAAAAATGTAAAATGATTCAAATTAAATTCAATTATGGAATTATAAAAGCATTTAAAGCGAGTATTAAGGATTTTATAGACATGAGTGACTATAAATGAACTCTTCTTGACAATGGATGGCTTTTGCTCCACGTTTCCCGAGGCAAACAATCAATTACAATCTGTTTTAATCAAAAAATGTAAAAACAATTCAAAATAAATTCAATAATGGGATTATAAAAGCATTTAAACCAAGTAATAAGGCTTTTCTAGTTATGAGTGACTCTAAATGATCTTTTCTTGACAATGGATGGCTTTTGCTCCACGCTTCCAGAGGCAAACAATCAATTACAATCTCTTTTAATCAAAAAATATAAAAACATTTCAAAATAAATTCAATAATGGGATTATAAAAGCATTTAAACCGAGTAATAAGGCTTTTCTAGGCATGAGTGACTATAAATGATCTTTTCTTGACAATGGATGGCTTTCGCTCCACGTTTCCCGAGATAAACAATCAATTACAATCTGTTTTAATAAAAAATGTAAAAAAAATTGAAAATAAATTCAATAATGGGATTATAAAAGCATTTAAACCGAGTAATAAGGCTTTTATAGGCATGAGTGACTATAAATGATCTTTTCTTGACAATGGATGGCTTTCGCTTCACGTTTCTCGAGGTAAATAATCAATTACATTTTGTTTTAATCAAAAAATGTAAAATGATTCAAATTAAATTCAATTATGGAATTATAAAAGCATTTAAAGCAAGTATTAAGGATTTTATAGGCATGAGTGACTATAAATGAACTTTTCTTGACAATGGATGGCTTTTGCTCCACGTTTCCCGAGGCAAACAATCAATTACAATCTGTTTTAATCAAAAAATGTAAAAAGAATTCAAAATAAATTCAATAATGGGATTATAAAAGTATTTAAACCGAGTAATAAGGCTTTTCTAGGCATGAGTGACTATAAATGATCTTTTCTTGACAATGGATGGCTTTCGCTCCATGTTTCCCGAGGTAAACAATCAATTACAATCTGTTTTAATCAAAAAATGCAAAAAAAAATCAAAATAAATTCAATAATGGCATTATAAAAGCATTTAAACCGAGTAATAAGGATTTTCTAGTTATGAGTGACTCTAAATGAACTTTTCTTGACAATGGATGGCTTTTGCTCCACGTTTCCCGAGGCAAACAATCAATTACAATATGTTTTAATCAAAAAATGTAAAAACATTTCAAAATAAATTCAATAATGGGATTATAAAAGAATTTAAACCGAGTAATAAGGCTTTTCTAGGCATGAGTGACTATAAATGATCTTTTCTTGACAATGGATGGCTTTCGCTCCATGTTCACGAGGTAAACAATCAATTACAATCTGTTTTAATCAAAAAATGTAAAAAAAAATTCAAAATAAATTCAATAATGGGATTATAAAAGCATTTAAACCGAGTAATAAGGCTTTTCTAGTTATGAGTGACTCTAAATGATCTTTTCTTGACAATGGATGGCTTTTGCTCCACATTTCCCGAGGCAAACAATCAATTACAATATGTTTTAATCAAAAAATGTAAAAACATTTCAAAATAAATTCAATAATGGGATTATAAAAGCATTTAAACCGAGTAATAAGGCTTTTCTAGGCATGAGTGACTATAAATGATCTTTTCTTGACAATGGATGGCTTTCGCTCCACGTTTTCCGAGATAAACAATCAATTAAAATCTGTTTTAATCAAAAATGTAAAAAAAATTCAAAAAAAATTCAATAATGGGATTATTAAAGCATTTAAACCGAGTAATAAGGCTTTTCTAAGCATAAGTGACTATAAATGAACTTTTCTTGACAATGGATGGCTTTTGCTCCACGTTTCCCGAGGCAAACAATCAATTACAATCTGTTTTAATCAAAAACTGTTAAAAAAAATTCAAAATAAATTCAATAATGGGATTATAAAAGCATTTAAACCGAGTAATAAGGCTTTTCTAGTTATGAGTGACTCTAAATTATCTTTTCTTGACAATGGATGGCTTTTGCTCCACGTTTCCAGAGGCAAACAATCAATTACAATCTCTTTTAATAAAAAAATGTAAAAACATTTCAAAATAAATTCAATAATGGGATTATAAAAGCATTTAAACCGAGTAATAAGGCTTTTCTAGTTATTAGTGATTCTAAATGATCTTTTCTTGACAATGGATGGCTTTTGCTCCACGTTTCCCGAGGCAAACAATCAATTACAATCTGTTTTAATCAAAAAATGTAAAAACAATTCAAAATAAATTCAATAATGGGATTATAAAAGTATTTAAGCCGAGTAATAAGGCTTTTCTAGGCATGAGTGACTATAAATGATCTTTTCTTGACAATGGATGGCTTTCGCTCCACGTTTCCCGAGATAAACAATCAATTACAATCTGTTTTAATCAAAAATGTTAAAAAAAATTCAAAATAAATTCAATAATGGGATTATTAAAGCATTTAAACCGAGTAATAAGGCTTTTCTAGGCATGAGTGACTATAAATGAGCTTTTCTTGACAATAGATGGCTTTCGCTCCATGTTTCCTGAGGTAAACAATCAATTACAATCTGTTTTAATAAAAAATTGTTAAAAAAAATTCAAAATAAATTCAATAATGGGATTATAAAAGCATTTAAACCGAGTAATAAGGCTTTTCTAGTTATGGGTGACTCTAAATGATCTTTTCTTGACAATGGATGGCTTTTGCTCCACGTTTCCAGAGGCAAACAATCAATTACAATCTCTTTTAATCAAAAAATGTAAAAACATTTCAAAATAAATTCAATAATGGGATTATAAAAGCATTTAAACCGAGTAATAAGGCTTTTCTAGGCATGAGTGACTATAAATGATATTTTCTCGACAATGGATGGCTTTCGCTCCACGTTTCCCGAGATAAACAATTAATTACAATCTGTTTTAATCAAAAATGTAAAAAAAATTCAAAATAAATTCAATAATGGGATTATAAAAGCATTTAAACCGAGTAATAAGGCTTTTCTAGGCATGAGTGACTATAAATGATCTTTTCTTGACAATGGATGGCTTTCGCTCCACGTTTCCCGAGATAAACAATCAATTACAATCTGTTTTAATAAAAAATATAAAAAAAATTGAAAATAAATTCAATAATGGGATTATAAAAGCATTTAAACCGAGTAATAAGGCTTTTCTAGGCATGAGTGACTATAAATGATCTTTTCTTGACAATGGATGGCTTTCGCTTCACGTTTCTCGAGGTAAACAATCAATTACATTTTGTTTTAATCAAAAAATGTAAAAAGATTCAAATTAAATTCAATTATGGAATTATAAAAGCATTTAAAGCGAGTATTAAGGATTTTATAGGCATGAGTGACTATAAATGAACTTTTCTTGACAATGGATGGCTTTTGCTCCACGTTTCCGAGGCAAACAATCAATTACAATCTGTTTTAATCAAAAAATGTAAAAAGAATTCAAAATAAATTCAATAATGGGATTATAAAAGTATTTAAACCGAGTAATAAGGCTTTTCTAGGCATGAGTGACTATAAATGATCTTTTCTTGACAATGGATGGCTTTCGCTCCATGTTTCCCGAGGTAAACAATCAATTACAATCTGTTTTAATCAAAAAATGCAAAAAAAAATCAAAATAAATTCAATAATGGGATTATAAAAGCATTTAAACCGAGTAATAAGGCTTTTCTAGTAATTAGTGACTCTAAATAAACTTTTCTTGACAATGGATGGCTTTTGCTCCACGTTTCCCGAGGCAAACAATCAATTACAATCTGTTTTAATCAAAAAATGTAAAAACAATTCAAAATAAATTCAATAATGGGATTATAAAAGTATTTAAACCGAGTAATAAGGCTTTTCTAGGCATGAGTGACTATAAATGATCTTTTCTTGACAATGGATGGCTTTCGCTCCACGTTTCCCGAGATAAACAATCAATTACAATCTGTTTTAATCAAAAATGTTAAAAAAAATTCAAAATAAATTCAATAATGGGATTATTAAAGCATTTAAACCAAGTAATAAAGCTTTTCTAGGCATGAGTGACTATAAATGAGCTTTTCTCGACAATAGATGGCTTTCGCTCCATGTTTCCTGAGGTAAACAATCAATTACAATCTGTTTTAATCAAAAAATGTTAAAAAAAATTCAAAATAAATTCAATAATGGGATTATAAAAGCATTTAAACCGAGTAATAATGCTTTTCTAGTTATGAGTGACTCTAAATGATCTTTTCTTGACAATGGATGGCTTTTGCTCCACGTTTCCAGAGGCAAACAATCAATTACAATCTCTTTTAATCAAAAAATATAAAAACATTTCAAAATAAATTCAATAATGGGATTATAAAAGCATTTAAACCGAGTAATAAGGCTTTTCTAGGCATGAGTGACTATAAATGATCTTTTCTTGACAATGGATGGCTTTCGCTCCACGTTTCCCGAGATAAACAATCAATTACAATCTGTTTTAATAAAAAATGTAAAAAATATTGAAAATAAATTCAATAATGGGATTATAAAAGCATTTAAACCGAGTAATAAGGCTTTTATAGGCATGAGTGACTATAAATGATCTTTTCTTGACAATGGATGGCTTTCGCTTCACGTTTCTCGAGGTAAATAATCAATTACATTTTGTTTTAATCAAAAAATGTAAAATGATTCAAATTAAATTCAATTATGGAATTATAAAAGCATTTAAAGCGAGTATTAAGGATTTTATAGACATGAGTGACTATAAATGAACTTTTCTTGACAATGGATGGCTTTTGCTCCACGTTTCCCGAGGCAAACAATCAATTACAATCTGTTTTAATCAAAAAATGTAAAAACAATTCAAAATAAATTCAATAATGGGATTATAAAAGTATTTAAACCGAGTAATAAGGCTTTTCTAGGCATGAGTGACTATAAATGATCTTTTCTTGACAATGGATGGCTTTCGCTCCATGTTTCCCGAGGTAAACAATCAATTACAATCTGTTTTAATCAAAAAATGCAAAAAAAAATAAAAATAAATTCAATAATGGCATTATAAAAGCATTTAAACCGAGTAATAAGGATTTTCTAGTTATGAGTGACTCTAAATGAACTTTTCTTGACAATGGATGGCTTTTGCTCCACGTTTCCCGAGGCAAACAATCAATTACAATCTGTTTTAATCAAAAAATGTGAAAACAATTCAAAATAAATTCAATAATGGGATTATAAAAGTATTTAAACCGAGTAATAAGGCTTTTCTAGGCATGAGTGACTATAAATGATCTTTTCTTGACAATGGATGGCTTTCGCTCCACGTTTCCCGAGATAAACAATCAATTACAATCTGTTTTAATCAAAAATGTAAAAATAATTCAAAATAAATTCAATAATGGGATTATAAAAGCATTTAAACCGAGTAATAAGGCTTTTCTAGGCATGAGTGACTATAAATGATCTTTTCTTGACAATGGATGGCTTTCGCTCCACGTTTCTCGAGATAAACAATCAATTACATTCTGTTTTAATAAAAAATGAAAAAAAAAATTCAAAATAAATTCAATAATGGGATTATAAAAGCATTTAAACCGAGTAATAAGGCTTTTCTAGGCATGAGTGACTATAAATGATCTTTTCTTGACAATGGATGGCTTTCGCTTCACGTTTCTCGAGGTAAATAATCAATTACATTTTGTTTTAATCAAAAAATGTAAAAAGATTCAAATTAAATTCAATTATGGAATTATAAAAGCATTTAAAGCGAGTATTAAGGATTTTATAGGCATGAGTGACTATAAATGAACTTTTCTTGACAATGGATGGCTTTTGCTCCACGTTTCCCGAGGCAAACAATCAATTACAATATGTTTTAATCAAAAAAAGTAAAAACAATTCAAAATAAATTCAGTAATGGGATTATAAAAGAATTTAAACCGAGTAATAAGGCTTTTCTAGGCATGAGTGACTATAAATGATCTTTTCTTGACAATGGATGGCTTTCGCTCCATGTTCACGAGGTAAACAATCAATTACAATCTGTTTTAATCAAAAAATGTAAAAAAAAATTCAAAATAAATTCAATAATGGGATTATAAAAGCATTTAAACCGAGTAATAAGGCTTTTCTAGTTATGAGTGACTCTAAATGATCTTTTCTTGACAATGGATGGCTTTTGCTCCACGTTTCCCGAGGCAAACAATCAATTACAATCTGTTTTAATCAAAAAATGCAAAAAAAAATAAAAATAAATTCAATAATGGCATTATAAAAGCATTTAAACCGAGTAATAAGGCTTTCTAGGCATGAGTGACTATAAATGATCTTTTCTTGACAATGGATGGCTTTCGCTTCACGTTTCTCGAGGTAAATAATCAATTACATTTTGTTTTAATCAAAAAATGTAAAAAGATTCAAATTAAATTCAATTATGGAATTATAAAAGCATTTAAAGCGAGTATTAAGGATTTTATAGGCATGAGTGACTATAAATGAACTTTTCTTGACAATGGATGGCTTTTGCTCCACGTTTCCCGAGGCAAACAATCAATTACAATATGTTTTAATCAAAAAAAGTAAAAACAATTCAAAATAAATTCAGTAATGGGATTATAAAAGAATTTAAACCGAGTAATAAGGCTTTTCTAGGCATGAGTGACTATAAATGATCTTTTCTTGACAATGGATGGCTTTCGCTCCATGTTCACGAGGTAAACAATCAATTACAATCTGTTTTAATCAAAAAATGTAAAAAAAAATTCAAAATAAATTCAATAATGGGATTATAAAAGCATTTAAACCGAGTAATAAGGCTTTTCTAGTTATGAGTGACTCTAAATGATCTTTTCTTGACAATGGATGGCTTTTGCTCCACGTTTCCCGAGGCAAACAATCAATTACAATATGTTTTAATCAAAAAATGTAAAAACATTTCAAAATAAATTCAATAATGGGATTATAAAAGCATTTAAACCGAGTAATAAGGCTTTTCTAGGCATGAGTGACTATAAATGATCTTTTCTTGACAATGGATGGCTTTCGCTCCACGTTTTCCGAGATAAACAATCAATTAAAATCTGTTTTAATCAAAAATGTAAAAAAAATTCAAAAAAAATTCAATAATGGGATTATTAAAGCATTTAAACCGAGTAATAAGGCTTTTCTAAGCATAAGTGACTATAAATGAACTTTTCTTGACAATGGATGGCTTTTGCTCCACGTTTCCCGAGGCAAACAATCAATTACAATCTGTTTTAATCAAAAACTGTTAAAAAAAATTCAAAATAAATTCAATAATGGGATTATAAAAGCATTTAAACCGAGTAATAAGGCTTTTCTAGTTATGAGTGACTCTAAATTATCTTTTCTTGACAATGGATGGCTTTTGCTCCACGTTTCCAGAGGCAAACAATCAATTACAATCTCTTTTAATAAAAAAATGTAAAAACATTTCAAAATAAATTCAATAATGGGATTATAAAAGCATTTAAACCGAGTAATAAGGCTTTTCTAGTTATGAGTGATTCTAAATGATCTTTTCTTGACAATGGATGGCTTTTGCTCCACGTTTCCCGAGGCAAACAATCAATTACAATCTGTTTTAATCAAAAAATGTAAAAACAATTCAAAATAAATTCAATAATGGGATTATAAAAGTATTTAAACCGAGTAATAAGGCTTTTCTAGGCATGAGTGACTATAAATGATCTTTTCTTGACAATGGATGGCTTTCGCTCCACGTTTCCCGAGATAAACAATCAATTACAATCTGTTTTAATCAAAAATGTTAAAAAAAATTCAAAATAAATTCAATAATGGGATTATTAAAGCATTTAAACCGAGTAATAAGGCTTTTCTAGGCATGAGTGACTATAAATGAGCTTTTCTTGACAATAGATGGCTTTCGCTCCATGTTTCCTGAGGTAAACAATCAATTACAATCTGTTTTAATAAAAAATTGTTAAAAAAAATTCAAAATAAATTCAATAATGGGATTATAAAAGCATTTAAACCGAGTAATAAGGCTTTTCTAGTTATGGGTGACTCTAAATGATCTTTTCTTGACAATGGATGGCTTTTGCTCCACGTTTCCAGAGGCAAACAATCAATTACAATCTCTTTTAATCAAAAAATGTAAAAACATTTCAAAATAAATTCAATAATGGGATTATAAAAGCATTTAAACCGAGTAATAAGGCTTTTCTAGGCATGAGTGACTATAAATGATATTTTCTCGACAATGGATGGCTTTCGCTCCACGTTTCCCGAGATAAACAATTAATTACAATCTGTTTTAATCAAAAATGTAAAAAAAATTCAAAATAAATTCAATAATGGGATTATAAAAGCATTTAAACCGAGTAATAAGGCTTTTCTAGGCATGAGTGACTATAAATGATCTTTTCTTGACAATGGATGGCTTTCGCTCCACGTTTCCCGAGATAAACAATCAATTACAATCTGTTTTAATAAAAAATGTAAAAAAATTGAAAATAAATTCAATAATGGGATTATAAAAGCATTTAAACCGAGTAATAAGGCTTTTCTAGGCATGAGTGACTATAAATGATCTTTTCTTGACAATGGATGGCTTTCGCTTCACGTTTCTCGAGGTAAATAATCAATTACATTTTGTTTTAATCAAAAAATGTAAAAAGATTCAAATTAAATTCAATTATGGAATTATAAAAGCATTTAAAGCGAGTATTAAGGATTTTATAGGCATGAGTGACTATAAATGAACTTTTCTTGACAATGGATGGCTTTTGCTCCACGTTTCCGAGGCAAACAATCAATTACAATCTGTTTTAATCAAAAAATGTAAAAAGATTCAAATTAAATTCAATTATGGAATTATAAAAGCATTTAAAGCGAGTATTAAGGATTTTATAGGCATGAGTGACTATAAATGAACTTTTCTTGACAATGGATGGCTTTTGCTCCACGTTTCCCGAGGTAAACAATCAATTACAATATGTTTTAATCAAAAAAAGTAAAAACAATTCAAAATAAATTCAGTAATGGGATTATAAAAGAATTTAAACCGAGTAATAAGGCTTTTCTAGGCATGAGTGACTATAAATGATCTTTTCTTGACAATGGATGGCTTTCGCTCCATGTTCACGAGGTAAACAATCAATTACAATCTGTTTTAATCAAAAAATGTAAAAAAAAATTCAAAATAAATTCAATAATGGGATTATAAAAGCATTTAAACCGAGTAATAAGGCTTTTCTAGTTATGAGTGACTCTAAATGATCTTTTCTTGACAATGGATGGCTTTTGCTCCACGTTTCCCGAGGCAAACAATCAATTACAATCTGTTTTAATCAAAAAATGCAAAAAAAAATAAAAATAAATTCAATAATGGCATTATAAAAGCATTTAAACCGAGTAATAAGGATTTTCTAGTTATGAGTGACTCTAAATGAACTTTTCTTGACAATGGATGGCTTTTGCTCCACGTTTCCCGAGGCAAACAATCAATTACAATCTGTTTTAATCAAAAAATGTGAAAACAATTCAAAATAAATTCAATAATGGGATTATAAAAGTATTTAAACCGAGTAATAAGGCTTTTCTAGGCATGAGTGACTATAAATGATCTTTTCTTGACAATGGATGGCTTTCGCTCCACGTTTCCCGAGATAAACAATCAATTACAATCTGTTTTAATCAAAAATGTAAAAATAATTCAAAATAAATTCAATAATGGGATTATAAAAGCATTTAAACCGAGTAATAAGGCTTTTCTAGGCATGAGTGACTATAAATGATCTTTTCTTGACAATGGATGGCTTTCGCTCCACGTTTCTCGAGATAAACAATCAATTACATTCTGTTTTAATAAAAAATGAAAAAAAAAATTCAAAATAAATTCAATAATGGGATTATAAAAGCATTTAAACCGAGTAATAAGGCTTTTCTAGGCATGAGTGACTATAAATGATCTTTTCTTGACAATGGATGGCTTTCGCTTCACGTTTCTCGAGGTAAATAATCAATTACATTTTGTTTTAATCAAAAAATGTAAAAAGATTCAAATTAAATTCAATTATGGAATTATAAAAGCATTTAAAGCGAGTATTAAGGATTTTATAGGCATGAGTGACTATAAATGAACTTTTCTTGACAATGGATGGCTTTTGCTCCACGTTTCCCGAGGCAAACAATCAATTACAATATGTTTTAATCAAAAAAAGTAAAAACAATTCAAAATAAATTCAGTAATGGGATTATAAAAGAATTTAAACCGAGTAATAAGGCTTTTCTAGGCATGAGTGACTATAAATGATCTTTTCTTGACAATGGATGGCTTTCGCTCCATGTTCACGAGGTAAACAATCAATTACAATCTGTTTTAATCAAAAAATGTAAAAAAAAATTCAAAATAAATTCAATAATGGGATTATAAAAGCATTTAAACCGAGTAATAAGGCTTTTCTAGTTATGAGTGACTCTAAATGATCTTTTCTTGACAATGGATGGCTTTTGCTCCACGTTTCCCGAGGCAAACAATCAATTACAATATGTTTTAATCAAAAAATGTAAAAACATTTCAAAATAAATTCAATAATGGGATTATAAAAGCATTTAAACCGAGTAATAAGGCTTTTCTAGGCATGAGTGACTATAAATGATCTTTTCTTGACAATGGATGGCTTTCGCTCCACGTTTTCCGAGATAAACAATCAATTAAAATCTGTTTTAATCAAAAATGTAAAAAAAATTCAAAAAAAATTCAATAATGGGATTATTAAAGCATTTAAACCGAGTAATAAGGCTTTTCTAAGCATAAGTGACTATAAATGAACTTTTCTTGACAATGGATGGCTTTTGCTCCACGTTTCCCAAGGCAAACAATCAATTACAATCTGTTTTAATCAAAAACTGTTAAAAAAAATTCAAAATAAATTCAATAATGGGATTATAAAAGCATTTAAACCGAGTAATAAGGCTTTTCTAGTTATGAGTGACTCTAAATTATCTTTTCTTGACAATGGTTGGCTTTTCCTCCACGTTTCCAGAGGCAAACAATCAATTACAATCTCTTTTAATAAAAAAATGTAAAAACATTTCAAAATAAATTCAATAATGGGATTATAAAAGCATTTAAACCGAGTAATAAGGCTTTTCTAGTTATGAGTGATTCTAAATGATCTTTTCTTGACAATGGATGGCTTTTGCTCCACGTTTCCCGAGGCAAACAATCAATTACAATCTGTTTTAATCAAAAAATGTAAAAACAATTCAAAATAAATTCAATAATGGGATTATAAAAGTATTTAAACCGAGTAATAAGGCTTTTCTAGGCATGAGTAACTATAAATGATCTTTTCTTGACAATGGATGGCTTTCGCTCCACGTTTCCCGAGATAAACAATCAATTACAATCTGTTTTAATCAAAAATGTTAAAAAAAATTCAAAATAAATTCAATAATGGGATTATTAAAGCATTTAAACCGAGTAATAAGGCTTTTCTAGGCATGAGTGACTATAAATGAGCTTTTCTTGACAATAGATGGCTTTCGCTCCATGTTTCCTGAGGTAAACAATCAATTACAATCTGTTTTAATAAAAAATTGTTAAAAAAAATTCAAAATAAATTCAATAATGGGATTATAAAAGCATTTAAACCGGGTAATAAGGCTTTTCTAGTTATGGGTGACTCTAAATGATCTTTTCTTGACAATGGATGGGTTTTGCTCCACGTTTCCAGAGGCAAACAATCAATTACAATCTCTTTTAATCAAAAAATGTAAAAACATTTCAAAATAAATTCAATAATGGGATTATAAAAGCATTTAAACCGAGTAATAAGGCTTTTCTAGGCATGAGTGACTATAAATGATATTTTCTCGACAATGGATGGCTTTCGCTCCACGTTTCCCGAGATAAACAATTAATTACAATCTGTTTTAATCAAAAATGTAAAAAAAATTCAAAATAAATTCAATAATGGGATTATAAAAGCATTTAAACCGAGTAATAAGGCTTTTCTAGGCATGAGTGACTATAAATGATCTTTTCTTGACAATGGATGGCTTTCGCTCCACGTTTCCCGAGATAAAAAATCAATTACAATCTGTTTTAATAAAAAATGTAAAAAAAATTGAAAATAAATTCAATAATGGGATTATAAAAGCATTTAAACCGAGTAATAAGGCTTTTCTAGGCATGAGTGACTATAAATGATCTTTTCTTGACAATGGATGGCTTTCGCTTCACGTTTCTCGAGGTAAATAATCAATTACATTTTGTTTTAATCAAAAAATGTAAAAAGATTCAAATTAAATTCAATTATGGAATTATAAAAGCATTTAAAGCGAGTATTAAGGATTTTATAGGCATGAGTGACTATAAATGAACTTTTCTTGACAATGGATGGCTTTTGCTCCACGTTTCCGAGGCAAACAATCAATTACAATCTGTTTTAATCAAAAAATGTAAAAACAATTCAAAATAAATTCAATAATGGGATTATAAAAGTATTTAAACCGAGTAATAAGGCTTTTCTAGGCATGAGTGACTATAAATGATCTTTTCTTGACAATGGATGGCTTTCGCTCCATGTTTCCCGAGGTAAACAATCAATTACAATCTGTTATAATCAAAAAATGCAAAAAAAAATCAAAATAAATTCAATAATGGGATTATAAAAGCATTTAAACCGAGTAATAAGGCTTTTCTAGTAATTAGTGACTCTAAATAAACTTTTCTTGACAATGGATGGCTTTTGCTCCACGTTTCCCGAGGCAAACAATCAATTACAATCTGTTTTAATCAAAAAATGTAAAAACAATTCAAAATAAATTCAATAATGGGATTATAAAAGTATTTAAACCGAGTAATAAGGCTTTTCTAGGCATGAGTGACTATAAATGATCTTTTCTTGACAATGGATGGCTTTCGCTCCACGTTTCCCGAGATAAACAATCAATTACAATCTGTTTTAATCAAAAATGTTAAAAAAAATTCAAAATAAATTCAATAATGGGATTATTAAAGCATTTAAACCAAGTAATAAAGCTTTTCTAGGCATGAGTGACTATAAATGAGCTTTTCTCGACAATAGATGGCTTTCGCTCCATGTTTCCTGAGGTAAACAATCAATTACAATCTGTTTTAATCAAAAAATGTTAAAAAAATTTCAAAATAAATTCAATAATGGGATTATAAAAGCATTTAAACCGAGTAATAATGCTTTTCTAGTTATGAGTGACTCTAAATGATCTTTTCTTGACAATGGATGGCTTTTGCTCCACGTTTCCAGAGGCAAACAATCAATTACAATCTCTTTTAATCAAAAAATATAAAAACATTTCAAAATAAATTCAATAATGGGATTATAAAAGCATTTAAACCGAGTAATAAGGCTTTTCTAGGCATGAGTGACTATAAATGATCTTTTCTTGACAATGGATGGCTTTCGCTCCACGTTTCCCGAGATAAACAATCAATTACAATCTGTTTTAATAAAAAATGTAAAAAATATTGAAAATAAATTCAATAATGGGATTATAAAAGCATTTAAACCGAGTAATAAGGCTTTTATAGGCATGAGTGACTATAAATGATCTTTTCTTGACAATGGATGGCTTTCGCTTCACGTTTCTCGAGGTAAATAATCAATTACATTTTGTTTTAATCAAAAAATGTAAAATGATTCAAATTAAATTCAATTATGGAATTATAAAAGCATTTAAAGCGAGTATTAAGGATTTTATAGACATGAGTGACTATAAATGAACTTTTCTTGACAATGGATGGCTTTTGCTCCACGTTTCCCGAGGCAAACAATCAATTACAATCTGTTTTAATCAAAAAATGTAAAAACAATTCAAAATAAATTCAATAATGGGATTATAAAAGTATTTAAACCGAGTAATAAGGCTTTTCTAGGCATGAGTGACTATAAATGATCTTTTCTTGACAATGGATGGCTTTCGCTCCATGTTTCCCGAGGTAAACAATCAATTACAATCTGTTTTAATCAAAAAATGCAAAAAAAAATAAAAATAAATTCAATAATGGCATTATAAAAGCATTTAAACCGAGTAATAAGGATTTTCTAGTTATGAGTGACTCTAAATGAACTTTTCTTGACAATGGATGGCTTTTGCTCCACGTTTCCCGAGGCAAACAATCAATTACAATCTGTTTTAATCAAAAAATGTGAAAACAATTCAAAATAAATTCAATAATGGGATTATAAAAGTATTTAAACCGAGTAATAAGGCTTTTCTAGGCATGAGTGACTATAAATGATCTTTTCTTGACAATGGATGGCTTTCGCTCCACGTTTCCCGAGATAAACAATCAATTACAATCTGTTTTAATCAAAAATGTAAAAATAATTCAAAATAAATTCAATAATGGGATTATAAAAGCATTTAAACCGAGTAATAAGGCTTTTCTAGGCATGAGTGACTATAAATGATCTTTTCTTGACAATGGATGGCTTTCGCTCCACGTTTCTCGAGATAAACAATCAATTACATTCTGTTTTAATAAAAAATGAAAAAAAAAATTCAAAATAAATTCAATAATGGGATTATAAAAGCATTTAAACCGAGTAATAAGGCTTTTCTAGGCATGAGTGACTATAAATGATCTTTTCTTGACAATGGATGGCTTTCGCTTCACGTTTCTCGAGGTAAATAATCAATTACATTTTGTTTTAATCAAAAAATGTAAAAAGATTCAAATTAAATTCAATTATGGAATTATAAAAGCATTTAAAGCGAGTATTAAGGATTTTATAGGCATGAGTGACTATAAATGAACTTTTCTTGACAATGGATGGCTTTTGCTCCACGTTTCCCGAGGCAAACAATCAATTACAATATGTTTTAATCAAAAAAAGTAAAAACAATTCAAAATAAATTCAGTAATGGGATTATAAAAGAATTTAAACCGAGTAATAAGGCTTTTCTAGGCATGAGTGACTATAAATGATCTTTTCTTGACAATGGATGGCTTTCGCTCCATGTTCACGAGGTAAACAATCAATTACAATCTGTTTTAATCAAAAAATGTAAAAAAAAATTCAAAATAAATTCAATAATGGGATTATAAAAGCATTTAAACCGAGTAATAAGGCTTTTCTAGTTATGAGTGACTCTAAATGATCTTTTCTTGACAATGGATGGCTTTTGCTCCACGTTTCCCGAGGCAAACAATCAATTACAATATGTTTTAATCAAAAAATGTAAAAACATTTCAAAATAAATTCAATAATGGGATTATAAAAGCATTTAAACCGAGTAATAAGGCTTTTCTAGGCATGAGTGACTATAAATGATCTTTTCTTGACAATGGATGGCTTTCGCTCCACGTTTTCCGAGATAAACAATCAATTAAAATCTGTTTTAATCAAAAATGTAAAAAAAATTCAAAAAAAATTCAATAATGGGATTATTAAAGCATTTAAACCGAGTAATAAGGCTTTTCTAAGCATAAGTGACTATAAATGAACTTTTCTTGACAATGAATGGCTTTTGCTCCACGTTTCCCGAGGCAAACAATCAATTACAATCTGTTTTAATCAAAAACTGTTAAAAAAAATTCAAAATAAATTCAATAATGGGATTATAAAAGCATTTAAACCGAGTAATAAGGCTTTTCTAGTTATGAGTGACTCTAAATTATCTTTTCTTGACAATGGTTGGCTTTTGCTCCACGTTTCCAGAGGCAAACAATCAATTACAATCTCTTTTAATAAAAAAATGTAAAAACATTTCAAAATAAATTCAATAATGGGATTATAAAAGCATTTAAACCGAGTAATAAGGCTTTTCTAGTTATGAGTGATTCTAAATGATCTTTTCTTGACAATGGATGGCTTTTGCTCCACGTTTCCCGAGGCAAACAATCAATTACAATCTGTTTTAATCAAAAAATGTAAAAACAATTCAAAATAAATTCAATAATGGGATTATAAAAGTATTTAAACCGAGTAATAAGGCTTTTCTAGGCATGAGTGACTATAAATGATCTTTTCTTGACAATGGATGGCTTTCGCTCCACGTTTCCCGAGATAAACAATCAATTACAATCTGTTTTAATCAAAAATGTTAAAAAAAATTCAAAATAAATTCAATAATGGGATTATTAAAGCATTTAAACCGAGTAATAAGGCTTTTCTAGGCATGAGTGACTATAAATGAGCTTTTCTTGACAATAGATGGCTTTCGCTCCATGTTTCCTGAGGTAAACAATCAATTACAATCTGTTTTAATAAAAAATTGTTAAAAAAAATTCAAAATAAATTCAATAATGGGATTATAAAAGCATTTAAACCGAGTAATAAGGCTTTTCTAGTTATGGGTGACTCTAAATGATCTTTTCTTGACAATGGATGGCTTTTGCTCCACGTTTCCAGAGGCAAATAATCAATTACAATCTCTTTTAATCAAAAAATGTAAAAACATTTCAAAATAAATTCAATAATGGGATTATAAAAGCATTTAAACCGAGTAATAAGGCTTTTCTAGGCATGAGTGACTATAAATGATATTTTCTCGACAATGGATGGCTTTCGCTCCACGTTTCCCGAGATAAACAATTAATTACAATCTGTTTTAATCAAAAATGTAAAAAAAATTCAAAATAAATTCAATAATGGGATTATAAAAGCATTTAAACCGAGTAATAAGGCTTTTCTAGGCATGAGTGACTATAAATGATCTTTTCTTGACAATGGATGGCTTTCGCTCCACGTTTTCCGAGATAAACAATCAATTACAATCTGTTTTAATAAAAAATGTAAAAAAATTGAAAATAAATTCAATAATGGGATTATAAAAGCATTTAAACCGAGTAATAAGGCTTTTCTAGGCATGAGTGACTATAAATGATCTTTTCTTGACAATGGATGGCTTTCGCTTCACGTTTCTCGAGGTAAATAATCAATTACATTTTGTTTTAATCAAAAAATGTAAAAAGATTCAAATTAAATTCAATTATGGAATTATAAAAGCATTTAAAGCGAGTATTAAGGATTTTATAGGCATGAGTGACTATAAATGAACTTTTCTTGACAATGGATGGCTTTTGCTCCACGTTTCCGAGGCAAACAATCAATTACAATCTGTTTTAATCAAAAAATGTAAAAAGATTCAAATTAAATTCAATTATGGAATTATAAAAGCATTTAAAGCGAGTATTAAGGATTTTATAGGCATGAGTGACTATAAATGAACTTTTCTTGACAATGGATGGCTTTTGCTCCACGTTTCCCGAGGCAAACAATCAATTACAATATGTTTTAATCAAAAAAAGTAAAAACAATTCAAAATAAATTCAGTAATGGGATTATAAAAGAATTTAAACCGAGTAATAAGGCTTTTCTAGGCATGAGTGACTATAAATGATCTTTTCTTGACAATGGATGGCTTTCGCTCCATGTTCACGAGGTAAACAATCAATTACAATCTGTTTTAATCAAAAAATGTAAAAAAAAATTCAAAATAAATTCAATAATGGGATTATAAAAGCATTTAAACCGAGTAATAAGGCTTTTCTAGTTATGAGTGACTCTAAATGATCTTTTCTTGACAATGGATGGCTTTTGCTCCACGTTTCCCGAGGCAAACAATCAATTACAATCTGTTTTAATCAAAAAATGCAAAAAAAAATAAAAATAAATTCAATAATGGCATTATAAAAGCATTTAAACCGAGTAATAAGGCTTTTCTAGGCATGAGTGACTATAAATGATCTTTTCTTGACAATGGATGGCTTTCGCTTCACGTTTCTCGAGGTAAATAATCAATTACATTTTGTTTTAATCAAAAAATGTAAAAAGATTCAAATTAAATTCAATTATGGAATTATAAAAGCATTTAAAGCGAGTATTAAGGATTTTATAGGCATGAGTGACTATAAATGAACTTTTCTTGACAATGGATGGCTTTTGCTCCACGTTTCCCGAGGCAAACAATCAATTACAATATGTTTTAATCAAAAAAAGTAAAAACAATTCAAAATAAATTCAGTAATGGGATTATAAAAGAATTTAAACCGAGTAATAAGGCTTTTCTAGGCATGAGTGACTATAAATGATCTTTTCTTGACAATGGATGGCTTTCGCTCCATGTTCACGAGGTAAACAATCAATTACAATCTGTTTTAATCAAAAAATGTAAAAAAAAATTCAAAATAAATTCAATAATGGGATTATAAAAGCATTTAAACCGAGTAATAAGGCTTTTCTAGTTATGAGTGACTCTAAATGATCTTTTCTTGACAATGGATGGCTTTTGCTCCACGTTTCCCGAGGCAAACAATCAATTACAATATGTTTTAATCAAAAAATGTAAAAACATTTCAAAATAAATTCAATAATGGGATTATAAAAGCATTTAAACCGAGTAATAAGGCTTTTCTAGGCATGAGTGACTATAAATGATCTTTTCTTGACAATGGATGGCTTTCGCTCCACGTTTTCCGAGATAAACAATCAATTAAAATCTGTTTTAATCAAAAATGTAAAAAAAATTCAAAAAAAATTCAATAATGGGATTATTAAAGCATTTAAACCGAGTAATAAGGCTTTTCTAAGCATAAGTGACTATAAATGAACTTTTCTTGACAATGGATGGCTTTTGCTCCACGTTTCCCGAGGCAAACAATCAATTACAATCTGTTTTAATCAAAAACTGTTAAAAAAAATTCAAAATAAATTCAATAATGGGATTATAAAAGCATTTAAACCGAGTAATAAGGCTTTTCTAGTTATGAGTGACTCTAAATTATCTTTTCTTGACAATGGTTGGCTTTTGCTCCACGTTTCCAGAGGCAAACAATCAATTACAATCTCTTTTAATAAAAAAATGTAAAAACATTTCAAAATAAATTCAATAATGGGATTATAAAAGCATTTAAACCGAGTAATAAGGCTTTTCTAGTTATGAGTGATTCTAAATGATCTTTTCTTGACAATGGATGGCTTTTGCTCCACGTTTCCCGAGGCAAACAATCAATTACAATCTGTTTTAATCAAAAAATGTAAAAACAATTCAAAATAAATTCAATAATGGGATTATAAAAGTATTTAAACCGAGTAATAAGGCTTTTCTAGGCATGAGTGACTATAAATGATCTTTTCTTGACAATGGATGGCTTTCGCTCCACGTTTCCCGAGATAAACAATCAATTACAATCTGTTTTAATCAAAAATGTTAAAAAAAATTCAAAATAAATTCAATAATGGGATTATTAAAGCATTTAAACCGAGTAATAAGGCTTTTCTAGGCATGAGTGACTATAAATGAGCTTTTCTTGACAATAGATGGCTTTCGCTCCATGTTTCCTGAGGTAAACAATCAATTACAATCTGTTTTAATAAAAAATTGTTAAAAAAAATTCAAAATAAATTCAATAATGGGATTATAAAAGCATTTAAACCGAGTAATAAGGCTTTTCTAGTTATGGGTGACTCTAAATGATCTTTTCTTGACAATGGATGGCTTTTGCTCCACGTTTCCAGAGGCAAACAATCAATTACAATCTCTTTTAATCAAAAAATGTAAAAACATTTCAAAATAAATTCAATAATGGGATTATAAAAGCATTTAAACCGAGTAATAAGGCTTTTCTAGGCATGAGTGACTATAAATGATATTTTCTCGACAATGGATGGCTTTCGCTCCACGTTTCCCGAGATAAACAATTAATTACAATCTGTTTTAATCAAAAATGTAAAAAAAATTCAAAATAAATTCAATAATGGGATTATAAAAGCATTTAAACCGAGTAATAAGGCTTTTCTAGGCATGAGTGACTATAAATGATCTTTTCTTGACAATGGATGGCTTTCGCTCCACGTTTCCCGAGATAAACAATCAATTACAATCTGTTTTAATAAAAAATGTAAAAAAATTGAAAATAAATTCAATAATGGGATTATAAAAGCATTTAAACCGAGTAATAAGGCTTTTCTAGGCATGAGTGACTATAAATGATCTTTTCTTGACAATGGATGGCTTTCGCTTCACGTTTCTCGAGGTAAATAATCAATTACATTTTGTTTTAATCAAAAAATGTAAAAAGATTCAAATTAAATTCAATTATGGAATTATAAAAGCATTTAAAGCGAGTATTAAGGATTTTATAGGCATGAGTGACTATAAATGAACTTTTCTTGACAATGGATGGCTTTTGCTCCACGTTTCCGAGGCAAACAATCAATTACAATCTGTTTTAATCAAAAAATGTAAAAAGATTCAAATTAAATTCAATTATGGAATTATAAAAGCATTTAAAGCGAGTATTAAGGATTTTATAGGCATGAGTGACTATAAATGAACTTTTCTTGACAATGGATGGCTTTTGCTCCACGTTTCCCGAGGCAAACAATCAATTACAATATGTTTTAATCAAAAAAAGTAAAAACAATTCAAAATAAATTCAGTAATGGGATTATAAAAGAATTTAAACCGAGTAATAAGGCTTTTCTAGGCATGAGTGACTATAAATGATCTTTTCTTGACAATGGATGGCTTTCGCTCCATGTTCACGAGGTAAACAATCAATTACAATCTGTTTTAATCAAAAAATGTAAAAAAAAATTCAAAATAAATTCAATAATGGGATTATAAAAGCATTTAAACCGAGTAATAAGGCTTTTCTAGTTATGAGTGACTCTAAATGATCTTTTCTTGACAATGGATGGCTTTTGCTCCACGTTTCCCGAGGCAAACAATCAATTACAATCTGTTTTAATCAAAAAATGCAAAAAAAAATAAAAATAAATTCAATAATGGCATTATAAAAGCATTTAAACCGAGTAATAAGGATTTTCTAGTTATGAGTGACTCTAAATGAACTTTTCTTGACAATGGATGGCTTTTGCTCCACGTTTCCCGAGGCAAACAATCAATTACAATCTGTTTTAATCAAAAAATGTGAAAACAATTCAAAATAAATTCAATAATGGGATTATAAAAGTATTTAAACCGAGTAATAAGGCTTTTCTAGGCATGAGTGACTATAAATGATCTTTTCTTGACAATGGATGGCTTTCGCTCCACGTTTCCCGAGATAAACAATCAATTACAATCTGTTTTAATCAAAAATGTAAAAATAATTCAAAATAAATTCAATAATGGGATTATAAAAGCATTTAAACCGAGTAATAAGGCTTTTCTAGGCATGAGTGACTATAAATGATCTTTTCTTGACAATGGATGGCTTTCGCTCCACGTTTCTCGAGATAAACAATCAATTACATTCTGTTTTAATAAAAAATGAAAAAAAAAATTCAAAATAAATTCAATAATGGGATTATAAAAGCATTTAAACCGAGTAATAAGGCTTTTCTAGGCATGAGTGACTATAAATGATCTTTTCTTGACAATGGATGGCTTTCGCTTCACGTTTCTCGAGGTAAATAATCAATTACATTTTGTTTTAATCAAAAAATGTAAAAAGATTCAAATTAAATTCAATTATGGAATTATAAAAGCATTTAAAGCGAGTATTAAGGATTTTATAGGCATGAGTGACTATAAATGAACTTTTCTTGACAATGGATGGCTTTTGCTCCACGTTTCCCGAGGCAAACAATCAATTACAATATGTTTTAATCAAAAAAAGTAAAAACAATTCAAAATAAATTCAGTAATGGGATTATAAAAGAATTTAAACCGAGTAATAAGGCTTTTCTAGGCATGAGTGACTATAAATGATCTTTTCTTGACAATGGATGGCTTTCGCTCCATGTTCACGAGGTAAACAATCAATTACAATCTGTTTTAATCAAAAAATGTAAAAAAAAATTCAAAATAAATTCAATAATGGGATTATAAAAGCATTTAAACCGAGTAATAAGGCTTTTCTAGTTATGAGTGACTCTAAATGATCTTTTCTTGACAATGGATGGCTTTTGCTCCACGTTTCCCGAGGCAAACAATCAATTACAATATGTTTTAATCAAAAAATGTAAAAACATTTCAAAATAAATTCAATAATGGGATTATAAAAGCATTTAAACCGAGTAATAAGGCTTTTCTAGGCATGAGTGACTATAAATGATCTTTTCTTGACAATGGATGGCTTTCGCTCCACGTTTTCCGAGATAAACAATCAATTAAAATCTGTTTTAATCAAAAATGTAAAAAAAATTCAAAAAAAATTCAATAATGGGATTATTAAAGCATTTAAACCGAGTAATAAGGCTTTTCTAAGCATAAGTGACTATAAATGAACTTTTCTTGACAATGGATGGCTTTTGCTCCACGTTTCCCGAGGCAAACAATCAATTACAATCTGTTTTAATCAAAAACTGTTAAAAAAAATTCAAAATAAATTCAATAATGGGATTATAAAAGCATTTAAACCGAGTAATAAGGCTTTTCTAGTTATGAGTGACTCTAAATTATCTTTTCTTGACAATGGTTGGCTTTTGCTCCACGTTTCCAGAGGCAAACAATCAATTACAATCTCTTTTAATAAAAAAATGTAAAAACATTTCAAAATAAATTCAATAATGGGATTATAAAAGCATTTAAACCGAGTAATAAGGCTTTTCTAGTTATGAGTGATTCTAAATGATCTTTTCTTGACAATGGATGGCTTTTGCTCCACGTTTCCCGAGGCAAACAATCAATTACAATCTGTTTTAATCAAAAAATATAAAAACAATTCAAAATAAATTCAATAATGGGATTATAAAAGTATTTAAACCGAGTAATAAGGCTTTTCTAGGCATGAGTGACTATAAATGATCTTTTCTTGACAATGGATGGCTTTCGCTCCACGTTTCCCGAGATAAACAATCAATTACAATCTGTTTTAATCAAAAATGTTAAAAAAAATTCAAAATAAATTCAATAATGGGATTATTAAAGCATTTAAACCGAGTAATAAGGCTTTTCTAGGCATGAGTGACTATAAATGAGCTTTTCTTGACAATAGATGGCTTTCGCTCCATGTTTCCTGAGGTAAACAATCAATTACAATCTGTTTTAATAAAAAATTGTTAAAAAAAATTCAAAATAAATTCAATAATGGGATTATAAAAGCATTTAAACCGAGTAATAAGGCTTTTCTAGTTATGGGTGACTCTAAATGATCTTTTCTTGACAATGGATGGCTTTTGCTCCACGTTTCCAGAGGCAAACAATCAATTACAATCTCTTTTAATCAAAAAATGTAAAAACATTTCAAAATAAATTCAATAATGGGATTATAAAAGCATTTAAACCGAGTAATAAGGCTTTTCTAGGCATGAGTGACTATAAATGATATTTTCTCGACAATGGATGGCTTTCGCTCCACGTTTCCCGAGATAAACAATTAATTACAATCTGTTTTAATCAAAAATGTCAAAAAAATTCAAAATAAATTCAATAATGGGATTATAAAAGCATTTAAACCGAGTAATAAGGCTTTTCTAGGCATGAGTGACTATAAATGATCTTTTCTTGACAATGGATGGCTTTCGCTCCACGTTTCCCGAGATAAACAATCAATTACAATCTGTTTTAATAAAAAATGTAAAAAAATTGAAAATAAATTCAATAATGGGATTATAAAAGCATTTAAACCGAGTAATAAGGCTTTTCTAGGCATGAGTGACTATAAATGATCTTTTCTTGACAATGGATGGCTTTCGCTTCACGTTTCTCGAGGTAAATAATCAATTACATTTTGTTTTAATCAAAAAATGTAAAAAGATTCAAATTAAATTCAATTATGGAATTATAAAAGCATTTAAAGCGAGTATTAAGGATTTTATAGGCATGAGTGACTATAAATGAACTTTTCTTGACAATGGATGGCTTTTGCTCCACGTTTCCGAGGCAAACAATCAATTACAATCTGTTTTAATCAAAAAATGTAAAAAGATTCAAATTAAATTCAATTATGGAATTATAAAAGCATTTAAAGCGAGTATTAAGGATTTTATAGGCATGAGTGACTATAAATGAACTTTTCTTGACAATGGATGGCTTTTGCTCCACGTTTCCCGAGGCAAACAATCAATTACAATATGTTTTAATCAAAAAAAGTAAAAACAATTCAAAATAAATTCAGTAATGGGATTATAAAAGAATTTAAACCGAGTAATAAGGCTTTTCTAGGCATGAGTGACTATAAATGATCTTTTCTTGACAATGGATGGCTTTCGCTCCATGTTCACGAGGTAAACAATCAATTACAATCTGTTTTAATCAAAAAATGTAAAAAAAAATTCAAAATAAATTCAATAATGGGATTATAAAAGCATTTAAACCGAGTAATAAGGCTTTTCTAGTTATGAGTGACTCTAAATGATCTTTTCTTGACAATGGATGGCTTTTGCTCCACGTTTCCCGAGGCAAACAATCAATTACAATCTGTTTTAATCAAAAAATGCAAAAAAAAATAAAAATAAATTCAATAATGGCATTATAAAAGCATTTAAACCGAGTAATAAGGATTTTCTAGTTATGAGTGACTCTAAATGAACTTTTCTTGACAATGGATGGCTTTTGCTCCACGTTTCCCGAGGCAAACAATCAATTACAATCTGTTTTAATCAAAAAATGTGAAAACAATTCAAAATAAATTCAATAATGGGATTATAAAAGTATTTAAACCGAGTAATAAGGCTTTTCTAGGCATGAGTGACTATAAATGATCTTTTCTTGACAATGGATGGCTTTCGCTCCACGTTTCCCGAGATAAACAATCAATTACAATCTGTTTTAATCAAAAATGTAAAAATAATTCAAAATAAATTCAATAATGGGATTATAAAAGCATTTAAACCGAGTAATAAGGCTTTTCTAGGCATGAGTGACTATAAATGATCTTTTCTTGACAATGGATGGCTTTCGCTCCACGTTTCTCGAGATAAACAATCAATTACATTCTGTTTTAATAAAAAATGAAAAAAAAAATTCAAAATAAATTCAATAATGGGATTATAAAAGCATTTAAACCGAGTAATAAGGCTTTTCTAGGCATGAGTGACTATAAATGATCTTTTCTTGACAATGGATGGCTTTCGCTTCACGTTTCTCGAGGTAAATAATCAATTACATTTTGTTTTAATCAAAAAATGTAAAAAGATTCAAATTAAATTCAATTATGGAATTATAAAAGCATTTAAAGCGAGTATTAAGGATTTTATAGGCATGAGTGACTATAAATGAACTTTTCTTGACAATGGATGGCTTTTGCTCCACGTTTCCCGAGGCAAACAATCAATTACAATATGTTTTAATCAAAAAAAGTAAAAACAATTCAAAATAAATTCAGTAATGGGATTATAAAAGAATTTAAACCGAGTAATAAGGCTTTTCTAGGCATGAGTGACTATAAATGATCTTTTCTTGACAATGGATGGCTTTCGCTCCATGTTCACGAGGTAAACAATCAATTACAATCTGTTTTAATCAAAAAATGTAAAAAAAAATTCAAAATAAATTCAATAATGGGATTATAAAAGCATTTAAACCGAGTAATAAGGCTTTTCTAGTTATGAGTGACTCTAAATGATCTTTTCTTGACAATGGATGGCTTTTGCTCCACGTTTCCCGAGGCAAACAATCAATTACAATATGTTTTAATCAAAAAATGTAAAAACATTTCAAAATAAATTCAATAATGGGATTATAAAAGCATTTAAACCGAGTAATAAGGCTTTTCTAGGCATGAGTGACTATAAATGATCTTTTCTTGACAATGGATGGCTTTCGCTCCACGTTTTCCGAGATAAACAATCAATTAAAATCTGTTTTAATCAAAAATGTAAAAAAAATTCAAAAAAAATTCAATAATGGGATTATTAAAGCATTTAAACCGAGTAATAAGGCTTTTCTAAGCATAAGTGACTATAAATGAACTTTTCTTGACAATGGATGGCTTTTGCTCCACGTTTCCCGAGGCAAACAATCAATTACAATTTGTTTTAATCAAAAACTGTTAAAAAAAATTCAAAATAAATTCAATAATGGGATTATAAAAGCATTTAAACCGAGTAATAAGGCTTTTCTAGTTATGAGTGACTCTAAATTATCTTTTCTTGACAATGGTTGGCTTTTGCTCCACGTTTCCAGAGGCAAACAATCAATTACAATCTCTTTTAATAAAAAAATGTAAAAACATTTCAAAATAAATTCAATAATGGGATTATAAAAGCATTTAAACCGAGTAATAAGGCTTTTCTAGTTATGAGTGATTCTAAATGATCTTTTCTTGACAATGGATGGCTTTTGCTCCACGTTTCCCGAGGCAAACAATCAATTACAATCTGTTTTAATCAAAAAATGTAAAAACAATTCAAAATAAATTCAATAATGGGATTATAAAAGTATTTAAACCGAGTAATAAGGCTTTTCTAGGCATGAGTGACTATAAATGATCTTTTCTTGACAATGGATGGCTTTCGCTCCACGTTTCCCGAGATAAACAATCAATTACAATCTGTTTTAATCAAAAATGTTAAAAAAAATTCAAAATAAATTCAATAATGGGATTATTAAAGCATTTAAACCGAGTAATAAGGCTTTTCTAGGCATGAGTGACTATAAATGAGCTTTTCTTGACAATAGATGGCTTTCGCTCCATGTTTCCTGAGGTAAACAATCAATTACAATCTGTTTTAATAAAAAATTGTTAAAAAAAATTCAAAATAAATTCAATAATGGGATTATAAAAGCATTTAAACCGAGTAATAAGGCTTTTCTAGTTATGGGTGACTCTAAATGATCTTTTCTTGACAATGGATGGCTTTTGCTCCACGTTTCCAGAGGCAAACAATCAATTACAATCTCTTTTAATCAAAAAATGTAAAAACATTTCAAAATAAATTCAATAATGGGATTATAAAAGCATTTAAACCGAGTAATAAGGCTTTTCTAGGCATGAGTGACTATAAATGATATTTTCTCGACAATGGATGGCTTTCGCTCCACGTTTCCCGAGATAAACAATTAATTACAATCTGTTTTAATCAAAAATGTCAAAAAAATTCAAAATAAATTCAATAATGGGATTATAAAAGCATTTAAACCGAGTAATAAGGCTTTTCTAGGCATGAGTGACTATAAATGATCTTTTCTTGACAATGGATGGCTTTCGCTCCACGTTTCCCGAGATAAACAATCAATTACAATCTGTTTTAATAAAAAATGTAAAAAAATTGAAAATAAATTCAATAATGGGATTATAAAAGCATTTAAACCGAGTAATAAGGCTTTTCTAGGCATGAGTGACTATAAATGATCTTTTCTTGACAATGGATGGCTTTCGCTTCACGTTTCTCGAGGTAAATAATCAATTACATTTTGTTTTAATCAAAAAATGTAAAAAGATTCAAATTAAATTCAATTATGGAATTATAAAAGCATTTAAAGCGAGTATTAAGGATTTTATAGGCATGAGTGACTATAAATGAACTTTTCTTGACAATGGATGGCTTTTGCTCCACGTTTCCGAGGCAAACAATCAATTACAATCTGTTTTAATCAAAAAATGTAAAAAGATTCAAATTAAATTCAATTATGGAATTATAAAAGCATTTAAAGCGAGTATTAAGGATTTTATAGGCATGAGTGACTATAAATGAACTTTTCTTGACAATGGATGGCTTTTGCTCCACGTTTCCCGAGGCAAACAATCAATTACAATATGTTTTAATCAAAAAAAGTAAAAACAATTCAAAATAAATTCAGTAATGGGATTATAAAAGAATTTAAACCGAGTAATAAGGCTTTTCTAGGCATGAGTGACTATAAATGATCTTTTCTTGACAATGGATGGCTTTCGCTCCATGTTCACGAGGTAAACAATCAATTACAATCTGTTTTAATCAAAAAATGTAAAAAAAAATTCAAAATAAATTCAATAATGGGATTATAAAAGCATTTAAACCGAGTAATAAGGCTTTTCTAGTTATGAGTGACTCTAAATGATCTTTTCTTGACAATGGATGGTTTTTGCTCCACGTTTCCCGAGGCAAACAATCAATTACAATCTGTTTTAATCAAAAAATGCAAAAAAAAATAAAAATAAATTCAATAATGGCATTATAAAAGCATTTAAACCGAGTAATAAGGATTTTCTAGTTATGAGTGACTCTAAATGAACTTTTCTTGACAATGGATGGCTTTTGCTCCACGTTTCCCGAGGCAAACAATCAATTACAATCTGTTTTAATCAAAAAATGTGAAAACAATTCAAAATAAATTCAATAATGGGATTATAAAAGTATTTAAACCGAGTAATAAGGCTTTTCTAGGCATGAGTGACTATAAATGATCTTTTCTTGACAATGGATGGCTTTCGCTCCACGTTTCCCGAGATAAACAATCAATTACAATCTGTTTTAATCAAAAATGTAAAAATAATTCAAAATAAATTCAATAATGGGATTATAAAAGCATTTAAACCGAGTAATAAGGCTTTTCTAGGCATGAGTGACTATAAATGATCTTTTCTTGACAATGGATGGCTTTCGCTCCACGTTTCTCGAGATAAACAATCAATTACATTCTGTTTTAATAAAAAATGAAAAAAAAAATTCAAAATAAATTCAATAATGGGATTATAAAAGCATTTAAACCGAGTAATAAGGCTTTTCTAGGCATGAGTGACTATAAATGATCTTTTCTTGACAATGGATGGCTTTCGCTTCACGTTTCTCGAGGTAAATAATCAATTACATTTTGTTTTAATCAAAAAATGTAAAAAGATTCAAATTAAATTCAATTATGGAATTATAAAAGCATTTAAAGCGAGTATTAAGGATTTTATAGGCATGAGTGACTATAAATGAACTTTTCTTGACAATGGATGGCTTTTGCTCCACGTTTCCCGAGGCAAACAATCAATTACAATATGTTTTAATCAAAAAAAGTAAAAACAATTCAAAATAAATTCAGTAATGGGATTATAAAAGAATTTAAACCGAGTAATAAGGCTTTTCTAGGCATGAGTGACTATAAATGATCTTTTCTTGACAATGGATGGCTTTCGCTCCATGTTCACGAGGTAAACAATCAATTACAATCTGTTTTAATCAAAAAATGTAAAAAAAAATTCAAAATAAATTCAATAATGGGATTATAAAAGCATTTAAACCGAGTAATAAGGCTTTTCTAGTTATGAGTGACTCTAAATGATCTTTTCTTGACAATGGATGGCTTTTGCTCCACGTTTCCCGAGGCAAACAATCAATTACAATATGTTTTAATCAAAAAATGTAAAAACATTTCAAAATAAATTCAATAATGGGATTATAAAAGCATTTAAACCGAGTAATAAGGCTTTTCTAGGCATGAGTGACTATAAATGATCTTTTCTTGACAATGGATGGCTTTCGCTCCACGTTTTCCGAGATAAACAATCAATTAAAATCTGTTTTAATCAAAAATGTAAAAAAAATTCAAAAAAAATTCAATAATGGGATTATTAAAGCATTTAAACCGAGTAATAAGGCTTTTCTAAGCATAAGTGACTATAAATGAACTTTTCTTGACAATGGATGGCTTTTGCTCCACGTTTCCCGAGGCAAACAATCAATTACAATCTGTTTTAATCAAAAACTGTTAAAAAAAATTCAAAATAAATTCAATAATGGGATTATAAAAGCATTTAAACCGAGTAATAAGGCTTTTCTAGTTATGAGTGACTCTAAATTATCTTTTCTTGACAATGGTTGGCTTTTGCTCCACGTTTCCAGAGGCAAACAATCAATTACAATCTCTTTTAATAAAAAAATGTAAAAACATTTCAAAATAAATTCAATAATGGGATTATAAAAGCATTTAAACCGAGTAATAAGGCTTTTCTAGTTATGAGTGATTCTAAATGATCTTTTCTTGACAATGGATGGCTTTTGCTCCACGTTTCCCGAGGCAAACAATCAATTACAATCTGTTTTAATCAAAAAATGTAAAAACAATTCAAAATAAATTCAATAATGGGATTATAAAAGTATTTAAACCGAGTAATAAGGCTTTTCTAGGCATGAGTGACTATAAATGATCTTTTCTTGACAATGGATGGCTTTCGCTCCACGTTTCCCGAGATAAACAATCAATTACAATCTGTTTTAATCAAAAATGTTAAAAAAAATTCAAAATAAATTCAATAATGGGATTATTAAAGCATTTAAACCGAGTAATAAGGCTTTTCTAGGCATGAGTGACTATAAATGAGCTTTTCTTGACAATAGATGGCTTTCGCTCCATGTTTCCTGAGGTAAACAATCAATTACAATCTGTTTTAATAAAAAATTGTTAAAAAAAATTCAAAATAAATTCAATAATGGGATTATAAAAGCATTTAAACCGAGTAATAAGGCTTTTCTAGTTATGGGTGACTCTAAATGATCTTTTCTTGACAATGGATGGCTTTTGCTCCACGTTTCCAGAGGCAAACAATCAATTACAATCTCTTTTAATCAAAAAATGTAAAAACATTTCAAAATAAATTCAATAATGGGATTATAAAAGCATTTAAACCGAGTAATAAGGCTTTTCTAGGCATGAGTGACTATAAATGATATTTTCTCGACAATGGATGGCTTTCGCTCCACGTTTCCCGAGATAAACAATTAATTACAATCTGTTTTAATCAAAAATGTAAAAAAAATTCAAAATAAATTCAATAATGGGATTATAAAAGCATTTAAACCGAGTAATAAGGCTTTTCTAGGCATGAGTGACTATAAATGATCTTTTCTTGACAATGGATGGCTTTCGCTCCACGTTTCCCGAGATAAACAATCAATTACAATCTGTTTTAATAAAAAATGTAAAAAAATTGAAAATAAATTCAATAATGGGATTATAAAAGCATTTAAACCGAGTAATAAGGCTTTTCTAGGCATGAGTGACTATAAATGATCTTTTCTTGACAATGGATGGCTTTCGCTTCACGTTTCTCGAGGTAAATAATCAATTACATTTTGTTTTAATCAAAAAATGTAAAAAGATTCAAATTAAATTCAATTATGGAATTATAAAAGCATTTAAAGCGAGTATTAAGGATTTTATAGGCATGAGTGACTATAAATGAACTTTTCTTGACAATGGATGGCTTTTGCTCCACGTTTCCGAGGCAAACAATCAATTACAATCTGTTTTAATCAAAAAATGTAAAAAGATTCAAATTAAATTCAATTATGGAATTATAAAAGCATTTAAAGCGAGTATTAAGGATTTTATAGGCATGAGTGACTATAAATGAACTTTTCTTGACAATGGATGGCTTTTGCTCCACGTTTCCCGAGGCAAACAATCAATTACAATATGTTTTAATCAAAAAAAGTAAAAACAATTCAAAATAAATTCAGTAATGGGATTATAAAAGAATTTAAACCGAGTAATAAGGCTTTTCTAGGCATGAGTGACTATAAATGATCTTTTCTTGACAATGGATGGCTTTCGCTCCATGTTCACGAGGTAAACAATCAATTACAATCTGTTTTAATCAAAAAATGTAAAAAAAAATTCAAAATAAATTCAATAATGGGATTATAAAAGCATTTAAACCGAGTAATAAGGCTTTTCTAGTTATGAGTGACTCTAAATGATCTTTTCTTGACAATGGATGGCTTTTGCTCCACGTTTCCCGAGGCAAACAATCAATTACAATCTGTTTTAATCAAAAAATGCAAAAAAAAATAAAAATAAATTCAATAATGGCATTATAAAAGCATTTAAACCGAGTAATAAGGATTTTCTAGTTATGAGTGACTCTAAATGAACTTTTCTTGACAATGGATGGCTTTTGCTCCACGTTTCCCGAGGCAAACAATCAATTACAATCTGTTTTAATCAAAAAATGTGAAAACAATTCAAAATAAATTCAATAATGGGATTATAAAAGTATTTAAACCGAGTAATAAGGCTTTTCTAGGCATGAGTGACTATAAATGATCTTTTCTTGACAATGGATGGCTTTCGCTCCACGTTTCCCGAGATAAACAATCAATTACAATCTGTTTTAATCAAAAATGTAAAAATAATTCAAAATAAATTCAATAATGGGATTATAAAAGCATTTAAACCGAGTAATAAGGCTTTTCTAGGCATGAGTGACTATAAATGATCTTTTCTTGACAATGGATGGCTTTCGCTCCACGTTTCTCGAGATAAACAATCAATTACATTCTGTTTTAATAAAAAATGAAAAAAAAAATTCAAAATAAATTCAATAATGGGATTATAAAAGCATTTAAACCGAGTAATAAGGCTTTTCTAGGCATGAGTGACTATAAATGATCTTTTCTTGACAATGGATGGCTTTCGCTTCACGTTTCTCGAGGTAAATAATCAATTACATTTTGTTTTAATCAAAAAATGTAAAAAGATTCAAATTAAATTCAATTATGGAATTATAAAAGCATTTAAAGCGAGTATTAAGGATTTTATAGGCATGAGTGACTATAAATGAACTTTTCTTGACAATGGATGGCTTTTGCTCCACGTTTCCCGAGGCAAACAATCAATTACAATATGTTTTAATCAAAAAAAGTAAAAACAATTCAAAATAAATTCAGTAATGGGATTATAAAAGAATTTAAACCGAGTAATAAGGCTTTTCTAGGCATGAGTGACTATAAATGATCTTTTCTTGACAATGGATGGCTTTCGCTCCATGTTCACGAGGTAAACAATCAATTACAATCTGTTTTAATCAAAAAATGTAAAAAAAAATTCAAAATAAATTCAATAATGGGATTATAAAAGCATTTAAACCGAGTAATAAGGCTTTTCTAGTTATGAGTGACTCTAAATGATCTTTTCTTGACAATGGATGGCTTTTGCTCCACGTTTCCCGAGGCAAACAATCAATTACAATATGTTTTAATCAAAAAATGTAAAAACATTTCAAAATAAATTCAATAATGGGATTATAAAAGCATTTAAACCGAGTAATAAGGCTTTTCTAGGCATGAGTGACTATAAATGATCTTTTCTTGACAATGGATGGCTTTCGCTCCACGTTTTCCGAGATAAACAATCAATTAAAATCTGTTTTAATCAAAAATGTAAAAAAAATTCAAAAAAAATTCAATAATGGGATTATTAAAGCATTTAAACCGAGTAATAAGGCTTTTCTAAGCATAAGTGACTATAAATGAACTTTTCTTGACAATGGATGGCTTTTGCTCCACGTTTCCCGAGGCAAACAATCAATTACAATCTGTTTTAATCAAAAACTGTTAAAAAAAATTCAAAATAAATTCAATAATGGGATTATAAAAGCATTTAAACCGAGTAATAAGGCTTTTCTAGTTATGAGTGACTCTAAATTATCTTTTCTTGACAATGGTTGGCTTTTGCTCCACGTTTCCAGAGGCAAACAATCAATTACAATCTCTTTTAATAAAAAAATGTAAAAACATTTCAAAATAAATTCAATAATGGGATTATAAAAGCATTTAAACCGAGTAATAAGGCTTTTCTAGTTATGAGTGATTCTAAATGATCTTTTCTTGACAATGGATGGCTTTTGCTCCACGTTTCCCGAGGCAAACAATCAATTACAATCTGTTTTAATCAAAAAATGTAAAAACAATTCAAAATAAATTCAATAATGGGATTATAAAAGTATTTAAACCGAGTAATAAGGCTTTTCTAGGCATGAGTGACTATAAATGATCTTTTCTTGACAATGGATGGCTTTCGCTCCACGTTTCCCGAGATAAACAATCAATTACAATCTGTTTTAATCAAAAATGTTAAAAAAAATTCAAAATAAATTCAATAATGGGATTATTAAAGCATTTAAACCGAGTAATAAGGCTTTTCTAGGCATGAGTGACTATAAATGAGCTTTTCTTGACAATAGATGGCTTTCGCTCCATGTTTCCTGAGGTAAACAATCAATTACAATCTGTTTTAATAAAAAATTGTTAAAAAAAATTCAAAATAAATTCAATAATGGGATTATAAAAGCATTTAAACCGAGTAATAAGGCTTTTCTAGTTATGGGTGACTCTAAATGATCTTTTCTTGACAATGGATGGCTTTTGCTCCACGTTTCCAGAGGCAAACAATCAATTACAATCTCTTTTAATCAAAAAATGTAAAAACATTTCAAAATAAATTCAATAATGGGATTATAAAAGCATTTAAACCGAGTAATAAGGCTTTTCTAGGCATGAGTGACTATAAATGATATTTTCTCGACAATGGATGGCTTTCGCTCCACGTTTCCCGAGATAAACAATTAATTACAATCTGTTTTAATCAAAAATGTAAAAAAAATTCAAAATAAATTCAATAATGGGATTATAAAAGCATTTAAACCGAGTAATAAGGCTTTTCTAGGCATGAGTGACTATAAATGATCTTTTCTTGACAATGGATGGCTTTCGCTCCACGTTTCCCGAGATAAACAATCAATTACAATCTGTTTTAATAAAAAATGTAAAAAAATTGAAAATAAATTCAATAATGGGATTATAAAAGCATTTAAACCGAGTAATAAGGCTTTTCTAGGCATGAGTGACTATAAATGATCTTTTCTTGACAATGGATGGCTTTCGCTTCACGTTTCTCGAGGTAAATAATCAATTACATTTTGTTTTAATCAAAAAATGTAAAAAGATTCAAATTAAATTCAATTATGGAATTATAAAAGCATTTAAAGCGAGTATTAAGGATTTTATAGGCATGAGTGACTATAAATGAACTTTTCTTGACAATGGATGGCTTTTGCTCCACGTTTCCTGAGGCAAACAATCAATTACAATATGTTTTAATCAAAAAAAGTAAAAACAATTCAAAATAAATTCAGTAATGGGATTATAAAAGAATTTAAACCGAGTAATAAGGCTTTTCTAGGCATGAGTGACTATAAATGATCTTTTCTTGACAATGGATGGCTTTCGCTCCATGTTCACGAGGTAAACAATCAATTACAATCTGTTTTAATCAAAAAATGTAAAAAAAAATTCAAAATAAATTCAATAATGGGATTATAAAAGCATTTAAACCGAGTAATAAGGCTTTTCTAGTTATGAGTGACTCTAAATGATCTTTTCTTGACAATGGATGGCTTTTGCTCCACGTTTCCCGAGGCAAACAATCAATTACAATATGTTTTAATCAAAAAATGTAAAAACATTTCAAAATAAATTCAATAATGGGATTATAAAAGCATTTAAACCGAGTAATAAGGCTTTTCTAGGCATGAGTGACTATAAATGATCTTTTCTTGACAATGGATGGCTTTCGCTCCACATTTTCCGAGATAAACAATCAATTAAAATCTGTTTTAATCAAAAATGTAAAAAAAATTCAAAAAAAATTCAATAATGGGATTATTAAAGCATTTAAACCGAGTAATAAGGCTTTTCTAAGCATAAGTGACTATAAATGAACTTTTCTTGACAATGGATGGCTTTTGCTCCACGTTTCCCGAGGTAAACAATCAATTACAATCTGTTTTAATCAAAAACTGTTAAAAAAAATTCAAAATAAATTCAATAATGGGATTATAAAAGCATTTAAACCGAGTAATAAGGCTTTTCTAGTTATGAGTGACTCTAAATTATCTTTTCTTGACAATGGTTGGCTTTTGCTCCACGTTTCCAGAGGCAAACAATCAATTACAATCTCTTTTAATAAAAAAATGTAAAAACATTTCAAAATAAATTCAATAATGGGATTATAAAAGCATTTAAACCGAGTAATAAGGCTTTTCTAGTTATGAGTGATTCTAAATGATCTTTTCTTGACAATGGATGGCTTTTGCTCCACGTTTCCCGAGGCAAACAATCAATTACAATCTGTTTTAATCAAAAAATGTAAAAACAATTCAAAATAAATTCAATAATGGGATTATAAAAGTATTTAAACCGAGTAATAAGGCTTTTCTAGGCATGAGTAACTATAAATGATCTTTTCTTGACAATGGATGGCTTTCGCTCCACGTTTCCCGAGATAAACAATCAATTACAATCTGTTTTAATCAAAAATGTTAAAAAAAATTCAAAATAAATTCAATAATGGGATTATAAAAGCATTTAAACCGAGTAATAAGGCTTTTCTAGGCATGAGTGACTATAAATGATCTTTTCTTGACAATGGATGGCTTTCGCTCCACGTTTCCCGAGATAAACAATCAATTACAATCTGTTTTAATAAAAAATGTAAAAAAATTGAAAATAAATTCAATAATGGGATTATAAAAGCATTTAAACCGAGTAATAAGGCTTTTCTAGGCATGAGTGACTATAAATGATCTTTTCTTGACAATGGATGGCTTTCGCTTCACGTTTCTCGAGGTAAATAATCAATTACATTTTGTTTTAATCAAAAAATGTAAAAAGATTCAAATTAAATTCAATTATGGAATTATAAAAGCATTTAAAGCGAGTATTAAGGATTTTATAGGCATGAGTGACTATAAATGAACTTTTCTTGACAATGGATGGCTTTTGCTCCACGTTTCCCGAGGCAAACAATCAATTACAATATGTTTTAATCAAAAAAAGTAAAAACAATTCAAAATAAATTCAGTAATGGGATTATAAAAGAATTTAAACCGAGTAATAAGGCTTTTCTAGGCATGAGTGACTATAAATGATCTTTTCTTGACAATGGATGGCTTTCGCTCCATGTTCACGAGGTAAACAATCAATTACAATCTGTTTTAATCAAAAAATGTAAAAAAAAATTCAAAATAAATTCAATAATGGGATTATAAAAGCATTTAAACCGAGTAATAAGGCTTTTCTAGTTATGAGTGACTCTAAATGATCTTTTCTTGACAATGGATGGCTTTTGCTCCACGTTTCCCGAGGCAAACAATCAATTACAATATGTTTTAATCAAAAAATGTAAAAACATTTCAAAATAAATTCAATAATGGGATTATAAAAGCATTTAAACCGAGTAATAAGGCTTTTCTAGGCATGAGTGACTATAAATGATCTTTTCTTGACAATGGATGGCTTTCGCTCCACGTTTTCCGAGATAAACAATCAATTAAAATCTGTTTTAATCAAAAATGTAAAAAAAATTCAAAAAAAATTCAATAATGGGATTATTAAAGCATTTAAACCGAGTAATAAGGCTTTTCTAGGCATGAGTGACTATAAATGAGCTTTTCTTGACAATAGATGGCTTTCGCTCCATGTTTCCTGAGGTAAACAATCAATTACAATCTGTTTTAATAAAAAATTGTTAAAAAAAATTCAAAATAAATTCAATAATGGGATTATAAAAGCATTTAAACCGGGTAATAAGGCTTTTCTAGTTATGGGTGACTCTAAATGATCTTTTCTTGACAATGGATGGCTTTTGCTCCACGTTTCCAGAGGCAAACAATCAATTACAATCTCTTTTAATCAAAAAATGTAAAAACATTTCAAAATAAATTCAATAATGGGATTATAAAAGCATTTAAACCGAGTAATAAGGCTTTTCTAGGCATGAGTGACTATAAATGATATTTTCTCGACAATGGATGGCTTTCGCTCCACGTTTCCCGAGATAAACAATTAATTACAATCTGTTTTAATCAAAAATGTAAAAAAAATTCAAAATAAATTCAATAATGGGATTATAAAAGCATTTAAACCGAGTAATAAGGCTTTTCTAGGCATGAGTGACTATAAATGATCTTTTCTTGACAATGGATGGCTTTCGCTCCACGTTTCCCGAGATAAACAATCAATTACAATCTGTTTTAATAAAAAATGTAAAAAAAATTGAAAATAAATTCAATAATGGGATTATAAAAGCATTTAAACCGAGTAATAAGGCTTTTCTAGGCATGAGTGACTATAAATGATCTTTTCTTGACAATGGATGGCTTTTGCTCCACGTTTCCCGAGGCAAACAATCAATTACAATATGTTTTAATCAAAAAAAGTAAAAACAATTCAAAATAAATTCAGTAATGGGATTATAAAAGAATTTAAACCGAGTAATAAGGCTTTTCTAGGCATGAGTGACTATAAATGATCTTTTCTTGACAATGGATGGCTTTCGCTCCATGTTCACGAGGTAAACAATCAATTACAATCTGTTTTAATCAAAAAATGTAAAAAAAAATTCAAAATAAATTCAATAATGGGATTATAAAAGCATTTAAACCGAGTAATAAGGCTTTTCTAGTTATGAGTGACTCTAAATGATCTTTTCTTGACAATGGATGGCTTTTGCTCCACGTTTCCCGAGGCAAACAATCAATTACAATATGTTTTAATCAAAAAATGTAAAAACATTTCAAAATAAATTCAATAATGGGATTATAAAAGCATTTAAACCGAGTAATAAGGCTTTTCTAGGCATGAGTGACTATAAATGATCTTTTCTTGACAATGGATGGCTTTCGCTCCACGTTTTCCGAGATAAACAATCAATTAAAATCTGTTTTAATCAAAAATGTAAAAAAAATTCAAAAAAAATTCAATAATGGGATTATTAAAGCATTTAAACCGAGTAATAAGGCTTTTCTAAGCATAAGTGACTATAAATGAACTTTTCTTGACAATGGATGGCTTTTGCTCCACGTTTCCCGAGGCAAACAATCAATTACAATCTGTTTTAATCAAAAACTGTTAAAAAAATTCAAAATAAATTCAATAATGGGATTATAAAAGCATTTAAACCGAGTAATAAGGCTTTTCTAGTTATGAGTGACTCTAAATTATCTTTTCTTGACAATGGTTGGCTTTTGCTCCACGTTTCCAGAGGCAAACAATCAATTACAATCTCTTTTAATAAAAAAATGTAAAAACATTTCAAAATAAATTCAATAATGGGATTATAAAAGCATTTAAACCGAGTAATAAGGCTTTTCTAGTTATGAGTGATTCTAAATGATCTTTTCTTGACAATGGATGGCTTTTGCTCCACGTTTCCCGAGGCAAACAATCAATTACAATCTGTTTTAATCAAAAAATGTAAAAACAATTCAAAATAAATTCAATAATGGGATTATAAAAGTATTTAAACCGAGTAATAAGGCTTTTCTAGGCATGAGTGACTATAAATGATCTTTTCTTGACAATGGATGGCTTTCGCTCCACGTTTCCCGAGATAAACAATCAATTACAATCTGTTTTAATCAAAAATGTTAAAAAAAATTCAAAATAAATTCAATAATGGGATTATTAAAGCATTTAAACCGAGTAATAAGGCTTTTCTAGGCATGAGTGACTATAAATGAGCTTTTCTTGACAATAGATGGCTTTCGCTCCATGTTTCCTGAGGTAAACAATCAATTACAATCTGTTTTAATAAAAAATTGTTAAAAAAAATTCAAAATAAATTCAATAATGGGATTATAAAAGCATTTAAACCGAGTAATAAGGCTTTTCTAGTTATGGGTGACTCTAAATGATCTTTTCTTGACAATGGATGGCTTTTGCTCCACGTTTCCAGAGGCAAACAATCAATTACAATCTCTTTTAATCAAAAAATGTAAAAACATTTCAAAATAAATTCAATAATGGGATTATAAAAGCATTTAAACCGAGTAATAAGGCTTTTCTAGGCATGAGTGACTATAAATGATATTTTCTCGACAATGGATGGCTTTCGCTCCACGTTTCCCGAGATAAACAATTAATTACAATCTGTTTTAATCAAAAATGTAAAAAAAATTCAAAATAAATTCAATAATGGGATTATAAAAGCATTTAAACCGAGTAATAAGGCTTTTCTAGGCATGAGTGACTATAAATGATCTTTTCTTGACAATGGATGGCTTTCGCTCCACGTTTCCCGAGATAAACAATCAATTACAATCTGTTTTAATAAAAAATGTAAAAAAATTGAAAATAAATTCAATAATGGGATTATAAAAGCATTTAAACCGAGTAATAAGGCTTTTCTAGGCATGAGTGACTATAAATGATCTTTTCTTGACAATGGATGGCTTTCGCTTCACGTTTCTCGAGGTAAATAATCAATTACATTTTGTTTTAATCAAAAAATGTAAAAAGATTCAAATTAAATTCAATTATGGAATTATAAAAGCATTTAAAGCGAGTATTAAGGATTTTATAGGCATGAGTGACTATAAATGAACTTTTCTTGACAATGGATGGCTTTTGCTCCACGTTTCCTGAGGCAAACAATCAATTACAATATGTTTTAATCAAAAAAAGTAAAAACAATTCAAAATAAATTCAGTAATGGGATTATAAAAGAATTTAAACCGAGTAATAAGGCTTTTCTAGGCATGAGTGACTATAAATGATCTTTTCTTGACAATGGATGGCTTTCGCTCCATGTTCACGAGGTAAACAATCAATTACAATCTGTTTTAATCAAAAAATGTAAAAAAAAATTCAAAATAAATTCAATAATGGGATTATAAAAGCATTTAAACCGAGTAATAAGGCTTTTCTAGTTATGAGTGACTCTAAATGATCTTTTCTTGACAATGGATGGCTTTTGCTCCACGTTTCCCGAGGCAAACAATCAATTACAATATGTTTTAATCAAAAAATGTAAAAACATTTCAAAATAAATTCAATAATGGGATTATAAAAGCATTTAAACCGAGTAATAAGGCTTTTCTAGGCATGAGTGACTATAAATGATCTTTTCTTGACAATGGATGGCTTTCGCTCCACATTTTCCGAGATAAACAATCAATTAAAATCTGTTTTAATCAAAAATGTAAAAAAAATTCAAAAAAAATTCAATAATGGGATTATTAAAGCATTTAAACCGAGTAATAAGGCTTTTCTAAGCATAAGTGACTATAAATGAACTTTTCTTGACAATGGATGGCTTTTGCTCCACGTTTCCCGAGGTAAACAATCAATTACAATCTGTTTTAATCAAAAACTGTTAAAAAAAATTCAAAATAAATTCAATAATGGGATTATAAAAGCATTTAAACCGAGTAATAAGGCTTTTCTAGTTATGAGTGACTCTAAATTATCTTTTCTTGACAATGGTTGGCTTTTGCTCCACGTTTCCAGAGGCAAACAATCAATTACAATCTCTTTTAATAAAAAAATGTAAAAACATTTCAAAATAAATTCAATAATGGGATTATAAAAGCATTTAAACCGAGTAATAAGGCTTTTCTAGTTATGAGTGATTCTAAATGATCTTTTCTTGACAATGGATGGCTTTTGCTCCACGTTTCCCGAGGCAAACAATCAATTACAATCTGTTTTAATCAAAAAATGTAAAAACAATTCAAAATAAATTCAATAATGGGATTATAAAAGTATTTAAACCGAGTAATAAGGCTTTTCTAGGCATGAGTAACTATAAATGATCTTTTCTTGACAATGGATGGCTTTCGCTCCACGTTTCCCGAGATAAACAATCAATTACAATCTGTTTTAATCAAAAATGTTAAAAAAAATTCAAAATAAATTCAATAATGGGATTATAAAAGCATTTAAACCGAGTAATAAGGCTTTTCTAGGCATGAGTGACTATAAATGATCTTTTCTTGACAATGGATGGCTTTCGCTCCACGTTTCCCGAGATAAACAATCAATTACAATCTGTTTTAATAAAAAATGTAAAAAAATTGAAAATAAATTCAATAATGGGATTATAAAAGCATTTAAACCGAGTAATAAGGCTTTTCTAGGCATGAGTGACTATAAATGATCTTTTCTTGACAATGGATGGCTTTCGCTTCACGTTTCTCGAGGTAAATAATCAATTACATTTTGTTTTAATCAAAAAATGTAAAAAGATTCAAATTAAATTCAATTATGGAATTATAAAAGCATTTAAAGCGAGTATTAAGGATTTTATAGGCATGAGTGACTATAAATGAACTTTTCTTGACAATGGATGGCTTTTGCTCCACGTTTCCCGAGGCAAACAATCAATTACAATATGTTTTAATCAAAAAAAGTAAAAACAATTCAAAATAAATTCAGTAATGGGATTATAAAAGAATTTAAACCGAGTAATAAGGCTTTTCTAGGCATGAGTGACTATAAATGATCTTTTCTTGACAATGGATGGCTTTCGCTCCATGTTCACGAGGTAAACAATCAATTACAATCTGTTTTAATCAAAAAATGTAAAAAAAAATTCAAAATAAATTCAATAATGGGATTATAAAAGCATTTAAACCGAGTAATAAGGCTTTTCTAGTTATGAGTGACTCTAAATGATCTTTTCTTGACAATGGATGGCTTTTGCTCCACGTTTCCCGAGGCAAACAATCAATTACAATATGTTTTAATCAAAAAATGTAAAAACATTTCAAAATAAATTCAATAATGGGATTATAAAAGCATTTAAACCGAGTAATAAGGCTTTTCTAGGCATGAGTGACTATAAATGATCTTTTCTTGACAATGGATGGCTTTCGCTCCACGTTTTCCGAGATAAACAATCAATTAAAATCTGTTTTAATCAAAAATGTAAAAAAAATTCAAAAAAAATTCAATAATGGGATTATTAAAGCATTTAAACCGAGTAATAAGGCTTTTCTAGGCATGAGTGACTATAAATGAGCTTTTCTTGACAATAGATGGCTTTCGCTCCATGTTTCCTGAGGTAAACAATCAATTACAATCTGTTTTAATAAAAAATTGTTAAAAAAAATTCAAAATAAATTCAATAATGGGATTATAAAAGCATTTAAACCGGGTAATAAGGCTTTTCTAGTTATGGGTGACTCTAAATGATCTTTTCTTGACAATGGATGGCTTTTGCTCCACGTTTCCAGAGGCAAACAATCAATTACAATCTCTTTTAATCAAAAAATGTAAAAACATTTCAAAATAAATTCAATAATGGGATTATAAAAGCATTTAAACCGAGTAATAAGGCTTTTCTAGGCATGAGTGACTATAAATGATATTTTCTCGACAATGGATGGCTTTCGCTCCACGTTTCCCGAGATAAACAATTAATTACAATCTGTTTTAATCAAAAATGTAAAAAAAATTCAAAATAAATTCAATAATGGGATTATAAAAGCATTTAAACCGAGTAATAAGGCTTTTCTAGGCATGAGTGACTATAAATGATCTTTTCTTGACAATGGATGGCTTTCGCTCCACGTTTCCCGAGATAAACAATCAATTACAATCTGTTTTAATAAAAAATGTAAAAAAAATTGAAAATAAATTCAATAATGGGATTATAAAAGCATTTAAACCGAGTAATAAGGCTTTTCTAGGCATGAGTGACTATAAATGATCTTTTCTTGACAATGGATGGCTTTTGCTCCACGTTTCCCGAGGCAAACAATCAATTACAATATGTTTTAATCAAAAAAAGTAAAAACAATTCAAAATAAATTCAGTAATGGGATTATAAAAGAATTTAAACCGAGTAATAAGGCTTTTCTAGGCATGAGTGACTATAAATGATCTTTTCTTGACAATGGATGGCTTTCGCTCCATGTTCACGAGGTAAACAATCAATTACAATCTGTTTTAATCAAAAAATGTAAAAAAAAATTCAAAATAAATTCAATAATGGGATTATAAAAGCATTTAAACCGAGTAATAAGGCTTTTCTAGTTATGAGTGACTCTAAATGATCTTTTCTTGACAATGGATGGCTTTTGCTCCACGTTTCCCGAGGCAAACAATCAATTACAATATGTTTTAATCAAAAAATGTAAAAACATTTCAAAATAAATTCAATAATGGGATTATAAAAGCATTTAAACCGAGTAATAAGGCTTTTCTAGGCATGAGTGACTATAAATGATCTTTTCTTGACAATGGATGGCTTTCGCTCCACGTTTTCCGAGATAAACAATCAATTAAAATCTGTTTTAATCAAAAATGTAAAAAAAATTCAAAAAAAATTCAATAATGGGATTATTAAAGCATTTAAACCGAGTAATAAGGCTTTTCTAAGCATAAGTGACTATAAATGAACTTTTCTTGACAATGGATGGCTTTTGCTCCACGTTTCCCGAGGCAAACAATCAATTACAATCTGTTTTAATCAAAAACTGTTAAAAAAATTCAAAATAAATTCAATAATGGGATTATAAAAGCATTTAAACCGAGTAATAAGGCTTTTCTAGTTATGAGTGACTCTAAATTATCTTTTCTTGACAATGGTTGGCTTTTGCTCCACGTTTCCAGAGGCAAACAATCAATTACAATCTCTTTTAATAAAAAAATGTAAAAACATTTCAAAATAAATTCAATAATGGGATTATAAAAGCATTTAAACCGAGTAATAAGGCTTTTCTAGTTATGAGTGATTCTAAATGATCTTTTCTTGACAATGGATGGCTTTTGCTCCACGTTTCCCGAGGCAAACAATCAATTACAATCTGTTTTAATCAAAAAATGTAAAAACAATTCAAAATAAATTCAATAATGGGATTATAAAAGCATTTAAACCGAGTAATAAGGCTTTTCTAGGCATGAGTAACTATAAATGATCTTTTCTTGACAATGGATGGCTTTCGCTCCACGTTTCCCGAGATAAACAATCAATTACAATCTGTTTTAATCAAAAATGTTAAAAAAAATTCAAAATAAATTCAATAATGGGATTATAAAAGCATTTAAACCGAGTAATAAGGCTTTTCTAGGCATGAGTGACTATAAATGATCTTTTCTTGACAATGGATGGCTTTCGCTCCACGTTTCCCGAGATAAACAATCAATTACAATCTGTTTTAATAAAAAATGTAAAAAAATTGAAAATAAATTCAATAATGGGATTATAAAAGCATTTAAACCGAGTAATAAGGCTTTTCTAGGCATGAGTGACTATAAATGATCTTTTCTTGACAATGGATGGCTTTCGCTTCACGTTTCTCGAGGTAAATAATCAATTACATTTTGTTTTAATCAAAAAATGTAAAAAGATTCAAATTAAATTCAATTATGGAATTATAAAAGCATTTAAAGCGAGTATTAAGGATTTTATAGGCATGAGTGACTATAAATGAACTTTTCTTGACAATGGATGGCTTTTGCTCCACGTTTCCCGAGGCAAACAATCAATTACAATATGTTTTAATCAAAAAAAGTAAAAACAATTCAAAATAAATTCAGTAATGGGATTATAAAAGAATTTAAACCGAGTAATAAGGCTTTTCTAGGCATGAGTGACTATAAATGATCTTTTCTTGACAATGGATGGCTTTCGCTCCATGTTCACGAGGTAAACAATCAATTACAATCTGTTTTAATCAAAAAATGTAAAAAAAAATTCAAAATAAATTCAATAATGGGATTATAAAAGCATTTAAACCGAGTAATAAGGCTTTTCTAGTTATGAGTGACTCTAAATGATCTTTTCTTGACAATGGATGGCTTTTGCTCCACGTTTCCCGAGGCAAACAATCAATTACAATATGTTTTAATCAAAAAATGTAAAAACATTTCAAAATAAATTCAATAATGGGATTATAAAAGCATTTAAACCGAGTAATAAGGCTTTTCTAGGCATGAGTGACTATAAATGATCTTTTCTTGACAATGGATGGCTTTCGCTCCACGTTTTCCGAGATAAACAATCAATTAAAATCTGTTTTAATCAAAAATGTAAAAAAAATTCAAAAAAAATTCAATAATGGGATTATTAAAGCATTTAAACCGAGTAATAAGGCTTTTCTAGGCATGAGTGACTATAAATGAGCTTTTCTTGACAATAGATGGCTTTCGCTCCATGTTTCCTGAGGTAAACAATCAATTACAATCTGTTTTAATAAAAAATTGTTAAAAAAAATTCAAAATAAATTCAATAATGGGATTATAAAAGCATTTAAACCGGGTAATAAGGCTTTTCTAGTTATGGGTGACTCTAAATGATCTTTTCTTGACAATGGATGGCTTTTGCTCCACGTTTCCAGAGGCAAACAATCAATTACAATCTCTTTTAATCAAAAAATGTAAAAACATTTCAAAATAAATTCAATAATGGGATTATAAAAGCATTTAAACCGAGTAATAAGGCTTTTCTAGGCATGAGTGACTATAAATGATATTTTCTCGACAATGGATGGCTTTCGCTCCACGTTTCCCGAGATAAACAATTAATTACAATCTGTTTTAATCAAAAATGTAAAAAAAATTCAAAATAAATTCAATAATGGGATTATAAAAGCATTTAAACCGAGTAATAAGGCTTTTCTAGGCATGAGTGACTATAAATGATCTTTTCTTGACAATGGATGGCTTTCGCTCCACGTTTCCCGAGATAAACAATCAATTACAATCTGTTTTAATAAAAAATGTAAAAAAAATTGAAAATAAATTCAATAATGGGATTATAAAAGCATTTAAACCGAGTAATAAGGCTTTTCTAGGCATGAGTGACTATAAATGATCTTTTCTTGACAATGGATGGCTTTTGCTCCACGTTTCCCGAGGCAAACAATCAATTACAATATGTTTTAATCAAAAAAAGTAAAAACAATTCAAAATAAATTCAGTAATGGGATTATAAAAGAATTTAAACCGAGTAATAAGGCTTTTCTAGGCATGAGTGACTATAAATGATCTTTTCTTGACAATGGATGGCTTTCGCTCCATGTTCACGAGGTAAACAATCAATTACAATCTGTTTTAATCAAAAAATGTAAAAAAAAATTCAAAATAAATTCAATAATGGGATTATAAAAGCATTTAAACCGAGTAATAAGGCTTTTCTAGTTATGAGTGACTCTAAATGATCTTTTCTTGACAATGGATGGCTTTTGCTCCACGTTTCCCGAGGCAAACAATCAATTACAATATGTTTTAATCAAAAAATGTAAAAACATTTCAAAATAAATTCAATAATGGGATTATAAAAGCATTTAAACCGAGTAATAAGGCTTTTCTAGGCATGAGTGACTATAAATGATCTTTTCTTGACAATGGATGGCTTTCGCTCCACGTTTTCCGAGATAAACAATCAATTAAAATCTGTTTTAATCAAAAATGTAAAAAAAATTCAAAAAAAATTCAATAATGGGATTATTAAAGCATTTAAACCGAGTAATAAGGCTTTTCTAAGCATAAGTGACTATAAATGAACTTTTCTTGACAATGGATGGCTTTTGCTCCACGTTTCCCGAGGCAAACAATCAATTACAATCTGTTTTAATCAAAAACTGTTAAAAAAATTCAAAATAAATTCAATAATGGGATTATAAAAGCATTTAAACCGAGTAATAAGGCTTTTCTAGTTATGAGTGACTCTAAATTATCTTTTCTTGACAATGGTTGGCTTTTGCTCCACGTTTCCAGAGGCAAACAATCAATTACAATCTCTTTTAATAAAAAAATGTAAAAACATTTCAAAATAAATTCAATAATGGGATTATAAAAGCATTTAAACCGAGTAATAAGGCTTTTCTAGTTATGAGTGATTCTAAATGATCTTTTCTTGACAATGGATGGCTTTTGCTCCACGTTTCCCGAGGCAAACAATCAATTACAATCTGTTTTAATCAAAAAATGTAAAAACAATTCAAAATAAATTCAATAATGGGATTATAAAAGTATTTAAACCGAGTAATAAGGCTTTTCTAGGCATGAGTGACTATAAATGATCTTTTCTTGACAATGGATGGCTTTCGCTCCACGTTTCCCGAGATAAACAATCAATTACAATCTGTTTTAATCAAAAATGTTAAAAAAAATTCAAAATAAATTCAATAATGGGATTATTAAAGCATTTAAACCGAGTAATAAGGCTTTTCTAGGCATGAGTGACTATAAATGAGCTTTTCTTGACAATAGATGGCTTTCGCTCCATGTTTCCTGAGGTAAACAATCAATTACAATCTGTTTTAATAAAAAATTGTTAAAAAAAATTCAAAATAAATTCAATAATGGGATTATAAAAGCATTTAAACCGAGTAATAAGGCTTTTCTAGTTATGGGTGACTCTAAATGATCTTTTCTTGACAATGGATGGCTTTTGCTCCACGTTTCCAGAGGCAAACAATCAATTACAATCTCTTTTAATCAAAAAATGTAAAAACATTTCAAAATAAATTCAATAATGGGATTATAAAAGCATTTAAACCGAGTAATAAGGCTTTTCTAGGCATGAGTGACTATAAATGATATTTTCTCGACAATGGATGGCTTTCGCTCCACGTTTCCCGAGATAAACAATTAATTACAATCTGTTTTAATCAAAAATGTAAAAAAAATTCAAAATAAATTCAATAATGGGATTATAAAAGCATTTAAACCGAGTAATAAGGCTTTTCTAGGCATGAGTGACTATAAATGATCTTTTCTTGACAATGGATGGCTTTCGCTCCACGTTTCCCGAGATAAACAATCAATTACAATCTGTTTTAATAAAAAATGTAAAAAAATTGAAAATAAATTCAATAATGGGATTATAAAAGCATTTAAACCGAGTAATAAGGCTTTTCTAGGCATGAGTGACTATAAATGATCTTTTCTTGACAATGGATGGCTTTCGCTTCACGTTTCTCGAGGTAAATAATCAATTACATTTTGTTTTAATCAAAAAATGTAAAAAGATTCAAATTAAATTCAATTATGGAATTATAAAAGCATTTAAAGCGAGTATTAAGGATTTTATAGGCATGAGTGACTATAAATGAACTTTTCTTGACAATGGATGGCTTTTGCTCCACGTTTCCTGAGGCAAACAATCAATTACAATATGTTTTAATCAAAAAAAGTAAAAACAATTCAAAATAAATTCAGTAATGGGATTATAAAAGAATTTAAACCGAGTAATAAGGCTTTTCTAGGCATGAGTGACTATAAATGATCTTTTCTTGACAATGGATGGCTTTCGCTCCATGTTCACGAGGTAAACAATCAATTACAATCTGTTTTAATCAAAAAATGTAAAAAAAAATTCAAAATAAATTCAATAATGGGATTATAAAAGCATTTAAACCGAGTAATAAGGCTTTTCTAGTTATGAGTGACTCTAAATGATCTTTTCTTGACAATGGATGGCTTTTGCTCCACGTTTCCCGAGGCAAACAATCAATTACAATATGTTTTAATCAAAAAATGTAAAAACATTTCAAAATAAATTCAATAATGGGATTATAAAAGCATTTAAACCGAGTAATAAGGCTTTTCTAGGCATGAGTGACTATAAATGATCTTTTCTTGACAATGGATGGCTTTCGCTCCACATTTTCCGAGATAAACAATCAATTAAAATCTGTTTTAATCAAAAATGTAAAAAAAATTCAAAAAAAATTCAATAATGGGATTATTAAAGCATTTAAACCGAGTAATAAGGCTTTTCTAAGCATAAGTGACTATAAATGAACTTTTCTTGACAATGGATGGCTTTTGCTCCACGTTTCCCGAGGCAAACAATCAATTACAATCTGTTTTAATCAAAAACTGTTAAAAAAAATTCAAAATAAATTCAATAATGGGATTATAAAAGCATTTAAACCGAGTAATAAGGCTTTTCTAGTTATGAGTGACTCTAAATTATCTTTTCTTGACAATGGTTGGCTTTTGCTCCACGTTTCCAGAGGCAAACAATCAATTACAATCTCTTTTAATAAAAAAATGTAAAAACATTTCAAAATAAATTCAATAATGGGATTATAAAAGCATTTAAACCGAGTAATAAGGCTTTTCTAGTTATGAGTGATTCTAAATGATCTTTTCTTGACAATGGATGGCTTTTGCTCCACGTTTCCCGAGGCAAACAATCAATTACAATCTGTTTTAATCAAAAAATGTAAAAACAATTCAAAATAAATTCAATAATGGGATTATAAAAGTATTTAAACCGAGTAATAAGGCTTTTCTAGGCATGAGTAACTATAAATGATCTTTTCTTGACAATGGATGGCTTTCGCTCCACGTTTCCCGAGATAAACAATCAATTACAATCTGTTTTAATCAAAAATGTTAAAAAAAATTCAAAATAAATTCAATAATGGGATTATAAAAGCATTTAAACCGAGTAATAAGGCTTTTCTAGGCATGAGTGACTATAAATGATCTTTTCTTGACAATGGATGGCTTTCGCTCCACGTTTCCCGAGATAAACAATCAATTACAATCTGTTTTAATAAAAAATGTAAAAAAATTGAAAATAAATTCAATAATGGGATTATAAAAGCATTTAAACCGAGTAATAAGGCTTTTCTAGGCATGAGTGACTATAAATGATCTTTTCTTGACAATGGATGGCTTTCGCTTCACGTTTCTCGAGGTAAATAATCAATTACATTTTGTTTTAATCAAAAAATGTAAAAAGATTCAAATTAAATTCAATTATGGAATTATAAAAGCATTTAAAGCGAGTATTAAGGATTTTATAGGCATGAGTGACTATAAATGAACTTTTCTTGACAATGGATGGCTTTTGCTCCACGTTTCCCGAGGCAAACAATCAATTACAATATGTTTTAATCAAAAAAAGTAAAAACAATTCAAAATAAATTCAGTAATGGGATTATAAAAGAATTTAAACCGAGTAATAAGGCTTTTCTAGGCATGAGTGACTATAAATGATCTTTTCTTGACAATGGATGGCTTTCGCTCCATGTTCACGAGGTAAACAATCAATTACAATCTGTTTTAATCAAAAAATGTAAAAAAAAATTCAAAATAAATTCAATAATGGGATTATAAAAGCATTTAAACCGAGTAATAAGGCTTTTCTAGTTATGAGTGACTCTAAATGATCTTTTCTTGACAATGGATGGCTTTTGCTCCACGTTTCCCGAGGCAAACAATCAATTACAATATGTTTTAATCAAAAAATGTAAAAACATTTCAAAATAAATTCAATAATGGGATTATAAAAGCATTTAAACCGAGTAATAAGGCTTTTCTAGGCATGAGTGACTATAAATGATCTTTTCTTGACAATGGATGGCTTTCGCTCCACGTTTTCCGAGATAAACAATCAATTAAAATCTGTTTTAATCAAAAATGTAAAAAAAATTCAAAAAAAATTCAATAATGGGATTATTAAAGCATTTAAACCGAGTAATAAGGCTTTTCTAGGCATGAGTGACTATAAATGAGCTTTTCTTGACAATAGATGGCTTTCGCTCCATGTTTCCTGAGGTAAACAATCAATTACAATCTGTTTTAATAAAAAATTGTTAAAAAAAATTCAAAATAAATTCAATAATGGGATTATAAAAGCATTTAAACCGGGTAATAAGGCTTTTCTAGTTATGGGTGACTCTAAATGATCTTTTCTTGACAATGGATGGCTTTTGCTCCACGTTTCCAGAGGCAAACAATCAATTACAATCTCTTTTAATCAAAAAATGTAAAAACATTTCAAAATAAATTCAATAATGGGATTATAAAAGCATTTAAACCGAGTAATAAGGCTTTTCTAGGCATGAGTGACTATAAATGATATTTTCTCGACAATGGATGGCTTTCGCTCCACGTTTCCCGAGATAAACAATTAATTACAATCTGTTTTAATCAAAAATGTAAAAAAAATTCAAAATAAATTCAATAATGGGATTATAAAAGCATTTAAACCGAGTAATAAGGCTTTTCTAGGCATGAGTGACTATAAATGATCTTTTCTTGACAATGGATGGCTTTCGCTCCACGTTTCCCGAGATAAACAATCAATTACAATCTGTTTTAATAAAAAATGTAAAAAAAATTGAAAATAAATTCAATAATGGGATTATAAAAGCATTTAAACCGAGTAATAAGGCTTTTCTAGGCATGAGTGACTATAAATGATCTTTTCTTGACAATGGATGGCTTTCGCTCCACGTTTCCCGAGATAAACAATCAATTACAATCTGTTTTAATAAAAAATGTAAAAAAAATTGAAAATAAATTCAATAATGGGATTATAAAAGCATTTAAACCGAGTAATAAGGCTTTTCTAGGCATGAGTGACTATAAATGATCTTTTCTTGACAATGGATGGCTTTCGCTTCACGTTTCTCGAGGTAAATAATCAATTACATTTTGTTTTAATCAAAAAATGTAAAAAGATTCAAATTAAATTCAATTATGGAATTATAAAAGCATTTAAAGCGAGTATTAAGGATTTTATAGGCATGAGTGACTATAAATGAACTTTTCTTGACAATGGATGGCTTTTGCTCCACGTTTCCGAGGCAAACAATCAATTACAATCTGTTTTAATCAAAAAATGTAAAAAGAATTCAAAATAAATTCAATAATGGGATTATAAAAGTATTTAAACCGAGTAATAAGGCTTTTCTAGGCATGAGTGACTATAAATGATCTTTTCTTGACAATGGATGGCTTTCGCTCCATGTTTCCCGAGGTAAACAATCAATTACAATCTGTTTTAATCAAAAAATGCAAAAAAAAATCAAAATAAATTCAATAATGGGATTATAAAAGCATTTAAACCGAGTAATAAGGCTTTTCTAGTAATTAGTGACTCTAAATAAACTTTTCTTGACAATGGATGGCTTTTGCTCCACGTTTCCCGAGGCAAACAATCAATTACAATCTGTTTTAATCAAAAAATGTAAAAACAATTCAAAATAAATTCAATAATGGGATTATAAAAGTATTTAAACCGAGTAATAAGGCTTTTCTAGGCATGAGTGACTATAAATGATCTTTTCTTGACAATGGATGGCTTTCGCTCCACGTTTCCCGAGATAAACAATCAATTACAATCTGTTTTAATCAAAAATGTTAAAAAAAATTCAAAATAAATTCAATAATGGGATTATTAAAGCATTTAAACCAAGTAATAAGGCTTTTCTAGGCATGAGTGACTATAAATGAGCTTTTCTAGACAATAGATGGCTTTCGCTCCATGTTTCCTGAGGTAAACAATCAATTACAATCTGTTTTAATCAAAAAATGTTAAAAAAAATTCAAAATAAATTCAATAATGGGATTATAAAAGCATTTAAACCGAGTAATAATGATTTTCTAGTTATGAGTGACTCTAAATGATCTTTTCTTGACAATGGATGGCTTTTGCTCCACGTTTCCAAAGGCAAACAATCTATTACAATCTCTTTTAATCAAAAAATATAAAAACATTTCAAAATAAATTCAATAATGGGATTATAAAAGCATTTAAACCGAGTAATAAGGCTTTTCTAGGCATGAGTGACTATAAATGATCTTTTCTTGACAATGGATGGCTTTCGCTCCACGTTTCCCGAGATAAACAATCAATTACAATCTGTTTTAATAAAAAATGTAAAAAAAATTGAAAATAAATTCAATAATGGGATTATAAAAGCATTTAAACCGAGTAATAAGGCTTTTCTAGGCATGAGTGACTATAAATGATCTTTTCTTGACAATGGATGGCTTTCGCTCCACGTTTCCCGAGATAAACAATCAATTACAATCTGTTTTAATAAAAAATGTAAAAAAAATTGAAAATAAATTCAATAATGGGATTATAAAAGCATTTAAACCGAGTAATAAGGCTTTTCTAGGCATGAGTGACTATAAATGATCTTTTCTTGACAATGGATGGCTTTCGCTCCACGTTTCCCGAGATAAACAATCAATTACAATCTGTTTTAATAAAAAATGTAAAAAAATTGAAAATAAATTCAATAATGGGATTATAAAAGCATTTAAACCGAGTAATAAGGCTTTTCTAGGCATGAGTGACTATAAATGATCTTTTCTTGACAATGGATGGCTTTCGCTTCACGTTTCTCGAGGTAAATAATCAATTACATTTTGTTTTAATCAAAAAATGTAAAAAGATTCAAATTAAATTCAATTATGGAATTATAAAAGCATTTAAAGCGAGTATTAAGGATTTTATAGGCATGAGTGACTATAAATGAACTTTTCTTGACAATGGATGGCTTTTGCTCCACGTTTCCGAGGCAAACAATCAATTACAATCTGTTTTAATCAAAAAATGTAAAAAGAATTCAAAATAAATTCAATAATGGGATTATAAAAGTATTTAAACCGAGTAATAAGGCTTTTCTAGGCATGAGTGACTATAAATGATCTTTTCTTGACAATGGATGGCTTTCGCTCCATGTTTCCCGAGGTAAACAATCAATTACAATCTGTTTTAATCAAAAAATGCAAAAAAAAATCAAAATAAATTCAATAATGGGATTATAAAAGCATTTAAACCGAGTAATAAGGCTTTTCTAGTAATTAGTGACTCTAAATAAACTTTTCTTGACAATGGATGGCTTTTGCTCCACGTTTCCCGAGGCAAACAATCAATTACAATCTGTTTTAATCAAAAAATGTAAAAACAATTCAAAATAAATTCAATAATGGGATTATAAAAGTATTTAAACCGAGTAATAAGGCTTTTCTAGGCATGAGTGACTATAAATGATCTTTTCTTGACAATGGATGGCTTTCGCTCCACGTTTCCCGAGATAAACAATCAATTACAATCTGTTTTAATCAAAAATGTTAAAAAAAATTCAAAATAAATTCAATAATGGGATTATTAAAGCATTTAAACCAAGTAATAAGGCTTTTCTAGGCATGAGTGACTATAAATGAGCTTTTCTCGACAATAGATGGCTTTCGCTCCATGTTTCCTGAGGTAAACAATCAATTACAATCTGTTTTAATCAAAAAATGTTAAAAAAAATTCAAAATAAATTCAATAATGGGATTATAAAAGCATTGAAACCGAGTAATAATGATTTTCTAGTTATGAGTGACTCTAAATGATCTTTTCTTGACAATGGATGGCTTTTGCTCCACGTTTCCAAAGGCAAACAATCTATTACAATCTCTTTTAATCAAAAAATATAAAAACATTTCAAAATAAATTCAATAATGGGATTATAAAAGCATTTAAACCGAGTAATAAGGCTTTTCTAGGCATGAGTGACTATAAATGATCTTTTCTTGACAATGGATGGCTTTCGCTCCACGTTTCCCGAGATAAACAATCAATTACAATCTGTTTTAATAAAAAATGTAAAAAATATTGAAAATAAATTCAATAATGGGATTATAAAAGCATTTAAACCGAGTAATAAGGCTTTTATAGGCATGAGTGACTATAAATGATCTTTTCTTGACAATGGATGGCTTTCGCTTCACGTTTCTCGAGGTAAATAATCAATTACATTTTGTTTTAATCAAAAAATGTAAAATGATTCAAATTAAATTCAATAATGGGATTATTAAAGCATTTAAACCGAGTAATAAGGCTTTTCTAAGCATAAGTGACTATAAATGAACTTTTCTTGACAATGGATGGCTTTTGCTCCACGTTTCCCGAGGCAAACAATCAATTACAATCTGTTTTAATCAAAAACTGTTAAAAAAAATTCAAAATAAATTCAATAATGGGATTATAAAAGCATTTAAACCGAGTAATAAGGCTTTTCTAGTTATGAGTGACTCTAAATTATCTTTTCTTGACAATGGTTGGCTTTTGCTCCACGTTTCCAGAGGCAAACAATCAATTACAATCTCTTTTAATAAAAAAATGTAAAAACATTTCAAAATAAATTCAATAATGGGATTATAAAAGCATTTAAACCGAGTAATAAGGCTTTTCTAGTTATGAGTGATTCTAAATGATCTTTTCTTGACAATGGATGGCTTTTGCTCCACGTTTCCCGAGGCAAACAATCAATTACAATCTGTTTTAATCAAAAAATGTAAAAACAATTCAAAATAAATTCAATAATGGGATTATAAAAGTATTTAAACCGAGTAATAAGGCTTTTCTAGGCATGAGTGACTATAAATGATCTTTTCTTGACAATGGATGGCTTTCGCTCCACGTTTCCCAAGATAAACAATCAATTACAATCTGTTTTAATCAAAAATGTTAAAAAAAATTCAAAATAAATTCAATAATGGGATTATTAAAGCATTTAAACCGAGTAATAAGGCTTTTCTAGGCATGAGTGACTATAAATGAGCTTTTCTTGACAATAGATGGCTTTCGCTCCATGTTTCCTGAGGTAAACAATCAATTACAATCTGTTTTAATAAAAAATTGTTAAAAAAAATTCAAAATAAATTCAATAATGGGATTATAAAAGCATTTAAACCGAGTAATAAGGCTTTTCTAGTTATGGGTGACTCTAAATGATCTTTTCTTGACAATGGATGGCTTTTGCTCCACGTTTCCAGAGGCAAACAATCAATTACAATCTCTTTTAATCAAAAAATGTAAAAACATTTCAAAATAAATTCAATAATGGGATTATAAAAGCATTTAAACCGAGTAATAAGGCTTTTCTAGGCATGAGTGACTATAAATGATATTTTCTCGACAATGGATGGCTTTCGCTCCACGTTTCCCGAGATAAACAATTAATTACAATCTGTTTTAATCAAAAATGTAAAAAAAATTCAAAATAAATTCAATAATGGGATTATAAAAGCATTTAAACCGAGTAATAAGGCTTTTCTAGGCATGAGTGACTATAAATGATCTTTTCTTGACAATGGATGGCTTTCGCTCCACGTTTCCCGAGATAAACAATCAATTACAATCTGTTTTAATAAAAAATGTAAAAAAAATTGAAAATAAATTCAATAATGGGATTATAAAAGCATTTAAACCGAGTAATAAGGCTTTTCTAGGCATGAGTGACTATAAATGATCTTTTCTTGACAATGGATGGCTTTCGCTCCACGTTTCCCGAGATAAACAATCAATTACAATCTGTTTTAATAAAAAATGTAAAAAAAATTGAAAATAAATTCAATAATGGGATTATAAAAGCATTTAAACCGAGTAATAAGGCTTTTCTAGGCATGAGTGACTATAAATGATCTTTTCTTGACAATGGATGGCTTTCGCTTCACGTTTCTCGAGGTAAATAATCAATTACATTTTGTTTTAATCAAAAAATGTAAAAAGATTCAAATTAAATTCAATTATGGAATTATAAAAGCATTTAAAGCGAGTATTAAGGATTTTATAGGCATGAGTGACTATAAATGAACTTTTCTTGACAATGGATGGCTTTTGCTCCACGTTTCCGAGGCAAACAATCAATTACAATCTGTTTTAATCAAAAAATGTAAAAAGAATTCAAAATAAATTCAATAATGGGATTATAAAAGCATTTAAACCGAGTAATAAGGCTTTTCTAGTAATTAGTGACTCTAAATAAACTTTTCTTGACAATGGATGGCTTTTGCTCCACGTTTCCCGAGGCAAACAATCAATTACAATCTGTTTTAATCAAAAAATGTAAAAACAATTCAAAATAAATTCAATAATGGGATTATAAAAGTATTTAAACCGAGTAATAAGGCTTTTCTAGGCATGAGTGACTATAAATGATCTTTTCTTGACAATGGATGGCTTTCGCTCCACGTTTCCCGAGATAAACAATCAATTACAATCTGTTTTAATCAAAAATGTTAAAAAAAATTCAAAATAAATTCAATAATGGGATTATTAAAGCATTTAAACCAAGTAATAAAGCTTTTCTAGGCATGAGTGACTATAAATGAGCTTTTCTCGACAATAGATGGCTTTCGCTCCATGTTTCCTGAGGTAAACAATCAATTACAATCTGTTTTAATCAAAAAATGTTAAAAAAAATTCAAAATAAATTCAATAATGGGATTATAAAAGCATTTAAACCGAGTAATAAGGCTTTTCTAGTTATGGGTGACTCTAAATGATCTTTTCTTGACAATGGATGGCTTTTGCTCCACGTTTCCAGAGGCAAACAATCAATTACAATCTCTTTTAATCAAAAAATGTAAAAACATTTCAAAATAAATTCAATAATGGGATTATAAAAGCATTTAAACCGAGTAATAAGGCTTTTCTAGGCATGAGTGACTATAAATGATATTTTCTCGACAATGGATGGCTTTCGCTCCACGTTTCCCGAGATAAACAATTAATTACAATCTGTTTTAATCAAAAATGTAAAAAAAATTCAAAATAAATTCAATAATGGGATTATAAAAGCATTTAAACCGAGTAATAAGGCTTTTCTAGGCATGAGTGACTATAAATGATCTTTTCTTGACAATGGATGGCTTTCGCTCCACGTTTCCCGAGATAAACAATCAATTACAATCTGTTTTAATAAAAAATGTAAAAAAATTGAAAATAAATTCAATAATGGGATTATAAAAGCATTTAAACCGAGTAATAAGGCTTTTCTAGGCATGAGTGACTATAAATGATCTTTTCTTGACAATGGATGGCTTTCGCTTCACGTTTCTCGAGGTAAATAATCAATTACATTTTGTTTTAATCAAAAAATGTAAAAAGATTCAAATTAAATTCAATTATGGAATTATAAAAGCATTTAAAGCGAGTATTAAGGATTTTATAGGCATGAGTGACTATAAATGAATTTTTCTTGACAATGGATGGCTTTTGCTCCACGTTTCCGAGGCAAACAATCAATTACAATCTGTTTTAATCAAAAAATGTAAAAAGATTCAAATTAAATTCAATTATGGAATTATAAAAGCATTTAAAGCGAGTATTAAGGATTTTATAGGCATGAGTGACTATAAATGAACTTTTCTTGACAATGGATGGCTTTTGCTCCACGTTTCCCGAGGCAAACAATCAATTACAATATGTTTTAATCAAAAAAAGTAAAAACAATTCAAAATAAATTCAGTAATGGGATTATAAAAGAATTTAAACCGAGTAATAAGGCTTTTCTAGGCATGAGTGACTATAAATGATCTTTTCTTGACAATGGATGGCTTTCGCTCCATGTTCACGAGGTAAACAATCAATTACAATCTGTTTTAATCAAAAAATGTAAAAAAAAATTCAAAATAAATTCAATAATGGGATTATAAAAGCATTTAAACCGAGTAATAAGGCTTTTCTAGTTATGAGTGACTCTAAATGATCTTTTCTTGACAATGGATGGCTTTTGCTCCACGTTTCCCGAGGCAAACAATCAATTACAATCTGTTTTAATCAAAAAATGCAAAAAAAAATAAAAATAAATTCAATAATGGCATTATAAAAGCATTTAAACCGAGTAATAAGGATTTTCTAGTTATGAGTGACTCTAAATGAACTTTTCTTGACAATGGATGGCTTTTGCTCCACGTTTCCCGAGGCAAACAATCAATTACAATCTGTTTTAATCAAAAAATGTGAAAACAATTCAAAATAAATTCAATAATGGGATTATAAAAGTATTTAAACCGAGTAATAAGGCTTTTCTAGGCATGAGTGACTATAAATGATCTTTTCTTGACAATGGATGGCTTTCGCTCCACGTTTCCCGAGATAAACAATCAATTACAATCTGTTTTAATCAAAAATGTAAAAATAATTCAAAATAAATTCAATAATGGGATTATAAAAGCATTTAAACCGAGTAATAAGGCTTTTCTAGGCATGAGTGACTATAAATGATCTTTTCTTGACAATGGATGGCTTTCGCTCCACGTTTCTCGAGATAAACAATCAATTACATTCTGTTTTAATAAAAAATGAAAAAAAAAATTCAAAATAAATTCAATAATGGGATTATAAAAGCATTTAAACCGAGTAATAAGGCTTTTCTAGGCATGAGTGACTATAAATGATCTTTTCTTGACAATGGATGGCTTTCGCTTCACGTTTCTCGAGGTAAATAATCAATTACATTTTGTTTTAATCAAAAAATGTAAAAAGATTCAAATTAAATTCATTTATGGAATTATAAAAGCATTTAAAGCGAGTATTAAGGATTTTATAGGCATGAGTGACTATAAATGAACTTTTCTTGACAATGGATGGCTTTTGCTCCACGTTTCCCGAGGCAAACAATCAATTACAATATGTTTTAATCAAAAAAAGTAAAAACAATTCAAAATAAATTCAGTAATGGGATTATAAAAGAATTTAAACCGAGTAATAAGGCTTTTCTAGGCATGAGTGACTATAAATGATCTTTTCTTGACAATGGATGGCTTTCGCTCCATGTTCACGAGGTAAACAATCAATTACAATCTGTTTTAATCAAAAAATGTAAAAAAAAATTCAAAATAAATTCAATAATGGGATTATAAAAGCATTTAAACCGAGTAATAAGGCTTTTCTAGTTATGAGTGACTCTAAATGATCTTTTCTTGACAATGGATGGCTTTTGCTCCACGTTTCCCGAGGCAAACAATCAATTACAATATGTTTTAATCAAAAAATGTAAAAACATTTCAAAATAAATTCAATAATGGGATTATAAAAGCATTTAAACCGAGTAATAAGGCTTTTCTAGGCATGAGTGACTATAAATGATCTTTTCTTGACAATGGATGGCTTTCGCTCCACGTTTTCCGAGATAAACAATCAATTAAAATCTGTTTTAATCAAAAATGTAAAAAAAATTCAAAAAAAATTCAATAATGGGATTATTAAAGCATTTAAACCGAGTAATAAGGCTTTTCTAAGCATAAGTGACTATAAATGAACTTTTCTTGACAATGGATGGCTTTTGCTCCACGTTTCCCGAGGCAAACAATCAATTACAATCTGTTTTAATCAAAAACTGTTAAAAAAATTCAAAATAAATTCAATAATGGGATTATAAAAGCATTTAAACCGAGTAATAAGGCTTTTCTAGTTATGAGTGACTCTAAATTATCTTTTCTTGACAATGGTTGGCTTTTGCTCCACGTTTCCAGAGGCAAACAATCAATTACAATCTCTTTTAATAAAAAAATGTAAAAACATTTCAAAATAAATTCAATAATGGGATTATAAAAGCATTTAAACCGAGTAATAAGGCTTTTCTAGTTATGAGTGATTCTAAATGATCTTTTCTTGACAATGGATGGCTTTTGCTCCACGTTTCCCGAGGCAAACAATCAATTACAATCTGTTTTAATCAAAAAATGTAAAAACAATTCAAAATAAATTCAATAATGGGATTATAAAAGTATTTAAACCGAGTAATAAGGCTTTTCTAGGCATGAGTGACTATAAATGATCTTTTCTTGACAATGGATGGCTTTCGCTCCACGTTTCCCGAGATAAACAATCAATTACAATCTGTTTTAATCAAAAATGTTAAAAAAAATTCAAAATAAATTCAATAATGGGATTATTAAAGCATTTAAACCGAGTAATAAGGCTTTTCTAGGCATGAGTGACTATAAATGAGCTTTTCTTGACAATAGATGGCTTTCGCTCCATGTTTCCTGAGGTAAACAATCAATTACAATCTGTTTTAATAAAAAATTGTTAAAAAAAATTCAAAATAAATTCAATAATGGGATTATAAAAGCATTTAAACCGAGTAATAAGGCTTTTCTAGTTATGGGTGACTCTAAATGATCTTTTCTTGACAATGGATGGCTTTTGCTCCACGTTTCCAGAGGCAAACAATCAATTACAATCTCTTTTAATCAAAAAATGTAAAAACATTTCAAAATAAATTCAATAATGGGATTATAAAAGCATTTAAACCGAGTAATAAGGCTTTTCTAGGCATGAGTGACTATAAATGATATTTTCTCGACAATGGATGGCTTTCGCTCCACGTTTCCCGAGATAAACAATTAATTACAATCTGTTTTAATCAAAAATGTAAAAAAAATTCAAAATAAATTCAATAATGGGATTATAAAAGCATTTAAACCGAGTAATAAGGCTTTTCTAGGCATGAGTGACTATAAATGATCTTTTCTTGACAATGGATGGCTTTCGCTCCACGTTTCCCGAGATAAACAATCAATTACAATCTGTTTTAATAAAAAATGTAAAAAAAATTGAAAATAAATTCAATAATGGGATTATAAAAGCATTTAAACCGAGTAATAAGGCTTTTCTAGGCATGAGTGACTATAAATGATCTTTTCTTGACAATGGATGGCTTTCGCTCCACGTTTCCCGAGATAAACAATCAATTACAATCTGTTTTAATAAAAAATGTAAAAAAAATTGAAAATAAATTCAATAATGGGATTATAAAAGCATTTAAACCGAGTAATAAGGCTTTTCTAGGCATGAGTGACTATAAATGATATTTTCTCGACAATGGATGGCTTTCGCTCCACGTTTCCCGAGATAAACAATTAATTACAATCTGTTTTAATCAAAAAATGTAAAAACATTTCAAAATAAATTCAATAATGGGATTATAAAAGCATTTAAACCGAGTAATAAGGCTTTTCTAGGCATGAGTGACTATAAATGATATTTTCTCGACAATGGATGGCTTTCGCTCCACGTTTCCCGAGATAAACAATTAATTACAATCTGTTTTAATCAAAAATGTAAAAAAAATTCAAAATAAATTCAATAATGGGATTATAAAAGCATTTAAACCGAGTAATAAGGCTTTTCTAGGCATGAGTGACTATAAATGATCTTTTCTTGACAATGGATGGCTTTCGCTCCACGTTTCCCGAGATAAACAATCAATTACAATCTGTTTTAATAAAAAATGTAAAAAAATTGAAAATAAATTCAATAATGGGATTATAAAAGCATTTAAACCGAGTAATAAGGCTTTTCTAGGCATGAGTGACTATAAATGATCTTTTCTTGACAATGGATGGCTTTCGCTTCACGTTTCTCGAGGTAAATAATCAATTACATTTTGTTTTAATCAAAAAATGTAAAAAGATTCAAATTAAATTCAATTATGGAATTATAAAAGCATTTAAAGCGAGTATTAAGGATTTTATAGGCATGAGTGACTATAAATGAACTTTTCTTGACAATGGATGGCTTTTGCTCCACGTTTCCTGAGGCAAACAATCAATTACAATATGTTTTAATCAAAAAAAGTAAAAACAATTCAAAATAAATTCAGTAATGGGATTATAAAAGAATTTAAACCGAGTAATAAGGCTTTTCTAGGCATGAGTGACTATAAATGATCTTTTCTTGACAATGGATGGCTTTCGCTCCATGTTCACGAGGTAAACAATCAATTACAATCTGTTTTAATCAAAAAATGTAAAAAAAAATTCAAAATAAATTCAATAATGGGATTATAAAAGCATTTAAACCGAGTAATAAGGCTTTTCTAGTTATGAGTGACTCTAAATGATCTTTTCTTGACAATGGATGGCTTTTGCTCCACGTTTCCCGAGGCAAACAATCAATTACAATATGTTTTAATCAAAAAATGTAAAAACATTTCAAAATAAATTCAATAATGGGATTATAAAAGCATTTAAACCGAGTAATAAGGCTTTTCTAGGCATGAGTGACTATAAATGATCTTTTCTTGACAATGGATGGCTTTCGCTCCACGTTTTCCGAGATAAACAATCAATTAAAATCTGTTTTAATCAAAAATGTAAAAAAAATTCAAAAAAAATTCAATAATGGGATTATTAAAGCATTTAAACCGAGTAATAAGGCTTTTCTAAGCATAAGTGACTATAAATGAACTTTTCTTGACAATGGATGGCTTTTGCTCCACGTTTCCCGAGGCAAACAATCAATTACAATCTGTTTTAATCAAAAACTGTTAAAAAAAATTCAAAATAAATTCAATAATGGGATTATAAAAGCATTTAAACCGAGTAATAAGGCTTTTCTAGTTATGAGTGACTCTAAATTATCTTTTCTTGACAATGGTTGGCTTTTGCTCCACGTTTCCAGAGGCAAACAATCAATTACAATCTCTTTTAATAAAAAAATGTAAAAACATTTCAAAATAAATTCAATAATGGGATTATAAAAGCATTTAAACCGAGTAATAAGGCTTTTCTAGTTATGAGTGATTCTAAATGATCTTTTCTTGACAATGGATGGCTTTTGCTCCACGTTTCCCGAGGCAAACAATCAATTACAATCTGTTTTAATCAAAAAATGTAAAAACAATTCAAAATAAATTCAATAATGGGATTATAAAAGTATTTAAACCGAGTAATAAGGCTTTTCTAGGCATGAGTAACTATAAATGATCTTTTCTTGACAATGGATGGCTTTCGCTCCACGTTTCCCGAGATAAACAATCAATTACAATCTGTTTTAATCAAAAATGTTAAAAAAAATTCAAAATAAATTCAATAATGGGATTATAAAAGCATTTAAACCGAGTAATAAGGCTTTTCTAGGCATGAGTGACTATAAATGATCTTTTCTTGACAATGGATGGCTTTCGCTCCACGTTTCCCGAGATAAACAATCAATTACAATCTGTTTTAATAAAAAATGTAAAAAAATTGAAAATAAATTCAATAATGGGATTATAAAAGCATTTAAACCGAGTAATAAGGCTTTTCTAGGCATGAGTGACTATAAATGATCTTTTCTTGACAATGGATGGCTTTCGCTTCACGTTTCTCGAGGTAAATAATCAATTACATTTTGTTTTAATCAAAAAATGTAAAAAGATTCAAATTAAATTCAATTATGGAATTATAAAAGCATTTAAAGCGAGTATTAAGGATTTTATAGGCATGAGTGACTATAAATGAACTTTTCTTGACAATGGATGGCTTTTGCTCCACGTTTCCCGAGGCAAACAATCAATTACAATATGTTTTAATCAAAAAAAGTAAAAACAATTCAAAATAAATTCAGTAATGGGATTATAAAAGAATTTAAACCGAGTAATAAGGCTTTTCTAGGCATGAGTGACTATAAATGATCTTTTCTTGACAATGGATGGCTTTCGCTCCATGTTCACGAGGTAAACAATCAATTACAATCTGTTTTAATCAAAAAATGTAAAAAAAAATTCAAAATAAATTCAATAATGGGATTATAAAAGCATTTAAACCGAGTAATAAGGCTTTTCTAGTTATGAGTGACTCTAAATGATCTTTTCTTGACAATGGATGGCTTTTGCTCCACGTTTCCCGAGGCAAACAATCAATTACAATATGTTTTAATCAAAAAATGTAAAAACATTTCAAAATAAATTCAATAATGGGATTATAAAAGCATTTAAACCGAGTAATAAGGCTTTTATAGGCATGAGTGACTATAAATGATCTTTTCTTGACAATGGATGGCTTTCGCTCCACGTTTTCCGAGATAAACAATCAATTAAAATCTGTTTTAATCAAAAATGTAAAAAAAATTCAAAAAAAATTCAATAATGGGATTATTAAAGCATTTAAACCGAGTAATAAGGCTTTTCTAGGCATGAGTGACTATAAATGAGCTTTTCTTGACAATAGATGGCTTTCGCTCCATGTTTCCTGAGGTAAACAATCAATTACAATCTGTTTTAATAAAAAATTGTTAAAAAAAATTCAAAATAAATTCAATAATGGGATTATAAAAGCATTTAAACCGGGTAATAAGGCTTTTCTAGTTATGGGTGACTCTAAATGATCTTTTCTTGACAATGGATGGCTTTTGCTCCACGTTTCCAGAGGCAAACAATCAATTACAATCTCTTTTAATCAAAAAATGTAAAAACATTTCAAAATAAATTCAATAATGGGATTATAAAAGCATTTAAACCGAGTAATAAGGCTTTTCTAGGCATGAGTGACTATAAATGATATTTTCTCGACAATGGATGGCTTTCGCTCCACGTTTCCCGAGATAAACAATTAATTACAATCTGTTTTAATCAAAAATGTAAAAAAAATTCAAAATAAATTCAATAATGGGATTATAAAAGCATTTAAACCGAGTAATAAGGCTTTTCTAGGCATGAGTGACTATAAATGATCTTTTCTTGACAATGGATGGCTTTCGCTCCACGTTTCCCGAGATAAACAATCAATTACAATCTGTTTTAATAAAAAATGTAAAAAAAATTGAAAATAAATTCAATAATGGGATTATAAAAGCATTTAAACCGAGTAATAAGGCTTTTCTAGGCATGAGTGACTATAAATGATCTTTTCTTGACAATGGATGGCTTTCGCTCCACGTTTCCCGAGATAAACAATCAATTACAATCTGTTTTAATAAAAAATGTAAAAAAAATTGAAAATAAATTCAATAATGGGATTATAAAAGCATTTAAACCGAGTAATAAGGCTTTTCTAGGCATGAGTGACTATAAATGATCTTTTCTTGACAATGGATGGCTTTCGCTTCACGTTTCTCGAGGTAAATAATCAATTACATTTTGTTTTAATCAAAAAATGTAAAAAGATTCAAATTAAATTCAATTATGGAATTATAAAAGCATTTAAAGCGAGTATTAAGGATTTTATAGGCATGAGTGACTATAAATGAACTTTTCTTGACAATGGATGGCTTTTGCTCCACGTTTCCGAGGCAAACAATCAATTACAATCTGTTTTAATCAAAAAATGTAAAAAGAATTCAAAATAAATTCAATAATGGGATTATAAAAGTATTTAAACCGAGTAATAAGGCTTTTCTAGGCATGAGTGACTATAAATGATCTTTTCTTGACAATGGATGGCTTTCGCTCCATGTTTCCCGAGGTAAACAATCAATTACAATCTGTTTTAATCAAAAAATGCAAAAAAAAATCAAAATAAATTCAATAATGGGATTATAAAAGCATTTAAACCGAGTAATAAGGCTTTTCTAGTAATTAGTGACTCTAAATAAACTTTTCTTGACAATGGATGGCTTTTGCTCCACGTTTCCCGAGGCAAACAATCAATTACAATCTGTTTTAATCAAAAAATGTAAAAACAATTCAAAATAAATTCAATAATGGGATTATAAAAGTATTTAAACCGAGTAATAAGGCTTTTCTAGGCATGAGTGACTATAAATGATCTTTTCTTGACAATGGATGGCTTTCGCTCCACGTTTCCCGAGATAAACAATCAATTACAATCTGTTTTAATCAAAAATGTTAAAAAAAATTCAAAATAAATTCAATAATGGGATTATTAAAGCATTTAAACCAAGTAATAAGGCTTTTCTAGGCATGAGTGACTATAAATGAGCTTTTCTCGACAATAGATGGCTTTCGCTCCATGTTTCCTGAGGTAAACAATCAATTACAATCTGTTTTAATCAAAAAATGTTAAAAAAAATTCAAAATAAATTCAATAATGGGATTATAAAAGCATTTAAACCGAGTAATAATGATTTTCTAGTTATGAGTGACTCTAAATGATCTTTTCTTGACAATGGATGGCTTTTGCTCCACGTTTCCAAAGGCAAACAATCTATTACAATCTCTTTTAATCAAAAAATATAAAAACATTTCAAAATAAATTCAATAATGGGATTATAAAAGCATTTAAACCGAGTAATAAGGCTTTTCTAGGCATGAGTGACTATAAATGATCTTTTCTTGACAATGGATGGCTTTCGCTCCACGTTTCCCGAGATAAACAATCAATTACAATCTGTTTTAATAAAAAATGTAAAAAATATTGAAAATAAATTCAATAATGGGATTATAAAAGCATTTAAACCGAGTAATAAGGCTTTTATAGGCATGAGTGACTATAAATGATCTTTTCTTGACAATGGATGGCTTTCGCTTCACGTTTCTCGAGGTAAATAATCAATTACATTTTGTTTTAATCAAAAAATGTAAAATGATTCAAATTAAATTCAATTATGGAATTATAAAAGCATTTAAAGCGAGTATTAAGGATTTTATAGGCATGAGTGACTATAAATGAACTTTTCTTGACAATGGATGGCTTTTGCTCCACGTTTCCGAGGCAAACAATCAATTACAATCTGTTTTAATCAAAAAATGTAAAAACAATTCAAAATAAATTCAATAATGGGATTATAAAAGTATTTAAACCGAGTAATAAGGCTTTTCTAGGCATGAGTGACTATAAATGATCTTTTCTTGACAATGGATGGCTTTCGCTCCATGTTTCCCGAGGTAAACAATCAATTACAATCTGTTTTAATCAAAAAATGCAAAAAAAAATCAAAATAAATTCAATAATGGGATTATAAAAGCATTTAAACCGAGTAATAAGGCTTTTCTAGTTATGAGTGACTCTAAATGAACTTTTCTTGACAATGGATGGCTTTTGCTCCACGTTTCCCGAGGCAAACAATCAATTACAATCTGTTTTAATCAAAAAATGTAAAAACAATTCAAAATAAATTCAATAATGGGATTATAAAAGTATTTAAACCGAGTAATAAGGCTTTTCTAGGCATGAGTGACTATAAATGATCTTTTCTTGACAATGGATGGCCTTCGCTCCACGTTTCCCGAGATAAACAATCAATTACAATCTGTTTTAATAAAAAGTGTTAAAAAAAATTCAAAATAAATTCAATAATGGGATTATTAAAGCATTTAAACCAAGTAATAAGGCTTTTCTAGGCATGAGTGACTATAAATGAGCTTTTCTCGACAATAGATGGCTTTCGCTCCATGTTTCCTGAGGTAAACAATCAATTACAATCTGTTTTAATCAAAAAATGTGAAAAAAAATTCAAAATAAATTCAATAATGGGATTATAAAAGCATTTAAACCAAGTAATAAGGCTTTTCTAGTTATGAGTGACTCTAAATGATCTTTTCTTGACAATGGATGGCTTTTGCTCCACGTTTCCAGAGGCAAACAATCAATTACAATCTCTTTTAATCAAAAAATATAAAAACATTTCAAAATAAATTCAATAATGGGATTATAAAAGCATTTAAACCGAGTAATAAGGCTTTTCTAGGCATGAGTGACTATAAATGATCTTTTCTTGACAATGGATGGCTTTCGCTCCACGTTTCCCGAGATAAACAATCAATTACAATCTGTTTTAATAAAAAATGTAAAAAAAATTGAAAATAAATTCAATAATGGGATTATAAAAGCATTTAAACCGAGTAATAAGGCTTTTATAGGCATGAGTGACTATAAATGATCTTTTCTTGACAATGGATGGCTTTCGCTTCACGTTTCTCGAGGTAAATAATCAATTACATTTTGTTTTAATCAAAAAATGTAAAATGATTCAAATTAAATTCAATTATGGAATTATAAAAGCATTTAAAGCGAGTATTAAGGATTTTATAGGCATGAGTGACTATAAATGAACTTTTCTTGACAATGGATGGCTTTTGCTCCACGTTTCCCGAGGTAAACAATCAATTACAATCTGTTTTAATCAAAAAATGTAAAAACAATTCAAAATAAATTCAATAATGGGATTATAAAAGTATTTAAACCGAGTAATAAGGCTTTTCTAGGCATGAGTGACTATAAATGATCTTTTCTTGACAATGGATGGCTTTCGCTCCATGTTTCCCGAGGTAAACAATCAATTACAATCTGTTTTAATCAAAAAATGCAAAAAAAAATCAAAATAAATTCAATAATGGCATTATAAAAGCATTTAAACCGAGTAATAAGGATTTTCTAGTTATGAGTGACTCTAAATGAACTTTTCTTGACAATGGATGGCTTTTGCTCCACGTTTCCCGAGGCAAACAATCAATTACAATCTGTTTTAATCAAAAAATGTGAAAACAATTCAAAATAAATTCAATAATGGGATTATAAAAGTATTTAAACCGAGTAATAAGGCTTTTCTAGGCATGAGTGACTATAAATGATCTTTTCTTGATAATGGATGGCTTTCGCTCCACGTTTCCCGAGATAAACAATCAATTACAATCTGTTTTAATCAAAAATGTAAAAATAATTCAAAATAAATTCAATAATGGGATTATAAAAGCATTTAAACCGAGTAATAAGGCTTTTCTAGGCATGAGTGACTATAAATGATCTTTTCTTGACAATGGATGGCTTTCCCTCCACGTTTCCCGAGATAAACAATCAATTACATTCTGTTTTAATAAAAAATGTAAAAAAAAATTCAAAATAAATTCAATAATGGGATTATAAAAGCATTTAAACCGAGTAATAAGGCTTTTCTAGGCATGAGTGACTATAAATGATCTTTTCTTGACAATGGATGGCTTTCGCTTCACGTTTCTCGAGGTAAATAATCAATTACATTTTGTTTTAATCAAAAAATGTAAAAAGATTCAAATTAAATTCAATTATGGAATTATAAAAGCATTTAAAGCGAGTATTAAGGATTTTATAGGCATGAGTGACTATAAATGAACTTTTCTTGACAATGGATGGCTTCTGCTCCACGTTTCCCGAGGCAAACAATCAATTACAATATGTTTTAATCAAAAAAAGTAAAAACAATTCAAAATAAATTCAATAATGGGATTATAAAAGAATTTAAACCGAGTAATAAGGCTTTTCTAGGCATGAGTGACTATAAATGATCTTTTCTTGACAATGGATGGCTTTCGCTCCATGTTCACGAGGTAAACAATCAATTACAATCTGTTTTAATCAAAAAATGTAAAAAAAAATTCAAAATAAATTCAATAATGGGATTATAAAAGCATTTAAACCGAGTAATAAGGCTTTTCTAGTTATGAGTGACTCTAAATGATCTTTTCTTGACAATGGATGGCTTTTGCTCCACGTTTCCCGAGGCAAACAATCAATTACAATATGTTTTAATCAAAAAATGTAAAAACATTTCAAAATAAATTCAATAATGGGATTATAAAAGCATTTAAACCGAGTAATAAGGCTTTTCTAGGCATGAGTGACTATAAATGATCTTTTCTTGACAATGGATGGCTTTCGCTCCACGTTTTCCGAGATAAACAATCAATTAAAATCTGTTTTAATCAAAAATGTAAAAAAAATTCAAAAAAAATTCAATAATGGGATTATTAAAGCATTTAAACCGAGTAATAAGGCTTTTCTAAGCATAAGTGACTATAAATGAACTTTTCTTGACAATGGATGGCTTTTGCTCCACGTTTCCCGAGGCAAACAATCAATTACAATCTGTTTTAATCAAAAACTGTTAAAAAAAATTCAAAATAAATTCAATAATGGGATTATAAAAGCATTTAAACCGAGTAATAAGGCTTTTCTAGTTATGAGTGACTCTAAATTATCTTTTCTTGACAATGGATGGCTTTTGCTCCACGTTTCCAGAGGCAAACAATCAATTACAATCTCTTTTAATAAAAAAATGTAAAAACATTTCAAAATAAATTCAATAATAGGATTATAAAAGCATTTAAACCGAGTAATAAGGCTTTTCTAGTTATGAGTGATTCTAAATGATCTTTTCTTGACAATGGATGGCTTTTGCTCCACGTTTCCCGAGGCAAACAATCAATTACAATCTGTTTTAATCAAAAAATGTAAAAACAATTCAAAATAAATTCAATAATGGGATTATAAAAGTATTTAAACCGAGTAATAAGGCTTTTCTAGGCATGAGTGACTATAAATGATCTTTTCTTGACAATGGATGGCTTTCGCTCCACGTTTCCCGAGATAAACAGTCAATTACAATCTGTTTTAATCAAAAATGTTAAAAAAAATTCAAAATAAATTCAATAATGGGATTATTAATGCATTTAAACCGAGTAATAAGGCTTTTCTAGGCATGAGTGACTATAAATGAGCTTTTCTTGACAATAGATGGCTTTCGCTCCATGTTTCCTGAGGTAAACAATCAATTACAATCTGTTTTAATAAAAAATTGTTAAAAAAAATTCAAAATAAATTCAATAATGGGATTATAAAAGCATTTAAACCGAGTAATAAGGCTTTTCTAGTTATGGGTGACTCTAAATGATCTTTTCTTGACAATGTATGGCTTTTGCTCCACGTTTCCAGAGGCAAACAATCAATTACAATCTCTTTTAATCAAAAAATGTAAAAACATTTCAAAATAAATTCAATAATGGGATTATAAAAGCATTGAAACCGAGTAATAAGGCTTTTCTAGGCATGAGTGACTATAAATGATATTTTCTCGACAATGGATGGCTTTCGCTCCACGTTTCCCGAGATAAACAATTAATTACAATCTGTTTTAATCAAAAATGTAAAAAAAATTGAAAATAAATTCAATAATGGGATTATAAAAGCATTTAAACCGAGTAATAAGGCTTTTCTAGGCATGAGTGACTATAAATGATCTTTTCTTGACAATGGATGGCTTTCGCTCCACGTTTCCCGAGATAAACAATCAATTACAATCTGTTTTAATAAAAAATGTAAAAAAAATTGAAAATAAATTCAATAATGGGATTATAAAAGCATTTAAACCGAGTAATAAGGCTTTTCTAGGCATGAGTGACTATAAATGATCTTTTCTTGACAATGGATGGCTTTCGCTTCACGTTTCTCGAGGTAAATAATCAATTACATTTTGTTTTAATCAAAAAATGTAAAAAGATTCAAATTAAATTCAATTATGGAATTATAAAAGCATTTAAAGCGAGTATTAAGGATTTTATAGGCATGAGTGACTATAAATGAACTTTTCTTGACAATGGATGGCTTTTGCTCCACGTTTCCGAGGCAAACAATCAATTACAATCTGTTTTAATCAAAAAATGTAAAAAGAATTCAAAATAAATTCAATAATGGGATTATAAAAGTATTTAAACCGAGTAATAAGGCTTTTCTAGGCATGAGTGACTATAAATGATCTTTTCTTGACAATGGATGGCTTTCGCTCCATGTTTCCCGAGGTAAACAATCAATTACAATCTGTTTTAATCAAAAAATGCAAAAAAAAATCAAAATAAATTCAATAATGGGATTATAAAAGCATTTAAACCGAGTAATAAGGCTTTTCTACTAATTAGTGACTCTAAATAAACTTTTCTTGACAATGGATGGCTTTTGCTCCACGTTTCCCGAGGCAAACAATCAATTACAATCTGTTTTAATCAAAAAATGTAAAAACAATTCAAAATAAATTCAATAATTGGATTATAAAAGTATTTAAACCGAGTAATAAGGCTTTTCTAGGCATGAGTGACTATAAATGATCTTTTCTTGACAATGGATGGCTTTCGCTCCACGTTTCCCGAGATAAACAATCAATTACAATCTGTTTTAATCAAAAATGTTAAAAAAAATTCAAAATAAATTCAATAATGGGATTATTAAAGCATTTAAACCAAATAATAAGGCTTTTCTAGGCATGAGTGACTATAAATGAGCTTTTCTCGACAATAGATGACTTTCGCTCCATGTTTCCTGAGGTAAACAATCAATTACAATATGTTTTGATAAAAAAATGTTAAAAAAAATTCAAAATAAATTCAATAATGGGATTATAAAAGCATTTAAACCGAGTAATAATGCTTTTCTAGTTATGAGTGACTCTAAATGATCTTTTCTTGACAATGGATGGCTTTTGCTCCACGTTTCCAGAGGCAAACAATCAATTACAATCTCTTTTAATCAAAAAATATAAAAACATTTCAAAATAAATTCAATAATGGGATTATAAAAGCATTTAAACCGAGTAATAAGGCTTTTCTAGGCATGAGTGACTATAAATGATCTTTTCTTGACAATGGATGGCTTTCGCTCCACGTTTCCCGAGATAAACAATCAATTACAATCTGTTTTAATAAAAAATGTAAAAAAAATTGAAAATAAATTCAATAATGGGATTATAAAAGCATTTAAACCGAGTAATAAGGCTTTTATAGGCATGAGTGACTATAAATGATCTTTTCTTGACAATGGATGGCTTTCGCTTCACGTTTCTCGAGGTAAATAATCAATTACATTTTGTTTTAATCAAAAAATGTAAAATGATTCAAATTAAATTCAATTATGGAATTATAAAAGCATTTAAACCGAGTATTAAGGATTTTATAGGCATGAGTGACTATAAATGAACTTTTCTTGACAATGGATGGCTTTTGCTCCACGTTTCCCGAGGCAAACAATCAATTACAATCTGTTTTAATCAAAAAACGTAAAAACAATTCAAAATAAATTCAATAATGGGATTATAAAAGTATTTAGACCGAGTAATAAGGCTTTTCTAGGCATGAGTGACTATAAATGATCTTTTCTTGACAATGGATGGCTTTCGTTCCATGTTTCCCGAGGTAAACAATCAATTACAATCTGTTTTAATCAAAAAATGCAAAAAAAAATCAAAATAAATTCAATAATGGCATTATAAAAGCATTTAAACCGAGTAATAAGGATTTTCTAGTTATGAGTGACTCTAAATGAACTTTTCTTGACAATGGATGGCTTTTGCTCCACGTTTCCCGAGGCAAACAATCAATTACAATCTGTTTTAATCAAAAAATGTAAAAACAATTCAAAATAAATTCAATAATGGGATTATAAACGTATTTAAACCGAGTAATAAGGCTTTTCTAGGCATAAGTGACTATAAATGATCTTTTCTTGACAATGGATGGCTTTCGCTTCACGTTTTCCGAGATAAACAATCAATTACAATCTGTTTTAATAAAAAATGTTAAAAAAAATTCAAAATAAATTCAATAATGGCATTATAAAAGCATTTAAACCGAGTAATAAGGATTTTCTAGTTATGAGTGACTCTAAATGAACTTTTCTTGACAATGGATGGCTTTTGCTCCACGTTTCCCGAGGCAAACAATCAATTACAATCTGTTTTAATCAAAAAATGTAAAAACAATTCAAAATAAATTCAATAATGGGATTATAAACGTATTTAAACCGAGTAAAAAGGCTTTTCTAGGCATAAGTGACTATAAATGATCTTTTCTTGACAATGGATGGCTTTCGCTTCACGTTTCCCGAGATAAACAATCAATTACAATCTGTTTTAATAAAAAATGTTAAAAAAAATTCAAAATAAATTCAATAATGGGATTATTAAAGCATTTAAACCAAGTAATAAGGCTTTTCTAGGCATGAGTGACTATAAATGAGCTTTTCTCGACAATAGATGGCTTTCGCTCCATGTTTCCTGAGGTAAACAATCAATTACAATCTGTTTTAATCAAAAAATGTTAAAAACAATTCAAAATAAATTCAATAATGGGATTATAAAAGCATTTAAACCGAGTAATAAGGCTTTTCTAGTTATGAGTGACTCTAAATGATCTTTTCTTGACAATGGATGGCTTTTGCTCCACGTTTCCAGAGGCAAACAATCAATTACAATCTCTTTTAATCAAAAAATATAAAAACATTTCAAAATAAATTCAATAATGGGATTATAAAAGCATTTAAACCGAGTAATAAGGCTTTTCTAGGCATGAGTGACTATAAATGATCTTTTCTTGACAATGGATGGCTTTCGCTCCACGTTTTCCGAGATAAACAATCAATTACAATCTGTTTTAATGAAAAATGTAAAAAAAATTCAAAATAAATTTAATAAATGGATTATTAAAGCATTTAAACCGAGTATTAAGGATTTTATAGGCATGAGTGACTATAAATGAACTTTTCTTGACAATGGATGGCTTTTGCTCCACGTTTCCCGAGGCAAACAATCAATTACAATCTGTTTTAATCAAAAAACGTAAAAACAATTCAAAATAAATTCAATAATGGGATTATAAAAGTATTTAGACCGAGTAATAAGGCTTTTCTAGGCATGAGTGACTATAAATGATCTTTTCTTGACAATGGATGGCTTTCGCTCCATGTTTCCCGAGGTAAACAATCAATTACAATCTGTTTTAATCAAAAAATGCAAAAAAAAATCAAAATAAATTCAATAATGGCATTATAAAAGCATTTAAACCGAGTAATAAGGATTTTCTAGTTATGAGTGACTCTAAATGAACTTTTCTTGACAATGGATGGCTTTTGCTCCACGTTTCCCGAGGCAAACAATCAATTACAATCTGTTTTAATCAAAAAATGTAAAAACAATTCAAAATAAATTCAATAATGGGATTATAAACGTATTTAAACCGAGTAATAAGGCTTTTCTAGGCATAAGTGACTATAAATGATCTTTTCTTGACAATGGATGGCTTTCGCTTCACGTTTCCCGAGATAAACAATCAATTACAATCTGTTTTAATAAAAAATGTTAAAAAAAATTCAAAATAAATTCAATAATGGGATTATTAAAGCATTTAAACCAAGTAATAAGGCTTTTCTAGGCATGAGTGACTATAAATGAGCTTTTCTCGACAATAGATGGCTTTCGCTCCATGTTTCCTGAGGTAAACAATCAATTACAATCTGTTTTAATCAAAAAATGTTAAAAAAAATTCAAAATAAATTCAATAATGGGATTATAAAAGCATTTAAACCGAGTAATAAGGCTTTTCTAGTTATGAGTGACTCTAAATGATCTTTTCTTGACAATGGATGGCTTTTGCTCCACGTTTCCAGAGGCAAACAATCAATTACAATCTCTTTTAATCAAAAAATATAAAAACATTTCAAAATAAATTCAATAATGGGATTATAAAAGCATTTAAACCGAGTAATAAGGCTTTTCTAGGCATGAGTGACTATAAATGATCTTTTCTTGACAATGGATGGCTTTCGCTCCACGTTTTCCGAGATAAACAATCAATTACAATCTGTTTTAATGAAAAATGTAAAAAAAATTCAAAATAAATTTAATAAATGGATTATTAAAGCATTTAAACCGAGTAATAAGGCTTTTCTAAGCATGAGTGACTATAAATGAACTTTTCTTGACAATGGATGGCTTTTGCTCCACGTTTCCCGAGGCAAACAATCAATTACAATCTGTTTTAATCACAAACTGTTAAAAAAAATTCAATAATGGGATTATAAAAGCATTTAATTCGAGTAATAAGGCTTTTCTAGTTATGAGTGACTCTAAATTATCTTTTCTTGACAATGGATGGCTTTTGCTCCACGTTTCCAGAGGCAAACAATCAATTACAATCTCTTTTAATCAAAAAATGTAAAAACATTTCAAAATAAATTCAATAATGGGATTATAAAAGCATTTAAACCGAGTAATAAGGCTTTTCTAGGCATGAGTGACTATAAATGATCTTTTCTTGACAATGGATGGCTTTCGCTCCACGTTTCCCGAGATAAACAATCAATTACAATCTGTTTTAATCAAAAATGTAAAAAAAATGCAAAATAAATTCAATAATGGGATTATTAAAGCATTTAAACCGAGTCATAAGGCTTTTCTAAGCATGAGTGACTATAAATGAACTTTTCTTGACAATGGATGGCTTTCGCTCCATGTTTCCTGAGGGAAACAATCAATTACAATATGTTTTAATCAAAAAATGTAAAAAAAAATTCAAATTAAATTCAATAATGGGATTATAAAAGCATTTAAACCGAGTAATAAGGCTTTTTTAGTTATGAGTGACTCTAAATGATCTTTTCTTGACAATGGATGGCTTTTGCTCCACGTTTCCCGAGGCAAACAATCAATTACAATCTGTTTTAATCAAAAAATGTAAAAACAATTCAAAATAAATTCAATAATGGGATTATAAAAGTATTTACACCGAGTAATAAGGCTTTTCTAGGCATGAGTGACTATAAGTGGTCTTTTCTTGACAATGGATGGCTTTCGCTCCACGTTTCCCGAGATAAACAATCAATTACAATCTGTTTTAGTCAAAAATGTTAAAAAAAATTCAAAATAAATTCAATAATGGGATTATTAAAGCATTTAAACCAAGTAATAAGGCTTTTCTAGGCATGAGTGACTATAAATGAGCTTTTCTCGACAATAGATGGCTTTCGCTCCATGTTTCCTGAGGTAAACAATCAATTACAATCTGTTTTAATCAAAAAATGTTAAAAAAAATTCAAAATAAATTCAATAATGGGATTATAAAAGCATTTAAACCGAGTAATAAGGCTTTTCTAGTTATGAGTGACTCTAAATGATCTTTTCTTGACAATGGATGGCTTTTGCTCCACGTTTCCAGAGGCAAACAATCAATTACAATCTCTTTTAATCAAAAAATATAAAAACATTTCAAAATAAATTCAATAATGGGATTATAAAAGCATTTAAACCGAGTAATAAGGCTTTTCTAGGCATGAGTGACTATAAATGATCTTTTCTTGACAATGGATGGCTTTCGCTCCACGTTTTCCGAGATAAACAATCAATTACAATCTGTTTTAATGAAAAATGTAAAAAAAATTCAAAATAAATTTAATAAATGGATTATTAAAGCATTTAAACCGAGTAATAAGGCTTTTCTAAGCATGAGTGACTATAAATGAACTTTTCTTGACAATGGATGGCTTTTGCTCCACGTTTCCCGAGGCAAACAATCAATTACAATCTGTTTTAATCACAAACTGTTAAAAAAAATTCAATAATGGGATTATAAAAGCATTTAATTCGAGTAATAAGGCTTTTCTAGTTATGAGTGACTCTAAATTATCTTTTCTTGACAATGGATGGCTTTTGCTCCACGTTTCCAGAGGCAAACAATCAATTACAATCTCTTTTAATCAAAAAATGTAAAAACATTTCAAAATAAATTCAATAATGGGATTATAAAAGCATTTAAACCGAGTAATAAGGCTTTTCTAGGCATGAGTGACTATAAATGATCTTTTCTTGACAATGGATGGCTTTCGCTCCACGTTTCCCGAGATAAACAATCAATTACAATCTGTTTTAATCAAAAATGTAAAAAAAATGCGAAATAAATTCAATAATGGGATTATTAAAGCATTTAAACCGAGTCATAAGGCTTTTCTAAGCATGAGTGACTATAAATGAACTTTTCTTGACAATGGATGGCTTTCGCTCCATGTTTCCTGAGGGAAACAATCAATTACAATATGTTTTAATCAAAAAATGTAAAAAAAAATTCAAATTAAATTCAATAATGGGATTATAAAAGCATTTAAACCGAGTAATAAGGCTTTTTTAGTTATGAGTGACTCTAAATGATCTTTTCTTGACAATGGATGGCTTTTGCTCCACGTTTCCCGAGGCAAACAATCAATTACAATCTGTTTTAATCAAAAAATGTAAAAACAATTCAAAATAAATTCAATAATGGGATTATAAAAGTATTTACACCGAGTAATAAGGCTTTTCTAGGCATGAGTGACTATAAGTGGTCTTTTCTTGACAATGGATGGCTTTCGCTCCACGTTTCCCGAGATAAACAATCAATTACAATCTGTTTTAGTCAAAAATGTTAAAAAAAATTCAAAATAAATTCAATAATGGGATTATTAAAGCATTTAAACCAAGTAATAAGGCTTTTCTAGGCATGAGTGACTATAAATGAGCTTTTCTTGACAATAGATGGCTTTCGCTCCATGTTTCCTGAGGTAAACAATCAATTACAATCTGTTTTAATCAAAAAATGTTAAAAAAAATTCAAAATAAATTCAATAATGGGATTATAAAAGCATTTAAACCGAGTAATAAGGCTTTTCTAGTTATGAGTGACTCTAAATGATCTTTTCTTGACAATGGATGGCTTTTGCTCCACGTTTCCAGAGGCAAACAATCAATTACAATCTCTTTTAATCAAAAAATATAAAAACATTTCAAAATAAATTCAATAATGGGATTATAAAAGCATTTAAACCGAGTAATAAGGCTTTTCAAGGCATGAGTGACTATAAATGATCTTTTCTTGACAATGGATGGCTTTCGCTCCACGTTTTCCGAGATAAACAATCAATTACAATCTGTTTTAATCAAAAATGTAAAAAAAATTCAAAATAAATTCAATAATGGGATTATTAAAGCATTTAAACCGAGTAATAAGGCTTTTCTAAGCATAAGTGACTATAAATGAACTTTTCTTGACAATGGATGGCTTTTGCTCCACGTTTCTCGAGGCAAACAATCAATTACAATCTTTTTTAATCAAAAACTGTTAAAAAAAATTCAAAATAAATTCAATAATGGGATTATAAAAGCATTTAAACCGAGTAATAAGGCTTTTCTAGTTATGAGTGACTCTAAATTATCTTTTCTTGACAATGGATGGCTTTTGCTCCACGTTTCCAGAGGCAAACAATCAATTACAATCTCTTTTAATAAAAAAATGTAAAAACATTTCAAAATAAATTCAATAATGGGATTATAAAAGCATTTAAACCGAGTAATAAGGCTTTTCTAGTTATGAGTGATTCTAAATGATCTTTTCTTGACAATGGATGGCTTTTGCTCCACGTTTCCCGAGGCAAACAATCAATTACAATCTGTTTTAATCAAAAAATGTAAAAATAATTCAAAATAAATTCAATAATGGGATTATAAAAGTATTTAAACCGAGTAATAAGGCTTTTCTAGGCATGAGTGACTATAACTGATCTTTTCTTGACAATGGATGGCTTTCGCTCCACGTTTCCCGAGATAAACAATCAATTACAATCTGTTTTAATCAAAAATGTTAAAAAAAATTCAAAATAAATTCAATAATGGGATTATTAAAGCATTTAAACCGAGTAATAAGGCTTTTCTTGGCATTAGTGACTATAAATGAGCTTTTCTTGACAATAGATGGCTTTCGCTCCATGTTTCCCGAGGTAAACAATCAATTACAATCTGTTTAAATCAAAAAATGTTAAAAAAAATTTAAAATAAATTCAATAATGGGATTATAAAAGCATTTAAACCGAGTAATAAGGGTTTTCTAGTTATGAGTGACTCTAAATGATCTTTTCTTGACAATGGATGGCTTTTGCTCCACGTTTCCAGAGGCAAACAATCAATTACAATCTCTTTTAATCAAAAAATGTAAAAACATTTCAAAATAAATTCAATAATGGGATTATAAAAGCATTTAAACCGAGTAATAAGGCTTTTCTAGGCATGAGTGACTATAAATGATATTTTCTCGACAATGGATGGCTTTCGCTCCACGTTTCCCGAGATAAACAATTAATTACAATCTGTTTTAATCAAAAATGTAAAAAAAATTCAAAATAAATTCAATAACGGGATTATAAAAGCATTTAAACCGAGTAATAAGGCTTTTCTAGGCATGAGTGACTATAAATGATCTTTTCTTGACAATGGATGGCTTTCGCTCCACGTTTCCCGAGATAAACAATCAATTACAATCTGTTTTAATAAAAAATGTAAAAAAAATTGAAAATAAATTCAATAATGGGATTATAAAAGCATTTAAACCGAGTAATAAGGCTTTTCTAGGCATGAGTGACTATAAATGATCTTTTCTTGACAATGGATGGCTTTCGCTTCACGTTTCTCGAGGTAAATAATCAATTACATTTTGTTTTAATCAAAAAATGTAAAAAGATTCAAATTAAATTCAATTATGGAATTATAAAAGCATTTAAAGCGAGTATTAAGGATTTTATAGGCATGAGTGACTATAAATGAACTTTTCTTGACAATGGATGGCTTTTGCTCCACGTTTCCGAGGCAAACAATCAATTACAATATGTTTTAATCAAAAAAAGTAAAAACAATTCAAAATAAATTCAATAATGGGATTATAAAAGTATTTAAACCGAGTAATAAGGCTTTTCTAGGCATGAGTGACTATAAATGATCTTTTCTTGACAATGGATGGCTTTCGCTCCATGTTTCCCGAGGTAAACAATCAATTACAATATGTTTTAATCAAAAAATGCAAAAAAAATTCAAAATAAATTCAATAATGGGATTATTAAAGCATTTAAACCGAGTAATAAGGCTTTTCTAAGCATAAGTGACTATAAATGAACTTTTCTTGACAATGGATGGCTTTTGCTCCACGTTTCCCGAGGCAAACAATCAATTACAATCTGTTTTAATCAAAAACTGTTAAAAAAAATTCAAAATAAATTCAATAATGGGATTATAAAAGCATTTAAACCGAGTAATAAGGCTTTTCTAGTTATGAGTGACTCTAAATTATCTTTTCTTGACAATGGATGGCTTTTGCTCCACGTTTCCAGAGGCAAACAATCAATTACAATCTCTTTTAATAAAAAAATGTAAAAACATTTCAAAATAAATTCAATAATGGGATTATAAAAGCATTTAAACCGAGTAATAAGGCTTTTCTAGTTATGAGTGATTCTAAATGATCTTTTCTTGACAATGGATGGCTTTTGCTCCTCGTTTCCCGAGGCAAACAATCAATTACAATCTGTTTTAATCAAAAAATGTAAAAACAATTCAAAATAAATTCAATAATGGGATTGTAAAAGTATTTAAACCGAGTAATAAGGCTTTTCTAGGCATGAGTGACTATAAATGATCTTTTCTTGACAATGGATGGCTTTCGCTCCACGTTTCCCGAGATAAACAATCAATTACAATCTGTTTTAATCAAAAATGTTAAAAAAAATTCAAAATAAATTCAATAATGGGATTATTAAAGCATTTAAACCGAGTAATAAGGCTTTTCTTGGCATTAGTGACTATAAATGAGCTTTTCTTGACAATAGATGGCTTTCGCTCCATGTTTTCCGAGGTAAACAATCAATTACAATCTGTTTTAATCAAAAAATGTTAAAAAAAATTTAAAATAAATTCAATAATGGGATTATAAAAGCATTTAAACCGAGTAATAAGGGTTTTCTAGTTATGAGTGACTCTAAATGATCTTTTCTTGACAATGGATGGCTTTTGCTCCACGTTTCCAGAGGCAAACAATCAATTACAATCTCTTTTAATCAAAAAATGTAAAAACATTTCAAAATAAATTCAATAATGGGATTATAAAAGCATTTAAACCGAGTAATAAGGCTTTTCTAGGCATGAGTGACTATAAATGATCTTTTCTTGACAATGGATGGCTTTCGCTCCACGTTTCCCGAGATAAACAATCAATTACATTCTGTTTTAAAAAATGTAAAAAAAAATTCAAAATAAATTCAATAATGGGATTATAAAAGCATTTAAACCGAGTAATAAGGCTTTTCTAGGCATGAGTGACTATAAATGATCTTTTCTTGACAATGGATGGCTTTCGCTTCACGTTTCTCGAGGTAAATAATCAATTACATTTTGTTTTAATCAAAAAATGTAAAATGATTCAAATTAAATTCAATTATGGAATTATAAAAGCATTTAAAGCGAGTATTAAGGATTTTATAGGCATGAGTGACTATAAATGAACTTTTCTTGACAATGGATGGCTTTTGCTCCACGTTTCCCGAGGCAAACAATCAATTACAATCTGTTTTAATCAAAAAATGTAAAAACAATTCAAAATAAATTCAATAATGGGATTATAAAAGTATTTAAACCGAGTAATAAGGCTTTTCTAGGCATGAGTGACTATAAATGATCTTTTCTTGACAATGGATGGCTTTCGCTCCATGTTTCCCGAGGTAAACAATCAATTACAATCTGTTTTAATCAAAAAATGCAAAAAAAAATCAAAATAAATTCAATAATGGGATTATAAAAGCATTTAAACCGAGTAATAAGGCTTTTCTAGTTATGAGTGACTCTAAATGAACTTTTCTTGACAATGGATGGCTTTTGCTCCACGTTTCCCGAGGCAAACAATCAATTACAATCTGTTTTAATCAAAAAATGTAAAAACAATTCAAAATAAATTGAATAATGGGATTATAAAAGTATTTAAACTGAGTAATAAGGCTTTTCTAGGCATGAGTGACTATAAATGATCTTTTCTTGACAATGGATGGCCTTCGCTCCACGTTTCCCGAGATAAACAATCAATTACAATCTGTTTTAATAAAAAGTGTTAAAAAAAATTCAAAATAAATTCAATAATGGGATTATTAAAGCATTTAAACAAAGTAATAAGGCTTTTCTAGGCATGAGTGACTATAAATGAGCTTTTCTCGACAATAGATGGCTTTCGCTCCATGTTTCCTGAGGTAAACAATCAATTACAATCTGTTTTAATCAAAAAACGTGAAAAAAAATTCAAAATAAATTCAATAATGGGATTATAAAAGCATTTAAACCAAGTAATAAGGCTTTTCTAGTTATGAGTGACTCTAAATGATCTTTTCTTGACAATGGATGGCTTTTGCTCCACGTTTCCAGAGGCAAACAATCAATTACAATCTCTTTTAATCAAAAAATATAAAAACATTTCAAAATAAATTCAATAATGGGATTATAAAAGCATTTAAACCGAGTAATAAGGCTTTTCTAGGCATGAGTGACTATAAATGATCTTTTCTTGACAATGGATGGCTTTCGCTCCACGTTTTCCGAGATAAACAATCAATTACAATCTGTTTTAATGAAAAATGTAAAAAAAATTCAAAATAAATTCAATAATGGGATTATTAAAGCATTTAAACCGAGTAATAAGGCTTTTCTAAGCATGAGTGACTATAAATGAACTTTTCTTGACAATGGATGGCTTTTGCTCCACGTTTCCCGAGGCAAACAATCAATTACAATCTGTTTTAATCAAAAACTGTTAAAAAAAATTCAAAATAAATTCAATAATGGGATTATAAAAGCATTTAATTCGAGTAATAAGGCTTTTCTAGTTATGAGTGACTCCAAATTATCTTTTCTTGACAATGGATGGCTTTTGCTCCACGTTTCCAGAGGCAAACAATCAATTACAATCTCTTTTAATCAAAAAATGTAAAAACATTTCAAAATAAATTCAATAATGGGATTATAAAAGCATTTAAACCGAGTAATAAGGCTTTTCTAGGCATGAGTGACTATAAATGATCTTTTCTTGACAATGGATGGCTTTCGCTCCACGTTTCCCGAGATAAACAATCAATTACAATCTGTTTTAATCAAAAATGTAAAAAAAATGCGAAATAAATTCAATAATGGGATTATTAAAGCATTTAAACCGAGTCATAAGGCTTTTCTAAGCATAAGTGACTATAAATGAACTTTTCTTGACAATGGATGGCTTTTGCTCCACGTTTCCCGAGGCAAACAATCAATTACAATCTGTTTTAATCAAAAACTGTTAAAAAAAATTCAAAATAAATTCAATAATGGGATTATAAAAGCATTTAAACCGAGTAATAAGGCTTTTCTAGTTATGAGTGACTCTAAATTATCTTTTCTTGACAATGGATGGCTTTTGCTCCACGTTTCCAGAGGCAAACAATCAATTACAATCTCTTTTAATAAAAAAATGTAAAAACATTTCAAAATAAATTCAATAATGGGATTATAAAAGCATTTAAACCGAGTAATAAGGCTTTTCTAGTTATGAGTGATTCTAAATGATCTTTTCTTGACAATGGATGGCTTTTGCTCCACGTTTCCCGCGGCAAACAATCAATTACAATCTGTTTTAATCAAAAACTGTTGAAAAAAATTCAAAATAAATTCAATAATGGGATTATAAAAGCATTTAAACCGAGTAATAAGGCTTTTCTAGTTATGAGTGACTCTAAATTATCTTTTCTTGACAATGGATGGCTTTTGCTCCACGTTTCCAGAGGCAAACAATCAATTACAATCTCTTTTAATCAAAAAATGTAAAAACATTTCAAAATAAATTCAATAATGGGATTATAAAAGCATTTAAACCGAGTAATAAGGCTTTTCTAGTTATGAGTGATTCTAAATGATCTTTTCTTGACAATGGATGGCTTTTGCTCCACGTTTCCCGAGGCAAACAATCAATTACAATCTGTTTTAATCAAAAAATGTAAAAACAATTCAAAATAAATTCAATAATGGGATTATAAAAGTATTTAAACCGAGTAATAAGGCTTTTCTAGGCATGAGTGACTATAAATGATCTTTTCTTGACAATGGATGGCTTTCGCTTCACGTTTCTCGAGGTAAATAATCAATTACATTTTGTTTTAATAAAAAAATGTAAAAAGATTCAAATTAAATTCAATTATGGAATTATAAAAGCATTTAAAGCGAGTATTAAGGATTTTATAGGCATGAGTGACTATAAATGAACTTTTCTTGACAATGGATGGCTTTTGCTCCACGTTTCCGAGGCAAACAATCAATTACAATCTGTTTTAATCAAAAAATGTAAAAAGAATTCAAAATAAATTCAATAATGGGATTATAAAAGTATTTAAACCGAGTAATAAGGCTTTTCTAGGCATGAGTGACTATAAATGATCTTTTCTTGACAATGGATGGCTTTCGCTCCATGTTTCCCGAGGTAAACAATCAATTACAATCTGTTTTAATCAAAAAATGCAAAAAAAAATCAAAATAAATTCAATAATGGGATTATAAAAGCATTTAAACCGAGTAATAAGGCTTTTCTAGTAATTAGTGACTCTAAATAAACTTTTCTTGACAATGGATGGCTTTTGCTCCACGTTTCCCGAGGCAAACAATCAATTACAATCTGTTTTAATCAAAAAATGTAAAAACAATTCAAAATAAATTCAATAATGGGATTATAAAAGTATTTAAACCGAGTAATAAGGCTTTTCTAGGCATGAGTGACTATAAATGATCTTTTCTTGACAATGGATGGCTTTCGCTCCACGTTTCCCGAGATAAACAATCAATTACAATCTGTTTTAATCAAAAATGTTAAAAAAAATTCAAAATAAATTCAATAATGGGATTATTAAAGCATTTAAACCGAGTAATAAGGCTTTTCTTGGCATTAGTGACTATAAATGAGCTTTTCTTGACAATAGATGGCTTTCGCTCCATGTTTCCCGAGGTAAACAATCAATTACAATCTGTTTTAATCAAAAAATGTTAAAAAAAATTTAAAATAAATTCAATAATGGGATTATAAAAGCATTTAAACCGAGTAATAAGGGTTTTCTAGTTATGAGTGACTCTAAATGATCTTTTCTTGACAATGGATGGCTTTTGCTCCACGTTTCCAGAGGCAAACAATCAATTACAATCTCTTTTAATCAAAAAATGTAAAAACATTTCAAAATAAATTCAATAATGGGATTATAAAAGCATTTAAACCGAGTAATAAGGCTTTTCTAGGCATGAGTGACTATAAATGATCTTTTCTTGACAATGGATGGCTTTCGCTCCACGTTTCCCGAGATAAACAATCAATTACATTCTGTTTTAAAAAATGTAAAAAAAAATTCAAAATAAATTCAATAATGGGATTATTAAAGCATTTAAACCGAGTAATAATGCTTTTCTAGTTATGAGTGACTCTAAATGATCTTTTCTTGACAATGGATGGCTTTTGCTCCACGTTTCCAGAGGCAAACAATCAATTACAATCTCTTTTAATCAAAAAATATAAAAACATTTCAAAATAAATTCAATAATGGGATTATAAAAGCATTTAAACCGAGTAATAAGGCTTTTCTAGGCATGAGTGACTATAAATGATCTTTTCTTGACAATGGATGGCTTTCGCTCCACGTTTCCCGAGATAAACAATCAATTACAATCTGTTTTAATAAAAAATGTAAAAAAAATTGAAAATAAATTCAATAATGGGATTATAAAAGCATTTAAACCGAGTAATAAGGCTTTTATAGGCATGAGTGACTATAAATGATCTTTTCTTGACAATGGATGGCTTTCGCTTCACGTTTCTCGAGGTAAATAATCAATTACATTTTGTTTTAATCAAAAAATGTAAAATGATTCAAATTAAATTCAATTATGGAATTATAAAAGCATTTAAACCGAGTATTAAGGATTTTATAGGCATGAGTGACTATAAATGAACTTTTCTTGACAATGGATGGCTTTTGCTCCACGTTTCCCGAGGCAAACAATCAATTACAATCTGTTTTAATCAAAAAACGTAAAAACAATTCAAAATAAATTCAATAATGGGATTATAAAAGTATTTAGACCGAGTAATAAGGCTTTTCTAGGCATGAGTGACTATAAATGATCTTTTCTAGACAATGGATGGCTTTCGCTCCATGTTTCCCGAGGTAAACAATCAATTACAATCTGTTTTAATCAAAAAATGCAAAAAAAAATCAAAATAATTCAATAATGGCATTATAAAAGCATTTAAACCGAGTAATAAGGATTTTCTAGTTATGAGTGACTCTAAATGAACTTTTCTTGACAATGGATGGCTTTTGCTCCACGTTTCCCGAGGCAAACAATCAATTACAATCTGTTTTAATCAAAAAATGTAAAAACAATTCAAAATAAATTCAATAATGGGATTATAAACGTATTTAAACCGAGTAATAAGGCTTTTCTAGGCATAAGTGACTATAAATGATCTTTTCTTGACAATGGATGGCTTTTGCTTCACGTTTCCCGAGATAAACAATCAATTACAATCTGTTTTAATAAAAAATGTTAAAAAAAATTCAAAATAAATTCAATAATGGGATTATTAAAGCATTTAAACCAAGTAATAAGGCTTTTCTAGGCATGAGTGACTATAAATGAGCTTTTCTCGACAATAGATGGCTTTCGCTCCATGTTTCCTGAGGTAAACAATCAATTACAATCTGTTTTAATCAAAAAATGTTAAAAAAAATTCAAAATAAATTCAATAATGGGATTATAAAAGCATTTAAACCGAGTAATAAGGCTTTTCTAGTTATGAGTGACTCTAAATGATCTTTTCTTGACAATGGATGGCTTTTGCTCCACGTTTCCAGAGGCAAACAATCAATTACAATCTCTTTTAATCAAAAAATATAAAAACATTTCAAAATAAATTCAATAATGGGATTATAAAAGCATTTAAACCGAGTAATAAGGCTTTTCTAGGCATGAGTGACTATAAATGATCTTTTCTTGACAATGGATGGCTTTCGCTCCACGTTTTCCGAGATAAACAATCAATTACAATCTGTTTTAATGAAAAATGTAAAAAAAATTCAAAATAAATTTAATAAATGGATTATTAAAGCATTTAAACCGAGTAATAAGGCTTTTCTAAGCATGAGTGACTATAAATGAACTTTTCTTGACAATAGATGGCTTTTGCTCCACGTTTCCCGAGGCAAACAATCAATTACAATCTGTTTTAATCACAAACTGTTAAAAAAAATTCAATAATGGGATTATAAAAGCATTTAATTCGAGTAATAAGGCTTTTCTAGTTATGAGTGACTCTAAATTATCTTTTCTTGACAATGGATGGCTTTTGCTCCACGTTTCCAGAGGCAAACAATCAATTACAATCTCTTTTAATCAAAAAATGTAAAAACATTTCAAAATAAATTCAATAATGGGATTATAAAAGCATTTAAACCGAGTAATAAGGCTTTTCTAGGCATGAGTGACTATAAATGATCTTTTCTTGACAATGGATGGCTTTCGCTCCACGTTTCCCGAGATAAACAATCAATTACAATCTGTTTTAATCAAAAATGTAAAAAAAATGCGAAATAAATTCAATAATGGGATTATTAAAGCATTTAAACCGAGTCATAAGGCTTTTCTAAGCATGAGTGACTATAAATGAACTTTTCTTGACAATGGATGGCTTTCGCTCCATGTTTCCTGAGGGAAACAATCAATTACAATATGTTTTAATCAAAAAATGTAAAAAAAAATTCAAATTAAATTCAATAATGGGATTATTAAAGCATTTAAACCGAGTCATAAGGCTTTTCTAGGCATGAGTGACTATAAATGATCTTTTCTTGACAATGGATGGCTTTCGCTCCATGTTTCCCGAGGTAAACAATCAATTACAATCTGTTTTAATCAAAAAATGCAAAAAAAAATCAAAATAAATTCAATAATGGGATTATAAAAGCATTTAAACCGAGTAATAAGGCTTTTCTAGTTATGAGTGACTCTAAATGAACTTTTCTTGACAATGGATGGCTTTTGCTCCACGTTTCCCGAGGCAAACAATCAATTACAATCTGTTTTAATCAAAAAATGTAAAAACAATTCAAAATAAATTGAATAATGGGATTATAAAAGTATTTAAACTGAGTAATAAGGCTTTTCTAGGCATGAGTGACTATAAATGATCTTTTCTTGACAATGGATGGCCTTCGCTCCACGTTTCCCGAGATAAACAATCAATTACAATCTGTTTTAATAAAAAGTGTTAAAAAAAATTCAAAATAAATTCAATAATGGGATTATTAAAGCATTTAAACAAAGTAATAAGGCTTTTCTAGGCATGAGTGACTATAAATGAGCTTTTCTCGACAATAGATGGCTTTCGCTCCATGTTTCCTGAGGTAAACAATCAATTACAATCTGTTTTAATCAAAAAACGTGAAAAAAAATTCAAAATAAATTCAATAATGGGATTATAAAAGCATTTAAACCAAGTAATAAGGCTTTTCTAGTTATGAGTGACTCTAAATGATCTTTTCTTGACAATGGATGGCTTTTGCTCCACGTTTCCAGAGGCAAACAATCAATTACAATCTCTTTTAATCAAAAAATATAAAAACATTTCAAAATAAATTCAATAATGGGATTATAAAAGCATTTAAACCGAGTAATAAGGCTTTTCTAGGCATGAGTGACTATAAATGATCTTTTCTTGACAATGGATGGCTTTCGCTCCACGTTTTCCGAGATAAACAATCAATTACAATCTGTTTTAATGAAAAATGTAAAAAAAATTCAAAATAAATTCAATAATGGGATTATTAAAGCATTTAAACCGAGTAATAAGGCTTTTCTAAGCATGAGTGACTATAAATGAACTTTTCTTGACAATGGATGGCTTTTGCTCCACGTTTCCCGAGGCAAACAATCAATTACAATCTGTTTTAATCAAAAACTGTTAAAAAAAATTCAAAATAAATTCAATAATGGGATTATAAAAGCATTTAATTCGAGTAATAAGGCTTTTCTAGTTATGAGTGACTCCAAATTATCTTTTCTTGACAATGGATGGCTTTTGCTCCACGTTTCCAGAGGCAAACAATCAATTACAATCTCTTTTAATCAAAAAATGTAAAAACATTTCAAAATAAATTCAATAATGGGATTATAAAAGCATTTAAACCGAGTAATAAGGCTTTTCTAGGCATGAGTGACTATAAATGATCTTTTCTTGACAATGGATGGCTTTCGCTCCACGTTTCCCGAGATAAACAATCAATTACAATCTGTTTTAATCAAAAATGTAAAAAAAATGCGAAATAAATTCAATAATGGGATTATTAAAGCATTTAAACCGAGTCATAAGGCTTTTCTAAGCATAAGTGACTATAAATGAACTTTTCTTGACAATGGATGGCTTTTGCTCCACGTTTCCCGAGGCAAACAATCAATTACAATCTGTTTTAATCAAAAACTGTTAAAAAAAATTCAAAATAAATTCAATAATGGGATTATAAAAGCATTTAAACCGAGTAATAAGGCTTTTCTAGTTATGAGTGACTCTAAATTATCTTTTCTTGACAATGGATGGCTTTTGCTCCACGTTTCCAGAGGCAAACAATCAATTACAATCTCTTTTAATAAAAAAATGTAAAAACATTTCAAAATAAATTCAATAATGGGATTATAAAAGCATTTAAACCGAGTAATAAGGCTTTTCTAGTTATGAGTGATTCTAAATGATCTTTTCTTGACAATGGATGGCTTTTGCTCCACGTTTCCCGCGGCAAACAATCAATTACAATCTGTTTTAATCAAAAACTGTTGAAAAAAATTCAAAATAAATTCAATAATGGGATTATAAAAGCATTTAAACCGAGTAATAAGGCTTTTCTAGTTATGAGTGACTCTAAATTATCTTTTCTTGACAATGGATGGCTTTTGCTCCACGTTTCCAGAGGCAAACAATCAATTACAATCTCTTTTAATCAAAAAATGTAAAAACATTTCAAAATAAATTCAATAATGGGATTATAAAAGCATTTAAACCGAGTAATAAGGCTTTTCTAGTTATGAGTGATTCTAAATGATCTTTTCTTGACAATGGATGGCTTTTGCTCCACGTTTCCCGAGGCAAACAATCAATTACAATCTGTTTTAATCAAAAAATGTAAAAACAATTCAAAATAAATTCAATAATGGGATTATAAAAGTATTTAAACCGATTAATAAGGCTTTTCTAGGCATGAGTGACTATAAATGATCTTTTCTTGACAATGGATGGCTTTCGCTTCACGTTTCTCGAGGTAAATAATCAATTACATTTTGTTTTAATAAAAAAATGTAAAAAGATTCAAATTAAATTCAATTATGGAATTATAAAAGCATTTAAAGCGAGTATTAAGGATTTTATAGGCATGAGTGACTATAAATGAACTTTTCTTGACAATGGATGGCTTTTGCTCCACGTTTCCGAGGCAAACAATCAATTACAATCTGTTTTAATCAAAAAATGTAAAAAGAATTCAAAATAAATTCAATAATGGGATTATAAAAGTATTTAAACCGAGTAATAAGGCTTTTCTAGGCATGAGTGACTATAAATGATCTTTTCTTGACAATGGATGGCTTTCGCTCCATGTTTCCCGAGGTAAACAATCAATTACAATCTGTTTTAATCAAAAAATGCAAAAAAAAATCAAAATAAATTCAATAATGGGATTATAAAAGCATTTAAACCGAGTAATAAGGCTTTTCTAGTAATTAGTGACTCTAAATAAACTTTTCTTGACAATGGATGGCTTTTGCTCCACGTTTCCCGAGGCAAACAATCAATTACAATCTGTTTTAATCAAAAAATGTAAAAACAATTCAAAATAAATTCAATAATGGGATTATAAAAGTATTTAAACCGAGTAATAAGGCTTTTCTAGGCATGAGTGACTATAAATGATCTTTTCTTGACAATGGATGGCTTTCGCTCCACGTTTCCCGAGATAAACAATCAATTACAATCTGTTTTAATCAAAAATGTTAAAAAAAATTCAAAATAAATTCAATAATGGGATTATTAAAGCATTTAAACCGAGTAATAAGGCTTTTCTTGGCATTAGTGACTATAAATGAGCTTTTCTTGACAATAGATGGCTTTCGCTCCATGTTTCCCGAGGTAAACAATCAATTACAATCTGTTTTAATCAAAAAATGTTAAAAAAAATTTAAAATAAATTCAATAATGGGATTATAAAAGCATTTAAACCGAGTAATAAGGGTTTTCTAGTTATGAGTGACTCTAAATGATCTTTTCTTGACAATGGATGGCTTTTGCTCCACGTTTCCAGAGGCAAACAATCAATTACAATCTCTTTTAATCAAAAAATGTAAAAACATTTCAAAATAAATTCAATAATGGGATTATAAAAGCATTTAAACCGAGTAATAAGGCTTTTCTAGGCATGAGTGACTATAAATGATCTTTTCTTGACAATGGATGGCTTTCGCTCCACGTTTCCCGAGATAAACAATCAATTACATTCTGTTTTAAAAAATGTAAAAAAAAATTCAAAATAAATTCAATAATGGGATTATTAAAGCATTTAAACCGAGTAATAATGCTTTTCTAGTTATGAGTGACTCTAAATGATCTTTTCTTGACAATGGATGGCTTTTGCTCCACGTTTCCAGAGGCAAACAATCAATTACAATCTCTTTTAATCAAAAAATATAAAAACATTTCAAAATAAATTCAATAATGGGATTATAAAAGCATTTAAACCGAGTAATAAGGCTTTTCTAGGCATGAGTGACTATAAATGATCTTTTCTTGACAATGGATGGCTTTCGCTCCACGTTTCCCGAGATAAACAATCAATTACAATCTGTTTTAATAAAAAATGTAAAAAAAATTGAAAATAAATTCAATAATGGGATTATAAAAGCATTTAAACCGAGTAATAAGGCTTTTATAGGCATGAGTGACTATAAATGATCTTTTCTTGACAATGGATGGCTTTCGCTTCACGTTTCTCGAGGTAAATAATCAATTACATTTTGTTTTAATCAAAAAATGTAAAATGATTCAAATTAAATTCAATTATGGAATTATAAAAGCATTTAAACCGAGTATTAAGGATTTTATAGGCATGAGTGACTATAAATGAACTTTTCTTGACAATGGATGGCTTTTGCTCCACGTTTCCCGAGGCAAACAATCAATTACAATCTGTTTTAATCAAAAAACGTAAAAACAATTCAAAATAAATTCAATAATGGGATTATAAAAGTATTTAGACCGAGTAATAAGGCTTTTCTAGGCATGAGTGACTATAAATGATCTTTTCTAGACAATGGATGGCTTTCGCTCCATGTTTCCCGAGGTAAACAATCAATTACAATCTGTTTTAATCAAAAAATGCAAAAAAAAATCAAAATAATTCAATAATGGCATTATAAAAGCATTTAAACCGAGTAATAAGGATTTTCTAGTTATGAGTGACTCTAAATGAACTTTTCTTGACAATGGATGGCTTTTGCTCCACGTTTCCCGAGGCAAACAATCAATTACAATCTGTTTTAATCAAAAAATGTAAAAACAATTCAAAATAAATTCAATAATGGGATTATAAACGTATTTAAACCGAGTAATAAGGCTTTTCTAGGCATAAGTGACTATAAATGATCTTTTCTTGACAATGGATGGCTTTTGCTTCACGTTTCCCGAGATAAACAATCAATTACAATCTGTTTTAATAAAAAATGTTAAAAAAAATTCAAAATAAATTCAATAATGGGATTATTAAAGCATTTAAACCAAGTAATAAGGCTTTTCTAGGCATGAGTGACTATAAATGAGCTTTTCTCGACAATAGATGGCTTTCGCTCCATGTTTCCTGAGGTAAACAATCAATTACAATCTGTTTTAATCAAAAAATGTTAAAAAAAATTCAAAATAAATTCAATAATGGGATTATAAAAGCATTTAAACCGAGTAATAAGGCTTTTCTAGTTATGAGTGACTCTAAATGATCTTTTCTTGACAATGGATGGCTTTTGCTCCACGTTTCCAGAGGCAAACAATCAATTACAATCTCTTTTAATCAAAAAATATAAAAACATTTCAAAATAAATTCAATAATGGGATTATAAAAGCATTTAAACCGAGTAATAAGGCTTTTCTAGGCATGAGTGACTATAAATGATCTTTTCTTGACAATGGATGGCTTTCGCTCCACGTTTTCCGAGATAAACAATCAATTACAATCTGTTTTAATGAAAAATGTAAAAAAAATTCAAAATAAATTCAATAATGGGATTATAAAAGTATTTAAACCGAGTAATAAGGCTTTTCTAGGCATGAGTGACTATAAATGATCTTTTCTTGACAATGGATGGCTTTCGCTCCACGTTTCCCGAGATAAACAATCAATTACAATCTGTTTTAATCAAAAATGTTAAAAAAAATTCAAAATAAATTCAATAATGGGATTATTAAAGCATTTAAACCAAGTAATAAGGCTTTTCTAGGCATGAGTGACTATAAATGAGCTTTTCTCGACAATAGATGGCTTTCGCTCCATGTTTCCTGAGGTAAACAATCAATTACAATCTGTTTTGATCAAAAAATGTTAAAAAAAATTCAAAATAAATTCAATAATGGGATTATAAAAGCATTTAAACCGAGTAATAATGCTTTTCTAGTTATGAGTGACTCTAAATGATCTTTTCTTGACAATGGATGGCTTTTGCTCCACGTTTCCAGAGGCAAACAATCAATTACAATCTCTTTTAATCAAAAAATATAAAAACATTTCAAAATAAATTCAATAATGGGATTATAAAAGCATTTAAACCGAGTAATAAGGCTTTTCTAGGCATGAGTGACTATAAATGATCTTTTCTTGACAATGGATGGCTTTCGCTCCACGTTTCCCGAGATAAACAATCAATTACAATCTGTTTTAATAAAAAATGTAAAAAAAATTGAAAATAAATTCAATAATGGTATTATAAAAGCATTTAAACCGAGTAATAAGGCTTTTATAGGCATGAGTGACTATAAATGATCTTTTCTTGACAATGGATGGCTTTCGCTTCACGTTTCTCGAGGTAAATAATCAATTACATTTTGTTTTAATCAAAAAATGTAAAATGATTCAAATTAAATTCAATTATGGAATTATAAAAGCATTTAAACCGAGTATTAAGGATTTTATAGGCATGAGTGACTATAAATGAACTTTTCTTGACAATGGATGGCTTTTGCTCCACGTTTCCCGAGGCAAACAATCAATTACAATCTGTTTTAATCAAAAAACGTAAAAACAATTCAAAATAAATTCAATAATGGGATTATAAAAGTATTTAGACCGAGTAATAAGGCTTTTCTAGGCATGAGTGACTATAAATGATCTTTTCTTGACAATGGATGGCTTTCGTTCCATGTTTCCCGAGGTAAACAATCAATTACAATCTGTTTTAATCAAAAAATGCAAAAAAAAATCAAAATAAATTCAATAATGGCATTATAAAAGCATTTAAACCGAGTAATAAGGATTTTCTAGTTATGAGTGACTCTAAATGAACTTTTCTTGACAATGGATGGCTTTTGCTCCACGTTTCCCGAGGCAAACAATCAATTACAATCTGTTTTAATCAAAAAATGTAAAAACAATTCAAAATAAATTCAATAATGGGATTATAAACGTATTTAAACCGAGTAATAAGGCTTTTCTAGGCATAAGTGACTATAAATGATCTTTTCTTGACAATGGATGGCTTTCGCTTCACGTTTTCCGAGATAAACAATCAATTACAATCTGTTTTAATAAAAAATGTTAAAAAAAACTCAAAATAAATTCAATAATGGCATTATAAAAGCATTTAAACCGAGTAATAAGGATTTTCTAGTTATGAGTGACTCTAAATGAACTTTTCTTGACAATGGATGGCTTTTGCTCCACGTTTCCCGAGGCAAACAATCAATTACAATCTGTTTTAATCAAAAAATGTAAAAACAATTCAAAATAAATTCAATAATGGGATTATAAACGTATTTAAACCGAGTAAAAAGGCTTTTCTAGGCATAAGTGACTATAAATGATCTTTTCTTGACAATGGATGGCTTTCGCTTCACGTTTCCCGAGATAAACAATCAATTACAATCTGTTTTAATAAAAAATGTTAAAAAAAATTCAAAATAAATTCAATAATGGGATTATTAAAGCATTTAAACCAAGTAATAAGGCTTTTCTAGGCATGAGTGACTATAAATGAGCTTTTCTCGACAATAGATGGCTTTCGCTCCATGTTTCCTGAGGTAAACAATCAATTACAATCTGTTTTAATCAAAAAATGTTAAAAACAATTCAAAATAAATTCAATAATGGGATTATAAAAGCATTTAAACCGAGTAATAAGGCTTTTCTAGTTATGAGTGACTCTAAATGATCTTTTCTTGACAATGGATGGCTTTTGCTCCACGTTTCCAGAGGCAAACAATCAATTACAATCTCTTTTAATCAAAAAATATAAAAACATTTCAAAATAAATTCAATAATGGGATTATAAAAGCATTTAAACCGAGTAATAAGGCTTTTCTAGGCATGAGTGACTATAAATGATCTTTTCTTGACAATGGATGGCTTTCGCTCCACGTTTTCCGAGATAAACAATCAATTACAATCTGTTTTAATGAAAAATGTAAAAAAAATTCAAAATAAATTTAATAAATGGATTATTAAAGCATTTAAACCGAGTATTAAGGATTTTATAGGCATGAGTGACTATAAATGAACTTTTCTTGACAATGGATGGCTTTTGCTCCACGTTTCCCGAGGCAAACAATCAATTACAATCTGTTTTAATCAAAAAACGTAAAAACAATTCAAAATAAATTCAATAATGGGATTATAAAAGTATTTAGACCGAGTAATAAGGCTTTTCTAGGCATGAGTGACTATAAATGATCTTTTCTTGACAATGGATGGCTTTCGCTCCATGTTTCCCGAGGTAAACAATCAATTACAATCTGTTTTAATCAAAAAATGCAAAAAAAAATCAAAATAAATTCAATAATGGCATTATAAAAGCATTTAAACCGAGTAATAAGGATTTTCTAGTTATGAGTGACTCTAAATGAACTTTTCTTGACAATGGATGGCTTTTGCTCCACGTTTCCCGAGGCAAACAATCAATTACAATCTGTTTTAATCAAAAAATGTAAAAACAATTCAAAATAAATTCAATAATGGGATTATAAACGTATTTAAACCGAGTAATAAGGCTTTTCTAGGCATAAGTGACTATAAATGATCTTTTCTTGACAATGGATGGCTTTCGCTTCACGTTTCCCGAGATAAACAATCAATTACAATCTGTTTTAATAAAAAATGTTAAAAAAAATTCAAAATAAATTCAATAATGGGATTATTAAAGCATTTAAACCAAGTAATAAGGCTTTTCTAGGCATGAGTGACTATAAATGAGCTTTTCTCGACAATAGATGGCTTTCGCTCCATGTTTCCTGAGGTAAACAATCAATTACAATCTGTTTTAATCAAAAAATGTTAAAAAAAATTCAAAATAAATTCAATAATGGGATTATAAAAGCATTTAAACCGAGTAATAAGGCTTTTCTAGTTATGAGTGACTCTAAATGATCTTTTCTTGACAATGGATGGCTTTTGCTCCACGTTTCCAGAGGCAAACAATCAATTACAATCTCTTTTAATCAAAAAATATAAAAACATTTCAAAATAAATTCAATAATGGGATTATAAAAGCATTTAAACCGAGTAATAAGGCTTTTCTAGGCATGAGTGACTATAAATGATCTTTTCTTGACAATGGATGGCTTTCGCTCCACGTTTTCCGAGATAAACAATCAATTACAATCTGTTTTAATGAAAAATGTAAAAAAAATTCAAAATAAATTTAATAAATGGATTATTAAAGCATTTAAACCGAGTAATAAGGCTTTTCTAAGCATGAGTGACTATAAATGAACTTTTCTTGACAATGGATGGCTTTTGCTCCACGTTTCCCGAGGCAAACAATCAATTACAATCTGTTTTAATCACAAACTGTTAAAAAAAATTCAATAATGGGATTATAAAAGCATTTAATTCGAGTAATAAGGCTTTTCTAGTTATGAGTGACTCTAAATTATCTTTTCTTGACAATGGATGGCTTTTGCTCCACGTTTCCAGAGGCAAACAATCAATTACAATCTCTTTTAATCAAAAAATGTAAAAACATTTCAAAATAAATTCAATAATGGGATTATAAAAGCATTTAAACCGAGTAATAAGGCTTTTCTAGGCATGAGTGACTATAAATGATCTTTTCTTGACAATGGATGGCTTTCGCTCCACGTTTCCCGAGATAAACAATCAATTACAATCTGTTTTAATCAAAAATGTAAAAAAAATGCAAAATAAATTCAATAATGGGATTATTAAAGCATTTAAACCGAGTCATAAGGCTTTTCTAAGCATGAGTGACTATAAATGAACTTTTCTTGACAATGGATGGCTTTCGCTCCATGTTTCCTGAGGGAAACAATCAATTACAATATGTTTTAATCAAAAAATGTAAAAAAAAATTCAAATTAAATTCAATAATGGGATTATAAAAGCATTTAAACCGAGTAATAAGGCTTTTTTAGTTATGAGTGACTCTAAATGATCTTTTCTTGACAATGGATGGCTTTTGCTCCACGTTTCCCGAGGCAAACAATCAATTACAATCTGTTTTAATCAAAAAATGTAAAAACAATTCAAAATAAATTCAATAATGGGATTATAAAAGTATTTACACCGAGTAATAAGGCTTTTCTAGGCATGAGTGACTATAAGTGGTCTTTTCTTGACAATGGATGGCTTTCGCTCCACGTTTCCCGAGATAAACAATCAATTACAATCTGTTTTAGTCAAAAATGTTAAAAAAATTCAAAATAAATTCAATAATGGGATTATTAAAGCATTTAAACCAAGTAATAAGGCTTTTCTAGGCATGAGTGACTATAAATGAGCTTTTCTCGACAATAGATGGCTTTCGCTCCATGTTTCCTGAGGTAAACAATCAATTACAATCTGTTTTAATCAAAAAATGTTAAAAAAAATTCAAAATAAATTCAATAATGGGATTATAAAAGCATTTAAACCGAGTAATAAGGCTTTTCTAGTTATGAGTGACTCTAAATGATCTTTTCTTGACAATGGATGGCTTTTGCTCCACGTTTCCAGAGGCAAACAATCAATTACAATCTCTTTTAATCAAAAAATATAAAAACATTTCAAAATAAATTCAATAATGGGATTATAAAAGCATTTAAACCGAGTAATAAGGCTTTTCTAGGCATGAGTGACTATAAATGATCTTTTCTTGACAATGGATGGCTTTCGCTCCACGTTTTCCGAGATAAACAATCAATTACAATCTGTTTTAATGAAAAATGTAAAAAAAATTCAAAATAAATTTAATAAATGGATTATTAAAGCATTTAAACCGAGTAATAAGGCTTTTCTAAGCATGAGTGACTATAAATGAACTTTTCTTGACAATGGATGGCTTTTGCTCCACGTTTCCCGAGGCAAACAATCAATTACAATCTGTTTTAATCACAAACTGTTAAAAAAAATTCAATAATGGGATTATAAAAGCATTTAATTCGAGTAATAAGGCTTTTCTAGTTATGAGTGACTCTAAATTATCTTTTCTTGACAATGGATGGCTTTTGCTCCACGTTTCCAGAGGCAAACAATCAATTACAATCTCTTTTAATCAAAAAATGTAAAAACATTTCAAAATAAATTCAATAATGGGATTATAAAAGCATTTAAACCGAGTAATAAGGCTTTTCTAGGCATGAGTGACTATAAATGATCTTTTCTTGACAATGGATGGCTTTCGCTCCACGTTTCCCGAGATAAACAATCAATTACAATCTGTTTTAATCAAAAATGTAAAAAAAATGCGAAATAAATTCAATAATGGGATTATTAAAGCATTTAAACCGAGTCATAAGGCTTTTCTAAGCATGAGTGACTATAAATGAACTTTTCTTGACAATGGATGGCTTTCGCTCCATGTTTCCTGAGGGAAACAATCAATTACAATATGTTTTAATCAAAAAATGTAAAAAAAAATTCAAATTAAATTCAATAATGGGATTATAAAAGCATTTAAACCGAGTAATAAGGCTTTTTTAGTTATGAGTGACTCTAAATGATCTTTTCTTGACAATGGATGGCTTTTGCTCCACGTTTCCCGAGGCAAACAATCAATTACAATCTGTTTTAATCAAAAAATGTAAAAACAATTCAAAATAAATTCAATAATGGGATTATAAAAGTATTTACACCGAGTAATAAGGCTTTTCTAGGCATGAGTGACTATAAGTGGTCTTTTCTTGACAATGGATGGCTTTCGCTCCACGTTTCCCGAGATAAACAATCAATTACAATCTGTTTTAGTCAAAAATGTTAAAAAAAATTCAAAATAAATTCAATAATGGGATTATTAAAGCATTTAAACCAAGTAATAAGGCTTTTCTAGGCATGAGTGACTATAAATGAGCTTTTCTTGACAATAGATGGCTTTCGCTCCATGTTTCCTGAGGTAAACAATCAATTACAATCTGTTTTAATCAAAAAATGTTAAAAAAAATTCAAAATAAATTCAATAATGGGATTATAAAAGCATTTAAACCGAGTAATAAGGCTTTTCTAGTTATGAGTGACTCTAAATGATCTTTTCTTGACAATGGATGGCTTTTGCTCCACGTTTCCAGAGGCAAACAATCAATTACAATCTCTTTTAATCAAAAAATATAAAAACATTTCAAAATAAATTCAATAATGGGATTATAAAAGCATTTAAACCGAGTAATAAGGCTTTTCAAGGCATGAGTGACTATAAATGATCTTTTCTTGACAATGGATGGCTTTCGCTCCACGTTTTCCGAGATAAACAATCAATTACAATCTGTTTTAATCAAAAATGTAAAAAAAATTCAAAATAAATTCAATAATGGGATTATTAAAGCATTTAAACCGAGTAATAAGGCTTTTCTAAGCATAAGTGACTATAAATGAACTTTTCTTGACAATGGATGGCTTTTGCTCCACGTTTCCCGAGGCAAACAATCAATTACAATCTTTTTTAATCAAAAACTGTTAAAAAAAATTCAAAATAAATTCAATAATGGGATTATAAAAGCATTTAAACCGAGTAATAAGGCTTTTCTAGTTATGAGTGACTCTAAATTATCTTTTCTTGACAATGGATGGCTTTTGCTCCACGTTTCCAGAGGCAAACAATCAATTACAATCTCTTTTAATAAAAAAATGTAAAAACATTTCAAAATAAATTCAATAATGGGATTATAAAAGCATTTAAACCGAGTAATAAGGCTTTTCTAGTTATGAGTGATTCTAAATGATCTTTTCTTGACAATGGATGGCTTTTGCTCCACGTTTCCCGAGGCAAACAATCAATTACAATCTGTTTTAATCAAAAAATGTAAAAATAATTCAAAATAAATTCAATAATGGGATTATAAAAGTATTTAAACCGAGTAATAAGGCTTTTCTAGGCATGAGTGACTATAACTGATCTTTTCTTGACAATGGATGGCTTTCGCTCCACGTTTCCCGAGATAAACAATCAATTACAATCTGTTTTAATCAAAAATGTTAAAAAAAATTCAAAATAAATTCAATAATGGGATTATTAAAGCATTTAAACCGAGTAATAAGGCTTTTCTTGGCATTAGTGACTATAAATGAGCTTTTCTTGACAATAGATGGCTTTCGCTCCATGTTTCCCGAGGTAAACAATCAATTACAATCTGTTTAAATCAAAAAATGTTAAAAAAAATTTAAAATAAATTCAATAATGGGATTATAAAAGCATTTAAACCGAGTAATAAGGGTTTTCTAGTTATGAGTGACTCTAAATGATCTTTTCTTGACAATGGATGGCTTTTGCTCCACGTTTCCAGAGGCAAACAATCAATTACAATCTCTTTTAATCAAAAAATGTAAAAACATTTCAAAATAAATTCAATAATGGGATTATAAAAGCATTTAAACCGAGTAATAAGGCTTTTCTAGGCATGAGTGACTATAAATGATATTTTCTCGACAATGGATGGCTTTCGCTCCACGTTTCCCGAGATAAACAATTAATTACAATCTGTTTTAATCAAAAATGTAAAAAAAATTCAAAATAAATTCAATAACGGGATTATAAAAGCATTTAAACCGAGTAATAAGGCTTTTCTAGGCATGAGTGACTATAAATGATCTTTTCTTGACAATGGATGGCTTTCGCTCCACGTTTCCCGAGATAAACAATCAATTACAATCTGTTTTAATAAAAAATGTAAAAAAAATTGAAAATAAATTCAATAATGGGATTATAAAAGCATTTAAACCGAGTAATAAGGCTTTTCTAGGCATGAGTGACTATAAATGATCTTTTCTTGACAATGGATGGCTTTCGCTTCACGTTTCTCGAGGTAAATAATCAATTACATTTTGTTTTAATCAAAAAATGTAAAAAGATTCAAATTAAATTCAATTATGGAATTATAAAAGCATTTAAAGCGAGTATTAAGGATTTTATAGGCATGAGTGACTATAAATGAACTTTTCTTGACAATGGATGGCTTTTGCTCCACGTTTCCGAGGCAAACAATCAATTACAATATGTTTTAATCAAAAAAAGTAAAAACAATTCAAAATAAATTCAATAATGGGATTATAAAAGTATTTAAACCGAGTAATAAGGCTTTTCTAGGCATGAGTGACTATAAATGATCTTTTCTTGACAATGGATGGCTTTCGCTCCACGTTTTCCGAGATAAACAATCAATTACAATCTGTTTTAATGAAAAATGTAAAAAAAATTCAAAATAAATTTAATAAATGGATTATTAAAGCATTTAAACCGAGTATTAAGGATTTTATAGGCATGAGTGACTATAAATGAACTTTTCTTGACAATGGATGGCTTTTGCTCCACGTTTCCCGAGGCAAACAATCAATTACAATCTGTTTTAATCAAAAAACGTAAAAACAATTCAAAATAAATTCAATAATGGGATTATAAAAGTATTTAGACCGAGTAATAAGGCTTTTCTAGGCATGAGTGACTATAAATGATCTTTTCTTGACAATGGATGGCTTTCGCTCCATGTTTCCCGAGGTAAACAATCAATTACAATCTGTTTTAATCAAAAAATGCAAAAAAAAATCAAAATAAATTCAATAATGGCATTATAAAAGCATTTAAACCGAGTAATAAGGATTTTCTAGTTATGAGTGACTCTAAATGAACTTTTCTTGACAATGGATGGCTTTTGCTCCACGTTTCCCGAGGCAAACAATCAATTACAATCTGTTTTAATCAAAAAATGTAAAAACAATTCAAAATAAATTCAATAATGGGATTATAAACGTATTTAAACCGAGTAATAAGGCTTTTCTAGGCATAAGTGACTATAAATGATCTTTTCTTGACAATGGATGGCTTTCGCTTCACGTTTCCCGAGATAAACAATCAATTACAATCTGTTTTAATAAAAAATGTTAAAAAAAATTCAAAATAAATTCAATAATGGGATTATTAAAGCATTTAAACCAAGTAATAAGGCTTTTCTAGGCATGAGTGACTATAAATGAGCTTTTCTCGACAATAGATGGCTTTCGCTCCATGTTTCCTGAGGTAAACAATCAATTACAATCTGTTTTAATCAAAAAATGTTAAAAAAAATTCAAAATAAATTCAATAATGGGATTATAAAAGCATTTAAACCGAGTAATAAGGCTTTTCTAGTTATGAGTGACTCTAAATGATCTTTTCTTGACAATGGATGGCTTTTGCTCCACGTTTCCAGAGGCAAACAATCAATTACAATCTCTTTTAATCAAAAAATATAAAAACATTTCAAAATAAATTCAATAATGGGATTATAAAAGCATTTAAACCGAGTAATAAGGCTTTTCTAGGCATGAGTGACTATAAATGATCTTTTCTTGACAATGGATGGCTTTCGCTCCACGTTTTCCGAGATAAACAATCAATTACAATCTGTTTTAATGAAAAATGTAAAAAAAATTCAAAATAAATTTAATAAATGGATTATTAAAGCATTTAAACCGAGTAATAAGGCTTTTCTAAGCATGAGTGACTATAAATGAACTTTTCTTGACAATGGATGGCTTTTGCTCCACGTTTCCCGAGGCAAACAATCAATTACAATCTGTTTTAATCACAAACTGTTAAAAAAAATTCAATAATGGGATTATAAAAGCATTTAATTCGAGTAATAAGGCTTTTCTAGTTATGAGTGACTCTAAATTATCTTTTCTTGACAATGGATGGCTTTTGCTCCACGTTTCCAGAGGCAAACAATCAATTACAATCTCTTTTAATCAAAAAATGTAAAAACATTTCAAAATAAATTCAATAATGGGATTATAAAAGCATTTAAACCGAGTAATAAGGCTTTTCTAGGCATGAGTGACTATAAATGATCTTTTCTTGACAATGGATGGCTTTCGCTCCACGTTTCCCGAGATAAACAATCAATTACAATCTGTTTTAATCAAAAATGTAAAAAAAATGCAAAATAAATTCAATAATGGGATTATTAAAGCATTTAAACCGAGTCATAAGGCTTTTCTAAGCATGAGTGACTATAAATGAACTTTTCTTGACAATGGATGGCTTTCGCTCCATGTTTCCTGAGGGAAACAATCAATTACAATATGTTTTAATCAAAAAATGTAAAAAAAAATTCAAATTAAATTCAATAATGGGATTATAAAAGCATTTAAACCGAGTAATAAGGCTTTTTTAGTTATGAGTGACTCTAAATGATCTTTTCTTGACAATGGATGGCTTTTGCTCCACGTTTCCCGAGGCAAACAATCAATTACAATCTGTTTTAATCAAAAAATGTAAAAACAATTCAAAATAAATTCAATAATGGGATTATAAAAGTATTTACACCGAGTAATAAGGCTTTTCTAGGCATGAGTGACTATAAGTGGTCTTTTCTTGACAATGGATGGCTTTCGCTCCACGTTTCCCGAGATAAACAATCAATTACAATCTGTTTTAGTCAAAAATGTTAAAAAAATTCAAAATAAATTCAATAATGGGATTATTAAAGCATTTAAACCAAGTAATAAGGCTTTTCTAGGCATGAGTGACTATAAATGAGCTTTTCTCGACAATAGATGGCTTTCGCTCCATGTTTCCTGAGGTAAACAATCAATTACAATCTGTTTTAATCAAAAAATGTTAAAAAAAATTCAAAATAAATTCAATAATGGGATTATAAAAGCATTTAAACCGAGTAATAAGGCTTTTCTAGTTATGAGTGACTCTAAATGATCTTTTCTTGACAATGGATGGCTTTTGCTCCACGTTTCCAGAGGCAAACAATCAATTACAATCTCTTTTAATCAAAAAATATAAAAACATTTCAAAATAAATTCAATAATGGGATTATAAAAGCATTTAAACCGAGTAATAAGGCTTTTCTAGGCATGAGTGACTATAAATGATCTTTTCTTGACAATGGATGGCTTTCGCTCCACGTTTTCCGAGATAAACAATCAATTACAATCTGTTTTAATGAAAAATGTAAAAAAAATTCAAAATAAATTTAATAAATGGATTATTAAAGCATTTAAACCGAGTAATAAGGCTTTTCTAAGCATGAGTGACTATAAATGAACTTTTCTTGACAATGGATGGCTTTTGCTCCACGTTTCCCGAGGCAAACAATCAATTACAATCTGTTTTAATCACAAACTGTTAAAAAAAATTCAATAATGGGATTATAAAAGCATTTAATTCGAGTAATAAGGCTTTTCTAGTTATGAGTGACTCTAAATTATCTTTTCTTGACAATGGATGGCTTTTGCTCCACGTTTCCAGAGGCAAACAATCAATTACAATCTCTTTTAATCAAAAAATGTAAAAACATTTCAAAATAAATTCAATAATGGGATTATAAAAGCATTTAAACCGAGTAATAAGGCTTTTCTAGGCATGAGTGACTATAAATGATCTTTTCTTGACAATGGATGGCTTTCGCTCCACGTTTCCCGAGATAAACAATCAATTACAATCTGTTTTAATCAAAAATGTAAAAAAAATGCGAAATAAATTCAATAATGGGATTATTAAAGCATTTAAACCGAGTCATAAGGCTTTTCTAAGCATGAGTGACTATAAATGAACTTTTCTTGACAATGGATGGCTTTCGCTCCATGTTTCCTGAGGGAAACAATCAATTACAATATGTTTTAATCAAAAAATGTAAAAAAAAATTCAAATTAAATTCAATAATGGGATTATAAAAGCATTTAAACCGAGTAATAAGGCTTTTTTAGTTATGAGTGACTCTAAATGATCTTTTCTTGACAATGGATGGCTTTTGCTCCACGTTTCCCGAGGCAAACAATCAATTACAATCTGTTTTAATCAAAAAATGTAAAAACAATTCAAAATAAATTCAATAATGGGATTATAAAAGTATTTACACCGAGTAATAAGGCTTTTCTAGGCATGAGTGACTATAAGTGGTCTTTTCTTGACAATGGATGGCTTTCGCTCCACGTTTCCCGAGATAAACAATCAATTACAATCTGTTTTAGTCAAAAATGTTAAAAAAAATTCAAAATAAATTCAATAATGGGATTATTAAAGCATTTAAACCAAGTAATAAGGCTTTTCTAGGCATGAGTGACTATAAATGAGCTTTTCTTGACAATAGATGGCTTTCGCTCCATGTTTCCTGAGGTAAACAATCAATTACAATCTGTTTTAATCAAAAAATGTTAAAAAAAATTCAAAATAAATTCAATAATGGGATTATAAAAGCATTTAAACCGAGTAATAAGGCTTTTCTAGTTATGAGTGACTCTAAATGATCTTTTCTTGACAATGGATGGCTTTTGCTCCACGTTTCCAGAGGCAAACAATCAATTACAATCTCTTTTAATCAAAAAATATAAAAACATTTCAAAATAAATTCAATAATGGGATTATAAAAGCATTTAAACCGAGTAATAAGGCTTTTCAAGGCATGAGTGACTATAAATGATCTTTTCTTGACAATGGATGGCTTTCGCTCCACGTTTTCCGAGATAAACAATCAATTACAATCTGTTTTAATCAAAAATGTAAAAAAAATTCAAAATAAATTCAATAATGGGATTATTAAAGCATTTAAACCGAGTAATAAGGCTTTTCTAAGCATAAGTGACTATAAATGAACTTTTCTTGACAATGGATGGCTTTTGCTCCACGTTTCCCGAGGCAAACAATCAATTACAATCTTTTTTAATCAAAAACTGTTAAAAAAAATTCAAAATAAATTCAATAATGGGATTATAAAAGCATTTAAACCGAGTAATAAGGCTTTTCTAGTTATGAGTGACTCTAAATTATCTTTTCTTGACAATGGATGGCTTTTGCTCCACGTTTCCAGAGGCAAACAATCAATTACAATCTCTTTTAATAAAAAAATGTAAAAACATTTCAAAATAAATTCAATAATGGGATTATAAAAGCATTTAAACCGAGTAATAAGGCTTTTCTAGTTATGAGTGATTCTAAATGATCTTTTCTTGACAATGGATGGCTTTTGCTCCACGTTTCCCGAGGCAAACAATCAATTACAATCTGTTTTAATCAAAAAATGTAAAAATAATTCAAAATAAATTCAATAATGGGATTATAAAAGTATTTAAACCGAGTAATAAGGCTTTTCTAGGCATGAGTGACTATAACTGATCTTTTCTTGACAATGGATGGCTTTCGCTCCACGTTTCCCGAGATAAACAATCAATTACAATCTGTTTTAATCAAAAATGTTAAAAAAAATTCAAAATAAATTCAATAATGGGATTATTAAAGCATTTAAACCGAGTAATAAGGCTTTTCTTGGCATTAGTGACTATAAATGAGCTTTTCTTGACAATAGATGGCTTTCGCTCCATGTTTCCCGAGGTAAACAATCAATTACAATCTGTTTAAATCAAAAAATGTTAAAAAAAATTTAAAATAAATTCAATAATGGGATTATAAAAGCATTTAAACCGAGTAATAAGGGTTTTCTAGTTATGAGTGACTCTAAATGATCTTTTCTTGACAATGGATGGCTTTTGCTCCACGTTTCCAGAGGCAAACAATCAATTACAATCTCTTTTAATCAAAAAATGTAAAAACATTTCAAAATAAATTCAATAATGGGATTATAAAAGCATTTAAACCGAGTAATAAGGCTTTTCTAGGCATGAGTGACTATAAATGATATTTTCTCGACAATGGATGGCTTTCGCTCCACGTTTCCCGAGATAAACAATTAATTACAATCTGTTTTAATCAAAAATGTAAAAAAAATTCAAAATAAATTCAATAACGGGATTATAAAAGCATTTAAACCGAGTAATAAGGCTTTTCTAGGCATGAGTGACTATAAATGATCTTTTCTTGACAATGGATGGCTTTCGCTCCACGTTTCCCGAGATAAACAATCAATTACAATCTGTTTTAATAAAAAATGTAAAAAAAATTGAAAATAAATTCAATAATGGGATTATAAAAGCATTTAAACCGAGTAATAAGGCTTTTCTAGGCATGAGTGACTATAAATGATCTTTTCTTGACAATGGATGGCTTTCGCTTCACGTTTCTCGAGGTAAATAATCAATTACATTTTGTTTTAATCAAAAAATGTAAAAAGATTCAAATTAAATTCAATTATGGAATTATAAAAGCATTTAAAGCGAGTATTAAGGATTTTATAGGCATGAGTGACTATAAATGAACTTTTCTTGACAATGGATGGCTTTTGCTCCACGTTTCCGAGGCAAACAATCAATTACAATATGTTTTAATCAAAAAAAGTAAAAACAATTCAAAATAAATTCAATAATGGGATTATAAAAGTATTTAAACCGAGTAATAAGGCTTTTCTAGGCATGAGTGACTATAAATGATCTTTTCTTGACAATGGATGGCTTTCGCTCCACGTTTTCCGAGATAAACAATCAATTACAATCTGTTTTAATGAAAAATGTAAAAAAAATTCAAAATAAATTTAATAAATGGATTATTAAAGCATTTAAACCGAGTATTAAGGATTTTATAGGCATGAGTGACTATAAATGAACTTTTCTTGACAATGGATGGCTTTTGCTCCACGTTTCCCGAGGCAAACAATCAATTACAATCTGTTTTAATCAAAAAACGTAAAAACAATTCAAAATAAATTCAATAATGGGATTATAAAAGTATTTAGACCGAGTAATAAGGCTTTTCTAGGCATGAGTGACTATAAATGATCTTTTCTTGACAATGGATGGCTTTCGCTCCATGTTTCCCGAGGTAAACAATCAATTACAATCTGTTTTAATCAAAAAATGCAAAAAAAAATCAAAATAAATTCAATAATGGCATTATAAAAGCATTTAAACCGAGTAATAAGGATTTTCTAGTTATGAGTGACTCTAAATGAACTTTTCTTGACAATGGATGGCTTTTGCTCCACGTTTCCCGAGGCAAACAATCAATTACAATCTGTTTTAATCAAAAAATGTAAAAACAATTCAAAATAAATTCAATAATGGGATTATAAACGTATTTAAACCGAGTAATAAGGCTTTTCTAGGCATAAGTGACTATAAATGATCTTTTCTTGACAATGGATGGCTTTCGCTTCACGTTTCCCGAGATAAACAATCAATTACAATCTGTTTTAATAAAAAATGTTAAAAAAAATTCAAAATAAATTCAATAATGGGATTATTAAAGCATTTAAACCAAGTAATAAGGCTTTTCTAGGCATGAGTGACTATAAATGAGCTTTTCTCGACAATAGATGGCTTTCGCTCCATGTTTCCTGAGGTAAACAATCAATTACAATCTGTTTTAATCAAAAAATGTTAAAAAAAATTCAAAATAAATTCAATAATGGGATTATAAAAGCATTTAAACCGAGTAATAAGGCTTTTCTAGTTATGAGTGACTCTAAATGATCTTTTCTTGACAATGGATGGCTTTTGCTCCACGTTTCCAGAGGCAAACAATCAATTACAATCTCTTTTAATCAAAAAATATAAAAACATTTCAAAATAAATTCAATAATGGGATTATAAAAGCATTTAAACCGAGTAATAAGGCTTTTCTAGGCATGAGTGACTATAAATGATCTTTTCTTGACAATGGATGGCTTTCGCTCCACGTTTTCCGAGATAAACAATCAATTACAATCTGTTTTAATGAAAAATGTAAAAAAAATTCAAAATAAATTTAATAAATGGATTATTAAAGCATTTAAACCGAGTAATAAGGCTTTTCTAAGCATGAGTGACTATAAATGAACTTTTCTTGACAATGGATGGCTTTTGCTCCACGTTTCCCGAGGCAAACAATCAATTACAATCTGTTTTAATCACAAACTGTTAAAAAAAATTCAATAATGGGATTATAAAAGCATTTAATTCGAGTAATAAGGCTTTTCTAGTTATGAGTGACTCTAAATTATCTTTTCTTGACAATGGATGGCTTTTGCTCCACGTTTCCAGAGGCAAACAATCAATTACAATCTCTTTTAATCAAAAAATGTAAAAACATTTCAAAATAAATTCAATAATGGGATTATAAAAGCATTTAAACCGAGTAATAAGGCTTTTCTAGGCATGAGTGACTATAAATGATCTTTTCTTGACAATGGATGGCTTTCGCTCCACGTTTCCCGAGATAAACAATCAATTACAATCTGTTTTAATCAAAAATGTAAAAAAAATGCAAAATAAATTCAATAATGGGATTATTAAAGCATTTAAACCGAGTCATAAGGCTTTTCTAAGCATGAGTGACTATAAATGAACTTTTCTTGACAATGGATGGCTTTCGCTCCATGTTTCCTGAGGGAAACAATCAATTACAATATGTTTTAATCAAAAAATGTAAAAAAAAATTCAAATTAAATTCAATAATGGGATTATAAAAGCATTTAAACCGAGTAATAAGGCTTTTTTAGTTATGAGTGACTCTAAATGATCTTTTCTTGACAATGGATGGCTTTTGCTCCACGTTTCCCGAGGCAAACAATCAATTACAATCTGTTTTAATCAAAAAATGTAAAAACAATTCAAAATAAATTCAATAATGGGATTATAAAAGTATTTACACCGAGTAATAAGGCTTTTCTAGGCATGAGTGACTATAAGTGGTCTTTTCTTGACAATGGATGGCTTTCGCTCCACGTTTCCCGAGATAAACAATCAATTACAATCTGTTTTAGTCAAAAATGTTAAAAAAATTCAAAATAAATTCAATAATGGGATTATTAAAGCATTTAAACCAAGTAATAAGGCTTTTCTAGGCATGAGTGACTATAAATGAGCTTTTCTCGACAATAGATGGCTTTCGCTCCATGTTTCCTGAGGTAAACAATCAATTACAATCTGTTTTAATCAAAAAATGTTAAAAAAAATTCAAAATAAATTCAATAATGGGATTATAAAAGCATTTAAACCGAGTAATAAGGCTTTTCTAGTTATGAGTGACTCTAAATGATCTTTTCTTGACAATGGATGGCTTTTGCTCCACGTTTCCAGAGGCAAACAATCAATTACAATCTCTTTTAATCAAAAAATATAAAAACATTTCAAAATAAATTCAATAATGGGATTATAAAAGCATTTAAACCGAGTAATAAGGCTTTTCTAGGCATGAGTGACTATAAATGATCTTTTCTTGACAATGGATGGCTTTCGCTCCACGTTTTCCGAGATAAACAATCAATTACAATCTGTTTTAATGAAAAATGTAAAAAAAATTCAAAATAAATTTAATAAATGGATTATTAAAGCATTTAAACCGAGTAATAAGGCTTTTCTAAGCATGAGTGACTATAAATGAACTTTTCTTGACAATGGATGGCTTTTGCTCCACGTTTCCCGAGGCAAACAATCAATTACAATCTGTTTTAATCACAAACTGTTAAAAAAAATTCAATAATGGGATTATAAAAGCATTTAATTCGAGTAATAAGGCTTTTCTAGTTATGAGTGACTCTAAATTATCTTTTCTTGACAATGGATGGCTTTTGCTCCACGTTTCCAGAGGCAAACAATCAATTACAATCTCTTTTAATCAAAAAATGTAAAAACATTTCAAAATAAATTCAATAATGGGATTATAAAAGCATTTAAACCGAGTAATAAGGCTTTTCTAGGCATGAGTGACTATAAATGATCTTTTCTTGACAATGGATGGCTTTCGCTCCACGTTTCCCGAGATAAACAATCAATTACAATCTGTTTTAATCAAAAATGTAAAAAAAATGCGAAATAAATTCAATAATGGGATTATTAAAGCATTTAAACCGAGTCATAAGGCTTTTCTAAGCATGAGTGACTATAAATGAACTTTTCTTGACAATGGATGGCTTTCGCTCCATGTTTCCTGAGGGAAACAATCAATTACAATATGTTTTAATCAAAAAATGTAAAAAAAAATTCAAATTAAATTCAATAATGGGATTATAAAAGCATTTAAACCGAGTAATAAGGCTTTTTTAGTTATGAGTGACTCTAAATGATCTTTTCTTGACAATGGATGGCTTTTGCTCCACGTTTCCCGAGGCAAACAATCAATTACAATCTGTTTTAATCAAAAAATGTAAAAACAATTCAAAATAAATTCAATAATGGGATTATAAAAGTATTTACACCGAGTAATAAGGCTTTTCTAGGCATGAGTGACTATAAGTGGTCTTTTCTTGACAATGGATGGCTTTCGCTCCACGTTTCCCGAGATAAACAATCAATTACAATCTGTTTTAGTCAAAAATGTTAAAAAAAATTCAAAATAAATTCAATAATGGGATTATTAAAGCATTTAAACCAAGTAATAAGGCTTTTCTAGGCATGAGTGACTATAAATGAGCTTTTCTTGACAATAGATGGCTTTCGCTCCATGTTTCCTGAGGTAAACAATCAATTACAATCTGTTTTAATCAAAAAATGTTAAAAAAAATTCAAAATAAATTCAATAATGGGATTATAAAAGCATTTAAACCGAGTAATAAGGCTTTTCTAGTTATGAGTGACTCTAAATGATCTTTTCTTGACAATGGATGGCTTTTGCTCCACGTTTCCAGAGGCAAACAATCAATTACAATCTCTTTTAATCAAAAAATATAAAAACATTTCAAAATAAATTCAATAATGGGATTATAAAAGCATTTAAACCGAGTAATAAGGCTTTTCAAGGCATGAGTGACTATAAATGATCTTTTCTTGACAATGGATGGCTTTCGCTCCACGTTTTCCGAGATAAACAATCAATTACAATCTGTTTTAATCAAAAATGTAAAAAAAATTCAAAATAAATTCAATAATGGGATTATTAAAGCATTTAAACCGAGTAATAAGGCTTTTCTAAGCATAAGTGACTATAAATGAACTTTTCTTGACAATGGATGGCTTTTGCTCCACGTTTCCCGAGGCAAACAATCAATTACAATCTTTTTTAATCAAAAACTGTTAAAAAAAATTCAAAATAAATTCAATAATGGGATTATAAAAGCATTTAAACCGAGTAATAAGGCTTTTCTAGTTATGAGTGACTCTAAATTATCTTTTCTTGACAATGGATGGCTTTTGCTCCACGTTTCCAGAGGCAAACAATCAATTACAATCTCTTTTAATAAAAAAATGTAAAAACATTTCAAAATAAATTCAATAATGGGATTATAAAAGCATTTAAACCGAGTAATAAGGCTTTTCTAGTTATGAGTGATTCTAAATGATCTTTTCTTGACAATGGATGGCTTTTGCTCCACGTTTCCCGAGGCAAACAATCAATTACAATCTGTTTTAATCAAAAAATGTAAAAATAATTCAAAATAAATTCAATAATGGGATTATAAAAGTATTTAAACCGAGTAATAAGGCTTTTCTAGGCATGAGTGACTATAACTGATCTTTTCTTGACAATGGATGGCTTTCGCTCCACGTTTCCCGAGATAAACAATCAATTACAATCTGTTTTAATCAAAAATGTTAAAAAAAATTCAAAATAAATTCAATAATGGGATTATTAAAGCATTTAAACCGAGTAATAAGGCTTTTCTTGGCATTAGTGACTATAAATGAGCTTTTCTTGACAATAGATGGCTTTCGCTCCATGTTTCCCGAGGTAAACAATCAATTACAATCTGTTTAAATCAAAAAATGTTAAAAAAAATTTAAAATAAATTCAATAATGGGATTATAAAAGCATTTAAACCGAGTAATAAGGGTTTTCTAGTTATGAGTGACTCTAAATGATCTTTTCTTGACAATGGATGGCTTTTGCTCCACGTTTCCAGAGGCAAACAATCAATTACAATCTCTTTTAATCAAAAAATGTAAAAACATTTCAAAATAAATTCAATAATGGGATTATAAAAGCATTTAAACCGAGTAATAAGGCTTTTCTAGGCATGAGTGACTATAAATGATATTTTCTCGACAATGGATGGCTTTCGCTCCACGTTTCCCGAGATAAACAATTAATTACAATCTGTTTTAATCAAAAATGTAAAAAAAATTCAAAATAAATTCAATAACGGGATTATAAAAGCATTTAAACCGAGTAATAAGGCTTTTCTAGGCATGAGTGACTATAAATGATCTTTTCTTGACAATGGATGGCTTTCGCTCCACGTTTCCCGAGATAAACAATCAATTACAATCTGTTTTAATAAAAAATGTAAAAAAAATTGAAAATAAATTCAATAATGGGATTATAAAAGCATTTAAACCGAGTAATAAGGCTTTTCTAGGCATGAGTGACTATAAATGATCTTTTCTTGACAATGGATGGCTTTCGCTTCACGTTTCTCGAGGTAAATAATCAATTACATTTTGTTTTAATCAAAAAATGTAAAAAGATTCAAATTAAATTCAATTATGGAATTATAAAAGCATTTAAAGCGAGTATTAAGGATTTTATAGGCATGAGTGACTATAAATGAACTTTTCTTGACAATGGATGGCTTTTGCTCCACGTTTCCGAGGCAAACAATCAATTACAATATGTTTTAATCAAAAAAAGTAAAAACAATTCAAAATAAATTCAATAATGGGATTATAAAAGTATTTAAACCGAGTAATAAGGCTTTTCTAGGCATGAGTGACTATAAATGATCTTTTCTTGACAATGGATGGCTTTCGCTCCATGTTTCCCGAGGTAAACAATCAATTACAATATGTTTTAATCAAAAAATGCAAAAAAAATTCAAAATAAATTCAATAATGGGATTATTAAAGCATTTAAACCGAGTAATAAGGCTTTTCTAAGCATAAGTGACTATAAATGAACTTTTCTTGACAATGGATGGCTTTTGCTCCACGTTTCCCGAGGCAAACAATCAATTACAATCTGTTTTAATCAAAAACTGTTAAAAAAAATTCAAAATAAATTCAATAATGGGATTATAAAAGCATTTAAACCGAGTAATAAGGCTTTTCTAGTTATGAGTGACTCTAAATTATCTTTTCTTGACAATGGATGGCTTTTGCTCCACGTTTCCAGAGGCAAACAATCAATTACAATCTCTTTTAATAAAAAAATGTAAAAACATTTCAAAATAAATTCAATAATGGGATTATAAAAGCATTTAAACCGAGTAATAAGGCTTTTCTAGTTATGAGTGATTCTAAATGATCTTTTCTTGACAATGGATGGCTTTTGCTCCTCGTTTCCCGAGGCAAACAATCAATTACAATCTGTTTTAATCAAAAAATGTAAAAACAATTCAAAATAAATTCAATAATGGGATTGTAAAAGTATTTAAACCGAGTAATAAGGCTTTTCTAGGCATGAGTGACTATAAATGATCTTTTCTTGACAATGGATGGCTTTCGCTCCACGTTTCCCGAGATAAACAATCAATTACAATCTGTTTTAATCAAAAATGTTAAAAAAAATTCAAAATAAATTCAATAATGGGATTATTAAAGCATTTAAACCGAGTAATAAGGCTTTTCTTGGCATTAGTGACTATAAATGAGCTTTTCTTGACAATAGATGGCTTTCGCTCCATGTTTTCCGAGGTAAACAATCAATTACAATCTGTTTTAATCAAAAAATGTTAAAAAAAATTTAAAATAAATTCAATAATGGGATTATAAAAGCATTTAAACCGAGTAATAAGGGTTTTCTAGTTATGAGTGACTCTAAATGATCTTTTCTTGACAATGGATGGCTTTTGCTCCACGTTTCCAGAGGCAAACAATCAATTACAATCTCTTTTAATCAAAAAATGTAAAAACATTTCAAAATAAATTCAATAATGGGATTATAAAAGCATTTAAACCGAGTAATAAGGCTTTTCTAGGCATGAGTGACTATAAATGATCTTTTCTTGACAATGGATGGCTTTCGCTCCACGTTTCCCGAGATAAACAATCAATTACATTCTGTTTTAAAAAATGTAAAAAAAAATTCAAAATAAATTCAATAATGGGATTATAAAAGCATTTAAACCGAGTAATAAGGCTTTTCTAGGCATGAGTGACTATAAATGATCTTTTCTTGACAATGGATGGCTTTCGCTTCACGTTTCTCGAGGTAAATAATCAATTACATTTTGTTTTAATCAAAAAATGTAAAATGATTCAAATTAAATTCAATTATGGAATTATAAAAGCATTTAAAGCGAGTATTAAGGATTTTATAGGCATGAGTGACTATAAATGAACTTTTCTTGACAATGGATGGCTTTTGCTCCACGTTTCCCGAGGCAAACAATCAATTACAATCTGTTTTAATCAAAAAATGTAAAAACAATTCAAAATAAATTCAATAATGGGATTATAAAAGTATTTAAACCGAGTAATAAGGCTTTTCTAGGCATGAGTGACTATAAATGATCTTTTCTTGACAATGGATGGCTTTCGCTCCATGTTTCCCGAGGTAAACAATCAATTACAATCTGTTTTAATCAAAAAATGCAAAAAAAAATCAAAATAAATTCAATAATGGGATTATAAAAGCATTTAAACCGAGTAATAAGGCTTTTCTAGTTATGAGTGACTCTAAATGAACTTTTCTTGACAATGGATGGCTTTTGCTCCACGTTTCCCGAGGCAAACAATCAATTACAATCTGTTTTAATCAAAAAATGTAAAAACAATTCAAAATAAATTGAATAATGGGATTATAAAAGTATTTAAACTGAGTAATAAGGCTTTTCTAGGCATGAGTGACTATAAATGATCTTTTCTTGACAATGGATGGCCTTCGCTCCACGTTTCCCGAGATAAACAATCAATTACAATCTGTTTTAATAAAAAGTGTTAAAAAAAATTCAAAATAAATTCAATAATGGGATTATTAAAGCATTTAAACAAAGTAATAAGGCTTTTCTAGGCATGAGTGACTATAAATGAGCTTTTCTCGACAATAGATGGCTTTCGCTCCATGTTTCCTGAGGTAAACAATCAATTACAATCTGTTTTAATCAAAAAACGTGAAAAAAAATTCAAAATAAATTCAATAATGGGATTATAAAAGCATTTAAACCAAGTAATAAGGCTTTTCTAGTTATGAGTGACTCTAAATGATCTTTTCTTGACAATGGATGGCTTTTGCTCCACGTTTCCAGAGGCAAACAATCAATTACAATCTCTTTTAATCAAAAAATATAAAAACATTTCAAAATAAATTCAATAATGGGATTATAAAAGCATTTAAACCGAGTAATAAGGCTTTTCTAGGCATGAGTGACTATAAATGATCTTTTCTTGACAATGGATGGCTTTCGCTCCACGTTTTCCGAGATAAACAATCAATTACAATCTGTTTTAATGAAAAATGTAAAAAAAATTCAAAATAAATTCAATAATGGGATTATTAAAGCATTTAAACCGAGTAATAAGGCTTTTCTAAGCATGAGTGACTATAAATGAACTTTTCTTGACAATGGATGGCTTTTGCTCCACGTTTCCCGAGGCAAACAATCAATTACAATCTGTTTTAATCAAAAACTGTTAAAAAAAATTCAAAATAAATTCAATAATGGGATTATAAAAGCATTTAATTCGAGTAATAAGGCTTTTCTAGTTATGAGTGACTCCAAATTATCTTTTCTTGACAATGGATGGCTTTTGCTCCACGTTTCCAGAGGCAAACAATCAATTACAATCTCTTTTAATCAAAAAATGTAAAAACATTTCAAAATAAATTCAATAATGGGATTATAAAAGCATTTAAACCGAGTAATAAGGCTTTTCTAGGCATGAGTGACTATAAATGATCTTTTCTTGACAATGGATGGCTTTCGCTCCACGTTTCCCGAGATAAACAATCAATTACAATCTGTTTTAATCAAAAATGTAAAAAAAATGCGAAATAAATTCAATAATGGGATTATTAAAGCATTTAAACCGAGTCATAAGGCTTTTCTAAGCATAAGTGACTATAAATGAACTTTTCTTGACAATGGATGGCTTTTGCTCCACGTTTCCCGAGGCAAACAATCAATTACAATCTGTTTTAATCAAAAACTGTTAAAAAAAATTCAAAATAAATTCAATAATGGGATTATAAAAGCATTTAAACCGAGTAATAAGGCTTTTCTAGTTATGAGTGACTCTAAATTATCTTTTCTTGACAATGGATGGCTTTTGCTCCACGTTTCCAGAGGCAAACAATCAATTACAATCTCTTTTAATAAAAAAATGTAAAAACATTTCAAAATAAATTCAATAATGGGATTATAAAAGCATTTAAACCGAGTAATAAGGCTTTTCTAGTTATGAGTGATTCTAAATGATCTTTTCTTGACAATGGATGGCTTTTGCTCCACGTTTCCCGCGGCAAACAATCAATTACAATCTGTTTTAATCAAAAACTGTTGAAAAAAATTCAAAATAAATTCAATAATGGGATTATAAAAGCATTTAAACCGAGTAATAAGGCTTTTCTAGTTATGAGTGACTCTAAATTATCTTTTCTTGACAATGGATGGCTTTTGCTCCACGTTTCCAGAGGCAAACAATCAATTACAATCTCTTTTAATCAAAAAATGTAAAAACATTTCAAAATAAATTCAATAATGGGATTATAAAAGCATTTAAACCGAGTAATAAGGCTTTTCTAGTTATGAGTGATTCTAAATGATCTTTTCTTGACAATGGATGGCTTTTGCTCCACGTTTCCCGAGGCAAACAATCAATTACAATCTGTTTTAATCAAAAAATGTAAAAACAATTCAAAATAAATTCAATAATGGGATTATAAAAGTATTTAAACCGAGTAATAAGGCTTTTCTAGGCATGAGTGACTATAAATGATCTTTTCTTGACAATGGATGGCTTTCGCTTCACGTTTCTCGAGGTAAATAATCAATTACATTTTGTTTTAATAAAAAAATGTAAAAAGATTCAAATTAAATTCAATTATGGAATTATAAAAGCATTTAAAGCGAGTATTAAGGATTTTATAGGCATGAGTGACTATAAATGAACTTTTCTTGACAATGGATGGCTTTTGCTCCACGTTTCCGAGGCAAACAATCAATTACAATCTGTTTTAATCAAAAAATGTAAAAAGAATTCAAAATAAATTCAATAATGGGATTATAAAAGTATTTAAACCGAGTAATAAGGCTTTTCTAGGCATGAGTGACTATAAATGATCTTTTCTTGACAATGGATGGCTTTCGCTCCATGTTTCCCGAGGTAAACAATCAATTACAATCTGTTTTAATCAAAAAATGCAAAAAAAAATCAAAATAAATTCAATAATGGGATTATAAAAGCATTTAAACCGAGTAATAAGGCTTTTCTAGTAATTAGTGACTCTAAATAAACTTTTCTTGACAATGGATGGCTTTTGCTCCACGTTTCCCGAGGCAAACAATCAATTACAATCTGTTTTAATCAAAAAATGTAAAAACAATTCAAAATAAATTCAATAATGGGATTATAAAAGTATTTAAACCGAGTAATAAGGCTTTTCTAGGCATGAGTGACTATAAATGATCTTTTCTTGACAATGGATGGCTTTCGCTCCACGTTTCCCGAGATAAACAATCAATTACAATCTGTTTTAATCAAAAATGTTAAAAAAAATTCAAAATAAATTCAATAATGGGATTATTAAAGCATTTAAACCGAGTAATAAGGCTTTTCTTGGCATTAGTGACTATAAATGAGCTTTTCTTGACAATAGATGGCTTTCGCTCCATGTTTCCCGAGGTAAACAATCAATTACAATCTGTTTTAATCAAAAAATGTTAAAAAAAATTTAAAATAAATTCAATAATGGGATTATAAAAGCATTTAAACCGAGTAATAAGGGTTTTCTAGTTATGAGTGACTCTAAATGATCTTTTCTTGACAATGGATGGCTTTTGCTCCACGTTTCCAGAGGCAAACAATCAATTACAATCTCTTTTAATCAAAAAATGTAAAAACATTTCAAAATAAATTCAATAATGGGATTATAAAAGCATTTAAACCGAGTAATAAGGCTTTTCTAGGCATGAGTGACTATAAATGATCTTTTCTTGACAATGGATGGCTTTCGCTCCACGTTTCCCGAGATAAACAATCAATTACATTCTGTTTTAAAAAATGTAAAAAAAAATTCAAAATAAATTCAATAATGGGATTATTAAAGCATTTAAACCGAGTAATAATGCTTTTCTAGTTATGAGTGACTCTAAATGATCTTTTCTTGACAATGGATGGCTTTTGCTCCACGTTTCCAGAGGCAAACAATCAATTACAATCTCTTTTAATCAAAAAATATAAAAACATTTCAAAATAAATTCAATAATGGGATTATAAAAGCATTTAAACCGAGTAATAAGGCTTTTCTAGGCATGAGTGACTATAAATGATCTTTTCTTGACAATGGATGGCTTTCGCTCCACGTTTCCCGAGATAAACAATCAATTACAATCTGTTTTAATAAAAAATGTAAAAAAAATTGAAAATAAATTCAATAATGGGATTATAAAAGCATTTAAACCGAGTAATAAGGCTTTTATAGGCATGAGTGACTATAAATGATCTTTTCTTGACAATGGATGGCTTTCGCTTCACGTTTCTCGAGGTAAATAATCAATTACATTTTGTTTTAATCAAAAAATGTAAAATGATTCAAATTAAATTCAATTATGGAATTATAAAAGCATTTAAACCGAGTATTAAGGATTTTATAGGCATGAGTGACTATAAATGAACTTTTCTTGACAATGGATGGCTTTTGCTCCACGTTTCCCGAGGCAAACAATCAATTACAATCTGTTTTAATCAAAAAACGTAAAAACAATTCAAAATAAATTCAATAATGGGATTATAAAAGTATTTAGACCGAGTAATAAGGCTTTTCTAGGCATGAGTGACTATAAATGATCTTTTCTAGACAATGGATGGCTTTCGCTCCATGTTTCCCGAGGTAAACAATCAATTACAATCTGTTTTAATCAAAAAATGCAAAAAAAAATCAAAATAATTCAATAATGGCATTATAAAAGCATTTAAACCGAGTAATAAGGATTTTCTAGTTATGAGTGACTCTAAATGAACTTTTCTTGACAATGGATGGCTTTTGCTCCACGTTTCCCGAGGCAAACAATCAATTACAATCTGTTTTAATCAAAAAATGTAAAAACAATTCAAAATAAATTCAATAATGGGATTATAAACGTATTTAAACCGAGTAATAAGGCTTTTCTAGGCATAAGTGACTATAAATGATCTTTTCTTGACAATGGATGGCTTTTGCTTCACGTTTCCCGAGATAAACAATCAATTACAATCTGTTTTAATAAAAAATGTTAAAAAAAATTCAAAATAAATTCAATAATGGGATTATTAAAGCATTTAAACCAAGTAATAAGGCTTTTCTAGGCATGAGTGACTATAAATGAGCTTTTCTCGACAATAGATGGCTTTCGCTCCATGTTTCCTGAGGTAAACAATCAATTACAATCTGTTTTAATCAAAAAATGTTAAAAAAAATTCAAAATAAATTCAATAATGGGATTATAAAAGCATTTAAACCGAGTAATAAGGCTTTTCTAGTTATGAGTGACTCTAAATGATCTTTTCTTGACAATGGATGGCTTTTGCTCCACGTTTCCAGAGGCAAACAATCAATTACAATCTCTTTTAATCAAAAAATATAAAAACATTTCAAAATAAATTCAATAATGGGATTATAAAAGCATTTAAACCGAGTAATAAGGCTTTTCTAGGCATGAGTGACTATAAATGATCTTTTCTTGACAATGGATGGCTTTCGCTCCACGTTTTCCGAGATAAACAATCAATTACAATCTGTTTTAATGAAAAATGTAAAAAAAATTCAAAATAAATTCAATAATGGGATTATAAAAGTATTTAAACCGAGTAATAAGGCTTTTCTAGGCATGAGTGACTATAAATGATCTTTTCTTGACAATGGATGGCTTTCGCTCCACGTTTCCCGAGATAAACAATCAATTACAATCTGTTTTAATCAAAAATGTTAAAAAAAATTCAAAATAAATTCAATAATGGGATTATTAAAGCATTTAAACCAAGTAATAAGGCTTTTCTAGGCATGAGTGACTATAAATGAGCTTTTCTCGACAATAGATGGCTTTCGCTCCATGTTTCCTGAGGTAAACAATCAATTACAATCTGTTTTGATCAAAAAATGTTAAAAAAAATTCAAAATAAATTCAATAATGGGATTATAAAAGCATTTAAACCGAGTAATAATGCTTTTCTAGTTATGAGTGACTCTAAATGATCTTTTCTTGACAATGGATGGCTTTTGCTCCACGTTTCCAGAGGCAAACAATCAATTACAATCTCTTTTAATCAAAAAATATAAAAACATTTCAAAATAAATTCAATAATGGGATTATAAAAGCATTTAAACCGAGTAATAAGGCTTTTCTAGGCATGAGTGACTATAAATGATCTTTTCTTGACAATGGATGGCTTTCGCTCCACGTTTCCCGAGATAAACAATCAATTACAATCTGTTTTAATAAAAAATGTAAAAAAAATTGAAAATAAATTCAATAATGGTATTATAAAAGCATTTAAACCGAGTAATAAGGCTTTTATAGGCATGAGTGACTATAAATGATCTTTTCTTGACAATGGATGGCTTTCGCTTCACGTTTCTCGAGGTAAATAATCAATTACATTTTGTTTTAATCAAAAAATGTAAAATGATTCAAATTAAATTCAATTATGGAATTATAAAAGCATTTAAACCGAGTATTAAGGATTTTATAGGCATGAGTGACTATAAATGAACTTTTCTTGACAATGGATGGCTTTTGCTCCACGTTTCCCGAGGCAAACAATCAATTACAATCTGTTTTAATCAAAAAATGCAAAAAAAAATCAAAATAAATTCAATAATGGCATTATAAAAGCATTTAAACCGAGTAATAAGGATTTTCTAGTTATGAGTGACTCTAAATGAACTTTTCTGGACAATGGATGGCTTTTGCTCCACGTTTCCCGAGGCAAACAATCAATTACAATCTGTTTTAATCAAAAAATGTAAAAACAATTCAAAATAAATTCAATAATGGGATTATAAACGTATTTAAACCGAGTAATAAGGCTTTTCTAGGCATAAGTGACTATAAATGATCTTTTCTTGACAATGGATGGCTTTCGCTTCACGTTTCCCGAGATAAACAATCAATTACAATCTGTTTTAATAAAAAATGTTAAAAAAAATTCAAAATAAATTCAATAATGGGATTATTAAAGCATTTAAACCAAGTAATAAGGCTTTTCTAGGCATGAGTGACTATAAATGAGCTTTTCTCGACAATAGATGGCTTTCGCTCCATGTTTCCTGAGGTAAACAATCAATTACAATCTGTTTTAATCAAAAAATGTTAAAAAAAATTCAAAATAAATTCAATAATGGGATTATAAAAGCATTTAAACCGAGTAATAAGGCTTTTCTAGTTATGAGTGACTCTAAATGATCTTTTCTTGACAATGGATGGCTTTTGCTCCACGTTTCCAGAGGCAAACAATCAATTACAATCTCTTTTAATCAAAAAATATAAAAACATTTCAAAATAAATTCAATAATGGGATTATAAAAGCATTTAAACCGAGTAATAAGGCTTTTCTAGGCATGAGTGACTATAAATGATCTTTTCTTGACAATGGATGGCTTTCGCTCCACGTTTTCCGAGATAAACAATCAATTACAATCTGTTTTAATGAAAAATGTAAAAAAAATTCAAAATAAATTCAATAAATGGATTATTAAAGCATTTAAACCGAGTAATAAGGCTTTTCTAAGCATGAGTGACTATAAATGAACTTTTCTTGACAATGGATGGCTTTTGCTCCACGTTTCCCGAGGCAAACAATCAATTACAATCTGTTTTAATCACAAACTGTTAAAAAAAATTCAAAATAAATTCAATAATGGGATTATAAAAGCATTTAATTCGAGTAATAAGGCTTTTCTAGTTATGAGTGACTCTAAATTATCTTTTCTTGACAATGGATGGCTTTTGCTCCACGTTTCCAGAGGCAAACAATCAATTACAATCTCTTTTAATCAAAAAATGTAAAAACATTTCAAAATAAATTCAATAATGGGATTATAAAAGCATTTAAACCGAGTAATAAGGCTTTTCTAGGCATGAGTGACTATAAATGATCTTTTCTTGACAATGGATGGCTTTCGCTCCACGTTTCCCGAGATAAACAATCAATTACAATCTGTTTTAATCAAAAATGTTAAAAAAAATTCAAAATAAATTCAATAATGGGATTATAAAAGCATTTAAACCGAGTAATAAGGCTTTTCTAGTTATGAGTGACTCTAAATGATCTTTTCTTGACAATGGATGGCTTTTGCTCCACGTTTCCAGAGGCAAACAATCAATTACAATCTCTTTTAATCAAAAAATATAAAAACATTTCAAAATAAATTCAATAATGGGATTATAAAAGCATTTAAACCGAGTAATAAGGCTTTTCAAGGCATGAGTGACTATAAATGATCTTTTCTTGACAATGGATGGCTTTCGCTCCACGTTTTCCGAGATAAACAATCAATTACAATCTGTTTTAATCAAAAATGTAAAAAAAATTCAAAATAAATTCAATAATGGGATTATTAAAGCATTTAAACCGAGTAATAAGGCTTTTCTAAGCATAAGTGACTATAAATGAACTTTTCTTGACAATGGATGGCTTTTGCTCCACGTTTCCCGAGGCAAACAATCAATTACAATCTGTTTTAATCAAAAACTGTTAAAAAAAATTCAAAATAAATTCAATAATGGGATTATAAAAGCATTTAAACCGAGTAATAAGGCTTTTCTAGTTATGAGTGACTCTAAATTATCTTTTCTTGACAATGGATGGCTTTTGCTCCACGTTTCCAGAGGCAAACAATCAATTACAATCTCTTTTAATAAAAAAATGTAAAAACATTTCAAAATAAATTCAATAATGGGATTATAAAAGCATTTAAACCGAGTAATAAGGCTTTTCTAGTTATGAGTGATTCTAAATGATCTTTTCTTGACAATGGATGGCTTTTGCTCCACGTTTCCCGAGGCAAACAATCAATTACAATCTGTTTTAATCAAAAAATGTAAAAACAATTCAAAATAAATTCAATAATGGGATTATAAAAGTATTTAAACCGAGTAATAAGGCTTTTCTAGGCATGAGTGACTATAACTGATCTTTTCTTGACAATGGATGGCTTTCGCTCCACGTTTCCCAAGATAAACAATCAATTACAATCTGTTTTAATCAAAAATGTTAAAAAAAATTCAAAATAAATTCAATAATGGGATTATTAAAGCATTTAAACCGAGTAATAAGGCTTTTCTTGGCATTAGTGACTATAAATGAGCTTTTCTTGACAATAGATGGCTTTCGCTCCATGTTTCCCGAGGTAAACAATCAATTACAATCTGTTTTAATCAAAAAATGTTAAAAAAAATTTAAAATAAATTCAATAATGGGATTATAAAAGCATTTAAACCGAGTAATAAGGGTTTTCTAGTTATGAGTGACTCTAAATGATCTTTTCTTGACAATGGATGGCTTTTGCTCCACGTTTCCAGAGGCAAACAATCAATTACAATCTCTTTTAATCAAAAAATGTAAAAACATTTCAAAATAAATTCAATAATGGGATTATAAAAGCATTTAAACCGAGTAATAAGGCTTTTCTAGGCATGAGTGACTATAAATGATATTTTCTCGACAATGGATGGCTTTCGCTCCACGTTTCCCGAGATAAACAATTAATTACAATCTGTTTTAATCAAAAATGTAAAAAAAATTCAAAATAAATTCAATAACGGGATTATAAAAGCATTTAAACCGAGTAATAAGGCTTTTCTAGGCATGAGTGACTATAAATGATCTTTTCTTGACAATGGATGGCTTTCGCTCCACGTTTTCCGAGATAAACAATCAATTACAATCTGTTTTAATGAAAAATGTAAAAAAAATTCAAAATAAATTCAATAATGGGATTATAAAAGTATTTAAACCGAGTAATAAGGCTTTTCTAGGCATGAGTGACTATAAATGATCTTTTCTTGACAATGGATGGCTTTCGCTCCAAGTTTCCCGAGATAAACAATCAATTACAATCTGTTTTAATCAAAAATGTTAAAAAAAATTCAAAATAAATTCAATAATGGGATTATTAAAGCATTTAAACCAAGTAATAAGGCTTTTCTAGGCATGAGTGACTATAAATGAGCTTTTCTCGACAATAGATGGCTTTCGCTCCATGTTTCCTGAGGTAAACAATCAATTACAATCTGTTTTGATCAAAAAATGTTAAAAAAAATTCAAAATAAATTCAATAATGGGATTATAAAAGCATTTAAACCGAGTAATAATGCTTTTCTAGTTATGAGTGACTCTAAATGATCTTTTCTTGACAATGGATGGCTTTTGCTCCACGTTTCCAGAGGCAAACAATCAATTACAATCTCTTTTAATCAAAAAATATAAAAACATTTCAAAATAAATTCAATAATGGGATTATAAAAGCATTTAAACCGAGTAATAAGGCTTTTCTAGGCATGAGTGACTATAAATGATCTTTTCTTGACAATGGATGGCTTTCGCTCCACGTTTCCCGAGATAAACAATCAATTACAATCTGTTTTAATAAAAAATGTAAAAAAAATTGAAAATAAATTCAATAATGGGATTATAAAAGCATTTAAACCGAGTAATAAGGCTTTTATAGGCATGAGTGACTATAAATGATCTTTTCTTGACAATGGATGGCTTTCGCTTCACGTTTCTCGAGGTAAATAATCAATTACATTTTGTTTTAATCAAAAAATGTAAAATGATTCAAATTAAATTCAATTATGGAATTATAAAAGCATTTAAACCGAGTATTAAGGATTTTATAGGCATGAGTGACTATAAATGAACTTTTCTTGACAATGGATGGCTTTTGCTCCACGTTTCCCGAGGCAAACAATCAATTACAATCTGTTTTAATCAAAAAACGTAAAAACAATTCAAAAGAAATTCAATAATGGGATTATAAAAGTATTTAGACCGAGTAATAAGGCTTTTCTAGGCATGAGTGACTATAAATGATCTTTTCTTGACAATGGATGGCTTTCGCTCCATGTTTCCCGAGGTAAACAATCAATTACAATCTGTTTTAATCAAAAAATGCAAAAAAAAATCAAAATAAATTCAATAATGGCATTATAAAAGCATTTAAACCGAGTAATAAGGATTTTCTAGTTATGAGTGACTCTAAATGAACTTTTCTTGACAATGGATGGCTTTTGCTCCACGTTTCCCGAGGCAAACAATCAATTACAATCTGTTTTAATCAAAAAATGTAAAAACAATTCAAAATAAATTCAATAATGGGATTATAAACGTATTTAAACCGAGTAATAAGGCTTTTCTAGGCATAAGTGACTATAAATGATCTTTTCTTGACAATGGATGGCTTTCGCTTCACGTTTCCCGAGATAAACAATCAATTACAATCTGTTTTAATAAAAAATGTTAAAAAAAATTCAAAATAAATTCAATAATGGGATTATTAAAGCATTTAAACCAAGTAATAAGGCTTTTCTAGGCATGAGTGACAATAAATGAGCTTTTCTCGACAATAGATGGCTTTCGCTCCATGTTTCCTGAGGTAAACAATCAATTACAATCTGTTTTAATCAAAAAATGTTAAAAAAAATTCAAAATAAATTCAATAATGGGATTATAAAAGCATTTAAACCGAGTAATAAGGCTTTTCTAGTTATGAGTGACTCTAAATGATCTTTTCTTGACAATGGATGGCTTTTGCTCCACGTTTCCAGAGGCAAACAATCAATTACAATCTCTTTTAATCAAAAAATATAAAAACATTTCAAAATAAATTCAATAATGGGATTATAAAAGCATTTAAACCGAGTAATAAGGCTTTTCTAGGCATGAGTGACTATAAATGATCTTTTCTTGACAATGGATGGCTTTCGCTCCACGTTTTCCGAGATAAACAATCAATTACAATCTGTTTTAATGAAAAATGTAAAAAAAATTCAAAATAAATTCAATAAATGGATTATTAAAGCATTTAAACCGAGTAATAAGGCTTTTCTAAGCATGAGTGACTATAAATGAACTTTTCTTGACAATGGATGGCTTTTGCTCCACGTTTCCCGAGGCAAACAATCAATTACAATATGTTTTAATCACAAACTGTTAAAAAAAATTCAAAATAAATTCAATAATGGGATTATAAAAGCATTTAATTCGAGTAATAAGGCTTTTCTAGTTATGAGTGACTCTAAATTATCTTTTCTTGACAATGGATGGCTTTTGCTCCACGTTTCCAGAGGCAAACAATCAATTACAATCTCTTTTAATCAAAAAATGTAAAAACATTTCAAAATAAATTCAATAATGGGATTATAAAAGCATTTAAACCGAGTAATAAGGCTTTTCTAGGCATGAGTGACTATAAATGATCTTTTCTTGACAATGGATGGCTTTCGCTCCACGTTTCCCGAGATAAACAATCAATTACAATCTGTTTTAATCAAAAATGTAAAAAAAATGCGAAATAAATTCAATAATGGGATTATTAAAGCATTTAAACCAAGTCATAAGGCTTTTCTAAGCATGAGTGACTATAAATGAACTTTTCTTGACAATGGATGGCTTTCGCTCCATGTTTCCTGAGGGAAACAATCAATTACAATATGTTTTAATCAAAAAATGTAAAAAAAAATTCAAATTAAATTCAATAATGGGATTATAAAAGCATTTAAACCGAGTAATAAGGCTTTTTTAGTTATGAGTGACTCTAAATGATCTTTTCTTGACAATGGATGGCTTTTGCTCCACGTTTCCCGAGGCAAACAATCAATTACAATCTGTTTTAATCAAAAAATGTAAAAACAATTCAAAATAAATTCAATAATGGGATTATAAAAGTATTTACACCGAGTAATAAGGCTTTTCTAGGCATGAGTGACTATAAGTGGTCTTTTCTTGACAATGGATGGCTTTCGCTCCACGTTTCCCGAGATAAACAATCAATTACAATCTGTTTTAGTCAAAAATGTTAAAAAAAATTCAAAATAAATTCAATAATGGGATTATTAAAGCATTTAAACCAAGTAATAAGGCTTTTCTAGGCATGAGTGACTATAAATGAGCTTTTCTTGACAATAGATGGCTTTCGCTCCATGTTTCCTGAGGTAAACAATCAATTACAATATGTTTTAATCAAAAAATGTTAAAAAAAATTCAAAAAAAATTCAATAATGGGATTATAAAAGCATTTAAACCGAGTAATAAGGCTTTTCTAGTTATGAGTGACTCTAAATGATCTTTTCTTGACAATGGATGGCTTTTGCTCCACGTTTCCAGAGGCAAACAATCAATTACAATCTCTTTTAATCAAAAAATATAAAAACATTTCAAAATAAATTCAATAATGGGATTATAAAAGCATTTAAACCGAGTAATAAGGCTTTTCAAGGCATGAGTGACTATAAATGATCTTTTCTTGACAATGGATGGCTTTCGCTCCACGTTTTCCGAGATAAACAATCAATTACAATCTGTTTTAATCAAAAATGTAAAAAAAATTCAAAATAAATTCAATAATGGGATTATTAAAGCATTTAAACCGAGTAATAAGGCTTTTCTAAGCATAAGTGACTATAAATGAACTTTTCTTGACAATGGATGGCTTTTGCTCCACGTTTCCCGAGGCAAACAATCAATTACAATCTGTTTTAATCAAAAACTGTTAAAAAAAATTCAAAATAAATTCAATAATGGGATTATAAAAGCATTTAAACCGAGTAATAAGGCTTTTCTAGTTATGAGTGACTCTAAATTATCTTTTCTTGACAATGGATGGCTTTTGCTCCACGTTTCCAGAGGCAAACAATCAATTACAATCTCTTTTAATAAAAAAATGTAAAAACATTTCAAAATAAATTCAATAATGGGATTATAAAAGCATTTAAACCGAGTAATAAGGCTTTTCTAGTTATGAGTGATTCTAAATGATCTTTTCTTGACAATGGATGGCTTTTGCTCCACGTTTCCCGAGGCAAACAATCAATTACAATCTGTTTTAATCAAAAAATGTAAAAACAATTCAAAATAAATTCAATAATGGGATTATAAAAGTATTTAAACCGAGTAATAAGGCTTTTCTAGGCATGAGTGACTATAACTGATCTTTTCTTGACAATGGATGGCTTTCGCTCCACGTTTCCCAAGATAAACAATCAATTACAATCTGTTTTAATCAAAAATGTTAAAAAAAATTCAAAATAAATTCAATAATGGGATTATTAAAGCATTTAAACCGAGTAATAAGGCTTTTCTTGGCATTAGTGACTATAAATGAGCTTTTCTTGACAATAGATGGCTTTCGCTCCATGTTTCCCGAGGTAAACAATCAATTACAATCTGTTTTAATCAAAAAATGTTAAAAAAAATTTAAAATAAATTCAATAATGGGATTATAAAAGCATTTAAACCGAGTAATAAGGGTTTTCTAGTTATGAGTGACTCTAAATGATCTTTTCTTGACAATGGATGGCTTTTGCTCCACGTTTCCAGAGGCAAACAATCAATTACAATCTCTTTTAATCAAAAAATGTAAAAACATTTCAAAATAAATTCAATAATGGGATTATAAAAGCATTTAAACCGAGTAATAAGGCTTTTCTAGGCATGAGTGACTATAAATGATATTTTCTCGACAATGGATGGCTTTCGCTCTACGTTTCCCGAGATAAACAATTAATTACAATCTGTTTTAATCAAAAATGTAAAAAAAATTCAAAATAAATTCAATAACGGGATTATAAAAGCATTTAAACCGAGTAATAAGGCTTTTCTAGGCATGAGTGACTATAAATGATCTTTTCTTGACAATGGATGGCTTTCGCTCCACGTTTCCCGAGATAAACAATCAATTACAATCTGTTTTAATAAAAAATGTAAAAAAAATTGAAAATAAATTCAATAATGGGATTATAAAAGCATTTAAACCGAGTAATAAGGCTTTTCTAGGCATGAGTGACTATAAATGATCTTTTCTTGACAATGGATGGCTTTCGCTTCACGTTTCTCGAGGTAAATAATCAATTACATTTTGTTTTAATCAAAAAATGTAAAAAGATTCAAATTAAATTCAATTATGGAATTATAAAAGCATTTAAAGCGAGTATTAAGGATTTTATAGGCATGAGTGACTATAAATGAACTTTTCTTGACAATGGATGGCTTTTGCTCCACGTTTCCGAGGCAAACAATCAATTACAATATGTTTTAATCAAAAAAAGTAAAAATAATTCAAAATAAATTCAATAATGGGATTATAAAAGTATTTAAACCGAGTAATAAGGCTTTTCTAGGCATGAGTGACTATAAATGATCTTTTCTTGACAATGGATGGCTTTCGCTCCATGTTTCCCGAGGTAAACAATCAATTACAATATGTTTTAATCAAAAAATGCAAAAAAAATTCAAAATAAATTCAATAATGGGATTATTAAAGCATTTAAACCGAGTAATAAGGCTTTTCTAAGCATAAGTGACTATAAATGAACTTTTCTTGACAATGGATGGCTTTTGCTCCACGTTTCTCGAGGCAAACAATCAATTACAATCTGTTTTAATCAAAAACTGTTAAAAAAAATTCAAAATAAATTCAATAATGGGATTATAAAAGCATTTAAACCGAGTAATAAGGCTTTTCTAGTTATGAGTGACTCTAAATTATCTTTTCTTGACAATGGATGGCTTTTGCTCCACGTTTCCAGAGGCAAACAATCAATTACAATCTCTTTTAATAAAAAAATGTAAAAACATTTCAAAATAAATTCAATAATGGGATTATAAAAGCATTTAAACCGAGTAATAAGGCTTTTCTAGTTATGAGTGATTCTAAATGATCTTTTCTTGACAATGGATGGCTTTTGCTCCTCGTTTCCCGAGGCAAACAATCAATTACAATCTGTTTTAATCAAAAAATGTAAAAGTAATTCAAAATAAATTCAATAATGGGATTATAAAAGTATTTAAACCGAGTAATAAGGCTTTTCTAGGCATGAGTGACTATAAATGATCTTTTCTTGACAATGGATGGCTTTCGCTCCACGTTTTCCGAGATAAACAATCAATTACAATCTGTTTTAATCAAAAAATGTAAAAAGAATTCAAAATAAATTCAATAATGGGATTATAAAAGTATTTAAACCGAGTAATAAGGCTTTTCTAGGCATGAGTGACTATAAATGATCTTTTCTTGAGAATGGATGGCTTTCGCTCCATGTTTCCCGAGGTAAACAATCAATTACAATCTGTTTTAATCAAAAAATGCAAAAAAAAATCAAAATAAATTCAATAATGGGATTATAAAAGCATTTAAACCGAGTAATAAGGCTTTTCTAGTAATTAGTGACTCTAAATAAACTTTTCTTGACAATGGATGGCTTTTGCTCCACGTTTCCCGAGGCAAACAATCAATTACAATCTGTTTTAATCAAAAAATGTAAAAACAATTCAAAATAAATTCAATAATGGGATTATAAAAGTATTTAAACCGAGTAATAAGGCTTTTCTAGGCATGAGTGACTATAAATGATCTTTTCTTGACAATGGATGGCTTTCGCTCCACGTTTCCCGAGATAAACAATCAATTACAATCTGTTTTAATCAAAAATGTTAAAAAAAATTCAAAATAAATTCAATAATGGGATTATTAAAGCATTTAAACCGAGTAATAAGGCTTTTCTTGGCATTAGTGACTATAAATGAGCTTTTCTTGACAATAGATGGCTTTCGCTCCATGTTTCCCGAGGTAAACAATCAATTACAATCTGTTTTAATCAAAAAATGTTAAAAAAAATTTAAAATAAATTCAATAATGGGATTATAAAAGCATTTAAACCGAGTAATAAGGGTTTTCTAGTTATGAGTGACTCTAAATGATCTTTTCTTGACAATGGATGGCTTTTGCTCCACGTTTCCAGAGGCAAACAATCAATTACAATCTCTTTTAATCAAAAAATGTAAAAACATTTCAAAATAAATTCAATAATGGGATTATAAAAGCATTTAAACCGAGTAATAAGGCTTTTCTAGGCATGAGTGACTATAAATGATCTTTTCTTGACAATGGATGGCTTTCGCTCCACGTTTCCCGAGATAAACAATCAATTACATTCTGTTTTAAAAAATGTAAAAAAAAATTCAAAATAAATTCAATAATGGGATTATAAAAGCATTTAAACCGAGTAATAAGGCTTTTCTAGGCATGAGTGACTATAAATGATCTTTTCTTGACAATGGATGGCTTTCGCTTCACGTTTCTCGAGGTAAATAATCAATTACATTTTGTTTTAATCAAAAAATGTAAAATGATTCAAATTAAATTCAATTATGGAATTATAAAAGCATTTAAAGCGAGTATTAAGGATTTTATAGGCATGAGTGACTATAAATGAACTTTTCTTGACAATGGATGGCTTTTGCTCCACGTTTCCCGAGGCAAACAATCAATTACAATCTGTTTTAATCAAAAAATGTAAAAACAATTCAAAATAAATTCAATAATGGGATTATAAAAGTATTTAAACCGAGTAATAAGGCTTTTCTAGGCATGAGTGACTATAAATGATCTTTTCTTGACAATGGATGGCTTTCGCTCCATGTTTCCCGAGGTAAACAATCAATTACAATCTGTTTTAATGAAAAAATGCAAAAAAAAATCAAAATAAATTCAATAATGGGATTATAAAAGCATTTAAACCGAGTAATAAGGCTTTTCTAGTTATGAGTGACTCTAAATGAACTTTTCTTGACAATGGATGGCTTTTGCTCCACTTTTCCCAAGGCAAACAATCAATTACAATCTGTTTTAATCAAAAAATGTAAAAACAATTCAAAATAAATTCAATAATGGGATTATAAAAGTATTTAAACCGAGTAATAAGGCTTTTCTAGGCATGAGTGACTATAAATGATCTTTTCTTGACAATGGATGGCCTTCGCTCCACGTTTCCCGAGATAAACAATCAATTACAATCTGTTTTAATAAAAAGTGTTAAAAAAAATTCAAAATAAATTCAATAATGGGATTATTAAAGCATTTAAACCAAGTAATAAGGCTTTTCTAGGCATGAGTGACTATAAATGAGCTTTTCTCGACAATAGATGGCTTTCGCTCCATGTTTCCTGAGGTAAACAATCAATTACAATCTGTTTTAATCAAAAAATGTGAAAAAAAATTCAAAATAAATTCAATAATGGGATTATAAAAGCATTTAAACCAAGTAATAAGGTTTTTCTAGTTATGAGTGACTCTAAATGATCTTTTCTTGACAATGGATGGCTTTTGCTCCACGTTTCCAGAGGCAAACAATCAATTACAATCTCTTTTAATCAAAAAATATAAAAACATTTCAAAATAAATTCAATAATGGGATTATAAAAGCATTTAAACCGAGTAATAAGGCTTTTCTAGGCATGAGTGACTATAAATGATCTTTTCTTGACAATGGATGGCTTTCGCTCCACGTTTCCCGAGATAAACAATCAATTACAATATGTTTTAATCAAAAAATGCAAAAAAAATTCAAAATAAATTCAATAATGGTATTATTAAAGCATTTAAACCGAGTAATAAGGCTTTTCTAAGCATGAGTGACTATAAATGAACTTTTCTTGACAATGGATGGCTTTTGCTCCACGTTTCCCGAGGCAAACAATCAATTACAATATGTTTTAATCACAAACTGTTAAAAAAAATTCAAAATAAATTCAATAATGGGATTATAAAAGCATTTAATTCGAGTAATAAGGCTTTTCTAGTTATGAGTGACTCTAAATTATCTTTTCTTGACAATGGATGGCTTTTGCTCCACGTTTCCAGAGGCAAACAATCAATTACAATCTCTTTTAATCAAAAAATGTAAAAACATTTCAAAATAAATTCAATAATGGGATTATAAAAGCATTTAAACCGAGTAATAAGGCTTTTCTAGGCATGAGTGACTATAAATGATCTTTTCTTGACAATGGATGGCTTTCGCTCCACGTTTCCCGAGATAAACAATCAATTACAATCTGTTTTAATCAAAAATGTAAAAAAAATGCGAAATAAATTCAATAATGGGATTATTAAAGCATTTAAACCAAGTCATAAGGCTTTTCTAAGCATGAGTGACTATAAATGAACTTTTCTTGACAATGGATGGCTTTCGCTCCATGTTTCCTGAGGGAAACAATCAATTACAATATGTTTTAATCAAAAAATGTAAAAAAAAATTCAAATTAAATTCAATAATGGGATTATAAAAGCATTTAAACCGAGTAATAAGGCTTTTTTAGTTATGAGTGACTCTAAATGATCTTTTCTTGACAATGGATGGCTTTTGCTCCACGTTTCCCGAGGCAAACAATCAATTACAATCTGTTTTAATCAAAAAATGTAAAAACAATTCAAAATAAATTCAATAATGGGATTATAAAAGTATTTACACCGAGTAATAAGGCTTTTCTAGGCATGAGTGACTATAAGTGGTCTTTTCTTGACAATGGATGGCTTTCGCTCCACGTTTCCCGAGATAAACAATCAATTACAATCTGTTTTAGTTAAAAATGTTAAAAAAAATTCAAAATAAATTCAATAATGGGATTATTAAAGCATTTAAACCAAGTAATAAGGCTTTTCTAGGCATGAGTGACTATAAATGAGCTTTTCTTGACAATAGATGGCTTTCGCTCCATGTTTCCTGAGGTAAACAATCAATTACAATATGTTTTAATCAAAAAATGTTAAAAAAAATTCAAAAAAAATTCAATAATGGGATTATAAAAGCATTTAAACCGAGTAATAAGGCTTTTCTAGTTATGAGTGACTCTAAATGATCTTTTCTTGACAATGGATGGCTTTTGCTCCACGTTTCCAGAGGCAAACAATCAATTACAATCTCTTTTAATCAAAAAACATAAAAACATTTCAAAATAAATTCAATAATGGGATTATAAAAGCATTTAAACCGAGTAATAAGGCTTTTCAAGGCATGAGTGACTATAAATGATCTTTTCTTGACAATGGATGGCTTTCGCTCCACGTTTTCCGAGATAAACAATCAATTACAATCTGTTTTAATCAAAAATGTAAAAAAAATTCAAAATAAATTCAATAATGGGATTATTAAAGCATTTAAACCGAGTAATAAGGCTTTTCTAAGCATAAGTGACTATAAATGAACTTTTCTTGACAATGGATGGCTTTTGCTCCACGTTTCCCGAGGCAAACAATCAATTACAATCTGTTTTAATCAAAAACTGTTAAAAAAAATTCAAAATAAATTCAATAATGGGATTATAAAAGCATTTAAACCGAGTAATAAGGCTTTTCTAGTTATGAGTGACTCTAAATTATCTTTTCTTGACAATGGATGGCTTTTGCTCCACGTTTCCAGAGGCAAACAATCAATTACAATCTCTTTTAATAAAAAAATGTAAAAACATTTCAAAATAAATTCAATAATGGGATTATAAAAGCATTTAAACCGAGTAATAAGGCTTTTCTAGTTATGAGTGATTCTAAATGATCTTTTCTTGACAATGGATGGCTTTTGCTCCACGTTTCCCGAGGCAAACAATCAATTACAATCTGTTTTAATCAAAAAATGTAAAAACAATTCAAAATAAATTCAATAATGGGATTATAAAAGTATTTAAACCGAGTAATAAGGCTTTTCTAGGCATGAGTGACTATAACTGATCTTTTCTTGACAATGGATGGCTTTCGCTCCACGTTTCCCAAGATAAACAATCAATTACAATCTGTTTTAATCAAAAATGTTAAAAAAAATTCAAAATAAATTCAATAATGGGATTATTAAAGCATTTAAACCGAGTAATAAGGCTTTTCTTGGCATTAGTGACTATAAATGAGCTTTTCTTGACAATAGATGGCTTTCGCTCCATGTTTCCCGAGGTAAACAATCAATTACAATCTGTTTTAATCAAAAAATGTTAAAAAAAATTTAAAATAAATTCAATAATGGGATTATAAAAGCATTTAAACCGAGTAATAAGGGTTTTCTAGTTATGAGTGACTCTAAATGATCTTTTCTTGACAATGGATGGCTTTTGCTCCACGTTTCCAGAGGCAAACAATCAATTACAATCTCTTTTAATCAAAAAATGTAAAAACATTTCAAAATAAATTCAATAATGGGATTATAAAAGCATTTAAACCGAGTAATAAGGCTTTTCTAGGCATGAGTGACTATAAATGATATTTTCTCGACAATGGATGGCTTTCGCTCTACGTTTCCCGAGATAAACAATTAATTACAATCTGTTTTAATCAAAAATGTAAAAAAAATTCAAAATAAATTCAATAACGGGATTATAAAAGCATTTAAACCGAGTAATAAGGCTTTTCTAGGCATGAGTGACTATAAATGATCTTTTCTTGACAATGGATGGCTTTCGCTCCACGTTTCCCGAGATAAACAATCAATTACAATCTGTTTTAATAAAAAATGTAAAAAAAATTGAAAATAAATTCAATAATGGGATTATAAAAGCATTTAAACCGAGTAATAAGGCTTTTCTAGGCATGAGTGACTATAAATGATCTTTTCTTGACAATGGATGGCTTTCGCTTCACGTTTCTCGAGGTAAATAATCAATTACATTTTGTTTTAATCAAAAAATGTAAAAAGATTCAAATTAAATTCAATTATGGAATTATAAAAGCATTTAAAGCGAGTATTAAGGATTTTATAGGCATGAGTGACTATAAATGAACTTTTCTTGACAATGGATGGCTTTTGCTCCACGTTTCCGAGGCAAACAATCAATTACAATATGTTTTAATCAAAAAAAGTAAAAACAATTCAAAATAAATTCAATAATGGGATTATAAAAGTATTTAAACCGAGTAATAAGGCTTTTCTAGGCATGAGTGACTATAAATGATCTTTTCTTGACAATGGATGGCTTTCGCTCCATGTTTCCCGAGGTAAACAATCAATTACAATATGTTTTAATCAAAAAATGCAAAAAAAATTCAAAATAAATTCAATAATGGGATTATTAAAGCATTTAAACCGAGTAATAAGGCTTTTCTAAGCATAAGTGACTATAAATGAACTTTTCTTGACAATGGATGGCTTTTGCTCCACGTTTCCCGAGGCAAACAATCAATTACAATCTGTTTTAATCAAAAACTGTTAAAAAAAATTCAAAATAAATTCAATAATGGGATTATAAAAGCATTTAAACCGAGTAATAAGGCTTTTCTAGTTATGAGTGACTCTAAATTATCTTTTCTTGACAATGGATGGCTTTTGCTCCACGTTTCCAGAGGCAAACAATCAATTACAATCTCTTTTAATAAAAAAATGTAAAAACATTTCAAAATAAATTCAATAATGGGATTATAAAAGCATTTAAACCGAGTAATAAGGCTTTTCTAGTTATGAGTGATTCTAAATGATCTTTTCTTGACAATGGATGGCTTTTGCTCCTCGTTTCCCGAGGCAAACAATCAATTACAATCTGTTTTAATCAAAAAATGTAAAAGTAATTCAAAATAAATTCAATAATGGGATTATAAAAGTATTTAAACCGAGTAATAAGGCTTTTCTAGGCATGAGTGACTATAAATGATCTTTTCTTGACAATGGATGGCTTTCGCTCCACGTTTCCCGAGATAAACAATCAATTACAATCTGTTTTAATAAAAAATGTAAAAAAAATTGAAAATAAATTCAATAATGGGATTATAAAAGCATTTAAACCGAGTAATAAGGCTTTTCTAGGCATGAGTGACTATAAATGATCTTTTCTTGACAATGGATGGCTTTCGCTTCACGTTTCTCGAGGTAAATAATCAATTACATTTTGTTTTAATCAAAAAATGTAAAAAGATTCAAATTAAATTCAATTATGGAATTATAAAAGCATTTAAAGCGAGTATTAAGGATTTTATAGGCATGAGTGACTATAAATGAACTTTTCTTGACAATGGATGGCTTTTGCTCCACGTTTCCGAGGCAAACAATCAATTACAATATGTTTTAATCAAAAAAAGTAAAAACAATTCAAAATAAATTCAATAATGGGATTATAAAAGTATTTAAACCGAGTAATAAGGCTTTTCTAGGCATGAGTGACTATAAATGATCTTTTCTTGACAATGGATGGCTTTCGCTCCATGTTTCCCGAGGTAAACAATCAATTACAATATGTTTTAATCAAAAAATGCAAAAAAAATTCAAAATAAATTCAATAATGGGATTATTAAAGCATTTAAACCGAGTAATAAGGCTTTTCTAAGCATAAGTGACTATAAATGAACTTTTCTTGACAATGGATGGCTTTTGCTCCACGTTTCCCGAGGCAAACAATCAATTACAATCTGTTTTAATCAAAAACTGTTAAAAAAAATTCAAAATAAATTCAATAATGGGATTATAAAAGCATTTAAACCGAGTAATAAGGCTTTTCTAGTTATGAGTGACTCTAAATTATCTTTTCTTGACAATGGATGGCTTTTGCTCCACGTTTCCAGAGGCAAACAATCAATTACAATCTCTTTTAATAAAAAAATGTAAAAACATTTCAAAATAAATTCAATAATGGGATTATAAAAGCATTTAAACCGAGTAATAAGGCTTTTCTAGTTATGAGTGATTCTAAATGATCTTTTCTTGACAATGGATGGCTTTTGCTCCTCGTTTCCCGAGGCAAACAATCAATTACAATCTGTTTTAATCAAAAAATGTAAAAGTAATTCAAAATAAATTCAATAATGGGATTATAAAAGTATTTAAACCGAGTAATAAGGCTTTTCTAGGCATGAGTGACTATAAATGATCTTTTCTTGACAATGGATGGCTTTCGCTCCACGTTTTCCGAGATAAACAATCAATTACAATCTGTTTTAATCAAAAAATGTAAAAAGAATTCAAAATAAATTCAATAATGGGATTATAAAAGTATTTAAACCGAGTAATAAGGCTTTTCTAGGCATGAGTGACTATAAATGATCTTTTCTTGAGAATGGATGGCTTTCGCTCCATGTTTCCCGAGGTAAACAATCAATTACAATCTGTTTTAATCAAAAAATGCAAAAAAAAATCAAAATAAATTCAATAATGGGATTATAAAAGCATTTAAACCGAGTAATAAGGCTTTTCTAGTAATTAGTGACTCTAAATAAACTTTTCTCGACAATGGATGGCTTTTGCTCCACGTTTCCCGAGGCAAACAATCAATTACAATCTGTTTTAATCAAAAAATGTAAAAACAATTCAAAATAAATTCAATAATGGGATTATAAAAGTATTTAAACCGAGTAATAAGGCTTTTCTAGGCATGAGTGACTATAAATGATCTTTTCTTGACAATGGATGGCTTTCGCTCCACGTTTCCCGAGATAAACAATCAATTACAATCTGTTTTAATCAAAAATGTTAAAAAAAATTCAAAATAAATTCAATAATGGGATTATTAAAGCATTTAAACCGAGTAATAAGGCTTTTCTTGGCATTAGTGACTATAAATGAGCTTTTCTTGACAATAGATGGCTTTCGCTCCATGTTTCCCGAGGTAAACAATCAATTACAATCTGTTTTAATCAAAAAATGTTAAAAAAAATTTAAAATAAATTCAATAATGGGATTATAAAAGCATTTAAACCGAGTAATAAGGGTTTTCTAGTTATGAGTGACTCTAAATGATCTTTTTTTGACAATGGATGGCTTTTGCTCCACGTTTCCAGAGGCAAACAATCAATTACAATCTCTTTTAATCAAAAAATGTAAAAACATTTCAAAATAAATTCAATAATGGGATTATAAAAGCATTTAAACCGAGTAATAAGGCTTTTCTAGGCATGAGTGACTATAAATGATCTTTTCTTGACAATGGATGGCTTTCGCTCCACGTTTCCCGAGATAAACAATCAATTACATTCTGTTTTAAAAAATGTAAAAAAAAATTCAAAATAAATTCAATAATGGGATTATAAAAGCATTTAAACCGAGTAATAAGGCTTTTCTAGGCATGAGTGACTATAAATGATCTTTTCTTGACAATGGATGGCTTTCGCTTCACGTTTCTCGAGGTAAATAATCAATTACATTTTGTTTTAATCAAAAAATGTAAAATGATTCAAATTAAATTCAATTATGGAATTATAAAAGCATTTAAAGCGAGTATTAAGGATTTTATAGGCATGAGTGACTATAAATGAACTTTTCTTGACAATGGATAGCTTTTGCTCCACGTTTCCCGAGGTAAACAATCAATTACAATCTGTTTTAATCAAAAAATGTAAAAACAATTCAAAATAAATTCAATAATGGGATTATAAAAGTATTTAAACCGAGTAATAAGGCTTTTCTAGGCATGAGTGACTATAAATGATCTTTTCTTGACAATGGATGGCTTTCGCTCCATGTTTCCCGAGGTAAACAATCAATTACAATCTGTTTTAATCAAAAAATGCAAAAAAAAATCAAAATAAATTCAATAATGGGATTATAAAAGCATTTAAACCGAGTAATAAGGCTTTTCTAGTTATGAGTGACTCTAAATGAACTTTTCTTGACAATGGATGGCTTTTGCTCCACTTTTCCCAAGGCAAACAATCAATTACAATCTGTTTTAATCAAAAAATGTAAAAACAATTCAAAATAAATTCAATAATGGGATTATAAAAGTATTTAAACCGAGTAATAAGGCTTTTCTAGGCATGAGTGACTATAAATGATCTTTTCTTGACAATGGATGGCCTTCGCTCCACGTTTCCCGAGATAAACAATCAATTACAATCTGTTTTAATAAAAAGTGTTAAAAAAAATTCAAAATAAATTCAATAATGGGATTATTAAAGCATTTAAACCAAGTAATAAGGCTTTTCTAGGCATGAGTGACTATAAATGAGCTTTTCTCGACAATAGATGGCTTTCGCTCCATGTTTCCTGAGGTAAACAATCAATTACAATCTGTTTTAATCAAAAAATGTGAAAAAAAATTCAAAATAAATTCAATAATGGGATTATAAAAGCATTTAAACCAAGTAATAAGGCTTTTCTAGTTATGAGTGACTCTAAATGATCTTTTCTTGACAATGGATGGCTTTTGCTCCACGTTTCCAGAGGCAAACAATCAATTACAATCTCTTTTAATCAAAAAATATAAAAACATTTCAAAATAAATTCAATAATGGGATTATAAAAGCATTTAAACCGAGTAATAAGGCTTTTCTAGGCATGAGTGACTATAAATGATCTTTTCTTGACAATGGATGGCTTTCGCTCCACGTTTTCCGAGATAAACAATCAATTACAATCTGTTTTAATGAAAAATGTAAAAAAAATTCAAAATAAATTCAATAATGGGATTATTAAAGCATTTAAACCGAGTAATAAGGCTTTTCTAAGCATGAGTGACTATAAATGAACTTTTCTTGACAATGGATGGCTTTTGCTCCACGTTTCCCGAGGCAAACAATCAATTACAATCTGTTTTAATCAAAAACTGTTAAAAAAAATTCAAAATAAATTCAATAATGGGATTATAAAAGCATTTAATTCGAGTAATAAGGCTTTTCTAGTTATGAGTGACTCCAAATTATCTTTTCTTGACAATGGATGGCTTTTGCTCCACGTTTCCAGAGGCAAACAATCAATTACAATCTCTTTTAATCAAAAAATGTAAAAACATTTCAAAATAAATTCAATAATGGGATTATAAAAGCATTTAAACCGAGTAATAAGGCTTTTCTAGGCATGAGTGACTATAAATGATCTTTTCTTGACAATGGATGGCTTTCGCTCCACGTTTCCCGAGATAAACAATCAATTACAATCTGTTTTAATCAAAAATGTAAAAAAAATGCGAAATAAATTCAATAATGGGATTATTAAAGCATTTAAACCGAGTCATAAGGCTTTTCTAAGCATAAGTGACTATAAATGAACTTTTCTTGACAATGGATGGCTTTTGCTCCACGTTTCCCGAGGCAAACAATCAATTACAATCTGTTTTAATCAAAAACTATTAAAAAAAATTCAAAATAAATTCAATAATGGGATTATAAAAGCATTTAAACCGAGTAATAAGGCTTTTCTAGTTATGAGTGACTCTAAATTATCTTTTCTTGACAATGGATGGCTTTTGCTCCACGTTTTCAGAGGCAAACAATCAATTACAATCTCTTTTAATAAAAAAATGTAAAAACATTTCAAAATAAATTCAATAATGGGATTATAAAAGCATTTAAACCGAGTAATAAGGCTTTTCTAGTTATGAGTGATTCTAAATGATCTTTTCTTGACAATGGATGGCTTTTGCTCCACGTTTCCCGCGGCAAACAATCAATTACAATCTGTTTTAATCAAAAACTGTTAAAAAAAATTCAAAATAAATTCAATAATGGGATTATAAAAGCATTTAAACCGAGTAATAAGGCTTTTCTAGTTATGAGTGACTCTAAATTATCTTTTCTTGACAATGGATGGCTTTTGCTCCACGTTTCCAGAGGCAAACAATCAATTACAATCTCTTTTAATCAAAAAATATAAAAACATTTCAAAATAAATTCAATAGTGGGATTATAAAAGCATTTAAACCGAGTAATAAGGCTTTTCTAGGCATGAGTGACTATAAATGATCTTTTCTTGACAATGGATGGCTTTCGCTCCATGTTTCCCGAGGTAAACAATCAATTACAATATGTTTTAATCAAAAAATGCAAAAAAAATTCAAAAAAAATTCAATAATGGGATTATTAAAGCATTTAAACCGAGTAATAAGGCTTTTCTAAGCATAAGTGACTATAAATGAACTTTTCTTGACAATGGATGGCTTTTGCTCCACGTTTCCCGAGGCAAACAATCAATTACAATCTGTTTTAATCAAAAACTGTTAAAAAAAATTCAAAATAAATTCAATAATGGGATTATAAAAGCATTTAAACCGAGTAATAAGGCTTTTCTAGTTATGAGTGACTCTAAATTATCTTTTCTTGACAATGGATGGCTTTTGCTCCACGTTTCCAGAGGCAAACAATCAATTACAATCTCTTTTAATAAAAAAATGTAAAAACATTTCAAAATAAATTCAATAATGGGATTATAAAAGCATTTAAACCGAGTAATAAGGCTTTTCTAGTTATGAGTGATTCTAAATGATCTTTTCTTGACAATGGATGGCTTTTGCTCCTCGTTTCCCGAGGCAAACAATCAATTACAATCTGTTTTAATCAAAAAATGTAAAAACAATTCAAAATAAATTCAATAATGGGATTATAAAAGTATTTAAACCGAGTAATAAGGCTTTTCTAGGCATGAGTGACTATAAATGATCTTTTCTTGACAATGGATGGCTTTCGCTCCACGTTTCCCGAGATAAACAATCAATTACAATCTGTTTTAATCAAAAATGTTAAAAAAAATTCAAAATAAATTCAATAATGGGATTATTAAAGCATTTAAACCGAGTAATAAGGCTTTTCTTGGCATTAGTGACTATAAATGAGCTTTTCTTGACAATAGATGGCTTTCGCTCCATGTTTCCCGAGGTAAACAATCAATTACAATCTGTTTTAATCAAAAAATGTTAAAAAAAATTTAAAATAAATTCAATAATGGGATTATAAAAGAATTTAAACCGAGTAATAAGGGTTTTCTAGTTATGAGTGACTCTAAATGATCTTTTCTTGACAATGGATGGCTTTTGCTCCACGTTTCCAGAGGCAAACAATCAATTACAATCTCTTTTAATCAAAAAATGTGAAAACATTTCAAAATAAATTCAATAATGGGATTATAAAAGCATTTAAACCGAGTAATAAGGCTTTTCTAGGCATGAGTGACTATAAATGATCTTTTCTTGACAATGGATGGCTTTCGCTCCACGTTTCCCGAGATAAACAATCAATTACATTCTGTTTTAAAAAATGTAAAAAAAAATTCAAAATAAATTCAATAATGGGATTATAAAAGCATTTAAACCGAGTAATAAGGCTTTTCTAGGCATGAGTGACTATAAATGATCTTTTCTTGACAATGGATGGCTTTCGCTTCACGTTTCTCGAGGTAAATAATCAATTACATTTTGTTTTAATCAAAAAATGTAAAATGATTCAAATTAAATTCAATTATGGAATTATAAAAGCATTTAAAGCGAGTATTAAGGATTTTATAGGCATGAGTGACTATAAATGAACTTTTCTTGACAATGGATGGCTTTTGCTCCACGTTTCCCGAGGCAAACAATCAATTACAATCTGTTTTAATCAAAAAATGTAAAAACAATTCAAAATAAATTCAATAATGGGATTATAAAAGTATTTAAACCGAGTAATAAGGCTTTTCTAGGCATGAGTGACTATAAATGATCTTTTCTTGACAATGGATGGCTTTCGCTCCATGTTTCCCGAGGTAAACAATCAATTACAATATGTTTTAATCAAAAAATGCAAAAAAAAATCAAAATAAATTCAATAATGGGATTATAAAAGCATTTAAACCGAGTAATAAGGCTTTTCTAGTTATGAGTGACTCTAAATGAACTTTTCTTGACAATGGATGGCTTTTGCTCCACGTTTCCCGAGGCAAACAATCAATTACAATCTGTTTTAATCAAAAAATGTAAAAACAATTCAAAATAAATTCAATAATGGGATTATAAAAGTATTTAAACCGAGTAATAAGGCTTTTCTAGGCATGAGTGACTATAAATGATCTTTTCTTGACAATGGATGGCCTTCGCTCCACGTTTCCCGAGATAAACAATCAATTACAATCTGTTTTAATAAAAAGTGTTAAAAAAAATTCAAAATAAATTCAATAATGGGATTATTAAAGCATTTAAACCAAGTAATAAGGCTTTTCTAGGCATGAGTGACTATAAATGAGCTTTTCTCGACAATAGATGGCTTTCGCTCCATGTTTCCTGAGGTAAACAATCAATTACAATCTGTTTTAATCAAAAAATGTGAAAAAAAATTCAAAATAAATTCAATAATGGGATTATAAAAGCATTTAAACCAAGTAATAAGGCTTTTCTAGTTATGAGTGACTCTAAATGATCTTTTCTTGACAATGGATGGCTTTTGCTCCACGTTTCCAGAGGCAAACAATCAATTACAATCTCTTTTAATCAAAAAATATAAAAACATTTCAAAATAAATTCAATAATGGGATTATAAAAGCATTTAAACCGAGTAATAAGGCTTTTCTAGGCATGAGTGACTATAAATGATCTTTTCTTGACAATGGATGGCTTTCGCTCCACGTTTTCCGAGATAAACAATCAATTACAATCTGTTTTAATGAAAAATGTAAAAAAAAATTCAAAATAAATTCAATAATGGGATTATTAAAGCATTTAAACCGAGTAATAAGGCTTTTCTAAGCATGAGTGACTATAAATGAACTTTTCTTGACAATGGATGGCTTTTGCTCCACGTTTCCCGAGCCAAACAATCAATTACAATCTGTTTTAATCAAAAACTGTTAAAAAAAATTCAAAATAAATTCAATAATGGGATTATAAAAGCATTTAATTCGAGTAATAAGGCTTTTCTAGTTATGAGTGACTCCAAATTATCTTTTCTTGACAATGGATGGCTTTTGCTCCACGTTTCCAGAGGCAAACAATCAATTACAATCTCTTTTAATCAAAAAATGTAAAAACATTTCAAAATAAATTCAATAATGGGATTATAAAAGCATTTAAACCGAGTAATAAGGCTTTTCTAGGCATGAGTGACTATAAATGATCTTTTCTTGACAATGGATGGCTTTCGCTCCACGTTTCTCGAGATAAACAATCAATTACAGTCTGTTTTAATCAAAAATGTAAAAAAAATGCGAAATAAATTCAATAATGGGATTATTAAAGCATTTAAACCGAGTCATAAGGCTTTTCTAAGCATAAGTGACTATAAATGAACTGTTCTTGACAATGGATGGCTTTTGCTCCACGTTTCCCGAGGCAAACAATCAATTACAATCTGTTTTAATCAAAAACTGTTAAAAAAAATTCAAAATAAATTCAATAATGGGATTATAAAAGCATTTAAACCGAGTAATAAGGCTTTTCTAGTTATGAGTGACTCTAAATTATCTTTTCTTGACAATGGATGGCTTTTGCTCCACGTTTCCAGAGGCAAACAATCAATTACAATCTCTTTTAATAAAAAAATGTAAAAACATTTCAAAATAAATTCAATAATGGGATTATAAAAGCATTTAAACCGAGTAATAAGGCTTTTCTAGTTATGAGTGATTCTAAATGATCTTTTCTTGACAATGGATGGCTTTTGCTCCACGTTTCCCGAGGCAAACAATCAATTACAATCTGTTTTAATCAAAAACTGTTAAAAAAAATTCAAAATAAATTCAATAATGGGATTATAAAAGCATTTAAACCGAGTAATAAGGCTTTTCTAGTTATGAGTGACTCTAAATTATCTTTTCTTGACAATGGATGGCTTTTGCTCCACGTTTCCAGAGGCAAACAATCAATTACAATCTCTTTTAATAAAAAAATGTAAAAACATTTCAAAATAAATTCAATAATGGGATTATAAAAGCATTTAAACCGAGTAATAAGGCTTTTCTAGTTATGAGTGATTCTAAATGATCTTTTCTTGACAATGGATGGCTTTTGCTCCACGTTTCCCGAGGCAAACAATCAATTACAATCTGTTTTAATCAAAAAATGTAAAAACAATTCAAAATAAATTCAATAATGGGATTATAAAAGTATTTAAACCGAGTAATAAGGCTTTTCTAGGCATGAGTGACTATAACTGATCTTTTCTTGACAATGGATGGCTTTCGCTCCACGTTTCCCGAGATAAACAATCAATTACAATCTGTTTTAATCAAAAATGTTAAAAAAAATTCAAAATAAATTCAATAATGGGATTATTAAAGCATTTAAACCGAGTAATAAGGCTTTTCTTGGCATTAGTGACTATAAATGAGCTTTTCTTGACAATAGATGGCTTTCGCTCCATGTTTCCCGAGGTAAACAATCAATTACAATCTGTTTTAATCAAAAAATGTTAAAAAAAATTTAAAATAAATTCAATAATGGGATTATAAAAGCATTTAAACCGAGTAATAAGGGTTTTCTAGTTATGAGTGACTCTAAATGATCTTTTCTTGACAATGGATGGCTTTTGCTCCACGTTTCCAGAGGCAAACAATCAATTACAATCTCTTTTAATCAAAAAATGTGAAAACATTTCAAAATAAATTCAATAATGGGATTATAAAAGCATTTAAACCGAGTAATAAGGCTTTTCTAGGCATGAGTGACTATAAATGATCTTTTCTTGACAATGGATGGCTTTCGCTCCACGTTTCCCGAGATAAACAATCAATTACATTCTGTTTTAAAAAATGTAAAAAAAAATTCAAAATAAATTCAATAATGGGATTATAAAAGCATTTAAACCGAGTAATAAGGCTTTTCTAGGCATGAGTGACTATAAATGATCTTTTCTTGACAATGGATGGCTTTCGCTTCACGTTTCTCGAGGTAAATAATCAATTACATTTTGTTTTAATCAAAAAATGTAAAATGATTCAAATTAAATTCAATTATGGAATTATAAAAGCATTTAAAGCGAGTATTAAGGATTTTATAGGCATGAGTGACTATAAATGAACTTTTCTTGACAATGGATGGCTTTTGCTCCACGTTTCCCGAGGCAAACAATCAATTACAATCTGTTTTAATCAAAAAATGTAAAAACAATTCAAAATAAATTCAATAATGGGATTATAAAAGTATTTAAACCGAGTAATAAGGCTTTTCTAGGCATGAGTGACTATAAATGATCTTTTCTTGACAATGGATGGCTTTCGCTCCATGTTTCCCGAGGTAAACAATCAATTACAATATGTTTTAATCAAAAAATGCAAAAAAAAATCAAAATAAATTCAATAATGGGATTATAAAAGCATTTAAACCGAGTAATAAGGCTTTTCTAGTTATGAGTGACTCTAAATGAACTTTTCTTGACAATGGATGGCTTTTGCTCCACGTTTCCCGAGGCAAACAATCAATTACAATCTGTTTTAATCAAAAACTGTTAAAAAAAATTCAAAATAAATTCAATAATGGGATTATAAAAGCATTTAAACCGAGTAATAAGGCTTTTCTAGTTATGAGTGACTCTAAATTATCTTTTCTTGACAATGGATGGCTTTTGCTCCACGTTTCCCGAGGCAAACAATCAATTACAATCTGTTTTAATCAAAAAATGTAAAAACAATTCAAAATAAATTCAATAATGGGATTATAAAAGTATTTAAACCGAGTAATAAGGCTTTTCTAGGCATGAGTGACTATAAATGATCTTTTCTTGACAATGGATGGCTTTCGCTCCATGTTTCCCGAGGTAAACAATCAATTACAATATGTTTTAATCAAAAAATGCAAAAAAAAATCAAAATAAATTCAATAATGGGATTATAAAAGCATTTAAACCGAGTAATAAGGCTTTTCTAGTTATGAGTGACTCTAAATGAACTTTTCTTGACAATGGATGGCTTTTGCTCCACGTTTCCCGAGGCAAACAATCAATTACAATCTGTTTTAATCAAAAAATGTAAAAACAATTCAAAATAAATTCAATAATGGGATTATAAAAGTATTTAAACCGAGTAATAAGGCTTTTCTAGGCATGAGTGACTATAAATGATCTTTTCTTGACAATGGATGGCCTTCGCTCCACGTTTCCCGAGATAAACAATCAATTACAATCTGTTTTAATAAAAAGTGTTAAAAAAAATTCAAAATAAATTCAATAATGGGATTATTAAAGCATTTAAACCAAGTAATAAGGCTTTTCTAGGCATGAGTGACTATAAATGAGCTTTTCTCGACAATAGATGGCTTTCGCTCCATGTTTCCTGAGGTAAACAATCAATTACAATCTGTTTTAATCAAAAAATGTGAAAAAAAATTCAAAATAAATTCAATAATGGGATTATAAAAGCATTTAAACCAAGTAATAAGGCTTTTCTAGTTATGAGTGACTCTAAATGATCTTTTCTTGACAATGGATGGCTTTTGCTCCACGTTTCCAGAGGCAAACAATCAATTACAATCTCTTTTAATCAAAAAATATAAAAACATTTCAAAATAAATTCAATAATGGGATTATAAAAGCATTTAAACCGAGTAATAAGGCTTTTCTAGGCATGAGTGACTATAAATGATCTTTTCTTGACAATGGATGGCTTTCGCTCCACGTTTTCCGAGATAAACAATCAATTACAATCTGTTTTAATGAAAAATGTAAAAAAAAATTCAAAATAAATTCAATAATGGGATTATTAAAGCATTTAAACCGAGTAATAAGGCTTTTCTAAGCATGAGTGACTATAAATGAACTTTTCTTGACAATGGATGGCTTTTGCTCCACGTTTCCCGAGCCAAACAATCAATTACAATCTGTTTTAATCAAAAACTGTTAAAAAAAATTCAAAATAAATTCAATAATGGGATTATAAAAGCATTTAATTCGAGTAATAAGGCTTTTCTAGTTATGAGTGACTCCAAATTATCTTTTCTTGACAATGGATGGCTTTTGCTCCACGTTTCCAGAGGCAAACAATCAATTACAATCTCTTTTAATCAAAAAATGTAAAAACATTTCAAAATAAATTCAATAATGGGATTATAAAAGCATTTAAACCGAGTAATAAGGCTTTTCTAGGCATGAGTGACTATAAATGATCTTTTCTTGACAATGGATGGCTTTCGCTCCACGTTTCTCGAGATAAACAATCAATTACAGTCTGTTTTAATCAAAAATGTAAAAAAAATGCGAAATAAATTCAATAATGGGATTATTAAAGCATTTAAACCGAGTCATAAGGCTTTTCTAAGCATAAGTGACTATAAATGAACTGTTCTTGACAATGGATGGCTTTTGCTCCACGTTTCCCGAGGCAAACAATCAATTACAATCTGTTTTAATCAAAAACTGTTAAAAAAAATTCAAAATAAATTCAATAATGGGATTATAAAAGCATTTAAACCGAGTAATAAGGCTTTTCTAGTTATGAGTGACTCTAAATTATCTTTTCTTGACAATGGATGGCTTTTGCTCCACGTTTCCAGAGGCAAACAATCAATTACAATCTCTTTTAATAAAAAAATGTAAAAACATTTCAAAATAAATTCAATAATGGGATTATAAAAGCATTTAAACCGAGTAATAAGGCTTTTCTAGTTATGAGTGATTCTAAATGATCTTTTCTTGACAATGGATGGCTTTTGCTCCACGTTTCCCGAGGCAAACAATCAATTACAATCTGTTTTAATCAAAAACTGTTAAAAAAAATTCAAAATAAATTCAATAATGGGATTATAAAAGCATTTAAACCGAGTAATAAGGCTTTTCTAGTTATGAGTGACTCTAAATTATCTTTTCTTGACAATGGATGGCTTTTGCTCCACGTTTCCAGAGGCAAACAATCAATTACAATCTCTTTTAATAAAAAAATGTAAAAACATTTCAAAATAAATTCAATAATGGGATTATAAAAGCATTTAAACCGAGTAATAAGGCTTTTCTAGTTATGAGTGATTCTAAATGATCTTTTCTTGACAATGGATGGCTTTTGCTCCACGTTTCCCGAGGCAAACAATCAATTACAATCTGTTTTAATCAAAAAATGTAAAAACAATTCAAAATAAATTCAATAATGGGATTATAAAAGTATTTAAACCGAGTAATAAGGCTTTTCTAGGCATGAGTGACTATAACTGATCTTTTCTTGACAATGGATGGCTTTCGCTCCACGTTTCCCGAGATAAACAATCAATTACAATCTGTTTTAATCAAAAATGTTAAAAAAAATTCAAAATAAATTCAATAATGGGATTATTAAAGCATTTAAACCGAGTAATAAGGCTTTTCTTGGCATTAGTGACTATAAATGAGCTTTTCTTGACAATAGATGGCTTTCGCTCCATGTTTCCCGAGGTAAACAATCAATTACAATCTGTTTTAATCAAAAAATGTTAAAAAAAATTTAAAATAAATTCAATAATGGGATTATAAAAGCATTTAAACCGAGTAATAAGGGTTTTCTAGTTATGAGTGACTCTAAATGATCTTTTCTTGACAATGGATGGCTTTTGCTCCACGTTTCCAGAGGCAAACAATCAATTACAATCTCTTTTAATCAAAAAATGTGAAAATATTTCAAAATAAATTCAATAATGGGATTATAAAAGCATTTAAACCGAGTAATAAGGCTTTTCTAGGCATGAGTGACTATAAATGATCTTTTCTTGACAATGGATGGCTTTCGCTCCACGTTTCCCGAGATAAACAATCAATTACATTCTGTTTTAAAAAATGTAAAAAAAAATTCAAAATAAATTCAATAATGGGATTATAAAAGCATTTAAACCGAGTAATAAGGCTTTTCTAGGCATGAGTGACTATAAATGATCTTTTCTTGACAATGGATGGCTTTCGCTTCACGTTTCTCGAGGTAAATAATCAATTACATTTTGTTTTAATCAAAAAATGTAAAATGATTCAAATTAAATTCAATTATGGAATTATAAAAGCATTTAAAGCGAGTATTAAGGATTTTATAGGCATGAGTGACTATAAATGAACTTTTCTTGACAATGGATGGCTTTTGCTCCACGTTTCCCGAGGCAAACAATCAATTACAATCTGTTTTAATCAAAAAATGTAAAAACAATTCAAAATAAATTCAATAATGGGATTATAAAAGTATTTAAACCGAGTAATAAGGCTTTTCTAGGCATGAGTGACTATAAATGATCTTTTCTTGACAATGGATGGCTTTCGCTCCATGTTTCCCGAGGTAAACAATCAATTACAATATGTTTTAATCAAAAAATGCAAAAAAAAATCAAAATAAATTCAATAATGGGATTATAAAAGCATTTAAACCGAGTAATAAGGCTTTTCTAGTTATGAGTGACTCTAAATGAACTTTTCTTGACAATGGATGGCTTTTGCTCCACGTTTCCCGAGGCAAACAATCAATTACAATCTGTTTTAATCAAAAAATGTAAAAACAATTCAAAATAAATTCAATAATGGGATTATAAAAGTATTTAAACCGAGTAATAAGGCTTTTCTAGGCATGAGTGACTATAAATGATCTTTTCTTGACAATGGATGGCCTTCGCTCCACGTTTCCCGAGATAAACAATCAATTACAATCTGTTTTAATAAAAAGTGTTAAAAAAAATTCAAAATAAATTCAATAATGGGATTATTAAAGCATTTAAACCAAGTAATAAGGCTTTTCTAGGCATGAGTGACTATAAATGAGCTTTTCTCGACAATAGATGGCTTTCGCTCCATGTTTCCTGAGGTAAACAATCAATTACAATCTGTTTTAATCAAAAAATGTGAAAAAAAATTCAAAATAAATTCAATAATGGGATTATAAAAGCATTTAAACCAAGTAATAAGGCTTTTCTAGTTATGAGTGACTCTAAATGATCTTTTCTTGACAATGGATGGCTTTTGCTCCACGTTTCCAGAGGCAAACAATCAATTACAATCTCTTTTAATCAAAAAATATAAAAACATTTCAAAATAAATTCAATAATGGGATTATAAAAGCATTTAAACCGAGTAATAAGGCTTTTCTAGGCATGAGTGACTATAAATGATCTTTTCTTGACAATGGATGGCTTTCGCTCCACGTTTTCCGAGATAAACAATCAATTACAATCTGTTTTAATGAAAAATGTAAAAAAAATTCAAAATAAATTCAATAATGGGATTATTAAAGCATTTAAACCGAGTAATAATGCTTTTCTAAGCATGAGTGACTATAAATGAACTTTTCTTGACAATGGATGGCTTTTGCTCCACGTTTCCCGAGCCAAACAATCAATTACAATCTGTTTTAATCAAAAACTGTTAAAAAAAATTCAAAATAAATTCAATAATGGGATTATAAAAGCATTTAATTCGAGTAATAAGGCTTTTCTAGTTATGAGTGACTCCAAATTATCTTTTCTTGACAATGGATGGCTTTTGCTCCACGTTTCCAGAGGCAAACAATCAATTACAATCTCTTTTAATCAAAAAATGTAAAAACATTTCAAAATAAATTCAATAATGGGATTATAAAAGCATTTAAACCGAGTAATAAGGCTTTTCTAGGCATGAGTGACTATAAATGATCTTTTCTTGACAATGGATGGCTTTTGCTCCACGTTTCCCGAGGCAAACAATCAATTACAATCTGTTTTAATCAAAAAATGTAAAAACAATTCAAAATAAATTCAATAATGGGATTATAAAAGTATTTAAACCGAGTAATAAGGCTTTTCTAGGCATGAGTGACTATAACTGATCTTTTCTTGACAATGGATGGCTTTCGCTCCACGTTTCCCGAGATAAACAATCAATTACAATCTGTTTTAATCAAAAATGTTAAAAAAAATTCAAAATAAATTCAATAATGGGATTATTAAAGCATTTAAACCGAGTAATAAGGCTTTTCTTGGCATTAGTGACTATAAATGAGCTTTTCTTGACAATAGATGGCTTTCGCTCCATGTTTCCCGAGGTAAACAATCAATTACAATCTGTTTTAATCAAAAAATGTTAAAAAAAATTTAAAATAAATTCAATAATGGGATTATAAAAGCATTTAAACCGAGTAATAAGGGTTTTCTAGTTATGAGTGACTCTAAATGATCTTTTCTTGACAATGGATGGCTTTTGCTCCACGTTTCCAGAGGCAAACAATCAATTACAATCTCTTTTAATCAAAAAATGTGAAAACATTTCAAAATAAATTCAATAATGGGATTATAAAAGCATTTAAACCGAGTAATAAGGCTTTTCTAGGCATGAGTGACTATAAATGATCTTTTCTTGACAATGGATGGCTTTCGCTCCACGTTTCCCGAGATAAACAATCAATTACATTCTGTTTTAAAAAATGTAAAAAAAAATTCAAAATAAATTCAATAATGGGATTATAAAAGCATTTAAACCGAGTAATAAGGCTTTTCTAGGCATGAGTGACTATAAATGATCTTTTCTTGACAATGGATGGCTTTCGCTTCACGTTTCTCGAGGTAAATAATCAATTACATTTTGTTTTAATCAAAAAATGTAAAATGATTCAAATTAAATTCAATTATGGAATTATAAAAGCATTTAAACCGAGTAATAAGGCTTTTCTAGGCATGAGTGACTATAAATGATCTTTTCTTGACAATGGATGGCTTTTGCTCCACGTTTCCCGAGGCAAACAATCAATTACAATCTGTTTTAATCAAAAAATGTAAAAACAATTCAAAATAAATTCAATAATGGGATTATAAAAGTATTTAAACCGAGTAATAAGGCTTTTCTAGGCATGAGTGACTATAACTGATCTTTTCTTGACAATGGATGGCTTTCGCTCCACGTTTCCCGAGATAAACAATCAATTACAATCTGTTTTAATCAAAAATGTTAAAAAAAATTCAAAATAAATTCAATAATGGGATTATTAAAGCATTTAAACCGAGTAATAAGGCTTTTCTTGGCATTAGTGACTATAAATGAGCTTTTCTTGACAATAGATGGCTTTCGCTCCATGTTTCCCGAGGTAAACAATCAATTACAATCTGTTTTAATCAAAAAATGTTAAAAAAAATTTAAAATAAATTCAATAATGGGATTATAAAAGCATTTAAACCGAGTAATAAGGGTTTTCTAGTTATGAGTGACTCTAAATGATCTTTTCTTGACAATGGATGGCTTTTGCTCCACGTTTCCAGAGGCAAACAATCAATTACAATCTCTTTTAATCAAAAAATGTGAAAACATTTCAAAATAAATTCAATAATGGGATTATAAAAGCATTTAAACCGAGTAATAAGGCTTTTCTAGGCATGAGTGACTATAAATGATCTTTTCTTGACAATGGATGGCTTTCGCTCCACGTTTCCCGAGATAAACAATCAATTACATTCTGTTTTAAAAAATGTAAAAAAAAATTCAAAATAAATTCAATAATGGGATTATAAAAGCATTTAAACCGAGTAATAAGGCTTTTCTAGGCATGAGTGACTATAAATGATCTTTTCTTGACAATGGATGGCTTTCGCTTCACGTTTCTCGAGGTAAATAATCAATTACATTTTGTTTTAATCAAAAAATGTAAAATGATTCAAATTAAATTCAATTATGGAATTATAAAAGCATTTAAAGCGAGTATTAAGGATTTTATAGGCATGAGTGACTATAAATGAACTTTTCTTGACAATGGATGGCTTTTGCTCCACGTTTCCCGAGGCAAACAATCAATTACAATCTGTTTTAATCAAAAAATGTAAAAACAATTCAAAATAAATTCAATAATGGGATTATAAAAGTATTTAAACCGAGTAATAAGGCTTTTCTAGGCATGAGTGACTATAACTGATCTTTTCTTGACAATGGATGGCTTTCGCTCCACGTTTCCCGAGATAAACAATCAATTACAATCTGTTTTAATCAAAAATGTTAAAAAAAATTCAAAATAAATTCAATAATGGGATTATTAAAGCATTTAAACCGAGTAATAAGGCTTTTCTTGGCATTAGTGACTATAAATGAGCTTTTCTTGACAATAGATGGCTTTCGCTCCATGTTTCCCGAGGTAAACAATCAATTACAATCTGTTTTAATCAAAAAATGTTAAAAAAAATTTAAAATAAATTCAATAATGGGATTATAAAAGCATTTAAACCGAGTAATAAGGGTTTTCTAGTTATGAGTGACTCTAAATGATCTTTTCTTGACAATGGATGGCTTTTGCTCCACGTTTCCAGAGGCAAACAATCAATTACAATCTCTTTTAATCAAAAAATGTGAAAACATTTCAAAATAAATTCAATAATGGGATTATAAAAGCATTTAAACCGAGTAATAAGGCTTTTCTAGGCATGAGTGACTATAAATGATCTTTTCTTGACAATGGATGGCTTTCGCTCCACGTTTCCCGAGATAAACAATCAATTACATTCTGTTTTAAAAAATGTAAAAAAAAATTCAAAATAAATTCAATAATGGGATTATAAAAGCATTTAAACCGAGTAATAAGGCTTTTCTAGGCATGAGTGACTATAAATGATCTTTTCTTGACAATGGATGGCTTTCGCTTCACGTTTCTCGAGGTAAATAATCAATTACATTTTGTTTTAATCAAAAAATGTAAAATGATTCAAATTAAATTCAATTATGGAATTATAAAAGCATTTAAAGCGAGTATTAAGGATTTTATAGGCATGAGTGACTATAAATGAACTTTTCTTGACAATGGATGGCTTTTGCTCCACGTTTCCCGAGGCAAACAATCAATTACAATCTATTTTAATCAAAAAATGTAAAAACAATTCAAAATAAATTCAATAATGGGATTATAAAAGTATTTAAACCGAGTAATAAGGCTTTTCTAGGCATGAGTGACTATAAATGATCTTTTCTTGACAATGGATGGCTTTCGCTCCATGTTTCCCGAGGTAAACAATCAATTACAATATGTTTTAATCAAAAAATGCAAAAAAAAATCAAAATAAATTCAATAATGGGATTATAAAAGCATTTAAACCGAGTAATAAGGCTTTTCTAGTTATGAGTGACTCTAAATGAACTTTTCTTGACAATGGATGGCTTTTGCTCCACGTTTCCCGAGGCAAACAATCAATTACAATCTGTTTTAATCAAAAAATGTAAAAACAATTCAAAAAAAATTCAATAATGGGATTATAAAAGTATTTAAACCGAGTAATAAGGCTTTTCTAGGCATGAGTGACTATAAATGATCTTTTCTTGACAATGGATGGCCTTCGCTCCACGTTTCCCGAGATAAACAATCAATTACAATCTGTTTTAATAAAAAGTGTTAAAAAAAATTCAAAATAAATTCAATAATGGGATTATTAAAGCATTTAAACCAAGTAATAAGGCTTTTCTAGGCATGAGTGACTATAAATGATCTTTTCTTGACAATGGATGGCTTTCGCTCCACGTTTCCCGAGATAAACAATCAATTACATTCTGTTTTAAAAAATGTAAAAAAAAATTCAAAATAAATTCAATAATGGGATTATAAAAGCATTTAAACCGAGTAATAAGGCTTTTCTAGGCATGAGTGACTATAAATGATCTTTTCTTGACAATGGATGGCTTTCGCTTCACGTTTCTCGAGGTAAATAATCAATTACATTTTGTTTTAATCAAAAAATGTAAAATGATTCAAATTAAATTCAATTATGGAATTATAAAAGCATTTAAAGCGAGTATTAAGGATTTTATAGGCATGAGTGACTATAAATGAACTGTTCTTGACAATGGATGGCTTTTGCTCCACGTTTCCCGAGGCAAACAATCAATTACAATCTGTTTTAATCAAAAACTGTTAAAAAAAATTCAAAATAAATTCAATAATGGGATTATAAAAGCATTTAAACCGAGTAATAAGGCTTTTCTAGTTATGAGTGACTCTAAATTATCTTTTCTTGACAATGGATGGCTTTTGCTCCACGTTTCCAGAGGCAAACAATCAATTACAATCTCTTTTAATAAAAAAATGTAAAAACATTTCAAAATAAATTCAATAATGGGGTTATAAAAGCATTTAAACCGAGTAATAAGGCTTTTCTAGTTATGAGTGATTCTAAATGATCTTTTCTTGACAATGGATGGCTTTTGCTCCACGTTTCCCGAGGCAAACAATCAATTACAATCTGTTTTAATCAAAAACTGTTAAAAAAAATTCAAAATAAATTCAATAATGGGATTATAAAAGCATTTAAACCGAGTAATAAGGCTTTTCTAGTTATGAGTGACTCTAAATTATCTTTTCTTGACAATGGATGGCTTTTGCTCCACGTTTCCAGAGGCAAACAATCAATTACAATCTCTTTTAATAAAAAAATGTAAAAACATTTCAAAATAAATTCAATAATGGGATTATAAAAGCATTTAAACCGAGTAATAAGGCTTTTCTAGTTATGAGTGATTCTAAATGATCTTTTCTTGACAATGGATGGCTTTTGCTCCACGTTTCCCGAGGCAAACAATCAATTACAATCTGTTTTAATCAAAAAATGTAAAAACAATTCAAAATAAATTCAATAATGGGATTATAAAAGTATTTAAACCGAGTAATAAGGCTTTTCTAGGCATGAGTGACTATAACTGATCTTTTCTTGACAATGGATGGCTTTCGCTCCACGTTTCCCGAGATAAACAATCAATTACAATCTGTTTTAATCAAAAATGTTAAAAAAAATTCAAAATAAATTCAATAATGGGATTATTAAAGCATTTAAACCGAGTAATAAGGCTTTTCTTGGCATTAGTGACTATAAATGAGCTTTTCTTGACAATAGATGGCTTTCGCTCCATGTTTCCCGAGGTAAACAATCAATTACAATCTGTTTTAATCAAAAAATGTTAAAAAAAATTTAAAATAAATTCAATAATGGGATTATAAAAGCATTTAAACCGAGTAATAAGGGTTTTCTAGTTATGAGTGACTCTAAATGATCTTTTCTTGACAATGGATGGCTTTTGCTCCACGTTTCCAGAGGCAAACAATCAATTACAATCTCTTTTAATCAAAAAATGTGAAAACATTTCAAAATAAATTCAATAATGGGATTATAAAAGCATTTAAACCGAGTAATAAGGCTTTTCTAGGCATGAGTGACTATAAATGATCTTTTCTTGACAATGGATGGCTTTCGCTCCACGTTTCCCGAGATAAACAATCAATTACATTCTGTTTTAAAAAATGTAAAAAAAAATTCAAAATAAATTCAATAATGGGATTATAAAAGCATTTAAACCGAGTAATAAGGCTTTTCTAGGCATGAGTGACTATAAATGATCTTTTCTTGACAATGGATGGCTTTCGCTTCACGTTTCTCGAGGTAAATAATCAATTACATTTTGTTTTAATCAAAAAATGTAAAATGATTCAAATTAAATTCAATTATGGAATTATAAAAGCATTTAAAGCGAGTATTAAGGATTTTATAGGCATGAGTGACTATAAATGAACTTTTCTTGACAATGGATGGCTTTTGCTCCACGTTTCCCGAGGCAAACAATCAATTACAATCTGTTTTAATCAAAAAATGTAAAAACAATTCAAAATAAATTCAATAATGGGATTATAAAAGTATTTAAACCGAGTAATAAGGCTTTTCTAGGCATGAGTGACTATAAATGATCTTTTCTTGACAATGGATGGCTTTCGCTCCATGTTTCCCGAGGTAAACAATCAATTACAATATGTTTTAATCAAAAAATGCAAAAAAAAATCAAAATAAATTCAATAATGGGATTATAAAAGCATTTAAACCGAGTAATAAGGCTTTTCTAGTTATGAGTGACTCTAAATGAACTTTTCTTGACAATGGATGGCTTTTGCTCCACGTTTCCCGAGGCAAACAATCAATTACAATCTGTTTTAATCAAAAAATGTAAAAACAATTCAAAAAAAATTCAATAATGGGATTATAAAAGTATTTAAACCGAGTAATAAGGCTTTTCTAGGCATGAGTGACTATAAATGATCTTTTCTTGACAATGGATGGCCTTCGCTCCACGTTTCCCGAGATAAACAATCAATTACAATCTGTTTTAATAAAAAGTGTTAAAAAAAATTCAAAATAAATTCAATAATGGGATTATTAAAGCATTTAAACCAAGTAATAAGGCTTTTCTAGGCATGAGTGACTATAAATGAGCTTTTCTCGACAATAGATGGCTTTCGCTCCATGTTTCCTGAGGTAAACAATCAATTACAATCTGTTTTAATCAAAAAATGTGAAAAAAAATTCAAAATAAATTCAATAATGGGATTATAAAAGCATTTAAACCAAGTAATAAGGCTTTTCTAGTTATGAGTGACTCTAAATGATCTTTTCTTGACAATGGATGGCTTTTGCTCCACGTTTCCAGAGGCAAACAATCAATTACAATCTCTTTTAATCAAAAAATATAAAAACATTTCAAAATAAATTCAATAATGGGATTATAAAAGCATTTAAACCGAGTAATAAGGCTTTTCTAGGCATGAGTGACTATAAATGATCTTTTCTTGACAATGGATGGCTTTCGCTCCACGTTTTCCGAGATAAACAATCAATTACAATCTGTTTTAATGAAAAATGTAAAAAAAATTCAAAATAAATTCAATAATGGGATTATTAAAGCATTTAAACCGAGTAATAATGCTTTTCTAAGCATGAGTGACTATAAATGAACTTTTCTTGACAATGGATGGCTTTTGCTCCACGTTTCCCGAGCCAAACAATCAATTACAATCTGTTTTAATCAAAAACTGTTAAAAAAAATTCAAAATAAATTCAATAATGGGATTATAAAAGCATTTAATTCGAGTAATAAGGCTTTTCTAGTTATGAGTGACTCCAAATTATCTTTTCTTGACAATGGATGGCTTTTGCTCCACGTTTCCAGAGGCAAACAATCAATTACAATCTCTTTTAATCAAAAAATGTAAAAACATTTCAAAATAAATTCAATAATGGGATTATAAAAGCATTTAAACCGAGTAATAAGGCTTTTCTAGGCATGAGTGACTATAAATGATCTTTTCTTGACAATGGATGGCTTTCGCTCCACGTTTCCCGAGATAAACAATCAATTACAATCTGTTTTAATCAAAAATGTAAAAAAAAATGCGAAATAAATTCAATAATGGGATTATTAAAGCATTTAAACCGAGTCATAAGGCTTTTCTAAGCATAAGTGACTATAAATGAACTGTTCTTGACAATGGATGGCTTTTGCTCCACGTTTCCCGAGGCAAACAATCAATTACAATCTGTTTTAATCAAAAACTGTTAAAAAAAATTCAAAATAAATTCAATAATGGGATTATAAAAGCATTTAAACCGAGTAATAAGGCTTTTCTAGTTATGAGTGACTCTAAATTATCTTTTCTTGACAATGGATGGCTTTTGCTCCACGTTTCCAGAGGCAAACAATCAATTACAATCTCTTTTAATAAAAAAATGTAAAAACATTTCAAAATAAATTCAATAATGGGATTATAAAAGCATTTAAACCGAGTAATAAGGCTTTTCTAGTTATGAGTGATTCTAAATGATCTTTTCTTGACAATGGATGGCTTTTGCTCCACGTTTCCCGAGGCAAACAATCAATTACAATCTGTTTTAATCAAAAACTGTTAAAAAAAATTCAAAATAAATTCAATAATGGGATTATAAAAGCATTTAAACCGAGTAATAAGGCTTTTCTAGTTATGAGTGACTCTAAATTATCTTTTCTTGACAATGGATGGCTTTTGCTCCACGTTTCCAGAGGCAAACAATCAATTACAATCTCTTTTAATAAAAAAATGTAAAAACATTTCAAAATAAATTCAATAATGGGATTATAAAAGCATTTAAACCGAGTAATAAGGCTTTTCTAGTTATGAGTGATTCTAAATGATCTTTTCTTGACAATGGATGGCTTTTGCTCCACGTTTCCCGAGGCAAACAATCAATTACAATCTGTTTTAATCAAAAAATGTAAAAACAATTCAAAATAAATTCAATAATGGGATTATAAAAGTATTTAAACCGAGTAATAAGGCTTTTCTAGGCATGAGTGACTATAACTGATCTTTTCTTGACAATGGATGGCTTTCGCTCCACGTTTCCCGAGATAAACAATCAATTACAATCTGTTTTAATCAAAAATGTTAAAAAAAATTCAAAATAAATTCAATAATGGGATTATTAAAGCATTTAAACCGAGTAATAAGGCTTTTCTTGGCATTAGTGACTATAAATGAGCTTTTCTTGACAATAGATGGCTTTCGCTCCATGTTTCCCGAGGTAAACAATCAATTACAATCTGTTTTAATCAAAAAATGTTAAAAAAAATTTAAAATAAATTCAATAATGGGATTATAAAAGCATTTAAACCGAGTAATAAGGGTTTTCTAGTTATGAGTGACTCTAAATGATCTTTTCTTGACAATGGATGGCTTTTGCTCCACGTTTCCAGAGGCAAACAATCAATTACAATCTCTTTTAATCAAAAAATGTGAAAACATTTCAAAATAAATTCAATAATGGGATTATAAAAGCATTTAAACCGAGTAATAAGGCTTTTCTAGGCATGAGTGACTATAAATGATCTTTTCTTGACAATGGATGGCTTTCGCTCCACGTTTCCCGAGATAAACAATCAATTACATTCTGTTTTAAAAAATGTAAAAAAAAATTCAAAATAAATTCAATAATGGGATTATAAAAGCATTTAAACCGAGTAATAAGGCTTTTCTAGGCATGAGTGACTATAAATGATCTTTTCTTGACAATGGATGGCTTTCGCTTCACGTTTCTCGAGGTAAATAATCAATTACATTTTGTTTTAATCAAAAAATGTAAAATGATTCAAATTAAATTCAATTATGGAATTATAAAAGCATTTAAAGCGAGTATTAAGGATTTTATAGGCATGAGTGACTATAAATGAACTTTTCTTGACAATGGATGGCTTTTGCTCCACGTTTCCCGAGGCAAACAATCAATTACAATCTGTTTTAATCAAAAAATGTAAAAACAATTCAAAATAAATTCAATAATGGGATTATAAAAGTATTTAAACCGAGTAATAAGGCTTTTCTAGGCATGAGTGACTATAACTGATCTTTTCTTGACAATGGATGGCTTTCGCTCCACGTTTCCCGAGATAAACAATCAATTACAATCTGTTTTAATCAAAAATGTTAAAAAAAATTCAAAATAAATTCAATAATGGGATTATTAAAGCATTTAAACCGAGTAATAAGGCTTTTCTTGGCATTAGTGACTATAAATGAGCTTTTCTTGACAATAGATGGCTTTCGCTCCATGTTTCCCGAGGTAAACAATCAATTACAATCTGTTTTAATCAAAAAATGTTAAAAAAAATTTAAAATAAATTCAATAATGGGATTATAAAAGCATTTAAACCGAGTAATAAGGGTTTTCTAGTTATGAGTGACTCTAAATGATCTTTTCTTGACAATGGATGGCTTTTGCTCCACGTTTCCAGAGGCAAACAATCAATTACAATCTCTTTTAATCAAAAAATGTGAAAACATTTCAAAATAAATTCAATAATGGGATTATAAAAGCATTTAAACCGAGTAATAAGGCTTTTCTAGGCATGAGTGACTATAAATGATCTTTTCTTGACAATGGATGGCTTTCGCTCCACGTTTCCCGAGATAAACAATCAATTACATTCTGTTTTAAAAAATGTAAAAAAAAATTCAAAATAAATTCAATAATGGGATTATAAAAGCATTTAAACCGAGTAATAAGGCTTTTCTAGGCATGAGTGACTATAAATGATCTTTTCTTGACAATGGATGGCTTTCGCTTCACGTTTCTCGAGGTAAATAATCAATTACATTTTGTTTTAATCAAAAAATGTAAAATGATTCAAATTAAATTCAATTATGGAATTATAAAAGCATTTAAAGCGAGTATTAAGGATTTTATAGGCATGAGTGACTATAAATGAACTTTTCTTGACAATGGATGGCTTTTGCTCCACGTTTCCCGAGGCAAACAATCAATTACAATCTGTTTTAATCAAAAAATGTAAAAACAATTCAAAATAAATTCAATAATGGGATTATAAAAGTATTTAAACCGAGTAATAAGGCTTTTCTAGGCATGAGTGACTATAACTGATCTTTTCTTGACAATGGATGGCTTTCGCTCCACGTTTCCCGAGATAAACAATCAATTACAATCTGTTTTAATCAAAAATGTTAAAAAAAATTCAAAATAAATTCAATAATGGGATTATTAAAGCATTTAAACCGAGTAATAAGGCTTTTCTTGGCATTAGTGACTATAAATGAGCTTTTCTTGACAATAGATGGCTTTCGCTCCATGTTTCCCGAGGTAAACAATCAATTACAATCTGTTTTAATCAAAAAATGTTAAAAAAAATTTAAAATAAATTCAATAATGGGATTATAAAAGCATTTAAACCGAGTAATAAGGGTTTTCTAGTTATGAGTGACTCTAAATGATCTTTTCTTGACAATGGATGGCTTTTGCTCCACGTTTCCAGAGGCAAACAATCAATTACAATCTCTTTTAATCAAAAAATGTGAAAACATTTCAAAATAAATTCAATAATGGGATTATAAAAGCATTTAAACCGAGTAATAAGGCTTTTCTAGGCATGAGTGACTATAAATGATCTTTTCTTGACAATGGATGGCTTTCGCTCCACGTTTCCCGAGATAAACAATCAATTACATTCTGTTTTAAAAAATGTAAAAAAAAATTCAAAATAAATTCAATAATGGGATTATAAAAGCATTTAAACCGAGTAATAAGGCTTTTCTAGGCATGAGTGACTATAAATGATCTTTTCTTGACAATGGATGGCTTTCGCTTCACGTTTCTCGAGGTAAATAATCAATTACATTTTGTTTTAATCAAAAAATGTAAAATGATTCAAATTAAATTCAATTATGGAATTATAAAAGCATTTAAAGCGAGTATTAAGGATTTTATAGGCATGAGTGACTATAAATGAACTTTTCTTGACAATGGATGGCTTTTGCTCCACGTTTCCCGAGGCAAACAATCAATTACAATCTGTTTTAATCAAAAAATGTAAAAACAATTCAAAATAAATTCAATAATGGGATTATAAAAGTATTTAAACCGAGTAATAAGGCTTTTCTAGGCATGAGTGACTATAAATGATCTTTTCTTGACAATGGATGGCTTTCGCTCCATGTTTCCCGAGGTAAACAATCAATTACAATATGTTTTAATCAAAAAATGCAAAAAAAAATCAAAATAAATTCAATAATGGGATTATAAAAGCATTTAAACCGAGTAATAAGGCTTTTCTAGTTATGAGTGACTCTAAATGAACTTTTCTTGACAATGGATGGCTTTTGCTCCACGTTTCCCGAGGCAAACAATCAATTACAATCTGTTTTAATCAAAAAATGTAAAAACAATTCAAAAAAAATTCAATAATGGGATTATAAAAGTATTTAAACCGAGTAATAAGGCTTTTCTAGGCATGAGTGACTATAAATGATCTTTTCTTGACAATGGATGGCCTTCGCTCCACGTTTCCCGAGATAAACAATCAATTACAATCTGTTTTAATAAAAAGTGTTAAAAAAAATTCAAAATAAATTCAATAATGGGATTATTAAAGCATTTAAACCAAGTAATAAGGCTTTTCTAGGCATGAGTGACTATAAATGAGCTTTTCTCGACAATAGATGGCTTTCGCTCCATGTTTCCTGAGGTAAACAATCAATTACAATCTGTTTTAATCAAAAAATGTGAAAAAAAATTCAAAATAAATTCAATAATGGGATTATAAAAGCATTTAAACCAAGTAATAAGGCTTTTCTAGTTATGAGTGACTCTAAATGATCTTTTCTTGACAATGGATGGCTTTTGCTCCACGTTTCCAGAGGCAAACAATCAATTACAATCTCTTTTAATCAAAAAATATAAAAACATTTCAAAATAAATTCAATAATGGGATTATAAAAGCATTTAAACCGAGTAATAAGGCTTTTCTAGGCATGAGTGACTATAAATGATCTTTTCTTGACAATGGATGGCTTTCGCTCCACGTTTTCCGAGATAAACAATCAATTACAATCTGTTTTAATGAAAAATGTAAAAAAAATTCAAAATAAATTCAATAATGGGATTATTAAAGCATTTAAACCGAGTAATAATGCTTTTCTAAGCATGAGTGACTATAAATGAACTTTTCTTGACAATGGATGGCTTTTGCTCCACGTTTCCCGAGCCAAACAATCAATTACAATCTGTTTTAATCAAAAACTGTTAAAAAAAATTCAAAATAAATTCAATAATGGGATTATAAAAGCATTTAATTCGAGTAATAAGGCTTTTCTAGTTATGAGTGACTCCAAATTATCTTTTCTTGACAATGGATGGCTTTTGCTCCACGTTTCCAGAGGCAAACAATCAATTACAATCTCTTTTAATCAAAAAATGTAAAAACATTTCAAAATAAATTCAATAATGGGATTATAAAAGCATTTAAACCGAGTAATAAGGCTTTTCTAGGCATGAGTGACTATAAATGATCTTTTCTTGACAATGGATGGCTTTCGCTCCACGTTTCCCGAGATAAACAATCAATTACAATCTGTTTTAATCAAAAATGTAAAAAAAAATGCGAAATAAATTCAATAATGGGATTATTAAAGCATTTAAACCGAGTCATAAGGCTTTTCTAAGCATAAGTGACTATAAATGAACTGTTCTTGACAATGGATGGCTTTTGCTCCACGTTTCCCGAGGCAAACAATCAATTACAATCTGTTTTAATCAAAAACTGTTAAAAAAAATTCAAAATAAATTCAATAATGGGATTATAAAAGCATTTAAACCGAGTAATAAGGCTTTTCTAGTTATGAGTGACTCTAAATTATCTTTTCTTGACAATGGATGGCTTTTGCTCCACGTTTCCAGAGGCAAACAATCAATTACAATCTCTTTTAATAAAAAAATGTAAAAACATTTCAAAATAAATTCAATAATGGGATTATAAAAGCATTTAAACCGAGTAATAAGGCTTTTCTAGTTATGAGTGATTCTAAATGATCTTTTCTTGACAATGGATGGCTTTTGCTCCACGTTTCCCGAGGCAAACAATCAATTACAATCTGTTTTAATCAAAAACTGTTAAAAAAAATTCAAAATAAATTCAATAATGGGATTATAAAAGCATTTAAACCGAGTAATAAGGCTTTTCTAGTTATGAGTGACTCTAAATTATCTTTTCTTGACAATGGATGGCTTTTGCTCCACGTTTCCAGAGGCAAACAATCAATTACAATCTCTTTTAATAAAAAAATGTAAAAACATTTCAAAATAAATTCAATAATGGGATTATAAAAGCATTTAAACCGAGTAATAAGGCTTTTCTAGTTATGAGTGATTCTAAATGATCTTTTCTTGACAATGGATGGCTTTTGCTCCACGTTTCCCGAGGCAAACAATCAATTACAATCTGTTTTAATCAAAAAATGTAAAAACAATTCAAAATAAATTCAATAATGGGATTATAAAAGTATTTAAACCGAGTAATAAGGCTTTTCTAGGCATGAGTGACTATAACTGATCTTTTCTTGACAATGGATGGCTTTCGCTCCACGTTTCCCGAGATAAACAATCAATTACAATCTGTTTTAATCAAAAATGTTAAAAAAAATTCAAAATAAATTCAATAATGGGATTATTAAAGCATTTAAACCGAGTAATAAGGCTTTTCTTGGCATTAGTGACTATAAATGAGCTTTTCTTGACAATAGATGGCTTTCGCTCCATGTTTCCCGAGGTAAACAATCAATTACAATCTGTTTTAATCAAAAAATGTTAAAAAAAATTCAAAATAAATTCAATAATGGGATTATAAAAGCATTTAAACCGAGTAATAAGGGTTTTCTAGTTATGAGTGACTCTAAATGATCTTTTCTTGACAATGGATGGCTTTTGCTCCACGTTTCCAGAGGCAAACAATCAATTACAATCTCTTTTAATCAAAAAATGTAAAAACATTTCAAAATAAATTCAATAATGGGATTATAAAAGCATTTAAACCGAGTAATAAGGCTTTTCTAGGCATGAGTGACTATAAATGATATTTTCTCGACAATGGATGGCTTTCGCTCCACGTTTCCCGAGATAAACAATTAATTACAATCTGTTTTAATCAAAAATGTAAAAAAAATTCAAAATAAATTCAATAACGGGATTATAAAAGCATTTAAACCGAGTAATAAGGCTTTTATAGGCATGAGTGACTATAAATGATCTTTTCTTGACAATGGATGGCTTTCGCTCCACGTTTCCCGAGATAAACAATCAATTACAATCTGTTTTAATAAAAAATGTAAAAAAAATTGAAAATAAATTCAATAATGGGATTATAAAAGCATTTAAACCGAGTAATAAGGCTTTTCTAGGCATGAGTGACTATAAATGATCTTTTCTTGACAATGGATGGCTTTCGCTTCACGTTTCTCGAGGTAAATAATCAATTACATTTTGTTTTAATCAAAAAATGTAAAAAGATTCAAATTAAATTCAATTATGGAATTATAAAAGCATTTAAAGCGAGTATTAAGGATTTTATAGGCATGAGTGACTATAAATGAACTTTTCTTGACAATGGATGGCTTTTGCTCCACGTTTCCGAGGCAAACAATCAATTACAATATGTTTTAATCAAAAAAAGTAAAAACAATTCAAAATAAATTCAATAATGGGATTATAAAAGTATTTAAACCGAGTAATAAGGCTTTTCTAGGCATGAGTGACTATAAATGATCTTTTCTTGACAATGGATGGCTTTCGCTCCATGTTTCCCGAGGTAAACAATCAATTACAATATGTTTTAATCAAAAAATGCAAAAAAAATTCAAAATAAATTCAATAATGGGATTATTAAAGCATTTAAACCGAGTAATAAGGCTTTTCTAAGCATAAGTGACTATAAATGAACTTTTCTTGACAATGGATGGCTTTTGCTCCACGTTTCCCGAGGCAAACAATCAATTACAATCTGTTTTAATCAAAAACTGTTAAAAAAAATTCAAAATAAATTCAATAATGGGATTATAAAAGCATTTAAACCGAGTAATAAGGCTTTTCTAGTTATGAGTGACTCTAAATTATCTTTTCTTGAAAATGGATGGCTTTTGCTCCACGTTTCCAGAGGCAAACAATCAATTACAATCTCTTTTAATAAAAAAATGTAAAAACATTTCAAAATAAATTCAATAATGGGATTATAAAAGCATTTAAACCGAGTAATAAGGCTTTTCTAGTTATGAGTGATTCTAAATGATCTTTTCTTGACAATGGATGGCTTTTGCTCCTCGTTTCCCGAGGCAAACAATCAATTACAATCTGTTTTAATCAAAAAATGTAAAAACAATTCAAAATAAATTCAATAATGGGATTATAAAAGTATTTAAACCGAGTAATAAGGCTTTTCTAGGCATGAGTGACTATAAATGATCTTTTCTTGACAATGGATGGCTTTCGCTCCACGTTTCCCGAGATAAACAATCAATTACAATCTGTTTTAATCAAAAATGTTAAAAAAAATTCAAAATAAATTCAATAATGGGATTATTAAAGCATTTAAACCGAGTAATAAGGCTTTTCTTGGCATTAGTGACTATAAATGAGCTTTTCTTGACAATAGATGGCTTTTGCTCCATGTTTCCCGAGGTAAACAATCAATTACAATCTGTTTTAATCAAAAAATGTTAAAAAAAATTTAAAATAAATTCAATAATGGGATTATAAAAGCATTTAAACCGAGTAATAAGGGTTTTCTAGTTATGAGTGACTCTAAATGATCTTTTCTTGACAATGGATGGCTTTTGCTCCACGTTTCCAGAGGCAAACAATCAATTACAATCTGTTTTAATCAAAAAATGTAAAAACATTTCAAAATAAATTCAATAATGGGATTATAAAAGCATTTAAACCGAGTAATAAGGCTTTTCTAGGCATGAGTGACTATAAATGATCTTTTCTTGACAATGGATGGCTTTCGCTCCACGTTTCCCGAGATAAACAATCAATTACATTCTGTTTTAAAAAATGTAAAAAAAAATTCAAAATAAATTCAATAATGGGATTATAAAAGCATTTAAACCGAGTAATAAGGCTTTTCTAGGCATGAGTGACTATAAATGATCTTTTCTTGACAATGGATGGCTTTCGCTTCACGTTTCTCGAGGTAAATAATCAATTACATTTTGTTTTAATCAAAAAATGTAAAATGATTCAAATTAAATTCAATTATGGAATTATAAAAGCATTTAAAGCGAGTATTAAGGATTTTATAGGCATGAGTGACTATAAATGAACTTTTCTTGACAATGGATGGCTTTTGCTCCACGTTTCCCGAGGCAAACAATCAATTACAATCTGTTTTAATCAAAAAATGTAAAAACAATTCAAAATAAATTCAATAATGGGATTATAAAAGTATTTAAACCGAGTAATAAGGCTTTTCTAGGCATGAGTGACTATAAATGATCTTTTCTTGACAATGGATGGCTTTCGCTCCATGTTTCCCGAGGTAAACAATCAATTACAATCTGTTTTAATCAAAAAATGCAAAAAAAAATCAAAATAAATTCAATAATGGGATTATAAAAGCATTTAAACCGAGTAATAAGGCTTTTCTAGTTATGAGTGACTCTAAATGAACTTTTCTTGACAATGGATGGCTTTTGCTCCACGTTTCCCGAGGCAAACAATCAATTACAATCTGTTTTAATCAAAAAATGTAAAAACAATTCAAAATAAATTCAATAATGGGATTATAAAAGTATTTAAACCGAGTAATAAGGCTCTTCTAGGCATGAGTGACTATAAATGATCTTTTCTTGACAATGGATGGCCTTCGCTCCACGTTTCCCGAGATAAACAATCAATTACAATCTGTTTTAATAAAAAGTGTTAAAAAAAATTCAAAATAAATTCAATAATGGGATTATTAAAGCATTTAAACCAAGTAATAAGGCTTTTCTAGGCATGAGTGACTATAAATGAGCTTTTCTCGACAATAGATGGCTTTCGCTCCATGTTTCCTGAGGTAAACAATCAATTACAATCTGTTTTAATCAAAAAATGTGAAAAAAAATTCAAAATAAATTCAATAATGAGATTATAAAAGCATTTAAACCAAGTAATAAGGCTTTTCTAGTTATGAGTGACTCTAAATGATCTTTTCTTGACAATGGATGGCTTTTGCTCCACGTTTCCAGAGGCAAACAATCAATTACAATCTCTTTTAATCAAAAAATATAAAAACATTTCAAAATAAATTCAATAATGGGATTATAAAAGCATTTAAACCGAGTAATAAGGCTTTTCTAGGCATGAGTGACTATAAATGATCTTTTCTTGACAATGGATGGCTTTCGCTCCACGTTTTCCGAGATAAACAATCAATTACAATCTGTTTTAATGAAAAATGTAAAAAAATTCAAAATAAATTCAATAATGGGATTATTAAAGCATTTAAACCGAGTAATAAGGCTTTTCTAAGCATGAGTGACTATAAACGAACTTTTCTTGACAATGGATGGCTTTTGCTCCACGTTTCCCGAGGCAAACAATCAATTACTATCTATTTTAATCAAAAACTGTTAAAAAAAATTCAAAATAAATTCAATAATGGGATTATAAAAGCATTTAATTCGAGTAATAAGGCTTTTCTAGTTATGAGTGACTCCAAATTATCTTTTCTTGACAATGGATGGCTTTTGCTCCACGTTTCCAGAGGCAAACAATCAATTACAATCTCTTTTAATCAAAAAATGTAAAAACATTTCAAAATAAATTCAATAATGGGATTATAAAAGCATTTAAACCGAGTAATAAGGCTTTTCTAGGCATGAGTGACTATAAATGATCTTTTCTTGACAATGGATGGCTTTCGCTCCACGTTTCCCGAGATAAACAATCAATTACATTCTGTTTTAAAAAATGTAAAAAAAAATTCAAAATAAATTCAATAATGGGATTATAAAAGCATTTAAACCGAGTAATAAGGCTTTTCTAGTTATGAGTGACTCTAAATTATCTTTTCTTGACAATGGATGGCTTTTGCTCCACGTTTCCAGAGGCAAACAATCAATTACAATCTCTTTTAATAAAAAAATGTAAAAACATTTCAAAATAAATTCAATAATGGGATTATAAAAGCATTTAAACCGAGTAATAAGGCTTTTCTAGTTATGAGTGATTCTAAATGATCTTTTCTTGACAATGGATGGCTTTTGCTCCACGTTTCCCGAGGCAAACAATCAATTACAATCTGTTTTAATCAAAAAATGTAAAAACAATTCAAAATAAATTCAATAATGGGATTATAAAAGTATTTAAACCGAGTAATAAGGCTTTTCTAGGCATGAGTGACTATAACTGATCTTTTCTTGACAATGGATGGCTTTCGCTCCACGTTTCCCGAGATAAACAATCAATTACAATCTGTTTTAATCAAAAATGTTAAAAAAAATTCAAAATAAATTCAATAATGGGATTATTAAAGCATTTAAACCGAGTAATAAGGCTTTTCTTGGCATTAGTGACTATAAATGAGCTTTTCTTGACAATAGATGGCTTTCGCTCCATGTTTCCCGAGGTAAACAATCAATTACAATCTGTTTTAATCAAAAAATGTTAAAAAAAATTTAAAATAAATTCAATAATGGGATTATAAAAGCATTTAAACCGAGTAATAAGGGTTTTCTAGTTATGAGTGACTCTAAATGATCTTTTCTTGACAATGGATGGCTTTTGCTCCACGTTTCCAGAGGCAAACAATCAATTACAATCTCTTTTAATCAAAAAATGTAAAAACATTTCAAAATAAATTCAATAATGGGATTATAAAAGCATTTAAACCGAGTAATAAGGCTTTTCTAGGCATGAGTGACTATAAATGATATTTTCTCGACAATGGATGGCTTTCGCTCCACGTTTCCCGAGATAAACAATTAATTACAATCTGTTTTAATCAAAAATGTAAAAAAAATTCAAAATAAATTCAATAACGGGATTATAAAAGCATTTAAACCGAGTAATAAGGCTTTTCTAGGCATGAGTGACTATAAATGATCTTTTCTTGACAATGGATGGCTTTCGCTCCACGTTTCCCGAGATAAACAATCAATTACAATCTGTTTTAATAAAAAATGTAAAAAAAATTGAAAATAAATTCAATAATGGGATTATAAAAGCATTTAAACCGAGTAATAAGGCTTTTCTAGGCATGAGTGACTATAAATGATCTTTTCTTGACAATGGATGGCTTTCGCTTCACGTTTCTCGAGGTAAATAATCAATTACATTTTGTTTTAATCAAAAAATGTAAAAAGATTCAAATTAAATTCAATTATGGAATTATAAAAGCATTTAAAGCGAGTATTAAGGATTTTATAGGCATGAGTGACTATAAATGAACTTTTCTTGACAATGGATGGCTTTTGCTCCACGTTTCCGAGGCAAACAATCAATTACAATATGTTTTAATCAAAAAAAGTAAAAACAATTCAAAATAAATTCAATAATGGGATTATAAAAGTATTTAAACCGAGTAATAAGGCTTTTCTAGGCATGAGTGACTATAAATGATCTTTTCTTGACAATGGATGGCTTTCGCTCCATGTTTCCCGAGGTAAACAATCAATTACAATATGTTTTAATCAAAAAATGCAAAAAAAATTCAAAATAAATTCAATAATGGGATTATTAAAGCATTTAAACCGAGTAATAAGGCTTTTCTAAGCATAAGTGACTATAAATGAACTTTTCTTGACAATGGATGGCTTTTGCTCCACGTTTCCCGAGGCAAACAATCAATTACAATCTGTTTTAATCAAAAACTGTTAAAAAAAATTCAAAATAAATTCAATAATGGGATTATAAAAGCATTTAAACCGAGTAATAAGGCTTTTCTAGTTATGAGTGACTCTAAATTATCTTTTCTTGAAAATGGATGGCTTTTGCTCCACGTTTCCAGAGGCAAACAATCAATTACAATCTCTTTTAATAAAAAAATGTAAAAACATTTCAAAATAAATTCAATAATGGGATTATAAAAGCATTTAAACCGAGTAATAAGGCTTTTCTAGTTATGAGTGATTCTAAATGATCTTTTCTTGACAATGGATGGCTTTTGCTCCTCGTTTCCCGAGGCAAACAATCAATTACAATCTGTTTTAATCAAAAAATGTAAAAACAATTCAAAATAAATTCAATAATGGGATTATAAAAGTATTTAAACCGAGTAATAAGGCTTTTCTAGGCATGAGTGACTATAAATGATCTTTTCTTGACAATGGATGGCTTTCGCTCCACGTTTCCCGAGATAAACAATCAATTACAATCTGTTTTAATCAAAAATGTTAAAAAAAATTCAAAATAAATTCAATAATGGGATTATTAAAGCATTTAAACCGAGTAATAAGGCTTTTCTTGGCATTAGTGACTATAAATGAGCTTTTCTTGACAATAGATGGCTTTCGCTCCATGTTTCCCGAGGTAAACAATCAATTACAATCTGTTTTAATCAAAAAATGTTAAAAAAAATTTAAAATAAATTCAATAATGGGATTATAAAAGCATTTAAACCGAGTAATAAGGGTTTTCTAGTTATGAGTGACTCTAAATGATCTTTTCTTGACAATGGATGGCTTTTGCTCCACGTTTCCAGAGGCAAACAATCAATTACAATCTGTTTTAATCAAAAAATGTAAAAACATTTCAAAATAAATTCAATAATGGGATTATAAAAGCATTTAAACCGAGTAATAAGGCTTTTCTAGGCATGAGTGACTATAAATGATCTTTTCTTGACAATGGATGGCTTTCGCTCCACGTTTCCCGAGATAAACAATCAATTACATTCTGTTTTAAAAAATGTAAAAAAAAATTCAAAATAAATTCAATAATGGGATTATAAAAGCATTTAAACCGAGTAATAAGGCTTTTCTAGGCATGAGTGACTATAAATGATCTTTTCTTGACAATGGATGGCTTTCGCTTCACGTTTCTCGAGGTAAATAATCAATTACATTTTGTTTTAATCAAAAAATGTAAAATGATTCAAATTAAATTCAATTATGGAATTATAAAAGCATTTAAAGCGAGTATTAAGGATTTTATAGGCATGAGTGACTATAAATGAACTTTTCTTGACAATGGATGGCTTTTGCTCCACGTTTCCCGAGGCAAACAATCAATTACAATCTGTTTTAATCAAAAAATGTAAAAACAATTCAAAATAAATTCAATAATGGGATTATAAAAGTATTTAAACCGAGTAATAAGGCTTTTCTAGGCATGAGTGACTATAAATGATCTTTTCTTGACAATGGATGGCTTTCGCTCCATGTTTCCCGAGGTAAACAATCAATTACAATCTGTTTTAATCAAAAAATGCAAAAAAAAATCAAAATAAATTCAATAATGGGATTATAAAAGCATTTAAACCGAGTAATAAGGCTTTTCTAGTTATGAGTGACTCTAAATGAACTTTTCTTGACAATGGATGGCTTTTGCTCCACGTTTCCCGAGGCAAACAATCAATTACAATCTGTTTTAATCAAAAAATGTAAAAACAATTCAAAATAAATTCAATAATGGGATTATAAAAGTATTTAAACCGAGTAATAAGGCTCTTCTAGGCATGAGTGACTATAAATGATCTTTTCTTGACAATGGATGGCCTTCGCTCCACGTTTCCCGAGATAAACAATCAATTACAATCTGTTTTAATAAAAAGTGTTAAAAAAAATTCAAAATAAATTCAATAATGGGATTATTAAAGCATTTAAACCAAGTAATAAGGCTTTTCTAGGCATGAGTGACTATAAATGAGCTTTTCTCGACAATAGATGGCTTTCGCTCCATGTTTCCTGAGGTAAACAATCAATTACAATCTGTTTTAATCAAAAAATGTGAAAAAAAAATCAAAATAAATTCAATAATGGGATTATAAAAGCATTTAAACCAAGTAATAAGGCTTTTCTAGTTATGAGTGACTCTAAATGATCTTTTCTTGACAATGGATGGCTTTTGCTCCACGTTTCCAGAGGCAAACAATCAATTACAATCTCTTTTAATCAAAAAATATAAAAACATTTCAAAATAAATTCAATAATGGGATTATAAAAGCATTTAAACCGAGTAATAAGGCTTTTCTAGGCATGAGTGACTATAAATGATCTTTTCTTGACAATGGATGGCTTTCGCTCCTCGTTTTCCGAGATAAACAATCAATTACAATCTATTTTAATGAAAAATGTAAAAAAAATTCAAAATAAATTCAATAATGGGATTATTAAAGCATTTAAACCGAGTAATAAGGCTTTTCTAAGCATGAGTGACTATAAACGAACTTTTCTTGACAATGGATGGCTTTTGCTCCACGTTTCCCGAGGCAAACAATCAATTACTATCTGTTTTAATCAAAAACTGTTAAAAAAAATTCAAAATAAATTCAATAATGGGATTATAAAAGCATTTAATTCGAGTAATAAGGCTTTTCTAGTTATGAGTGACTCCAAATTATCTTTTCTTGACAATGGATGGCTTTTGCTCCACGTTTCCAGAGGCAAACAATCAATTACAATCTCTTTTAATCAAAAAATGTAAAAACATTTCAAAATAAATTCAATAATGGGATTATAAAAGCATTTAAACCGAGTAATAAGGCTTTTCTAGGCATGAGTGACTATAAATGATCTTTTCTTGACAATGGATGGCTTTCGCTCCACGTTTCCCGAGATAAACAATCAATTACAATCTGTTTTAATCAAAAATGTAAAAAAAATGCGAAATAAATTCAATAATGGGATTATTAAAGCATTTAAACCGAGTCATAAGGCTTTTCTAAGCATAAGTGACTATAAATGAACTTTTCTTGACAATGGATGGCTTTCGCTCCATGTTTCCTGAGGGAAACAATCAATTACAATATGTTTTAATCAAAAAATGTAAAAAAAAATTCAAATTAAATTCAATAATGGGATTATAAAAGTATTTAAACCGAGTAATAAGGCTTTTCTAGTTATAAGTGACTCTAAATGATCTTTTCTTGACAATGGATGGCTTTTGCTCCACGTTTCCCGAGGCAAACAATCAATTACAATCTGTTTTAATCAAAAAATGTAAAAACAATTCAAAATAAATTCAATAATGGGATTATAAAAGTATTTAAACCGAGTAATAAGGCTTTTCTAGGCATGAGTGACTATAAATGGTCTTTTCTTGACAATGGATGGCTTTCGCTCCACGTTTCCCGAGATAAACAATCAATTACAATCTGTTTTAGTCAAAAATGTTAAAAAAAATTCAAAATAAATTCAATAATGGGATTATTAAAGCATTTAAACCAAGTAATAAGGCTTTTCTAGTCATGAGTGACTATAAATGAGCTTTTCTTGACAATAGATGGCTTTCGCTCCATGTTTCCTGAGGTAAACAATCAATTACAATCTGTTTTAATCAAAAAATGTTAAAAAAAATTCAAAATAAATTCAATAATGGGATTATAAAAGCATTTAAACCGAGTAATAAGGCTTTTCTAGTTATGAGTGACTCTAAATGATCTTTTCTTGACATTGGATGGCTTTTGCTCCAGGTTTCCAGAGGCAAACAATCAATTACAATCTCTTTTAAACAAAAAATATAAAAACATTTCAAAATAAATTCAATAATGGGATTATAAAAGCATTTAAACCGAGTAATAAGGCTTTTCAAGGCATGAGTGACTATAAATGATCTTTTCTTGACAATGGATGGCTTTCGCTCCACGTTTTCCGAGATAAACAATCAATTACAATCTGTTTTAATCAAAAATGTAAAAAAAATTCAAAATAAATTCAATAATGGGATTATTAAAGCATTTAAACCGAGTAATAAGGCTTTTCTAAGCATGAGTGACTATAAATGAACTTTTCTTGACAATGGATGGCTTTTGCTCCACGTTTCTCGAGGCAAACAATCAATTACAATCTGTTTTAATCAAAAACTGTTAAAAAAAATTCAAAATAAATTCAATAATGGGATTATAAAAGCATTTAAACCGAGTAATAAGGCTTTTCTAGTTATGAGTGACTCTAAATGATCTTTTCTTGACAATGGATGGCTTTTGCTCCACGTTTCCAGAGGCAAACAATCAATTACAATCTCTTTTAATCAAAAAATGTAAAAACATTTCAAAATAAATTCAATAATGGGATTATAAAAGCATTTAAACCGAGTAATAAGGCTTTTCTAGGCATGAGTGACTATAAATGATATTTTCTCGACAATGGATGGCTTTCGCTCCACGTTTCCCGAGATAAAGAATTAATTACAATCTGTTTTAATCAAAAATGTAAAAAAAATTCAAAATAAATTCAATAATGGGATTATAAAAGCACTTAAACCGAGTAATAAGGCTTTTCTAGGCATGAGTGACTATAAATGATCTTTTCTTGACAATGGATGGCTTTCGCTCCACGTTTCCCGAGATAAACAATCAATTACATTCTGTTTTAATAAAAAATGTAAAAAAAAATTCAAAATAAATTCAATAATGGGATTATAAAAGCATTTAAATCGAGTAATAAGGCTTTTCTAGGCATGAGTGACTATAAATGATCTTTTCTTGACAATGGATGGCTTTCGCTTCACGTTTCTCGAGGTAAATAATCAATTACATTTTGTTTTAATCAAAAAATGTAAAAAGATTCAAATTAAATTCAATTATGGAATTATAAAAGCATTTAAAGCGAGTATTAAGGATTTTATAGGCATGAGTGACTATAAATGAACTTTTCTTGACAATGGATGGCTTTTGCTCCACGTTTCCCGAGGCAAACAATCAATTACAATCTGTTTTAATCAAAAAATGTAAAAACAATTCAAAATAAATTCAATAATGGGATTATAAAAGTATTTAAACCGAGTAATAAGGCTTTTCTAGGCATGAGTGACTATAAATGAACTTTTCTTGACAATGGATGGCTTTCGCTCCATGTTTCCCGAGGTAAACAATCAATTACAATCTGTTTTAATCAAAAAATACAAAAAAAAATCAAAATAAATTCAATAATGGGATTATAAAAGCATTTAAACCGAGTAATAAGGCTTTTCTAGTTATGAGTGACTCTAAATGAACTTTTCTTGACAATGGATGGCTTTCGCTCCACGTTTCCTGAGGCAAACAATCAATTACAATCTGTTTTAATCAAAAAATTTAAAAACAATTCAAAATAAATTCAATAATGGGATTATAAAAGTATTTAAACCGTGTAATAAGGCTTTTCTAGGCATGAGTGACTATAAATGATCTTTTCTTGACAATGGATGGCTTTCGCTCCACGTTTCCCGAGATAAACAATCAATTACAATCTGTTTTAATCAAAAATGTTAAAAAAATTCAAAATAAATTCAATAATGGGATTATTAAAGCATTTAAACCAAGTAATAGGGCTTTTCTAGGCATGAGTGACTATAAATGAGCTTTTCTCGACAATAGATGGCTTTCGCTCCATGTTTCCTGAGGTAAACAATCAATTACAATCTGTTTTAATCAAAAAATGTTAAAAAAAATTCAAAATAAATTCAATAATGGGATTATAAAAGCATTTAAACCGAGTAATAAGGCTTTTCTAGTTATGAGTGACTCTAAATGATCTTTTCTTGACAATGGATGGCTTTTGCTCCACGTTTCCAGAGGCAAACAATCAATTACAATCTCTTTTAATCAAAAAATATAAAAACATTTCAAAATAAATTCAATAATGGGACTATAAAAGCATTTAAACCGAGTAATAAGGCTTTTCTAGGCATGAGTGACTATAAATGATCTTTTCTTGACAATGGATGGCTTTCGCTCCACGTTTCCCGATAAAAACAATCAATTACAATCTGTTTTAATCAAAAATGTAAAAAAAATTTAAAATAAATTCAATAATGGGATTATAAAAGCATTTAAACCGAGTAATAAGGCTTTTCTAGGCATGAGTGACTATAAATGATCTTTTCTTGACAATGGATGGCTTTCGCTACACGTTTCTCGAGATAAACAATCAATTACAATCTGTTTTAATCAAAAATGTAAAAAAAATTTAAAATAAATTCAATAATGGGATTATAAAAGCATTTAAACCGAGTAATAAGGCTTTTCTAGGCATGAGTGACTATAAATGATATTTTCTCGACAATGGATGGCTTTCGCTCCACGTTTCCCGAGATAAACAATTAATTACAATCTGTTTTAATCAAAAATGTAAAAAAAATTCAAAATAAATTCAATAACGGGATTATAAAAGCATTTAAACCGAGTAATAAGGCTTTTCTAGGCATGAGTGACTATAAATGATCTTTTCTTGACAATGGATGGCTTTCGCTCCACGTTTCCCGAGATAAACAATCAATTACAATCTGTTTTAATAAAAAATGTAAAAAAAATTGAAAATAAATTCAATAATGGGATTATAAAAGCATTTAAACCGAGTAATAAGGCTTTTCTAGGCATGAGTGACTATAAATGATCTTTTCTTGACAATGGATGGCTTTCGCTTCACGTTTCTCGAGGTAAATAATCAATTACATTTTGTTTTAATCAAAAAATGTAAAAAGATTCAAATTAAATTCAATTATGGAATTATAAAAGCATTTAAAGCGAGTATTAAGGATTTTATAGGCATGAGTGACTATAAATGAACTTTTCTTGACAATGGATGGCTTTTGCTCCACGTTTCCGAGGCAAACAATCAATTACAATATGTTTTAATCAAAAAAAGTAAAAACAATTCAAAATAAATTCAATAATGGGATTATAAAAGTATTTAAACCGAGTAATAAGGCTTTTCTAGGCATGAGTGACTATAAATGATCTTTTCTTGACAATGGATGGCTTTCGCTCCATGTTTCCCGAGGTAAACAATCAATTACAATATGTTTTAATCAAAAAATGCAAAAAAAATTCAAAATAAATTCAATAATGGGATTATTAAAGCATTTAAACCGAGTAATAAGGCTTTTCTAAGCATAAGTGACTATAAATGAACTTTTCTTGACAATGGATGGCTTTTGCTCCACGTTTCCCGAGGCAAACAATCAATTACAATCTGTTTTAATCAAAAACTGTTAAAAAAAATTCAAAATAAATTCAATAATGGGATTATAAAAGCATTTAAACCGAGTAATAAGGCTTTTCTAGTTATGAGTGACTCTAAATTATCTTTTCTTGAAAATGGATGGCTTTTGCTCCACGTTTCCAGAGGCAAACAATCAATTACAATCTCTTTTAATAAAAAAATGTAAAAACATTTCAAAATAAATTCAATAATGGGATTATAAAAGCATTTAAACCGAGTAATAAGGCTTTTCTAGTTATGAGTGATTCTAAATGATCTTTTCTTGACAATGGATGGCTTTTGCTCCTCGTTTCCCGAGGCAAACAATCAATTACAATCTGTTTTAATCAAAAAATGTAAAAACAATTCAAAATAAATTCAATAATGGGATTATAAAAGTATTTAAACCGAGTAATAAGGCTTTTCTAGGCATGAGTGACTATAAATGATCTTTTCTTGACAATGGATGGCTTTCGCTCCACGTTTCCCGAGATAAACAATCAATTACAATCTGTTTTAATCAAAAATGTTAAAAAAAATTCAAAATAAATTCAATAATGGGATTATTAAAGCATTTAAACCGAGTAATAAGGCTTTTCTTGGCATTAGTGACTATAAATGAGCTTTTCTTGACAATAGATGGCTTTTGCTCCATGTTTCCCGAGGTAAACAATCAATTACAATCTGTTTTAATCAAAAAATGTTAAAAAAAATTTAAAATAAATTCAATAATGGGATTATAAAAGCATTTAAACCGAGTAATAAGGGTTTTCTAGTTATGAGTGACTCTAAATGATCTTTTCTTGACAATGGATGGCTTTTGCTCCACGTTTCCAGAGGCAAACAATCAATTACAATCTGTTTTAATCAAAAAATGTAAAAACATTTCAAAATAAATTCAATAATGGGATTATAAAAGCATTTAAACCGAGTAATAAGGCTTTTCTAGGCATGAGTGACTATAAATGATCTTTTCTTGACAATGGATGGCTTTCGCTCCACGTTTCCCGAGATAAACAATCAATTACATTCTGTTTTAAAAAATGTAAAAAAAAATTCAAAATAAATTCAATAATGGGATTATAAAAGCATTTAAACCGAGTAATAAGGCTTTTCTAGGCATGAGTGACTATAAATGATCTTTTCTTGACAATGGATGGCTTTCGCTTCACGTTTCTCGAGGTAAATAATCAATTACATTTTGTTTTAATCAAAAAATGTAAAATGATTCAAATTAAATTCAATTATGGAATTATAAAAGCATTTAAAGCGAGTATTAAGGATTTTATAGGCATGAGTGACTATAAATGAACTTTTCTTGACAATGGATGGCTTTTGCTCCACGTTTCCCGAGGCAAACAATCAATTACAATCTGTTTTAATCAAAAAATGTAAAAACAATTCAAAATAAATTCAATAATGGGATTATAAAAATATTTAAACCGAGTAATAAGGCTTTTCTAGGCATGAGTGACTATAAATGATCTTTTCTTGACAATGGATGGCTTTCGCTCCATGTTTCCCGAGGTAAACAATCAATTACAATCTGTTTTAATCAAAAAATACAAAAAAAAATCAAAATAAATTCAATAATGGGATTATAAAAGCATTTAAACCGAGTAATAAGGCTTTTCTAGTTATGAGTGACTCTAAATGAACTTTTCTTGACAATGGATGGCTTTTGCTCCACGTTTCCCGAGGCAAACAATCAATTACAATCTGTTTTAATCAAAAAATGTAAAAACAATTCAAAATAAATTCAATAATGGGATTATAAAAGTATTTAAACCGAGTAATAAGGCTCTTCTAGGCATGAGTGACTATAAATGATCTTTTCTTGACAATGGATGGCCTTCGCTCCACGTTTCCCGAGATAAACAATCAATTACAATCTGTTTTAATAAAAAGTGTTAAAAAAAATTCAAAATAAATTCAATAATGGGATTATTAAAGCATTTAAACCAAGTAATAAGGCTTTTCTAGGCATGAGTGACTATAAATGAGCTTTTCTCGACAATAGATGGCTTTCGCTCCATGTTTCCTGAGGTAAACAATCAATTACAATCTGTTTTAATCAAAAAATGTGAAAAAAAAATCAAAATAAATTCAATAATGGGATTATAAAAGCATTTAAACCAAGTAATAAGGCTTTTCTAGTTATGAGTGACTCTAAATGATCTTTTCTTGACAATGGATGGCTTTTGCTCCACGTTTCCAGAGGCAAACAATCAATTACAATCTCTTTTAATCAAAAAATATAAAAACATTTCAAAATAAATTCAATAATGGGATTATAAAAGCATTTAAACCGAGTAATAAGGCTTTTCTAGGCATGAGTGACTATAAATGATCTTTTCTTGACAATGGATGGCTTTCGCTCCACGTTTTCCGAGATAAACAATCAATTACAATCTGTTTTAATGAAAAATGTAAAAAAAATTCAAAATAAATTCAATAATGGGATTATTAAAGCATTTAAACCGAGTAATAAGGCTTTTCTAAGCATGAGTGACTATAAACGAACTTTTCTTGACAATGGATGGCTTTTGCTCCACGTTTCCCGAGGCAAACAATCAATTACTATCTGTTTTAATCAAAAACTGTTAAAAAAAATTCAAAATAAATTCAATAATGGGATTATAAAAGCATTTAATTCGAGTAATAAGGCTTTTCTAGTTATGAGTGACTCCAAATTATCTTTTCTTGACAATGGATGGCTTTTGCTCCACGTTTCCAGAGGCAAACAATCAATTACAATCTCTTTTAATCAAAAAATGTAAAAACATTTCAAAATAAATTCAATAATGGGATTATAAAAGCATTTAAACCGAGTAATAAGGCTTTTCTAGGCATGAGTGACTATAAATGATCTTTTCTTGACAATGGATGGCTTTCGCTCCACGTTTCCCGAGATAAACAATCAATTACAATCTGTTTTAATCAAAAATGTAAAAAAAATGCGAAATAAATTCAATAATGGGATTATTAAAGCATTTAAACCGAGTCATAAGGCTTTTCTAAGCATAAGTGACTATAAATGAACTTTTCTTGACAATGGATGGCTTTCGCTCCATGTTTCCTGAGGGAAACAATCAATTACAATATGTTTTAATCAAAAAATGTAAAAAAAAATTCAAATTAAATTCAATAATGGGATTATAAAAGTATTTAAACCGAGTAATAAGGCTTTTCTAGTTATAAGTGACTCTAAATGATCTTTTCTTGACAATGGATGGCTTTTGCTCCACGTTTCCCGAGGCAAACAATCAATTACAATCTGTTTTAATCAAAAAATGTAAAAACAATTCAAAATAAATTCAATAATGGGATTATAAAAGTATTTAAACCGAGTAATAAGGCTTTTCTAGGCATGAGTGACTATAAATGGTCTTTTCTTGACAATGGATGGCTTTCGCTCCACGTTTCCCGAGATAAACAATCAATTACAATCTGTTTTAGTCAAAAATGTTAAAAAAAATTCAAAATAAATTCAATAATGGGATTATTAAAGCATTTAAACCAAGTAATAAGGCTTTTCTAGTCATGAGTGACTATAAATGAGCTTTTCTTGACAATAGATGGCTTTCGCTCCATGTTTCCTGAGGTAAACAATCAATTACAATCTGTTTTAATCAAAAAATGTTAAAAAAAATTCAAAATAAATTCAATAATGGGATTATAAAAGCATTTAAACCGAGTAATAAGGCTTTTCTAGTTATGAGTGACTCTAAATGATCTTTTCTTGACATTGGATGGCTTTTGCTCCACGTTTCCAGAGGCAAACAATCAATTACAATCTCTTTTAAACAAAAAATATAAAAACATTTCAAAATAAATTCAATAATGGGATTATAAAAGCATTTAAACCGAGTAATAAGGCTTTTCAAGGCATGAGTGACTATAAATGATCTTTTCTTGACAATGGATGGCTTTCGCTCCACGTTTTCCGAGATAAACAATCAATTACAATCTGTTTTAATCAAAAATGTAAAAAAAATTCAAAATAAATTCAATAATGGGATTATTAAAGCATTTAAACCGAGTAATAAGGCTTTTCTAAGCATGAGTGACTATAAATGAACTTTTCTTGACAATGGATGGCTTTTGCTCCACGTTTCCCGAGGCAAACAATCAATTACAATCTGTTTTAATCAAAAACTGTTAAAAAAAATTCAAAATAAATTCAATAATGGGATTATAAAAGCATTTAAACCGAGTAATAAGGCTTTTCTAGTTATGAGTGACTCTAAATGATCTTTTCTTGACAATGGATGGCTTTTGCTCCACGTTTCCAGAGGCAAACAATCAATTACAATCTCTTTTAATCAAAAAATGTAAAAACATTTCAAAATAAATTCAATAATGGGATTATAAAAGCATTTAAACCGAGTAATAAGGCTTTTCTAGGCATGAGTGACTATAAATGATATTTTCTCGACAATGGATGGCTTTCGCTCCACGTTTCCCGAGATAAAGAATTAATTACAATCTGTTTTAATCAAAAATGTAAAAAAAATTCAAAATAAATTCAATAATGGGATTATAAAAGCACTTAAACCGAGTAATAAGGCTTTTCTAGGCATGAGTGACTATAAATGATCTTTTCTTGACAATGGATGGCTTTCGCTCCACGTTTCCCGAGATAAACAATCAATTACATTCTGTTTTAATAAAAAATGTAAAAAAAAATTCAAAATAAATTCAATAATGGGATTATAAAAGCATTTAAATCGAGTAATAAGGCTTTTCTAGGCATGAGTGACTATAAATGATCTTTTCTTGACAATGGATGGCTTTCGCTTCACGTTTCTCGAGGTAAATAATCAATTACATTTTGTTTTAATCAAAAAATGTAAAAAGATTCAAATTAAATTCAATTATGGAATTATAAAAGCATTTAAAGCGAGTATTAAGGATTTTATAGGCATGAGTGACTATAAATGAACTTTTCTTGACAATGGATGGCTTTTGCTCCACGTTTCCCGAGGCAAACAATCAATTACAATCTGTTTTAATCAAAAAATGTAAAAACAATTCAAAATAAATTCAATAATGGGATTATAAAAGTATTTAAACCGAGTAATAAGGCTTTTCTAGGCATGAGTGACTATAAATGAACTTTTCTTGACAATGGATGGCTTTCGCTCCATGTTTCCCGAGGTAAACAATCAATTACAATCTGTTTTAATCAAAAAATACAAAAAAAAATCAAAATAAATTCAATAATGGGATTATAAAAGCATTTAAACCGAGTAATAAGGCTTTTCTAGTTATGAGTGACTCTAAATGAACTTTTCTTGACAATGGATGGCTTTCGCTCCACGTTTCCTGAGGCAAACAATCAATTACAATCTGTTTTAATCAAAAAATTTAAAAACAATTCAAAATAAATTCAATAATGGGATTATAAAAGTATTTAAACCGTGTAATAAGGCTTTTCTAGGCATGAGTGACTATAAATGATCTTTTCTTGATAATGGATGGCTTTCGCTCCACGTTTCCCGAGATAAACAATCAATTACAATCTGTTTTAATCAAAAATGTTAAAAAAATTCAAAATAAATTCAATAATGGGATTATTAAAGCATTTAAACCAAGTAATAGGGCTTTTCTAGGCATGAGTGACTATAAATGAGCTTTTCTCGACAATAGATGGCTTTCGCTCCATGTTTCCTGAGGTAAACAATCAATTACAATCTGTTTTAATCAAAAAATGTTAAAAAAAATTCAAAATAAATTCAATAATGGGATTATAAAAGCATTTAAACCGAGTAATAAGGCTTTTCTAGTTATGAGTGACTCTAAATGATCTTTTCTTGACAATGGATGGCTTTTGCTCCACGTTTCCAGAGGCAAACAATCAATTACAATCTCTTTTAATCAAAAAATATAAAAACATTTCAAAATAAATTCAATAATGGGACTATAAAAGCATTTAAACCGAGTAATAAGGCTTTTCTAGGCATGAGTGACTATAAATGATCTTTTCTCGACAATGGATGGCTTTCGCTCCGCGTTTCTCGAGATAAACAATCAATTACAATCTGTTTTAATCAAAAATGTAAAAAAAATTCAAAATAAATTCAATAATGGGATTATAAAAGCATTTAAACCGTGTAATAAGGCTTTTCTAGTTATGAGTGACTCTAAATGATCTTTTCTTGACAATGGATGGCTTTTGCTCCACGTTTCCCGAGGCAAACAATCAATTACAATCTGTTTTAATCAAAAATGTAAAAACAATTCAAAATAAATTCAATAATGGGATTATAAAAGTATTTAAACCGAGTAATAAGGCTTTTCTAGGCATGAGTGACTATAAATGATCTTTTCTTGACAATGGATGGCTTTCGCTCCATGTTTCCCGAGGTAAACAATCAATTACAACCTGTTTTAATCAAAAAATGTAAAAAAAAATTCAAAATAAATTCAATAATGGGATTATAAAAGCATTTAAACCGAGTAATAAGGCTTTTCTAGTTATGAGTGAGTCTAAATGATCTTTTCTTGACAATGGATGGCTTTTGCTCCACGTTTCCCGAGGCAAACAATCAATTACAATCTGTTTTAATCAAAAAATGTAAAAACATTTCAAAATAAATTCAATAATGGGATTATAAAAGCATTTAAACCGAGTAATAAGGCTTTTCTAGGCATGAGTGACTATAAATGATCTTTTCTTGACAATGGATGGCTTTCGCTCCACGTTTCCCGAGATAAACAATCAATTACAATCTGTTTTAATCAAAAATGTAAAAAAAATTCAAAATAAATTCAATATTGGGATTATTAAAGCATTTAAACCGAGTCATAAGGCTTTTCTAAGCATGAGTCACTATAAATGAACTTTTCTTGACAATGGATGGCTTTCGCTCCATGTTTCCTGAGGCAAACAATCAATTACAATATGTTTTAATCAAAAAATGTAAAAAAAAATTCAAAATAAATTCAATAATGGGATTATAAAAGCATTTAAACCGAGTAATAAGGCTTTTCTAGTTATGAGTGACTCTAAATGATCTTTTCTTGACAATGGATGGCTTTTGCTCCACGTTTCCCGAGGCAAACAATCAATTACAATCTCTTTTAATCAAAATATGTAAAAACATTTCAAAATAAATTCAGTAATGGGATTATAAAAGCATTTAAACCGAGTAATAAGGCTTTTCTAGGCATGAGTGACTATAAATGATCTTTTCTTGACAATGGATGGCTTTCGCTCCACGTTTCCCGAGATAAACAATCAATTACAATCTGTTTTAATCAAAAATGTTAAAAAAAATTAAAAATAAATTCAATAATGGGATTATTAAAGCATTTAAACCGAGTAATAAGGCTTTTCTAGGCATGAGTGACTATAAATGAGCTTTTCTTGACAATAGATGGCTTTCGCTCCATGTTTCCCGAGGTAAACAATCAATTACAATCTGTTTTAATCAAAAAATGTTAAAAAAAATTCAAAATAAATTCAATAATGGGATTATAAAAGCATTTAAACCGAGTAATAAGGCTTTTCTAGTTATGAGTGACTCTAAATGATCTTTTCTTGACAATGGATGGCTTTTGCTCCACGTTTCCAGAGGCAAACAATCAATTACAATCTCTTTTAATCAAAAAATGTAAAAACATTTCAAAATAAATTCAGTAATGGGATTATAAAAGCATTTAAAACGAGTAATAAGGCTTTTCTAGGCATGAGTGACTATAAATGATCTTTTCTTGACAATGGATGGCTTTCGCTCCACGTTTCCCGAGATAAACAATCAATTACAATCTGTTTTAATCAAAATATGTAAAAACAATTCAAAATAAATTCAATAATGGGATTATAAAAGCATTTAAACCGAGTAATAAGGCTTTTCTAGGCATGAGTGACTATAAATGATCTTTTCTTGACAATAGATGGCTTTCGCTTCACGTTTCTCGAGGTAAATAATAAATTGCATTTTGTTTTAATCAAAAAATGTAAAAAGATTCCAATTAAATTCAATTATGGAATTATAAAAGCATTTAAAGCGAGTATTAAGGATTTTATAAGCATGAGTGAGTATAAATGAACTTTTCTTGACAATGGATGGCTTTTGCTCCACGTTTCCCGAGGTAAACAATCGATTACAATCTGTTTTAATAAAAAAATGTAAAAACAATTCAAAATAAATTCAATAATGGGATTATAAAAGCATTTAAACCGAGTAATAAGGCTTTTCTTGGCATAAGTGACTATAAATGATCTTTTCTTGACAATGGATGGCTTTCGCTTCACGTTTCTCGAGGTAAATAATCAATTACATTTTGTTTTAATCAAAAAATGTAAAAAGATTCAAATTAAATTCAATTATGGAATTATAAAAGCATTTAAAGCGAGTATTAAGGATTTTATAGGCATGAGTGAGTATAAGTGAACTTTTCTTGACAATGGATGGTTTTTGCTCCACGTTTCCCGAGGCAAACAATCAATTACAATCCGTTTTAATCAGAAAATGTAAAAACAATTCAAAATAAATTCAATAATGGGATTATAAAAGTATTTAAACCGAGTAAAAAGGCTTTTCTAGGCATGAGTGACTATAAATGATCTTTTCTTGACAATGGATGGTTTTCGCTCCACGTTTCCCGAGATAAACAATCAATTACAATCTGTTTTAATCAAAAATTTTAAAAAAAATTCAAAATAAATTCAATAATGGAATTATTAAAGCATTTAAACCAAGTAATAAGGCTTTTCTTGGCATGAGTGACTATAAATGAGCTTTTCTTGACAATAGATGGCTTTCGCTCCATGTTTCCTGAGGTAAACAATCAATTACAATATGTTTTAATAAAAAAATGTAAAAAAAATTCAAAATAAATTCAATAATGCGATTATAAAAGCATTTAAATCAAGTAATAAGGCTTTTCTAGTTATGAGTGACTCTAAATGATCTTTTCTTGACAATGGATGGCTTTTGCTCCACGTTTCCAGAGGCAAACAATCAATTACAATCTCTTTTAATCAAAAAATGTAAAAACATTTCAAAATAAATTCAATAATTGGATTATAAAAGCATTTAAACCGAGTAATAAGGCTTTTCTAGGCATGAGTGACTATAAATGATCTTTTCTCGACAATGGATGGCTTTCGCTCCGCGTTTCTCGAGATAAACAATCAATTACAATCTGTTTTAATCAAAAATGTAAAAAAAATTCAAAATAAATTCAATAATGGGATTATAAAAGCATTTAAACCGTGTAATAAGGCTTTTCTAGTTATGAGTGACTCTAAATGATCTTTTCTTGACAATGGATGGCTTTTGCTCCACGTTTCCCGAGGCAAACAATCAATTACAATCTGTTTTAATCAAAAATGTAAAAACAATTCAAAATAAATTCAATAATGGGATTATAAAAGTATTTAAACCGAGTAATAAGGCTTTTCTAGGCATGAGTGACTATAAATGATCTTTTCTTGACAATGGATGGCTTTCGCTCCATGTTTCCCGAGGTAAACAATCAATTACAACCTGTTTTAATCAAAAAATGTAAAAAAAAATTCAAAATAAATTCAATAATGGGATTATAAAAGCATTTAAACCGAGTAATAAGGCTTTTCTAGTTATGAGTGAGTCTAAATGATCTTTTCTTGACAATGGATGGCTTTTGCTCCACGTTTCCCGAGGCAAACAATCAATTACAATCTGTTTTAATCAAAAAATGTAAAAACATTTCAAAATAAATTCAATAATGGGATTATAAAAGCATTTAAACCGAGTAATAAGGCTTTTCTAGGCATGAGTGACTATAAATGATCTTTTCTTGACAATGGATGGCTTTCGCTCCACGTTTCCCGAGATAAACAATCAATTACAATCTGTTTTAATCAAAAATGTAAAAAAAATTCAAAATAAATTCAATATTGGGATTATTAAAGCATTTAAACCGAGTCATAAGGCTTTTCTAAGCATGAGTCACTATAAATGAACTTTTCTTGACAATGGATGGCTTTCGCTCCATGTTTCCTGAGGCAAACAATCAATTACAATATGTTTTAATCAAAAAATGTAAAAAAAAATTCAAAATAAATTCAATAATGGGATTATAAAAGCATTTAAACCGAGTAATAAGGCTTTTCTAGTTATGAGTGACTCTAAATGATCTTTTCTTGACAATGGATGGCTTTTGCTCCACGTTTCCCGAGGCAAACAATCAATTACAATCTCTTTTAATCAAAATATGTAAAAACATTTCAAAATAAATTCAGTAATGGGATTATAAAAGCATTTAAACCGAGTAATAAGGCTTTTCTAGGCATGAGTGACTATAAATGATCTTTTCTTGACAATGGATGGCTTTCGCTCCACGTTTCCCGAGATAAACAATCAATTACAATCTGTTTTAATCAAAAATGTTAAAAAAAATTAAAAATAAATTCAATAATGGGATTATTAAAGCATTTAAACCGAGTAATAAGGCTTTTCTAGGCATGAGTGACTATAAATGAGCTTTTCTTGACAATAGATGGCTTTCGCTCCATGTTTCCCGAGGTAAACAATCAATTACAATCTGTTTTAATCAAAAAATGTTAAAAAAAATTCAAAATAAATTCAATAATGGGATTATAAAAGCATTTAAACCGAGTAATAAGGCTTTTCTAGTTATGAGTGACTCTAAATGATCTTTTCTTGACAATGGATGGCTTTTGCTCCACGTTTCCAGAGGCAAACAATCAATTACAATCTCTTTTAATCAAAAAATGTAAAAACATTTCAAAATAAATTCAGTAATGGGATTATAAAAGCATTTAAACCGAGTAATAAGGCTTTTCTAGGCATGAGTGACTATAAATGATCTTTTCTTGACAATGGATGGCTTTCGCTCCACGTTTCCCGAGATAAACAATCAATTACAATCTGTTTTAATCAAAATATGTAAAAACAATTCAAAATAAATTCAATAATGGGATTATAAAAGCATTTAAACCGAGTAATAAGGCTTTTCTAGGCATGAGTGACTATAAATGATCTTTTCTTGACAATAGATGGCTTTCGCTTCACGTTTCTCGAGGTAAATAATAAATTGCATTTTGCTTTAATCAAAAAATGTAAAAAGATTCCAATTAAATTCAATTATGGAATTATAAAAGCATTTAAAGCGAGTATTAAGGATTTTATAAGCATGAGTGAGTATAAATGAACTTTTCTTGACAATGGATGGCTTTTGCTCCACGTTTCCCGAGGTAAACAATCGATTACAATCTGTTTTAATAAAAAAATGTAAAAACAATTCAAAATAAATTCAATAATGGGATTATAAAAGCATTTAAACCGAGTAATAAGGCTTTTCTAGGCATAAGTGACTATAAATGATCTTTTCTTGACAATGGATGGCTTTCGCTTCACGTTTCTCGAGGTAAATAATCAATTACATTTTGTTTTAATCAAAAAATGTAAAAAGATTCAAATTAAATTCAATTATGGAATTATAAAAGCATTTAAAGCGAGTATTAAGGATTTTATAGGCATGAGTGAGTATAAGTGAACTTTTCTTGACAATGGATGGCTTTTGCTCCACGTTTCCCGAGGCAAACAATCAATTACAATCTGTTTTAATCAGAAAATGTAAAAACAATTCAAAATAAATTCAATAATGGGATTATAAAAGTATTTAAACCGAGTAAAAAGGCTTTTCTAGGCATGAGTGACTATAAATGATCTTTTCTTGACAATGGATGGTTTTCGCTCCACGTTTCCCGAGATAAACAATCAATTACAATCTGTTTTAATCAAAAATTTTAAAAAAAATTCAAAATAAATTCAATAATGGAATTATTAAAGCATTTAAACCAAGTAATAAGGCTTTTCTTGGCATGAGTGACTATAAATGAGCTTTTCTTGACAATAGATGGCTTTCGCTCCATGTTTCCTGAGGTAAACAATCAATTACAATATGTTTTAATAAAAAAATATAAAAAAAATTCAAAATAAATTCAATAATGCGATTATAAAAGCATTTAAATCAAGTAATAAGGCTTTTCTAGTTATGAGTGACTCTAAATGATCTTTTCTTGACAATGGATGGCTTTTGCTCCACGTTTCCAGAGGCAAACAATCAATTACAATCTCTTTTAATCAAAAAATGTAAAAACATTTCAAAATAAATTCAATAATTGGATTATAAAAGCATTTAAACCGAGTAATAAGGCTTTTCTAGGCATGAGTGACTATAAATGATCTTTTCTCGACAATGGATGGCTTTCGCTCCGCGTTTCTCGAGATAAACAATCAATTACAATCTGTTTTAATCAAAAATGTAAAAAAAATTCAAAATAAATTCAATAATGGGATTATAAAAGCATTTAAACCGAGTAATAAGGCTTTTCTAGTTATGAGTGACTCTAAATGATCTTTTCTTGACAATGGATGGCTTTTGCTCCACGTTTCCCGAGGCAAACAATCAATTACAATCTGTTTTAATCAAAAATGTAAAAACAATTCAAAATAAATTCAATAATGGGATTATAAAAGTATTTAAACCGAGTAATAAGGCTTTTCTAGGCATGAGTGACTATAAATGAGCTTTTCTTGACAATAGATGGCTTTCGCTCCATGTTTCCCGAGGTAAACAATCAATTACAATCTGTTTTAATCAAAAAATGTTAAAAAAAATTTAAAATAAATTCAATAATGGGATTATAAAAGCATTTAAACCGAGTAATAAGGGTTTTCTAGTTATGAGTGAGTCTAAATGATCTTTTCTTGACAATGGATGGCTTTTGCTCCACGTTTCCAGAGGCAAACAATCAATTACAATCTCTTTTAATCAAAAAATATAAAAACATTTCAAAATAAATTCAATAATGGGACTATAAAAGCATTTAAACCGAGTAATAAGGCTTTTCTAGGCATGAGTGACTATAAATGATCTTTTCTTGACAATGGATGGCTTTCGCTCCACGTTTCCCGAGATAAACAATCAATTACAATCTGTTTTAATCAAAAATGTTAAAAAAAATTAAAAATAAATTCAATAATGGGATTATTAAAGCATTTAAACCGAGTAATAAGGCTTTTCTAGGCATGAGTGACTATAAATGAGCTTTTCTTGACAATAGATGGCTTTCGCTCCATGTTTCCCGAGGTAAACAATCAATTACAATCTGTTTTAATCAAAAAATGTTAAAAAAAATTCAAAATAAATTCAATAATGGGATTATAAAAGCATTTAAACCGAGTAATAAGGCTTTTCTAGTTATGAGTGACTCTAAATGATCTTTTCTTGACAATGGATGGCTTTTGCTCCACGTTTCCAGAGGCAAACAATCAATTACAATCTCTTTTAATCAAAAAATGTAAAAACATTTCAAAATAAATTCAGTAATGGGATTATAAAAGCATTTAAACCGAGTAATAAGGCTTTTCTAGGCATGAGTGACTATAAATGATCTTTTCTTGACAATGGATGGCTTTCGCTCCACGTTTCCCGAGATAAACAATCAATTACAATCTGTTTTAATCAAAATATGTAAAAACAATTCAAAATAAATTCAATAATGGGATTATAAAAGCATTTAAACCGAGTAATAAGGCTTTTCTAGGCATGAGTGACTATAAATGATCTTTTCTTGACAATAGATGGCTTTCGCTTCACGTTTCTCGAGGTAAATAATAAATTGCATTTTGCTTTAATCAAAAAATGTAAAAAGATTCCAATTAAATTCAATTATGGAATTATAAAAGCATTTAAAGCGAGTATTAAGGATTTTATAAGCATGAGTGAGTATAAATGAACTTTTCTTGACAATGGATGGCTTTTGCTCCACGTTTCCCGAGGTAAACAATCGATTACAATCTGTTTTAATAAAAAAATGTAAAAACAATTCAAAATAAATTCAATAATGGGATTATAAAAGCATTTAAACCGAGTAATAAGGCTTTTCTAGGCATAAGTGACTATAAATGATCTTTTCTTGACAATGGATGGCTTTCGCTTCACGTTTCTCGAGGTAAATAATCAATTACATTTTGTTTTAATCAAAAAATGTAAAAAGATTCAAATTAAATTCAATTATGGAATTATAAAAGCATTTAAAGCGAGTATTAAGGATTTTATAGGCATGAGTGAGTATAAGTGAACTTTTCTTGACAATGGATGGCTTTTGCTCCACGTTTCCCGAGGCAAACAATCAATTACAATCTGTTTTAATCAGAAAATGTAAAAACAATTCAAAATAAATTCAATAATGGGATTATAAAAGTATTTAAACCGAGTAAAAAGGCTTTTCTAGGCATGAGTGACTATAAATGATCTTTTCTTGACAATGGATGGTTTTCGCTCCACGTTTCCCGAGATAAACAATCAATTACAATCTGTTTTAATCAAAAATTTTAAAAAAAATTCAAAATAAATTCAATAATGGAATTATTAAAGCATTTAAACCAAGTAATAAGGCTTTTCTTGGCATGAGTGACTATAAATGAGCTTTTCTTGACAATAGATGGCTTTCGCTCCATGTTTCCTGAGGTAAACAATCAATTACAATATGTTTTAATAAAAAAATGTAAAAAAAATTCAAAATAAATTCAATAATGCGATTATAAAAGCATTTAAATCAAGTAATAAGGCTTTTCTAGTTATGAGTGACTCTAAATGATCTTTTCTTGACAATGGATGGCTTTTGCTCCACGTTTCCAGAGGCAAACAATCAATTACAATCTCTTTTAATCAAAAAATGTAAAAACATTTCAAAATAAATTCAATAATTGGATTATAAAAGCATTTAAACCGAGTAATAAGGCTTTTCTAGGCATGAGTGACTATAAATGATCTTTTCTCGACAATGGATGGCTTTCGCTCCGCGTTTCTCGAGATAAACAATCAATTACAATCTGTTTTAATCAAAAATGTAAAAAAAATTCAAAATAAATTCAATAATGGGATTATAAAAGCATTTAAACCGAGTAATAAGGCTTTTCTAGTTATGAGTGACTCTAAATGATCTTTTCTTGACAATGGATGGCTTTTGCTCCACGTTTCCCGAGGCAAACAATCAATTACAATCTGTTTTAATCAAAAATGTAAAAACAATTCAAAATAAATTCAATAATGGGATTATAAAAGTATTTAAACCGAGTAATAAGGCTTTTCTAGGCATGAGTGACTATAAATGAGCTTTTCTTGACAATAGATGGCTTTCGCTCCATGTTTCCCGAGGTAAACAATCAATTACAATCTGTTTTAATCAAAAAATGTTAAAAAAAATTTAAAATAAATTCAATAATGGGATTATAAAAGCATTTAAACCGAGTAATAAGGGTTTTCTAGTTATGAGTGAGTCTAAATGATCTTTTCTTGACAATGGATGGCTTTTGCTCCACGTTTCCAGAGGCAAACAATCAATTACAATCTCTTTTAATCAAAAAATATAAAAACATTTCAAAATAAATTCAATAATGGGACTATAAAAGCATTTAAACCGAGTAATAAGGCTTTTCTAGGCATGAGTGACTATAAATGATCTTTTCTTGACAATGGATGGCTTTCGCTCCACGTTTCCCGAGATAAACAATCAATTACAATCTGTTTTAATCAAAAATGTTAAAAAAAATTAAAAATAAATTCAATAATGGGATTATTAAAGCATTTAAACCGAGTAATAAGGCTTTTCTAGGCATGAGTGACTATAAATGAGCTTTTCTTGACAATAGATGGCTTTCGCTCCATGTTTCCCGAGGTAAACAATCAATTACAATCTGTTTTAATCAAAAAATGTTAAAAAAAATTCAAAATAAATTCAATAATGGGATTATAAAAGCATTTAAACCGAGTAATAAGGCTTTTCTAGTTATGAGTGACTCTAAATGATCTTTTCTTGACAATGGATGGCTTTTGCTCCACGTTTCCAGAGGCAAACAATCAATTACAATCTCTTTTAATCAAAAAATGTAAAAACATTTCAAAATAAATTCAGTAATGGGATTATAAAAGCATTTAAACCGAGTAATAAGGCTTTTCTAGGCATGAGTGACTATAAATGATCTTTTCTTGACAATGGATGGCTTTCGCTCCACGTTTCCCGAGATAAACAATCAATTACAATCTGTTTTAATCAAAATATGTAAAAACAATTCAAAATAAATTCAATAATGGGATTATAAAAGCATTTAAACCGAGTAATAAGGCTTTTCTAGGCATGAGTGACTATAAATGATCTTTTCTTGACAATAGATGGCTTTCGCTTCACGTTTCTCGAGGTAAATAATAAATTGCATTTTGCTTTAATCAAAAAATGTAAAAAGATTCCAATTAAATTCAATTATGGAATTATAAAAGCATTTAAAGCGAGTATTAAGGATTTTATAAGCATGAGTGAGTATAAATGAACTTTTCTTGACAATGGATGGCTTTTGCTCCACGTTTCCCGAGGTAAACAATCGATTACAATCTGTTTTAATAAAAAAATGTAAAAACAATTCAAAATAAATTCAATAATGGGATTATAAAAGCATTTAAACCGAGTAATAAGGCTTTTCTAGGCATAAGTGACTATAAATGATCTTTTCTTGACAATGGATGGCTTTCGCTTCACGTTTCTCGAGGTAAATAATCAATTACATTTTGTTTTAATCAAAAAATGTAAAAAGATTCAAATTAAATTCAATTATGGAATTATAAAAGCATTTAAAGCGAGTATTAAGGATTTTATAGGCATGAGTGAGTATAAGTGAACTTTTCTTGACAATGGATGGCTTTTGCTCCACGTTTCCCGAGGCAAACAATCAATTACAATCTGTTTTAATCAGAAAATGTAAAAACAATTCAAAATAAATTCAATAATGGGATTATAAAAGTATTTAAACCGAGTAAAAAGGCTTTTCTAGGCATGAGTGACTATAAATGATCTTTTCTTGACAATGGATGGTTTTCGCTCCACGTTTCCCGAGATAAACAATCAATTACAATCTGTTTTAATCAAAAATTTTAAAAAAAATTCAAAATAAATTCAATAATGGAATTATTAAAGCATTTAAACCAAGTAATAAGGCTTTTCTTGGCATGAGTGACTATAAATGAGCTTTTCTTGACAATAGATGGCTTTCGCTCCATGTTTCCTGAGGTAAACAATCAATTACAATATGTTTTAATAAAAAAATGTAAAAAAAATTCAAAATAAATTCAATAATGCGATTATAAAAGCATTTAAATCAAGTAATAAGGCTTTTCTAGTTATGAGTGACTCTAAATGATCTTTTCTTGACAATGGATGGCTTTTGCTCCACGTTTCCAGAGGCAAACAATCAATTACAATCTCTTTTAATCAAAAAATGTAAAAACATTTCAAAATAAATTCAATAATTGGATTATAAAAGCATTTAAACCGAGTAATAAGGCTTTTCTAGGCATGAGTGACTATAAATGATCTTTTCTCGACAATGGATGGCTTTCGCTCCGCGTTTCTCGAGATAAACAATCAATTACAATCTGTTTTAATCAAAAATGTAAAAAAAAATCAAAATAAATTCAATAATGGGATTATAAAAGCATTTAAACCGAGTAATAAGGCTTTTCTAGACATGAGTGACTATAAATGATCTTTTCTTGACAATGGATGGCTTTCGCTCCACGTTTCCCGAGATAAACAATCAATTACAATCTGTTTTAATCAAAAATGTAAAAAAAATTCAAAATAAATTCAATAATGGGATTATAAAAGCATTTAAACCGAGTAATAAGGCTTTTCTAGGCATGAGTGACTATAAATGATCTTTTCTTGACAATGGATGGCTTTCGCTTCACGTTTCTCGAGGTAAATAATCAATTACAATCTGTTTTAATCAAAAATTTAAAAAAAAATTCAAAATAAATTCAATAATGGAATTATTAAAGCATTTAAACCAAGTAATAAGGCTTTTCTTGGCATGAGTGACTATAAATGAGCTTTTCTTGACAATAGATGGCTTTCGCTCCATGTTTCCTGAGGTAAACAATCAATTACAATATGTTTTAATCAAAAAATGTAAAAAAAATTCAAAATAAATTCAATAATGGGATTATAAAAGCATTTAAATCAAGTAATAAGGCTTTTCTAGTTATGAGTGACTCTAAATGATCTTTTCTTGACAATGGATGGCTTTTGCTCCACGTTTCCAGAGGCAAACAATCAATTACAATCTCTTTTAATCAAAAAATGTAAAAACATTTCAAAATAAATTCAATAATTGGATTATAAAAGCATTTAAACCGAGTAATAAGGCTTTTCTAGGCATGAGTGACTATAAATGATCTTTTCTCGACAATGGATGGCTTTCGCTCCACGTTTCCCGAGATAAACAATCAATTACAATCTGTTTTAATCAAAAATGTAAAAAAAATTCAAAATAAATTCAATAATGGGATTATAAAAGCATTTAAACCGAGTAATAAGGCTTTTCTAGGCATGAGTGACTATAAATGATCTTTTCTTGACAATGGATGGCTTTCGCCCCACGTTTCCCGAGATAAACAATCAATTACAATCTGTTTTAATCAAAAATGTAAAAAAAATTCAAAATAAATTCAATAATGGGATTATAAAAGCATTTAAACCGAGTAATAAGGCTTTTCTAGGCATGAGTGACTATAAATGATCTTTTCTTGACAATGGATGGCTTTCGCTTCACGTTTCTCGAGGTAAATAATCAATTACAATCTGTTTTAATCAAAAATTTAAAAAAAAATTCAAAATAAATTCAATAATGGAATTATTAAAGCATTTAAACCAAGTAATAAGGCTTTTCTTGGCATGAGTGACTATAAATGAGCTTTTCTTGACAATAGATGGCTTTCGCTCCATGTTTCCTGAGGTAAACAATCAATTACAATATGTTTTAATCAAAAAATGTAAAAAAAATTCAAAATAAATTCAATAATGGGATTATAAAAGCATTTAAATCAAGTAATAAGGCTTTTCTAGTTATGAGTGACTCTAAATGATCTTTTCTTGACAATGGATGGCTTTTGCTCCACGTTTCCAGAGGCAAACAATCAATTACAATCTCTTTTAATCAAAAAATGTAAAAACATTTCAAAATAAATTCAATAATTGGATTATAAAAGCATTTAAACCGAGTAATAAGGCTTTTCTAGGCATGAGTGACTATAAATGATCTTTTCTCGACAATGGATGGCTTTCGCTCCACGTTTCCCGAGATAAACAATCAATTACAATCTGTTTTAATCAAAAATGTAAAAAAAATTCAAAATAAATTCAATAATGGGATTATAAAAGCATTTAAACCGAGTAATAAGGCTTTTCTAGGCATGAGTGACTATAAATGATCTTTTCTTGACAATGGATGGCTTTCGCTCCACGTTTCCCGAGATAAACAATCAATTACAATCTGTTTTAATCAAAAATGTAAAAAAAATTCAAAATAAATTCAATAATGGGATTATAAAAGCATTTAAACCGAGTAATAAGGCTTTTCTAGGCATGAGTGACTATAAATGATCTTTTCTTGACAATGGATGGCTTTCGCTTCACGTTTCTCGAGGTAAATAATCAATTACAATCTGTTTTAATCAAAAATTTAAAAAAAAATTCAAAATAAATTCAATAATGGAATTATTAAAGCATTTAAACCAAGTAATAAGGCTTTTCTTGGCATGAGTGACTATAAATGAGCTTTTCTTGACAATAGATGGCTTTCGCTCCATGTTTCCTGAGGTAAACAATCAATTACAATATGTTTTAATCAAAAAATGTAAAAAAAATTCAAAATAAATTCAATAATGGGATTATAAAAGCATTTAAATCAAGTAATAAGGCTTTTCTAGTTATGAGTGACTCTAAATGATCTTTTCTTGACAATGGATGGCTTTTGCTCCACGTTTCCAGAGGCAAACAATCAATTACAATCTCTTTTAATCAAAAAATGTAAAAACATTTCAAAATAAATTCAATAATGGAATTATAAAAGCATTTAAAGCGAGTATTAAGGATTTTATAGGCATGAGTGACTATAAATGAACTTTTCTTGACAATGGATGGCTTTTGCTCCACGTTTCCCGAGGCAAACAATCAATTACAATCTGTTTTAATCAAAAAATGTAAAAACAATTCAAAATAAATTCAATAATGGGATTATAAAAGTATTTAAACCGAGTAATAAGGCTTTTCTAGGCATGAGAGACTATAAATGATCTTTGCTTGACAATGGATGGCTTTCGCTCCACGTTTCCCGAGATAAACAATCAATTACAATCTGTTTTAATCAAAAATGTTAAAAAAGATTCAAAATAAATTCAATAATGGGATTATTAAAGCATTTAAACCGAGTAATAAGGCTTTTCTAGGCATGAGTGACTATAAATGAGCTTTTCTTGACAATGGATGGCTTTCGCTCCATGTTTCCCGAGGTAAACAATCAATTACAATCTGTTTTAATCAAAAAATGTTAAAAAAAATTCAAAATAAATTCAATAATGGGATTATAAAAGCATCTAAACCGAGTAATAAGGCTTTTCTAGTTATGAGTGACTCTAAATGATCTTTTCTTGAGAATGGATGGCTTTTGCTCCACGTTTCCAGAGGCAAACAATCAATTACAATCTCTTTTAATCAAAAAATGTAAAAACATTTCAAAATAAATTCAATAATGGGATTATAAAAGCATTTAAAGCGAGTAATAAGGCTTTTCTAGGCATGAGTGACTATAAATGATCTTTTCTCGACAATGGATGGCTTTCGCTCCACGTTTCCCGAGATAAACAATCAATTACAATCTGTTTTAATCAAAAATGTAAAAAAAATTCAAAATAAATTCAATAATGGGATTATAAAAGCATTTAAACCGAGTAATAAGGCTTTTCTAGGCATGAGTGACTATAAATGATCTTTTCTTGACAATGGATGGCTTTCGCTCCACGTTTCCCGAGATAAACAGTCAATTACAATCTGTTTTAATCAAAAATGTAAAAAAAATTCAAAATAAATTCAATAATGGGATTATAAAAGCATTTAAACCGAGTAATAAGACTTTTCTAGGCATGAGTGACTGTAAATGATCTTTTCTTGACAATGGATGGCTTTCGCTTCACGTTTCTCGAGGTAAATAATCAATTACATTTTTTTTTAATCAAAAAATGTAAAAAGATTCAAATTAAATTCAATTATGGAATTATAAAAGCATTTAAAGCGAGTATTAAGGATTTTATAGGCATGAGTGACTATAAATGAACTTTTCTTGACAATGGATGGCTTTTGCTCCACGTTTCCCGAGGCAAACAATCAATTACAATCTGTTTTAATCAAAAAATGAAAAAACAATTCAAAATAAATTCAATAATGGGATTATAAAAGTATTTAAACCGAGTAATAAGGCTTTTCTAGGCATGAGTGACTATAAATGATCTTTTCTTGACAATGGATGGCTTTCGCTCCATGTTTCCCGAGGTAAACAATCAATTACAATATGTTTTAATCAAAAAATGCAAAAAAAATTCAAAATAAATTCAAGAATGGGATTATAAAAGCATTTAAACCGAGTAATAAGGCTTTTCTAGTTATGAGTGACTCTAAATGATCTTTTCTTGACAATGGATGGCTTTTGCTCCACGTTGCCCGAGGCAAACAATCAATTACAATCTGTTTTAATCAAAAAATGTAAAAACATTTCAAAATAAATTCAATAATGGGATTATAAAAGCATTTAAACCGAGTAATAAGGCTTTTCTAGGCATGAGTGACTATAAATGATCTTTTCTTGACAATGGATGGCTTTCGCTCTACGTTTCCCAAGATAAACAATCAATTACAATCTGTTTTAATCAAAAATGTAAAAAAAATTCAAAATAAATTCAATAATGGGATTATTAAAGCATTTAAACCGAGTCATAAGGCTTTTCTAAGCATGAGTGACTATAAATGAACTTTTCTTGACAATGGATGGCTTTCGCTCCATGTTTCCTGAGGCAAACAATCAATTACAATATGTTTTAATCAAAAAATGTAAAAAAAAAATTCAAAATAAATTCAATAATGGTATTATAAAAGCATTTAAACCGAGTAATAAGGCTTTTCTAGTTATGAGTGAGTCTAAATGATCTTTTCTTGACAATGGATGGCTTTTGCTCCACGTTTCCCGAGGCAAACAATCAATTACAATCTGTTTTAATCAAAAAATGTAAAAACAATTCAAAATAAATTCAATAATGGGATTATAAAAGCATTTAAACCGAGTAATAAGGCTTTTCTAGGCATGAGTGACTATAAATAATCTTTTCTTGACAATGGATGGCTTTCGCTCCACGTTTCCCGATAAAAACAATCAATTACAATCTGTTTTAATCAAAAATATAAAAAAAATTCAAAATAAATTCAATAATGGGATTATTAAAGCATTTAAACCGAGTAATAAGGGTTTTCTAGGCATGAGTGACTATAAATGAACTTTTCTTGACAATGGATGGCTTTCGCTCCATGTTTCCCAAGGCAAACAATCAATTGCAATCTGTTTTAATCAAAAAATGTAAAAAAAATTCAAAATAAGTTCAATAATGGGATTATAAAAGCATTTAAACCGAGTAATAAGGCTTTTCTAGTTATGAATGACTCTAAATGATCTTTTCTTGACAATGGATGGCTTTTGCTCCACGTTTCTCGAGGTAAATAATCAATTACAATTTGTTTTAATCAAAAAATGTAAGACGATTCAATATAAATTCAATTATGGAATTATAAAAGCATTTAAAGCGAGTATTAAGGATTTTATAGGCATGAGTGACTATAAATGAACTTTTCTTGACAATGGATGGCTTTCGCTCCACGTTTCCCGAGATAAACAATCAATTACAATCTGTTTTAATCAAAAATGTAAAAAAAATTCAAAATAAATTCAATAATGGGATTATTAAAGCATTTAAACCGAGTAATAAGGCTTTTCTAGGCATGAGTGACTATAAATGAACTTTTCTTGACAATGGATGGCTTTCGCTCCAAGTTTCCCGAGGAAAACAATCAATTATAATCTGTTTTAATCAAAAAATGTAAAAAAAATTCAAACTAAATTCAATAATGGGATTATAAAAGCATTTAAACCGAGTGATAAGGCTTTTCTAGGCATGAGTGACTATAAATGATCTTTTCTTGACAATGGATGGCTTTCGCTTCACGTTTCTCTGGGCAAATAATCAATTACAATTTATTTTAATCAAAAAATGTAAAAAGATTCAAATTAAATTCAATTATGGAATTATAAAATCATTTAAAGCGAGTATTAAGGATTTTATAGGCATGAGTGACTATAAATGAACTTTTCTTGACAATGGATGACTTTTGCTCCACGTTTCCCGAGGCAAACAATCAATTATAATCTGTTTTAATCAAAAAATGAAAAAAAAAATTCAAAACAAATTCAATAATGGGATTATAAAAGCATTTAAACCGAGTAGTAAGGCTTTTCTACGCATGAGTGACTATAAATAATCTTTTCTTGACAATGGATGGCTTTCGCTCCACGTTTCCCGATAAAAACAATCAATTACAATCTGTTTTAATCAAAAATATAAAACAAATTCAAAATAAATTCAATAATGGGATTATTAAAGCATTTAAACCGAGTAATAAGGGTTTTCTTGGCATGAGTGACTATAAATGAACTTTTCTTGACAATGGATGGCTTTCGCTCCATGTTTCCCGAGGCAAACAATCAATTGCAATCTGTTTTAATCAAAAAAAGTAAAAAAAATTCAAAATAAGTTCAATAATGGGATTATAAAAGCATTTAAACCGAGTAATAAGGCTTTTCTAGTTATGAATGACTCTAAATGATCTTTTCTTGACAATGGATGGCTTTTGCTCCACGTTTCTCGAGGTAAATAATCAATTACAATTTGTTTTAATCAAAAAATGTAAGACGATTCAATATAAATTCAATTATGGAATTATAAAAGCATTTAAAGCGAGTATTAAGGATTTTATAGGCATGAGTGACTATAAATGAACTTTTCTTGACAATGGATGGCTTTCGCTCCACGTTTCCCGAGATAAACAATCAATTACAATCTGTTTTAATCAAAAATGTAAAAAAAAATCAAAATAAATTCAATAATGGGATTATTAAAGCATTTAAACCGAGTAATAAGGCTTTTCTAGGCATGAGTGACTATAAATAATCTTTTCTTGACAATGGATGGCTTTCGCTCTACGTTTCCCGATAAAAACAATCAATTACAATCTGTTTTAATCAAAAATATAAAAAAAATTCAAAATAAATTCAATAATGGGATTATTAAAGCATTTAAACCGAGTAATAAGGGTTTTCTTGGCATGAGTGACTATAAATGAACTTTTCTTGACAATGGATGGCTTTCGCTCCATATTTCCCGAGGCAAACAATCAATTACAATCTGTTTTAATCAAAAAATGTAAAAAAAATTCAAAAAAAATTCAATAATGGGATTATAAAAGCATTTAAACCGAGTAATAAGGCTTTTCTAGGCATGAGTGACTATAAATGATCTTTTCTTGACAATGGATGGCTTTCGCTCCACGTTTCCCGAGATAAACAATCAATTACAATCTGTTTTAATCAAAAATGTAAAAAAAATTCAAAATAAATTCAATAATGAGATTGTTAAAGCATTTAAACCGAGTAATAAGGCTTTTCTAGGCATGAGTGACTATAAATGAACTTTTCTTGACAATGGATGGCTTTCGCTCCATATTTCCCGAGGCAAACAATCAATTACAATCTGTTTTAATCAAAAAATGTAAAAAAAATTCAAAATAAATTCAATAATGGGATTGTAAAAGCATTTAAACCGAGTAATAAGGCTTTTCTAGGCATGAGTGACTATAAATGATCTTTTCTTGACAATGGATGGCTTTCGCTTCACGTTTCTCGAGGTAAATAATCAATTACAATCTGTTTTAATCAAAAATTTAAAAAAAAATTCAAAATAAATTCAATAATGGAATTATTAAAGCATTTAAACCGAGTAATAAGGGTTTTCTTGGCATGAGTGACTATAAATGAACTTTTCTTGACAATGGATGGCTTTCGCTCCATATTTCCCGAGGCAAACAATCAATTACAATCTGTTTTAATCAAAAAATGTAAAAAAAATTCAAAACAAATTCAATAATGGGATTATAAAAGCATTTAAACCGAGTAATAAGGCTTTTCTAGGCATGAGTGACTATAAATGATCTTTTCTTGACAATGGATGGCTTTCGCTCCACGTTTCCCGAGATAAACAATCAATTACAATCTGTTTTAATCAAAAATGTAAAAAAAATTCAAAATAAATTCAATAATGAGATTGTTAAAGCATTTAAACCGAGTAATAAGGCTTTTCTAGGCATGAGTGACTATAAATGAACTTTTCTTGACAATGGATGGCTTTCGCTCCATATTTCCCGAGGCAAACAATCAATTACAATCTGTTTTAATCAAAAAATGTAAAAAAAATTCAAAATAAATTCAATAATGGGATTATAAAAGCATTTAAACCGAGTAATAAGACTTTTCAAGGCATGAGTGACTGTAAATGATCTTTTCTTGACAATGGATGGCTTTCGCTTCACGTTTCTCGAGGTAAATAATCAATTACATTTTTTTTTAATCAAAAAATGTAAAAAGATTCAAATTAAATTCAATTATGGAATTATAAAAGCATTTAAAGCGAGTATTAAGGATTTTATAGGCATGAGTGACTATAAATGAACTTTTCTTGACAATGGATGGCTTTTGCTCCACGTTTCCCGAGGCAAACAATCAATTACAATCTGTTTTAATCAAAAAATGAAAAAACAATTCAAAATAAATTCAATAATGGGATTATAAAAGTATTTAAACCGAGTAATAAGGCTTTTCTAGGCATGAGTGACTATAAATGATCTTTTCTTGACAATGGATGGCTTTCGCTCCATGTTTCCCGAGGTAAACAATCAATTACAATATGTTTTAATCAAAAAATGCAAAAAAAAATTCAAAATAAATTCAAGAATGGGATTATAAAAGCATTTAAACCGAGTAATAAGGCTTTTCTAGGCATGAGTGACTATAAATGATCTTTTCTTGACAATGGATGGCTTTCGCTCTACGTTTCCCGAGATAAACAATCAATTACAATCTGTTTTAATCAAAAATGTAAAAGAAATTCAAAATAAATTCAATAATGGGATTATTAAAGCATTTAAACCGAGTCATAAGGCTTTTCTAAGCATGAGTGACTATAAATGAACTTTTCTTGACAATGGATGGCTTTCGCTCCATGTTTCCTGAGGCAAACAATCAATTACAATATGTTTTAATCAAAAAATGTAAAAAAAAAATTCAAAATAAATTCAATAATGGTATTATAAAAGCATTTAAACCGAGAAATAAGGCTTTTCTAGTTATGAGTGAGTCTAAATGATCTTTTCTTGACAATGGATGGCTTTTGCTCCACGTTTCCCGAGGCAAACAATCAATTACAATCTGTTTTAATCAAAAAATGTAAAAACAATTCAAAATAAATTCAATAATGGGATTATAAAAGCATTTAAACCGAGTAATAAGGCTTTTCTAGGCATGAGTGACTATAAATAATCTTTTCTTGACAATGGATGGCTTTCGCTCCACGTTTCCCGATAAAAACAATCAATTACAATCTGTTTTAATCAAAAATATAAAAAAAATTCAAAATAAATTCAATAATGGGATTATTAAAGCATTTAAACCGAGTAATAAGGGTTTTCTAGGCATGAGTGACTATAAATGATCTTTTCTTGACAATGGATGGCTTTCGCTCTACGTTTCCCAAGATAAACAATCAATTACAATCTGTTTTAATCAAAAATGTAAAAAAAATTCAAAATAAATTCAATAATGGGATTATTAAAGCATTTAAACCGAGTCATAAGGCTTTTCTAAGCATGAGTGACTATAAATGAACTTTTCTTGACAATGGATGGCTTTCGCTCCATGTTTCCTGAGGCAAACAATCAATTACAATATGTTTTAATCAAAAAATGTAAAAAAAAAATTCAAAATAAATTCAATAATGGTATTATAAAAGCATTTAAACCGAGTAATAAGGCTTTTCTAGTTATGAGTGAGTCTAAATGATCTTTTCTTGACAATGGATGGCTTTTGCTCCACGTTTCCCGAGGCAAACAATCAATTACAATCTGTTTTAATCAAAAAATGTAAAAACAATTCAAAATAAATTCAATAATGGGATTATAAAAGCATTTAAACCGAGTAATAAGGCTTTTCTAGGCATGAGTGACTATAAATAATCTTTTCTTGACAATGGATGGCTTTCGCTCCACGTTTCCCGATAAAAACAATCAATTACAATCTGTTTTAATCAAAAATATAAAAAAAATTCAAAATAAATTCAATAATGGGATTATTAAAGCATTTAAACCGAGTAATAAGGGTTTTCTAGGCATGAGTGACTATAAATGAACTTTTCTTGACAATGGATGGCTTTCGCTCCATGTTTCCCAAGGCAAACAATCAATTGCAATCTGTTTTAATCAAAAAATGTAAAAAAAATTCAAAATAAGTTCAATAATGGGATTATAAAAGCATTTAAACCGAGTAATAAGGCTTTTCTAGTTATGAATGACTCTAAATGATCTTTTCTTGACAATGGATGGCTTTTGCTCCACGTTTCTCGAGGTAAATAATCAATTACAATTTGTTTTAATCAAAAAATGTAAGACGATTCAATATAAATTCAATTATGGAATTATAAAAGCATTTAAAGCGAGTATTAAGGATTTTATAGGCATGAGTGACTATAAATGAACTTTTCTTGACAATGGATGGCTTTCGCTCCACGTTTCCCGAGATAAACAATCAATTACAATCTGTTTTAATCAAAAATGTAAAAAAAATTCAAAATAAATTCAATAATGGGATTATTAAAGCATTTAAACCGAGTAATAAGGCTTTTCTAGGCATGAGTGACTATAAATGAACTTTTCTTGACAATGGATGGCTTTCGCTCCATGTTTCCCAAGGCAAACAATCAATTGCAATCTGTTTTAATCAAAAAATGTTAAAAAAAATTCAAAACAAATTCAATAATGGGATTATAAAAGCATTTAAACCGAGTAGTAAGGCTTTTCTACGCATGAGTGACTATAAATAATCTTTTCTTGACAATGGATGGCTTTCGCTCCACGTTTCCCGATAAAAACAATCAATTACAATCTGTTTTAATCAAAAATATAAAAAAAATTCAAAATAAATTCAATAATGGGATTATTAAAGCATTTAAACCGAGTAATAAGGGTTTTCTTGGCATGAGTGACTATAAATGAACTTTTCTTGACAATGGATGGCTTTCGCTCCATGTTTCCCGAGGCAAACAATCAATTGCAATCTGTTTTAATCAAAAAAAGTAAAAAAAATTCAAAATAAGTTCAATAATGGGATTATAAAAGCATTTAAACCGAGTAATAAGGCTTTTCTAGTTATGAATGACTCTAAATGATCTTTTCTTGACAATGGATGGCTTTTGCTCCACGTTTCTCGAGGTAAATAATCAATTACAATTTGTTTTAATCAAAAAATGTAAGACGATTCAATATAAATTCAATTATGGAATTATAAAAGCATTTAAAGCGAGTATTAAGGATTTTATAGGCATGAGTGACTATAAATGAACTTTTCTTGACAATGGATGGCTTTCGCTCCACGTTTCCCGAGATAAACAATCAATTACAATCTGTTTTAATCAAAAATGTAAAAAAAAATCAAAATAAATTCAATAATGGGATTATTAAAGCATTTAAACCGAGTAATAAGGCTTTTCTAGGCATGAGTGACTATAAATAATCTTTTCTTGACAATGGATGGCTTTCGCTCTACGTTTCCCGATAAAAACAATCAATTACAATCTGTTTTAATCAAAAATATAAAAAAAATTCAAAATAAATTCAATAATGGGATTATTAAAGCATTTAAACCGAGTAATAAGGGTTTTCTTGGCATGAGTGACTATAAATGAACTTTTCTTGACAATGGATGGCTTTCGCTCCATATTTCCCGAGGCAAACAATCAATTACAATCTGTTTTAATCAAAAAATGTAAAAAAAATTCAAAAAAAATTCAATAATGGGATTATAAAAGCATTTAAACCGAGTAATAAGGCTTTTCTAGGCATGAGTGACTATAAATGATCTTTTCTTGACAATGGATGGCTTTCGCTCCACGTTTCCCGAGATAAACAATCAATTACAATCTGTTTTAATCAAAAATGTAAAAAAAATTCAAAATAAATTCAATAATGAGATTGTTAAAGCATTTAAACCGAGTAATAAGGCTTTTCTAGGCATGAGTGACTATAAATGAACTTTTCTTGACAATGGATGGCTTTCGCTCCATATTTCCCGAGGCAAACAATCAATTACAATCTGTTTTAATCAAAAAATGTAAAAAAAATTCAAAATAAATTCAATAATGGGATTGTAAAAGCATTTAAACCGAGTAATAAGGCTTTTCTAGGCATGAGTGACTATAAATGATCTTTTCTTGACAATGGATGGCTTTCGCTTCACGTTTCTCGAGGTAAATAATCAATTACAATCTGTTTTAATCAAAAATTTAAAAAAAAATTCAAAATAAATTCAATAATGGAATTATTAAAGCATTTAAACCGAGTAATAAGGGTTTTCTTGGCATGAGTGACTATAAATGAACTTTTCTTGACAATGGATGGCTTTCGCTCCATATTTCCCGAGGCAAACAATCAATTACAATCTGTTTTAATCAAAAAATGTAAAAAAAATTCAAAACAAATTCAATAATGGGATTATAAAAGCATTTAAACCGAGTAATAAGGCTTTTCTAGGCATGAGTGACTATAAATGATCTTTTCTTGACAATGGATGGCTTTCGCTCCACGTTTCCCGAGATAAACAATCAATTACAATCTGTTTTAATCAAAAATGTAAAAAAAATTCAAAATAAATTCAATAATGAGATTGTTAAAGCATTTAAACCGAGTAATAAGGCTTTTCTAGGCATGAGTGACTATAAATGAACTTTTCTTGACAATGGATGGCTTTCGCTCCATATTTCCCGAGGCAAACAATCAATTACAATCTGTTTTAATCAAAAAATGTAAAAAAAATTCAAAATAAATTCAATAATGGGATTATAAAAGCATTTAAACCGAGTAATAAGACTTTTCAAGGCATGAGTGACTGTAAATGATCTTTTCTTGACAATGGATGGCTTTCGCTTCACGTTTCTCGAGGTAAATAATCAATTACATTTTTTTTTAATCAAAAAATGTAAAAAGATTCAAATTAAATTCAATTATGGAATTATAAAAGCATTTAAAGCGAGTATTAAGGATTTTATAGGCATGAGTGACTATAAATGAACTTTTCTTGACAATGGATGGCTTTTGCTCCACGTTTCCCGAGGCAAACAATCAATTACAATCTGTTTTAATCAAAAAATGAAAAAACAATTCAAAATAAATTCAATAATGGGATTATAAAAGTATTTAAACCGAGTAATAAGGCTTTTCTAGGCATGAGTGACTATAAATGATCTTTTCTTGACAATGGATGGCTTTCGCTCCATGTTTCCCGAGGTAAACAATCAATTACAATATGTTTTAATCAAAAAATGCAAAAAAAAATTCAAAATAAATTCAAGAATGGGATTATAAAAGCATTTAAACCGAGTAATAAGGCTTTTCTAGGCATGAGTGACTATAAATGATCTTTTCTTGACAATGGATGGCTTTCGCTCTACGTTTCCCGAGATAAACAATCAATTACAATCTGTTTTAATCAAAAATGTAAAAGAAATTCAAAATAAATTCAATAATGGGATTATTAAAGCATTTAAACCGAGTCATAAGGCTTTTCTAAGCATGAGTGACTATAAATGAACTTTTCTTGACAATGGATGGCTTTCGCTCCATGTTTCCTGAGGCAAACAATCAATTACAATATGTTTTAATCAAAAAATGTAAAAAAAAAATTCAAAATAAATTCAATAATGGTATTATAAAAGCATTTAAACCGAGTAATAAGGCTTTTCTAGTTATGAGTGAGTCTAAATGATCTTTTCTTGACAATGGATGGCTTTTGCTCCACGTTTCCCGAGGCAAACAATCAATTACAATCTGTTTTAATCAAAAAATGTAAAAACAATTCAAAATAAATTCAATAATGGGATTATAAAAGCATTTAAACCGAGTAATAAGGCTTTTCTAGGCATGAGTGACTATAAATAATCTTTTCTTGACAATGGATGGCTTTCGCTCCACGTTTCCCGATAAAAACAATCAATTACAATCTGTTTTAATCAAAAATATAAAAAAAATTCAAAATAAATTCAATAATGGGATTATTAAAGCATTTAAACCGAGTAATAAGGGTTTTCTAGGCATGAGTGACTATAAATGATCTTTTCTTGACAATGGATGGCTTTCGCTCTACGTTTCCCAAGATAAACAATCAATTACAATCTGTTTTAATCAAAAATGTAAAAAAAATTCAAAATAAATTCAATAATGGGATTATTAAAGCATTTAAACCGAGTCATAAGGCTTTTCTAAGCATGAGTGACTATAAATGAACTTTTCTTGACAATGGATGGCTTTCGCTCCATGTTTCCTGAGGCAAACAATCAATTACAATATGTTTTAATCAAAAAATGTAAAAAAAAAATTCAAAATAAATTCAATAATGGTATTATAAAAGCATTTAAACCGAGTAATAAGGCTTTTCTAGTTATGAGTGAGTCTAAATGATCTTTTCTTGACAATGGATGGCTTTTGCTCCACGTTTCCCGAGGCAAACAATCAATTACAATCTGTTTTAATCAAAAAATGTAAAAACAATTCAAAATAAATTCAATAATGGGATTATAAAAGCATTTAAACCGAGTAATAAGGCTTTTCTAGGCATGAGTGACTATAAATAATCTTTTCTTGACAATGGATGGCTTTCGCTCCACGTTTCCCGATAAAAACAATCAATTACAATCTGTTTTAATCAAAAATATAAAAAAAATTCAAAATAAATTCAATAATGGGATTATTAAAGCATTTAAACCGAGTAATAAGGGTTTTCTAGGCATGAGTGACTATAAATGAACTTTTCTTGACAATGGATGGCTTTCGCTCCATGTTTCCCAAGGCAAACAATCAATTGCAATCTGTTTTAATCAAAAAATGTAAAAAAAATTCAAAATAAGTTCAATAATGGGATTATAAAAGCATTTAAACCGAGTAATAAGGCTTTTCTAGTTATGAATGACTCTAAATGATCTTTTCTTGACAATGGATGGCTTTTGCTCCACGTTTCTCGAGGTAAATAATCAATTACAATTTGTTTTAATCAAAAAATGTAAGACGATTCAATATAAATTCAATTATGGAATTATAAAAGCATTTAAAGCGAGTATTAAGGATTTTATAGGCATGAGTGACTATAAATGAACTTTTCTTGACAATGGATGGCTTTCGCTCCACGTTTCCCGAGATAAACAATCAATTACAATCTGTTTTAATCAAAAATGTAAAAAAAATTCAAAATAAATTCAATAATGGGATTATTAAAGCATTTAAACCGAGTAATAAGGCTTTTCTAGGCATGAGTGACTATAAATGAACTTTTCTTGACAATGGATGGCTTTCGCTCCAAGTTTCCCGAGGAAAACAATCAATTATAATCTGTTTTAATCAAAAAATGTAAAAAAAATTCAAACTAAATTCAATAATGGGATTATAAAAGCATTTAAACCGAGTGATAAGGCTTTTCTAGGCATGAGTGACTATAAATGATCTTTTCTTGACAATGGATGGCTTTCGCTTCACGTTTCTCTGGGCAAATAATCAATTACAATTTATTTTAATCAAAAAATGTAAAAAGATTCAAATTAAATTCAATTATGGAATTATAAAATCATTTAAAGCGAGTATTAAGGATTTTATAGGCATGAGTGACTATAAATGAACTTTTCTTGACAATGGATGACTTTTGCTCCACGTTTCCCGAGGCAAACAATCAATTATAATCTGTTTTAATCAAAAAATGAAAAAAAAAATTCAAAACAAATTCAATAATGGGATTATAAAAGCATTTAAACCGAGTAGTAAGGCTTTTCTACGCATGAGTGACTATAAATAATCTTTTCTTGACAATGGATGGCTTTCGCTCCACGTTTCCCGATAAAAACAATCAATTACAATCTGTTTTAATCAAAAATATAAAAAAAATTCAAAATAAATTCAATAATGGGATTATTAAAGCATTTAAACCGAGTAATAAGGGTTTTCTTGGCATGAGTGACTATAAATGAACTTTTCTTGACAATGGATGGCTTTCGCTCCATGTTTCCCGAGGCAAACAATCAATTGCAATCTGTTTTAATCAAAAAAAGTAAAAAAAATTCAAAATAAGTTCAATAATGGGATTATAAAAGCATTTAAACCGAGTAATAAGGCTTTTCTAGTTATGAATGACTCTAAATGATCTTTTCTTGACAATGGATGGCTTTTGCTCCACGTTTCTCGAGGTAAATAATCAATTACAATTTGTTTTAATCAAAAAATGTAAGACGATTCAATATAAATTCAATTATGGAATTATAAAAGCATTTAAAGCGAGTATTAAGGATTTTATAGGCATGAGTGACTATAAATGAACTTTTCTTGACAATGGATGGCTTTCGCTCCACGTTTCCCGAGATAAACAATCAATTACAATCTGTTTTAATCAAAAATGTAAAAAAAAATCAAAATAAATTCAATAATGGGATTATTAAAGCATTTAAACCGAGTAATAAGGCTTTTCTAGGCATGAGTGACTATAAATAATCTTTTCTTGACAATGGATGGCTTTCGCTCTACGTTTCCCGATAAAAACAATCAATTACAATCTGTTTTAATCAAAAATATAAAAAAAATTCAAAATAAATTCAATAATGGGATTATTAAAGCATTTAAACCGAGTAATAAGGGTTTTCTTGGCATGAGTGACTATAAATGAACTTTTCTTGACAATGGATGGCTTTCGCTCCATATTTCCCGAGGCAAACAATCAATTACAATCTGTTTTAATCAAAAAATGTAAAAAAAATTCAAAAAAAATTCAATAATGGGATTATAAAAGCATTTAAACCGAGTAATAAGGCTTTTCTAGGCATGAGTGACTATAAATGATCTTTTCTTGACAATGGATGGCTTTCGCTCCACGTTTCCCGAGATAAACAATCAATTACAATCTGTTTTAATCAAAAATGTAAAAAAAATTCAAAATAAATTCAATAATGAGATTGTTAAAGCATTTAAACCGAGTAATAAGGCTTTTCTAGGCATGAGTGACTATAAATGAACTTTTCTTGACAATGGATGGCTTTCGCTCCATATTTCCCGAGGCAAACAATCAATTACAATCTGTTTTAATCAAAAAATGTAAAAAAAAATTCAAAATAAATTCAATAATGGGATTGTAAAAGCATTTAAACCGAGTAATAAGGCTTTTCTAGGCATGAGTGACTATAAATGATCTTTTCTTGACAATGGATGGCTTTCGCTCCACGTTTCCCGAGATAAACAGTCAATTACAATCTGTTTTAATCAAAAATGTAAAAAAAATTCAAAATAAATTCAATAATGGGATTATAAAAGCATTTAAACCGAGTAATAAGACTTTTCTAGGCATGAGTGACTGTAAATGATCTTTTCTTGACAATGGATGGCTTTCGCTTCACGTTTCTCGAGGTAAATAATCAATTACATTTTTTTTTAATCAAAAAATGTAAAAAGATTCAAATTAAATTCAATTATGGAATTATAAAAGCATTTAAAGCGAGTATTAAGGATTTTATAGGCATGAGTGACTATAAATGAACTTTTCTTGACAATGGATGGCTTTTGCTCCACGTTTCCCGAGGCAAACAATCAATTACAATCTGTTTTAATCAAAAAATGAAAAAACAATTCAAAATAAATTCAATAATGGGATTATAAAAGTATTTAAACCGAGTAATAAGGCTTTTCTAGGCATGAGTGACTATAAATGATCTTTTCTTGACAATGGATGGCTTTCGCTCCATGTTTCCCGAGGTAAACAATCAATTACAATATGTTTTAATCAAAAAATGCAAAAAAAATTCAAAATAAATTCAAGAATGGGATTATAAAAGCATTTAAACCGAGTAATAAGGCTTTTCTAGTTATGAGTGACTCTAAATGATCTTTTCTTGACAATGGATGGCTTTTGCTCCACGTTGCCCGAGGCAAACAATCAATTACAATCTGTTTTAATCAAAAAATGTAAAAACATTTCAAAATAAATTCAATAATGGGATTATAAAAGCATTTAAACCGAGTAATAAGGCTTTTCTAGGCATGAGTGACTATAAATGATCTTTTCTTGACAATGGATGGCTTTCGCTCTACGTTTCCCAAGATAAACAATCAATTACAATCTGTTTTAATCAAAAATGTAAAAAAAATTCAAAATAAATTCAATAATGGGATTATTAAAGCATTTAAACCGAGTCATAAGGCTTTTCTAAGCATGAGTGACTATAAATGAACTTTTCTTGACAATGGATGGCTTTCGCTCCATGTTTCCTGAGGCAAACAATCAATTACAATATGTTTTAATCAAAAAATGTAAAAAAAAAATTCAAAATAAATTCAATAATGGTATTATAAAAGCATTTAAACCGAGTAATAAGGCTTTTCTAGTTATGAGTGAGTCTAAATGATCTTTTCTTGACAATGGATGGCTTTTGCTCCACGTTTCCCGAGGCAAACAATCAATTACAATCTGTTTTAATCAAAAAATGTAAAAACAATTCAAAATAAATTCAATAATGGGATTATAAAAGCATTTAAACCGAGTAATAAGGCTTTTCTAGGCATGAGTGACTATAAATAATCTTTTCTTGACAATGGATGGCTTTCGCTCCACGTTTCCCGATAAAAACAATCAATTACAATCTGTTTTAATCAAAAATATAAAAAAAATTCAAAATAAATTCAATAATGGGATTATTAAAGCATTTAAACCGAGTAATAAGGGTTTTCTAGGCATGAGTGACTATAAATGAACTTTTCTTGACAATGGATGGCTTTCGCTCCATGTTTCCCAAGGCAAACAATCAATTGCAATCTGTTTTAATCAAAAAATGTAAAAAAAATTCAAAATAAGTTCAATAATGGGATTATAAAAGCATTTAAACCGAGTAATAAGGCTTTTCTAGTTATGAATGACTCTAAATGATCTTTTCTTGACAATGGATGGCTTTTGCTCCACGTTTCTCGAGGTAAATAATCAATTACAATTTGTTTTAATCAAAAAATGTAAGACGATTCAATATAAATTCAATTATGGAATTATAAAAGCATTTAAAGCGAGTATTAAGGATTTTATAGGCATGAGTGACTATAAATGAACTTTTCTTGACAATGGATGGCTTTCGCTCCACGTTTCCCGAGATAAACAATCAATTACAATCTGTTTTAATCAAAAATGTAAAAAAAATTCAAAATAAATTCAATAATGGGATTATTAAAGCATTTAAACCGAGTAATAAGGCTTTTCTAGGCATGAGTGACTATAAATGAACTTTTCTTGACAATGGATGGCTTTCGCTCCAAGTTTCCCGAGGAAAACAATCAATTATAATCTGTTTTAATCAAAAAATGTAAAAAAAATTCAAACTAAATTCAATAATGGGATTATAAAAGCATTTAAACCGAGTGATAAGGCTTTTCTAGGCATGAGTGACTATAAATGATCTTTTCTTGACAATGGATGGCTTTCGCTTCACGTTTCTCTGGGCAAATAATCAATTACAATTTATTTTAATCAAAAAATGTAAAAAGATTCAAATTAAATTCAATTATGGAATTATAAAATCATTTAAAGCGAGTATTAAGGATTTTATAGGCATGAGTGACTATAAATGAACTTTTCTTGACAATGGATGACTTTTGCTCCACGTTTCCCGAGGCAAACAATCAATTATAATCTGTTTTAATCAAAAAATGAAAAAAAAAATTCAAAACAAATTCAATAATGGGATTATAAAAGCATTTAAACCGAGTAGTAAGGCTTTTCTACGCATGAGTGACTATAAATAATCTTTTCTTGACAATGGATGGCTTTCGGTCCACGTTTCCCGATAAAAACAATCAATTACAATCTGTTTTAATCAAAAATATAAAAAAAATTCAAAATAAATTCAATAATGGGATTATTAAAGCATTTAAACCGAGTAATAAGGGTTTTCTTGGCATGAGTGACTATAAATGAACTTTTCTTGACAATGGATGGCTTTCGCTCCATGTTTCCCGAGGCAAACAATCAATTGCAATCTGTTTTAATCAAAAAAAGTAAAAAAAATTCAAAATAAGTTCAATAATGGGATTATAAAAGCATTTAAACCGAGTAATAAGGCTTTTCTAGTTATGAATGACTCTAAATGATCTTTTCTTGACAATGGATGGCTTTTGCTCCACGTTTCTCGAGGTAAATAATCAATTACAATTTGTTTTAATCAAAAAATGTAAGACGATTCAATATAAATTCAATTATGGAATTATAAAAGCATTTAAAGCGAGTATTAAGGATTTTATAGGCATGAGTGACTATAAATGAACTTTTCTTGACAATGGATGGCTTTCGCTCCACGTTTCCCGAGATAAACAATCAATTACAATCTGTTTTAATCAAAAATGTAAAAAAAAATCAAAATAAATTCAATAATGGGATTATTAAAGCATTTAAACCGAGTAATAAGGCTTTTCTAGGCATGAGTGACTATAAATAATCTTTTCTTGACAATGGATGGCTTTCGCTCTACGTTTCCCGATAAAAAAAATCAATTACAATCTGTTTTAATCAAAAATATAAAAAAAATTCAAAATAAATTCAATAATGGGATTATTAAAGCATTTAAACCGAGTAATAAGGGTTTTCTTGGCATGAGTGACTATAAATGAACTTTTCTTGACAATGGATGGCTTTCGCTCCATATTTCCCGAGGCAAACAATCAATTACAATCTGTTTTAATCAAAAAATGTAAAAAAAATTCAAAAAAAATTCAATAATGGGATTATAAAAGCATTTAAACCGAGTAATAAGGCTTTTCTAGGCATGAGTGACTATAAATGATCTTTTCTTGACAATGGATGGCTTTCGCTCCACGTTTCCCGAGATAAACAATCAATTACAATCTGTTTTAATCAAAAATGTAAAAAAAATTCAAAATAAATTCAATAATGAGATTGTTAAAGCATTTAAACCGAGTAATAAGGCTTTTCTAGGCATGAGTGACTATAAATGAACTTTTCTTGACAATGGATGGCTTTCGCTCCATATTTCCCGAGGCAAACAATCAATTACAATCTGTTTTAATCAAAAAATGTAAAAAAAATTCAAAATAAATTCAATAATGGGATTGTAAAAGCATTTAAACCGAGTAATAAGGCTTTTCTAGGCATGAGTGACTATAAATGATCTTTTCTTGACAATGGATGGCTTTCGCTTCACGTTTCTCGAGGTAAATAATCAATTACAATCTGTTTTAATCAAAAATTTAAAAAAAAATTCAAAATAAATTCAATAATGGAATTATTAAAGCATTTAAACCGAGTAATAAGGGTTTTCTTGGCATGAGTGACTATAAATGAACTTTTCTTGACAATGGATGGCTTTCGCTCCATATTTCCCGAGGCAAACAATCAATTACAATCTGTTTTAATCAAAAAATGTAAAAAAAATTCAAAACAAATTCAATAATGGGATTATAAAAGCATTTAAACCGAGTAATAAGGCTTTTCTAGGCATGAGTGACTATAAATGATCTTTTCTTGACAATGGATGGCTTTCGCTCCACGTTTCCCGAGATAAACAATCAATTACAATCTGTTTTAATCAAAAATGTAAAAAAAATTCAAAATAAATTCAATAATGAGATTGTTAAAGCATTTAAACCGAGTAATAAGGCTTTTCTAGGCATGAGTGACTATAAATGAACTTTTCTTGACAATGGATGGCTTTCGCTCCATATTTCCCGAGGCAAACAATCAATTACAATCTGTTTTAATCAAAAAATGTAAAAAAAATTCAAAATAAATTCAATAATGGGATTATAAAAGCATTTAAACCGAGTAATAAGACTTTTCAAGGCATGAGTGACTGTAAATGATCTTTTCTTGACAATGGATGGCTTTCGCTTCACGTTTCTCGAGGTAAATAATCAATTACATTTTTTTTTAATCAAAAAATGTAAAAAGATTCAAATTAAATTCAATTATGGAATTATAAAAGCATTTAAAGCGAGTATTAAGGATTTTATAGGCATGAGTGACTATAAATGAACTTTTCTTGACAATGGATGGCTTTTGCTCCACGTTTCCCGAGGCAAACAATCAATTACAATCTGTTTTAATCAAAAAATGAAAAAACAATTCAAAATAAATTCAATAATGGGATTATAAAAGTATTTAAACCGAGTAATAAGGCTTTTCTAGGCATGAGTGACTATAAATGATCTTTTCTTGACAATGGATGGCTTTCGCTCCATGTTTCCCGAGGTAAACAATCAATTACAATATGTTTTAATCAAAAAATGCAAAAAAAAATTCAAAATAAATTCAAGAATGGGATTATAAAAGCATTTAAACCGAGTAATAAGGCTTTTCTAGGCATGAGTGACTATAAATGATCTTTTCTTGACAATGGATGGCTTTCGCTCTACGTTTCCCGAGATAAACAATCAATTACAATCTGTTTTAATCAAAAATGTAAAAGAAATTCAAAATAAATTCAATAATGGGATTATTAAAGCATTTAAACCGAGTCATAAGGCTTTTCTAAGCATGAGTGACTATAAATGAACTTTTCTTGACAATGGATGGCTTTCGCTCCATGTTTCCTGAGGCAAACAATCAATTACAATATGTTTTAATCAAAAAATGTAAAAAAAAAATTCAAAATAAATTCAATAATGGTATTATAAAAGCATTTAAACCGAGTAATAAGGCTTTTCTAGTTATGAGTGAGTCTAAATGATCTTTTCTTGACAATGGATGGCTTTTGCTCCACGTTTCCCGAGGCAAACAATCAATTACAATCTGTTTTAATCAAAAAATGTAAAAACAATTCAAAATAAATTCAATAATGGGATTATAAAAGCATTTAAACCGAGTAATAAGGCTTTTCTAGGCATGAGTGACTATAAATAATCTTTTCTTGACAATGGATGGCTTTCGCTCCACGTTTCCCGATAAAAACAATCAATTACAATCTGTTTTAATCAAAAATATAAAAAAAATTCAAAATAAATTCAATAATGGGATTATTAAAGCATTTAAACCGAGTAATAAGGGTTTTCTAGGCATGAGTGACTATAAATGAACTTTTCTTGACAATGGATGGCTTTCGCTCCATGTTTCCCAAGGCAAACAATCAATTGCAATCTGTTTTAATCAAAAAATGTAAAAAAAATTCAAAATAAGTTCAATAATGGGATTATAAAAGCATTTAAACCGAGTAATAAGGCTTTTCTAGTTATGAATGACTCTAAATGATCTTTTCTTGACAAAGGATGGCTTTTGCTCCACGTTTCTCGAGGTAAATAATCAATTACAATTTGTTTTAATCAAAAAATGTAAGACGATTCAATATAAATTCAATTATGGAATTATAAAAGCATTTAAAGCGAGTATTAAGGATTTTATAGGCATGAGTGACTATAAATGAACTTTTCTTGACAATGGATGACTTTTGCTCCACGTTTCCCGATAAAAACAATCAATTACAATCTGTTTTAATCAAAAATATAAAAAAAATTCAAAATAAATTCAATAATGGGATTATTAAAGCATTTAAACCGAGTAATAAGGGTTTTCTAGGCATGAGTGACTATAAATGAACTTTTCTTGACAATGGATGGCTTTCGCTCCATGTTTCCCAAGGCAAACAATCAATTGCAATCTGTTTTAATCAAAAAATGTAAAAAAAATTCAAAATAAGTTCAATAATGGGATTATAAAAGCATTTAAACCGAGTAATAAGGCTTTTCTAGTTATGAATGACTCTAAATGATCTTTTCTTGACAAAGGATGGCTTTTGCTCCACGTTTCTCGAGGTAAATAATCAATTACAATTTGTTTTAATCAAAAAATGTAAGACGATTCAATATAAATTCAACTATGGAATTATAAAAGCATTTAAAGCGAGTATTAAGGATTTTATAGGCATGAGTGACTATAAATGAACTTTTCTTGACAATGGATGGCTTTCGCTCCACGTTTCCCGAGATAAACAATCAATTACAATCTGTTTTAATCAAAAATGTAAAAAAAATTCAAAATAAATTCAATAATGGGATTATTAAAGCATTTAAACCGAGTAATAAGGCTTTTCTAGGCATGAGTGACTATAAATGAACTTTTCTTGACAATGGATGGCTTTCGCTCCAAGTTTCCCGAGGAAAACAATCAATTATAATCTGTTTTAATCAAAAAATGTAAAAAAAATTCAAACTAAATTCAATAATGGGATTATAAAAGCATTTAAACCGAGTGATAAGGCTTTTCTAGGCATGAGTGACTATAAATGATCTTTTCTTGACAATGGATGGCTTTCGCTTCACGTTTCTCTAGGCAAATAATCAATTACAATTTGTTTTAATCAAAAAATGTAAAAAGATTCAAATTAAATTCAATTATGGAATTATAAAATCATTTAAAGCGAGTATTAAGGATTTTATAGGCATGAGTGACTATAAATGAACTTTTCTTGACAATGGATGACTTTTGCTCCACGTTTCCCGAGGCAAACAATCAATTATAATCTGTTTTAATCAAAAAATGAAAAAAAAAATTCAAAACAAATTCAATAATGGGATTATAAAAGCATTTAAACCGAGTAATAAGGCTTTTCTACGCATGAGTGACTATAAATAATCTTTTCTTGACAATGGATGGCTTTCGCTCCACGTTTCCCGATAAAAACAATCAATTACAATCTGTTTTAATCAAAAAATGTAAAAAAAAAATTCAAAACAAATTCAATAATGGGATTATAAAAGCATTTAAACCGAGTAATAAGGCTTTTCTACGCATGAGTGACTATAAATAATCTTTTCTTGACAATGGATGGCTTTCGCTCCACGTTTCCCGAGGCAAACAATCAATTATAATCTGTTTTAATCAAAAAATGTAAAAAAAAAATTCAAAACAAATTCAATAATGGGATTATAAAAGCATTTAAACCGAGTAATAAGGCTTTTCTACGCATGAGTGACTATAAATAATCTTTTCTTGACAATGGATGGCTTTCGCTCCTCGTTTCCCGATAAAAACAATCAATTACAATCTGTTTTAATCAAAAATATAAAAAAAATTCAAAATAAATTCAATAATGGGATTATTAAAGCATTTAAACCGAGTAATAAGGGTTTTCTTGGCATGAGTGACTATAAATGAACTTTTCTTGACAATGGATGGCTTTCGCTCCATGTTTCCCGAGGCAAACAATCAATTGCAATCTGTTTTAATCAAAAAAAGTAAAAAAAATTCAAAATAAGTTCAATAATGGGATTATAAAAGCATTTAAACCGAGTAATAAGGCTTTTCTAGTTATGAATGACTCTAAATGATCTTTTCTTGACAATGGATGGCTTTTGCTCCACGTTTCTCGAGGTAAATAATCAATTACAATTTGTTTTAATCAAAAAATGTAAGACGATTCAATATAAATTCAATTATGGAATTATAAAAGCATTTAAAGCGAGTATTAAGGATTTTATAGGCATGAGTGACTATAAATGAACTTTTCTTGACAATGGATGGCTTTCGCTCCAAGTTTCCCGAGGCAAACAATCAATTACAATCTGTTTTAATCAAAAAATGTAAAAAAAATTCAAAATAAATTCAATAATGGGATTATAAAAGCATTTAAACCGAGTAATAAGACTTTTCAAGGCATGAGTGACTGTAAATGATCTTTTCTTGACAATGGATGGCTTTCGCTTCACGTTTCTCGAGGTAAATAATCAATTACATTTTTTTTTAATCAAAAAATGTAAAAAGATTCAAATTAAATTCAATTATGGAATTATAAAAGCATTTAAAGCGAGTATTAAGGATTTTATAGGCATGAGTGACTATAAATGAACTTTTCTTGACAATGGATGGCTTTTGCTCCACGTTTCCCGAGGCAAACAATCAATTACAATCTGTTTTAATCAAAAAATGAAAAAACAATTCAAAATAAATTCAATAATGGGATTATAAAAGTATTTAAACCGAGTAATAAGGCTTTTCTAGGCATGAGTGACTATAAATGATCTTTTCTTGACAATGGATGGCTTTCGCTCCATGTTTCCCGAGGTAAACAATCAATTACAATATGTTTTAATCAAAAAATGCAAAAAAAAATTCAAAATAAATTCAAGAATGGGATTATAAAAGCATTTAAACCGAGTAATAAGGCTTTTCTAGGCATGAGTGACTATAAATGATCTTTTCTTGACAATGGATGGCTTTCGCTCTACGTTTCCCGAGATAAACAATCAATTACAATCTGTTTTAATCAAAAATGTAAAAGAAATTCAAAATAAATTCAATAATGGGATTATTAAAGCATTTAAACCGAGTCATAAGGCTTTTCTAAGCATGAGTGACTATAAATGAACTTTTCTTGACAATGGATGGCTTTCGCTCCATGTTTCCTGAGGCAAACAATCAATTACAATATGTTTTAATCAAAAAATGTAAAAAAAAAATTCAAAATAAATTCAATAATGGTATTATAAAAGCATTTAAACCGAGTAATAAGGCTTTTCTAGTTATGAGTGAGTCTAAATGATCTTTTCTTGACAATGGATGGCTTTTGCTCCACGTTTCCCGAGGCAAACAATCAATTACAATCTGTTTTAATCAAAAAATGTAAAAACAATTCAAAATAAATTCAATAATGGGATTATAAAAGCATTTAAACCGAGTAATAAGGCTTTTCTAGGCATGAGTGACTATAAATAATCTTTTCTTGACAATGGATGGCTTTCGCTCCACGTTTCCCGATAAAAACAATCAATTACAATCTGTTTTAATCAAAAATATAAAAAAAATTCAAAATAAATTCAATAATGGGATTATTAAAGCATTTAAACCGAGTAATAAGGGTTTTCTAGGCATGAGTGACTATAAATGAACTTTTCTTGACAATGGATGGCTTTCGCTCCATGTTTCCCAAGGCAAACAATCAATTGCAATCTGTTTTAATCAAAAAATGTAAAAAAAATTCAAAATAAGTTCAATAATGGGATTATAAAAGCATTTAAACCGAGTAATAAGGCTTTTCTAGTTATGAATGACTCTAAATGATCTTTTCTTGACAAAGGATGGCTTTTGCTCCACGTTTCTCGAGGTAAATAATCAATTACAATTTGTTTTAATCAAAAAATGTAAGACGATTCAATATAAATTCAATTATGGAATTATAAAAGCATTTAAAGCGAGTATTAAGGATTTTATAGGCATGAGTGACTATAAATGAACTTTTCTTGACAATGGATGACTTTTGCTCCACGTTTCCCGATAAAAACAATCAATTACAATCTGTTTTAATCAAAAATATAAAAAAAATTCAAAATAAATTCAATAATGGGATTATTAAAGCATTTAAACCGAGTAATAAGGGTTTTCTAGGCATGAGTGACTATAAATGAACTTTTCTTGACAATGGATGGCTTTCGCTCCATGTTTCCCAAGGCAAACAATCAATTGCAATCTGTTTTAATCAAAAAATGTAAAAAAAATTCAAAATAAGTTCAATAATGGGATTATAAAAGCATTTAAACCGAGTAATAAGGCTTTTCTAGTTATGAATGACTCTAAATGATCTTTTCTTGACAAAGGATGGCTTTTGCTCCACGTTTCTCGAGGTAAATAATCAATTACAATTTGTTTTAATCAAAAAATGTAAGACGATTCAATATAAATTCAACTATGGAATTATAAAAGCATTTAAAGCGAGTATTAAGGATTTTATAGGCATGAGTGACTATAAATGAACTTTTCTTGACAATGGATGGCTTTCGCTCCACGTTTCCCGAGATAAACAATCAATTACAATCTGTTTTAATCAAAAATGTAAAAAAAATTCAAAATAAATTCAATAATGGGATTATTAAAGCATTTAAACCGAGTAATAAGGCTTTTCTAGGCATGAGTGACTATAAATGAACTTTTCTTGACAATGGATGGCTTTCGCTCCAAGTTTCCCGAGGAAAACAATCAATTATAATCTGTTTTAATCAAAAAATGTAAAAAAAATTCAAACTAAATTCAATAATGGGATTATAAAAGCATTTAAACCGAGTGATAAGGCTTTTCTAGGCATGAGTGACTATAAATGATCTTTTCTTGACAATGGATGGCTTTCGCTTCACGTTTCTCTAGGCAAATAATCAATTACAATTTGTTTTAATCAAAAAATGTAAAAAGATTCAAATTAAATTCAATTATGGAATTATAAAATCATTTAAAGCGAGTATTAAGGATTTTATAGGCATGAGTGACTATAAATGAACTTTTCTTGACAATGGATGACTTTTGCTCCACGTTTCCCGAGGCAAACAATCAATTATAATCTGTTTTAATCAAAAAATGAAAAAAAAAATTCAAAACAAATTCAATAATGGGATTATAAAAGCATTTAAACCGAGTAATAAGGCTTTTCTACGCATGAGTGACTATAAATAATCTTTTCTTGACAATGGATGGCTTTCGCTCCACGTTTCCCGATAAAAACAATCAATTACAATCTGTTTTAATCAAAAAATGTAAAAAAAAAATTCAAAACAAATTCAATAATGGGATTATAAAAGCATTTAAACCGAGTAATAAGGCTTTTCTACGCATGAGTGACTATAAATAATCTTTTCTTGACAATGGATGGCTTTCGCTCCACGTTTCCCGAGGCAAACAATCAATTATAATCTGTTTTAATCAAAAAATGTAAAAAAAAAATTCAAAACAAATTCAATAATGGGATTATAAAAGCATTTAAACCGAGTAATAAGGCTTTTCTACGCATGAGTGACTATAAATAATCTTTTCTTGACAATGGATGGCTTTCGCTCCTCGTTTCCCGATAAAAACAATCAATTACAATCTGTTTTAATCAAAAATATAAAAAAAATTCAAAATAAATTCAATAATGGGATTATTAAAGCATTTAAACCGAGTAATAAGGGTTTTCTTGGCATGAGTGACTATAAATGAACTTTTCTTGACAATGGATGGCTTTCGCTCCATGTTTCCCGAGGCAAACAATCAATTGCAATCTGTTTTAATCAAAAAAAGTAAAAAAAATTCAAAATAAGTTCAATAATGGGATTATAAAAGCATTTAAACCGAGTAATAAGGCTTTTCTAGTTATGAATGACTCTAAATGATCTTTTCTTGACAATGGATGGCTTTTGCTCCACGTTTCTCGAGGTAAATAATCAATTACAATTTGTTTTAATCAAAAAATGTAAGACGATTCAATATAAATTCAATTATGGAATTATAAAAGCATTTAAAGCGAGTATTAAGGATTTTATAGGCATGAGTGACTATAAATGAACTTTTCTTGACAATGGATGGCTTTCGCTCCACGTTTCCCGAGATAAACAATCAATTACAATCTGTTTTAATCAAAAATGTAAAAAAAAATCAAAATAAATTCAATAATGGGATTATTAAAGCATTTAAACCGAGTAATAAGGCTTTTCTAGGCATGAGTGACTATAAATGAACTTTTCTTGACAATGGATGGCTTTCGCTCCATGTTTCCCGAGGAAAACAATCAATTATAATCTGTTTTAATCAAAAAATGTAAAAAAAATTCAAACTAAATTCAATAATGGGATTATAAAAGCATTTAAACCGAGTGATAAGGCTTTTCTAGGCATGAGTGACTATAAATGATCTTTTCCTGACAATGGATGGCTTTCGCTCCACGTTTTCCGAGGCAAACAATCAATTACAATCTGTTTTAATCAAAAAATGTAAAAAAAAATTCAAAATAAATTGAATAATGGGATTATAAAAGCATTTAAACTGAGTAATAAGGCTTTTCTAGGCATGAGTGACTATAAATGATCTTTTCTTGACAATGGATGGCTTTCGCTTCACGTTTCTCTGGGCAAATAATCAATTACAATTTGTTTTAATCAAAAAATGTAAAAAGATTCAAATTAAATTCAATTATGGAATTATAAAATCATTTAAAGCGAGTATTAAGGATTTTATAGGCATGAGTGACTATAAATGAACTTTTCTTGACAATGGATGGCTTTTGCTCCACGTTTCCCGAGGCAAACAATCAATTACAATCTGTTTTAATCAAAAAATGTAAAAACAATTCAAAATAAATTCAATAATGGGATTATAAAAGTATTTAAACCGAGTAATAAGTCTTTTCTAGGCATGAGTGACTATAAATGATCTTTTCTTGACAATGGATGGCTTTCGCTCCATGTTTCCCGAGGTAAACAATCAATTACAATCTGTTTTAATCAAAAAATGCAAAAAAAAATTCAAAATAAATTCAATAATGGGATTATAAAAGCATTTAAACCGTGTAATAAGGCTTTTCTAGTTATGAGTGACTCTAAATGATCTTTTCTTGACAATGGATGGCTTTTGCTCCACGTTTCCCGAGGCAAACAATCAATTACAATCTGTTTTAATCAAAAAATGAAAAAAAAAATTCAAAACAAATTCAATAATGGGATTATAAAAGCATTTAAACCGAGTAATAAGGCTTTTCTACGCATGAGTGACTATAAATAATCTTTTCTTGACAATGGATGGCTTTCGCTCCACGTTTCCCGATAAAAACAATCAATTACAATCTGTTTTAATCAAAAATATAAAAAAAATTCAAAATAAATTCAATAATGGGATTATTAAAGTATTTAAACCGAGTAATAAGGGTTTTCTTGGCATGAGTGACTATAAATGAACTTTTCTTGACAATGGATGGCTTTCGCTCCATATTTCCCGAGGCAAACAATCAATTACAATCTGTTTTAATCAAAAAATGTAAAAAAAATTCAAAACAAATTCAATAATGGGATTATAAAAGCATTTAAACCGAGTAATAAGGCTTTTCTAGGCATGAGTGACTATAAATGATCTTTTCTTGACAATGGATGGCTTTCGCTCCACGTTTCCCGAGATAAACAATCAATTACAATCTGTTTTAATCAAAAATGTAAAAAAAATTCAAAATAAATTCAATAATGAGATTGTTAAAGCATTTAAACCGAGTAATAAGGCTTTTCTAGGCATGAGTGACTATAAATGAACTTTTCTTGACAATGGATGGCTTTCGATCCATATTTCCCGAGGCAAACAATCAATTACAATCTGTTTTAATCAAAAAATGTAAAAAAAATTCAAAATAAATTCAATAATGGGATTATAAAAGCATTTAAACCGAGTAATAAGGCTTTTCTAGTTATGAGTGACTCTAAATGATCTTTTCTTGACAATGGATGGCTTTTGCTCCATGTTTCCCGAGGCAAACAATCAATTACAATCTGTTTTAATCAAAAAATGTGAAAACAATTCAAAATATATTCAATAATGGGATTATAAAAGCATTTAAACCGAGTAATAAGGCTTTTCTAGGCATAAGTGACTATAAATGATCTTTTCTTGACAATGGATGGCTTTCGCTCCATGTTTCCCGAGATAAACAATCAATTACAATATGTTTTAATCAAAAAATGTCAAAAAAAATTCAAAAAAAATTCAATAATGGGATTATAAAAGCATTTAAACCGAGTAATAAGGCTTTTCTAGTTATGAGTGACTCTAAATGATCTTTTCTTGACAATGGATGGCTTTTGCTCCACGTTTCCGGAGGCAAACAATCAATTATAATCTGTTTTAATCAAAAAATGTAAAAAAAAATTCAATAATGGGATTATAAAAGCATTTAAACCGAGTAATAAGGCTTTTCTAGGCATGAGTGACTATAAATAATCTTTTCTTGACAATGGATGGCTTTCGCTCCACGTTTCCCGATAAAAACAATCAATTACAATCTGTTTTAATCAAAAATATAAAAAAATTCAAAATAAATTCAATAATGGGATTATTAAAGCATTTAAACCGAGTAATAAGGCTTTTCTAGTTATGAGTGACTCTAAATGATCTTTTCTTGACAATGGATGGCTTTTGCTCCACGATTCCCGATGCAAACAATCAATTATAATCTGTTTTAATCAAAAAATATAAAAAAAATTCAAAAAAAATTCAATAATGGGATTATAAAAGCATTTAAACCGAGTAATAAGGCTTTTCTAGGCATGAGTGACTATAAATGAACTTTTCTTGACAATGGATGGCTTTCGCTCCATGTTTCCCGAGGCAAACAATCAATTGCAATATGTTTTAATCAAAAAAGGTAAAAAAATTCAAAATAAGTTCAATAATGGGATTATAAAAGCATTTAAACCGAGTAATAAGGCTTTTCTAGGCATGAGTGACTATAAATGAACTTTTCTTGACAATGGATGGCTTTCGCTCCATGTTTCCCGAGGAAAACAATCAAATACAATCTGTTTTAATCAAAAAATGTAAAAAAAATTCAAACTAAATTCAATAATGGGATTATAAAAGCATTTAAACCGAGTGATAAGGCTTTTCTAGGCATGAGTGACTATAAATGATCTTTTCCTGACAATGGATGGCTTTCGCTCCACGTTTTCCGAGGCAAACAATCAATTACAATCTGTTTTAATCAAAAAATATAAAACAAAATTCAAAATAAATTGAATAATGGGATTATAAAAGCATTTAAACTGAGTAATAAGGCTTTTCTAGGCATGAGTGACTATAAATGATCTTTTCTTGACAATGGATGGCTTTCGCTTCACGTTTCTCTGGGCAAATAATCAATTACAATTTGTTTTAATCAAAAAATGTAAAAAGATTCAAATTAAATTCAATTATGGAATTATAAAATCATTTAAAGCGAGTATTAAGGATTTTATAGGCATGAGTGACTATAAATGAACTTTTCTTGACAATGGATGGCTTTTGCTCCACGTTTCCCGAGGCAAACAATCAATTACAATCTGTTTTAATCAAAAAATGTAAAAACAATTCAAAATAAATTCAATAATGGGATTATAAAAGTATTTAAACCGAGTAATAAGTCTTTTCTAGGCATGAGTGACTATAAATGATATTTTCTTGACAATGGATGGCTTTCGCTCCACGTTTCCCGAGATAAACAATCAATTACAATCTGTTTTAATCAAAAATGTAAAAAAAATTCAAAATAAATTCAATAATGAGATTGTTAAAGCATTTAAACCGAGTAATAAGGCTTTTCTAGGCATGAGTGACTATAAATGAACTTTTCTTGACAATGGATGGCTTTCGCTCCATATTTCCCGAGGCAAACAATCAATTACAATCTGTTTTAATCAAAAAATGTAAAAAAAATTCAAAATAAATTCAATAATGGGATTGTAAAAGCATTTAAACCGAGTAATAAGGCTTTTCTAGGCATGAGTGACTATAAATGATCTTTTCTTGACAATGGATGGCTTTCGCTTCACGTTTCTCGAGGTAAATAATCAATTACAATCTGTTTTAATCAAAAATTTAAAAAAAAATTCAAAATAAATTCAATAATGGAATTATTAAAGCATTTAAACCGAGTAATAAGGGTTTTCTTGGCATGAGTGACTATAAATGAACTTTTCTTGACAATGGATGGCTTTCGCTCCATATTTCCCGAGGCAAACAATCAATTACAATCTGTTTTAATCAAAAAATGTAAAAAAAATTCAAAACAAATTCAATAATGGGATTATAAAAGCATTTAAACCGAGTAATAAGGCTTTTCTAGGCATGAGTGACTATAAATGATCTTTTCTTGACAATGGATGGCTTTCGCTCCACGTTTCCCGAGATAAACAATCAATTACAATCTGTTTTAATCAAAAATGTAAAAAAAATTCAAAATAAATTCAATAATGAGATTGTTAAAGCATTTAAACCGAGTAATAAGGCTTTTCTAGGCATGAGTGACTATAAATGAACTTTTCTTGACAATGGATGGCTTTCGCTCCATATTTCCCGAGGCAAACAATCAATTACAATCTGTTTTAATCAAAAAATGTAAAAAAAATTCAAAATAAATTCAATAATGGGATTATAAAAGCATTTAAACCGAGTAATAAGACTTTTCAAGGCATGAGTGACTGTAAATGATCTTTTCTTGACAATGGATGGCTTTCGCTTCACGTTTCTCGAGGTAAATAATCAATTACATTTTTTTTTAATCAAAAAATGTAAAAAGATTCAAATTAAATTCAATTATGGAATTATAAAAGCATTTAAAGCGAGTATTAAGGATTTTATAGGCATGAGTGACTATAAATGAACTTTTCTTGACAATGGATGGCTTTTGCTCCACGTTTCCCGAGGCAAACAATCAATTACAATCTGTTTTAATCAAAAAATGAAAAAACAATTCAAAATAAATTCAATAATGGGATTATAAAAGTATTTAAACCGAGTAATAAGGCTTTTCTAGGCATGAGTGACTATAAATGATCTTTTCTTGACAATGGATGGCTTTCGCTCCATGTTTCCCGAGGTAAACAATCAATTACAATATGTTTTAATCAAAAAATGCAAAAAAAAATTCAAAATAAATTCAAGAATGGGATTATAAAAGCATTTAAACCGAGTAATAAGGCTTTTCTAGGCATGAGTGACTATAAATGATCTTTTCTTGACAATGGATGGCTTTCGCTCTACGTTTCCCGAGATAAACAATCAATTACAATCTGTTTTAATCAAAAATGTAAAAGAAATTCAAAATAAATTCAATAATGGGATTATTAAAGCATTTAAACCGAGTCATAAGGCTTTTCTAAGCATGAGTGACTATAAATGAACTTTTCTTGACAATGGATGGCTTTCGCTCCATGTTTCCTGAGGCAAACAATCAATTACAATATGTTTTAATCAAAAAATGTAAAAAAAAAATTCAAAATAAATTCAATAATGGTATTATAAAAGCATTTAAACCGAGTAATAAGGCTTTTCTAGTTATGAGTGAGTCTAAATGATCTTTTCTTGACAATGGATGGCTTTTGCTCCACGTTTCCCGAGGCAAACAATCAATTACAATCTGTTTTAATCAAAAAATGTAAAAACAATTCAAAATAAATTCAATAATGGGATTATAAAAGCATTTAAACCGAGTAATAAGGCTTTTCTAGGCATGAGTGACTATAAATAATCTTTTCTTGACAATGGATGGCTTTCGCTCCACGTTTCCCGATAAAAACAATCAATTACAATCTGTTTTAATCAAAAATATAAAAAAAATTCAAAATAAATTCAATAATGGGATTATTAAAGCATTTAAACCGAGTAATAAGGGTTTTCTAGGCATGAGTGACTATAAATGAACTTTTCTTGACAATGGATGGCTTTCGCTCCATGTTTCCCAAGGCAAACAATCAATTGCAATCTGTTTTAATCAAAAAATGTAAAAAAAATTCAAAATAAGTTCAATAATGGGATTATAAAAGCATTTAAACCGAGTAATAAGGCTTTTCTAGTTATGAATGACTCTAAATGATCTTTTCTTGACAAAGGATGGCTTTTGCTCCACGTTTCTCGAGGTAAATAATCAATTACAATTTGTTTTAATCAAAAAATGTAAGACGATTCAATATAAATTCAACTATGGAATTATAAAAGCATTTAAAGCGAGTATTAAGGATTTTATAGGCATGAGTGACTATAAATGAACTTTTCTTGACAATGGATGGCTTTCGCTCCACGTTTCCCGAGATAAACAATCAATTACAATCTGTTTTAATCAAAAATGTAAAAAAAATTCAAAATAAATTCAATAATGGGATTATTAAAGCATTTAAACCGAGTAATAAGGCTTTTCTAGGCATGAGTGGCTATAAATGAACTTTTCTTGACAATGGATGGCTTTCGCTCCAAGTTTCCCGAGGAAAACAATCAATTATAATCTGTTTTAATCAAAAAATGTAAAAAAAATTCAAACTAAATTCAATAATGGGATTATAAAAGCATTTAAACCGAGTGATAAGGCTTTTCTAGGCATGAGTGACTATAAATGATCTTTTCTTGACAATGGATGGCTTTCGCTTCACGTTTCTCTAGGCAAATAATCAATTACAATTTGTTTTAATCAAAAAATGTAAAAAGATTCAAATTAAATTCAATTATGGAATTATAAAATCATTTAAAGCGAGTATTAAGGATTTTATAGGCATGAGTGACTATAAATGAACTTTTCTTGACAATGGATGACTTTTGCTCCACGTTTCCCGAGGCAAACAATCAATTATAATCTGTTTTAATCAAAAAATGAAAAAAAAAATTCAAAACAAATTCAATAATGGGATTATAAAAGCATTTAAACCGAGTAATAAGGCTTTTCTACGCATGAGTGACTATAAATAATCTTTTCTTGACAATGGATGGCTTTCGCTCCACGTTTCCCGATAAAAACAATCAATTACAATCTGTTTTAATCAAAAAATGTAAAAAAAAAATTCAAAACAAATTCAATAATGGGATTATAAAAGCATTTAAACCGAGTAATAAGGCTTTTCTACGCATGAGTGACTATAAATAATCTTTTCTTGACAATGGATGGCTTTCGCTCCACGTTTCCCGAGGCAAACAATCAATTATAATCTGTTTTAATCAAAAAATGTAAAAAAAAAATTCAAAACAAATTCAATAATGGGATTATAAAAGCATTTAAACCGAGTAATAAGGCTTTTCTACGCATGAGTGACTATAAATAATCTTTTCTTGACAATGGATGGCTTTCGCTCCTCGTTTCCCGATAAAAACAATCAATTACAATCTGTTTTAATCAAAAATATAAAAAAAATTCAAAATAAATTCAATAATGGGATTATTAAAGCATTTAAACCGAGTAATAAGGGTTTTCTTGGCATGAGTGACTATAAATGAACTTTTCTTGACAATGGATGGCTTTCGCTCCATGTTTCCCGAGGCAAACAATCAATTGCAATCTGTTTTAATCAAAAAAAGTAAAAAAAATTCAAAATAAGTTCAATAATGGGATTATAAAAGCATTTAAACCGAGTAATAAGGCTTTTCTAGTTATGAATGACTCTAAATGATCTTTTCTTGACAATGGATGGCTTTTGCTCCACGTTTCTCGAGGTAAATAATCAATTACAATTTGTTTTAATCAAAAAATGTAAGACGATTCAATATAAATTCAATTATGGAATTATAAAAGCATTTAAAGCGAGTATTAAGGATTTTATAGGCATGAGTGACTATAAATGAACTTTTCTTGACAATGGATGGCTTTCGCTCCACGTTTCCCGAGATAAACAATCAATTACAATCTGTTTTAATCAAAAATGTAAAAAAAAATCAAAATAAATTCAATAATGGGATTATTAAAGCATTTAAACCGAGTAATAAGGCTTTTCTAGGCATGAGTGACTATAAATGAACTTTTCATGACAATGGATGGCTTTCGCTCCATGTTTCCCGAGGAAAACAATCAATTATAATCTGTTTTAATCAAAAAATGTAAAAAAAATTCAAACTAAATTCAATAATGGGATTATAAAAGCATTTAAACCGAGTGATAAGGCTTTTCTAGGCATGAGTGACTATAAATGATCTTTTCCTGACAATGGATGGCTTTCGCTCCACGTTTTCCGAGGCAAACAATCAATTACAATCTGTTTTAATCAAAAAATGTAAAAAAAAATTCAAAATAAATTGAATAATGGGATTATAAAAGCATTTAAACTGAGTAATAAGGCTTTTCTAGGCATGAGTGACTATAAATGATCTTTTCTTGACAATGGATGGCTTTCGCTTCACGTTTCTCTGGGCAAATAATCAATTACAATTTGTTTTAATCAAAAAATGTAAAAAGATTCAAATTAAATTCAATTATGGAATTATAAAATCATTTAAAGCGAGTATTAAGGATTTTATAGGCATGAGTGACTATAAATGAACTTTTCTTGACAATGGATGGCTTTTGCTCCACGTTTCCCGAGGCAAACAATCAATTACAATCTGTTTTAATCAAAAAATGTAAAAACAATTCAAAATAAATTCAATAATGGGATTATAAAAGTATTTAAACCGAGTAATAAGTCTTTTCTAGGCATGAGTGACTATAAATGATCTTTTCTTGACAATGGATGGCTTTCGCTCCATGTTTCCCGAGGTAAACAATCAATTACAATCTGTTTTAATCAAAAAATGCAAAAAAAAATTCAAAATAAATTCAATAATGGGATTATAAAAGCATTTAAACCGTGTAATAAGGCTTTTCTAGTTATGAGTGACTCTAAATGATCTTTTCTTGACAATGGATGGCTTTTGCTCCACGTTTCCCGAGGCAAACAATCAATTACAATCTGTTTTAATCAAAAAATGAAAAAAAAAATTCAAAACAAATTCAATAATGGGATTATAAAAGCATTTAAACCGAGTAATAAGGCTTTTCTACGCATGAGTGACTATAAATAATCTTTTCTTGACAATGGATGGCTTTCGCTCCACGTTTCCCGATAAAAACAATCAATTACAATCTGTTTTAATCAAAAATATAAAAAAAATTCAAAATAAATTCAATAATGGGATTATTAAAGTATTTAAACCGAGTAATAAGGGTTTTCTTGGCATGAGTGACTATAAATGAACTTTTCTTGACAATGGATGGCTTTCGCTCCATATTTCCCGAGGCAAACAATCAATTACAATCTGTTTTAATCAAAAAATGTAAAAAAAATTCAAAACAAATTCAATAATGGGATTATAAAAGCATTTAAACCGAGTAATAAGGCTTTTCTAGGCATGAGTGACTATAAATGATCTTTTCTTGACAATGGATGGCTTTCGCTCCACGTTTCCCGAGATAAACAATCAATTACAATCTGTTTTAATCAAAAATGTAAAAAAAATTCAAAATAAATTCAATAATGAGATTGTTAAAGCATTTAAACCGAGTAATAAGGCTTTTCTAGGCATGAGTGACTATAAATGAACTTTTCTTGACAATGGATGGCTTTCGATCCATATTTCCCGAGGCAAACAATCAATTACAATCTGTTTTAATCAAAAAATGTAAAAAAAATTCAAAATAAATTCAATAATGGGATTATAAAAGCATTTAAACCGAGTAATAAGGCTTTTCTAGTTATGAGTGACTCTAAATGATCTTTTCTTGACAATGGATGGCTTTTGCTCCATGTTTCCCGAGGCAAACAATCAATTACAATCTGTTTTAATCAAAAAATGTGAAAACAATTCAAAATATATTCAATAATGGGATTATAAAAGCATTTAAACCGAGTAATAAGGCTTTTCTAGGCATAAGTGACTATAAATGATCTTTTCTTGACAATGGATGGCTTTCGCTCCATGTTTCCCGAGATAAACAATCAATTACAATATGTTTTAATCAAAAAATGTCAAAAAAAATTCAAAAAAAATTCAATAATGGGATTATAAAAGCATTTAAACCGAGTAATAAGGCTTTTCTAGTTATGAGTGACTCTAAATGATCTTTTCTTGACAATGGATGGCTTTTGCTCCACGTTTCCGGAGGCAAACAATCAATTATAATCTGTTTTAATCAAAAAATGTAAAAAAAAATTCAATAATGGGATTATAAAAGCATTTAAACCGAGTAATAAGGCTTTTCTAGGCATGAGTGACTATAAATAATCTTTTCTTGACAATGGATGGCTTTCGCTCCACGTTTCCCGATAAAAACAATCAATTACAATCTGTTTTAATCAAAAATATAAAAAAATTCAAAATAAATTCAATAATGGGATTATTAAAGCATTTAAACCGAGTAATAAGGCTTTTCTAGTTATGAGTGACTCTAAATGATCTTTTCTTGACAATGGATGGCTTTTGCTCCACGATTCCCGATGCAAACAATCAATTATAATCTGTTTTAATCAAAAAATATAAAAAAAATTCAAAAAAAATTCAATAATGGGATTATAAAAGCATTTAAACCGAGTAATAAGGCTTTTCTAGGCATGAGTGACTATAAATGAACTTTTCTTGACAATGGATGGCTTTCGCTCCATGTTTCCCGAGGCAAACAATCAATTGCAATATGTTTTAATCAAAAAAGGTAAAAAAATTCAAAATAAGTTCAATAATGGGATTATAAAAGCATTTAAACCGAGTAATAAGGCTTTTCTAGGCATGAGTGACTATAAATGAACTTTTCTTGACAATGGATGGCTTTCGCTCCATGTTTCCCGAGGAAAACAATCAAATACAATCTGTTTTAATCAAAAAATGTAAAAAAAATTCAAACTAAATTCAATAATGGGATTATAAAAGCATTTAAACCGAGTGATAAGGCTTTTCTAGGCATGAGTGACTATAAATGATCTTTTCCTGACAATGGATGGCTTTCGCTCCACGTTTTCCGAGGCAAACAATCAATTACAATCTGTTTTAATCAAAAAATATAAAACAAAATTCAAAATAAATTGAATAATGGGATTATAAAAGCATTTAAACTGAGTAATAAGGCTTTTCTAGGCATGAGTGACTATAAATGATCTTTTCTTGACAATGGATGGCTTTCGCTTCACGTTTCTCTGGGCAAATAATCAATTACAATTTGTTTTAATCAAAAAATGTAAAAAGATTCAAATTAAATTCAATTATGGAATTATAAAATCATTTAAAGCGAGTATTAAGGATTTTATAGGCATGAGTGACTATAAATGAACTTTTCTTGACAATGGATGGCTTTTGCTCCACGTTTCCCGAGGCAAACAATCAATTACAATCTGTTTTAATCAAAAAATGTAAAAACAATTCAAAATAAATTCAATAATGGGATTATAAAAGTATTTAAACCGAGTAATAAGTCTTTTCTAGGCATGAGTGACTATAAATGATCTTTTCTTGACAATGGATGGCTTTCGCTCCACGTTTCCCGAGATAAACAATCAATTACCATCTGTTTTAATCAAAAATGTAAAAAAAAATTCAAAATAAATTCAATAATAGGATTATTAAAGCATTTAAACCGAGTAATAAGGCTTTTCTAGGCATGAGTGACTATAAATGATCTTTTCTTGACAATGGATGGCTTTCGCTCCACGTTTCCCGAGATAAACAATCAATTACAATCTGTTTTAATCAAAAATGTAAAAAAAATTCAAAATAATCTCAATAATGGGATTATTAAAGCATTTAAACCGAGTAATAAGGCTTTTCTAGGCATGAGTGACTATAAATGAACTTTTCTTGACAATGGATGGCTTTCGCTCCATATTTCCCGAGGCAAACAATCAATTACAATCTGTTTTAATCAAAAAATGTAAAAAAAATTCAAAATAAATTCAATAATGGGATTATAAAAGCATTTAAACCGAGTAATAAGGCTTTTCTAGTTATGAGTGACTCTAAATGATCTTTTCTTGACAATGGATGGCTTTTGCTCCACGTTTCCCGAGGCAAACAATCAATTACAAACTGTTTTAATCAAAAAATGTGAAAACAATTCAAAATATATTCAATAATGGGATTATAAAAGCATTTAAACCGAGTAATAAGGCTTTTCTAGGCATGAGTGACTATAAATGAACTTTTCTTGACAATGGATGGCTTTCGCTCCATGTTTCCCGAGGCAAACAATCAATTGCAATCTGTTTTAATCAATAAATGTAAAAAAATTCAAAATAAGTTTAATAATGGGATTATAAAAGCATTTAAACCGGGTAATAAGGCTTTTCTAGTTATGAGTGACTCTAAATGATCTTTTCTTGACAATGGATGGCTTTTGCTCCACGTTTCCCGAGGCAAACAATCAATTATAATCTGTTTTAATCAAAAAATGTAAAAAAAAATTCAAAATAAATTCAATAATGGGATTATAAAAGCATTTAAACCGAGTAATAAGGCTTTTCTAGGCATGAGTGACTATAAATAATCTTTTCTTGACAATGGATGGCTTTCGCTCCACGTTTCCCGATAAAAACAATCAATTACAATCTGTTTTAATCAAAAATGTAAAAAAAATTCAAAATAAATTCAATAATGGGATTATTAAAGTATTTAAACCGAGTAATAAGGCTTTTCTAGGCATGAGTGACTATAAATGAACTTTTCTTGACAATGGATGGCTTTCGCTCCATGTTTCCCGAGGAAAACAATCAATTACAATCTGTTTTAATCAAAAAATGTAAAAAAAATTCAAACTAAATTCAATAATGGGATTATAAAAGCATTTAAACCGAGTGATAAGGCTTTTCTAGGCATGAGTGACTATAAATGATCTTTTCCTGACAATGGATGGCTTTCGCTCCACGTTTTCCGAGGCAAACAATCAATTACAATCTGTTTTAATCAAAAAATGTAAAAAAAAAATTCAAAATAAATTCAATAATGGTATTATAAAAGCATTTAAACCGAGTAATAAGGCTTTTCTAGTTATGAGTGAGTCTAAATGATCTTTTCTTGACAATGGATGGCTTTTGCTCCACGTTTCCCGAGGCAAACAATCAATTACAATCTGTTTTAATCAAAAAATGTAAAAACAATTCAAAATAAATTCAATAATGGTATTATAAAAGCATTTAAACCGAGTAATAAGGCTTTTCTAGTTATGAGTGAGTCTAAATGATCTTTTCTTGACAATGGATGGCTTTTGCTCCACGTTTCCCGAGGTAAACAATCAATTACAATCTGTTTTAATCAAAAAATGTAAAAACAATTCAAAATAAATTCAATAATGGGATTATAAAAGCATTTAAACCGAGTAATAAGGCTTTTCTAGGCATGAGTGACTATAAATAATCTTTTCTTGACAATGGATGGCTTTCGCTCCACGTTTCCCGATAAAAACAATCAATTACAATCTGTTTTAATCAAAAATATAAAAAAAATTCAAAATAAATTCAATAATGGGATTATTAAAGCATTTAAACCGAGTAATAAGGGTTTTCTAGGCATGAGTGACTATAAATGAACTTTTCTTGACAATGGATGGCTTTCGCTCCATGTTTCCCAAGGCAAACAATCAATTGCAATCTGTTTTAATCAAAAAATGTAAAAAAAATTCAAAATAAGTTCAATAATGGGATTATAAAAGCATTTAAACCGAGTAATAAGGCTTTTCTAGTTATGAATGACTCTAAATGATCTTTTCTTGACAAAGGATGGCTTTTGCTCCACGTTTCTCGAGGTAAATAATCAATTACAATTTGTTTTAATCAAAAAATGTAAGACGATTCAATATAAATTCAACTATGGAATTATAAAAGCATTTAAAGCGAGTATTAAGGATTTTATAGGCATGAGTGACTATAAATGAACTTTTCTTGACAATGGATGGCTTTCGCTCCACGTTTCCCGAGATAAACAATCAATTACAATCTGTTTTAATCAAAAATGTAAAAAAAATTCAAAATAAATTCAATAATGGGATTATTAAAGCATTTAAACCGAGTAATAAGGCTTTTCTAGGCATGAGTGACTATAAATGAACTTTTCTTGACAATGGATGGCTTTCGCTCCAAGTTTCCCGAGGAAAACAATCAATTATAATCTGTTTTAATCAAAAAATGTAAAAAAAATTCAAACTAAATTCAATAATGGGATTATAAAAGCATTTAAACCGAGTGATAAGGCTTTTCTAGGCATGAGTGACTATAAATGATCTTTTCTTGACAATGGATGGCTTTCGCTTCACGTTTCTCTAGGCAAATAATCAATTACAATTTGTTTTAATCAAAAAATGTAAAAAGATTCAAATTAAATTCAATTATGGAATTATAAAATCATTTAAAGCGAGTATTAAGGATTTTATAGGCATGAGTGACTATAAATGAACTTTTCTTGACAATGGATGACTTTTGCTCCACGTTTCCCGAGGCAAACAATCAATTATAATCTGTTTTAATCAAAAAATGAAAAAAAAAATTCAAAACAAATTCAATAATGGGATTATAAAAGCATTTAAACCGAGTAATAAGGCTTTTCTACGCATGAGTGACTATAAATAATCTTTTCTTGACAATGGATGGCTTTCGCTCCACGTTTCCCGATAAAAACAATCAATTACAATCTGTTTTAATCAAAAAATGTAAAAAAAAAATTCAAAACAAATTCAATAATGGGATTATAAAAGCATTTAAACCGAGTAATAAGGCTTTTCTACGCATGAGTGACTATAAATAATCTTTTCTTGACAATGGATGGCTTTCGCTCCACGTTTCCCGAGGCAAACAATCAATTATAATCTGTTTTAATCAAAAAATGTAAAAAAAAAATTCAAAACAAATTCAATAATGGGATTATAAAAGCATTTAAACCGAGTAATAAGGCTTTTCTACGCATGAGTGACTATAAATAATCTTTTCTTGACAATGGATGGCTTTCGCTCCTCGTTTCCCGATAAAAACAATCAATTACAATCTGTTTTAATCAAAAATATAAAAAAAATTCAAAATAAATTCAATAATGGGATTATTAAAGCATTTAAACCGAGTAATAAGGGTTTTCTTGGCATGAGTGACTATAAATGAACTTTTCTTGACAATGGATGGCTTTCGCTCCATGTTTCCCGAGGCAAACAATCAATTGCAATCTGTTTTAATCAAAAAAAGTAAAAAAAATTCAAAATAAGTTCAATAATGGGATTATAAAAGCATTTAAACCGAGTAATAAGGCTTTTCTAGTTATGAATGACTCTAAATGATCTTTTCTTGACAATGGATGGCTTTTGCTCCACGTTTCTCGAGGTAAATAATCAATTACAATTTGTTTTAATCAAAAAATGTAAGACGATTCAATATAAATTCAATTATGGAATTATAAAAGCATTTAAAGCGAGTATTAAGGATTTTATAGGCATGAGTGACTATAAATGAACTTTTCTTGACAATGGATGGCTTTCGCTCCACGTTTCCCGAGATAAACAATCAATTACAATCTGTTTTAATCAAAAATGTAAAAAAAAATCAAAATAAATTCAATAATGGGATTATTAAAGCATTTAAACCGAGTAATAAGGCTTTTCTAGGCATGAGTGACTATAAATGAACTTTTCTTGACAATGGATGGCTTTCGCTCCATGTTTCCCGAGGAAAACAATCAATTATAATCTGTTTTAATCAAAAAATGTAAAAAAAATTCAAACTAAATTCAATAATGGGATTATAAAAGCATTTAAACCGAGTGATAAGGCTTTTCTAGGCATGAGTGACTATAAATGATCTTTTCCTGACAATGGATGGCTTTCGCTCCACGTTTTCCGAGGCAAACAATCAATTACAATCTGTTTTAATCAAAAAATGTAAAAAAAAATTCAAAATAAATTGAATAATGGGATTATAAAAGCATTTAAACTGAGTAATAAGGCTTTTCTAGGCATGAGTGACTATAAATGATCTTTTCTTGACAATGGATGGCTTTCGCTTCACGTTTCTCTGGGCAAATAATCAATTACAATTTGTTTTAATCAAAAAATGTAAAAAGATTCAAATTAAATTCAATTATGGAATTATAAAATCATTTAAAGCGAGTATTAAGGATTTTATAGGCATGAGTGACTATAAATGAACTTTTCTTGACAATGGATGGCTTTTGCTCCACGTTTCCCGAGGCAAACAATCAATTACAATCTGTTTTAATCAAAAAATGTAAAAACAATTCAAAATAAATTCAATAATGGGATTATAAAAGTATTTAAACCGAGTAATAAGTCTTTTCTAGGCATGAGTGACTATAAATGATCTTTTCTTGACAATGGATGGCTTTCGCTCCATGTTTCCCGAGGTAAACAATCAATTACAATCTGTTTTAATCAAAAAATGCAAAAAAAAATTCAAAATAAATTCAATAATGGGATTATAAAAGCATTTAAACCGTGTAATAAGGCTTTTCTAGTTATGAGTGACTCTAAATGATCTTTTCTTGACAATGGATGGCTTTTGCTCCACGTTTCCCGAGGCAAACAATCAATTACAATCTGTTTTAATCAAAAAATGAAAAAAAAAATTCAAAACAAATTCAATAATGGGATTATAAAAGCATTTAAACCGAGTAATAAGGCTTTTCTACGCATGAGTGACTATAAATAATCTTTTCTTGACAATGGATGGCTTTCGCTCCACGTTTCCCGATAAAAACAATCAATTACAATCTGTTTTAATCAAAAATATAAAAAAAATTCAAAATAAATTCAATAATGGGATTATTAAAGTATTTAAACCGAGTAATAAGGGTTTTCTTGGCATGAGTGACTATAAATGAACTTTTCTTGACAATGGATGGCTTTCGCTCCATATTTCCCGAGGCAAACAATCAATTACAATCTGTTTTAATCAAAAAATGTAAAAAAAATTCAAAACAAATTCAATAATGGGATTATAAAAGCATTTAAACCGAGTAATAAGGCTTTTCTAGGCATGAGTGACTATAAATGATCTTTTCTTGACAATGGATGGCTTTCGCTCCACGTTTCCCGAGATAAACAATCAATTACAATCTGTTTTAATCAAAAATGTAAAAAAAATTCAAAATAAATTCAATAATGAGATTGTTAAAGCATTTAAACCGAGTAATAAGGCTTTTCTAGGCATGAGTGACTATAAATGAACTTTTCTTGACAATGGATGGCTTTCGATCCATATTTCCCGAGGCAAACAATCAATTACAATCTGTTTTAATCAAAAAATGTAAAAAAAATTCAAAATAAATTCAATAATGGGATTATAAAAGCATTTAAACCGAGTAATAAGGCTTTTCTAGTTATGAGTGACTCTAAATGATCTTTTCTTGACAATGGATGGCTTTTGCTCCATGTTTCCCGAGGCAAACAATCAATTACAATCTGTTTTAATCAAAAAATGTGAAAACAATTCAAAATATATTCAATAATGGGATTATAAAAGCATTTAAACCGAGTAATAAGGCTTTTCTAGGCATAAGTGACTATAAATGATCTTTTCTTGACAATGGATGGCTTTCGCTCCATGTTTCCCGAGATAAACAATCAATTACAATATGTTTTAATCAAAAAATGTCAAAAAAAATTCAAAAAAAATTCAATAATGGGATTATAAAAGCATTTAAACCGAGTAATAAGGCTTTTCTAGTTATGAGTGACTCTAAATGATCTTTTCTTGACAATGGATGGCTTTTGCTCCACGTTTCCGGAGGCAAACAATCAATTATAATCTGTTTTAATCAAAAAATGTAAAAAAAAATTCAATAATGGGATTATAAAAGCATTTAAACCGAGTAATAAGGCTTTTCTAGGCATGAGTGACTATAAATAATCTTTTCTTGACAATGGATGGCTTTCGCTCCACGTTTCCCGATAAAAACAATCAATTACAATCTGTTTTAATCAAAAATATAAAAAAATTCAAAATAAATTCAATAATGGGATTATTAAAGCATTTAAACCGAGTAATAAGGCTTTTCTAGTTATGAGTGACTCTAAATGATCTTTTCTTGACAATGGATGGCTTTTGCTCCACGATTCCCGATGCAAACAATCAATTATAATCTGTTTTAATCAAAAAATATAAAAAAAATTCAAAAAAAATTCAATAATGGGATTATAAAAGCATTTAAACCGAGTAATAAGGCTTTTCTAGGCATGAGTGACTATAAATGAACTTTTCTTGACAATGGATGGCTTTCGCTCCATGTTTCCCGAGGCAAACAATCAATTGCAATATGTTTTAATCAAAAAAGGTAAAAAAATTCAAAATAAGTTCAATAATGGGATTATAAAAGCATTTAAACCGAGTAATAAGGCTTTTCTAGGCATTAGTGACTATAAATGAACTTTTCTTGACAATGGATGGCTTTCGCTCCATGTTTCCCGAGGAAAACAATCAAATACAATCTGTTTTAATCAAAAAATGTAAAAAAAATTCAAACTAAATTCAATAATGGGATTATAAAAGCATTTAAACCGAGTGATAAGGCTTTTCTAGGCATGAGTGACTATAAATGATCTTTTCCTGACAATGGATGGCTTTCGCTCCACGTTTTCCGAGGCAAACAATCAATTACAATCTGTTTTAATCAAAAAATATAAAACAAAATTCAAAATAAATTGAATAATGGGATTATAAAAGCATTTAAACTGAGTAATAAGGCTTTTCTAGGCATGAGTGACTATAAATGATCTTTTCTTGACAATGGATGGCTTTCGCTTCACGTTTCTCTGGGCAAATAATCAATTACAATTTGTTTTAATCAAAAAATGTAAAAAGATTCAAATTAAATTCAATTATGGAATTATAAAATCATTTAAAGCGAGTATTAAGGATTTTATAGGCATGAGTGACTATAAATGAACTTTTCTTGACAATGGATGGCTTTTGCTCCACGTTTCCCGAGGCAAACAATCAATTACAATCTGTTTTAATCAAAAAATGTAAAAACAATTCAAAATAAATTCAATAATGGGATTATAAAAGTATTTAAACCGAGTAATAAGTCTTTTCTAGGCATGAGTGACTATAAATGATCTTTTCTTGACAATGGATGGCTTTCGCTCCACGTTTCCCGAGATAAACAATCAATTACCATCTGTTTTAATCAAAAATGTAAAAAAAAATTCAAAATAAATTCAATAATGGGATTATTAAAGCATTTAAACCGAGTAATAAGGCTTTTCTAGGCATGAGTGACTATAAATGATCTTTTCTTGACAATGGATGGCTTTCGCTCCACGTTTCCCGAGATAAACAATCAATTACAATCTGTTTTAATCAAAAATGTAAAAAAAATTCAAAATAATCTCAATAATGGGATTATTAAAGCATTTAAACCGAGTAATAAGGCTTTTCTAGGCATGAGTGACTATAAATGAACTTTTCTTGACAATGGATGGCTTTCGCTCCATATTTCCCGAGGCAAACAATCAATTACAATCTGTTTTAATCAAAAAATGTAAAAAAAATTCAAAATAAATTCAATAATGGGATTATAAAAGCATTTAAACCGAGTAATAAGGCTTTTCTAGTTATGAGTGACTCTAAATGATCTTTTCTTGACAATGGATGGCTTTTGCTCCACGTTTCCCGAGGCAAACAATCAATTACAAACTGTTTTAATCAAAAAATGTGAAAACAATTCAAAATATATTCAATAATGGGATTATAAAAGCATTTAAACCGAGTAATAAGGCTTTTCTAGGCATGAGTGACTATAAATGAACTTTTCTTGACAATGGATGGCTTTCGCTCCATGTTTCCCGAGGCAAACAATCAATTGCAATCTGTTTTAATCAATAAATGTAAAAAAATTCAAAATAAGTTCAATAATGGGATTATAAAAGCATTTAAACCGGGTAATAAGGCTTTTCTAGTTATGAGTGACTCTAAATGATCTTTTCTTGACAATGGATGGCTTTTGCTCCACGTTTCCCGAGGCAAACAATCAATTATAATCTGTTTTAATCAAAAAATGTAAAAAAAAATTCAAAATAAATTCAATAATGGGATTATAAAAGCATTTAAACCGAGTAATAAGGCTTTTCTAGGCATGAGTGACTATAAATAATCTTTTCTTGACAATGGATGGCTTTCGCTCCACGTTTCCCGATAAAAACAATCAATTACAATCTGTTTTAATCAAAAATGTAAAAAAAATTCAAAATAAATTCAATAATGGGATTATTAAAGTATTTAAACCGAGTAATAAGGCTTTTCTAGGCATGAGTGACTATAAATGAACTTTTCTTGACAATGGATGGCTTTCGCTCCATGTTTCCCGAGGAAAACAATCAATTACAATCTGTTTTAATCAAAAAATGTAAAAAAAATTCAAACTAAATTCAATAATGGGATTATAAAAGCATTTAAACCGAGTGATAAGGCTTTTCTAGGCATGAGTGACTATAAATGATCTTTTCCTGACAATGGATGGCTTTCGCTCCACGTTTTCCGAGGCAAACAATCAATTACAATCTGTTTTAATCAAAAAATGTAAAAAAAAATTCAAAATAAATTCAATAATGGGATTATAAAAGCATTTAAACTGAGTAATAAGGCTTTTCTAGGCATGAGTGACTATAAATGATCTTTTCTTGACAATGGATGGCTTTCGCTTCACGTTTCTCTGGGCAAATAATCAATTACAATTTGTTTTAATCAAAAAATGTAAAAAGATTCAAATTAAATTCAATTATGGAATTATAAAATCATTTAAAGCGAGTATTAAGGATTTTATAGGCATGAGTGACTATAAATGAACTTTTCTTGACAATGGATGGCTTTTGCTCCATGTTTCCCGAGGCAAACAATCAATTACAATATGTTTTAATCAAAAAATGTAAAAACAATTCAAAATAAATTCAATAATGGGATTATAAAAGTATTTAAACCGAGTAATAAGTCTTTTCTAGGCATGAGTGACTATAAATGATCTTTTCTTGACAATGGATGGCTTTCGCTCCATGTTTCCCGACGTAAACAATCAATTACAATCTGTTTTAATCAAAAAATGCAAAAAAAAATTCAAAATAAATTCAATAATGGGATTATAAAAGCATTTAAACCGTGTAATAAGGCTTTTCTAGTTATGAGTGATTCTAAATGATCTTTTCTTGACAATGGATGGCTTTTGCTCCACGTTTCCCGAGGCAAACAATCAATTACAATCTGTTTTAATCAAAAAATGTAAAAACATTTCAAAATAAATTTAATAATGGGATTATAAAAGCATTTAAACCGAGTAATAAGGCTTTTCTAGGCATGAGTGACTATAAATGATCTTTTCTTGACAATGGATGGCTTTCGCTCCACGTTTCCCGAGATAAACAATCAATTACAATCTGTTTTAATCAAAAATGTAAAAAAAATTCAAAATAAATTCAATAATGAGATTGTTAAAGCATTTAAACCGAGTAATAAGGCTTTTCTAGGCATGAGTGACTATAAATGAACTTTTCTTGACAATGGATGGCTTTCGCTCCATATTTCCCGAGGCAAACAATCAATTACAATCTGTTTTAATCAAAAAATGTAAAAAAAATTCAAAATAAATTCAATAATGGGATTATAAAAGCATTTAAACCGAGTAATAAGGCTTTTCTAGTTATGAGTGACTCTAAATGATCTTTTCTTGACAACGGATGGCTTTTGCTCCACGTTTCCCGAGGCAAACAATCAATTACAATCTGTTTTAATCAAAAAATGTGAAAACAATTCAAAATATATTCAATAATGGGATTATAAAAGCATTTAAACCGAGTAATAAGGCTTTTCTAGGCATAAGTGACTATAAATGATCTTTTCTTGACAATGGATGGCTTTCGCTCCACGTTTCCCGAGGCAAACAATCAATTATAATCTGTTTTAATCAAAAAATGTAAAAAAAAAATTCAAAATAAATTCAATAATGGGATTATAAAAGCATTTAAACCGAGTAATAAGGCTTTTCTAGGCATGAGTGACTATAAATAATCTTTTCTTGACAATGGATGGCTTTCGCTCCACGTTTCCCGATAAAAACAATCAATTACAATATGTTTTAATCAAAAATATAAAAAAATTCAAAATAAATTCAATAACGGGATTATTAAAGCATTTAAACCGAGTAATAAGGCTTTTCTAGTTATGAGTGACTCTAAACGATCTTTTCTTGACAATGGATGGCTTTTGCTCCACGATTCCCGATGCAAACAATCAATTATAATCTGTTTTAATCAAAAAATATAAAAAAAATTCAAAAAAAATTCAATAATGAGATTATAAAAGCATTTAAACCGAGTAATAAGGCTTTTCTAGGCATGAGTGACTATAAATGAACTTTTCTTGACAATGGATGGCTTTCGCTCCATGTTTCCCGAGGCAAACAATCAATTGCAATCTGTTTTAATCAAAAAATGTAAAAAAATTCAAAATAAGTTCAATAATGGGATTATAAAAGCATTTAAACCGAGTAATAAGGCTTTTCTAGGCATGAGTGACTATAAATGAACTTTTCTTGACAATGGATGGCTTTCGCTCCATGTTTCCCGAGGAAAACAATCAATTACAATCTGTTTTAATCAAAAAATGCAAAAAAAATTCAAACTAAATTCAATAATGTGATTATAAAAGCATTTAAACCGAGTGATAAGGCTTTTCTAGGCATGAGTGACTATAAATGATCTTTTCCTGACAATGGATGGCTTTCGCTCCACGTTTTCCGAGGCAAACAATCAATTACAATATGTTTTAATAAAAAAATGTAAAAAAAAATTCAAAATAAATTCAATAATGGGATTATAAAAGCATTTAAACCGTGTAATAAGGCTTTTCTAGTTATGAGTGACTCTAAATGATCTTTTCTTGACAATGGATGGCTTTTGCTCCACGTTTCCCGAGGCAAACAATAAATTACAATCTGTTTTAATCAAAAAATGTAAAAACATTTCAAAATAAATTTAATAATGGGATTATAAAAGCATTTAAACCGAGTAATAAGGCTTTTCTAGGCATGAGTGACTATAAATGATCTTTTCTTGACAATGGATGGCTTTCGATCCACGTTTCCCGAGATAAACAATCAATTACAATCTGTTTTAATCAAAAATGTAAAAAAAATTCAAAATAAATTCAATAATGAGATTGTTAAAGCATTTAAACCGAGTAATAAGGCTTTTCTAGGCATGAGTGACTATGAATGAACTTTTCTTGACAATGGATGGCTTTCGCTCCATATTTCCCGAGGCAAACAATCAATTACAATCTGTTTTAATCAAAAAATGTAAAAAAAATTCAAAATAAATTCAATAATGGGATTATAAAAGCATTTAAACCGAGTAATAAGGCTTTTCTAGTTATGAGTGACTCTAAATGATCTTTTCTTGACAATGGATGGCTTTTGCTCCACGTTTCCCGAGGCAAACAATCAATTACAATCTGTTTTAATCAAAAAATGTGAAAACAATTCAAAATATATTCAATAATGGGATTATAAAAGCATTTAAACCGAGTAATAAGGCTTTTCTAGGCATAAGTGACTATAAATGATCTTTTCTTGACAATGGATGGCTTTCGCTCCACGTTTCCCGAGGCAAACAATCAATTATAATCTGTTTTAATCAAAAAATGTAAAAAAAAAATTCAAAATAAATTCAATAATGGGATTATAAAAGCATTTAAACCGAGTAATAAGGCTTTTCTAGGCATGAGTGACTATAAATAATCTTTTCTTGACAATGGATGGCTTTCGCTCCACGTTTCCCGATAAAAACAATCAATTACAATATGTTTTAATCAAAAATATAAAAAAATTCAAAATAAATACAATAACGGGATTATTAAAGCATTTAAACCGAGTAATAAGGCTTTTCTAGTTATGAGTGACTCTAAACGATCTTTTCTTGACAATGGATGGCTTTTGCTCCACGATTCCCGATGCAAACAATCAATTATAATCTGTTTTAATCAAAAAATATAAAAAAAATTCAAAAAAAATTCAATAATGGGATTATAAAAGCATTTAAACCGAGTAATAAGGCTTTTCTAGGCATGAGTGACTATAAATGAACTTTTCTTGACAATGGATGGCTTTCGCTCCATGTTTCCCGAGGCAAACAATCAATTGCAATCTGTTTTAATCAATAAATGTAAAAAAATTCAAAATAAGTTCAATAATGGGATTATAAAAGCATTTAAACCGGGTAATAAGGCTTTTCTAGTTATGAGTGACTCTAAATGATCTTTTCTTGACAATGGATGGCTTTTGCTCCACGTTTCCCGAGGCAAACAATCAATTATAATCTGTTTTAATCAAAAAATGTAAAAAAAAATTCAAAATAAATTCAATAATGGGATTATAAAAGCATTTAAACCGAGTAATAAGGCTTTTCTAGGCATGAGTGACTATAAATAATCTTTTCTTGACAATGGATGGCTTTCGCTCCACGTTTCCCGATAAAAACAATCAATTACAATCTGTTTTAATCAAAAATGTAAAAAAAATTCAAAATAAATTCAATAATGGGATTATTAAAGTATTTAAACCGAGTAATAAGGCTTTTCTAGGCATGAGTGACTATAAATGAACTTTTCTTGACAATGGATGGCTTTCGCTCCATGTTTCCCGAGGAAAACAATCAATTACAATCTGTTTTAATCAAAAAATGTAAAAAAAATTCAAACTAAATTCAATAATGGGATTATAAAAGCATTTAAACCGAGTGATAAGGCTTTTCTAGGCATGAGTGACTATAAATGATCTTTTCCTGACAATGGATGGCTTTCGCTCCACGTTTTCCGAGGCAAACAATCAATTACAATCTGTTTTAATCAAAAAATGTAAAAAAAAATTCAAAATAAATTTAATAATGGGATTATAAAAGCATTTAAACTGAGTAATAAGGCTTTTCTAGGCATGAGTGACTATAAATGATCTTTTCTTGACAATGGATGGCTTTCGCTTCACGTTTCTCTGGGCAAATAATCAATTACAATTTGTTTTAATCAAAAAATGTAAAAAGATTCAAATTAAATTCAATTATGGAATTATAAAATCATTTAAAGCGAGTATTAAGGATTTTATAGGCATGAGTGACTATAAATGAACTTTTCTTGACAATGGATGGCTTTTGCTCCATGTTTCCCGAGGCAAACAATCAATTACAATATGTTTTAATCAAAAAATGTAAAAACAATTCAAAATAAATTCAATAATGGGATTATAAAAGTATTTAAACCGAGTAATAAGTCTTTTCTAGGCATGAGTGACTATAAATGATCTTTTCTTGACAATGGATGGCTTTCGCTCCATGTTTCCCGACGTAAACAATCAATTACAATCTGTTTTAATCAAAAAATGCAAAAAAAAATTCAAAATAAATTCAATAATGGGATTATAAAAGCATTTAAACCGTGTAATAAGGCTTTTCTAGTTATGAGTGATTCTAAATGATCTTTTCTTGACAATGGATGGCTTTTGCTCCACGTTTCCCGAGGCAAACAATCAATTACAATCTGTTTTAATCAAAAAATGTAAAAACATTTCAAAATAAATTTAATAATGGGATTATAAAAGCATTTAAACCGAGTAATAAGGCTTTTCTAGGCATGAGTGACTATAAATGATCTTTTCTTGACAATGGATGGCTTTCGCTCCACGTTTCCCGAGATAAACAATCAATTACAATCTGTTTTAATCAAAAATGTAAAAAAAATTCAAAATAAATTCAATAATGAGATTGTTAAAGCATTTAAACCGAGTAATAAGGCTTTTCTAGGCATGAGTGACTATAAATGAACTTTTCTTGACAATGGATGGCTTTCGCTCCATATTTCCCGAGGCAAACAATCAATTACAATCTGTTTTAATCAAAAAATGTAAAAAAAATTCAAAATAAATTCAATAATGGGATTATAAAAGCATTTAAACCGAGTAATAAGGCTTTTCTAGTTATGAGTGACTCTAAATGATCTTTTCTTGACAACGGATGGCTTTTGCTCCACGTTTCCCGAGGCAAACAATCAATTACAATCTGTTTTAATCAAAAAATGTGAAAACAATTCAAAATATATTCAATAATGGGATTATAAAAGCATTTAAACCGAGTAATAAGGCTTTTCTAGGCATAAGTGACTATAAATGATCTTTTCTTGACAATGGATGGCTTTCGCTCCACGTTTCCCGAGGCAAACAATCAATTATAATCTGTTTTAATCAAAAAATGTAAAAAAAAAATTCAAAATAAATTCAATAATGGGATTATAAAAGCATTTAAACCGAGTAATAAGGCTTTTCTAGGCATGAGTGACTATAAATAATCTTTTCTTGACAATGGATGGCTTTCGCTCCACGTTTCCCGATAAAAACAATCAATTACAATATGTTTTAATCAAAAATATAAAAAAATTCAAAATAAATTCAATAACGGGATTATTAAAGCATTTAAACCGAGTAATAAGGCTTTTCTAGTTATGAGTGACTCTAAACGATCTTTTCTTGACAATGGATGGCTTTTGCTCCACGATTCCCGATGCAAACAATCAATTATAATCTGTTTTAATCAAAAAATATAAAAAAAATTCAAAAAAAATTCAATAATGAGATTATAAAAGCATTTAAACCGAGTAATAAGGCTTTTCTAGGCATGAGTGACTATAAATGAACTTTTCTTGACAATGGATGGCTTTCGCTCCATGTTTCCCGAGGCAAACAATCAATTGCAATCTGTTTTAATCAAAAAATGTAAAAAAATTCAAAATAAGTTCAATAATGGGATTATAAAAGCATTTAAACCGAGTAATAAGGCTTTTCTAGGCATGAGTGACTATAAATGAACTTTTCTTGACAATGGATGGCTTTCGCTCCATGTTTCCCGAGGAAAACAATCAATTACAATCTGTTTTAATCAAAAAATGTAAAAAAAATTCAAACTAAATTCAATAATGTGATTATAAAAGCATTTAAACCGAGTGATAAGGCTTTTCTAGGCATGAGTGACTATAAATGATCTTTTCCTGACAATGGATGGCTTTCGCTCCACGTTTTCCGAGGCAAACAATCAATTACAATATGTTTTAATAAAAAAATGTAAAAAAAAATTCAAAATAAATTCAATAATGGGATTATAAAAGCATTTAAACCGTGTAATAAGGCTTTTCTAGTTATGAGTGACTCTAAATGATCTTTTCTTGACAATGGATGGCTTTTGCTCCACGTTTCCCGAGGCAAACAATAAATTACAATCTGTTTTAATCAAAAAATGTAAAAACATTTCAAAATAAATTTAATAATGGGATTATAAAAGCATTTAAACCGAGTAATAAGGCTTTTCTAGGCATGAGTGACTATAAATGATCTTTTCCTGACAATGGATGGCTTTCGATCCACGTTTCCCGAGATAAACAATCAATTACAATCTGTTTTAATCAAAAATGTAAAAAAAATTCAAAATAAATTCAATAATGAGATTGTTAAAGCATTTAAACCGAGTAATAAGGCTTTTCTAGGCATGAGTGACTATGAATGAACTTTTCTTGACAATGGATGGCTTTCGCTCCATATTTCCCGAGGCAAACAATCAATTACAATCTGTTTTAATCAAAAAATGTAAAAAAAATTCAAAATAAATTCAATAATGGGATTATAAAAGCATTTAAACCGAGTAATAAGGCTTTTCTAGTTATGAGTGACTCTAAATGATCTTTTCTTGACAATGGATGGCTTTTGCTCCACGTTTCCCGAGGCAAACAATCAATTACAATCTGTTTTAATCAAAAAATGTGAAAACAATTCAAAATATATTCAATAATGGGATTATAAAAGCATTTAAACCGAGTAATAAGGCTTTTCTAGGCATAAGTGACTATAAATGATCTTTTCTTGACAATGGATGGCTTTCGCTCCACGTTTCCCGAGGCAAACAATCAATTATAATCTGTTTTAATCAAAAAATGTAAAAAAAAAATTCAAAATAAATTCAATAATGGGATTATAAAAGCATTTAAACCGAGTAATAAGGCTTTTCTAGGCATGAGTGACTATAAATAATCTTTTCTTGACAATGGATGGCTTTCGCTCCACGTTTCCCGATAAAAACAATCAATTACAATATGTTTTAATCAAAAATATAAAAAAATTCAAAATAAATACAATAACGGGATTATTAAAGCATTTAAACCGAGTAATAAGGCTTTTCTAGTTATGAGTGACTCTAAACGATCTTTTCTTGACAATGGATGGCTTTTGCTCCACGATTCCCGATGCAAACAATCAATTATAATCTGTTTTAATCAAAAAATATAAAAAAAAATCAAAAAAAATTCAATAATGGGATTATAAAAGCATTTAAACCGAGTAATAAGGCTTTTCTAGGCATGAGTGACTATAAATGAACTTTTCTTGACAATGGATGGCTTTCGCTCCATGTTTCCCGAGGCAAACAATCAATTGCAATCTGTTTTAATCAAAAAATGTAAAAAAATTCAAAATAAGTTCAATAATGGGATTATAAAAGCATTTAAACCGAGTAATAAGGCTTTTCTAGGCATGAGTGACTATAAATGAATTTTTCTTGACATTGGATGGCTTTCGCTCCATGTTTCCCGAGGAAAACAATCAATTACAATCTGTTTTAATCAAAAAATGTAAAAAAAATTCAAACTAAATTCAATAATGTGATTATAAAAGCATTTAAACCGAGTGATAAGGCTTTTCTAGGCATGAGTGACTATAAATGATCTTTTCCTGACAATGGATGGCTTTCGCTCCACGTTTTCCGAGGCAAACAATCAATTACAATCTGTTTTAATCAAAAAATGTAAAAAAAAATTCAAAATAAATTCAATAATGGGATTATAAAAGCATTTAAACTGAGTAATAAGGCTTTTCTAGGCATGAGTGACTATAAATGTTCTTTTCTTGACAATGGATGGCTTTCGCTTCACGTTTCTCTGGGCAAATAATCAATTACAATTTGTTTTAATCAAAAAATGTAAAAAGATTCAAATTAAATTCAATTATGGAATTATAAAATCATTTAAAGCGAGTATTAAGGATTTTATAGGCATGAGTGACTATAAATGAACTTTTCTTGACAATGGATGGCTTTTGCTCCACGTTTCCCGAGGCAAACAATCAATTACAATCTGTTTTAATCAAAAAATGTAAAAACAATTCAAAATAAATTCAATAATGGGATTATAAAAGTATTTAAACCGAGTAATAAGTCTTTTCTAGGCATGAGTGACTATAAATGATCTTTTCTTGACAATGGATGGCTTTCGCTCCACGTTTCCCGAGATAAACAATCAATTACAATCTGTTTTAATCAAAAAATGCAAAAAAAAATTCAAAATAAATTCAATAATGGGATTATAAAAGCATTTAAACCGTGTAATAAGGCTTTTCTAGTTATGAGTGACTCTAAATGATCTTTTCTTGACAATGGATGGCTTTTGCTCCACGTTTCCCGAGGCAAACAATCAATTACAATATGTTTTAATCAAAAAATGTAAAAACATTTCAAAATAAATTTAATAGTGGGATTATAAAAGCATTTAAACCGAGTAATAAGGCTTTTCTAGGCATGAGTGACTATAAATGATCTTTTCTTGACAATGGATGGCTTTCGCTCCACGTTTCCCGAGATAAACAATCAATTACAATCTGTTTTAATCAAAAATGTAAAAAAAATTCAAAATAAATTCAATAATGAGATTGTTAAAGCATTTAAACCCAGTAATAAGGCTTTTCTAGGCATGAGTGACTATAAATGAACTTTTCTTGACAATGGATGGCTTTAGCTCCATATTTCCCGAGGCAAACAATCAATTACAATCTGTTTTAATCAAAAAATGTAAAAAAAATTCAAAATAAATTCAATAATGGGATTATAAAAGCATTTAAACCGAGTAATAAGGCTTTTCTACTTATGAGTGACTCTAAATGATCTTTTCTTGACAATGGATGGCTTTTGCTCCACGTTTCCCGAGGCAAACAATCAATTACAATCTGTTTTAATCAAAAAATGTGAAAACAATTCAAAATATATTCAATAATGGGATTATAAAAGCATTTAAACCGAGTAATAAGGCTTTTCTAGGCATAAGTGACTATAAATGATCTTTTCTTGACAATGGATGGCTTTCGCTCCATGTTTCCCGAGATAAACAATCAATTACAATATGTTAAAATCAAAAAATGTAAAAAAAAATTCAAAAAAAATTCAATAATGGGATTATAAAAGCATTTAAACCGAGTAATAAGGCTTTTCTAGTTATGAGTGACTCTAAATGATCTTTTCTTGACAATGGATGGCTTTTGCTCCACGTTTCCCGAGGCAAACAATCAATTATAATCTGTTTTAATCGAAAAATGTAAAAAAAAATTCAAAATAAATTCAATAATGGGATTATAAAAGCATTTAAACCGAGTAATAAGGCTTTTCTAGGCATGAGTGACTATAAATAATCTTTTCTTGACAATGGATGGCTTTCGCTCCACGTTTCCCGATAAAAACAATCAATTACAATCTGTTTTAATCAAAAATATAAAAAAATTCAAAATAAATTCAATAATGGGATTATTAAAGCATTTAAACCGAGTAATAAGGCTTTTCTAGTTATGAGTGACTCTAAATGATCTTTTCTTGACAATGGATGGCTTTTGCTCCACGATTCCCGATGCAAACAATCAATTATAATCTGTTTTAATCAAAAAATATAAAAAAAATTCAAAAAAAATTCAATAATGGGATTATGAAAGCATTTAAACCGAGTAATAAGGCTTTTCTAAGTATGAGTGACTATAAATGAACTTTTCTTGACAATGGATGGCTTTCGCTCCATGTTTCCCAAGGCAAACAATCAATTGCAATCTGTTTTAATCAAAAAATGTAAAAAAATTCAAAATAAGTTCAATAATGGGATTATAAAAGCATTTAAACCGAGTAATAAGGCTTTTCTAGGCATGAGTGACTATAAATGAACTTTTCTTGACAATGGATGGCTTTCGCTCCATGTTTCCCGAGGAAAACAATCAATTACAATCTGTTTTAATCAAAAAATGTAAAAAAAATTCAAACTAAATTCAATAATGGGATTATAAAAGCATTTAAACCGAGTGATAAGGCTTTTCTAGGCATGAGTGACTATAAATGATCTTTTCCTGACAATGGATGGCTTTCGCTCCACGTTTTCCGAGGCAAACAATCAATTACAATCTGTTTTAATCAAAAAATGTAAAACAAAATTCAAAATAAATTCAATAATGGGATTATAAAAGCATTTAAACTGAGTAATAAGGCTTTTCTAGGCATGAGTGACTATAAATGATCTTTTCTTGACAATGGATGGCTTTCGCTTCACGTTTCTCTGGGCAAATAATCAATTACAATTTGTTTTAATCAAAAAATGTAAAAAGATTCAAATTAAATTCAATTATGGAATTATAAAATCATTTAAAGCGAGTATTAAGGATTTTATAGGCATGAGTGACTATAAATGAACTTTTCTTGACAATGGATGGCTTTTGCTCCACGTTTCCCGAGGCAAACAATCAATTACAATCTGTTTTAATCAAAAAATGTAAAAACAATTCAAAATAAATTCAATAATGGGATTATAAAAGTATTTAAACCGAGTAATAAGTCTTTTCTAGGCATGAGTGACTATAAATGATCTTTTCTTGACAATGGATGGCTTTCGCTCCACGTTTCTCGAGATAAACAATCAATTACAATCTGTTTTAATCAAAAATGTAAAAACAATTCAAAATAAATTGAATAATGAGATTATTAAAGCATTTAAACCGAGTAATAAGGCTTTTCTAGGCATGAGTGACTATAAATGATCTTTTCTTGACAATGGATGGCTTTCGCTCCATATTTCCCGAGGCAAACAATCAATTACAATATGTTTTAATCAAAAATGTAAAAATAATTCAAAATAATCTCAATAATGGGATTATTAAAGCATTTAAACCGAGTAATAAGGCTTTTCTAGGCATGAGTGACTATAAATGAACTTTTCTTGACAATGGATGGCTTTCGCTCCATGTTTCCCGAGGCAAACAATCAATTGCAATCTGTTTTAATCAAAAAATAAAAAAAAATTCAAAATAAATTCAATAATGGGATTATAAAAGCATTTAAACCGAGTAATAAGGCTTTTCTAGTTATGAGTGACTCTAAATGATCTTTTCTTGACAATGGATGGCTTTTGCTCCACGTTTCCCGAGGCAAACAATCAATTACAACCTGTTTTAATCAAAAAATGTGAAAACAATTCAAAATAAATTCAATAATGGGATTATAAAAGCATTTAAACCGAGTAATAAGGCTTTTCTAGTTATGAGTGACTCTAAATGATCTTTTCTTGACAATGGATGGCTTTTGCTCCACGTTTCCCGAGGTAAACAATCAATTATAATCTGTTTTAATCAAAAAATGTAAAAAAAAATTCAAAATAAATTCAATAATGGGATTATAAAAGCATTTAAACCGAGTAATAAGGCTTTTCTAGGCATGAGTGACTATAAATAATATTTTCTTGACAATGGATGGCTTTCGCTCCACGTTTCCCGATAAAAACAATCAATTACAATCTGTTTTAATCAAAAATATAAAAAAAATTCAAAAAAAATTCAATAATGGGATTATTAAAGCATTTAAACCGAGTAATAAGGGTTTTCTAGGCATGAGTGGCTATAAATGAACTTTTCTTGACAATGGATGGCTTTCGCTCCCTGTTTCCCGAGGCAAACAATCAATTGCAATCTGTTTTAATCAAAAAATGTAAAAAAAATTCAAAATAAGTTCAATAATGGGATTATAAAAGCATTTAAACCGAGTAATAAGGCTTTTCTAGTTATGAATGACTCTAAATGATCTTTTCTTGACAATGGATGGCTTTTGCTCCACGTTTCTCGAGATAAATAATCAATTACAATTTGTTTTAATCAAAAAATGTAAAACGATTCGAATTAAATTCAATTATGGAATTATAAAAGCATTTAAAGCGAGTATTAAGGATTTTATAGGCATGAGTGAATATAAATGAACTTTTCTTGACAATGGATGGCTTTCGCTCCACGTTTCCCGAGATAAACAATCAATTACAATCTGTTTTAATCAAAAATGTAAAAAAAAATTCAAAATAAATTCAATAATGGGATTATTAAAGCATTTAAACCGAGTAATAAGGCTTTTCTAGGCATGAGTGACTATAAATGATCTTTTCTTGACAATGGATGGCTTTCGCTTCACGTTTCTCTGGGCAAATAATCAATTACAATTTGTTTTAATCAAAAAATGCAAAAAGATTCAAATTAAATTCAATTATGGAATTATAAAATCATTTAAAGCGAGTATTAAGGATTTTATAGGCATGAGTGACTATAAATGAACTTTTCTTGACAATGGATGGCTTTTGCTCCACGATTCCCGATGCAAACAATCAATTATAATCTGTTTTAATCAAAAAATATAAAAAAAATTCAAAAAAAATTCAATAATGGGATTATGAAAGCATTTAAACCGAGTAATAAGGCTTTTCTAAGTATGAGTGACTATAAATGAACTTTTCTTGACAATGGATGGCTTTCGCTCCATGTTTCCCAAGGCAAACAATCAATTGCAATCTGTTTTAATCAAAAAATGTAAAAAAATTCAAAATAAGTTCAATAATGGGATTATAAAAGCATTTAAACCGAGTAATAAGGCTTTTCTAGGCATGAGTGACTATAAATGAACTTTTCTTGACAATGGATGGCTTTCGCTCCATGTTTCCCGAGGAAAACAATCAATTACAATCTGTTTTAATCAAAAAATGTAAAAAAAATTCAAACTAAATTCAATAATGGGATTATAAAAGCATTTAAACCGAGTGATAAGGCTTTTCTAGGCATGAGTGACTATAAATGATCTTTTCCTGACAATGGATGGCTTTCGCTCCACGTTTTCCGAGGCAAACAATCAATTACAATCTGTTTTAATCAAAAAATGTAAAACAAAATTCAAAATAAATTCAATAATGGGATTATAAAAGCATTTAAACTGAGTAATAAGGCTTTTCTAGGCATGAGTGACTATAAATGATCTTTTCTTGACAATGGATGGCTTTCGCTTCACGTTTCTCTGGGCAAATAATCAATTACAATTTGTTTTAATCAAAAAATGTAAAAAGATTCAAATTAAATTCAATTATGGAATTATAAAATCATTTAAAGCGAGTATTAAGGATTTTATAGGCATGAGTGACTATAAATGAACTTTTCTTGACAATGGATGGCTTTTGCTCCACGTTTCCCGAGGCAAACAATCAATTACAATCTGTTTTAATCAAAAAATGTAAAAACAATTCAAAATAAATTCAATAATGGGATTATAAAAGTATTTAAACCGAGTAATAAGTCTTTTCTAGGCATGAGTGACTATAAATGATCTTTTCTTGACAATGGATGGCTTTCGCTCCACGTTTCCCGAGATAAACAATCAATTACAATCTGTTTTAATCAAAAATGTAAAAACAATTCAAAATAAATTGAATAATGAGATTATTAAAGCATTTAAACCGAGTAATAAGGCTTTTCTAGGCATGAGTGACTATAAATGATCTTTTCTTGACAATGGATGGCTTTCGCTCCATATTTCCCGAGGCAAACAATCAATTACAATATGTTTTAATCAAAAATGTAAAAATAATTCAAAATAATCTCAATAATGGGATTATTAAAGCATTTAAACCGAGTAATAAGGCTTTTCTAGGCATGAGTGACTATAAATGAACTTTTCTTGACAATGGATGGCTTTCGCTCCATGTTTCCCGAGGCAAACAATCAATTGCAATCTGTTTTAATCAAAAAATAAAAAAAAATTCAAAATAAATTCAATAATGGGATTATAAAAGCATTTAAACCGAGTAATAAGGCTTTTCTAGTTATGAGTGACTCTAAATGATCTTTTCTTGACAATGGATGGCTTTTGCTCCACGTTTCCCGAGGCAAACAATCAATTACAACCTGTTTTAATCAAAAAATGTGAAAACAATTCAAAATAAATTCAATAATGGGATTATAAAAGCATTTAAACCGAGTAATAAGGCTTTTCTAGTTATGAGTGACTCTAAATGATCTTTTCTTGACAATGGATGGCTTTTGCTCCACGTTTCCCGAGGTAAACAATCAATTATAATCTGTTTTAATCAAAAAATGTAAAAAAAAATTCAAAATAAATTCAATAATGGGATTATAAAAGCATTTAAACCGAGTAATAAGGCTTTTCTAGGCATGAGTGACTATAAATAATATTTTCTTGACAATGGATGGCTTTCGCTCCACGTTTCCCGATAAAAACAATCAATTACAATCTGTTTTAATCAAAAATATAAAAAAAATTCAAAATAAATTCAATAATGGGATTATTAAAGCATTTAAACCGAGTAATAAGGGTTTTCTAGGCATGAGTGGCTATAAATGAACTTTTCTTGACAATGGATGGCTTTCGCTCCATGTTTCCCGAGGCAAACAATCAATTGCAATCTGTTTTAATCAAAAAATGTAAAAAAAATTCAAAATAAGTTCAATAATGGGATTATAAAAGCATTTAAACCGAGTAATAAGGCTTTTCTAGTTATGAATGACTCTAAATGATCTTTTCTTGACAATGGATGGCTTTTGCTCCACGTTTCTCGAGATAAATAATCAATTACAATTTGTTTTAATCAAAAAATGTAAAACGATTCGAATTAAATTCAATTATGGAATTATAAAAGCATTTAAAGCGAGTATTAAGGATTTTATAGGCATGAGTGAATATAAATGAACTTTTCTTGACAATGGATGGCTTTCGCTCCACGTTTCCCGAGATAAACAATCAATTACAATCTGTTTTAATCAAAAATGTAAAAAAAAATTCAAAATAAATTCAATAATGGGATTATTAAAGCATTTAAACCGAGTAATAAGGCTTTTCTAGGCATGAGTGACTATAAATGATCTTTTCTTGACAATGGATGGCTTTCGCTTCACGTTTCTCTGGGCAAATAATCAATTACAATTTGTTTTAATCAAAAAATGCAAAAAGATTCAAATTAAATTCAATTATGGAATTATAAAATCATTTAAAGCGAGTATTAAGGATTTTATAGGCATGAGTGACTATAAATGAACTTTTCTTGACAATGGATGGCTTTTGCTCCACGATTCCCGATGCAAACAATCAATTATAATATGTTTTAATCAAAAAATATAAAAAAAATTCAAAAAAAATTCAATAATGGGATTATGAAAGCATTTAAACCGAGTAATAAGGCTTTTCTAAGTATGAGTGACTATAAATGAACTTTTCTTGACAATGGATGGCTTTCGCTCCATGTTTCCCAAGGCAAACAATCAATTGCAATCTGTTTTAATCAAAAAATGTAAAAAAATTCAAAATAAGTTCAATAATGGGATTATAAAAGCATTTAAACCGAGTAATAAGGCTTTTCTAGGCATGAGTGACTATAAATGAACTTTTCTTGACAATGGATGGCTTTCGCTCCATGTTTCCCGAGGAAAACAATCAATTACAATCTGTTTTAATCAAAAAATGTAAAAAAAATTCAAACTAAATTCAATAATGGGATTATAAAAGCATTTAAACCGAGTGATAAGGCTTTTCTAGGCATGAGTGACTATAAATGATCTTTTCCTGACAATGGATGGCTTTCGCTCCACGTTTTCCGAGGCAAACAATCAATTACAATCTGTTTTAATCAAAAAATGTAAAACAAAATTCAAAATAAATTCAATAATGGGATTATAAAAGCATTTAAACTGAGTAATAAGGCTTTTCTAGGCATGAGTGACTATAAATGATCTTTTCTTGACAATGGATGGCTTTCGCTTCACGTTTCTCTGGGCAAATAATCAATTACAATTTGTTTTAATCAAAAAATGTAAAAAGATTCAAATTAAATTCAATTATGGAATTATAAAATCATTTAAAGCGAGTATTAAGGATTTTATAGGCATGAGTGACTATAAATGAACTTTTCTTGACAATGGATGGCTTTTGCTCCACGTTTCCCGAGGCAAACAATCAATTACAATCTGTTTTAATCAAAAAATGTAAAAACAATTCAAAATAAATTCAATAATGGGATTATAAAAGTATTTAAACCGAGTAATAAGTCTTTTCTAGGCATGAGTGACTATAAATGATCTTTTCTTGACAATGGATGGCTTTCGCTCCACGTTTCCCGAGATAAACAATCAATTACAATCTGTTTTAATCAAAAATGTAAAAACAATTCAAAATAAATTGAATAATGAGATTATTAAAGCATTTAAACCGAGTAATAAGGCTTTTCTAGGCATGAGTGACTATAAATGATCTTTTCTTGACAATGGATGGCTTTCGCTCCATATTTCCCGAGGCAAACAATCAATCACAATCTGTTTTAATCAAAAATGTAAAAATAATTCAAAATAATCTCAATAATGGGATTATTAAAGCATTTAAACCGAGTAATAAGGCTTTTCTAGGCATGAGTGACTATAAATGAACTTTTCTTGACAATGGATGGCTTTCGCTCCATGTTTCCCGAGGCAAACAATCAATTGCAATCTGTTTTAATCAAAAAATAAAAAAAAATTCAAAATAAATTCAATAATGGGATTATAAAAGCATTTAAACCGAGTAATAAGGCTTTTCTAGTTATGAGTGACTCTAAATGATCTTTTCTTGACAATGGATGGCTTTTGCTCCACGTTTCCCGAGGCAAACAATCAATTACAACCTGTTTTAATCAAAAAATGTGAAAACAATTCAAAATAAATTCAATAATGGGATTATAAAAGCATTTAAACCGAGTAATAAGGCTTTTCTAGTTATGAGTGACTCTAAATGATCTTTTCTTGACAATGGATGGCTTTTGCTCCACGTTTCCCGAGGTAAACAATCAATTATAATCTGTTTTAATCAAAAAATGTAAAAAAAAATTCAAAATAAATTCAATAATGGGATTATAAAAGCATTTAAACCGAGTAATAAGGCTTTTCTAGGCATGAGTGACTATAAATAATATTTTCTTGACAATGGATGGCTTTCGCTCCACGTTTCCCGATAAAAACAATCAATTACAATCTGTTTTAATCAAAAATATAAAAAAAATTCAAAATAAATTCAATAATGGGATTATTAAAGCATTTAAACCGAGTAATAAGGGTTTTCTAGGCATGAGTGGCTATAAATGAACTTTTCTTGACAATGGATGGCTTTCGCTCCATGTTTCCCGAGGCAAACAATCAATTGCAATCTGTTTTAATCAAAAAATGTAAAAAAAATTCAAAATAAGTTCAATAATGGGATTATAAAAGCATTTAAACCGAGTAATAAGGCTTTTCTAGTTATGAATGACTCTAAATGATCTTTTCTTGACAATGGATGGCTTTTGCTCCACGTTTCTCGAGATAAATAATCAATTACAATTTGTTTTAATCAAAAAATGTAAAACGATTCGAATTAAATTCAATTATGGAATTATAAAAGCATTTAAAGCGAGTATTAAGGATTTTATAGGCATGAGTGAATATAAATGAACTTTTCTTGACAATGGATGGCTTTCGCTCCACGTTTCATGAGATAAACAATCAATTACAATCTGTTTTAATCAAAAATGTAAAAAAAAATTCAAAATAAATTCAATAATGGGATTATTAAAGCATTTAAACCGAGTAATAAGGCTTTTCTAGGCATGAGTGACTATAAATGATCTTTTCTTGACAATGGATGGCTTTCGCTTCACGTTTCTCTGGGCAAATAATCAATTACAATTTGTTTTAATCAAAAAATGCAAAAAGATTCAAATTAAATTCAATTATGGAATTATAAAATCATTTAAAGCGAGTATTAAGGATTTTATAGGCATGAGTGACTATAAATGAACTTTTCTTGACAATGGATGGCTTTTGCTCCACGATTCCCGATGCAAACAATCAATTATAATCTGTTTTAATCAAAAAATATAAAAAAAATTCAAAAAAAATTCAATAATGGGATTATGAAAGCATTTAAACCGAGTAATAAGGCTTTTCTAAGTATGAGTGACTATAAATGAACTTTTCTTGACAATGGATGGCTTTCGCTCCATGTTTCCCAAGGCAAACAATCAATTGCAATCTGTTTTAATCAAAAAATGTAAAAAAATTCAAAATAAGTTCAATAATGGGATTATAAAAGCATTTAAACCGAGTAATAAGGCTTTTCTAGGCATGAGTGACTATAAATGAACTTTTCTTGACAATGGATGGCTTTCGCTCCATGTTTCCCGAGGAAAACAATCAATTACAATCTGTTTTAATCAAAAAATGTAAAAAAAATTCAAACTAAATTCAATAATGGGATTATAAAAGCATTTAAACCGAGTGATAAGGCTTTTCTAGGCATGAGTGACTATAAATGATCTTTTCCTGACAATGGATGGCTTTCGCTCCACGTTTTCCGAGGCAAACAATCAATTACAATCTGTTTTAATCAAAAAATGTAAAACAAAATTCAAAATAAATTCAATAATGGGATTATAAAAGCATTTAAACTGAGTAATAAGGCTTTTCTAGGCATGAGTGACTATAAATGATCTTTTCTTGACAATGGATGGCTTTCGCTTCACGTTTCTCTGGGCAAATAATCAATTACAATTTGTTTTAATCAAAAAATGTAAAAAGATTCAAATTAAATTCAATTATGGAATTATAAAATCATTTAAAGCGAGTATTAAGGATTTTATAGGCATGAGTGACTATAAATGAACTTTTCTTGACAATGGATGGCTTTTGCTCCACGTTTCCCGAGGCAAACAATCAATTACAATCTGTTTTAATCAAAAAATGTAAAAACAATTCAAAATAAATTCAATAATGGGATTATAAAAGTATTTAAACCGAGTAATAAGTCTTTTCTAGGCATGAGTGACTATAAATGATCTTTTCTTGACAATGGATGGCTTTCGCTCCACGTTTCCCGAGATAAACAATCAATTACAATCTGTTTTAATCAAAAATGTAAAAACAATTCAAAATAAATTGAATAATGAGATTATTAAAGCATTTAAACCGAGTAATAAGGCTTTTCTAGGCATGAGTGACTATAAATGATCTTTTCTTGACAATGGATGGCTTTCGCTCCATATTTCCCGAGGCAAACAATCAATTACAATCTGTTTTAATCAAAAATGTAAAAATAATTCAAAATAATCTCAATAATGGGATTATTAAAGCATTTAAACCGAGTAATAAGGCTTTTCTAGGCATGAGTGACTATAAATGAACTTTTCTTGACAATGGATGGCTTTCGCTCCATGTTTCCCGAGGCAAACAATCAATTGCAATCTGTTTTAATCAAAAAATAAAAAAAAATTCAAAATAAATTCAATAATGGGATTATAAAAGCATTTAAACCGAGTAATAAGGCTTTTCTAGTTATGAGTGACTCTAAATGATCTTTTCTTGACAATGGATGGCTTTTGCTCCACGTTTCCCGAGGCAAACAATCAATTACAACCTGTTTTAATCAAAAAATGTGAAAACAATTCAAAATAAATTCAATAATGGGATTATAAAAGCATTTAAACCGAGTAATAAGGCTTTTCTAGTTATGAGTGACTCTAAATGATCTTTTCTTGACAATGGATGGCTTTTGCTCCACGTTTCCCGAGGTAAACAATCAATTATAATCTGTTTTAATCAAAAAATGTAAAAAAAAATTCAAAATAAATTCAATAATGGGATTATAAAAGCATTTAAACCGAGTAATAAGGCTTTTCTAGGCATGAGTGACTATAAATAATATTTTCTTGACAATGGATGGCTTTCGCTCCACGTTTCCCGATAAAAACAATCAATTACAATCTGTTTTAATCAAAAATATAAAAAAAATTCAAAATAAATTCAATAATGGGATTATTAAAGCATTTAAACCGAGTAATAAGGGTTTTCTAGGCATGAGTGGCTATAAATGAACTTTTCTTGACAATGGATGGCTTTCGCTCCATGTTTCCCGAGGCAAACAATCAATTGCAATCTGTTTTAATCAAAAAATGTAAAAAAAATTCAAAATAAGTTCAATAATGGGATTATAAAAGCATTTAAACCGAGTAATAAGGCTTTTCTAGTTATGAATGACTCTAAATGATCTTTTCTTGACAATGGATGGCTTTTGCTCCACGTTTCTCGAGATAAATAATCAATTACAATTTGTTTTAATCAAAAAATGTAAAACGATTCGAATTAAATTCAATTATGGAATTATAAAAGCATTTAAAGCGAGTATTAAGGATTTTATAGGCATGAGTGAATATAAATGAACTTTTCTTGACAATGGATGGCTTTCGCTCCACGTTTCCCGAGATAAACAATCAATTACAATCTGTTTTAATCAAAAATGTAAAAAAAAATTCAAAATAAATTCAATAATGGGATTATTAAAGCATTTAAACCGAGTAATAAGGCTTTTCTAGGCATGAGTGACTATAAATGATCTTTTCTTGACAATGGATGGCTTTCGCTTCACGTTTCTCTGGGCAAATAATCAATTACAATTTGTTTTAATCAAAAAATGCAAAAAGATTCAAATTAAATTCAATTATGGAATTATAAAATCATTTAAAGCGAGTATTAAGGATTTTATAGGCATGAGTGACTATAAATGAACTTTTCTTGACAATGGATGGCTTTTGCTCCACGATTCCCGATGCAAACAATCAATTATAATCTGTTTTAATCAAAAAATATAAAAAAAATTCAAAAAAAATTCAATAATGGGATTATGAAAGCATTTAAACCGAGTAATAAGGCTTTTCTAAGTATGAGTGACTATAAATGAACTTTTCTTGACAATGGATGGCTTTCGCTCCATGTTTCCCAAGGCAAACAATCAATTGCAATCTGTTTTAATCAAAAAATGTAAAAAAATTCAAAATAAGTTCAATAATGGGATTATAAAAGCATTTAAACCGAGTAATAAGGCTTTTCTAGGCATGAGTGACTATAAATGAACTTTTCTTGACAATGGATGGCTTTCGCTCCATGTTTCCCGAGGAAAACAATCAATTACAATCTGTTTTAATCAAAAAATGTAAAAAAAATTCAAACTAAATTCAATAATGGGATTATAAAAGCATTTAAACCGAGTGATAAGGCTTTTCTAGGCATGAGTGACTATAAATGATCTTTTCCTGACAATGGATGGCTTTCGCTCCACGTTTTCCGAGGCAAACAATCAATTACAATCTGTTTTAATCAAAAAATGTAAAACAAAATTCAAAATAAATTCAATAATGGGATTATAAAAGCATTTAAACTGAGTAATAAGGCTTTTCTAGGCATGAGTGACTATAAATGATCTTTTCTTGACAATGGATGGCTTTCGCTTCACGTTTCTCTGGGCAAATAATCAATTACAATTTGTTTTAATCAAAAAATGTAAAAAGATTCAAATTAAATTCAATTATGGAATTATAAAATCATTTAAAGCGAGTATTAAGGATTTTATAGGCATGAGTGACTATAAATGAACTTTTCTTGACAATGGATGGCTTTTGCTCCACGTTTCCCGAGGCAAACAATCAATTACAATCTGTTTTAATCAAAAAATGTAAAAACAATTCAAAATAAATTCAATAATGGGATTATAAAAGTATTTAAACCGAGTAATAAGTCTTTTCTAGGCATGAGTGACTATAAATGATCTTTTCTTGACAATGGATGGCTTTCGCTCCACGTTTCCCGAGATAAACAATCAATTACAATCTGTTTTAATCAAAAATGTAAAAACAATTCAAAATAAATTGAATAATGAGATTATTAAAGCATTTAAACCGAGTAATAAGGCTTTTCTAGGCATGAGTGACTATAAATGATCTTTTCTTGACAATGGATGGCTTTCGCTCCATATTTCCCGAGGCAAACAATCAATTACAATCTGTTTTAATCAAAAATGTAAAAATAATTCAAAATAATCTCAATAATGGGATTATTAAAGCATTTAAACCGAGTAATAAGGCTTTTCTAGGCATGAGTGACTATAAATGAACTTTTCTTGACAATGGATGGCTTTCGCTCCATGTTTCCCGAGGCAAACAATCAATTGCAATCTGTTTTAATCAAAAAATAAAAAAAAATTCAAAATAAATTCAATAATGGGATTATAAAAGCATTTAAACCGAGTAATAAGGCTTTTCTAGTTATGAGTGACTCTAAATGATCTTTTCTTGACAATGGATGGCTTTTGCTCCACGTTTCCCGAGGCAAACAATCAATTACAACCTGTTTTAATCAAAAAATGTGAAAACAATTCAAAATAAATTCAATAATGGGATTATAAAAGCATTTAAACCGAGTAATAAGGCTTTTCTAGTTATGAGTGACTCTAAATGATCTTTTCTTGACAATGGATGGCTTTTGCTCCACGTTTCCCGAGGTAAACAATCAATTATAATCTGTTTTAATCAAAAAATGTAAAAAAAAATTCAAAATAAATTCAATAATGGGATTATAAAAGCATTTAAACCGAGTAATAAGGCTTTTCTAGGCATGAGTGACTATAAATAATATTTTCTTGACAATGGATGGCTTTCGCTCCACGTTTCCCGATAAAAACAATCAATTACAATCTGTTTTAATCAAAAATATAAAAAAAATTCAAAATAAATTCAATAATGGGATTATTAAAGCATTTAAACCGAGTAATAAGGGTTTTCTAGGCATGAGTGGCTATAAATGAACTTTTCTTGACAATGGATGGCTTTCGCTCCATGTTTCCCGAGGCAAACAATCAATTGCAATCTGTTTTAATCAAAAAATGTAAAAAAAATTCAAAATAAGTTCAATAATGGGATTATAAAAGCATTTAAACCGAGTAATAAGGCTTTTCTAGTTATGAATGACTCTAAATGATCTTTTCTTGACAATGGATGGCTTTTGCTCCACGTTTCTCGAGATAAATAATCAATTACAATTTGTTTTAATCAAAAAATGTAAAACGATTCGAATTAAATTCAATTATGGAATTATAAAAGCATTTAAAGCGAGTATTAAGGATTTTATAGGCATGAGTGAATATAAATGAACTTTTCTTGACAATGGATGGCTTTCGCTCCACGTTTCCCGAGATAAACAATCAATTACAATCTGTTTTAATCAAAAATGTAAAAAAAAATTCAAAATAAATTCAATAATGGGATTATTAAAGCATTTAAACCGAGTAATAAGGCTTTTCTAGGCATGAGTGACTATAAATGATCTTTTCTTGACAATGGATGGCTTTCGCTTCACGTTTCTCTGGGCAAATAATCAATTACAATTTGTTTTAATCAAAAAATGCAAAAAGATTCAAATTAAATTCAATTATGGAATTATAAAATCATTTAAAGCGAGTATTAAGGATTTTATAGGCATGAGTGACTATAAATGAACTTTTCTTGACAATGGATGGCTTTTGCTCCACGATTCCCGATGCAAACAATCAATTATAATCTGTTTTAATCAAAAAATATAAAAAAAATTCAAAAAAAATTCAATAATGGGATTATGAAAGCATTTAAACCGAGTAATAAGGCTTTTCTAAGTATGAGTGACTATAAATGAACTTTTCTTGACAATGGATGGCTTTCGCTCCATGTTTCCCAAGGCAAACAATCAATTGCAATCTGTTTTAATCAAAAAATGTAAAAAAATTCAAAATAAGTTCAATAATGGGATTATAAAAGCATTTAAACCGAGTAATAAGGCTTTTCTAGGCATGAGTGACTATAAATGAACTTTTCTTGACAATGGATGGCTTTCGCTCCATGTTTCCCGAGGAAAACAATCAATTACAATCTGTTTTAATCAAAAAATGTAAAAAAAATTCAAACTAAATTCAATAATGGGATTATAAAAGCATTTAAACCGAGTGATAAGGCTTTTCTAGGCATGAGTGACTATAAATGATCTTTTCCTGACAATGGATGGCTTTCGCTCCACGTTTTCCGAGGCAAACAATCAATTACAATCTGTTTTAATCAAAAAATGTAAAACAAAATTCAAAATAAATTCAATAATGGGATTATAAAAGCATTTAAACTGAGTAATAAGGCTTTTCTAGGCATGAGTGACTATAAATGATCTTTTCTTGACAATGGATGGCTTTCGCTTCACGTTTCTCTGGGCAAATAATCAATTACAATTTGTTTTAATCAAAAAATGTAAAAAGATTCAAATTAAATTCAATTATGGAATTATAAAATCATTTAAAGCGAGTATTAAGGATTTTATAGGCATGAGTGACTATAAATGAGCTTTTCTTGACAATGGATGGCTTTTGCTCCACGTTTCCCGAGGCAAACAATCAATTACAATCTGTTTTAATCAAAAAATGTAAGAACAATTCAAAATAAATTCAATAATGGGATTATAAAAGTATTTAAACCGAGTAATAAGTCTTTTCTAGGCATGAGTGACTATAAATGATCTTTTCTTGACAATGGATGGCTTTCGCTCCACGTTTCCCGAGATAAACAATCAATTACAATCTGTTTTAATCAAAAATGTAAAAACAATTCAAAATAAATTGAATAATGAGATTATTAAAGCATTTAAACCGAGTAATAAGGCTTTTCTAGGCATGAGTGACTATAAATGATCTTTTCTTGACAATGGATGGCTTTCGCTCCATATTTCCCGAGGCAAACAATCAATTACAATCTGTTTTAATCAAAAATGTAAAAATAATTCAAAATAATCTCAATAATGGGATTATTAAAGCATTTAAACCGAGTAATAAGGCTTTTCTAGGCATGAGTGACTATAAATGAACTTTTCTTGACAATGGATGGCTTTCGCTCCATGTTTCCCGAGGCAAACAATCAATTGCAATCTGTTTTAATCAAAAAATAAAAAAAAATTCAAAATAAATTCAATAATGGGATTATAAAAGCATTTAAACCGAGTAATAAGGCTTTTCTAGTTATGAGTGACTCTAAATGATCTTTTCTTGACAATGGATGGCTTTTGCTCCACGTTTCCCGAGGCAAACAATCAATTACAACCTGTTTTAATCAAAAAATGTGAAAACAATTCAAAATAAATTCAATAATGGGATTATAAAAGCATTTAAACCGAGTAATAAGGCTTTTCTAGTTATGAGTGACTCTAAATGATCTTTTCTTGACAATGGATGGCTTTTGCTCCACGTTTCCCGAGGTAAACAATCAATTATAATCTGTTTTAATCAAAAAATGTAAAAAAAAATTCAAAATAAATTCAATAATGGGATTATAAAAGCATTTAAACCGAGTAATAAGGCTTTTCTAGGCATGAGTGACTATAAATAATATTTTCTTGACAATGGATGGCTTTCGCTCCACGTTTCCCGATAAAAACAATCAATTACAATCTGTTTTAATCAAAAATATAAAAAAAATTCAAAATAAATTCAATAATGGGATTATTAAAGCATTTAAACCGAGTAATAAGGGTTTTCTAGGCATGAGTGGCTATAAATGAACTTTTCTTGACAATGGATGGCTTTCGCTCCATGTTTCCCGAGGCAAACAATCAATTGCAATCTGTTTTAATCAAAAAATGTAAAAAAAATTCAAAATAAGTTCAATAATGGGATTATAAAAGCATTTAAACCGAGTAATAAGGCTTTTCTAGGCATGAGTGACTATAAATGAATTTTTCTTGACATTGGATGGCTTTCGCTCCATGTTTCCCGAGGAAAACAATCAATTACAATCTGTTTTAATCAAAAAATGTAAAAAAAATTCAAACTAAATTCAATAATGTGATTATAAAAGCATTTAAACCGAGTGATAAGGCTTTTCTAGGCATGAGTGACTATAAATGATCTTTTCCTGACAATGGATGGCTTTCGCTCCACGTTTTCCGAGGCAAACAATCAATTACAATCTGTTTTAATCAAAAAATGTAAAAAAAAATTCAAAATAAATTCAATAATGGGATTATAAAAGCATTTAAACTGAGTAATAAGGCTTTTCTAGGCATGAGTGACTATAAATGTTCTTTTCTTGACAATGGATGGCTTTCGCTTCACGTTTCTCTGGGCAAATAATCAATTACAATTTGTTTTAATCAAAAAATGTAAAAAGATTCAAATTAAATTCAATTATGGAATTATAAAATCATTTAAAGCGAGTATTAAGGATTTTATAGGCATGAGTGACTATAAATGAACTTTTCTTGACAATGGATGGCTTTTGCTCCACGTTTCCCGAGGCAAACAATCAATTACAATCTGTTTTAATCAAAAAATGTAAAAACAATTCAAAATAAATTCAATAATGGGATTATAAAAGTATTTAAACCGAGTAATAAGTCTTTTCTAGGCATGAGTGACTATAAATGATCTTTTCTTGACAATGGATGGCTTTCGCTCCACGTTTCCCGAGATAAACAATCAATTACAATCTGTTTTAATCAAAAAATGCAAAAAAAAATTCAAAATAAATTCAATAATGGGATTATAAAAGCATTTAAACCGTGTAATAAGGCTTTTCTAGTTATGAGTGACTCTAAATGATCTTTTCTTGACAATGGATGGCTTTTGCTCCACGTTTCCCGAGGCAAACAATCAATTACAATATGTTTTAATCAAAAAATGTAAAAACATTTCAAAATAAATTTAATAGTGGGATTATAAAAGCATTTAAACCGAGTAATAAGGCTTTTCTAGGCATGAGTGACTATAAATGATCTTTTCTTGACAATGGATGGCTTTCGCTCCACGTTTCCCGAGATAAACAATCAATTACAATCTGTTTTAATCAAAAATGTAAAAAAAATTCAAAATAAATTCAATAATGAGATTGTTAAAGCATTTAAACCCAGTAATAAGGCTTTTCTAGGCATGAGTGACTATAAATGAACTTTTCTTGACAATGGATGGCTTTAGCTCCATATTTCCCGAGGCAAACAATCAATTACAATCTGTTTTAATCAAAAAATGTAAAAAAAATTCAAAATAAATTCAATAATGGGATTATAAAAGCATTTAAACCGAGTAATAAGGCTTTTCTACTTATGAGTGACTCTAAATGATCTTTTCTTGACAATGGATGGCTTTTGCTCCACGTTTCCCGAGGCAAACAATCAATTACAATCTGTTTTAATCAAAAAATGTGAAAACAATTCAAAATATATTCAATAATGGGATTATAAAAGCATTTAAACCGAGTAATAAGGCTTTTCTAGGCATAAGTGACTATAAATGATCTTTTCTTGACAATGGATGGCTTTCGCTCCATGTTTCCCGAGATAAACAATCAATTACAATATGTTAAAATCAAAAAATGTAAAAAAAAATTCAAAAAAAATTCAATAATGGGATTATAAAAGCATTTAAACCGAGTAATAAGGCTTTTCTAGTTATGAGTGACTCTAAATGATCTTTTCTTGACAATGGATGGCTTTTGCTCCACGTTTCCCGAGGCAAACAATCAATTATAATCTGTTTTAATCGAAAAATGTAAAAAAAAATTCAAAATAAATTCAATAATGGGATTATAAAAGCATTTAAACCGAGTAATAAGGCTTTTCTAGGCATGAGTGACTATAAATAATCTTTTCTTGACAATGGATGGCTTTCGCTCCACGTTTCCCGATAAAAACAATCAATTACAATCTGTTTTAATCAAAAATATAAAAAAATTCAAAATAAATTCAATAATGGGATTATTAAAGCATTTAAACCGAGTAATAAGGCTTTTCTAGTTATGAGTGACTCTAAATGATCTTTTCTTGACAATGGATGGCTTTTGCTCCACGATTCCCGATGCAAACAATCAATTATAATCTGTTTTAATCAAAAAATATAAAAAAAATTCAAAAAAAATTCAATAATGGGATTATGAAAGCATTTAAACCGAGTAATAAGGCTTTTCTAAGTATGAGTGACTATAAATGAACTTTTCTTGACAATGGATGGCTTTCGCTCCATGTTTCCCAAGGCAAACAATCAATTGCAATCTGTTTTAATCAAAAAATGTAAAAAAATTCAAAATAAGTTCAATAATGGGATTATAAAAGCATTTAAACCGAGTAATAAGGCTTTTCTAGGCATGAGTGACTATAAATGAACTTTTCTTGACAATGGATGGCTTTCGCTCCATGTTTCCCGAGGAAAACAATCAATTACAATCTGTTTTAATCAAAAAATGTAAAAAAAATTCAAACTAAATTCAATAATGGGATTATAAAAGCATTTAAACCGAGTGATAAGGCTTTTCTAGGCATGAGTGACTATAAATGATCTTTTCCTGACAATGGATGGCTTTCGCTCCACGTTTTCCGAGGCAAACAATCAATTACAATCTGTTTTAATCAAAAAATGTAAAACAAAATTCAAAATAAATTCAATAATGGGATTATAAAAGCATTTAAACTGAGTAATAAGGCTTTTCTAGGCATGAGTGACTATAAATGATCTTTTCTTGACAATGGATGGCTTTCGCTTCACGTTTCTCTGGGCAAATAATCAATTACAATTTGTTTTAATCAAAAAATGTAAAAAGATTCAAATTAAATTCAATTATGGAATTATAAAATCATTTAAAGCGAGTATTAAGGATTTTATAGGCATGAGTGACTATAAATGAACTTTTCTTGACAATGGATGGCTTTTGCTCCACGTTTCCCGAGGCAAACAATCAATTACAATTTGTTTTAATCAAAAAATGTAAAAACAATTCAAAATAAATTCAATAATGGGATTATAAAAGTATTTAAACCGAGTAATAAGTCTTTTCTAGGCATGAGTGACTATAAATGATCTTTTCTTGACAATGGATGGCTTTCGCTCCACGTTTCCCGAGATAAACAATCAATTACAATCTGTTTTAATCAAAAATGTAAAAACAATTCAAAATAAATTGAATAATGAGATTATTAAAGCATTTAAACCGAGTAATAAGGCTTTTCTAGGCATGAGTGACTATAAATGATCTTTTCTTGACAATGGATGGCTTTCGCTCCATATTTCCCGAGGCAAACAATCAATTACAATCTGTTTTAATCAAAAATGTAAAAATAATTCAAAATAATCTCAATAATGGGATTATTAAAGCATTTAAACCGAGTAATAAGGCTTTTCTAGGCATGAGTGACTATAAATGAACTTTTCTTGACAATGGATGGCTTTCGCTCCATGTTTCCCGAGGCAAACAATCAATTGCAATCTGTTTTAATCAAAAAATAAAAAAAAATTCAAAATAAATTCAATAATGGGATTATAAAAGCATTTAAACCGAGTAATAAGGCTTTTCTAGTTATGAGTGACTCTAAATGATCTTTTCTTGACAATGGATGGCTTTTGCTCCACGTTTCCCGAGGCAAACAATCAATTACAACCTGTTTTAATCAAAAAATGTGAAAACAATTCAAAATAAATTCAATAATGGGATTATAAAAGCATTTAAACCGAGTAATAAGGCTTTTCTAGTTATGAGTGACTCTAAATGATCTTTTCTTGACAATGGATGGCTTTTGCTCCACGTTTCCCGAGGTAAACAATCAATTATAATCTGTTTTAATCAAAAAATGTAAAAAAAAATTCAAAATAAATTCAATAATGGGATTATAAAAGCATTTAAACCGAGTAATAAGGCTTTTCTAGGCATGAGTGACTATAAATAATATTTTCTTGACAATGGATGGCTTTCGCTCCACGTTTCCCGATAAAAACAATCAATTACAATCTGTTTTAATCAAAAATATAAAAAAAATTCAAAATAAATTCAATAATGGGATTATTAAAGCATTTAAACCGAGTAATAAGGGTTTTCTAGGCATGAGTGGCTATAAATGAACTTTTCTTGACAATGGATGGCTTTCGCTCCATGTTTCCCGAGGCAAACAATCAATTGCAATCTGTTTTAATCAAAAAATGTAAAAAAAATTCAAAATAAGTTCAATAATGGGATTATAAAAGCATTTAAACCGAGTAATAAGGCTTTTCTAGTTATGAATGACTCTAAATGATCTTTTCTTGACAATGGATGGCTTTTGCTCCACGTTTCTCGAGATAAATAATCAATTACAATTTGTTTTAATCAAAAAATGTAAAACGATTCGAATTAAATTCAATTATGGAATTATAAAAGCATTTAAAGCGAGTATTAAGGATTTTATAGGCATGAGTGAATATAAATGAACTTTTCTTGACAATGGATGGCTTTCGCTCCACGTTTCCCGAGATAAACAATCAATTACAATCTGTTTTAATCAAAAATGTAAAAAAAAATTCAAAATAAATTCAATAATGGGATTATTAAAGCATTTAAACCGAGTAATAAGGCTTTTCTAGGCATGAGTGACTATAAATGATCTTTTCTTGACAATGGATGGCTTTCGCTTCACGTTTCTCTGGGCAAATAATCAATTACAATTTGTTTTAATCAAAAAATGCAAAAAGATTCAAATTAAATTCAATTATGGAATTATAAAATCATTTAAAGCGAGTATTAAGGATTTTATAGGCATGAGTGACTATAAATGAACTTTTCTTGACAATGGATGGCTTTTGCTCCACGATTCCCGATGCAAACAATCAATTATAATCTGTTTTAATCAAAAAATATAAAAAAAATTCAAAAAAAATTCAATAATGGGATTATGAAAGCATTTAAACCGAGTAATAAGGCTTTTCTAAGTATGAGTGACTATAAATGAACTTTTCTTGACAATGGATGGCTTTCGCTCCATGTTTCCCAAGGCAAACAATCAATTGCAATCTGTTTTAATCAAAAAATGTAAAAAAATTCAAAATAAGTTCAATAATGGGATTATAAAAGCATTTAAACCGAGTAATAAGGCTTTTCTAGGCATGAGTGACTATAAATGAACTTTTCTTGACAATGGATGGCTTTCGCTCCATGTTTCCCGAGGAAAACAATCAATTACAATCTGTTTTAATCAAAAAATGTAAAAAAAATTCAAACTAAATTCAATAATGGGATTATAAAAGCATTTAAACCGAGTGATAAGGCTTTTCTAGGCATGAGTGACTATAAATGATCTTTTCCTGACAATGGATGGCTTTCGCTCCACGTTTTCCGAGGCAAACAATCAATTACAATCTGTTTTAATCAAAAAATGTAAAACAAAATTCAAAATAAATTCAATAATGGGATTATAAAAGCATTTAAACTGAGTAATAAGGCTTTTCTAGGCATGAGTGACTATAAATGATCTTTTCTTGACAATGGATGGCTTTCGCTTCACGTTTCTCTGGGCAAATAATCAATTACAATTTGTTTTAATCAAAAAATGTAAAAAGATTCAAATTAAATTCAATTATGGAATTATAAAATCATTTAAAGCGAGTATTAAGGATTTTATAGGCATGAGTGACTATAAATGAACTTTTCTTGACAATGGATGGCTTTTGCTCCACGTTTCCCGAGGCAAACAATCAATTACAATCTGTTTTAATCAAAAAATGTAAAAACAATTCAAAATAAATTCAATAATGAGATTATAAAAGTATTTAAACCGAGTAATAAGTCTTTTCTAGGCATGAGTGACTATAAATGATCTTTTCTTGACAATGGATGGCTTTCGCTCCACGTTTCCCGAGATAAACAATCAATTACAATCTGTTTTAATCAAAAATGTAAAAACAATTCAAAATAAATTGAATAATGAGATTATTAAAGCATTTAAACCGAGTAATAAGGCTTTTCTAGGCATGAGTGACTATAAATGATCTTTTCTTGACAATGGATGGCTTTCGCTCCATATTTCCCGAGGCAAACAATCAATTACAATCTGTTTTAATCAAAAATGTAAAAATAATTCAAAATAATCTCAATAATGGGATTATTAAAGCATTTAAACCGAGTAATAAGGCTTTTCTAGGCATGAGTGACTATAAATGAACTTTTCTTGACAATGGATGGCTTTCGCTCCATGTTTCCCGAGGCAAACAATCAATTGCAATCTGTTTTAATCAAAAAATAAAAAAAAATTCAAAATAAATTCAATAATGGGATTATAAAAGCATTTAAACCGAGTAATAAGGCTTTTCTAGTTATGAGTGACTCTAAATGAACTTTTCTTGACAATGGATGGCTTTTGCTCCACGTTTCCCGAGGCAAACAATCAATTACAACCTGTTTTAATCAAAAAATGTGAAAACAATTCAAAATAAATTCAATAATGGGATTATAAAAGCATTTAAACCGAGTAATAAGGCTTTTCTAGTTATGAGTGACTCTAAATGATCTTTTCTTGACAATGGATGGCTTTTGCTCCACGTTTCCCGAGGTAAACAATCAATTATAATCTGTTTTAATCAAAAAATGTAAAAAAAAATTCAAAATAAATTCAATAATGGGATTATAAAAGCATTTAAACCGAGTAATAAGGCTTTTCTAGGCATGAGTGACTATAAATAATATTTTCTTGACAATGGATGGCTTTCGCTCCACGTTTCCCGATAAAAACAATCAATTACAATCTGTTTTAATCAAAAATATAAAAAAAAATCAAAATAAATTCAATAATGGGATTATTAAAGCATTTAAACCGAGTAATAAGGGTTTTCTAGGCATGAGTGGCTATAAATGAACTTTTCTTGACAATGGATGGCTTTCGCTCCATGTTTCCCGAGGCAAACAATCAATTGCAATCTGTTTTAATCAAAAAATGTAAAAAAAATTCAAAATAAGTTCAATAATGGGATTATAAAAGCATTTAAACCGAGTAATAAGGCTTTTCTAGTTATGAATGACTCTAAATGATCTTTTCTTGACAATGGATGGCTTTTGCTCCACGTTTCTCGAGATAAATAATCAATTACAATTTGTTTTAATCAAAAAATGTAAAACGATTCGAATTAAATTCAATTATGGAATTATAAAAGCATTTAAAGCGAGTATTAAGGATTTTATAGGCATGAGTGAATATAAATGAACTTTTCTTGACAATGGATGGCTTTCGCTCCACGTTTCCCGAGATAAACAATCAATTACAATCTGTTTTAATCAAAAATGTAAAAAAAAATTCAAAATAAATTCAATAATGGGATTATTAAAGCATTTAAACCGAGTAATAAGGCTTTTCTAGGCATGAGTGACTATAAATGATCTTTTCTTGACAATGGATGGCTTTCGCTTCACGTTTCTCTGGGCAAATAATCAATTACAATTTGTTTTAATCAAAAAATGCAAAAAGATTCAAATTAAATTCAATTATGGAATTATAAAATCATTTAAAGCGAGTATTAAGGATTTTATAGGCATGAGTGACTATAAATGAACTTTTCTTGACAATGGATGGATTTTGCTCCACGTTTCTCGAGGCAAACAATCAATTACAATCTGTTTTAATAAAAAAATGTAAAAACAATTCAAAATAAATTCAATAATGGGATTATAAAAGTATTTAAACCGAGTAATAAGGCTTTTCTAGGCATGAGTGACTATAAATGATCTTTTCTTGACAATGGATGGCTTTCGCTCCATGTTTCCCGAGGTAAACAATCAATTACAATCTGTTTTAATCAAAAAATGCAAAAAAAAATTCAAAATAAATTCAATAATGGGATTATAAAAGCATTTAAACCGAGTAATAAGGCTTTTCTAGTTATGAGTGACTCTAAATGATCTTTTCTTGACAATGGATGGCTTTTGCTCCACGTTTCCCGAGGCAAACAATCAATTACAATATGTTTTAATCAAAAAATGTAAAAACAATTCAAAATAAATTCAATAATGGGATTATAAAAGTATTTAAACCGAGTAATAAGGCTTTTCTAGGCATGAGAGACTATAAATGATATTTTCTTGACAATGGATGGCTTTCGCTCCACGTTTCCCTAGATAAACAATTAATTACAATCTGTTTTAATCAAAAATGTTAAAAAAAATTCAAAATAAATTCAATAATGGGATTAATAAAGCATCTAAACCGAGTAATAAGGCTTTGCTAGTTATGAGTGACTCTAAATGATCTTTTCTTGACAATGGATGGCTTTTGCTCCACGTTTCCAGAGGCAAACAATCAATTACAATCTCTTTTAATCAAAAAATGTAAAAACATTTCAAAATAAATTCAATAATGGGATTATAAAAGTATTTAAACCGAGTAATAAGTCTTTTCTAGGCATGAGTGACTATAAATGATCTTTTCTTGACAATGGATAGCTTTCGCTCCACGTTTCCCGAGATAAACAATCAATTACAATCTGTTTTAATCAAAAATGTAAAAACAATTCAAAATAAATTGAATAATGAGATTATAAAAGCATTTAAACCGAGTAATAAGGCTTTTCTAGTTATGAGTGACTCTAAATGATCTTTTCTTGACAATGGATGGCTTTTGCTCCACGTTTCCCGAGGCAAACAATCAATTACAATCTGTTTTAATCAAAAAATGTGAAAACAATTCAAAATATATTCAATAATGGGATTATAAAAGCATTTAAACCGAGTAATAAGGCTTTTCTAGGCATGAGTGACTATAAATGAACTTTTCTTGACAATGGATGGCTTTCGCTCCATGTTTCCCGAGGCAAACAATCAATTGCAATCTGTTTTAATCAATAAATGTAAAAAAATTCAAAATAAGTTCAATAATGGGATTATAAAAGCATTTAAACCGGGTAATAAGGCTTTTCTAGTTATGAGTGACTCTAAATGATCTTTTCTTGACAATGGATGGCTTTTGCTCCACGTTTCCCGAGGCAAACAATCAATTATAATCTGTTTTAATCAAAAAATGTAAAAAAAAAATTCAAAATAAATTCAATAATGGGATTATAAAAGCATTTAAACCGAGTAATAAGGCTTTTCTAGGCATGAGTGACTATAAATAATCTTTTCTTGACAATGGATGGCTTTCGCTCCACGTTTCCCGATAAAAACAATCAATTACAATCTGTTTTAATCAAAAATGTAAAAAAAATTCAAAATAAATTCAATAATGGGATTATTAAAGTATTTAAACCGAGTAATAAGGCTTTTCTAGGCATGAGTGACTATAAATGAACTTTTCTTGACAATGGATGGCTTTCGCTCCATGTTTCCCGAGGAAAACAATCAATTACAATCTGTTTTAATCAAAAAATGTAAAAAAAATTCAAACTAAATTCAATAATGGGATTATAAAAGCATTTAAACCGAGTGATAAGGCTTTTCTAGGCATGAGTGACTATAAATGATCTTTTCCTGACAATGGATGGCTTTCGCTCCACGTTTTCCGAGGCAAACAATCAATTACAATCTGTTTTAATCAAAAAATGTAAAAAAAAATTCAAAATAAATTCAATAATGGGATTATAAAAGCATTTAAACTGAGTAATAAGGCTTTTCTAGGCATGAGTGACTATAAATGATCTTTTCTTGACAATGGATGGCTTTCGCTTCACGTTTCTCTGGGCAAATAATCAATTACAATTTGTTTTAATCAAAAAATGTAAAAAGATTCAAATTAAATTCAATTATGGAATTATAAAATCATTTAAAGCGAGTATTAAGGATTTTATAGGCATGAGTGACTATAAATGAACTTTTCTTGACAATGGATGGCTTTTGCTCCATGTTTCCCGAGGCAAACAATCAATTACAATATGTTTTAATCAAAAAATGTAAAAACAATTCAAAATAAATTCAATAATGGGATTATAAATGTATTTAAACCGAGTAATAAGTCTTTTCTAGGCATGAGTGACTATAAATGATCTTTTCTTGACAATGGATGGCTTTCGCTCCATGTTTCCCGACGTAAACAATCAATTACAATCTGTTTTAATCAAAAAATGCAAAAAAAAATTCAAAATAAATTCAATAATGGGATTATAAAAGCATTTAAACCGTGTAATAAGGCTTTTCTAGTTATGAGTGATTCTAAATGATCTTTTCTTGACAATGGATGGCTTTTGCTCCACGTTTCCCGAGGCAAACAATCAATTACAATCTGTTTTAATCAAAAAATGTAAAAACATTTCAAAATAAATTTAATAATGGGATTATAAAAGCATTTAAACCGAGTAATAAGGCTTTTCTAGGCATGAGTGACTATAAATGATCTTTTCTTGACAATGGATGGCTTTCGCTCCACGTTTCCCGAGATAAACAATCAATTACAATCTGTTTTAATCAAAAATGTAAAAAAAATTCAAAATAAATTCAATAATGAGATTGTTAAAGCATTTAAACCGAGTAATAAGGCTTTTCTAGGCATGAGTGACTATAAATGAACTTTTCTTGACAATGGATGGCTTTCGCTCCATATTTCCCGAGGCAAACAATCAATTACAATCTGTTTTAATCAAAAAATGTAAAAAAAATTCAAAATAAATTCAATAATGGGATTATAAAAGCATTTAAACCGAGTAATAAGGCTTTTCTAGTTATGAGTGACTCTAAATGATCTTTTCTTGACAATGGATGGCTTTTGCTCCACGTTTCCCGAGGTAAACAATCAATTATAATCTGTTTTAATCAAAAAATGTAAAAAAAAATTCAAAATAAATTCAATAATGGGATTATAAAAGCATTTAAACCGAGTGATAAGGCTTTTCTAGGCATGAGTGACTATAAATAATATTTTCTTGACAATGGATGGCTTTCGCTCCACGTTTCCCGATAAAAACAATCAATTACAATCTGTTTTAATCAAAAATATAAAAAAAATTCAAAATAAATTCAATAATGGGATTATTAAAGCATTTAAACCGAGTAATAAGGGTTTTCTAGGCATGAGTGGCTATAAATGAACTTTTCTTGACAATGGATGGCTTTCGCTCCATGTTTCCCGAGGCAAACAATCAATTGCAATCTGTTTTAATCAAAAAATGTAAAAAAAATTCAAAATAAGTTCAATAATGGGATTATAAAAGCATTTAAACCGAGTAATAAGGCTTTTCTAGTTATGAATGACTCTAAATGATCTTTTCTTGACAATGGATGGCTTTTGCTCCACGTTTCTCGAGATAAATAATCAATTACAATTTGTTTTAATCAAAAAATGTAAAACGATTCGAATTAAATTCAATTATGGAATTATAAAAGCATTTAAAGCGAGTATTAAGGATTTTATAGGCATGAGTGAATATAAATGAACTTTTCTTGACAATGGATGGCTTTCGCTCCACGTTTCCCGAGATAAACAATCAATTACAATCTGTTTTAATCAAAAATGTAAAAAAAAATTCAAAATAAATTCAATAATGGGATTATTAAAGCATTTAAACCGAGTAATAAGGCTTTTCTAGGCATGAGTGACTATAAATGATCTTTTCTTGACAATGGATGGCTTTCGCTTCACGTTTCTCTGGGCAAATAATCAATTACAATTTGTTTTAATCAAAAAATGCAAAAAGATTCAAATTAAATTCAATTATGGAATTATAAAATCATTTAAAGCGAGTATTAAGGATTTTATAGGCATGAGTGACTATAAATGAACTTTTCTTGACAATGGATGGCTTTTGCTCCACGATTCCCGATGCAAACAATCAATTATAATCTGTTTTAATCAAAAAATATAAAAAAAATTCAAAAAAAATTCAATAATGGGATTATGAAAGCATTTAAACCGAGTAATAAGGCTTTTCTAAGTATGAGTGACTATAAATGAACTTTTCTTGACAATGGATGGCTTTCGCTCCATGTTTCCCAAGGCAAACAATCAATTGCAATCTGTTTTAATCAAAAAATGTAAAAAAATTCAAAATAAGTTCAATAATGGGATTATAAAAGCATTTAAACCGAGTAATAAGGCTTTTCTAGGCATGAGTGACTATAAATGAACTTTTCTTGACAATGGATGGCTTTCGCTCCATGTTTCCCGAGGAAAACAATCAATTACAATCTGTTTTAATCAAAAAATGTAAAAAAAATTCAAACTAAATTCAATAATGGGATTATAAAAGCATTTAAACCGAGTGATAAGGCTTTTCTAGGCATGAGTGACTATAAATGATCTTTTCCTGACAATGGATGGCTTTCGCTCCACGTTTTCCGAGGCAAACAATCAATTACAATCTGTTTTAATCAAAAAATGTAAAACAAAATTCAAAATAAATTCAATAATGGGATTATAAAAGCATTTAAACTGAGTAATAAGGCTTTTCTAGGCATGAGTGACTATAAATGATCTTTTCTTGACAATGGATGGCTTTCGCTTCACGTTTCTCTGGGCAAATAATCAATTACAATTTGTTTTAATCAAAAAATGTAAAAAGATTCAAATTAAATTCAATTATGGAATTATAAAATCATTTAAAGCGAGTATTAAGGATTTTATAGGCATGAGTGACTATAAATGAACTTTTCTTGACAATGGATGGCTTTTGCTCCACGTTTCCCGAGGCAAACAATCAATTACAATCTGTTTTAATCAAAAAATGTAAAAACAATTCAAAATAAATTCAATAATGGGATTATAAAAGTATTTAAACCGAGTAATAAGTCTTTTCTAGGCATGAGTGACTATAAATGATCTTTTCTTGACAATGGATGGCTTTCGCTCCACGTTTCCCGAGATAAACAATCAATTACAATCTGTTTTAATCAAAAATGTAAAAACAATTCAAAATAAATTGAATAATGAGATTATTAAAGCATTTAAACCGAGTAATAAGGCTTTTCTAGGCATGAGTGACTATAAATGATCTTTTCTTGACAATGGATGGCTTTCGCTCCATATTTCCCGAGGCAAACAATCAATTACAATCTGTTTTAATCAAAAATGTAAAAATAATTCAAAATAATCTCAATAATGGGATTATTAAAACATTTAAACCGAGTAATAAGGCTTTTCTAGGCATGAGTGACTATAAATGAACTTTTCTTGACAATGGATGGCTTTCGCTCCATGTTTCCCGAGGCAAACAATCAATTGCAATCTGTTTTAATCAAAAAATAAAAAAAAATTCAAAATAAATTCAATAATGGGATTATAAAAGCATTTAAACCGAGTAATAAGGCTTTTCTAGTTATGAGTGACTCTAAATGATCTTTTCTTGACAATGGATGGCTTTTGCTCCACGTTTCCCGAGGCAAACAATCAATTACAACCTGTTTTAATCAAAAAATGTGAAAACAATTCAAAATAAATTCAATAATGGGATTATAAAAGCATTTAAACCGAGTAATAAGGCTTTTCTAGTTATGAGTGACTCTAAATGATCTTTTCTTGACAATGGATGGCTTTTGCTCCACGTTTCCCGAGGTAAACAATCAATTATAATCTGTTTTAATCAAAAAATGTAAAAAAAAATTCAAAATAAATTCAATAATGGGATTATAAAAGCATTTAAACCGAGTAATAAGGCTTTTCTAGGCATGAGTGACTATAAATAATATTTTCTTGACAATGGATGGCTTTCGCTCCACGTTTCCCGATAAAAACAATCAATTACAATCTGTTTTAATCAAAAATATAAAAAAAATTCAAAATAAATTCAATAATGGGATTATTAAAGCATTTAAACCGAGTAATAAGGGTTTTCTAGGCATGAGTGGCTATAAATGAACTTTTCTTGACAATGGATGGCTTTCGCTCCATGTTTCCCGAGGCAAACAATCAATTGCAATCTGTTTTAATCAAAAAATGTAAAAAAAATTCAAAATAAGTTCAATAATGGGATTATAAAAGCATTTAAACCGAGTAATAAGGCTTTTCTAGTTATGAATGACTCTAAATGATCTTTTCTTGACAATGGATGGCTTTTGCTCCACGTTTCTCGAGATAAATAATCAATTACAATTTGTTTTAATCAAAAAATGTAAAACGATTCGAATTAAATTCAATTATGGAATTATAAAAGCATTTAAAGCGAGTATTAAGGATTTTATAGGCATGAGTGAATATAAATGAACTTTTCTTGACAATGGATGGCTTTCGCTCCACGTTTCCCGAGATAAACAATCAATTACAATCTGTTTTAATCAAAAATGTAAAAAAAAATTCAAAATAAATTCAATAATGGGATTATTAAAGCATTTAAACCGAGTAATAAGGCTTTTCTAGGCATGAGTGACTATAAATGATCTTTTCTTGACAATGGATGGCTTTCGCTTCACGTTTCTCTGGGCAAATAATCAATTACAATTTGTTTTAATCAAAAAATGCAAAAAGATTCAAATTAAATTCAATTATGGAATTATAAAATCATTTAAAGCGAGTATTAAGGATTTTATAGGCATGAGTGACTATAAATGAACTTTTCTTGACAATGGATGGATTTTGCTCCACGTTTCTCGAGGCAAACAATCAATTACAATCTGTTTTAATAAAAAAATGTAAAAACAATTCAAAATAAATTCAATAATGGGATTATAAAAGTATTTAAACCGAGTAATAAGGCTTTTCTAGGCATGAGTGACTATAAATGATCTTTTCTTGACAATGGATGGCTTTCGCTCCATGTTTCCCGAGGTAAACAATCAATTACAATCTGTTTTAATCAAAAAATGCAAAAAAAAATTCAAAATAAATTCAATAATGGGATTATAAAAGCATTTAAACCGAGTAATAAGGCTTTTCTAGTTATGAGTGACTCTAAATGATCTTTTCTTGACAATGGATGGCTTTTGCTCCACGTTTCCCGAGGCAAACAATCAATTACAATATGTTTTAATCAAAAAATGTAAAAACAATTCAAAATAAATTCAATAATGGGATTATAAAAGTATTTAAACCGAGTAATAAGGCTTTTCTAGGCATGAGAGACTATAAATGATATTTTCTTGACAATGGATGGCTTTCGCTCCACGTTTCCCTAGATAAACAATTAATTACAATCTGTTTTAATCAAAAATGTTAAAAAAAATTCAAAATAAATTCAATAATGGGATTAATAAAGCATCTAAACCGAGTAATAAGGCTTTGCTAGTTATGAGTGACTCTAAATGATCTTTTCTTGACAATGGATGGCTTTTGCTCCACGTTTCCAGAGGCAAACAATCAATTACAATCTCTTTTAATCAAAAAATGTAAAAACATTTCAAAATAAATTCAATAATGGGATTATAAAAGTATTTAAACCGAGTAATAAGTCTTTTCTAGGCATGAGTGACTATAAATGATCTTTTCTTGACAATGGATAGCTTTCGCTCCACGTTTCCCGAGATAAACAATCAATTACAATCTGTTTTAATCAAAAATGTAAAAACAATTCAAAATAAATTGAATAATGAGATTATAAAAGCATTTAAACCGAGTAATAAGGCTTTTCTAGTTATGAGTGACTCTAAATGATCTTTTCTTGACAATGGATGGCTTTTGCTCCACGTTTCCCGAGGCAAACAATCAATTACAATCTGTTTTAATCAAAAAATGTGAAAACAATTCAAAATATATTCAATAATGGGATTATAAAAGCATTTAAACCGAGTAATAAGGCTTTTCTAGGCATGAGTGACTATAAATGAACTTTTCTTGACAATGGATGGCTTTCGCTCCATGTTTCCCGAGGCAAACAATCAATTGCAATCTGTTTTAATCAATAAATGTAAAAAAATTCAAAATAAGTTCAATAATGGGATTATAAAAGCATTTAAACCGGGTAATAAGGCTTTTCTAGTTATGAGTGACTCTAAATGATCTTTTCTTGACAATGGATGGCTTTTGCTCCACGTTTCCCGAGGCAAACAATCAATTATAATCTGTTTTAATCAAAAAATGTAAAAAAAAATTCAAAATAAATTCAATAATGGGATTATAAAAGCATTTAAACCGAGTAATAAGGCTTTTTTAGGCATGAGTGACTATAAATAATCTTTTCTTGACAATGGATGGCTTTCGCTCCACGTTTCCCGATAAAAACAATCAATTACAATCTGTTTTAATCAAAAATGTAAAAAAAATTCAAAATAAATTCAATAATGGGATTATTAAAGTATTTAAACCGAGTAATAAGGCTTTTCTAGGCATGAGTGACTATAAATGAACTTTTCTTGACAATGGATGGCTTTCGCTCCATGTTTCCCGAGGAAAACAATCAATTACAATCTGTTTTAATCAAAAAATGTAAAAAAAATTCAAACTAAATTCAATAATGGGATTATAAAAGCATTTAAACCGAGTGATAAGGCTTTTCTAGGCATGAGTGACTATAAATGATCTTTTCCTGACAATGGATGGCTTTCGCTCCACGTTTTCCGAGGCAAACAATCAATTACAATCTGTTTTAATCAAAAAATGTAAAAAAAAATTCAAAATAAATTCAATAATGGGATTATAAAAGCATTTAAACTGAGTAATAAGGCTTTTCTAGGCATGAGTGACTATAAATGATCTTTTCTTGACAATGGATGGCTTTCGCTTCACGTTTCTCTGGGCAAATAATCAATTACAATTTGTTTTAATCAAAAAATGTAAAAAGATTCAAATTAAATTCAATTATGGAATTATAAAATCATTTAAAGCGAGTATTAAGGATTTTATAGGCATGAGTGACTATAAATGAACTTTTCTTGACAATGGATGGCTTTTGCTCCATGTTTCCCGAGGCAAACAATCAATTACAATATGTTTTAATCAAAAAATGTAAAAACAATTCAAAATAAATTCAATAATGGGATTATAAAAGTATTTAAACCGAGTAATAAGTCTTTTCTAGGCATGAGTGACTATAAATGATCTTTTCTTGACAATGGATGGCTTTCGCTCCATGTTTCCCGACGTAAACAATCAATTACAATCTGTTTTAATCAAAAAATGCAAAAAAAAATTCAAAATAAATTCAATAATGGGATTATAAAAGCATTTAAACCGTGTAATAAGGCTTTTCTAGTTATGAGTGATTCTAAATGATCTTTTCTTGACAATGGATGGCTTTTGCTCCACGTTTCCCGAGGCAAACAATCAATTACAATCTGTTTTAATCAAAAAATGTAAAAACATTTCAAAATAAATTTAATAATGGGATTATAAAAGCATTTAAACCGAGTAATAAGGCTTTTCTAGGCATGAGTGACTATAAATGAACTTTTCTTGACAATGGATGGCTTTTGCTCCATATTTCCCGAGGCAAACAATCAATTACAATCTGTTTTAATCAAAAAATGTAAAAAAAATTCAAAATAAATTCAATAATGGGATTATAAAAGCATTTAAACCGAGTAATAAGGCTTTTCTAGTTATGAGTGACTCTAAATGATCTTTTCTTGACAACGGATGGCTTTTGCTCCACGTTTCCCGAGGCAAACAATCAATTACAATCTGTTTTAATCAAAAAATGTGAAAACAATTCAAAATATATTCAATAATGGGATTATAAAAGCATTTAAACCGAGTAATAAGGCTTTTCTAGGCATAAGTGACTATAAATGATCTTTTCTTGACAATGGATGGCTTTCGCTCCACGTTTCCCGAGGCAAACAATCAATTATAATCTGTTTTAATCAAAAAATGTAAAAAAAAAATTCAAAATAAATTCAATAATGGGATTATAAAAGCATTTAAACCGAGTAATAAGGCTTTTCTAGGCATGAGTGACTATAAATAATCTTTTCTTGACAATGGATGGCTTTCGCTCCACGTTTCCCGATAAAAACAATCAATTACAATATGTTTTAATCAAAAATATAAAAAAATTCAAAATAAATTCAATAACGGGATTATTAAAGCATTTAAACCGAGTAATAAGGCTTTTCTAGTTATGAGTGACTCTAAACGATCTTTTCTTGACAATGGATGGCTTTTGCTCCACGATTCCCGATGCAAACAATCAATTATAATCTGTTTTAATCAAAAAATATAAAAAAAATTCAAAAAAAATTCAATAATGAGATTATAAAAGCATTTAAACCGAGTAATAAGGCTTTTCTAGGCATGAGTGACTATAAATGAACTTTTCTTGACAATGGATGGCTTTCGCTCCATGTTTCCCGAGGCAAACAATCAATTGCAATCTGTTTTAATCAAAAAATGTAAAAAAATTCAAAATAAGTTCAATAATGGGATTATAAAAGCATTTAAACCGAGTAATAAGGCTTTTCTAGGCATGAGTGACTATAAATGAACTTTTCTTGACAATGGATGGCTTTCGCTCCATGTTTCCCGAGGAAAACAATCAATTACAATCTGTTTTAATCAAAAAATGTAAAAAAAATTCAAACTAAATTCAATAATGTGATTATAAAAGCATTTAAACCGAGTGATAAGGCTTTTCTAGGCATGAGTGACTATAAATGATCTTTTCCTGACAATGGATGGCTTTCGCTCCACGTTTTCCGAGGCAAACAATCAATTACAATATGTTTTAATAAAAAAATGTAAAAAAAAATTCAAAATAAATTCAATAATGGGATTATAAAAGCATTTAAACCGTGTAATAAGGCTTTTCTAGTTATGAGTGACTCTAAATGATCTTTTCTTGACAATGGATGGCTTTTGCTCCACGTTTCCCGAGGCAAACAATAAATTACAATCTGTTTTAATCAAAAAATGTAAAAACATTTCAAAATAAATTTAATAATGGGATTATAAAAGCATTTAAACCGAGTAATAAGGCTTTTCTAGGCATGAGTGACTATAAATGATCTTTTCTTGACAATGGATGGCTTTCGATCCACGTTTCCCGAGATAAACAATCAATTACAATCTGTTTTAATCAAAAATGTAAAAAAAATTCAAAATAAATTCAATAATGAGATTGTTAAAGCATTTAAACCGAGTAATAAGGCTTTTCTAGGCATGAGTGACTATGAATGAACTTTTCTTGACAATGGATGGCTTTCGCTCCATATTTCCCGAGGCAAACAATCAATTACAATCTGTTTTAATCAAAAAATGTAAAAAAAATTCAAAATAAATTCAATAATGGGATTATAAAAGCATTTAAACCGAGTAATAAGGCTTTTCTAGTTATGAGTGACTCTAAATGATCTTTTCTTGACAATGGATGGCTTTTGCTCCACGTTTCCCGAGGCAAACAATCAATTACAATCTGTTTTAATCAAAAAATGTGAAAACAATTCAAAATATATTCAATAATGGGATTATAAAAGCATTTAAACCGAGTAATAAGGCTTTTCTAGGCATAAGTGACTATAAATGATCTTTTCTTGACAATGGATGGCTTTCGCTCCACGTTTCCCGAGGCAAACAATCAATTATAATCTGTTTTAATCAAAAAATGTAGAAAAAAAATTCAAAATAAATTCAATAATGGGATTATAAAAGCATTTAAACCGAGTAATAAGGCTTTTCTAGGCATGAGTGACTATAAATAATCTTTTCTTGACAATGGATGGCTTTCGCTCCACGTTTCCCGATAAAAACAATCAATTACAATATGTTTTAATCAAAAATATAAAAAAATTCAAAATAAATTCAATAACGGGATTATTAAAGCATTTAAACCGAGTAATAAGGCTTTTCTAGTTATGAGTGACTCTAAACGATCTTTTCTTGACAATGGATGGCTTTTGCTCCACGATTCCCGATGCAAACAATCAATTATAATCTGTTTTAATCAAAAAATATAAAAAAAATTCAAAAAAAATTCAATAATGGGATTATAAAAGCATTTAAACCGAGTAATAAGGCTTTTCTAGGCATGAGTGACTATAAATGAACTTTTCTTGACAATGGATGGCTTTCGCTCCATGTTTCCCGAGGCAAACAATCAATTGCAATCTGTTTTAATCAAAAAATGTAAAAAAATTCAAAATAAGTTCAATAATGGGATTATAAAAGCATTTAAACCGAGTAATAAGGCTTTTCTAGGCATGAGTGACTATAAATGAATTTTTCTTGACATTGGATGGCTTTCGCTCCATGTTTCCCGAGGAAAACAATCAATTACAATCTGTTTTAATCAAAAAATGTAAAAAAAATTCAAACTAAATTCAATAATGTGATTATAAAAGCATTTAAACCGAGTGATAAGGCTTTTCTAGGCATGAGTGACTATAAATGATCTTTTCCTGACAATGGATGGCTTTCGCTCCACGTTTTCCGAGGCAAACAATCAATTACAATCTGTTTTAATCAAAAAATGTAAAAAAAAATTCAAAATAAATTCAATAATGGGATTATAAAAGCATTTAAACTGAGTAATAAGGCTTTTCTAGGCATGAGTGACTATAAATGTTCTTTTCTTGACAATGGATGGCTTTCGCTTCACGTTTCTCTGGGCAAATAATCAATTACAATTTGTTTTAATCAAAAAATGTAAAAAGATTCAAATTAAATTCAATTATGGAATTATAAAATCATTTAAAGCGAGTATTAAGGATTTTATAGGCATGAGTGACTATAAATGAACTTTTCTTGACAATGGATGGCTTTTGCTCCACGTTTCCCGAGGCAAACAATCAATTACAATCTGTTTTAATCAAAAAATGTAAAAACAATTCAAAATAAATTCAATAATGGGATTATAAAAGTATTTAAACCGAGTAATAAGTCTTTTCTAGGCATGAGTGACTATAAATGATCTTTTCTTGACAATGGATGGCTTTCGCTCCACGTTTCCCGAGATAAACAATCAATTACAATCTGTTTTAATCAAAAAATGCAAAAAAAAATTCAAAATAAATTCAATAATGGGATTATAAAAGCATTTAAACCATGTAATAAGGCTTTTCTAGTTATGAGTGACTCTAAATGATCTTTTCTTGACAATGGATGGCTTTTGCTCCACGTTTCCCGAGGCAAACAATCAATTACAATATGTTTTAATCAAAAAATGTAAAAACATTTCAAAATAAATTTAATAGTGGGATTATAAAAGCATTTAAACCGAGTAATAAGGCTTTTCTAGGCATGAGTGACTATAAATGATCTTTTCTTGACAATGGATGGCTTTCGCTCCACGTTTCCCGAGATAAACAATCAATTACAATCTGTTTTAATCAAAAATGTAAAAAAAATTCAAAATAAATTCAATAATGAGATTGTTAAAGCATTTAAACCCAGTAATAAGGCTTTTCTAGGCATGAGTGACTATAAATGAACTTTTCTTGACAATGGATGGCTTTAGCTCCATATTTCCCGAGGCAAACAATCAATTACAATCTGTTTTAATCAAAAAATGTAAAAAAAATTCAAAATAAATTCAATAATGGGATTATAAAAGCATTTAAACCGAGTAATAAGGCTTTTCTACTTATGAGTGACTCTAAATGATCTTTTCTTGACAATGGATGGCTTTTGCTCCACGTTTCCCGAGGCAAACAATCAATTACAATCTGTTTTAATCAAAAAATGTGAAAACAATTCAAAATATATTCAATAATGGGATTATAAAAGCATTTAAACCGAGTAATAAGGCTTTTCTAGGCATAAGTGACTATAAATGATCTTTTCTTGACAATGGATGGCTTTCGCTCCATGTTTCCCGAGATAAACAATCAATTACAATATGTTAAAATCAAAAAATGTAAAAAAAAATTCAAAAAAAATTCAATAATGGGATTATAAAAGCATTTAAACCGAGTAATAAGGCTTTTCTAGTTATGAGTGACTCTAAATGATCTTTTCTTGACAATGGATGGCTTTTGCTCCACGTTTCCCGAGGCAAACAATCAATTATAATCTGTTTTAATCGAAAAATGTAAAAAAAAATTCAAAATAAATTCAATAATGGGATTATAAAAGCATTTAAACCGAGTAATAAGGCTTTTCTAGGCATGAGTGACTATAAATAATCTTTTCTTGACAATGGATGGCTTTCGCTCCACGTTTCCCGATAAAAACAATCAATTACAATCTGTTTTAATCAAAAATATAAAAAAATTCTAAATAAATTCAATAATGGGATTATTAAAGCATTTAAACCGAGTAATAAGGCTTTTCTAGTTATGAGTGACTCTAAATGATCTTTTCTTGACAATGGATGGCTTTTGCTCCACGATTCCCGATGCAAACAATCAATTATAATCTGTTTTAATCAAAAAATATAAAAAAAATTCAAAAAAAATTCAATAATGGGATTATGAAAGCATTTAAACCGAGTAATAAGGCTTTTCTAAGTATGAGTGACTATAAATGAACTTTTCTTGACAATGGATGGCTTTCGCTCCATGTTTCCCAAGGCAAACAATCAATTGCAATCTGTTTTAATCAAAAAATGTAAAAAAATTCAAAATAAGTTCAATAATGGGATTATAAAAGCATTTAAACCGAGTAATAAGGCTTTTCTAGGCATGAGTGACTATAAATGAACTTTTCTTGACAATGGATGGCTTTCGCTCCATGTTTCCCGAGGAAAACAATCAATTACAATCTGTTTTAATCAAAAAATGTAAAAAAAATTCAAACTAAATTCAATAATGGGATTATAAAAGCATTTAAACCGAGTGATAAGGCTTTTCTAGGCATGAGTGACTATAAATGATCTTTTCCTGACAATGGATGGCTTTCGCTCCACGTTTTCCGAGGCAAACAATCAATTACAATCTGTTTTAATCAAAAAATGTAAAACAAAATTCAAAATAAATTCAATAATGGGATTATAAAAGCATTTAAACTGAGTAATAAGGCTTTTCTAGGCATGAGTGACTATAAATGATCTTTTCTTGACAATGGATGGCTTTCGCTTCACGTTTCTCTGGGCAAATAATCAATTACAATTTGTTTTAATCAAAAAATGTAAAAAGATTCAAATTAAATTCAATTATGGAATTATAAAATCATTTAAAGCGAGTATTAAGGATTTTATAGGCATGAGTGACTATAAATGAACTTTTCTTGACAATGGATGGCTTTTGCTCCACGTTTCCCGAGGCAAACAATCAATTACAATTTGTTTTAATCAAAAAATGTAAAAACAATTCAAAATAAATTCAATAATGGGATTATAAAAGTATTTAAACCGAGTAATAAGTCTTTTCTAGGCATGAGTGACTATAAATGATCTTTTCTTGACAATGGATGGCTTTCGCTCCACGTTTCCCGAGATAAACAATCAATTACAATCTGTTTTAATCAAAAATGTAAAAACAATTCAAAATAAATTGAATAATGAGATTATTAAAGCATTTAAACCGAGTAATAAGGCTTTTCTAGGCATGAGTGACTATAAATGATCTTTTCTTGACAATGGATGGCTTTCGCTCCATATTTCCCGAGGCAAACAATCAATTACAATCTGTTTTAATCAAAAATGTAAAAATAATTCAAAATAATCTCAATAATGGGATTATTAAAGCATTTAAACCGAGTAATAAGGCTTTTCTAGGCATGAGTGACTATAAATGAACTTTTCTTGACAATGGATGGCTTTCGCTCCATGTTTCCCGAGGCAAACAATCAATTGCAATCTGTTTTAATCAAAAAATAAAAAAAAATTCAAAATAAATTCAATAATGGGATTATAAAAGCATTTAAACCGAGTAATAAGGCTTTTCTAGTTATGAGTGACTCTAAATGATCTTTTCTTGACAATGGATGGCTTTTGCTCCACGTTTCCCGAGGCAAACAATCAATTACAACCTGTTTTAATCAAAAAATGTGAAAACAATTCAAAATAAATTCAATAATGGGATTATAAAAGCATTTAAACCGAGTAATAAGGCTTTTCTAGTTATGAGTGACTCTAAATGATCTTTTCTTGACAATGGATGGCTTTTGCTCCACGTTTCCCGAGGTAAACAATCAATTATAATCTGTTTTAATCAAAAAATGTAAAAAAAAATTCAAAATAAATTCAATAATGGGATTATAAAAGCATTTAAACCGAGTAATAAGGCTTTTCTAGGCATGAGTGACTATAAATAATATTTTCTTGACAATGGATGGCTTTCGCTCCACGTTTCCCGATAAAAACAATCAATTACAATCTGTTTTAATCAAAAATATAAAAAAAATTCAAAATAAATTCAATAATGGGATTATTAAAGCATTTAAACCGAGTAATAAGGGTTTTCTAGGCATGAGTGGCTATAAATGAACTTTTCTTGACAATGGATGGCTTTCGCTCCATGTTTCCCGAGGCAAACAATCAATTGCAATCTGTTTTAATCAAAAAATGTAAAAAAAATTCAAAATAAGTTCAATAATGGGATTATAAAAGCATTTAAACCGAGTAATAAGGCTTTTCTAGTTATGAATGACTCTAAATGATCTTTTCTTGACAATGGATGGCTTTTGCTCCACGTTTCTCGAGGTAAATAATCAATTACAATTTGTTTTAATCAAAAAATGTAAAACGATTCGAATTAAATTCAATTATGGAATTATAAAAGCATTTAAAGCGAGTATTAAGGATTTTATAGGCATGAGTGAATATAAATGAACTTTTCTTGACAATGGATGGCTTTCGCTCCACGTTTCCCGAGATAAACAATCAATTACAATCTGTTTTAATCAAAAATGTAAAAAAAAATTCAAAATAAATTCAATAATGGGATTATTAAAGCATTTAAACCGAGTAATAAGGCTTTTCTAGGCATGAGTGACTATAAATGATCTTTTCTTGACAATGGATGGCTTTCGCTTCACGTTTCTCTGGGCAAATAATCAATTACAATTTGTTTTAATCAAAAAATGCAAAAAGATTCAAATTAAATTCAATTATGGAATTATAAAATCATTTAAAGCGAGTATTAAGGATTTTATAGGCATGAGTGACTATAAATGAACTTTTCTTGACAATGGATGGCTTTTGCTCCACGTTTCCCGAGGCAAACAATCAATTACAATCTGTTTTAATCAAAAAATGTAAAAACAATTCAAAATAAATTCAATAATGAGATTATAAAAGTATTTAAACCGAGTAATAAGTCTTTTCTAGGCATGAGTGACTATAAATGATCTTTTCTTGACAATGGATGGCTTTCGCTCCACGTTTCCCGAGATAAACAATCAATTACAATCTGTTTTAATCAAAAATGTAAAAACAATTCAAAATAAATTGAATAATGAGATTATTAAAGCATTTAAACCGAGTAATAAGGCTTTTCTAGGCATGAGTGACTATAAATGATCTTTTCTTGACAATGGATGGCTTTCGCTCCATATTTCCCGAGGCAAACAATCAATTACAATCTGTTTTAATCAAAAATGTAAAAATAATTCAAAATAATCTCAATAATGGGATTATTAAAGCATTTAAACCGAGTAATAAGGCTTTTCTAGGCATGAGTGACTATAAATGAACTTTTCTTGACAATGGATGGCTTTCGCTCCATGTTTCCCGAGGCAAACAATCAATTGCAATCTGTTTTAATCAAAAAATAAAAAAAAATTCAAAATAAATTCAATAATGGGATTATAAAAGCATTTAAACCGAGTAATAAGGCTTTTCTAGTTATGAGTGACTCTAAATGAACTTTTCTTGACAATGGATGGCTTTTGCTCCACGTTTCCCGAGGCAAACAATCAATTACAACCTGTTTTAATCAAAAAATGTGAAAACAATTCAAAATAAATTCAATAATGGGATTATAAAAGCATTTAAACCGAGTAATAAGGCTTTTCTAGTTATGAGTGACTCTAAATGATCTTTTCTTGACAATGGATGGCTTTTGCTCCACGTTTCCCGAGGTAAACAATCAATTATAATCTGTTTTAATCAAAAAATGTAAAAAAAAATTCAAAATAAATTCAATAATGGGATTATAAAAGCATTTAAACCGAGTAATAAGGCTTTTCTAGGCATGAGTGACTATAAATAATATTTTCTTGACAATGGATGGCTTTCGCTCCACGTTTCCCGATAAAAACAATCAATTACAATCTGTTTTAATCAAAAATATAAAAAAAATTCAAAATAAATTCAATAATGGGATTATTAAAGCATTTAAACCGAGTAATAAGGGTTTTCTAGGCATGAGTGGCTATAAATGAACTTTTCTTGACAATGGATGGCTTTCGCTCCATGTTTCCCGAGGCAAACAATCAATTGCAATCTGTTTTAATCAAAAAATGTAAAAAAAATTCAAAATAAGTTCAATAATGGGATTATAAAAGCATTTAAACCGAGTAATAAGGCTTTTCTAGTTATGAATGACTCTAAATGATCTTTTCTTGACAATGGATGGCTTTTGCTCCACGTTTCTCGAGATAAATAATCAATTACAATTTGTTTTAATCAAAAAATGTAAAACGATTCGAATTAAATTCAATTATGGAATTATAAAAGCATTTAAAGCGAGTATTAAGGATTTTATAGGCATGAGTGAATATAAATGAACTTTTCTTGACAATGGATGGCTTTCGCTCCACGTTTCCCGAGATAAACAATCAATTACAATCTGTTTTAATCAAAAATGTAAAAAAAAATTCAAAATAAATTCAATAATGGGATTATTAAAGCATTTAAACCGAGTAATAAGGCTTTTCTAGGCATGAGTGACTATAAATGATCTTTTCTTGACAATGGATGGCTTTCGCTTCACGTTTCTCTGGGCAAATAATCAATTACAATTTGTTTTAATCAAAAAATGCAAAAAGATTCAAATTAAATTCAATTATGGAATTATAAAATCATTTAAAGCGAGTATTAAGGATTTTATAGGCATGAGTGACTATAAATGAACTTTTCTTGACAATGGATGGATTTTGCTCCACGTTTCTCGAGGCAAACAATCAATTACAATCTGTTTTAATAAAAAAATGTAAAAACAATTCAAAATAAATTCAATAATGGGATTATAAAAGTATTTAAACCGAGTAATAAGGCTTTTCTAGGCATGAGTGACTATAAATGATCTTTTCTTGACAATGGATGGCTTTCGCTCCATGTTTCCCGAGGTAAACAATCAATTACAATCTGTTTTAATCAAAAAATGCAAAAAAAAATTCAAAATAAATTCAATAATGGGATTATAAAAGCATTTAAACTGAGTAATAAGGCTTTTCTAGTTATGAGTGACTCTAAATGATCTTTTCTTGACAATGGATGGCTTTTGCTCCACGTTTCCCGAGGCAAACAATCAATTACAATATGTTTTAATCAAAAAATGTAAAAACAATTCAAAATAAATTCAATAATGGGATTATAAAAGTATTTAAACCGAGTAATAAGGCTTTTCTAGGCATGAGAGACTATAAATGATATTTTCTTGACAATGGATGGCTTTCGCTCCACGTTTCCCTAGATAAACAATTAATTACAATCTGTTTTAATCAAAAATGTTAAAAAAAATTCAAAATAAATTCAATAATGGGATTAATAAAGCATCTAAACCGAGTAATAAGGCTTTGCTAGTTATGAGTGACTCTAAATGATCTTTTCTTGACAATGGATGGCTTTTGCTCCACGTTTCCAGAGGCAAACAATCAATTACAATCTCTTTTAATCAAAAAATGTAAAAACATTTCAAAATAAATTCAATAATGGGATTATAAAAGTATTTAAACCGAGTAATAAGTCTTTTCTAGGCATGAGTGACTATAAATGATCTTTTCTTGACAATGGATAGCTTTCGCTCCACGTTTCCCGAGATAAACAATCAATTACAATCTGTTTTAATCAAAAATGTAAAAACAATTCAAAATAAATTGAATAATGAGATTATAAAAGCATTTAAACCGAGTAATAAGGCTTTTCTAGTTATGAGTGACTCTAAATGATCTTTTCTTGACAATGGATGGCTTTTGCTCCACGTTTCCCGAGGCAAACAATCAATTACAATCTGTTTTAATCAAAAAATGTGAAAACAATTCAAAATATATTCAATAATGGGATTATAAAAGCATTTAAACCGAGTAATAAGGCTTTTCTAGGCATGAGTGACTATAAATGAACTTTTCTTGACAATGGATGGCTTTCGCTCCATGTTTCCCGAGGCAAACAATCAATTGCAATCTGTTTTAATCAATAAATGTAAAAAAATTCAAAATAAGTTCAATAATGGGATTATAAAAGCATTTAAACCGGGTAATAAGGCTTTTCTAGTTATGAGTGACTCTAAATGATCTTTTCTTGACAATGGATGGCTTTTGCTCCACGTTTCCCGAGGCAAACAATCAATTATAATCTGTTTTAATCAAAAAATGTAAAAAAAAATTCAAAATAAATTCAATAATGGGATTATAAAAGCATTTAAACCGAGTAATAAGGCTTTTTTAGGCATGAGTGACTATAAATAATCTTTTCTTGACAATGGATGGCTTTCGCTCCACGTTTCCCGATAAAAACAATCAATTACAATCTGTTTTAATCAAAAATGTAAAAAAAATTCAAAATAAATTCAATAATGGGATTATTAAAGTATTTAAACCGAGTAATAAGGCTTTTCTAGGCATGAGTGACTATAAATGAACTTTTCTTGACAATGGATGGCTTTCGCTCCATGTTTCCCGAGGAAAACAATCAATTACAATCTGTTTTAATCAAAAAATGTAAAAAAAATTCAAACTAAATTCAATAATGGGATTATAAAAGCATTTAAACCGAGTGATAAGGCTTTTCTAGGCATGAGTGACTATAAATGATCTTTTCCTGACAATGGATGGCTTTCGCTCCACGTTTTCCGAGGCAAACAATCAATTACAATCTGTTTTAATCAAAAAATGTAAAAAAAAATTCAAAATAAATTCAATAATGGGATTATAAAAGCATTTAAACTGAGTAATAAGGCTTTTCTAGGCATGAGTGACTATAAATGATCTTTTCTTGACAATGGATGGCTTTCGCTTCACGTTTCTCTGGGCAAATAATCAATTACAATTTGTTTTAATCAAAAAATGTAAAAAGATTCAAATTAAATTCAATTATGGAATTATAAAATCATTTAAAGCGAGTATTAAGGATTTTATAGGCATGAGTGACTATAAATGAACTTTTCTTGACAATGGATGGCTTTTGCTCCATGTTTCCCGAGGCAAACAATCAATTACAATATGTTTTAATCAAAAAATGTAAAAACAATTCAAAATAAATTCAATAATGGGATTATAAAAGTATTTAAACCGAGTAATAAGTCTTTTCTAGGCATGAGTGACTATAAATGATCTTTTCTTGACAATGGATGGCTTTCGCTCCATGTTTCCCGACGTAAACAATCAATTACAATCTGTTTTAATCAAAAAATGCAAAAAAAAATTCAAAATAAATTCAATAATGGGATTATAAAAGCATTTAAACCGTGTAATAAGGCTTTTCTAGTTATGAGTGATTCTAAATGATCTTTTCTTGACAATGGATGGCTTTTGCTCCACGTTTCCCGAGGCAAACAATCAATTACAATCTGTTTTAATCAAAAAATGTAAAAACATTTCAAAATAAATTTAATAATGGGATTATAAAAGCATTTAAACCGAGTAATAAGGCTTTTCTAGGCATGAGTGACTATAAATGAACTTTTCTTGACAATGGATGGCTTTTGCTCCATATTTCCCGAGGCAAACAATCAATTACAATCTGTTTTAATCAAAAAATGTAAAAAAAATTCAAAATAAATTCAATAATGGGATTATAAAAGCATTTAAACCGAGTAATAAGGCTTTTCTAGTTATGAGTGACTCTAAATGATCTTTTCTTGACAACGGATGGCTTTTGCTCCACGTTTCCCGAGGCAAACAATCAATTACAATCTGTTTTAATCAAAAAATGTGAAAACAATTCAAAATATATTCAATAATGGGATTATAAAAGCATTTAAACCGAGTAATAAGGCTTTTCTAGGCATAAGTGACTATAAATGATCTTTTCTTGACAATGGATGGCTTTCGCTCCACGTTTCCCGAGGCAAACAATCAATTATAATCTGTTTTAATCAAAAAATGTAAAAAAAAAATTCAAAATAAATTCAATAATGGGATTATAAAAGCATTTAAACCGAGTAATAAGGCTTTTCTAGGCATGAGTGACTATAAATAATCTTTTCTTGACAATGGATGGCTTTCGCTCCACGTTTCCCGATAAAAACAATCAATTACAATATGTTTTAATCAAAAATATAAAAAAATTCAAAATAAATTCAATAACGGGATTATTAAAGCATTTAAACCGAGTAATAAGGCTTTTCTAGTTATGAGTGACTCTAAACGATCTTTTCTTGACAATGGATGGCTTTTGCTCCACGATTCCCGATGCAAACAATCAATTATAATCTGTTTTAATCAAAAAATATAAAAAAAATTCAAAAAAAATTCAATAATGAGATTATAAAAGCATTTAAACCGAGTAATAAGGCTTTTCTAGGCATGAGTGACTATAAATGAACTTTTCTTGACAATGGATGGCTTTCGCTCCATGTTTCCCGAGGCAAACAATCAATTGCAATCTGTTTTAATCAAAAAATGTAAAAAAATTCAAAATAAGTTCAATAATGGGATTATAAAAGCATTTAAACCGAGTAATAAGGCTTTTCTAGGCATGAGTGACTATAAATGAACTTTTCTTGACAATGGATGGCTTTCGCTCCATGTTTCCCGAGGAAAACAATCAATTACAATCTGTTTTAATCAAAAAATGTAAAAAAAATTCAAACTAAATTCAATAATGTGATTATAAAAGCATTTAAACCGAGTGATAAGGCTTTTCTAGGCATGAGTGACTATAAATGATCTTTTCCTGACAATGGATGGCTTTCGCTCCACGTTTTCCGAGGCAAACAATCAATTACAATATGTTTTAATAAAAAAATGTAAAAAAAAATTCAAAATAAATTCAATAATGGGATTATAAAAGCATTTAAACCGTGTAATAAGGCTTTTCTAGTTATGAGTGACTCTAAATGATCTTTTCTTGACAATGGATGGCTTTTGCTCCACGTTTCCCGAGGCAAACAATAAATTACAATCTGTTTTAATCAAAAAATGTAAAAACATTTCAAAATAAATTTAATAATGGGATTATAAAAGCATTTAAACCGAGTAATAAGGCTTTTCTAGGCATGAGTGACTATAAATGATCTTTTCTTGACAATGGATGGCTTTCGATCCACGTTTCCCGAGATAAACAATCAATTACAATCTGTTTTAATCAAAAATGTAAAAAAAATTCAAAATAAATTCAATAATGAGATTGTTAAAGCATTTAAACCGAGTAATAAGGCTTTTCTAGGCATGAGTGACTATGAATGAACTTTTCTTGACAATGGATGGCTTTCGCTCCATATTTCCCGAGGCAAACAATCAATTACAATCTGTTTTAATCAAAAAATGTAAAAAAAATTCAAAATAAATTCAATAATGGGATTATAAAAGCATTTAAACCGAGTAATAAGGCTTTTCTAGTTATGAGTGACTCTAAATGATCTTTTCTTGACAATGGATGGCTTTTGCTCCACGTTTCCCGAGGCAAACAATCAATTACAATCTGTTTTAATCAAAAAATGTGAAAACAATTCAAAATATATTCAATAATGGGATTATAAAAGCATTTAAACCGAGTAATAAGGCTTTTCTAGGCATAAGTGACTATAAATGATCTTTTCTTGACAATGGATGGCTTTCGCTCCACGTTTCCCGAGGCAAACAATCAATTATAATCTGTTTTAATCAAAAAATGTAAAAAAAAAATTCAAAATAAATTCAATAATGGGATTATAAAAGCATTTAAACCGAGTAATAAGGCTTTTCTAGGCATGAGTGACTATAAATAATCTTTTCTTGACAATGGATGGCTTTCGCTCCACGTTTCCCGATAAAAACAATCAATTACAATATGTTTTAATCAAAAATATAAAAAAATTCAAAATAAATTCAATAACGGGATTATTAAAGCATTTAAACCGAGTAATAAGGCTTTTCTAGTTATGAGTGACTCTAAACGATCTTTTCTTGACAATGGATGGCTTTTGCTCCACGATTCCCGATGCAAACAATCAATTATAATCTGTTTTAATCAAAAAATATAAAAAAAATTCAAAAAAAATTCAATAATGGGATTATAAAAGCATTTAAACCGAGTAATAAGGCTTTTCTAGGCATGAGTGACTATAAATGAACTTTTCTTGACAATGGATGGCTTTCGCTCCATGTTTCCCGAGGCAAACAATCAATTGCAATCTGTTTTAATCAAAAAATGTAAAAAAATTCAAAATAAGTTCAATAATGGGATTATAAAAGCATTTAAACCGAGTAATAAGGCTTTTCTAGGCATGAGTGACTATAAATGAATTTTTCTTGACATTGGATGGCTTTCGCTCCATGTTTCCCGAGGAAAACAATCAATTACAATCTGTTTTAATCAAAAAATGTAAAAAAAATTCAAACTAAATTCAATAATGTGATTATAAAAGCATTTAAACCGAGTGATAAGGCTTTTCTAGGCATGAGTGACTATAAATGATCTTTTCCTGACAATGGATGGCTTTCGCTCCACGTTTTCCGAGGCAAACAATCAATTACAATCTGTTTTAATCAAAAAATGTAAAAAAAAATTCAAAATAAATTCAATAATGGGATTATAAAAGCATTTAAACTGAGTAATAAGGCTTTTCTAGGCATGAGTGACTATAAATGTTCTTTTCTTGACAATGGATGGCTTTCGCTTCACGTTTCTCTGGGCAAATAATCAATTACAATTTGTTTTAATCAAAAAATGTAAAAAGATTCAAATTAAATTCAATTATGGAATTATAAAATCATTTAAAGCGAGTATTAAGGATTTTATAGGCATGAGTGACTATAAATGAACTTTTCTTGACAATGGATGGCTTTTGCTCCACGTTTCCCGAGGCAAACAATCAATTACAATCTGTTTTAATCAAAAAATGTAAAAACAATTCAAAATAAATTCAATAATGGGATTATAAAAGTATTTAAACCGAGTAATAAGTCTTTTCTAGGCATGAGTGACTATAAAAGATCTTTTCTTGACAATGGATGGCTTTCGCTCCACGTTTCCTGAGATAAACAATCAATTACAATCTGTTTTAATCAAAAAATGCAAAAAAAAATTCAAAATAAATTCAATAATGGGATTATAAAAGCATTTAAACCGTGTAATAAGGCTTTTCTAGTTATGAGTGACTCTAAATGATCTTTTCTTGACAATGGATGGCTTTTGCTCCACGTTTCCCGAGGCAAACAATCAATTACAATATGTTTTAATCAAAAAATGTAAAAACATTTCAAAATAAATTTAATAGTGGGATTATAAAAGCATTTAAACCGAGTAATAAGGCTTTTCTAGGCATGAGTGACTATAAATGATCTTTTCTTGACAATGGATGGCTTTCGCTCCACGTTTCCCGAGATAAACAATCAATTACAATCTGTTTTAATCAAAAATGTAAAAAAAATTCAAAATAAATTCAATAATGAGATTGTTAAAGCATTTAAACCCAGTAATAAGGCTTTTCTAGGCATGAGTGACTATAAATGAACTTTTCTTGACAATGGATGGCTTTAGCTCCATATTTCCCGAGGCAAACAATCAATTACAATCTGTTTTAATCAAAAAATGTAAAAAAAATTCAAAATAAATTCAATAATGGGATTATAAAAGCATTTAAACCGAGTAATAAGGCTTTTCTACTTATGAGTGACTCTAAATGATCTTTTCTTGACAATGGATGGCTTTTGCTCCACGTTTCCCGAGGCAAACAATCAATTACAATCTGTTTTAATCAAAAAATGTGAAAACAATTCAAAATATATTCAATAATGGGATTATAAAAGCATTTAAACCGAGTAATAAGGCTTTTCTAGGCATAAGTGACTATAAATGATCTTTTCTTGACAATGGATGGCTTTCGCTCCATGTTTCCCGAGATAAACAATCAATTACAATATGTTAAAATCAAAAAATGTAAAAAAAAATTCAAAAAAAATTCAATAATGGGATTATAAAAGCATTTAAACCGAGTAATAAGGCTTTTCTAGTTATGAGTGACTCTAAATGATCTTTTCTTGACAATGGATGGCTTTTGCTCCACGTTTCCCGAGGCAAACAATCAATTATAATCTGTTTTAATCGAAAAATGTAAAAAAAAATTCAAAATAAATTCAATAATGGGATTATAAAAGCATTTAAACCGAGTAATAAGGCTTTTCTAGGCATGAGTGACTATAAATAATCTTTTCTTGACAATGGATGGCTTTCGCTCCACGTTTCCCGATAAAAACAATCAATTACAATCTGTTTTAATCAAAAATATAAAAAAATTCAAAATAAATTCAATAATGGGATTATTAAAGCATTTAAACCGAGTAATAAGGCTTTTCTAGTTATGAGTGACTCTAAATGATCTTTTCTTGACAATGGATGGCTTTTGCTCCACGATTCCCGATGCAAACAATCAATTATAATCTGTTTTAATCAAAAAATATAAAAAAAATTCAAAAAAAATTCAATAATGGGATTATGAAAGCATTTAAACCGAGTAATAAGGCTTTTCTAAGTATGAGTGACTATAAATGAACTTTTCTTGACAATGGATGGCTTTCGCTCCATGTTTCCCAAGGCAAATAATCAATTGCAATCTGTTTTAATCAAAAAATGTAAAAAAATTCAAAATAAGTTCAATAATGGGATTATAAAAGCATTTAAACCGAGTAATAAGGCTTTTCTAGGCATGAGTGACTATAAATGAACTTTTCTTGACAATGGATGGCTTTCGCTCCATGTTTCCCGAGGAAAACAATCAATTACAATCTGTTTTAATCAAAAAATGTAAAAAAAATTCAAACTAAATTCAATAATGGGATTATAAAAGCATTTAAACCGAGTGATAAGGCTTTTCTAGGCATGAGTGACTATAAATGATCTTTTCCTGACAATGGATGGCTTTCGCTCCACGTTTTCCGAGGCAAACAATCAATTACAATCTGTTTTAATCAAAAAATGTAAAACAAAATTCAAAATAAATTCAATAATGGGATTATAAAAGCATTTAAACTGAGTAATAAGGCTTTTCTAGGCATGAGTGACTATAAATGATCTTTTCTTGACAATGGATGGCTTTCGCTTCACGTTTCTCTGGGCAAATAATCAATTACAATTTGTTTTAATCAAAAAATGTAAAAAGATTCAAATTAAATTCAATTATGGAATTATAAAATCATTTAAAGCGAGTATTAAGGATTTTATAGGCATGAGTGACTATAAATGAACTTTTCTTGACAATGGATGGCTTTTGCTCCACGTTTCCCGAGGCAAACAATCAATTACAATCTGTTTTAATCAAAAAATGTAAAAACAATTCAAAATAAATTCAATAATGGGATTATAAAAGTATTTAAACCGAGTAATAAGTCTTTTCTAGGCATGAGTGACTATAAATGATCTTTTCTTGACAATGGATGGCTTTCGCTCCACGTTTCCCGAGATAAACAATCAATTACAATCTGTTTTAATCAAAAATGTAAAAACAATTCAAAATAAATTGAATAATGAGATTATTAAAGCATTTAAACCGAGTAATAAGGCTTTTCTAGGCATGAGTGACTATAAATGATCTTTTCTTGACAATGGATGGCTTTCGCTCCATATTTCCCGAGGCAAACAATCAATTACAATCTGTTTTAATCAAAAATGTAAAAATAATTCAAAATAATCTCAATAATGGGATTATTAAAGCATTTAAACCGAGTAATAAGGCTTTTCTAGGCATGAGTGACTATAAATGAACTTTTCTTGACAATGGATGGCTTTCGCTCCATGTTTCCCGAGGCAAACAATCAATTGCAATCTGTTTTAATCAAAAAATAAAAAAAAATTCAAAATAAATTCAATAATGGGATTATAAAAGCATTTAAACCGAGTAATAAGGCTTTTCTAGTTATGAGTGACTCTAAATGATCTTTTCTTGACAATGGATGGCTTTTGCTCCACGTTTCCCGAGGCAAACAATCAATTACAACCTGTTTTAATCAAAAAATGTGAAAACAATTCAAAATAAATTCAATAATGGGATTATAAAAGCATTTAAACCGAGTAATAAGGCTTTTCTAGTTATGAGTGACTCTAAATGATCTTTTCTTGACAATGGATGGCTTTTGCTCCACGTTTTCCGAGGTAAACAATCAATTATAATCTGTTTTAATCAAAAAATGTAAAAAAAAAATTCAAAATAAATTCAATAATGGCATTATAAAAGCATTTAAACCGAGTAATAAGGCTTTTCTAGGCATGAGTGACTATAAATAATATTTTCTTGACAATGGATGGCTTTCGCTCCACGTTTCCCGATAAAAACAATCAATTACAATCTGTTTTAATCAAAAATATAAAAAAAATTCAAAATAAATTCAATAATGGGATTATTAAAGCATTTAAACCGAGTAATAAGGGTTTTCTAGGCATGAGTGGCTATAAATGAACTTTTCTTGACAATGGATGGCTTTCGCTCCATGTTTCCCGAGGCAAACAATCAATTGCAATCTGTTTTAATCAAAAAATGTAAAAAAAATTCAAAATAAGTTCAATAATGGGATTATAAAAGCATTTAAACCGAGTAATAAGGCTTTTCTAGTTATGAATGACTCTAAATGATCTTTTCTTGACAATGGATGGCTTTTGCTCCACGTTTCTCGAGATAAATAATCAATTACAATTTGTTTTAATCAAAAAATGTAAAACGATTCGAATTAAATTCAATTATGGAATTATAAAAGCATTTAAAGCGAGTATTAAGGATTTTATAGGCATGAGTGAATATAAATGAACTTTTCTTGACAATGGATGGCTTTCGCTCCACGTTTCCCGAGATAAACAATCAATTACAATCTGTTTTAATCAAAAATGTAAAAAAAAATTCAAAATAAATTCAATAATGGGATTATTAAAGCATTTAAACCGAGTAATAAGGCTTTTCTAGGCATGAGTGACTATAAATGATCTTTTCTTGACAATGGATGGCTTTCGCTTCACGTTTCTCTGGGCAAATAATCAATTACAATTTGTTTTAATCAAAAAATGCAAAAAGATTCAAATTAAATTCAATTATGGAATTATAAAATCATTTAAAGCGAGTATTAAGGATTTTATAGGCATGAGTGACTATAAATGAACTTTTCTTGACAATGGATGGATTTTGCTCCACGTTTCTCGAGGCAAACAATCAATTACAATCTGTTTTAATAAAAAAATGTAAAAACAATTCAAAATAAATTCAATAATGGGATTATAAAAGTATTTAAACCGAGTAATAAGGCTTTTCTAGGCATGAGTGACTATAAATGATCTTTTCTTGACAATGGATGGCTTTCGCTCCATGTTTCCCGAGGTAAACAATCAATTACAATCTGTTTTAATCAAAAAATGCAAAAAAAAATTCAAAATAAATTCAATAATGGGATTATAAAAGCATTTAAACCGAGTAATAAGGCTTTTCTAGTTATGAGTGACTCTAAATGATCTTTTCTTGACAATGGATGGCTTTTGCTCCACGTTTCCCGAGGCAAACAATCAATTACAATATGTTTTAATCAAAAAATGTAAAAACAATTCAAAATAAATTCAATAATGGGATTATAAAAGTATTTAAACCGAGTAATAAGGCTTTTCTAGGCATGAGAGACTATAAATGATATTTTCTTGACAATGGATGGCTTTCGCTCCACGTTTCCCTAGATAAACAATTAATTACAATCTGTTTTAATCAAAAATGTTAAAAAAAATTCAAAATAAATTCAATAATGGGATTAATAAAGCATTTAAACCGAGTAATAAGCCTTTTCTAGGCATGAGTGACTATAAATGAGCTTTTCTTGACAATGGATGGCTTTCGCTCCATGTTTCCCGAGGTAAACAATCAATTACAATCTGTTTGAATCAAAAAATGTTAAAAAAAATTTAAAATAAATTCAATAATGGGATTATAAAAGCATCTAAACCGAGTAATAAGGCTTTGCTAGTTATGAGTGACTCTAAATGATCTTTTCTTGACAATGGATGGCTTTTGCTCCACGTTTCCAGAGGCAAACAATCAATTACAATCTCTTTTAATCAAAAAATGTAAAAACATTTCAAAATAAATTCAATAATGGGATTATAAAAGCATTTAAACCGAGTAATAAGGCTTTTCTATACATGAGTGCCTATAAATGATCTTTTCTTGACAATGGATGGCTTTCGCTCCACGTTTCCCGAGATAAACAATCAATTACAATCTGTTTTAATTAAAAATGTAAAAAAAATTCAAAATAAATCCAATAATGGGATTATTAAAGCATTTAAACTGAGTCATAAGGCTCTTCTAAGCATGAGTGACTATAAATGAACTTTTCTTGACAATGGATGGCTTTCGCTCCATGTTTCCCGAGGAAAACAATCAATTACAATCTGTTTTAATCAAAAAATGTAAAAAAAATTCAAACTAAATTCAATAATGGGATTATAAAAGCATTTAAACCGAGTGATAAGGCTTTTCTAGGCATGAGTGACTATAAATGATCTTTTCCTGACAATGGATGGCTTTCGCTCCACGTTTTCCGAGGCAAACAATCTATTACAATCTGTTTTAATCAAAAAATAAAAAAAAAATTCAAAATAAATTCAATAATGGGATTATAAAAGCATTTAAACCGAGTAATAAGGCTTTTCTAGTTATGAGTGACTCTAAATGATCTTTTCTTGACAATGGATGGCTTTTGCTCCACGTTTCCCGAGGCAAACAATCAATTACAACCTGTTTTAATCAAAAAATGTGAAAACAATTCAAAATAAATTCAATAATGGGATTATAAAAGCATTTAAACCGAGTAATAAGGCTTTTCTAGGCATAAGTGACTATAAATGATCTTTTCTTGACAATGGATGGCTTTCGCTCCATGTTTCCCGAGATAAACAATCAATTACAATCTGTTTTAATCAAAAAATGTAAAAACAATTCAAAATAAATTCAATAATGGGATTATAAAAGTATTTAAACCGAGTAATAAGTCTTTTCTAGGCATGAGTGACTATAAATGATCTTTTCTTGACAATGGATGGCTTTCGCTCCATATTTCCCGAGGCAAACAATCAATTACAATCTGTTTTAATCAAAAATGTAAAAAAAATTCAAAATAATCTCAATAATGGGATTATTAAAGCATTTAAACCGAGTAATAAGGCTTTTCTAGGCATGAGTGACTATAAATGAACTTTTCTTGACAATGGATGGCTTTCGCTCCATGTTTCCCGAGGCAAACAATCAATTTCAATCTGTTTTAATCAAAAAATAAAAAAAAATTCAAAATAAATTCAATAATGGGATTATAAAAGCATTTAAACCGAGTAATAAGGCTTTTCTAGTTATGAGTGACTCTAAATGATCTTTTCTTGACAATGGATGGCTTTTGCTCCACGTTTCCCGAGGCAAACAATCAATTACAACCTGTTTTAATCAAAAAATGTGAAAACAATTCAAAATAAATTCAATAATGGGATTATAAAAGCATTTAAACCGAGTAATAAGGCTTTTCTAGGCATAAGTGACTATAAATGATCTTTTCTTGACAATGGATGGCTTTCGCTCCATGTTTCCCGAGATAAACAATCAATTACAATCTGTTTTAATCAAACAATGTAAAAACAATTCAAAATAAATTCAATAATGGGATTATAAAAGTATTTAAACCGAGTAATAAGTCTTTTCTAGGCATGAGTGACTATAAATGATCGTTTCTTGACAATGGATAGCTTTCGCTCCACGTTTCCCGAGATAAACAATCAATTACAATCTGTTTTAATCAAAAATGTAAAAACAATTCAAAATAAATTGAATAATGAGATTATTAAAGCATTTAAACCGAGTAATAAGGCTTTTCTAGGCATGAGTGACTATAAATGATCTTTTCTTGACAATGGATGGCTTTCGCTCCATATTTCCCGAGGCAAACAATCAATTACAATCTGTTTTAATCAAAAATGTAAAAAAAATTCAAAATAATCTCAATAATGGGATTATTAAAGCATTTAAACCGAGTAATAAGGCTTTTCTAGGCATGAGTGACTATAAATGAACTTTTCTTGACAATGGATGGCTTTCGCTCCATGTTTCCCGAGGCAAACAATCAATTGCAATCTGTTTTAATCAAAAAATAAAAAAAAATTCAAAATAAATTCAATAATGGGATTATAAAAGCATTTAAACCGAGTAATAAGGCTTTTCTAGTTATGAGTGACTCTAAATGATCTTTTCTTGACAATGGATGGCTTTTGCTCCACGTTTCCCGAGGCAAACAATCAATTACAACCTGTTTTAATCAAAAAATGTGAAAACAATTCAAAATAAATTCAATAATGGGATTATAAAAGCATTTAAACCGAGTAATAAGGCTTTTCTAGGCATAAGTGACTATAAATGATCTTTTCTTGACAATGGATGGCTTTCGCTCCATGTTTCCCGAGATAAACAATCAATTACAATATGTTTTAATCAAAAAATGTAAAAAAAAAAATTCAAAATATATTCAATAATGGGATTATAAAAGCATTTAAACCGAGTAATAAAGCTTTTCTAGTTATGAGTGACTCTAAATGATCTTTTCTTGACAATGGATGGCTTTTGCTCCACGTTTCCCGAGGTAAACAATCAATTATAATCTGTTTTAATCAAAAAATGTAAAAAAAAATTCAAAATAAATTCAATAATGGGATTATAAAAGCATTTAAACCGAGTAATAAGACTTTTCTAGGCATGAGTGACTATAAATAATCTTTTCTTGACAATGGATGGCTTTCGCTCCACGTTTCCCGATAAAAACAATCAATTACAATCTGTTTTAATCAAAAATATAAAAAAAATTCAAAATAAATTCAATAATGGGATTATTAAAGCATTTAAACCGAGTAATAAGGGTTTTCTAGGCATGAGTGACTATAAATGAGCTTTTCTTGACAATGGATGGCTTTCGCTCCATGTTTCCCGAGGCAAACAATCAATTGCAATCTGTTTTAATCAAAAAATGTAAAAAAAATTCAAAATAAGTTCAATAATGGGATTATAAAAGCATTTAAACCGAGTAATAAGGCTTTTCTAGTTATGAATGACTCTAAATGGTCTTTTCTTGACAATGGATGGCTTTTGCTCCACGTTTCTCGAGGTAAATAATCAATTACAATTTGTTTTAATCAAAAAATGTAAAACGATTCGAATTAAATTCAATTATGGAATTATAAAAGCATTTAAAGCGAGTATTAAGGATTTTATAGGCATGAGTGACTATAAATGAACTTTTCTTGACAATGGATGGCTTTCGCTCCACGTTTCCCGAGATAAACAATCAATTACAATCTGTTTTAATCAAAAATGTAAAAAAAAATTCAAAATAAATTCAATAATGGGATTATTAAAGCATTTAAACCGAGTAATAAGGCTTTTCTAGGCATGACTGACTATAAATGATCTTTTCTTGACAATGGATGGCTTTCGCTTCACGTTTCTCTGGGCAAATAATCAATTACAATTTGTTTTAATCAAAAAATGTAAAAAGATTCAAATTAAATTCAATTATGGAATTATAAAATCATTTAGAGCGAGTATTAAGGATTTTATAGGCATGAGTGACTATAAATGAACTTTTCTTGACAATGGATGGATTTTGCTCCACGTTTCCCGAGGCAAACAATCAATTACAATCTGTTTTAATAAAAAAATGTAAAAACAATTCAAAATAAATTCAATAATGGGATTATAAAAGTATTTAAACCGAGTAATAAGGCTTTTCTATGCATGAGTGACTATATATGATCTTTTCTTGACAATGGATGGCTTTCGCTCCATGTTTCCCGAGGTAAACAATCAATTACAATCTGTTTTAATCAAAAAATGCAAAAAAAAATTCAAAATAAATTCAATAATGGGATTATAAAAGCATTTAAACCGAGTAATAAGGCTTTTCTAGTTATGAGTGACTCTAAATGATCTTTTCTTGACAATGGATGGCTTTTGCTCCACGTTTCCCGAGGCAAACAATCAATTACAATATGTTTTAATCAAAAAATGTAAAAACAATTCAAAATAAATTCAATAATGGGATTATAAAAGTATTTAAACCGAGTAATAAGGCTTTTCTAGGCATGAGAGACTATAAATGATATTTTCTTGACAGTGGATGGCTTTCGCTCCACGTTTCCCTAGATAAACAATCAATTACAATCTGTTTTAATCAAAAATGTTAAAAAAAATTCAAAATAAATTCAATAATGGGATTAATAAAGCATTTAAACCGAGTAATAAGCCTTTTCTAGGCATGAGTGACTATAAATGAGCTTTTCTTGACAATGGATGGCTTTCGCTCCATGTTTCCCGAGGTAAACAATCAATTACAATCTGTTTGAATCAAAAAATGTTAAAAAAAATTTAAAATAAATTCAATAATGGGATTATAAAAGCATCTAAACCGAGTAATAAGGCTTTGCTAGTTATGAGTGACTCTAAATGATCTTTTCTTGACAATGGATGGCTTTTGCTCCACGTTTCCAGAGGCAAACAATCAATTACAATCTCTTTTAATCAAAAAATGTAAAATCATTTCAAAATAAATTCAATAATGGGATTATAAAAGCATTTAAACCGAGTAATAAGGCTTTTCTAGGCATGAGTGCCTATAAATGATCTTTTCTTGACAATAGATGGCTTTCGCTCCACGTTTCCCGAGATAAACAATCAATTACAATCTGTTTTAATTAAAAATGTAAAAAAAATTCAAAATAAATCCAATAATGGGATTATTAAAGCATTTAAACTGAGTCATAAGGCTCTTCTAAGCATGAGTGACGATAAATGAAATTTTCTTGACAATGGATGGCTTTCGCTCCATGTTTCCCGAGGAAAACAATCAATTACAATCTGTTTTAATCAAAAAATGTAAAAAAAATTCAAACTAAATTCAATAATGGGATTATAAAAGCATTTAAACCGAGTGATAAGGCTTTTCTAGGCATGAGTGACTATAAATGATCTTTTCCTGACAATGGATGGCTTTCGCTCCACGTTTTCCGAGGCAAACAATCAATTACAATCTGTTTTAATCAAAAAATGTAAAAAAAAATTCAAAATAAACTCAATAATGGGATTATAAAAGCATTTAAACTGAGTAATAAGGCTTTTCTAGGCATGAGTGACTATAAATGATCTTTTCTTGACAATGGATGGCTTTCGCTTCATGTTTCTCTGGGCAAATAATCAATTACAATTTGTTTTAATCAAAAAATGTAAAAAGATTCAAATTAAATTCAATTATGGAATTATAAAATCATTTAAAGCAAGTATTAAGGATTTTATAGGCATGAGTGACTATAAATGAACTTTTCTTGACAATGGATGGCTTTTGCTCCACGTTTCCCGAGGCAAACAATCAATTACAATCTGTTTTAATCAAAAAATGTAAAAACAATTCAAAATAAATTCAATAATGGGATTATAAAAGTATTTAAACCGAGTAATAAGTCTTTTCTAGGCATGAGTGACTATAAATGATCTTTTCTTGACAATGGATGGCTTTCGCTCCATGTTTCCCAAGGCAAACAATCAATTGCAATCTGTTTTAATCAAAAAATGTAAAAAAATTCAAAATAAGTTCAATAATGGGATTATAAAAGCATTTAAACCGAGTAATAAGGCTTTTCTAGGCATGAGTGACTATAAATGAACTTTTCTTGACAATGGATGGCTTTCGCTCCATGTTTCCCGAGGAAAACAATCAATTACAATCTGTTTTAATCAAAAAATGTAAAAAAAATTCAAACTAAATTCAATAATGGGATTATAAAAGCATTTAAACCGAGTGATAAGACTTTTCTAGGCATGAGTGACTATAAATGATCTTTTCCTGACAATGGATGGCTTTCGCTCCACGTTTTCCGAGGCAAACAATCAATTACAATCTGTTTTAATCAAAAAATGTAAAACAAAATTCAAAATAAATTCAATAATGGGATTATAAAAGCATTTAAACTGAGTAATAAGGCTTTTCTAGGCATGAGTGACTATAAATGATCTTTTCTTGACAATGGATGGCTTTCGCTTCACGTTTCTCTGGGCAAATAATCAATTACAATTTGTTTTAATCAAAAAATGTAAAAAGATTCAAATTAAATTCAATTATGGAATTATAAAATCATTTAAAGCGAGTATTAAGGATTTTATAGGCATGAGTGACTATAAATGAACTTTTCTTGACAATGGATGGCTTTTGCTCCACGTTTCCCGAGGCAAACAATCAATTACAATCTGTTTTAATCAAAAAATGTAACAACAATTCAAAATAAATTCAATAATGGGATTATAAAAGTATTTAAACCGAGTAATAAGTCTTTTCTAGGCATGAGTGACTATAAATGATCTTTTCTTGAAAATGGATAGCTTTCGCTCCACGTTTCCCGAGATAAACAATCAATTACAATCTGTTTTAATCAAAAATGTAAAAACAATTCAAAATAAATTGAATAATGAGATTATTAAAGCATTTAAACCGAGTAATAAGGCTTTTCTAGGCATGAGTGACTATAAATGACCTTTTCTTGACAATGGATGGCTTTCGCTCCATATTTCCCGAGGCAAACAATCAATCACAATCTGTTTTAATCAAAAATGTAAAAAAAATTCAAAATAATCTCAATAATGGGATTATTAAAGCATTTAAACCGAGTAATAAGGCTTTTCTAGGCATGAGTGACTATAAATGAACTTTTCTTGACAATGGATGGCTTTCGCTCCATGTTTCCCGAGGCAAACAATCAATTGCAATATGTTTTAATCAAAAAATAAAAAAAAATTCAAAATAAATTCAATAATGGGATTATAAAAGCATTTAAACCGAGTAATAAGGCTTTTCTAGTTATGAGTGACTCTAAATGATCTTTTCTTGACAATGGATGGCTTTTGCTCCACGTTTCCCGAGGCAAACAATCAATTACAACCTGTTTTAATCAAAAAATGTGAAAACAATTCAAAATAAATTCAATAATGGGATTATAAAAGCATTTAAACCGAGTAATAAGGCTTTTCTAGGCATAAGTGACTATAAATGATCTTTTCTTGACAATGGATGGCTTTCGCTCCATGTTTCCCGAGATAAACAATCAACTACAATATGTTTTAATCAAAAAATGTAAAAAAAAAAATTCAAAATAAATTCAATAATGGGATTATAAAAGCATTTAAACCGAGTAATAAGGCTTTTCTAGTTATGAGTGACTCTAAATGATCTTTTCTTGACAATGGATGGCTTTTGCTCCACGTTTCCCGAGGTAAACAATCAATTATAATCTGTTTTAATCAAAAATGTAAAAAAAAATTCAAAATAAATTCAATAATGGGATTATTAAAGCATTTAAACCGAGTAATAAGGCTTTTCTAGGCATGAGTGACTATAAATGATCTTTTCTTGACAATGGATGGCTTTCGCTTCACGTTTCTCTGGGCAAATAATCAATTACAATTTGTTTTAATCAAAAAATGTAAAAAGATTCAAATTAAATTTAATTATGGAATTATAAAATCATTTAAAGCGAGTATTAAGGATTTTATAGGCATGAGTGACTATAAATGAACTTTTCTTGACAATGGATGGATTTTGCTCCACGTTTCCCGAGGCAAACAATCAATTACAATCTGTTTTAATAAAAAAATGTAGAAACAATTCAAAATAAATTCAATAATGGGATTATAAAAGTATTTAAACCGAGTAATAAGGCTTTTCTAGGCATGAGTGACTATAAATGATCTTTTCTTGACAATGGATGGCTTTCGCTCCATGTTTCCCGAGGTAAACAATCAATTACAATCTGTTTTAATCAAAAAATGCAAAAAAAAATTCAAAATAAATTCAATAATGGGATTATAAAAGCATTTAAACCGAGTAATAAGGCTTTTCTAGTTATGAGTGACTCTAAATGATCTTTTCTTGACAATGGATGGCTTTCGCTTCACGTTTCTCTGGGCAAATAATCAATTACAATTTGTTTTAATCAAAAAATGTAAAAAGATTCAAATTAAATTTAATTATGGAATTATAAAATCATTTAAAGCGAGTATTAAGGATTTTATAGGCATGAGTGACTATAAATGAACTTTTCTTGACAATGGATGGATTTTGCTCCACGTTTCCCGAGGCAAACAATCAATTACAATCTGTTTTAATAAAAAAATGTAGAAACAATTCAAAATAAATTCAATAATGGGATTATAAAAGTATTTAAACCGAGTAATAAGGCTTTTCTAGGCATGAGTGACTATAAATGATCTTTTCTTGACAATGGATGGCTTTCGCTCCATGTTTCCCGAGGTAAACAATCAATTACAATCTGTTTTAATCAAAAAATGCAAAAAAAAATTCAAAATAAATTCAATAATGGGATTATAAAAGCATTTAAACCGAGTAATAAGGCTTTTCTAGTTATGAGTGACTCTAAATGATCTTTTCTTGACAATGGATGGCTTTTGCTCCACGTTTCCCGAGGCAAACAATCAATTACAATATGTTTTAATCAAAAAATGTAAAAACAATTCAAAATAAATTCAATAATGGGATTATAAAAGTATTTAAACCGAGTAATAAGGCTTTTCTAGGCATGAGAGACTATAAATGATATTTTCTTGACAATGGATGGCTTTCGCTCCACGTTTCCCTAGATAAACAATCAATTACAATCTGTTTTAATCAAAAATGTTAAAAAAAATTCAAAATAAATTCAATAATGGGATTAATAAAGCATTTAAACCGAGTAATAAGCCTTTTCTAGGCATGAGTGACTATAAATGAGCTTTTCTTGACAATGGATGGCTTTCGCTCCATGTTTTCCGAGGTAAACAATCAATTACAATCTGTTTGAATCAAAAAATGTTAAAAAAAATTTAAAATAAATTCAATAATGGGATTATAAAAGCATCTAAACCGAGTAATAAGGCTTTGCTAGGTATGAGTGACTCTAAATGATCTTTTCTTGACAATGGATGGCTTTTGCTCCACGTTTCCAGAGGCAAACAATCAATTACAATCTCTTTTAATCAAAAAATGTAAAAACATTTCAAAATAAATTCAATAATGGGATTATAAAAGCATTTAAACCGAGTAATAAGGCTTTTCTAGGCATGAGTGCCTATAAATGATCTTTTCTTGACAATGGATGGCTTTCGCTCCACGTTTCCCGAGATAAACAATCAATTACAATCTGTTTTAATTAAAAATGTAAAAAAAATTCAAAATAAATCCAATAATGGGATTATTAAAGCATTTAAACTGAGTCATAAGGCTCTTCTAAGCATGAGTGACTATAAATGAACTTTTCTTGACAATGGATGGCTTTCGCTCCATGTTTCCCGAGGAAAACAATCAATTACAATCTGTTTTAATCAAAAAATGTAAAAAAAATTCAAACTAAATTCAATAATGGGATTATAAAAGCATTTAAACCGAGTGATAAGGCTTTTCTAGGCATGAGTGACTATAAATGATCTTTTCCTGACAATGGATGGCTTTCGCTCCACGTTTTCCGAGGCAAACAATCAATTACAATCTGTTTTAATCAAAAAATGTAAAAAAAAATTCAAAATAAACTCAATAATGGGATTATAAAAGCATTTAAACTGAGTAATAAGGCTTTTCTAGGCATGAGTGACTATAAATGATCTTTTCTTGACAATGGATGGCTTTCGCTTCATGTTTCTCTGGGCAAATAATCAATTACAATTTGTTTTAATCAAAAAATGTAAAAAGATTCAAATTAAATTCAATTATGGAATTATAAAATCATTTAAAGCAAGTATTAAGGATTTTATAGGCATGAGTGACTATAAATGAACTTTTCTTGACAATGGATGGCTTTTGCTCCACGTTTCCCGAGGCAAACAATCAATTACAATCTGTTTTAATCAAAAAATGTAAAAACAATTCAAAATAAATTCAATAATGGGATTATAAAATTATTTAAACCGAGTAATAAGTCTTTTCTAGGCATGAGTGACTATAAATGATCTTTTCTTGACAATGGATGGCTTTCGCTCCATGTTTCCCAAGGCAAACAATCAATTGCAATCTGTTTTAATCAAAAAATGTAAAAAAATTCAAAATAAGTTCAATAATGGGATTATAAAAGCATTTAAACCGAGTAATAAGGCTTTTCTAGGCATGAGTGACTATAAATGAACTTTTCTTGACAATGGATGGCTTTCGCTCCATGTTTCCCGAGGAAAACAATCAATTACAATCTGTTTTAATCAAAAAATGTAAAAAAAATTCAAACTAAATTCAATAATGGGATTATAAAAGCATTTAAACCGAGTGATAAGGCTTTTCTAGGCATGAGTGACTATAAATGATCTTTTCCTGACAATGGATGGCTTTCGCTCCACGTTTTCCGAGGCAAACAATCAATTACAATCTGTTTTAATCAAAAAATGTAAAACAAAATTCAAAATAAATTCAATAATGGGATTATAAAAGCATTTAAACTGAGTAATAAGGCTTTTCTAGGCATGAGTGACTATAAATGATCTTTTCTTGACAATGGATGGCTTTCGCTTCACGTTTCTCTGGGCAAATAATCAATTACAATTTGTTTTAATCAAAAAATGTAAAAAGATTCAAATTAAATTCAATTATGGAATTATAAAATCATTTAAAGCGAGTATTAAGGATTTTATAGGCATGAGTGACTATAAATGAACTTTTCTTGACAATGGATGGCTTTTGCTCCACGTTTCCCGAGGCAAACAATCAATTACAATCTGTTTTAATCAAAAAATGTAAAAACAATTCAAAATAAATTCAATAATGGGATTATAAAAGTATTTAAACCGAGTAATAAGTCTTTTCTAGGCATGAGTGACTATAAATGATCTTTTCTTGACAATGGATAGCTTTCGCTCCACGTTTCCCGAGATAAACAATCAATTACAATCTGTTTTAATCAAAAATGTAAAAACAATTCAAAATAAATTGAATAATGAGATTATTAAAGCATTTAAACCGAGTAATAAGGCTTTTCTAGGCATGAGTGACTATAAATGACCTTTTCTTGACAATGGATGGCTTTCGCTCCATATTTCCCGAGGCAAACAATCAATTACAATCTGTTTTAATCAAAAATGTAAAAAAAATTCAAAATAATCTCAATAATGGGATTATTAAAGCATTTAAACCGAGTAATAAGGCTTTTCTAGGCATGAGTGACTATAAATGAACTTTTCTTGACAATGGATGGCTTTCGCTCCATGTTTCCCGAGGCAAACAATCAATTGCAATCTGTTTTAATCAAAAAATAAAAAAAAATTCAAAATAAATTCAATAATGGGATTATAAAAGCATTTAAACCGAGTAATAAGGCTTTTCTAGTTATGAGTGACTCTAAATGATCTTTTCTTGACAATGGATGGCTTTTGCTCCACGTTTCCCGAGGCAAACAATCAATTACAACCTGTTTTAATCAAAAAATGTGAAAACAATTCAAAATAAATTCAATAATGGGATTATAAAAGCATTTAAACCGAGTAATAAGGCTTTTCTAGGCATAAGTGACTATAAATGATCTTTTCTTGACAATGGATGGCTTTCGCTCCATGTTTCCCGAGATAAACAATCAACTACAATATGTTTTAATCAAAAAATGTAAAAAAAAAAATTCAAAATAAATTCAATAATGGGATTATAAAAGCATTTAAACCGAGTAATAAGGCTTTTCTAGTTATGAGTGACTCTAAATGATCTTTTCTTGACAATGGATGGCTTTTGCTCCACGTTTCCCGAGGTAAACAATCAATTATAATCTGTTTTAATCAAAAAATGTAAAAAAAAATTCAAAATAAATTCAATAATGGGATTATAAAAGCATTTAAACCGAGTAATAAGGCTTTTCTAGGCATGAGTGACTATAAATAATCTTTTCTTGACAATGGATGGCTTTCGCTCCACGTTTCCCGATAAAAACAAACAATTACAATCTGTTTTAATCAAAAATATAAAAAAAATTCAAAATAAATTCAATAATGGGATTATTAAAGCATTTAAACCGAGTAATAAGGGTTTTCTAGGCATGAGTGACTATAAATGAACTTTTCTTGACAATGGATGGCTTTCGCTCCATGTTTCCCGAGGCAAACAATCAATTGCAATCTGTTTTAATCAAAAAATGTAAAAAAAATTCAAAATAAGTTCAATAATGGGATTATAAAAGCATTTAAACCGAGTAATAAGGCTTTTCTAGTTATGAATGACTCTAAATGATCTTTTCTTGACAATGGATGGCTTTTGCTCCACGTTTCTCGAGGTAAATAATCAATTACAATTTGTTTTAATCAAAAAATGTAAAACGATTCGAATTAAATTCAATTATGGAATTATAAAAGCATTTAAAGCGAGTATTAAGGATTTTATAGGCATGAGTGACTATAAATGAACTTTTCTTGACAATGGATGGCTTTCGCTCCACGTTTCCCGAGATAAACAATCAATTACAATCTGTTTTAATCAAAAATGTAAAAAAAAATTCAAAATAAATTCAATAATGGGATTATTAAAGCATTTAAACCGAGTAATAAGGCTTTTCTAGGCATGAGTGACTATAAATGATCTTTTCTTGACAATGGATGGCTTTCGCTTCACGTTTCTCTGGGCAAATAATCAATTACAATTTGTTTTAATCAAAAAATGTAAAAAGATTCAAATTAAATTTAATTATGGAATTATAAAATCATTTAAAGCGAGTATTAAGGATTTTATAGGCATGAGTGACTATAAATGAACTTTTCTTGACAATGGATGGATTTTGCTCCACGTTTCCCGAGGCAAACAATCAATTACAATCTGTTTTAATAAAAAAATGTAGAAACAATTCAAAATAAATTCAATAATGGGATTATAAAAGTATTTAAACCGAGTAATAAGGCTTTTCTAGGCATGAGTGACTATAAATGATCTTTTCTTGACAATGGATGGCTTTCGCTCCATGTTTCCCGAGGTAAACAATCAATTACAATCTGTTTTAATCAAAAAATGCAAAAAAAAATTCAAAATAAATTCAATAATGGGATTATAAAAGCATTTAAACCGAGTAATAAGGCTTTTCTAGTTATGAGTGACTCTAAATGATCTTTTCTTGACAATGGATGGCTTTTGCTCCACGTTTCCCGAGGCAAACAATCAATTACAATATGTTTTAATCAAAAAATGTAAAAACAATTCAAAATAAATTCAATAATGGGATTATAAAAGTATTTAAACCGAGTAATAAGGCTTTTCTAGGCATGAGAGACTATAAATGATATTTTCTTGATAATGGATGGCTTTCGCTCCACGTTTCCCTAGATAAACAATCAATTACAATCTGTTTTAATCAAAAATGTTAAAAAAAATTCAAAATAAATTCAATAATGGGATTAATAAAGCATTTAAACCGAGTAATAAGCCTTTTCTAGGCATGAGTGACTATAAATGAGCTTTTCTTGACAATGGATGGCTTTCGCTCCATGTTTTCCGAGGTAAACAATCAATTACAATCTGTTTGAATCAAAAAATGTTAAAAAAAATTTAAAATAAATTCAATAATGGGATTATAAAAGCATCTAAACCGAGTAATAAGGCTTTGCTAGGTATGAGTGACTCTAAATGATCTTTTCTTGACAATGGATGGCTTTTGCTCCACGTTTCCAGAGGCAAACAATCAATTACAATCTCTTTTAATCAAAAAATGTAAAAACATTTCAAAATAAATTCAATAATGGGATTATAAAAGCATTTAAACCGAGTAATAAGGCTTTTCTAGGCATGAGTGCCTATAAATGATCTTTTCTTGACAATGGATGGCTTTCGCTCCACGTTTCCCGAGATAAACAATCAATTACAATCTGTTTTAATTAAAAATGTAAAAAAAATTCAAAATAAATCCAATAATGGGATTATTAAAGCATTTAAACTGAGTCATAAGGATCTTCTAAGCATGAGTGACTATAAATGAACTTTTCTTGACAATGGATGGCTTTCGCTCCATGTTTCCCGAGGAAAACAATCAATTACAATCTGTTTTAATCAAAAAATGTAAAAAAAATTCAAACTAAATTCAATAATGGGATTATAAAAGCATTTAAACCGAGTGATAAGGCTTTTCTAGGCATGAGTGACTATAAATGATCTTTTCCTGACAATGGATGGCTTTCGCTCCACGTTTTCCGAGGCAAACAATCAATTACAATCTGTTTTAATCAAAAAATGTAAAAAAAATTTCAAAATAAACTCAATAATGGGATTATAAAAGCATTTAAACTGAGTAATAAGGCTTTTCTAGGCATGAGTGACTATAAATGATCTTTTCTTGACAATGGATGGCTTTCGCTTCACGTTTCTCTGGGCAAATAATCAATTACAATTTGTTTTAATCCAAAAATGTAAAAAGATTCAAATTAAATTCAATTATGGAATTATAAAATCATTTAAAGCAAGTATTAAGGATTTTATAGGCATGAGTGACTATAAATGAACTTTTCTTGACAATGGATGGCTTTTGCTCCACGTTTCCCGAGGCAAACAATCAATTACAATCTGTTTTAATCAAAAAATGTAAAAACAATTCAAAATAAATTCAATAATGGGATTATAAAAGTATTTAAACCGAGTAATAAGTCTTTTCTAGGCATGAGTGACTATAAATGATCTTTTCTTGACAATGGATGGCTTTCGCTCCATGTTTCCCGAGGTAAACAATCAATTACAATCTGTTTTAATCAAAAAATGCAAAAAAAAATTCAAAATAAATTCAATAATGGGATTATAAAAGCATTTAAACCGAGTAATAAGGCTTTTCTAGTTATGAGTGACTCTAAATGAACTTTTCTTGACAATGGATGGCTTTTGCTCCACGTTTCCCGAGGCAAACAATCAATTACAATCTGTTTTAATCAAAAAATGTAAAAACAATTCAAAATAAATTCAATAATGGGATTATAAAAGTATTTAAACCGAGTAATAAGTCTTTTCTAGGCATGAGTGACTATAAATGATCTTTTCTTGACAATGGATGGCTTTCGCTCCATGTTTCCCAAGGCAAACAATCAATTGCAATCTGTTTTAATCAAAAAATGTAAAAAAATTCAAAATAAGTTCAATAATGGGATTATAAAAGCATTTAAACCGAGTAATAAGGCTTTTCTAGGCATGAGTGACTATAAATGAACTTTTCTTGACAATGGATGGCTTTCGCTCCATGTTTCCCGAGGAAAACAATCAATTACAATCTGTTTTAATCAAAAAATGTAAAAAAAATTCAAACTAAATTCAATAATGGGATTATAAAAGCATTTAAACCGAGTGATAAGGCTTTTCTAGGCATGAGTGACTATAAATGATCTTTTCCTGACAATGGATGGCTTTCGCTCCACGTTTTCCGAGGCAAACAATCAATTACAATCTGTTTTAATCAAAAAATGTAAAACAAAATTCAAAATAAATTCAATAATGGGATTATAAAAGCATTTAAACTGAGTAATAAGGCTTTTCTAGGCATGAGTGACTATAAATGATCTTTTCTTGACAATGGATGGCTTTCGCTTCACGTTTCTCTGGGCAAATAATCAATTACAATTTGTTTTAATCAAAAAATGTAAAAAGATTCAAATTAAATTCAATTATGGAATTATAAAATCATTTAAAGCGAGTATTAAGGATTTTATAGGCATGAGTGACTATAAATGAACTTTTCTTGACAATGGATGGCTTTTGCTCCACGTTTCCCGAGGCAAACAATCAATTACAATCTGTTTTAATCAAAAAATGTAAAAACAATTCAAAATAAATTCAATAATGGGATTATAAAAGTATTTAAACCGAGTAATAAGTCTTTTCTAGGCATGAGTGACTATAAATGATCTTTTCTTGACAATGGATAGCTTTCGCTCCACGTTTCCCGAGATAAACAATCAATTACAATCTGTTTTAATCAAAAATGTAAAAACAATTCAAAATAAATTGAATAATTAGATTATTAAAGCATTTAAACCGAGTAATAAGGCTTTTCTAGGCATGAGTGACTATAAATGATCTTTTCTTGACAATGGATGGCTTTCGCTCCATATTTCCCGAGGCAAACAATCAATTACAATCTGTTTTAATCAAAAATGTAAAAAATATTCAAAATAATCTCAATAATGGGATTATTAAAGCATTTAAACCGAGTAATAAGGCTTTTCTAGGCATGAGTGACTATAAATGAACTTTTCTTGACAATGGATGGCTTTCGCTCCATGTTTCCCGAGGCAAACAATCAATTGCAATATGTTTTAATCAAAAAATAAAAAAAAATTCAAAATAAATTCAATAATGGGATTATAAAAGCATTTAAACCGAGTAATAAGGCTTTTCTAGTTATGAGTGACTCTAAATGATCTTTTCTTGACAATGGATGGCTTTTGCTCCACGTTTCCGGAGGTAAACAATCAATTATAATCTGTTTTAATCAAAAAATGTAAAAAAAAATTCAAAATAAATTCAATAATGGGATTATAAAAGCATTTAAACCGAGTAATAAGGCTTTTCTAGGCATGAGTGACTATAAATAATCTTTTCTTGACAATGGATGGCTTTCGCTCCACGTTTCCCGATAAAAACAAACAATTACAATCTGTTTTAATCAAAAATATAAAAAAAATTCAAAATAAATTCAATAATGGGATTATTAAAGCATTTAAACCGAGTAATAAGGGTTTTCTAGGCATGAGTGACTATAAATGAACTTTTCTTGACAATGGATGGCTTTCGCTCCATGTTTCCCGAGGCAAACAATCAATTGCAATCTGTTTTAATCAAAAAATGTAAAAAAAATTCAAAATAAGTTCAATAATGGGATTATAAAAGCATTTAAACCGAGTAATAAGGCTTTTCTAGTTATGAATGACTCTAAATGATCTTTTCTTGACAATGGATGGCTTTTGCTCCACGTTTCTCGAGGTAAATAATCAATTACAATTTGTTTTAATCAAAAAATGTAAAACGATTCGAATTAAATTCAATTATGGAATTATAAAAGCATTTCAAGCGAGTATTAAGGATTTTATAGGCATGAGTGACTGTAAATGAACTTTTCTTGACAATGGATGGCTTTCGCTCCATGTTTCCCGAGATAAACAATCAATTACAATCTGTTTTAATCAAAAATGTAAAAAAAAATTCAAAATAAATTCAATAATGGGATTATTAAAGCATTTAAACCGAGTAATAAGGCTTTTCTAGGCATGAGTGACTATAAATGATCTTTTCTTGACAATGGATGGCTTTCGCTTCACGTTTCTCTGGGCAAATAATCAATTACAATTTGTTTTAATCAAAAAATGTAAAAAGATTCAAATTAAATTCAATTATGGAGTTATAAAATCATTTAAAGCGAGTATTAAGGATTTTATAGGCATGAGTGACTATAAATGAACTTTTCTTGACAATGGATGGATTTTGCTCCACGTTTCCCGAGGCAAACAATCAATTACAATCTGTTTTAATAAAAAAATGTAGAAACAATTCAAAATAAATTCAATAATGGGATTATAAAAGTATTTAAACCGAGTAATAAGGCTTTTCTAGGCATGAGTGACTATAAATGATCTTTTCTTGACAATGGATGGCTTTCGCTCCATGTTTCCCGAGGTAAACAATCAATTACAATCTGTTTTAATCAAAAAATGCAAAAAAAAATTCAAAATAAATTCAATAATGGGATTATAAAAGCATTTAAACCGAGTAATAAGGCTTTTCTAGTTATGAGTGACTCTAAATGATCTTTTCTTGACAATGGATGGCTTTTGCTCCACGTTTCCCGAGGCAAACAATCAATTACAATATGTTTTAATCAAAAAATGTAAAAACAATTCAAAATAAATTCAATAATGGGATTATAATAGTATTTAAACCGAGTAATAAGGCTTTTCTAGGCATGAGAGACTATAAATGATATTTTCTTGACAATGGATGGCTTTCGCTCCACGTTTCCCTAGATAAACAATCAATTACAATCTGTTTTAATCAAAAATGTTAAAAAAAATTCAAAATAAATTCAATAATGGGATTAATAAAGCATTTAAACCGAGTAATAAGCCTTTTCTAGGCATGAGTGACTATAAATGAGCTTTTCTTGACAATGGATGGCTTTCGCTCCATGTTTCCCGAGGTAAACAATCAATTACAATCTGTTTGAATCAAAAAATGTTAAAAAAAAATTAAAATAAATTCAATAATGGGATTATAAAAGCATCTAAACCGAGTAATAAGGCTTTGCTAGTTATGAGTGACTCTAAATGATCTTTTCTTGACAATGGATGGCTTTTGCTCCACGTTTCCAGAGGCAAACAATCAATTACAATCTCTTTTAATCAAAAAATGTAAAAACATTTCAAAATAAATTCAATAATGGGATTATAAAAGCATTTAAACCGAGTAATAAGGCTTTTCTAGGCATGAGTGCCTATAAATGATCTTTTCTTGACAATGGATGGCTTTCGCTCCACGTTTCCCGAGATAAACAATCAATTACAATCTGTTTTAATTAAAAATGTAAAAAAAATTCAAAATAAATCCAATAATGGGATTATTAAAGCATTTAAACTGAGTCATAAGGCTCTTCTAAGCATGAGTGACTATAAATGAACTTTTCTTGACAATGGATGGCTTTCGCTCCATGTTTCCCGAGGAAAACAATCAATTACAATCTGTTTTAATCAAAAAATGTAAAAAAAATTCAAACTAAATTCAATAATGGGATTATAAAAGCATTTAAACCGAGTGATAAGGCTTTTCTAGGCATGAGTGACTATAAATGATCTTTTCCTGACAATGGATGGCTTTCGCTCCACGTTTTCCGAGGCAAACAATCAATTACAATCTGTTTTAATCAAAAAATGTAAAAAAAAATTCAAAATAAACTCAATAATGGGATTATAAAAGCATTTAAACTGAGTAATAAGGCTTTTCTAGGCATGAGTGACTATAAATGATCTTTTCTTGACAATGGATGGCTTTCGCTTCATGTTTCTCTGGGCAAATAATCAATTACAATTTGTTTTAATCCAAAAATGTAAAAAGATTCAAATTAAATTCAATTATGGAATTATAAAATCATTTAAAGCAAGTATTAAGGATTTTATAGGCATGAGTGACTATAAATGAACTTTTCTTGACAATGGATGGCTTTTGCTCCACGTTTCCCGAGGCAAACAATCAATTACAATCTGTTTTAATCAAAAAATATAAAAACAATTCAAAATAAATTCAATAATGGGATTATAAAAGTATTTAAACCGAGTAATAAGTCTTTTCTAGGCATAAGTGACTATAAATGATCTTTTCTTGACAATGGATGGCTTTCGCTCCATGTTTCCCAAGGCAAACAATCAATTGCAATCTGTTTTAATCAAAAAATGTAAAAAAATTCAAAATAAGTTCAATAATGGGATTATAAAAGCATTTAAACCGAGTAATAAGGCTTTTCTAGGCATGAGTGACTATAAATGAACTTTTCTTGACAATGGATGGCTTTCGCTCCATGTTTCCCGAGGAAAACAATCAATTACAATCTGTTTTAATCAAAAAATGTAAAAAAAATTCAAACTAAATTCAATAATGGGATTATAAAAGCATTTAAACCGAGTGATAAGGCTTTTCTAGGCATGAGTGACTATAAATGATCTTTTCCTGACAATGGATGGCTTTCGCTCCACGTTTTCCGAGGCAAACAATCAATTACAATCTGTTTTAATCAAAAAATGTAAAACAAAATTCAAAATAAATTCAATAATGGGATTATAAAAGCATTTAAACTGAGTAATAAGGCTTTTCTAGGCATGAGTGACTATAAATGATCTTTTCTTGACAATGGATGGCTTTCGCTTCACGTTTCTCTGGGCAAATAATCAATTACAATTTGTTTTAATCAAAAAATGTAAAAAGATTCAAATTAAATTCAATTATGGAATTATAAAATCATTTAAAGCGAGTATTAAGGATTTTATAGGCATGAGTGACTATAAATGAACTTTTCTTGACAATGGATGGCTTTTGCTCCACGTTTCCCGAGGCAAACAATCAATTACAATCTGTTTTAATCAAAAAATGTAAAAACAATTCAAAATAAATTCAATAATGGGATTATAAAAGTATTTAAACCGAGTAATAAGTCTTTTCTAGGCATGAGTGACTATAAATGATCTTTTCTTGACAATGGATAGCTTTCGCTCCACGTTTCCCGAGATAAACAATCAATTACAATCTGTTTTAATCAAAAATGTAAAAACAATTCAAAATAAATTGAATAATGAGATTATTAAAGCATTTAAACCGAGTAATAAGGCTTTTCTAGGCATGAGTGACTATAAATGACCTTTTCTTGACAATGGATGGCTTTCGCTCCATATTTCCCGAGGCAAACAATCAATTACAATCTGTTTTAATCAAAAATGTAAAAAAAATTCAAAATAATCTCAATAATGGGATTATTAAAGCATTTAAACCGAGTAATAAGGCTTTTCTAGGCATGAGTGACTATAAATGAACTTTTCTTGACAATGGATGGCTTTCGCTCCATGTTTCCCGAGGCAAACAATCAATTGCAATCTGTTTTAATCAAAAAATAAAAAAAAATTCAAAATAAATTCAATAATGGGATTATAAAAGCATTTAAACCGAGTAATAAGGCTTTTCTAGTTATGAGTGACTCTAAATGATCTTTTCTTGACAATGGATGGCTTTTGCTCCACGTTTCCCGAGGCAAACAATCAATTACAACCTGTTTTAATCAAAAAATGTGAAAACAATTCAAAATAAATTCAATAATGGGATTATAAAAGCATTTAAACCGAGTAATAAGGCTTTTCTAGGCATAAGTGACTATAAATGATCTTTTCTTGACAATGGATGGCTTTCGCTCCATGTTTCCCGAGATAAACAATCAACTACAATATGTTTTAATCAAAAAATGTAAAAAAAAAAATTCAAAATAAATTCAATAATGGGATTATAAAAGCATTTAAACCGAGTAATAAGGCTTTTCTAGTTATGAGTGACTCTAAATGATCTTTTCTTGACAATGGATGGCTTTTGCTCCACGTTTCCCGAGGTAAACAATCAATTATAATCTGTTTTAATTAAAAAATGAAAAAAAAAATTCAAAATAAATTCAATAATGGGATTATAAAAGCATTTAAACCGAGTAATAAGGCTTTTCTAGGCATGAGTGACTATAAATAATCTTTTCTTGACAATGGATGGCTTTCGCTCCACGTTTCCCGATAAAAACAAACAATTACAATCTGTTTTAATCAAAAATATAAAAAAAATTCAAAATAAATTCAATAATGGGATTATTAAAGCATTTAAACCGAGTAATAAGGCTTTTCTAGGCATGAGTGGCTATAAATGAACTTTTCTTGACAATGGATGGCTTTCGCTCCATGTTTCCCGAGGCAAACAATCAATTGCAATCTGTTTTAATCAAAAAATGTAAAAAAAATTCAAAATAAGTTCAATAATGGGATTATAAAAGCATTTAAACCGAGTAATAAGGCTTTTCTAGTTATGAATGACTCTAAATGATCTTTTCTTGACAATGGATGGCTTTTGCTCCACGTTTCTCGAGGTAAATAATCAATTACAATTTGTTTTAATCAAAAAATGTAAAACGATTCGAATTAAATTCAATTATGGAATTATAAAAGCATTTAAAGCGAGTATTAAGGATTTTATAGGCATGAGTGACTATAAATGAACTTTTCTTGACAATGGATGGCTTTCGCTCCACGTTTCCCGAGATAAACAATCAATTACAATCTGTTTTAATCAAAAATGTAAAAAAAAATTCAAAATAAATTCAATAATGGGATTATTAAAGCATTTAAACCGAGTAATAAGGCTTTTCTAGGCATGAGTGACTATAAATGATCTTTTCTTGACAATGGATGGCTTTCGCTTCACGTTTCTCTGGGCAAATAATCAATTACAATTTGTTTTAATCAAAAAATGTAAAAAGATTCAAATTAAATTTAATTATGGAATTATAAAATCATTTAAAGCGAGTATTAAGGATTTTATAGGCATGAGTGACTATAAATGAACTTTTCTTGACAATGGATGGATTTTGCTCCACGTTTCCCGAGGCAAACAATCAATTACAATCTGTTTTAATAAAAAAATGTAGAAACAATTCAAAATAAATTCAATAATGGGATTATAAAAGTATTTAAACCGAGTAATAAGGCTTTTCTAGGCATGAGTGACTATAAATGATCTTTTCTTGACAATGGATGGCTTTCGCTCCATGTTTCCCGAGGTAAACAATCAATTACAATCTGTTTTAATCAAAAAATGCAAAAAAAAATTCAAAATAAATTCAATAATGGGATTATAAAAGCATTTAAACCGAGTAATAAGGCTTTTCTAGTTATGAGTGACTCTAAATGATCTTTTCTTGACAATGGATGGCTTTTGCTCCACGTTTCCCGAGGCAAACAATCAATTACAATATGTTTTAATCAAAAAATGTAAAAACAATTCAAAATAAATTCAATAATGGGATTATAAAAGTATTTAAACCGAGTAATAAGGCTTTTCTAGGCATGAGAGACTATAAATGATATTTTCTTGATAATGGATGGCTTTCGCTCCACGTTTCCCTAGATAAACAATCAATTACAATCTGTTTTAATCAAAAATGTTAAAAAAAATTCAAAATAAATTCAATAATGGGATTAATAAAGCATTTAAACCGAGTAATAAGCCTTTTCTAGGCATGAGTGACTATAAATGAGCTTTTCTTGACAATGGATGGCTTTCGCTCCATGTTTCCCGAGGTAAACAATCAATTACAATCTGTTTGAATCAAAAAATGTTAAAAAAAAATTAAAATAAATTCAATAATGGGATTATAAAAGCATCTAAACCGAGTAATAAGGCTTTGCTAGTTATGAGTGACTCTAAATGATCTTTTCTTGACAATGGATGGCTTTTGCTCCACGTTTCCAGAGGCAAACAATCAATTACAATCTCTTTTAATCAAAAAATGTAAAAACATTTCAAAATAAATTCAATAATGGGATTATAAAAGCATTTAAACCGAGTAATAAGGCTTTTCTAGGCATGAGTGCCTATAAATGATCTTTTCTTGACAATGGATGGCTTTCGCTCCACGTTTCCCGAGATAAACAATCAATTACAATCTGTTTTAATTAAAAATGTAAAAAAAATTCAAAATAAATCCAATAATGGGATTATTAAAGCATTTAAACTGAGTCATAAGGCTCTTCTAAGCATGAGTGACTATAAATGAACTTTTCTTGACAATGGATGGCTTTCGCTCCATGTTTCCCGAGGAAAACAATCAATTACAATATGTTTTAATCAAAAAATGTAAAAAAAATTCAAACTAAATTCAATAATGGGATTATAAAAGCATTTAAACCGAGTGATAAGGCTTTTCTAGGCATGAGTGACTATAAATGATCTTTTCCTGACAATGGATGGCTTTCGCTCCACGTTTTCCGAGGTAAAGAATCAATTACAATCTGTTTTAATCAAAAAATGTAAAAAAAAATTCAAAATAAACTCAATAATGGGATTATAAAAGCATTTAAACTGAGTAATAAGGCTTTTCTAGGCATGAGTGACTATAAATGATCTTTTCTTGACAATGGATGGCTTTCGCTTCACGTTTCTCTGGGAAAATAATCAATTACAATTTGTTTTAATCCAAAAATGTAAAAAGATTCAAATTAAATTCAATTATGGAATTATAAAATCATTTAAAGCAAGTATTAAGGATTTTATAGGCATGAGTGACTATAAATGAACTTTTCTTGACAATGGATGGCTTTTGCTCCACGTTTCCCGAGGCAAACAATCAATTACAATCTGTTTTAATCAAAAAATGTAAAAACAGTTCAAAATAAATTCAATAATGGGATTATAAAAGTATTTAAACCGAGTAATAAGTCTTTTCTAGGCATGAGTGACTATAAATGATCTTTTCTTGACAATGGATGGCTTTCGCTCCATGTTTACCGAGGTAAACAATCAATTACAATCTGTTTTAATCAAAAAATGCAAAAAAAAATTCAAAATAAATTCAATAATGGGATTATAAAAGCATTTAAACCGAGTAATAAGGCTTTTCTAGTTATGAGTGACTCTAAATGATCTTTTCTTGACAATGGATGGCTTTTGCTCCACGTTTCCCGAGGCAAACAATCAATTACAATCTGTTTTAATCAAAAAATGTAAAAACAATTCAAAATAAATTCAATAATGGGATTATAAAAGTATTTAAACCGACTAATAAGTCTTTTCTAGGCATGAGTGACTATAAATGATCTTTTCTTGACAATGGATGGCTTTCGCTCCATGTTTCCCAAGGCAAACAATCAATTGCAATCTGTTTTAATCAAAAAATGTAAAAAAATTCAAAATAAGTTCAATAATGGGATTATAAAAGCATTTAAACCGAGTAATAAGGCTTTTCTAGGCATGAGTGACTATAAATGAACTTTTCTTGACAATGGATGGCTTTCGCTCCATGTTTCCCGAGGAAAACAATCAATTACAATCTGTTTTAATCAAAAAATGTAAAAAAAATTCAAACTAAATTCAATAATGGGATTATAAAAGCATTTAAACCGAGTGATAAGGCTTTTCTAGGCATGAGTGACTATAAATGATCTTTTCCTGACAATGGATGGCTTTCGCTCCACGTTTTCCGAGGCAAACAATCAATTACAATCTGTTTTAATCAAAAAATGTAAAACAAAATTCAAAATAAATTCAATAATGGGATTATAAAAGCATTTAAACTGAGTAATAAGGCTTTTCTAGGCATGAGTGACTATAAATGATCTTTTCTTGACAATGGATGGCTTTCGCTTCACGTTTCTCTGGGCAAATAATCAATTACAATTTGTTTTAATCAAAAAATGTAAAAAGATTCAAATTAAATTCAATTATGGAATTATAAAATCATTTAAAGCGAGTATTAAGGATTTTATAGGCATGAGTGACTATAAATGAACTTTTCTTGACAATGGATGGCTTTTGCTCCACGTTTCCCGAGGCAAACAATCAATTACAATCTGTTTTAATCAAAAAATGTAAAAACAATTCAAAATAAATTCAATAATGGGATTATAAAAGTATTTAAACCGAGTAATAAGTCTTTTCTAGGCATGAGTGACTATAAATGATCTTTTCTTGACAATGGATAGCTTTCGCTCCACGTTTCCCGAGATAAACAATCAATTACAATCTGTTTTAATCAAAAATGTAAAAACAATTCAAAATAAATTGAATAATGAGATTATTAAAGCATTTAAACCGAGTAATAAGGCTTTTCTAGGCATGAGTGACTATAAATGATCTTTTCTTGACAATGGATGGCTTTCGCTCCATATTTCCCGAGGAAAACAATCAATTACAATCTGTTTTAATCAAAAATGTAAAAAATATTCAAAATAATCTCAATAATGGGATTATTAAAGCATTTAAACCGAGTAATAAGGCTTTTCTAGGCATGAGTGACTATAAATGAACTTTTCTTGACAATGGATGGCTTTCGCTCCATGTTTCCCGAGGCAAACAATCAATTGCAATCTGTTTTAATCAAAAAATAAAAAAAAATTCAAAATAAATTCAATAATGGGATTATAAAAGCATTTAAACCGAGTAATAAGGCTTTTCTAGTTATGAGTGACTCTAAATGATCTTTTCTTGACAATGGATGGCTTTTGCTCCACGTTTCCCGAGGCAAACAATCAATTACAACCTGTTTTAATCAAAAAATGTGAAAACAATTCAAAATAAATTCTATAATGGGATTATAAAAGCATTTAAACCGAGTAATAAGGCTTTTCTAGGCATAAGTGACTATAAATGATCTTTTCTTGACAATGGATGGCTTTCGCTCCATGTTTCCCGAGATAAACAATCAATTACAATATGTTTTAATCAAAAAATGTAAAAAAAAAATTCAAAATAAATTCAATAATGGGATTATAAAAGCATTTAAACCGAGTAATAAGGCTTTTCTAGTTATGAGTGACTCTAAATGATCTTTTCTTGACAATGGATGGCTTTTGCTCCACGTTTCCCGAGGTAAACAATCAATTATAATCTGTTTTAATCAAAAAATGTAAAAAAAAATTCAAAATAAATTCAATAATGGGATTATAAAAGCATTTAAACCGAGTAATAAGGCTTTTCTAGGCATGAGTGACTATAAATAATCTTTTCTTGACAATGGATGGCTTTCGCTCCACGTTTCCCGATAAAAACAAACAATTACAATCTGTTTTAATCAAAAATATAAAAAAAATTCAAAATAAATTCAATAATGGGATTATTAAAGCATTTAAACCGAGTAATAAGGGTTTTCTAGGCATGAGTGACTATAAATGAACTTTTCTTGACAATGGATGGCTTTCGCTCCATGTTTCCCGAGGCAAACAATCAATTGCAATCTGTTTTAATCAAAAAATGTAAAAAAAATTCAAAATAAGTTCAATAATGGGATTATAAAAGCATTTAAACCGAGTAATAAGGCTTTTCTAGTTATGAATGACTCTAAATGATCTTTTCTTGACAATGGATGGCTTTTGCTCCACGTTTCTCGAGGTAAATAATCAATTACAATTTGTTTTAATCAAAAAATGTAAAACGATTCGAATTAAATTCAATTATGGAATTATAAAAGCATTTAAAGCGAGTATTAAGGATTTTATAGGCATGAGTGACTGTAAATGAACTTTTCTTGACAATGGATGGCTTTCGCTCCATGTTTCCCGAGATAAACAATCAATTACAATCTGTTTTAATCAAAAATGTAAAAAAAAATTCAAAATAAATTCAATAATGGGATTATTAAAGCATTTAAACCGAGTAATAAGGCTTTTCTAGGCATGAGTGACTATAAATGATCTTTTCTTGACAATGGATGGCTTTCGCTTCACGTTTCTCGGGGCAAATAATCAATTACAATTTGTTTTAATCAAAAAATGTAAAAAGATTCAAATTAAATTCAATTATGGAATTATAAAATCATTTAAAGCGAGTATTAAGGATTTTATAGGCATGAGTGACTATAAATGAACTTTTCTTGACAATGGATGGATTTTGCTCCACGTTTCCCGAGGCAAACAATCAATTACAATCTGTTTTAATAAAAAAATGTAGAAACAATTCAAAATAAATTCAATAATGGGATTATAAAAGTATTTAAACCGAGTAATAAGGCTTTTCTAGGCATGAGTGACTATAAATGATCTTTTCTTGACAATGGATGGCTTTCGCTCCATGTTTCCCGAGGTAAACAATCAATTACAATCTGTTTTAATCAAAAATTGCAAAAAAAAATTCAAAATAAATTCAATAATGGGATTATAAAAGCATTTAAACCGAGTAATAAGGCTTTTCTAGTTATGAGTGACTCTAAATGATCTTTTCTTGACAATGGATGGCTTTTGCTCCACGTTTCCTGAGGCAAACAATCAATTACAATATGTTTTAATCAAAAAATGTAAAAACAATTCAAAATAAATTCAATAATGGGATTATAAAAGTATTTAAACCGAGTAATAAGGCTTTTCTAGGCATGAGAGACTATAAATGATATTTTCTTGACAATGGATGGCTTTCGCTCCACGTTTCCCTAGATAAACAATCAATTACAATCTGTTTTAATCAAAAATGTTAAAAAAAATTCAAAATAAATTCAATAATGGGATTAATAAAGCATTTAAACCGAGTAATAAGCCTTTTCTAGGCATGAGTGACTATAAATGAGCTTTTCTTGACAATGGATGGCTTTCGCTCCATGTTTCCCGAGGTAAACAATCAATTACAATCTGTTTGAATCAAAAAATGTTAAAAAAAAATTAAAATAAATTCAATAATGGGATTATAAAAGCATCTAAACCGAGTAATAAGGCTTTGCTAGTTATGAGTGACTCTAAATGATCTTTTCTTGACAATGGATGGCTTTTGCTCCACGTTTCCAGAGGCAAACAATCAATTACAATCTCTTTTAATCAAAAAATGTAAAAACATTTCAAAATAAATTCAATAATGGGATTATAAAAGCATTTAAACCGAGTAATAAGGCTTTTCTAGGCATGAGTGCCTATAAATGATCTTTTCTTGACAATGGATGGCTTTCGCTCCACGTTTCCCGAGATAAACAATCAATTACAATCTGTTTTAATTAAAAATGTAAACAAAATTCAAAATAAATCCAATAATGGGATTATTAAAGCATTTAAACTGAGTCATAAGGCTCTTCTAAGCATGAGTGACTATAAATGAACTTTTCTTGACAATGGATGGCTTTCGCTCCATGTTTCCCGAGGAAAACAATCAATTACAATCTGTTTTAATCAAAAAATGTAAAAAAAATTCAAACTAAATTCAATAATGGGATTATAAAAGCATTTAAACCGAGTGATAAGGCTTTTCTAGGCATGAGTGACTATAAATGATCTTTTCCTGACAATGGATGGCTTTCGCTCCACGTTTTCCGAGGCAAACAATCAATTACAATCTGTTTTAATCAAAAAATGTAAAAAAAAATTCAAAATAAACTCAATAATGGGATTATAAAAGCATTTAAACTGAGTAATAAGGCTTTTCTAGGCATGAGTGACTATAAATGATCTTTTCTTGACAATGGATGGCTTTCGCTTCACGTTTCTCTGGGCAAATAATCAATTACAATTTGTTTTAATCCAAAAATGTAAAAAGATTCAAATTAAATTCAATTATGGAATTATAAAATCATTTAAAGCAAGTATTAAGGATTTTATAGGCATGAGTGACTATAAATGAACTTTTCTTGACAATGGATGGCTTTTGCTCCACGTTTCCCGAGGCAAACAATCAATTACAATCTGTTTTAATCAAAAAATGTAAAAACAATTCAAAATAAATTCAATAATGGGATTATAAAAGTATTTAAACCGAGTAATAAGTCTTTTCCAGGCATGAGTGACTATAAATGATCTTTTCTTGACAATGGATGGCTTTCGCTCCATGTTTCTCGAGGTAAACAATCAATTACAATCTGTTTTAATCAAAAAATGCAAAAAAAAATTCAAAATAAATTCAATAATGGGATTATAAAAGCATTTAAACCGAGTAATAAGGCTTTTCTAGTTATGAGTGACTCTAAATGATCTTTTCTTGACAATGGATGGCTTTTGCTCCACGTTTCCCGAGGCAAACAATCAATTACAATCTGTTTTAATCAAAAAATGTAAAAATATTTCAAAATAAATTCAATAATGGGATTATAAAAGCATTTAAACCGAGTAATAAAGCTTTTCTAGGCATGAGTGACTATAAATGATCTTTTCTTGACAATGGATGGCTTTCGCTCCACGTTTCCCGAGATAAACAATCAATTACAATCTATTTTAATCAAAAATGTAAAAAAAATTCAAAATAAATTCAATAATGGGATTATTAAAGCATTTAAACCGAGTAATAAGGCTTTTCTAGGCATGAGTGACTATAAATGAACTTTTCTTGACAATGGATGGCTTTCGCCCCATATTTCCCGAGGCAAACAGTCAATTACAATCTGTTTTAATCAAAAAATGTAAAAAAAATTCAAAATAAATTCAATAATGGGATTATAAAAGCATTTAAACCGAGTAATAAGGCTTTTCTAGTTATGAGTGACTCTAAATGATCTTTTCTTGGCAATGGATGGCTTTTGCTCCACGGTTCCCGAGGCAAACAATCGATTACAATCTGTTTTAATCAAAAAATGCAAAAACAATTCAAAATAAATTCAATAATGGGATTATAAAAGCATTTAAACCGAGTAATAAGGCTTTTCTAGGCATAAGTGACTATAAATGATCTTTTCTTGACAATGGATGGCTTTCGCTCCATGTTTTCCGAGGCAAACAATCAATTACAATCTGTTTTAATCAAAAAATGTCAAAAAAGTTCAAAATAAATTCAATAATGGGATTATAAGGGCATTTCGACCGAGTTAAAAGGCTTTTCTAGGCATGAGTGACTATAAATGAACTTTTCTTGACAATGGATGGCTTTTGCTCCACGTTTCCCAAGGCAAACAATCAATTACAATCTGTTTTAATCAAAAAATGTAAAAACAATTCAAAATAAATTCAATAATGGGATTATAAGGGCATTTAAACCGAGTTATAAGGCTTTTCTAGGCATGAGTGACTATAAATGAACTTTTCTTGACAATGGATGGCTTTCGCTCCACGTTTCCCGATAAAAACAACCAATTACAATCTGTTTTAATCAAAAATATAAAAAAAATTCAAAATAAATTCAATAATGGGATTATTAAAGCATTTAAACCGAGTAATAAGGCTTTTCTAGGCATGAGTGACTATAAATGAACTTTTCTTGACAATGGATGGCTTTCGCTCCATGTTTCCCGAGGCAAACAATCAATTGCAATCTGTTTTAATCAAAAAATGTAAAAAAAATTCAAAATAAGTTCAATAATGGGATTATAAAAGCATTTAAACCGAGTAATAAGGCTTTTCTAGTTATGAATGACTCTAAATGATCTTTTCTTGACAATGGATGGCTTTTGCTCCACGTTTCTCGAGGTAAATAATCAATTACAATTTGTTTTAATCAAAAAATGTAAAACGATTCGAATTAAATTCAATTATGGAATTATAAAAGCATTTAAAGCGAGTATTAAGGATTTTATAGGCATGAGTGACTATAAATGAACTTTTCTTGACAATGGATGGCTTTCGCTCCATGTTTCCCGAGATAAACAATCAATTACAATCTGTTTTAATCAAAAATGTAAAAAAAAATTCAAAATAAATTCAATAATGGGATTATTAAAGCATTTAAACCGAGTAATAAGGCTTTTCTAGGCATGAGTGACTATAAATGATCTTTTCTTGACAATGGATGGCTTTCGCTTCACGTTTCTCTGGGCAAATAATCAATTACAATTTGTTTTAATCAAAAAATGTAAAAAGATTCAAATTAAATTCAATTATGGAATTATAAAATCATTTAAAGCGAGTATTAAGGATTTTATAGGCATGAGTGACTATAAATGAACTTTTCTTGACAATGGATGGATTTTGCTCCACGTTTCCCGAGGCAAACAATCAATTACAATCTGTTTTAATAAAAAAATGTAGAAACAATTCAAAATAAATTCAATAATGGGATTATAAAAGTATTTAAACCGAGTAATAAGGCTTTTCTAGGCATGAGTGACTATAAATGATCTTTTCTTGACAATGGATGGCTTTCGCTCCATGTTTCCCGAGGTAAACAATCAATTACAATCTGTTTTAATCAAAAAATGCAAAAAAAAATTCAAAATAAATTCAATAATGGGATTATAAAAGCATTTAAACCGAGTAATAAGGCTTTTCTAGTTATGAGTGACTCTAAATGATCTTTTCTTGACAATGGATGGCTTTTGCTCCACGTTTCCTGAGGCAAACAATCAATTACAATATGTTTTAATCAAAAAATGTAAAAACAATTCAAAATAAATTCAATAATGGGATTATAAAAGTATTTAAATCGAGTAATAAGGCTTTTCTAGGCATGAGAGACTATAAATGATATTTTCTTGACAATGGATGGCTTTCGCTCCACGTTTCCCTAGATAAACAATCAATTACAATCTGTTTTAATCAAAAATGTTAAAAAAAATTCAAAATAAATTCAATAATGGGATTAATAAAGCATTTAAACCGAGTAATAAGCCTTTTCTAGGCATGAGTGACTATAAATGAGCTTTTCTTGACAATGGATGGCTTTCGCTCCATGTTTCCCGAGGTAAACAATCAATTACAATCTGTTTGAATCAAAAAATGTTAAAAAAAAATTAAAATAAATTCAATAATGGGATTATAAAAGCATCTAAACCGAGTAATAAGGCTTTGCTAGTTATGAGTGACTCTAAATGATCTTTTCTTGACAATGGATGGCTTTTGCTCCACGTTTCCAGAGGCAAACAATCAATTACAATCTCTTTTAATCAAAAAATGTAAAAACATTTCAAAATAAATTCAATAATGGGATTATAAAAGCATTTAAACCGAGTAATAAGGCTTTTCTAGGCATGAGTGCCTATAAATGATCTTTTCTTGACAATGGATGGCTTTCGCTCCACGTTTCCCGAGATAAACAATCAATTACAATCTGTTTTAATTAAAAATGTAAAAAAAATTCAAAATAAATCCAATAATGGGATTATTAAAGCATTTAAACTGAGTCATAAGGCTCTTCTAAGCATGAGTGACTATAAATGAACTTTTCTTGACAATGGATGGCTTTCGCTCCATGTTTCCCGAGGAAAACAATCAATTACAATCTGTTTTAATCAAAAAATGTAAAAAAAATTCAAACTAAATTCAATAATGGGATTATAAAAGCATTTAAACCGAGTGATAAGGCTTTTCTAGGCATGAGTGACTATAAATGATCTTTTCCTGACAATGGATGGCTTTCGCTCCACGTTTTCCGAGGCAAACAATCAATTACAATCTGTTTTAATCAAAAAATGTAAAAAAAAATTCAAAATAAACTCAATAATGGGATTATAAAAGCATTTAAACTGAGTAATAAGGCTTTTCTAGGCATGAGTGACTATAAATGATCTTTTCTTGACAATGGATGGCTTTCGCTTCACGTTTCTCTGGGCAAATAATCAATTACAATTTGTTTTAATCTAAAAATGTAAAAAGATTCAAATTAAATTCAATTATGGAATTATAAAATCATTTAAAGCAAGTATTAAGGATTTTATAGGCATGAGTGACTATAAATGAACTTTTCTTGACAATGGATGGCTTTTGCTCCACGTTTCCCGAGGCAAACAATCAATTACAATCTGTTTTAATCAAAAAATGTAAAAACAATTCAAAATAAATTCAATAATGGGATTATAAAAGTATTTAAACCGAGTAATAAGTCTTTTCCAGGCATGAGTGACTATAAATGATCTTTTCTTGACAATGGATGGCTTTCGCTCCATGTTTCCCGAGGTAAACAATCAATTACAATCTGTTTTAATCAAAAAATGCAAAAAAAAATTCAAAATAAATTCAATAATGGGATTATAAAAGCATTTAAACCGAGTAATAAGGCTTTTCTAGTTATGAGTGACTCTAAATGATCTTTTCTTGACAATGGATGGCTTTTGCTCCACGTTTCCCGAGGCAAACAATCAATTACAATCTGTTTTAATCAAAAAATGTAAAAATATTTCAAAATAAATTCAATAATGGGATTATAAAAGCATTTAAACCGAGTAATAAAGCTTTTCTAGGCATGAGTGACTATAAATGATCTTTTCTTGACAATGGATGGCTTTCGCTCCACGTTTCCCGAGATAAACAATCAATTACAATCTATTTTAATCAAAAATGTAAAAAAAATTCAAAATAAATTCAATAATGGGATTATTAAAGCATTTAAACCGAGTAATAAGGCTTTTCTAGGCATGAGTGACTATAAATGAACTTTTCTTGACAATGGATGGCTTTCGCCCCATATTTCCCGAGGCAAACAGTCAATTACAATCTGTTTTAATCAAAAAATGTAAAAAAAATTCAAAATAAATTCAATAATGGGATTATAAAAGCATTTAAACCGAGTAATAAGGCTTTTCTAGTTATGAGTGACTCTAAATGATCTTTTCTTGGCAATGGATGGCTTTTGCTCCACGTTTCCCGAGACAAACAATAAATTACAATCTGTTTTAATCAAAAAATGTAAAAACAATTCAAAATAAATTCAATAATGGGATTATAAAAGTATTTAAACCGAGTAATAAGTCTTTTCTAGGCATGAGTGACTATAAATGATCTTTTCTTGACAATGGATGGCTTTCGCTCCATGTTTCCCGAGGTAAACAATCAATTACAATCTGTTTTAATCAAAAAATGAAAAAAAAAATTCAAAATAAATTCAATAATGGGATTATAAAAGCATTTAAACCGAGTAATAAGGCTTTTCTAGTTATGAGTGACTCTAAATGATCTTTTCTTGACAATGGATGGCTTTTGCTCCACGTTTCCCGAGGCAAACAATCAATTACAATCTGTTTTAATCAAAAAATGTAAAAACATTTCAAAATAAATTCAATAATGGGATTATAAAAGCATTTAAACCGAGTAATAAGGCTTTTCTAGTTATGAATGACTCTAAATGATCTTTTCTTGACAATGGATGGCTTTTGCTTCACGTTTCTCGAGGTAAATAATCAATTACAATTTGTTTTAATCAAAAAATGTAAAACGATTCGAATTAAATTCAATTATGGAATTATAAAAGCATTTAAAGCGAGTATTAAGGATTTTATAGGCATGAGTGACTATAAATGAACTTTTCTTGACAATGGATGGCTTTCGCTCCACGTTTCCCGAGATAAACAATCAATTACAATCTGTTTTAATCAAAAATGTCAAAAAAAATTCAAAATAAATTAAATAATGGGATTATTAAAGCATTTAAACCGAGTAATAAGGCTTTTCTAGGCATGAGTGACTATAAATGATCTTTTCTTGACAATGGATGGCTTTCGCTTCACGTTTCTCTGGGCAAATAATCAATTACAATTTGTTTTAATCAAAAAATGTAAAAAGATTCAAATTAAATTCAATTATGGAATTATAAAATCATTTAAAGCGAGTATGAAGGATTTTATAGGCATGAGTGACTATAAATGAACTTTTCTTGACAATGGATGGATTTTGCTCCACGTTTCCCGAGGCAAACAATCAATTACAATCTGTTTTAATAAAAAAATGTAAAAACAATTCAAAATAAATTCAATAATGGGATTATAAAAGTATTTAAACCGAGTAATAAGGCTTTTCTAGGCATGAGTGACTATAAATGATCTTTTCTTGACAATGGATGGCTTTCGCTCCATGTTTCCCGAGGTAAACAATCAATTACAATATGTTTTAATCAAAAAATGCAAAAAAAAATTCAAAAAAAATTCAATAATGGGATTATAAAAGCATTTAAACCGAGTAATAAGGCTTTTCTAGTTATGAGTGACTCTAAATGATCTTTTCTTGACAATGGATGGCTTTTGCTCCACGTTTCCCGAGGCAAACAATCAATTACAATATGTTTTAATCAAAAAATGTAAAAACAATTCAAAATAAATTCAATAATGGGATTATAAAAGTATTTAAACCGAGTAATAAGGCTTTTCTAGGCATGAGAGACTATAAATGATATTTTCTTGACAATGGATGGCTTTCGCTCCACGTTTCCCGAGATAAACAATCAATTACAATCTGTTTTAATCAAAAATGTAAAAAAAATTCAAAATAAATCCAATAATGGGATTATTAAAGCATTTAAACCGAGTCATAAGGCTCTTCTAAGCATGAGTGACTATAAATGAACTTTTCTTGACAATGGATGGCTTTCGCTCCATGTTTCCCGAGGAAAACAATCAATTACAATCTGTTTTAATCAAAAAATGTAAAAAAAATTCAAACTAAATTCAATAATGGGATTATAAAAGCATTTAAACCGAGTGATAAGGCTTTTCTAGGCATGAGTGACTATAAATGATCTTTTCCTGACAATGGATGGCTTTCGCTCCACGTTTTCCGAGGCAAACAATCAATTACAATCTGTTTTAATCAAAAAATGTAAAAAAAAATTCAAAATAAACTCAATAATGGGATTATAAAAGCATTTAAACTGAGTAATAAGGCTTTTCTAGGCATGAGTGACTATAAATGATCTTTTCTTGACAATGGATGGCTTTCGCTTCACGTTTCTCTGGGCAAATAATCAATTACAATTTGTTTTAATCAAAAAATGTAAAAAGATTCAAATTAAATTCAATTATGGAATTATAAAATCATTTAAAGCGAGTATTAAGGATTTTATAGGCATGAGTGACTATAAATGAACTTTTCTTGACAATGGATGGGTTTTGCTCCACGTTTCCCGAGGCAAACAATCAATTACAATCTGTTTTAATCAAAAAATGTAAAAACAATTCAAAATAAATTCAATAATGGGATTATAAAAGTATTTAAACCGAGTAATAAGTCTTTTCTAGGCATGAGTGACTATAAATGATCTTTTCTTGACAATGGATGGCTTTCGCTCCATGTTTCCCGAGGTAAACAATCAATTACAATCTGTTTTAATCAAAAAATGCAAAAAAAAATTCAAAAAAAAATTCAATAATGGGATTATAAAAGCATTTAAACCGAGTAATAAGGCTTTTCTAGTTATGAGTGACTCTAAATGATCTTTTCTTGACAATGGATGGCTTTTGCTCCACGTTTCCCGAGGCAAACAATCAATTACAATCTGTTTTAATCAAAAAATGTAAAAATATTTCAAAATAAATTCAATAATGGGATTATAAAAGCATTTAAACCGAGTAATAAAGCTTTTCTAGGCATGAGTGACTATAAATGATCTTTTCTTGACAATGGATGGCTTTCGCTCCACGTTTCCCGAGATAAACAATCAATTACAATCTGTTTTAATCAAAAATGTAAAAAAAATTCAAAATAAATTCAATAATGGGATTATTAAAGCATTTAAACCAAGTAATAAGGCTTTTCTAGGCATGAGTGACTATAAATGATCTTTTCTTGACAATGGATGGCTTTCGCTTCACGTTTCTCTGGGCAAATAATCAATTACAATTTGTTTTAATCAAAAAATATAAAAAGATTCAAATTAAATTCAATTATGGAATTATAAAATCATTTAAAGCGAGTATTAAGGATTTTATTGGCATGAGTGACTATAAATGAACTTTTCTTGACAATGGATGGATTTTGCTCCACGTTTCCCGAGGCAAACAATCAATTACAATCTGTTTTAATAAAAAAATGTAAAAACAATTCAAAATAAATTCAATAATGGGATTATAAAAGTATTTAAACCGAGTAATAAGGCTTTTCTAGGCATGAGTGACTATAAATGATCTTTTCTTGACAATGGATGGCTTTCGCTCCATGTTTCCCGAGGTAAACAATCAATTACAATATGTTTTAATCAAAAAATGCAAAAAAAAATTCAAAAAAAATTCAATAATGGGATTATAAAAGCATTTAAACCGAGTAATAAGGCTTTTCTAGTTATGAGTGACTCTAAATGATCTTTTCTTGACAATGGATGGCTTTTGCTCCACGTTTCCCGAGGCAAACAATCAATTACAATATGTTTTAATCAAAAAATGTAAAAACAATTCAAAATAAATTCAATAATGGGATTATAAAAGTATTTAAACCGAGTAATAAGGCTTTTCTAGGCATGAGAGACTATAAATGATATTTTCTTGACAATGGATGGCTTTCGCTCCACGTTTCCCTAGATAAACAATCAATTACAATCTGTTTTAATCAAAAATGTTAAAAAAAATTCAAAATAAATTCAATAATGGGATTAATAAAGCATTTAAACCGAGTAATAAGCCTTTTCTAGGCATGAGTGACTATAAATGAGCTTTTCTTGACAATGGATGGCTTTCGCTCCATGTTTCCCGAGGTAAACAATCAATTACAATCTGTTTTAATCAAAAAATGTTAAAAAAAATTTAAAATAAATTCAATAATGGGATTATAAAAGCATCTAAACCGAGTAATAAGGCTTTGCTAGTTATGAGTGACTCTAAATGATCTTTTCTTGACAATGGATGGCTTTTGCTCCACGTTTCCAGAGGCAAACAATCAATTACTATCTCTTTTAATCAAAAAATGTAAAAACATTTCAAAATAAATTCAATAATGGGATTATAAAAGCATTTAAAACGAGTAATAAGGCTTTTCTAGGCATGAGTGCCTATAAATGATCTTTTCTTGACAATGGATGGCTTTCGCTCCACGTTTCCCGAGATAAACAATCAATTACAATCTGTTTTAATCAAAAATGTAAAAAAAATTCAAAATAAATCCAATAATGGGATTATTAAAGCATTTAAACCGAGTCATAAGGCTCTTCTAAGCATGAGTGACTATAAATGAACTTTTCTTGACAATGGATGGCTTTCGCTCCATGTTTCCCGAGGAAAACAATCAATTACAATCTGTTTTAATCAAAAAATGTAAAAAAAATTCAAACTAAATTCAATAATGGGATTATAAAAGCATTTAAACCGAGTGATAAGGCTTTTCTAGGCATGAGTGACTATAAATGATCTTTTCCTGACAATGGATGGCTTTCGCTCCACGTTTTCCGAGGCAAACAATCAATTACAATCTGTTTTAATCAAAAAATGTAAAAAAAAATTCAAAATAAACTCAATAATGGGATTATAAAAGCATTTAAACTGAGTAATAAGGCTTTTCTAGGCATGAGTGACTATAAATGATCTTTTCTTGACAATGGATGGCTTTCGCTTCACGTTTCTCTGGGCAAATAATCAATTACAATTTGTTTTAATCAAAAAATGTAAAAAGATTCAAATTAAATTCAATTATGGAATTATAAAATCATTTAAAGCGAGTATTAAGGATTTTATAGGCATGAGTGACTATAAATGAACTTTTCTTGACAATGGATGGGTTTTGCTCCACGTTTCCCGAGGCAAACAATCAATTACAATCTGTTTTAATCAAAAAATGTAAAAACAATTCAAAATAAATTCAATAATGGGATTATAAAAGTATTTAAACCGAGTAATAAGTCTTTTCTAGGCATGAGTGACTATAAATGATCTTTTCTTGACAATGGATGGCTTTCGCTCCATGTTTCCCGAGGTAAACAATCAATTACAATCTGTTTTAATCAAAAAATGCAAAAAAAAATTCAAAAAAAATTCAATAATGGGATTATAAAAGAATTTAAACCGAGTAATAAGGCTTTTCTAGGCATGAGTGACTATAAATGAACTTTTCTTGACAATGGATGGCTTTCGCTCCATATTTCCCGAGGCAAACAGTCAATTACAATCTGTTTTAATCAAAAAATGTAAAAAAAATTCAAAATAAATTCAATAATGGGATTATAAAAGCATTTAAACCGAGTAATAAGGCTTTTCTAGTTATGAGTGACTCTAAATGATCTTTTCTTGTCAATGGATGGCTTTTGCTCCACGTTTCCCGAGGCAAACAATCAATTACAACCTGTTTTAATCAAAAAATGTGAAAACAATTCAAAATAAATTCAATAATGGGATTATAAAAGCATTTAAACCGAGTAATAAGGCTTTTCTAGGCATAAGTGACTATAAATGATCTTTTCTTGACAATGGATGGCTTTCGCTCCATGTTTCCCGAGATAAACAATCAATTACAATGTGTTTTAATTAAAAAATTTAAAAAAAAAATTCAAAATAAATTCAATAATGGGATTATAAAAGCATTTAAACCGAGTAATAAGGCTTTTCTAGTTATGAGTGACTCTAAATGATCTTTTCTTGACAATGGATGGCTTTTGCTCCACGTTTCCCGAGGTAAACAATCAATTATAATCTGTTTTAATCAAAAAATGTAAAAAAAAATTCAAAATAAATTCAATAATGGGATTATAAAAGCATTTAAACCGAGTAATAAGGCTTTTCTAGGCATGCGTGACTATAAATAATCTTTTCTTGACAATGGATGGCTTTCGCTCCACGTTTCCCGATAAAAACAATCAATTACAATCTGTTTTAATCAAAAATATAAAAAAAATTCAAAATAAATTCAATAATGGGATTATTAAAGCATTTAAACCGAGTAATAAGGGTTTTCTAGGCATGAGTGACTATAAATGAACTTTTCTTGACAATGGATGGCTTTCGCTCCATGTTTCCCGAGGCAAACAATCAATTGCAATCTGTTTTAATCAAAAAATGTAAAAAAAATTCAAAATAAGTTCAATAATGGGATTATAAAAGCATTTAAACCGAGTAATAAGGCTTTTCTAGTTATGAATGACTCTAAATGATCTTTTCTTGACAATGGATGGCTTTTGCTCCACGTTTCTCGAGGTAAATAATCAATTACAATTTGTTCTAATCAAAAAATGTAAAACGATTCAAATTAAATTCAATTATGGAATTATAAAAGCATTTAAAGCGAGTATTAAGGATTTTATAGGCATGAGTGACTATAAATGAACTTTTCTTCACAATGGATGGCTTTCGCTCCATGTTTCCCGAGGTAAACAATCAATTACAATCTGTTTTAATCAAAAAATGTTAAAAAAAATTCAAAATAAATTCAATAATGGGATTATAAAAGCATCTAAACCGAGTAATAAGGCTTTTCAGGTTATGAGTGACTCTAAATGATCTTTTCTTGACAATGGATGGCTTTTGCTCCACGTTTCCAGAGGCAAACAATCAATTACAATCTCTTTTAATCAAAAATTGTAAAAACATTTCAAAATAAATTCAATAATGAGATTATAAAAGCATTTAAACCGAGTAATAAGGCTTTTCTAGGCATGAGTGACTATAAATGATCTTTTCTTGACAATGGATGGCTTTCGCTCCACGTTTCCCGAGATAAACAATCAATTACAATCTGTTTTAATCAAAAATGTAAAAAAAATTCAAAATAAATTCAATAATGGGATTATTAAAGCATTTAAACCGAGTCATAAGGCTCTTCTAAGCATGAGTGACTATAAATAAACTTTTCTTGACAATGGATGGCTTTCGCTCCATGTTTCCTGAGGCAAACAATCAATTACAAAATGTTTTAATCAAAAAATGTAAAAAAAAATTCAAAATAAATTCAATAATGGGATTATAAAAGCATTTAAACCGAGTAATAAGGCTTTTCTAGTTATGAGTGACTCTAAATGATCTTTTCTTGACAATGGATGGCTTTTGCTCCACGGTTCCCGAGGCAAACAATCAATTATAATCTGTTTTAATCAAAAAATATAAAATAAATTCAAAATAAATTCAATAATGGGATTATAAAAGCATTTAAACCGAGTAATAAGGCTTTTCTAGGCATGAGTGACTATAAATGATCTTTTCTTGACAATGGATGGCTTTCGCTTCACGTTTCTCGAGGTAAATAATCAATTACATTTTGTTTTAATCAAAAAATGTAAAAAGATTCAAATTAAAATCAATTATGAAATTATAAAAGTATTTAAAGCGAGTATTAAGGATTTTATAGGCATGAGTGACTATAAAAGAACTTTTCTTGACAATGGATGGCTTTTGCTCCACGTTTCCCAAGGCAAACAATCGATTACAATCTGTTTTAATCAAAAAATGTAAAAACAATTCAAAATAAATTCAATAATGGGATTATAAAAGCATTTAAACCGAGTAATAAGGCTTTTCTAGGCATGAGTGACTATAAATGATCTTTTCTTGACAATGGATGGCTTTCGCTCCACGTTTCTCGAGATAAACAATCAATTACAATCTGTTTTAATCAAAAATGTAAAAAAAATTCAAAATAAATTCAATAATGGGATTATTAAAGCATTTAAACCGAGTAATAAGGCTTTTCTAGGCATGAGTGACTATAAATGAACTTTTCTTGACAATGGATGGCTTTCGCTCCATATTTCCCGAGGCAAACAATCAATTACAATCTGTTTTAATCAAAAAATGTAAAAAAAATTCAAAATAAATTCAATAATGGGATTATAAAAGCATTTAAACCGAGTAATAAGGCTTTTCTAGTTATGAGTGACTCTAAATGATCTTTTCTTGACAATGGATGGCTTTTGCTCCACGTTTCCCGAGGCAAACAATCAATTACAATCTGTTTTAATCAAAAAATGTGAAAACAATTCAAAATAAATTCAATAATGGGATTATAAAAGCATTTAAATCGAGTAATAAGGCTTTTCTAGGCATAAGTGACTATAAATGATCTTTTCTTGACAATGGATGGCTTTCGCTTCATGTTTCCCGAGATAAGCAATCAATTACAATATGTTTTAATCAAAAAATGTAAAAAAAAATTCAAAATAAATTCAATAATGGGATTATAAAAGCATTTAAACCGAGTAATAAGGCTTTTCTAGTTATGAGTGACTCTAAATGATCTTTTCTTGACAATGGATGGCTTTTGCTCCACGTTTCCCGAGGCAAACAATCAATTATAATCTGTTTTAATCAAAAAATGTAAAAAAAAATTCAAAATAAATTCAATAATGGGATTATAAAAGCATTTAAACCGAGTAATAAGGCTTTTCTAGGCATGAGTGACTATAAATGATCTTTTCTTGACAATGGATGGCTTTCGCTCCACGTTTCCCGATATAAACAATCAATTACAATCTGTTTTAATCAAAAATGTAAAAAAAAAATTCAAAATAAATTCAATAATGGGATTATTAAAGCATTTAAACCGAGTAATAAGGCTTTTCTAGGCATGAGTGACTATAAATGAACTTTTCTTGACAATGGATGGCTTTCGCTCCATGTTTCCCGAGGCAAACAATCAATTACAATCTGTTTTAATCAAAAAATGTAAAAAAAATTCAAACTAAATTCAATAATGGGATTATAAAAGCATTTAAACCGAGTGATAAGGCTTTTCTAGGCATGAGTGACTATAAATGATCTTTTCCTGACAATGGATGGCTTTCGCTCCATGTTTTCCGAGGCAAACAATCAATTACAATCTGTTTTAATCAAAAAATGTAAAAAAAAATTCAAAATAAATTCAATAATGGGATTATAAAAGCATTTAAACTGAGTAATAAGGCTTTTCTAGGCATGAGTGACTATAAATGATCTTTTCTTGACAATGGATGGCTTTCGCTTCACGTTTCTCTGGGCAAATAATCAATTACAATTTGTTTTAATCAAAAAATGTAAAAAGTTTCAAATTAAATTTAATAATGGGATTATAAAAGCATTTAAACCGAGTAATAAGGCTTTTCTAGGCATGAGAGACTATAAATGATCTTTTCTTGACAATGGATGGCTTTCGCTCCATGTTTCCCGAGGCAAACAATCAATTGCAATCTGTTTTAAGCAAAAAATGTAAAAAAATTCAAAATAAGTTCAATAATGGGATTATAAAAGCATTTAAACCGAGTAATAAGGCTTTTCTAGTTATGAATGACTCTAAATAATCTTTTCTTGACAATGGATGGCTTTTGCTACACGTTTCTCGAGGTAAATAATCAATTACAATTTGTTTTAATCAAAAAATGTAAAACGATTCAAATTAAATTCAATTATGGAATTATAAAAGCATTTAAAGCGAGTATTAAGGATTTTATAGGCATGAGTGACTATAAATGAAATTTTCTTGACAATGGATGGCTTTTGCTCCACGTTTCCCATGGCAAACAATCGATTACAATCTGTTTTAATCAAAAAATGTAAAAACAATTCAAAATAAATTCAATAATGGGATTATAAAAGCATTTAAACCGAGTAATAAGGCTTTTCTAGGCATGAGTGACTATAAATGATCTTTTCTTGACAATGGATGGCTTTCGCTCCACGTTTCTCTAGATAAACAATCAATTACAATCTGTTTTAATCAAAAATGTAAAAAAAATTCAAAATAAATTCAATAATGGGATTATTAAAGCATTTAAACCGAGTAATAAGGCTTTTCTAGGCATGAGTGACTATAAATGAACTTTTCTTGACAATGGATGGCTTTCGCTCCATATTTCCCGAGGCAAACAATCAATTACAATCTGTTTTAATCAAAAAATGTAAAAAAAATTCAAAATAAATTCAATAATGGGATTATAAAAGCATTTAAACCGAGTAATAAGGCTTTTCTAGTTATGAGTGACTCTAAATGATCTTTTCTTGACAATGGATGGCTTTTGCTCCACGTTTCCCGAGGCAAACAATCAATTACAATCTGTTTTAATCAAAAAATGTGAAAACAATTCAAAATAAATTCAATAATGGGATTATAAAAGCATTTAAATCGAGTAATAAGGCTTTTCTAGGCATAAGTGACTATAAATGATCTTTTCTTGACAATGGATGGCTTTCGCTTCATGTTTCCCGAGATAAACAATCAATTACAATATGTTTTAATCAAAAAATGTAAAAAAAAATTCAAAATAAATTCAATAATGGGATTATAAAAGCATTTAAACCGAGTAATAAGGCTTTTCTAGTTATGAGTGACTCTAAATGATCTTTTCTTGACAATGGATGGCTTTTGCTCCACGTTTCCCGAGGCAAACAATCAATTATAATCTGTTTTAATCAAAAAATGTAAAAAAAATTCAAAATAAATTCAATAATGGGATTATAAAAGCATTTAAACCGAGTAATAAGGCTTTTCTAGGCATGAGTGACTATAAATGATCTTTTCTTGACAATGGATGGCTTTCGCTCCACGTTTCCCGATATAAACAATCAATTACAATCTGTTTTAATCAAAAATGTAAAAAAAAAATTCAAAATAAATTCAATAATGGGATTATTAAAGCATTTAAACCGAGTAATAAGGCTTTTCTAGGCATGAGTGACTATAAATGATCTTTTCTTGACAATGGATGGCTTTCGCTTCATGTTTCTCTGGCCAAATAATCAATTACAATTTGTTTTAATCAAAAAATGTAAAACGATTCAAATTAAATTCAATTATGGAATTATAAAAGCATTTAAAGCGAGTATTAAGGATTTTATAGGCATGAGTGACTATAAATGAAATTTTCTTGACAATGGATGGCTTTTGCTCCACGTTTCCCATGGCAAACAATCGATTACAATCTGTTTTAATCAAAAAATGTAAAAACAATTCAAAATAAATTCAATAATGGGATTATAAAAGCATTTAAACCGAGTAATAAGGCTTTTCTAGGCATGAGTGACTATAAATGATCTTTTCTCGACAATGGATGGCTTTCGCTCCACGTTTCTCGAGATAAACAATCAATTACAATCTGTTTTAATCAAAAATGTAAAAAAAATTCAAAATAAATTCAATAATGGGATTATTAAAGCATTTAAACCGAGTAATAAGGCTTTTCTAGGCATGAGTGACTATAAATGAACTTTTCTTGACAATGGATGGCTTTCGCTCCATATTTCCCGAGGCAAACAATCAATTACAATCTGTTTTAATCAAAAAATGTAAAAAAAATTCAAAATAAATTCAATAATGGGATTATAAAAGCATTTAAACCGAGTAATAAGGCTTTTCTAGTTATGAGTGACTCTAAATGATCTTTTCTTGACAATGGATGGCTTTTGCTCCACGTTTCCCGAGGCAAACAATCAATTACAATCTGTTTTAATCAAAAAATGTGAAAACAATTCAAAATAAATTCAATAATGGGATTATAAAAGCATTTAAATCGAGTAATAAGGCTTTTCTAGGCATAAGTGACTATAAATGATCTTTTCTTGACAATGGATGGCTTTCGCTTCATGTTTCCCGAGATAAGCAATCAATTACAATATGTTTTAATCAAAAAATGTAAAAAAAAATTCAAAATAAATTCAATAATGGGATTATAAAAGCATTTAAACCGAGTAATAAGGCTTTTCTAGTTATGAGTGACTCTAAATGATCTTTTCTTGACAATGGATGGCTTTTGCTCCACGTTTCCCGAGGCAAACAATCAATTATAATCTGTTTTAATCAAAAAATGTAAAAAAAAATTCAAAATAAATTCAATAATGGGATTATAAAAGCATTTAAACCGAGTAATAAGGCTTTTCTAGGCATGAGTGACTATAAATGATCTTTTCTTGACAATGGATGGCTTTCGCTCCACGTTTCCCGATATAAACAATCAATTACAATCTGTTTTAATCAAAAATGTAAAAAAAAAATTCAAAATAAATTCAATAATGGGATTATTAAAGCATTTAAACCGAGTAATAAGGCTTTTCTAGGCATGAGTGACTATAAATGAACTTTTCTTGACAATGGATGGCTTTCGCTCCATGTTTCCCGAGGCAAACAATCAATTACAATCTGTTTTAATCAAAAAATGTAAAAAAAATTCAAACTAAATTCAATAATGGGATTATAAAAGCATTTAAACCGAGTGATAAGGCTTTTCTAGGCATGAGTGACTATAAATGATCTTTTCCTGACAATGGATGGCTTTCGCTCCATGTTTTCCGAGGCAAACAATCAATTACAATCTGTTTTAATCAAAAAATGTAAAAAAAAATTCAAAATAAATTCAATAATGGGATTATAAAAGCATTTAAACTGAGTAATAAGGCTTTTCTAGGCATGAGTGACTATAAATGATCTTTTCTTGACAATGGATGGCTTTCGCTTCACGTTTCTCTGGGCAAATAATCAATTACAATTTGTTTTAATCAAAAAATGTAAAAAGTTTCAAATTAAATTTAATAATGGGATTATAAAAGCATTTAAACCGAGTAATAAGGCTTTTCTAGGCATGAGAGACTATAAATGATCTTTTCTTGACAATGGATGGCTTTCGCTCCATGTTTCCCGAGGCAAACAATCAATTGCAATCTGTTTTAAGCAAAAAATGTAAAAAAATTCAAAATAAGTTCAATAATGGGATTATAAAAGCATTTAAACCGAGTAATAAGGCTTTTCTAGTTATGAATGACTCTAAATAATCTTTTCTTGACAATGGATGGCTTTTGCTACACGTTTCTCGAGGTAAATAATCAATTACAATTTGTTTTAATCAAAAAATGTAAAACGATTCAAATTAAATTCAATTATGGAATTATAAAAGCATTTAAAGCGAGTATTAAGGATTTTATAGGCATGAGTGACTATAAATGAAATTTTCTTGACAATGGATGGCTTTTGCTCCACGTTTCCCATGGCAAACAATCGATTACAATCTGTTTTAATCAAAAAATGTAAAAACAATTCAAAATAAATTCAATAATGGGATTATAAAAGCATTTAAACCGAGTAATAAGGCTTTTCTAGGCATGAGTGACTATAAATGATCTTTTCTTGACAATGGATGGCTTTCGCTCCACGTTTCTCGAGATAAACAATCAATTACAATCTGTTTTAATCAAAAATGTAAAAAAAATTCAAAATAAATTCAATAATGGGATTATTAAAGCATTTAAATCGAGTAATAAGGCTTTTCTAGGCATGAGTGACTATAAATGAACTTTTCTTGACAATGGATGGCTTTCGCTCCATATTTCCCGAGGCAAACAATCAATTACAATCTGTTTTAATCAAAAAATGTAAAAAAAATTCAAAATAAATTCAATAATGGGATTATAAAAGCATTTAAACCGAGTAATAAGGCTTTTCTAGTTATGAGTGACTCTAAATGATCTTTTCTTGACAATGGATGGCTTTTGCTCCACGTTTCCCGAGGCAAACAATCAATTACAATCTGTTTTAATCAAAAAATGTGAAAACAATTCAAAATAAATTCAATAATGGGATTATAAAAGCATTTAAATCGAGTAATAAGGCTTTTCTAGGCATAAGTGACTATAAATGATCTTTTCTTGACAATGGATGGCTTTCGCTTCATGTTTCCCGAGATAAACAATCAATTACAATATGTTTTAATCAAAAAATGTAAAAAAAAATTCAAAATAAATTCAATAATGGGATTATAAAAGCATTTAAACCGAGTAATAAGGCTTTTCTAGTTATGAGTGACTCTAAATGATCTTTTCTTGACAATGGATGGCTTTTGCTCCACGTTTCCCGAGGCAAACAATCAATTATAATCTGTTTTAATCAAAAAATGTAAAAAAAAATTCAAAATAAATTCAATAATGGGATTATAAAAGCATTTAAACCGAGTAATAAGGCTTTTCTAGGCATGAGTGACTATAAATGATCTTTTCTTGACAATGGATGGCTTTCGCTCCACGTTTCCCGATATAAACAATCAATTACAATCTGTTTTAATCAAAAATGTAAAAAAAAAATTCAAAATAAATTCAATAATGGGATTATTAAAGCATTTAAACCGAGTAATAAGGCTTTTCTAGGCATGAGTGACTATAAATGTTCTTTTCTTGACAATGGATGGCTTTCGCTTCATGTTTCTCTGGCCAAATAATCAATTACAATTTGTTTTAATCAAAAAATGTAAAACGATTCAAATTAAATTCAATTATGGAATTATAAAAGCATTTAAAGCGAGTATTAAGGATTTTATAGGCATGAGTGACTATAAATGAAATTTTCTTGACAATGGATGGCTTTTGCTCCACGTTTCCCATGGCAAACAATCGATTACAATCTGTTTTAATCAAAAAATGTAAAAACAATTCAAAATAAATTCAATAATGGGATTATAAAAGCATTTAAACCGAGTAATAAGGCTTTTCTAGGCATGAGTGACTATAAATGATCTTTTCTTGACAATGGATGGCTTTCGCTCCACGTTTCTCGAGATAAACAATCAATTACAATCTGTTTTAATCAAAAATGTAAAAAAAATTCAAAATAAATTCAATAATGGGATTATTAAAGCATTTAAACCGAGTAATAAGGCTTTTCTAGGCATGAGTGACTATAAATGAACTTTTCTTGACAATGGATGGCTTTCGCTCCATATTTCCCGAGGCAAACAATCAATTACAATCTGTTTTAATCAAAAAATGTAAAAAAAATTCAAAATAAATTCAATAATGGGATTATAAAAGCATTTAAACCGAGTAATAAGGCTTTTCTAGTTATGAGTGACTCTAAATGATCTTTTCTTGACAATGGATGGCTTTTGCTCCACGTTTCCCGAGGCAAACAATCAATTACAATCTGTTTTAATCAAAAAATGTGAAAACAATTCAAAATAAATTCAATAATGGGATTATAAAAGCATTTAAATCGAGTAATAAGGCTTTTCTAGGCATAAGTGACTATAAATGATCTTTTCTTGACAATGGATGGCTTTCGCTTCATGTTTCCCGAGATAAACAATCAATTACAATATGTTTTAATCAAAAAATGTAAAAAAAAATTCAAAATAAATTCAATAATGGGATTATAAAAGCATTTAAACCGAGTAATAAGGCTTTTCTAGTTATGAGTGACTCTAAATGATCTTTTCTTGACAATGGATGGCTTTTGCTCCACGTTTCCCGAGGCAAACAATCAATTATAATCTGTTTTAATCAAAAAATGTAAAAAAAAATTCAAAATAAATTCAATAATGGGATTATAAAAGCATTTAAACCGAGTAATAAGGCTTTTCTAGGCATGAGTGACTATAAATGATCTTTTCTTGACAATGGATGGCTTTCGCTCCACGTTTCCCGATATAAACAATCAATTACAATCTGTTTTAATCAAAAATGTAAAAAAAAAATTCAAAATAAATTCAATAATGGGATTATTAAAGCATTTAAACCGAGTAATAAGGCTTTTCTAGGCATGAGTGACTATAAATGAACTTTTCTTGACAATGGATGGCTTTCGCTCCATGTTTCCCGAGGCAAACAATCAATTACAATCTGTTTTAATCAAAAAATGTAAAAAAAATTCAAACTAAATTCAATAATGGGATTATAAAAGCATTTAAACCGAGTGATAAGGCTTTTCTAGGCATGAGTGACTATAAATGATCTTTTCCTGACAATGGATGGCTTTCGCTCCATGTTTTCCGAGGCAAACAATCAATTACAATCTGTTTTAATCAAAAAATGTAAAAAAAAATTCAAAATAAATTCAATAATGGGATTATAAAAGCATTTAAACTGAGTAATAAGGCTTTTCTAGGCATGAGTGACTATAAATGATCTTTTCTTGACAATGGATGGCTTTCGCTTCACGTTTCTCTGGGCAAATAATCAATTACAATTTGTTTTAATCAAAAAATGTAAAAAGATTCAAATTAAATTTAATAATGGGATTATAAAAGCATTTAAACCGAGTAATAAGGCTTTTCTAGGCATGAGAGACTATAAATGATCTTTTCTTGACAATGGATGGCTTTCGCTCCATGTTTCCCGAGGCAAACAATCAATTGCAATCTGTTTTAATCAAAAAATGTAAAAAAATTCAAAATAAGTTCAATAATGGGATTATAAAAGCATTTAAACCGAGTAATAAGGCTTTTCTAGTTATGAATGACTCTAAATAATCTTTTCTTGACAATGGATGGCTTTTGCTACACGTTTCTCGAGGTAAATAATCAATTACAATTTGTTTTAATCAAAAAATGTAAAACGATTCAAATTAAATTCAATTATGGAATTATAAAAGCATTTAAAGCGAGTATTAAGGATTTTATAGGCATGAGTGACTATAAAGGAAATTTTCTTGACAATGGATGGCTTTTGCTCCACGTTTCCCATGGCAAACAATCGATTACAATCTGTTTTAATCAAAAAATGTAAAAACAATTCAAAATAAATTCAATAATGGGATTATAAAAGCATTTAAACCGAGTAATAAGGCTTTTCTAGGCATGAGTGACTATAAATGATCTTTTCTTGACAATGGATGGCTTTCGCTCCACGTTTCTCGAGATAAACAATCAATTACAATCTGTTTTAATCAAAAATGTAAAAAAAATTCAAAATAAATTCAATAATGGGATTATTAAAGCATTTAAACCGAGTAATAAGGCTTTTCTAGGCATGAGTGACTATAAATGAACTTTTCTTGACAATGGATGGCTTTCGCTCCATATTTCCCGAGGCAAACAATCAATTACAATCTGTTTTAATCAAAAAATGTAAAAAAAATTCAAAATAAATTCAATAATGGGATTATAAAAGCATTTAAACCGAGTAATAAGGCTTTTCTAGTTATGAGTGACTCTAAATGATCTTTTCTTGACAATGGATGGCTTTTGCTCCACGTTTCCCGAGGCAAACAATCAATTACAATCTGTTTTAATCAAAAAATGTGAAAACAATTCAAAATAAATTCAATAATGGGATTATAAAAGCATTTAAATCGAGTAATAAGGCTTTTCTAGGCATAAGTGACTATAAATGATCTTTTCTTGACAATGGATGGCTTTCGCTTCATGTTTCCCGAGATAAACAATCAATTACAATATGTTTTAATCAAAAAATGTAAAAAAAAATTCAAAATAAATTCAATAATGGGATTATAAAAGCATTTAAACCGAGTAATAAGGCTTTTCTAGTTATGAGTGACTCTAAATGATCTTTTCTTGACAATGGATGGCTTTTGCTCCACGTTTCCCGAGGCAAACAATCAATTATAATCTGTTTTAATCAAAAAATGTAAAAAAAAATTCAAAATAAATTCAATAATGGGATTATAAAAGCATTTAAACCGAGTAATAAGGCTTTTCTAGGCATGAGTGACTATAAATGATCTTTTCTTGACAATGGATGGCTTTCGCTCCACGTTTCCCGATATAAACAATCAATTACAATCTGTTTTAATCAAAAATGTAAAAAAAAAATTCAAAATAAATTCAATAATGGGATTATTAAAGCATTTAAACCGAGTAATAAGGCTTTTCTAGGCATGAGTGACTATAAATGAACTTTTCTTGACAATGGATGGCTTTCGCTCCATGTTTCCCGAGGCAAACAATCAATTACAATCTGTTTTAATCAAAAAATGTAAAAAAAATTCAAACTAAATTCAATAATGGGATTATAAAAGCATTTAAACCGAGTGATAAGGCTTTTCTAGGCATGAGTGACTATAAATGATCTTTTCCTGACAATGGATGGCTTTCGCTCCATGTTTTCCGAGGCAAACAATCAATTACAATCTGTTTTAATCAAAAAATGTAAAAAAAAATTCAAAATAAATTCAATAATGGGATTATAAAAGCATTTAAACTGAGTAATAAGGCTTTTCTAGGCATGAGTGACTATAAATGATCTTTTCTTGACAATGGATGGCTTTCGCTTCACGTTTCTCTGGGCAAATAATCAATTACAATTTGTTTTAATCAAAAAATGTAAAAAGATTCAAATTAAATTTAATAATGGGATTATAAAAGCATTTAAACCGAGTAATAAGGCTTTTCTAGGCATGAGAGACTATAAATGATCTTTTCTTGACAATGGATGGCTTTCGCTCCATGTTTCCCGAGGCAAACAATCAATTGCAATCTGTTTTAATCAAAAAATGTAAAAAAATTCAAAATAAGTTCAATAATGGGATTATAAAAGCATTTAAACCGAGTAATAAGGCTTTTCTAGTTATGAATGACTCTAAATAATCTTTTCTTGACAATGGATGGCTTTTGCTACACGTTTCTCGAGGTAAATAATCAATTACAATTTGTTTTAATCAAAAAATGTAAAACGATTCAAATTAAATTCAATTATGGAATTATAAAAGCATTTAAAGCGAGTATTAAGGATTTTATAGGCATGAGTGACTATAAAGGAAATTTTCTTGACAATGGATGGCTTTTGCTCCACGTTTCCCATGGCAAACAATCGATTACAATCTGTTTTAATCAAAAAATGTAAAAACAATTCAAAATAAATTCAATAATGGGATTATAAAAGCATTTAAACCGAGTAATAAGGCTTTTCTAGGCATGAGTGACTATAAATGATCTTTTCTTGACAATGGATGGCTTTCGCTCCACGTTTCTCGAGATAAACAATCAATTACAATCTGTTTTAATCAAAAATGTAAAAAAAATTCAAAATAAATTCAATAATGGGATTATTAAAGCATTTAAACCGAGTAATAAGGCTTTTCTAGGCATGAGTGACTATAAATGAACTTTTCTTGGCAATGGATGGCTTTCGCTCCATATTTCCCGAGGCAAACAATCAATTACAATCTGTTTTAATCAAAAAATGTAAAAAAAATTCAAAATAAATTCAATAATGGGATTATAAAAGCATTTAAACCGAGTAATAAGGCTTTTCTAGTTATGAGTGACTCTAAATGATCTTTTCTTGACAATGGATGGCTTTTGCTCCACGTTTCCCGAGGCAAACAATCAATTACAATCTGTTTTAATCAAAAAATGTGAAAACAATTCAAAATAAATTCAATAATGGGATTATAAAAGCATTTAAATCGAGTAATAAGGCTTTTCTAGGCATAAGTGACTATAAATGATCTTTTCTTGACAATGGATGGCTTTCGCTTCATGTTTCCCGAGATAAACAATCAATTACAATATGTTTTAATCAAAAAATGTAAAAAAAAATTCAAAATAAATTCAATAATGGGATTATAAAAGCATTTAAACCGAGTAATAAGGCTTTTCTAGTTATGAGTGACTCTAAATGATCTTTTCTTGACAATGGATGGCTTTTGCTCCACGTTTCCCGAGGCAAACAATCAATTATAATCTGTTTTAATCAAAAAATGTAAAAAAAAATTCAAAATAAATTCAATAATGGGATTATAAAAGCATTTAAACCGAGTAATAAGGCTTTTCTAGGCATGAGTGACTATAAATGATCTTTTCTTGACAATGGATGGCTTTCGCTCCACGTTTCCCGATATAAACAATCAATTACAATCTGTTTTAATCAAAAATGTAAAAAAAAATTCAAAATAAATTCAATAATGGGATTATTAAAGCATTTAAACCGAGTAATAAGGCTTTTCTAGGCATGAGTGACTATAAATGAACTTTTCTTGACAATGGATGGCTTTCGCTCCATGTTTCCCGAGGCAAACAATCAATTACAATCTGTTTTAATCAAAAAATGTAAAAAAAATTCAAACTAAATTCAATAATGGGATTATAAAAGCATTTAAACCGAGTGATAAGGCTTTTCTAGGCATGAGTGACTATAAATGATCTTTTCCTGACAATGGATGGCTTTCGCTCCATGTTTTCCGAGGCAAACAATCAATTACAATCTATTTTAATCAAAAAATGTAAAAAAAAATTCAAAATAAATTCAATAATGGGATTATAAAAGCATTTAAACTGAGTAATAAGGCTTTTCTAGGCATGAGTGACTATAAATGATCTTTTCTTGACAATGGATGGCTTTCGCTTCACGTTTCTCTGGGCAAATAATCAATTACAATTTGTTTTAATCAAAAAATGTAAAAAGATTCAAATTAAATTTAATAATGGGATTATGAAAGCATTTAAACCAAGTAATAAGGCTTTTCTAGGCATGAGAGACTATAAATGATCTTTTCTTGACAATGGATGGCTTTCGCTCCACGTTTCCCGAGATAAACAATCAATTACAATCTGTTTTAATCAAAAATGTTAAAAAAAATTCAAAATAAATTCAATAATAGGATTAATAAAGCATCTAAACCGAGTAATAAGGCTTTTCTAGTTATGAGTGACTCTAAATGATCTTTTCTTGACAATGGATGGCTTTTGCTCCAAGTTTCCAGAGGCAAACAATCAATTACAATCTCTTTTAATCAAAGAATGTAAAAACATTTCAAAATAAATTCAATAATGGGATTATAAAAGCATTTAAACCGAGTAATAAGGCTTTTCTAGGCGTGAGTGACTATAAATGATCTTTTCTTGACAATGGATGGCTTTCGCTCCACGTTTCTCGAGATAAACAATCAATTACAATCTGTTTTAATCAAAAATGTAAAAAAAATTCAAATTAAATTCAATAATGGGATTATTAAAGCATTTAAACCGAGTCATAAGGCTCTTCTAAGCATGAGTGACTATAAATGAACTTTTCTTGACAATGGATGGCTTTCGCTCCATGTTTCCCGAGGAAAACAATCAATTACAATCTGTTTTAATCAAAAAATGTAAAAAAAATTCAAACTAAATTCAATAATGGGATTATAAAAGCATTTAAACCGAGTGATAAGGCTTTTCTAGGCATGAGTGACTATAAATGATCTTTTCTTGACAATGGATGGCTTTCGCTCCACGTTTTCCGAGGCAAACAATCAATTACAATCTGTTTTAATCAAAAAATGTAAAAAAAAATTCAAAATAAACTCAATAATGGGATTATAAAAGCATTTAAACTGAGTAATAAGGCTTTTCTAGGCATGAGTGACTATAAATGATCTTTTCTTGACAATGGATGGCTTTCGCTTCACGTTTCTCTGGGCAAATAATCAATTACAATTTGTTTTAATCAAAAAATGTAAAAAGATTCAAATTAAATTCAATTATGGAATTATAAAATCATTTAAAGCGAGTATTAAGGATTTTATAGGCATGAGTGACTATAAATGAACTTTTCTTGATAATGGATGGCTTTTGCTTCACGTTTCCCGAGGCAAACAATCAATTACAATCTGTTTTAATCAAAAAATGTAAAAACAATTCAAAATAAATTCAATAATGGGATTATAAAATCATTTAAACCGAGTAATAAGGCTTTTCTAGTTATGAATGACTCTAAATGATCTTTTCTTGACAATGGATGGCTTTTGCTCCACGTTTCTCGAGGTAAATAATCAATTACAATTTGTTTTAATCAAAAAATGTAAAACGATTCAAATTAAATTCAATTATGGAATTATAAAAGCATTTAAAGCGACTATTAAGGATTTTATAGGCATGAGTGACTATAAATGAACTTTTCTTCACAATGGATGGCTTTCGCTCCACGTTTCCCGAGATAAACAATCAAATACAATCTGTTTTAATCAAAAATGTAAAAAAAATTCAAAATAAATTCAATAATGGGATTATTAAAGCATTTAAACCGAGTAATAAGGCTTTTCTAGGCATTAGTGACTATAAATGATCTTTTCTTGACAATGGATGGCTTTCGCTTCACGTTTCTCTGGGCAAATAATCAATTACAATTTGTTTTAATCAAAAAATGTAAAAAGATTCAAATTAAATTCAATTATGGAATTATAAAATCATTTAAAGCGAGTATTAAGGATTTTATAGGCATGAGTGACTATAAATGAACTTTTCTTGACAATGGATGGCTTTTGCTCCACGTTTCCCGAGGCAAACAATCAATTACAATCTGTTTTAATCAAAAAATGTAAAAACAATTCAAAATAAATTCAATAATGGGATTATAAAAGTATTTAAACCGAGTAATAAGTCTTTTCTAGGCATGAGTGACTATAAATGATCTTTTCTTGACAATGGATGGCTTTCGCTCCATGTTTCCCGAGGTAAACAATCAATTACAATCTGTTTTAATCAAAAAATGCAAAAAAAAATTCAAAAAAAATTCAATAATGGGATCATAAAAGAATTTAAACCGAGTAATAAGGCTTTTCTAGGCATGAGTGACTATAAATGAACTTTTCTTGACAATGGATGGCTTTCGCTCCATATTTCCCGAGGCAAACAGTCAATTACAATCTGTTTTAATCAAAAAATGTAAAAAAAATTCAAAATAAATTCAATAATGGGATTATAAAAGCATTTAAACCGAGTAATAAGGCTTTTCTAGTTATGAGTGACTCTAAATGATCTTTTCTTGACAATGGATGGCTTTTGCTCCACGTTTCCCGAGGCAAACAATCAATTACAACCTGTTTTAATCAAAAAATGTGAAAACAATTCAAAAAAAATTCAATAATGGGATTATAAAAGAATTTAAACCGAGTAATAAGGCTTTTCTAGGCATGAGTGACTATAAATGATCTTTTCTTGACAATGGATGGCTTTCGCTCCATGTTTCCCGAGGTAAACAATCAATTACAATCTGTTTTAATCAAAAAATGCAAAAAAAAATTCAAAATAAATTCAATAATGGGATTATAAAAGCATTTAAACCGAGTAATAAGGCTTTTCTAGTTATTAGTGACTCTAAATGATCTTTTCTTGACAATGGATGGCTTTTGCTCCACGTTTCCCGAGGCAAACAATCAATTACAATCTGTTTTAATCAAAAAATGTAAAAACTTTTCAAAATAAATTCAATAATGGGATTATAAAAGCATTTAAACCGAGTAATAAGGCTTTTCTAGGCATGAGTGACTATAAATGATCTTTTCTTGACAATGGATGGCTTTCGCTCCACGTTTCCCGAGATAAACAATCAATTACAATCTGTTTTAATCAAAAATGTAAAAAAAATTCAAAATAAATTCAATAATGGGATTATTAAAGCATTTAAACTGAGTCATAAGGCTTTTCTAAGCATGAGTGACTATCAATGATCTTTTCTTGACAATGGATGGCTTTCGCTCCATATTTCCTGAGGCAAACAATCAATTACAATCTGTTTTAATCAAAAAATGTAAAAAAAAATTCAAAAAAAATTCAATAATGGGATTATAAAAGCATTTAAACCGAGTAATAAGGCTTTTCTAGTTATGAGTGACTCTAAATGATCTTTTGTTGACAATGGATGGCTTTTGCTCCACGTTTCCCGAGGCAAACAATCAATTACAATATGTTTTAATCAAAAAATGTAAAAACAATTCAAAATAAATTCAATAATGGGATTATAAAAGTATTTAAACCGAGTAATAAGGCTTTTCTAGGCATGAGAGACTATAAATGATCTTTTCTTGACAATGGATGGCTTTCGCTCCACGTTTCCCGAGATAAACAATCAATTACAATCTGTTTTAATCAAAAATGTTAAAAAAAATTCAAAATAAATTCAATAATGGGATTAATAAAGCATTTAAACCGAGTAATAAGGCTTTTCTAGGCATGAGTGACTATAAATGAGCTTTTCTTGACAATGGATGGCTTTCGCTCCATGTTTCCCGAGGTAAACAATCAATTACAATATGTTTTAATCAAAAAATGTTAAAAAAAATTCAAAATAAATTCAATAATGGGATTATAAAAGCATCTAAACCGAGTAATAAGGCTTTTCTAGTTATGAGTGACTCTAAATGATCTTTTCTTGACAAAGGATGGCTTTTGCTCCACGTTTCCAGAGGCAAACAATCAATTACAATCTCTTTTAATCAAAAAATGTAAAAACATTTGAAAATAAATTCAATAATGAGATTATAAAAGCATTTAAACCGAGTAATAAGGATTTTCTAGGCATGAGTGACTATAAATGATCTTTTCTTGACAATGGATGGCTTTCGCTTCACGTTTCTCGAGGTAAATAATCAATTACATTTTGTTTTAATCAAAAAATGTAAAAAGATTCAAATTAAAATCAATTATGAAATTATAAAACTATTTAAAGCGAGTATTAAGGATTTTATAGGCATGAGTGACTATAAAAGAACTTTTCTTGACAATGGATGGCTTTTGCTCCACGTTTCCCAAGGCAAACAATCGATTACAATCTGTTTTAATCAAAAAATGTAAAAACAATTCAAAATAAATTCAATAATGGGATTATAAAAGCATTTAAACCGAGTAATAAGGCTTTTCTAGGCATGAGTGACTATAAATGATCTTTTCTTGACAATGGATGGCTTTCGCTCCACGTTTCTCGAGATAAACAATCAATTACAATCTGTTTTAATCAAAAATGTAAAAAAAATTGAAAATAAATTCAATAATGGGATTATTAAAGCATTTAAACCGAGTAATAAGGATTTTCTAGGCATGAGTGACTATAAATGATCTTTTCTTGACAATGGATGGCTTTCGCTCCACGTTTCCCGAGATAAACAATCAATTACAATCTGTTTTAATCAAAAATGTTAAAAAAAATTCAAAATAAATTCAATAATGGGATTAATAAAGCATTTAAACCGAGTAATAAGGCTTTTCTAGGCATGAGTGACTATAAATGAGCTTTTCTTGACAATGGATGGCTTTCGCTCCATGTTTCCCGAGGTAAACAATCAATTACAATATGTTTTAATCAAAAAATGTTAAAAAAAATTCAAAATAAATTCAATAATGGGATTATAAAAGCATCTAAACCGAGTAATAAGGCTTTTCTAGTTATGAGTGACTCTAAATGATCTTTTCTTGACAATGGATGGCTTTTGCTCCACGTTTCCAGAGGCAAACAATCAATTACAATCTCTTTTAATCAAAAAATGTAAAAACATTTGAAAATAAATTCAATAATGAGATTATAAAAGCATTTAAACCGAGTAATAAGGCTTTTCTAGGCATGAGTGACTATAAATGATCTTTTCTTTACAATGGATGGCTTTCGCTCCACGTTTCCCGAGATAAACAATCAATTACAATCTGTTTTAATCAAAAATGTAAAAAAAATTGAAAATAAATTCAATAATGGGATTATTAAAGCATTTAAACCGAGTCATAAGGCTCTTCTAAGCATGAGTGACTATAAATGAACTTTTCTTGACAATGGATGGCTTTCGCTCCATGTTTCCTGAGGCAAACAATCAATTACAAAATGTTTTAATCATAAAATGTAAAAAAAAATTCAAAATAAATTCAATAATGGGATTATAAAAGCATTTAAACCGAGTGATAAGGCTTTTCTAGGCATGAGTGACTATAAATGATCTTTTCTTGACAATGGATGGCTTTCGCTCCACGTTTCTCGAGATAAACAATCAATTACAATCTGTTTTAATCAAAAATGTAAAAAAAATTGAAAATAAATTCAATAATGGGATTATTAAAGCATTTAAACCGAGTAATAAGGCTTTTCTAGTTATGAGTGACTCTAAATGATCTTTTCTTGACAATGGATGGCTTTTGCTCCACGTTTCCCGAGGCAAACAATCAATTACAATATGTTTTAATCAAAAAATGTAAAAACAATTCAAAATAAATTCAATAATGGGATTATAAAAGTATTTAAACCGAGTAATAAGGCTTTTCTAGGCATGAGAGACTATAAATGATCTTTTCTTGACAATGGATGGCTTTTGCTCCACGTTTCCCGAGATAAACAATCAATTACAATCTGTTTTAATCAAAAATGTTAAAAAAAATTCAAAATAAATTCAATAATGGGATTAATAAAGCATTTAAACCGAGTAATAAGGCTTTTCTAGGCATGAGTGACTATAAATGAGCTTTTCTTGACAATGGATGGCTTTCGCTCCATGTTTCCCGAGGTAAACAATCAATTACAATATGTTTTAATCAAAAAATGTTAAAAAAAATTCAAAATAAATTCAATAATGGGATTATAAAAGCATCTAAACCGAGTAATAAGGCTTTTCTAGTTATGAGTGACTCTAAATGATCTTTTCTTGACAATGGATGGCTTTTGCTCCACGTTTCCAGAGGCAAACAATCAATTACAATCTCTTTTAATCAAAAAATGTAAAAACATTTGAAAATAAATTCAATAATGAGATTATAAAAGCATTTAAACCGAGTAATAAGGCTTTTCTAGGCATGAGTGACTATAAATGATCTTTTCTTTACAATGGATGGCTTTCGCTCCACGTTTCCCGAGATAAACAATCAATTACAATCTGTTTTAATCAAAAATGTAAAAAAATTGAAAATAAATTCAATAATGGGATTATTAAAGCATTTAAACCGAGTCATAAGGCTCTTCTAAGCATGAGTGACTATAAATGAAATTTTCTTGACAATGGATGGCTTTTGCTCCACGTTTCCCGAGGCAAACAATCAATTACAATCTGTTTTAATCAAAAAATGTGAAAACAATTCAAAATAAATTCAATAATGGGATTATAAAAGCATTTAAATCGAGTAATAAGGCTTTTCTAGGCATAAGTGACTATAAATGATCTTTTCTTGACAATGGATGGCTTTCGCTTCATGTTTCCCGAGATAAACAATCAATTACAATATGTTTTAATCAAAAAATGTAAAAAAAAATTCAAAATAAATTCAATAATGGGATTATAAAAGCATTTAAATCGAGTAATAAGGCTTTTCTAGTTATGAGTGACTCTAAATGATCTTTTCTTGACAATGGATGGCTTTCGCTCCATGTTTCCTGAGGCAAACAATCAATTACAAAATGTTTTAATCAAAAAATGTAAAAAAAAATTCAAAATAAATTCAATAATGGGATTATAAAAGCATTTAAACCGAGTAATAAGGCTTTTCTAGTTATGAGTGACTCTAAATGATCTTTTCTTGACAATGGATGGCTTTTGCTTCACGGTTCCCGAGGCAAACAATCAATTATAATCTGTTTTAATCAAAAAATATAAAATAAATTCAAAATAAATTCAATAATGGGATTATAAAAGCATTTAAACCGAGTAATAAGGATTTTCTAGGCATGAGTGACTATAAATGATCTTTTCTTGACAATGGATGGCTTTCGCTTCACGTTTCTCGAGGTAAATAATCAATTACATTTTGTTTTAATCAAAAAATGTAAAAAGATTCAAATTAAAATCAATTATGAAATTATAAAACTATTTAAAGCGAGTATTAAGGATTTTATAGGCATGAGTGACTATAAAAGAACTTTTCTTGACAATGGATGGCTTTTGCTCCACGTTTCCCAAGGCAAACAATCGATTACAATCTGTTTTAATCAAAAAATGTAAAAACAATTCAAAATAAATTCAATAATGGGATTATAAAAGCATTTAAACCGAGTAATAAGGCTTTTCTAGGCATGAGTGACTATAAATGATCTTTTCTTGACAATGGATGGCTTTCGCTCCACGTTTCTCGAGATAAACAATCAATTACAATCTGTTTTAATCAAAAATGTAAAAAAAATTGAAAATAAATTCAATAATGGGATTATTAAAGCATTTAAACCGAGTAATAAGGCTTTTCTAGGCATGAGTGACTATAAATGAACTTTTCTTGACAATGGATGGCTTTCGCTCCATATTTCCCGAGGCAAACAATCAATTACAATCTGTTTTAATCAAAAAATGTAAAAAAAAATCAAAATAAATTCAATAATGGGATTATAAAAGCATTTAAACCGAGTAATAAGGCTTTTCTAGTTATGAGTGACTCTAAATGATCTTTTCTTGACAATGGATGGCTTTTGCTCCACGTTTCCCGAGGCAAACAATCAATTACAATATGTTTTAATCAAAAAATGTAAAAACAATTCAAAATAAATTCAATAATGGGATTATAAAAGTATTTAAACCGAGTAATAAGGCTTTTCTAGGCATGAGAGACTATAAATGATCTTTTCTTGACAATGGATGGCTTTCGCTCCACGTTTCCCGAGATAAACAATCAATTACAATCTGTTTTAATCAAAAATGTTAAAAAAAATTCAAAATAAATTCAATAATGGGATTAATAAAGCATTTAAACCGAGTAATAAGGCTTTTCTAGGCATGAGTGACTATAAATGAGCTTTTCTTGACAATGGATGGCTTTCGCTCCATGTTTCCCGAGGTAAACAATCAATTACAATATGTTTTAATCAAAAAATGTTAAAAAAAATTCAAAATAAATTCAATAATGGGATTATAAAAGCATCTAAACCGAGTAATAAGGCTTTTCTAGTTATGAGTGACTCTAAATGATCTTTTCTTGACAATGGATGGCTTTTGCTCCACGTTTCCAGAGGCAAACAATCAATTACAATCTCTTTTAATCAAAAAATGTAAAAACATTTGAAAATAAATTCAATAATGAGATTATAAAAGCATTTAAACCGAGTAATAAGGCTTTTCTAGGCATGAGTGACTATAAATGATCTTTTCTTTACAATGGATGGCTTTCGCTCCACGTTTCCCGAGATAAACAATCAATTACAATCTGTTTTAATCAAAAATGTAAAAAAAATTGAAAATAAATTCAATAATGGGATTATTAAAGCATTTAAACCGAGTCATAAGGCTCTTCTAAGCATGAGTGACTATAAATGAAATTTTCTTGACAATGGATGGCTTTTGCTCCACGTTTCCCGAGGCAAACAATCAATTACAATCTGTTTTAATCAAAAAATGTGAAAACAATTCAAAATAAATTCAATAATGGGATTATAAAAGCATTTAAATCGAGTAATAAGGCTTTTCTAGGCATAAGTGACTATAAATGATCTTTTCTTGACAATGGATGGCTTTCGCTTCATGTTTCCCGAGATAAACAATCAATTACAATATGTTTTAATCAAAAAATGTAAAAAAAAATTCAAAATAAATTCAATAATGGGATTATAAAAGCATTTAAATCGAGTAATAAGGCTTTTCTAGTTATGAGTGACTCTAAATGATCTTTTCTTGACAATGGATGGCTTTTGCTCCACGTTTCCCGAGGCAAACAATCAATTACAATCTATTTTAATCAAAAAATGTAAAAAAAAATTCAAAATAAATTCAATAATGGGATTATAAAAGCATTTAAACCGAGTAATAAGGCTTTTCTAGGCATGAGTGACTATAAATGATATTTTCTTGACAATGGATGGCTTTCGCTCCACGTTTCCCGAGATAAACAATCAATTACAATCTGTTTTAATCAAAAATGTCAAAAAAAAATTCAAAATAAATTCAATAATGGGATTAATAAAGCATTTAAACCGAGTAATAAGGCTTTTCTAGGCATGAGTGACTATAAATGAACTTTTCTTGACAATGGATGGCTTTCGCTCCATGTTTCCCGAGGCAAACAATCAATTACAATCTGTTTTAATCAAAAAATGTAAAAGAAATTCAAACTAAATTCAATAATGGGATTATAAAAGCATTTAAACCGAGTGATAAGGCTTTTCTAGGCATGAGTGACTATAAATGATCTTTTCCTGACAATGGATGGCTTTCGCTCCATGTTTTCCGAGGCAAACAATCAATTACAATCTGTTTTAATCAAAAAATGTAAAAAAAAATTCAAAATAAATTCAATAATGGGATTATAAAAGCATTTAAACTGAGTAATAAGGCTTTTCTAGGCATGAGTGACTATAAATGATCTTTTCTTGACAATGGATGGCTTTCGCTTCACGTTTCTCTGGGCAAATAATCAATTACAATTTGTTTTAATCAAAAAATGTAAAATGATTCAAATTAAATTCAATTATGGAATTATAAAATCATTTAAAGCGAGTATTAAGGATTTTATAGGCTTGAGTGACTATAAATGAACTTCTCTTGACAATGGATGGCTTTTGCTCAACGTTTCCCGAGGCAAACAATTAATTACAATCTGTTTTAATCAAAAAATGTAAAAACAATTCAAAATAAATTCAATAATGGGATTATAAAAGTATTTAAACCGAGTGATAAGGCTTTTCTAGGCATGAGTGACTATAAATGATCTTTTCCTGACAATGGATGGCTTCGCTCCACGTTTTTCGAGGCAAACAATCAATTACAATCTGTTTTAATCAAAAAATGTAAAAAAAAATTCAAAATAAATTCAATAATGGGATTATAAAAGTATTTAAACCGAGTAATAAGGCTTTTCTAGGCATGAGTCACTATAAATGATCTTTTCTTGACAATGGATGGCTTTCGCTCCACGTTTCCCGAGATAAACAATCAATTACAATCTGTTTTAATCAACAAATCTAAAAAAAATCAAATTAAATTCAATTATGGGTTTATAAAAGCATTTAAAGCGAGTAATAAGGCTTTCGTAGCCATGAGTGACTATAAATAAACTTCTCTTTTCAATGGATACCTTTCGCTTCACGTTTCCCGAGGTAAATAATCAATTACAATCTGTTTTAATCAAAAAATGTAAAAAAAATCAAATTAAATTCAATTATGGGATTTCAAAAATATTTAAAGCGAGTAACAAGGCTTTCGTGGCTTTAGTGATTATAATTAAACTTTTCTTGTCAATGGATGGCTTTCGCTTCATATTTCCCGAGGGAAACAATCAATTACGATATGTTTTAATCAAAAAATGAAAAAAATGAAATTAAATTCAATTATGGGATTATAAAAGCATTTAAAGTGAGTAATAAGGCTTTCGTAGGCTTTAGTGACTATAAATAAACTTTTCTTTTCAATGGATGGCTTTCGCTTCATCTTTCCCGAGGTAAACAATCAATTACGATCTGTTTTAATCAAAAAATAAAAAAAAATTAAATTAAATTCAATTATGGGATTATAAAAGCATTTAAAGTGAGTAATAAGGCTTTCGTAGCCATGAGTGACTATAAATAAACCTTTCTTTTCAATGGATAGCTTTCGCTTCACGTTTCCCGAGTTAAACAATCAATTACAATCTGTTTTAATCAAAAAATGTAAAAAAATCAAAATCAATTCAATTATGGGATTATAAAAGCATTTAAAGCGAGTAATAGGGCTTTCGTAAACTTTAGTGACTATAAATAAGCTTTTCTTTTCAATGGATAGCTTTCGCTTCACGTTTCCCGAGGTAAACAATCAATTACGATCTGTTTTAATCAAAAAGTAAAAAAAATAAAATTAAATTCAATTATGGGTTTATAAAAGCATTTAAAGCGAGTAATAAGGCTTTCGTAGCCATGAGTGACGATAAATGAACTTTTCTTTTCAATGGATAGCTTTCGCTTCACGTTTCTCGAGGTAAACAACCAATTACAATGTGTTTTAATTAAAAAATGTAAAAAAAATCAAATTTAATTCAATTATGGGATTATAAAAGCATTTAAAGCGAGTAATAAGGCTTTTGTAGCCATGAGTGACTGTAAATAAACATTTATTTTCAATGGATAGCTTTCGCTTCACGTTTCCCGAGGTAAACAATCAATTACAATCTGTTTTAATCAAAAATGTTAAAAAAATCAAATTAAATTTAATTATGGGATTATAAAAGCATTTAAAGCGAGTAATAAGGCTTTCGTAGGCTTTACTGACTATAAATAAACTTTTCTTGTCAATGGATGGCTTTGGCTTCATGTTTCCTGAGGTAAACAATAAATTACGATCTGTTTTAATAAAAAAATGAAAAAAAATCAAATTAAATTCAATTATGGGATTATAAAAGCATTTAAAGCGAGTAATAAGGCTTTCGCAGGCTTTAGTGACTATAAATAAACTTTTCTTTTCAATGGATGGCTTTCGCTTCATGTTTCTCAAGGTAAACAATCGACTACGATCTGTTTTAATCAAAAAATGAAAAAAAATGAAATTAAATTCAATTATGGGATTAGAAAAGCATTTAAAGCGAGTAATAAGGCTTTCGTAGCCATGAGTGACTATAAATAAACCTTTCTTTTCAGTGGATAGCTTGTGCTTCATGTTTCGCGAGGTAAACAATCAATTACGATATGTTTTAATCAAAAAATAAAAAAAAATGAAATTAAATTCAATTATGGGATTATAAAAGCATTTAAAGCGAGTAATAAGGCTTTCGTAGGCTTTAGTGACTATAAATAAACTTTTCTTTTCAATGGATGGCTTTCGCTTCATGTTTCCCGAGCTCAACAATCAATTACATTCTGTTTTAATCAAAAAATGAAAAAAAATCAAATTAAATTCAATTATAGGATTATAAAAGCATTTAAAGCGAGTAATAAGGCTTTCGTAGGCTTTAGAGACTATAAATAAACTTTTCTTGTCAATGGATGGCTTTGGCTTCTTGTTTCCCGAGGTAAACAATCAATTACGATCTGTTTTAATCAAAAAATTAAAAAAAATGAAATTAAATTCAATTATGGGATTATAAAAGCATTTAAAGCGAGTAATAAGGCTTTCGTAGGCTTTAGTGACTATAAATAAACCTTTATTTTCAATGGATGGCTTTCGCTTCACGTTTCCCGAGGTTAACAATCGATTACGATTTGTTTTAATCAAAAAATGAAAAAAAATTAAATTAAATTCAATTATGGGATTACAAAAGCATTTAAAGCGAGTAATAAGGCTTTCGTAGGCTTTAGTGACTATAAATAAACTTTTCTTGTCAATGGATGGCTTTGGCTTCATGTTTCCCGAGGTAAACAATCAATTACGATCTGTTTTAATCAAAAAATGAAAAAAAATGAAATTAAATTCAATTATGGGATTATAAAAGCATTTAAAGCGAGTAATAAGGCTTTCGTAGGCTTTAGTGACTATAAATAAACTTTTCTTTTCAATGGATGGCTTTTGCTTCACGTTTCCCGAGGTAAACAATCAATTACGATCTGTTTTAATCAAAAAATGAAAAAAAATTAAATTCAATTCAATTATGGGATTACAAAAGCATTTAAAGCGAGTAATAAGGCTTTCATAACCATGAGTGACTATAAATAAACCTTTCTTTTCAATGGATAGCTTTCGCTTCACGTTTCCCGGGGTAAACAATCAATTACAATATATTTTAATCAAAAAATATAAAAAAAATAAAATTAAATTCAATTATGGGATTATAAAAGTATTTAAAGCGAGTAATAAGGCTTTTGTAGCCATGAGTGACTGTAAATAAATTTTTCTTTTCAACGGATAGCTTTCGCTTCACATTTCCCGAGGTAAACAATCAATTACATTCTGTTTTAATCAAAAAATGTAAAAAAAATCAAATTAAATTACATTATGGGATTCTAAAAGCATTTAAGCGAGTAATAAGGCTTTCGTAGGCTTTAGTGAATATAAATAAACTTTTCTTGTCAATGGATGGCTTTGGCTTCATGTTTCCCGAGGTAAACAATCAATTACGATCTGTTTTAATCAAAAAATGAAAAAAAATTAAATTAAATTCAATTATGGGATTATAAAAGCATTTAAAGCGAGTAATAAGGCTTTCGTAGGCTTTAGTGACTATAAATAAACTTTTCCTTTCAATGGATGGCTTTCGCTTCACGTTTCCCGAGGTAAACAATCGATTACGATTTGTTTTAATCAAAAAATGACAAAAAATTAAATTAAATTCAATTATGGGATTACAAAAGCATTTAAAGCGAGTAATAAGGCTTTCGTAGGCTTTAGTGACTATAAATAAACTTTTCTTGTCAATGGATGGCTTTGGCTTCATGTTTCCCGAGGTAAACAATCAATTACGATCTGTTTTAATCAAACAATGAAAAAAAATGAAATTAAATTCAATTATGGGATTATAAAAGCATTTAAAGCGAGTAATAAGGCTTTCGTAGCCATGAGTGACGATAAATGAACTTTTCTTTTCAATGGATAGCTTTCACTTCACGTTTCCCGAGGTAAACAATCAATTACGATCTGTTTTATTCAAAAAATGTAAAAAAAATCAAATTAAGTTCAATTATGGGATTATAAAAGCGTTTAAAGCGAGTAATAAGGCTTTTGTAGCCATGAGTGACTGTAAATAAACTTTTCTTTTCAATGGATAGCTTTCGCTTCACGTTGCCCGAGGTAAACAATCAATTACGATCTGTTTTAATCAAAAAATGTAATAAAAATCAAATTAAATTCAATTATGGAATTATAAAAGCATTTAAAGCGAGTAATAAGGCTTTCGTAGGCTTTAGTGACTATAAATAAACTTTTCTTGTCAATGGATGGCTTTGGCTTCATGTTTCCCGAGGTAAACAATCAATTACGATCTGTTTTAATCAAAAAATGAAAAAAAATGAAATTAAATTCAATTATGGGATTATAAAAGCATTTAAAGCGAGTAATAAGGCTTTCGTAGGCTTTAGTGACTATAAATAAACTTTTCTTGTCAATGGATGGCTTTGGCTTCATGTTTCCCGAGGTAAACAATCAATTACGATCTGTTTTAATCAAAAAATTAAAAAAAATTAAATTCAATTCAATTATGGGATTATAAAAGCATTTAAAGCGAGTAATAAGGCTTTCGTAGGCTTTAGTGACTATAAATAAACTTTTCTTTTCAATGGATGGCTTTCGCTTCACGTTTCCCGAGGTAAACAATCGATTACGATTTGTTTTAATCAAAAAATGACAAAAAATTAAATTAAATTCAATTATGGGATTACAAAAGCATTTAAAGCGAGTAATAAGGCTTTCGTAGGCTTTAGTGACTATAAATAAACTTTTCTTGTCAATGGATGGCTTTGGCTTCATGTTTCCCGAGGTAAACAATCAATTACGATATGTTTTAATCAAAAAATAAAAAAAAATGAAATTAAATTCAATTATGGGATTATAAAAGCATTTAAAGCGAGTAATAAGGCTTTCGTAGGCTTTAGTGACTATAAATAAACTTTTCTTTTCAATGGATGGCTTTCGCTTTACGTTTCCCGAGGTAAACAATCGATTACGATCTGTTTTAATCAAAAAATGAAAAAAAAATTAAATTCAATTCAATTATGGGATTACAAAAGCATTTAAAGCGAGTAATAAGGCTTTCATAACCATGAGTGACTATAAATAAACCTTTCTTTTCAATGGATAGCTTTCGCTTCACGTTTCCCGAGGTAAACAATCAATTACAATATATTTTAATCAAAAAATGTAAAAAAAATGAAAATAAGTTCAATTATGGGATTATAAAAGTATTTAAAGCGAGTAATAAGGCTTTTGTAGCCATGAGTGACTGTAAATAAACTTTTCTTTTCAACGGATAGCTTTCGCTTCACATTTCCCGAGATAAACAATCAAGTACATTCTGTTTTAATCAAAAAATGTAAAAAAAATCAAATTAAATTACATTATGGGATTATCAAAGCATTTAAAGCGAGTAATAAGGCTTTCGTAGGCTTTAGTGACTATAAATAAACTTTTCTTGTCAATGGATGGCTTTGGCTTCATGTTTCCCGAGGTAAACAATCAATTACGATCTGTTTTAATCAAAAAATTAAAAAAAATGAAATTAAATTCAATTATGGGATTATAAAAGCATTTAAAGCGAGTAATAAGGCTTTCGTAGGCTTTAGTGACTATAAATAAACTTTTCTTTTCAATGGATGGCTTTCGCTTTACGTTTCCCGAGGTAAACAATCGATTACGATCTGTTTTAATCAAAAAATGAAAAAAAAATTAAATTCAATTCAATTATGGGATTACAAAAGCATTTAAAGCGAGTAATAAGGCTTTCATAACCATGAGTGACTATAAATAAACCTTTCTTTTCAATGGATAGCTTTCGCTTCACGTTTCCCGAGGTAAACAATCAATTACAATATATTTTAATCAAAAAATGTAAAAAAAATGAAAATAAGTTCAATTATGGGATTATAAAAGTATTTAAAGCGAGTAATAAGGCTTTTGTAGCCATGAGTGACTGTAAATAAACTTTTCTTTTCAACGGATAGCTTTCGCTTCACATTTCCCGAGATAAACAATCAAGTACATTCTGTTTTAATCAAAAAATGTAAAAAAAATCAAATTAAATTACATTATGGGATTATCAAAGCATTTAAAGCGAGTAATAAGGCTTTCGTAGGCTTTAGTGACTATAAATAAACTTTTCTTGTCAATGGATGGCTTTGGCTTCATGTTTCCCGAGGTAAACAATCAATTACGATCTGTTTTAATCAAAAAATTAAAAAAAATGAAATTAAATTCAATTATGGGATTATAAAAGCATTTAAAGCGAGTAATAAGGCTTTCGTAGGCTTTAGTGACTATAAATCAACCTTTATTTTCAATGGATGGCTTTCGCTTCACGTTTCCCGAGGTAAACAATCGATTACGATTTGTTTTAATCAAAAAATGAAAAAAAATTAAATTAAATTCAATTATGGGATTACAAAAGCATTTAAAGCGAGTAATAAGGCTTTCGTAGGCTTTAGTGACTATAAATAAACTTTTCTTGTCAATGGATGGCTTTGGCTTCATGTTTCCCGAGGTAAACAATCAATTACGATCTGTTTTAATCAAAAAATGAAAAAAAATGAAATTAAATTCAATTATGGGATTATAAAAGCATTTAAAGCGAGTAATAAGGCTTTCGTAGGCTTTAGTGACTATAAATAAACTTTTCTTTTCAGTGGATGGCTTTCGCTTCACGTTTCCCGAGGTAAACAATCGATTACGATTTGTTTTAATCAAAAAATGAAAAAAAATTAAATTCAATTCAATTATGGGATTACAAAAGCATTTAAAGCGAGTAATAAGGCTTTCGTAGGCTTTAGTGACTATAAATAAACTTTTCTTGTCAATGGATGGCTTTGGCTTCATGTTTCCCTAGGTAAACAATCAATTACGATCTGTTTTAATCAAAAAATGAAAAAAAATGAAATTAAATTCAATTATGGGATTATAAAAGCATTTAAAGCGAGTAATAAGGCTTTCGTAGGCTTTAGTGACTATAAATAAACTTTTCTTTTCAATGGATGGCTTTCGCTTCACGTTTCCCGAGGTAAACAATCGATTACGATCTGTTTTAATCAAAAAATGAAAAAAAAATTCAATTCAATTCAATTATGGGATTACAAAAGCATTTAAAGCGAGTAATAAGGCTTTCATAACCATGAGTGACTATAAATAAACCTTTCTTTTCAATGGATAGCTTTTGCTTCACGTTTCCCGAGGTAAACAATCAATTACAATATATTTTAATCAAAAAATGTAAAAAAAATGAAATTAAATTCAATTATGGGATTCTAAAAGCATTTAAAGCGAGTAATAAGGCTTTTGTAGCCATGAGTGACTGTAAATAAACTTTTCTTTTCAACGGATAGCTTTCGCTTCACATTTCCCGAGGTAAACAATCAAGTACATTCTGTTTTAATCAAAAAATGTAAAAAAAATCAAATTAAATTACATTATGGGATTATCAAAGCATTTAAAGCGAGTAATAGGGCTTTCGTAGGCTTTAGTGACTATAAATAAGCTTTTCTTTTCAACGGATAGCTTTCGCTTCACGTTTCCCGAGGTAAACAATCAATTACGATCTGTTTTAATCAAAAAAAAATGAAATTAAATTCGATTATGGGTTTATAAATGCATTTAAAGCGAGTAATAAGGCTTTCGTAGCAATGAGTGACGATAAATGAACTTTTCTTTTCAATGGATAGCTTTCGCTTCACGTTTCCCGAGGTAAATAATCAATTACGATCTGTTTTAATCAAAAAATAAAAAAAATTAAATTAAATTCAATTATGGGTTTATAAATGCATTTAAAGCGAGTAATAAGGCTTTCGTAGCCATGAGTGACGATAAATGAACTTTTCTTTTCAATGGATAGCTTTCACTTCACGTTTCCCGAGGTAAACAATCAATTACGATCTGTTTTATTCAAAAAATGTAAAAAAAATCAAATTAAGTTCAATTATGGGATTATAAAAGCGTTTAAAGCGAGTAATAAGGCTTTTGTAGCCATGAGTGACTGTAAATAAACTTTTCTTTTCAATGGATAGCTTTCGCTTCACGTTGCCCGAGGTAAACAATCAATTACGATCTGTTTTAATCAAAAAATGTAATAAAAATCAAATTAAATTCAATTATGGAATTATAAAAGCATTTAAAGCGAGTAATAAGGCTTTCGTAGGCTTTAGTGACTATAAATAAACTTTTCTTGTCAATGGATGGCTTTGGCTTCATGTTTCCCGAGGTAAACAATCAATTACGATCTGTTTTAATCAAAAAATAAAAAAAAATGAAATTAAATTCAATTATGGGATTATAAAAGCATTTAAAGCGAGTAATAAGGCTTTCGTAGGCTTTAGTGACTATAAATAAACTTTTCTTGTCAATCGATGGCTTTGGCTTCATGTTTCCCGAGGTAAACAATCAATTACGATCTGTTTTAATCAAAAAATTAAAAAAAATTAAATTCAATTCAATTATGGGATTATAAAAGCATTTAAAGCGAGTAATAAGGCTTTCGTAGGCTTTAGTGACTATAAATAAACTTTTCTTTTCAATGGATGGCTTTCGCTTCACGTTTCTCGAGGTAAACAATCGATTACGATTTGTTTTAATCAAAAAATGAAAAAAAAGTAAATTAAATTCAATTATGGGATTACAAAAGCATTTAAAGCGAGTAATAAGGCTTTCGTAGGCTTTAGTGACTATAAATAAACTTTTCTTGTCAATGGATGGCTTTGGCTTCATGTTTCCCGAGGTAAACAATCAATTACGATCTGTTTTAATCAAAAAATAAAAAAAAATGAAATTAAATTCAATTATGGGATTATAAAAGCATTTAAAGCGAGTAATAAGGCTTTCGTAGGCTTTAGTGACTATAAATAAACTTTTCTTTTCAATGGATGGCTTTCGCTTTACGTTTCCCGAGGTAAACAATCGATTACGATCTGTTTTAATCAAAAAATGAAAAAAAAATTAAATTCAATTCAATTATGGGATTACAAAAGCATTTAAAGCGAGTAATAAGGCTTTCATAACCATGAGTGACTATAAATAAACCTTTCTTTTCAATGGATAGCTTTCGCTTCACGTTTCCCGAGGTAAACAATCAATTACAATATATTTTAATCAAAAAATGTGAAAAAAATGAAAATAAGTTCAATTATGGGATTATAAAAGTATTTAAAGCGAGTAATAAGGCTTTTGTAGCCATGAGTGACTGTAAATAAAATTTTCTTTTCAACGGATAGCTTTCGCTTCACATTTCCCGAGATAAACAATCAAGTACATTCTGTTTTAATCAAAAAATGTAAAAAAAATCAAATTAAATTACATTATGGGATTATCAAAGCATTTAAAGCGAGTAATAAGGCTTTCGTAGGCTTTAGTGACTATAAATAAACTTTTCTTGTCAATGGATGGCTTTGGCTTCATGTTTCCCGAGGTAAACAATCAATTACGATCTGTTTTAATCAAAAAATAAAAAAAATGAAATTAAATTCAATTATGGGATTATAAAAGCATTTAAAGCGAGTAATAAGGCTTTCGTAGGCTTTAGTGACTATAAATAAACCTTTATTTTCAATGGATGGCTTTCGCTTCACGTTTCCCGAGGTAAACAATCGATTATGATTTGTTTTAATCAAAAAATGAAAAAAAATTAAATTAAATTCAATTATGGGATTACAAAAGCATTTAAAGCGCGTAATAAGGCTTTCGTAGGCTTTAGTGACTATAAATAAACTTTTCTTGTCAATGGATGGCTTTGGCTTCATGTTTCCCGAGGTAAACAATCAATTACGATCTGTTTTAATCAAAAAATGAAAAAAAATGAAATTAAATTCAATTATGGGATTATAAAAGCATTTAAAGCGAGTAATAAGGCTTTCGTAGGCTTTAGTGACTATAAATAAACTTTTCTTTTCAGTGGATGGCTTTCGCTTCACGTTTCCCGAGGTAAACAATCGATTACGATTTGTTTTAATCAAAAAATGAAAAAAAATTAAATTAAATTCAATTATAGGATTACAAAAGCATTTAAAGCGAGTAATAAGGCTTTCGTAGGCTTTAGTGACTATAAATAAACTTTTCTTGTCAATGGATGGCTTTGGCTTCATGTTTCCCGAGGTAAACAATCAATTACGATCTGTTTTAATCAAAAAATGAAAAAAAATCAAATTAAATTCAATTATGGGATTATAAAAGCATTTAAAGCGAGTAATAAGGCTTTCGTAGGCTTTAGTGACTATAAATAAACTTTTCTTTTCAATGGATGGCTTTCGCTTTACGTTTCCCGAGGTAAACAATCGATTACGATCTGTTTTAATCAAAAAATGAAAAAAAAATTAAATTCAATTCAATTATGGGATTACAAAAGCATTTAAAGCGAGTAATAAGGCTTTCATAACCATGAGTGACTATAAATAAACCTTTCTTTTCAATGGATAGCTTTCGCTTTACGTTTCCCGAGGTAAACAATCAATTACAATATATTTTAATCAAAAAATGTAAAAAAAATGAAAATAAGTTCAATTATGGGATTATAAAAGTATTTAAAGCGAGTAATAAGGCTTTTGTAGCCATGAGTGACTGTAAATAAACTTTTCTTTTCAACGGATAGCTTTCGCTTCACATTTCCCGAGATAAACAATCAAGTACATTCTGTTTTAATCAAAAAATGTAAAAAAAATCAAATTAAATTACATTATGGGATTATCAAAGCATTTAAAGCGAGTAATAAGGCTTTCGTAGGCTTTAGTGACTATAAATAAACTTTTCTTGTCAATGGATGGCTTTGGCTTCATGTTTCCCGAGGTAAACAATCAATTACGATCTGTTTTAATCAAAAAATTAAAAAAAAATGAAATTAAATTCAATTATGGGATTATAAAAGCATTTAAAGCGAGTAATAAGGCTTTCGTAGGCTTTAGTGACTATAAATAAACCTTTATTTTCAATGGATGGCTTTCGCTTCACGTTTCCCGAGGTAAACAATCGATTACGATTTGTTTTAATCAAAAAATGAAAAAAAATTAAATTAAATTCAATTATGGGATTACAAAAGCATTTAAAGCGAGTAATAAGGCTTTCGTAGGCTTTAGTGACTATAAATAAACTTTTCTTGTCAATGGATGGCTTTGGCTTCATGTTTCCCGAGGTAAACAATCAATTACGATCTGTTTTAATCAAAAAATGAAAAAAAATGAAATTAAATTCAATTATGGGATTATAAAAGCATTTAAAGCGAGTAATAAGGCTTTCGTAGGCTTTAGTGACTATAAATAAACTTTTCTTTTCAATGGATGGCTTTCGCTTCACGTTTCCCGAGGTAAACAATCGATTACGATTTGTTTTAATCAAAAAATGAAAAAAAATTAAATTAAATTCAATTATGGGATTACAAAAGCATTTAAAGCGAGTAATAAGGCTTTCGTAGGCTTTAGTGACTATAAATAAACTTTTCTTGTCAATGGATGGCTTTGGCTTAATGTTTCCCGAGGTAAACAATCAATTACGATCTGTTTTAATCAAAAAATGAAAAAAAATGAAATTAAATTCAATTATGGGATTATAAAAGCATTTAAAGCGAGTAATAAGGCTTTCGTAGGCTTTAGTGACTATAAATAAACTTTTCTTTTCAATGGATGGCTTTCGCTTCACGTTTCCCGAGGTAAACAATCGATTACGATCTGTTTTAATCAAAAAATGAAAAAAAAATTAAATTCAATTCAATTATGGGATTACAAAAGCATTTAAAGCGAGTAATAAGGCTTTCATAACCATGAGTGACTATAAATAAACCTTTCTTTTGAATGGATAGCTTTCGCTTCACGTTTCCCGAGGTAAACAATCAATTACAATATATTTTAATCAAAAAATGTAAAAAAAATGAAAATAAGTTCAATTATGGGATTATAAAAGTATTTAAAGCGAGTAATAAGGCTTTTGTAGCCATTAGTGACTGTAAATAAACTTTTCTTTTCAACGGATAGCTTTCGCTTCACATTTCCCGAGATAAACAATCAAGTACATTCTGTTTTAATCAAAAAATGTAAAAAAAAATCAAATTAAATTACATTATGGGATTATCAAAGCATTTAAAGCGAGTAATAAGGCTTTCGTAGGCTTTAGTGACTATAAATAAACTTTTCTTGTCAATGGATGGCTTTGGCTTCATGTTTCCCGAGGTAAACAATCAATTACGATCTGTTTTAATCAAAAAATGAAAAAAAATAAAATTAAATTCAATTATGGGATTATAAAAGCATTTAAAGCGAGTAATAAGGCTTTCGTAGTCTTTAGTGACTATAAATAAACTTTTCTTTTCAATGGATGGCTTTCGCTTCACGTTTCCCGAGGTAAACTATCGATTACGATCTGTTTTAATCAAAAAATGAAAAAAAAATTAAATTCAATTCAATTATGGGATTACAAAAGCATTTAAAGCGAGTAATAAGGCTTTCATAACCATGAGTGACTATAAATAAACCTTTCTTTTCAATGGATAGCTTTCGCTTCACGTTTCCCGAGGTAAACAATCAATTACAATATATTTTAATCAAAAAATGTAAAAAAAATGAAAATAAGTTCAATTATGGGATTATAAAAGTATTTAAAGCGAGTAATAAGGCTTTTGTAGCCATGAGTGACTGTAAATAAACTTTTTTTTTCAACGGATAGCTTTCGCTTCACATTTCCCGAGATAAACAATCAAGTACATTCTGTTTTAATCAAAAAATGTAAAAAAAATCAAATTAAATTACATTATGGGATTATCAAAGCATTTAAAGCGAGTAATAAGGCTTTCGTAGGCTTTAGTGACTATAAATAAACTTTTCTTGTCAATGGATGGCTTTGGCTTCATGTTTCCCGAGGTAAACAATCAATTACGATCTGTTTTAATCAAAAAATTAAAAAAAATGAAATTAAATTCAATTATGGGATTATAAAAGCATTTAAAGCGAGTAATAAGGCTTTCGTAGGCTTTAGTGACTATAAATAAACCTTTATTTTCAATGGATGGCTTTCGCTTCACGTTTCCCGAGGTAAACAATCGATTACGATTTCTTTTAATCAAAAAATGAAAAAAAATGAAATTAAATTCAATTATGGGATTACAAAAGCATTTAAAGCGGGTAATAAGGCTTTCGTAGGCTTTAGTGACTATAAATAAACTTTTCTTGTCAATGGATGGCTTTGGCTTCATGTTTCCCGAGGTAAACAATCAATTACGATCTGTTTTAATCAAAAAATGAAAAAAAATGAAATTAAATTCAATTATGGGATTATAAAAGCATTTAAAGCGAGTAATAAGGCTTTCGTAGGCTTTAGTGACTATAAATAAACTTTTCTTTTCAATGGATGGCTTTTGCTTCACGTTTCCCGAGGTAAACAATCAATTACGATCTGTTTTAATCAAAAAAGGAAAAAAAATTAAATGCAATTCAATTATGGGATTACAAAAGCATTTAAAGCGAGTAATAAGGCTTTCATAACCATGAGTGACTATAAATAAACCTTTCTTTTCAATGGATAGCTTTCGCTTCACGTTTCCTGAGGTAAACAATCAATTACAATATATTTTAATCAAAAAATGTAAAAAAAATGAAATTGAATTCAATTATGGGATTATAAAAGTATTTAAAGCGAGTAATAAGGCTTTTGTAGCCATGAGTGACTGTAAATAAACTTTTCTTTTCAACGGATAGCTTTCGCTTCACATTTCCCGAGGTAAACAATCAATTACATTCTGTTTTAATCAAAAAATGTAAAAAAAATCAAATTAAATTACATTATGGGATTATAAAAGCATTTAAAGCGAGTAATAAGGCTTTCGTAGGCTTTAGTGACTATAAATAAACTTTTCTTGTCAATGGATGGCTTTGGCTTCATGTTTCCCGAGGTAAACAATCAATTACGATCTGTTGTAATCAAAAAATGAAAAAAAATGAAATTAAATTCAATTATGGGATTATAAAAGCATTTAAAGCGAGTAATGAGGCTTTCGTAGGCTTTAGTGACTATAAATAAACCTTTATTTTCAATGGATTGCTTTCGCTTCACGTTTCCCTACGTAAACAATCGATTACGATCTGTTTTAATCAAAAAATGAAAAAAAATGAAATTAAATTCAATTATGGGATTACAAAAGCATTTAAAGCGAGTAATAAGGCTTTCATAGCCATGAGTGACTATAAATAAACCTTTCTTTTCAATGGATAGCTTTTGCTTCACGTTTCGCGAGGTAAACAATCAATTACAATCTGTTTTAATCAAAAAATGTAAAAAAAATAAAATGAAATTCAATTATGGGATTATAAAAGCATTTAAAGCGAGTAATAGGGCTTTCGTAGGCTTTAGTGACTATAAATAAGCTTTTCTTTTCACCGGATAGCTTTCGCTTCACGTTTCCCGAGGTAAACAATCAATTACGATCTGTTTTAATCAAAAAATAAAAAAAAATGAAATTAAATTCGATTATGGGTTTATAAATGCATGTAAAGCGAGTAATAAGGCTTTCGTAGCGATGAGTGACGATAAATGAACTTTTCTTTTCAATGGATAGCTTTCGCTTCACGTTTCCCGAGGTAAACAATCAATTACGATCTGTTTTAATCAAAAAATAAAAAAAATTAAATTAAATTCAATTATGGGATTATAAAAGCATTTAAAGCGAGTAATAAGGCTTTCGTAGGCTTTAGTGACTATAAATAAACTTTTCTTTTCAATGGATGGCTTTCGCTTCACGTTTCCCGAGGTAAACAATCAATTACGATCTGTTTTAATCAAAAAATGAAAAAAAATTAAATTCAATTCAATTATGGGATTATAAAAGTATTTAAAGCGAGTAATAAGGCTTTTGTAGCCATGAGTGACTGTAAATAAACTTTTCTTTTCAACGGATAGCTTTCGCTTCACATTTCCCGAGGTAAACAATCAATTACATTCTGTTTTAATCAAAAAATGTAAAAAAAATCAAATTAAATTACATTATGGGATTATAAAAGCATTTAAAGCGAGTAATAAGGCTTTCGTAGGCTTTAGTGACTATAAATAAACTTTTCTTGTCAATGGATGGCTTTGGCTTCATGTTTCCCGAGGTAAACAATCAATTACGATCTGTTGTAATCAAAAAATGAAAAAAAATGAAATTAAATTCAATTATGGGATTATAAAAGCATTTAAAGCGAGTAATGAGGCTTTCGTAGGCTTTAGTGACTATAAATAAACCTTTATTTTCAATGGATTGCTTTCGCTTCACGTTTCCCTACGTAAACAATCGATTACGATCTGTTTTAATCAAAAAATGAAAAAAAATGAAATTAAATTCAATTATGGGATTACAAAAGCATTTAAAGCGAGTAATAAGGCTTTCATAGCCATGAGTGACTATAAATAAACCTTTCTTTTCAATGGATAGCTTTCGCTTCACGTTTCGCGAGGTAAACAATCAATTACAATCTGTTTTAATCAAAAAATGTAAAAAAAATAAAATGAAATTCAATTATGGGATTATAAAAGCATTTAAAGCGAGTAATAGGGCTTTCGTAGGCTTTAGTGACTATAAATAAGCTTTTCTTTTCACCGGATAGCTTTCGCTTCACGTTTCCCGAGGTAAACAATCAATTACGATCTGTTTTAATCAAAAAATAAAAAAAAAGGAAATTAAATTCGATTATGTGTTTATAAATGCATTTAAAGCGAGTAATAAGGCTTTCGTAGCGATGAGTGACGATAAATGAACTTTTCTTTTCAATGGATAGCTTTCGCTTCACGTTTCCCGAGGTAAACAATCAATTACGATCTGTTTTAATCAAAAAATAAAAAAATTAAATTAAATTCAATTATAGGTTTATAAATGCATTTAAAGCGAGTAATAAGGCTTTCGTAGCCATGAGTGACGATAAATGAACTTTTCTTTTCAATGGATAGCTTTCACTTCACGTTTCCCGAGGTAAACAATCAATTACGATCTGTTTTATTCAAAAAATGTAAAAAAAATCAAATTAAATTCAATTATGGGATTATAAAAGCGTTTAAAGCGAGTAATAAGGCTTTTGTAGCCATGAGTGACTGTAAATAAACTTTTCTTTTCAATGGATAGCTTTCGCTTCACGTTTCCCGAGGTAAACAATCAATTACGATCTGTTTTAATCAAAAAATGTAATAAAAATCAAATTAAATTCAATTATGGGATTATAAAAGCATTTAAAGCGAGTAATAAGGCTAAAAGCATTTAAAGCGAGTAATAAGGCTTTCGTAGGCTTTAGTGACTATAAATAAACTTTTCTTTTCAATGGATGGCTTTCGCTTCACGTTTCCCGAGGTAAACAATCAATTACGATATGTTTTAATCAAAAAATGAAAAAAAATTAAATTCAATTCAATTATGGGATTATAAAAGTATTTAAAGCGAGTAATAAGGCTTTTGTAGCCATGAGTGACTGTAAATAAACTTTTCTTTTCAACGGATAGCTTTCGCTTCACATTTCCCGAGGTAAACAATCAATTACATTCTGTTTTAATCAAAAAATGTAAAAAAAATCAAATTAAATTACATTATGGGATTATAAAAGCATTTAAAGCGAGTAATAAGGCTTTCGTAGGCTTTAGTGACTATAAATAAACTTTTCTTGTCAATGGATGGCTTTGGCTTCATGTTTCCCGAGGTAAACAATCAATTACGATCTGTTGTAATCAAAAAATGAAAAAAAATGAAATTAAATTCAATTATGGGATTATAAAAGCATTTAAAGCGAGTAATAAGGCTTTCGTAGGCTTTAGTGACTATAAATAAACTTTTCTTTTCAATGGATGGCTTTCGCTTCACGTTTCCCGAGGTAAACAATCAATTACGATCTGTTTTAATCAAAAAAGGAAAAAAAATTAAATGCAATTCAATTATGGGATTACAAAAGCATTTAAAGCGAGTAATAAGGCTTTCATAACCATGAGTGACTATAAATAAACCTTTCTTTTCAATGGATAGCTTTCGCTTCACGTTTCCTGAGGTAAACAATCAATTACAATATATTTTAATCAAAAAATGTAAAAAAAATGAAATTGAATTCAATTATGGGATTATAAAAGTATTTAAAGCGAGTAATAAGGCTTTTGTAGCCATGAGTGACTGTAAATAAACTTTTCTTTTCAACGGATAGCTTTCGCTTCACATTTCCCGAGGTAAACAATCAATTACATTCTGTTTTAATCAAAAAATGTAAAAAAAATCAAATTAAATTACATTATGGGATTATAAAAGCATTTAAAGCGAGTAATAAGGCTTTCGTAGGCTTTAGTGACTATAAATAAACTTTTCTTGTCAATGGATGGCTTTGGCTTCATGTTTCCCGAGGTAAACAATCAATTACGATCTGTTGTAATCAAAAAATGAAAAAAAATGAAATTAAATTCAATTATGGGATTATAAAAGCATTTAAAGCGAGTAATGAGGCTTTCGTAGGCTTTAGTGACTATAAATAAACCTTTATTTTCAATGGATTGCTTTCGCTTCACGTTTCCCTACGTAAACAATCGATTACGATCTGTTTTAATCAAAAAATGAAAAAAAATGAAATTAAATTCAATTATGGGATTACAAAAGCATTTAAAGCGAGTAATAAGGCTTTCATAGCCATGAGTGACTATAAATAAACCTTTCTTTTCAATGGATAGCTTTCGCTTCACGTTTCGCGAGGTAAACAATCAATTACAATCTGTTTTAATCAAAAAATGTAAAAAAAATAAAATGAAATTCAATTATGGGATTATAAAAGCATTTAAAGCGAGTAATAGGGCTTTCGTAGGCTTTAGTGACTATAAATAAGCTTTTCTTTTCACCGGATAGCTTTCGCTTCACGTTTCCCGAGGTAAACAATCAATTACGATCTGTTTTAATCAAAAAATAAAAAAAAAGGAAATTAAATTCGATTATGTGTTTATAAATGCATTTAAAGCGAGTAATAAGGCTTTCGTAGCGATGAGTGACGATAAATGAACTTTTCTTTTCAATGGATAGCTTTCGCTTCACGTTTCCCGAGGTAAACAATCAATTACGATCTGTTTTAATCAAAAAATAAAAAAAATTAAATTAAATTCAATTATAGGTTTATAAATGCATTTAAAGCGAGTAATAAGGCTTTCGTAGCCATGAGTGACGATAAATGAACTTTTCTTTTCAATGGATAGCTTTCACTTCACGTTTCCCGAGGTAAACAATCAATTACGATCTGTTTTATTCAAAAAATGTAAAAAAAATCAAATTAAATTCAATTATGGGATTATAAAAGCGTTTAAAGCGAGTAATAAGGCTTTTGTAGCCATGAGTGACTGTAAATAAACTTTTCTTTTCAATGGATAGCTTTCGCTTCACGTTTCCCGAGGTAAACAATCAATTACGATCTGTTTTAATCAAAAAATGTAATAAAAATCAAATTAAATTCAATTATGGGATTATAAAAGCATTTAAAGCGAGTAATAAGGCTTTCGTAGGCTTTAGTTACTATAAATAAACTTTTCTTGTCATTGGATGGCTTTGGCTTCATGTTTCCCGAGTTAAACAATCAATTACGATCTGTTTTAATCAAAAAATGAAAAAAAATGAAATTAAATTCAATTATGGGATTATAAAAGCATTTAAAGCGAGTAATAAGGCTTTCGTAGGCTTTAGTGACTATAAATAAACTTTTCTTTTCAATGGATGGCTTTCGCTTCACGTTTCCCGAGGTAAACAATCAATTACGATCTGTTTTAATCAAAAAATGAAAAAAAATTAAATTCAATTCAATTATGGGATTATAAAAGTATTTAAAGCGAGTAATAAGGCTTTTGTAGCCATGAGTGACTGTAAATAAACTTTTCTTTTCAACGGATAGCTTTCGCTTCACATTTCCCGAGGTAAACAATCAATTACATTCTGTTTTAATCAAAAAATGTAAAAAAAATCAAATTAAATTACATTATGGGATTATAAAAGCATTTAAAGCGAGTAATAAGGCTTTCGTAGGCTTTAGTGACTATAAATAAACTTTTCTTGTCAATGGATGGCTTTGGCTTCATGTTTCCCGAGGTAAACAATCAATTACGATCTGTTGTAATCAAAAAATGAAAAAAAATGAAATTAAATTCAATTATGGGATTATAAAAGCATTTAAAGCGAGTAATGAGGCTTTCGTAGGCTTTAGTGACTATAAATAAACCTTTATTTTCAATGGATTGCTTTCGCTTCACGTTTCCCTACGTAAACAATCGATTACGATCTGTTTTAATCAAAAAATGAAAAAAAATGAAATTAAATTCAATTATGGGATTACAAAAGCATTTAAAGCGAGTAATAAGGCTTTCATAGCCATGAGTGACTATAAATAAACCTTTCTTTTCAATGGATAGCTTTTGCTTCACGTTTCGCGAGGTAAACAATCAATTACAATCTGTTTTAATCAAAAAATGTAAAAAAAATAAAATGAAATTCAATTATGGGATTATAAAAGCATTTAAAGCGAGTAATAGGGCTTTCGTAGGCTTTAGTGACTATAAATAAGCTTTTCTTTTCACCGGATAGCTTTCGCTTCACGTTTCCCGAGGTAAACAATCAATTACGATCTGTTTTAATCAAAAAATAAAAAAAAATGAAATTAAATTCGATTATGGGTTTATAAATGCATGTAAAGCGAGTAATAAGGCTTTCGTAGCGATGAGTGACGATAAATGAACTTTTCTTTTCAATGGATAGCTTTCGCTTCACGTTTCCCGAGGTAAACAATCAATTACGATCTGTTTTAATCAAAAAATAAAAAAAATTAAATTAAATTCAATTATAGGTTTATAAATGCATTTAAAGCGAGTAATAAGGCTTTCGTAGCCATGAGTGACGATAAATGAACTTTTCTTTTCAATGGATAGCTTTCACTTCACGTTTCCCGAGGTAAACAATCAATTACGATCTGTTTTATTCAAAAAATGTAAAAAAAATCAAATTAAATTCAATTATGGGATTATAAAAGCGTTTAAAGCGAGTAATAAGGCTTTTGTAGCCATGAGTGACTGTAAATAAACTTTTCTTTTCAATGGATAGCTTTCGCTTCACATTTCCCGAGATAAACAATCAAGTACATTCTGTTTTAATCAAAAAATGTAAAAAAAATCAAATTAAATTACATTATGGGATTATCAAAGCATTTAAAGCGAGTAATAAGGCTTTCGTAGGCTTTAGTGACTATAAATAAACTTTTCTTGTCAATGGATGGCTTTGGCTTCATGTTTCCCGAGGTAAACAATCAATTACGATCTGTTTTAATCAAAAAATTAAAAAAAAATTAAATTAAATTCAATTATGGGATTATAAAAGCATTTAAAGCGAGTAATAAGGCTTTCGTAGGCTTTAGTGACTATAAATAAACCTTTATTTTCAATGGATGGCTTTCGCTTCACGTTTCCCGAGGTAAACAATCGATTACGATTTGTTTTAATCAAAAAATGAAAAAAAATTAAATTAAATTCAATTATGGGATTACAAAAGCATTTAAAGCGAGTAATAAGGCTTTCGTAGGCTTTAGTGACTATAAATAAACTTTTCTTGTCAATGGATGGCTTTGGCTTCATGTTTCCCGAGGTAAACAATCAGTTACGATCTGTTTTAATCAAAAAATGAAAAAAAATGAAATTAAATTCAATTATGGGATTATAAAAGCATTTAAAGCGAGTAATAAGGCTTTCGTAGGCTTTAGTGACTATAAATAAACTTTTCTTTTCAATGGATGGCTTTCGCTTCACGTTTCCCGAGGTAAACAATCGATTACGATTTGTTTTAATCAAAAAATGAAAAAAAATTAAATTAAATTCAATTATGGGATTACAAAAGCATTTAAAGCGAGTAATAAGGCTTTCGTAGGCTTTAGTGACTATAAATAAACTTTTCTTGTCAATGGATGGCTTTGGCTTAATGTTTCCCGAGGTAAACAATCAATTACGATCTGTTTTAATCAAAAAATGAAAAAAAATGAAATTAAATTCAATTATGGGATTATAAAAGCATTTAAAGCGAGTAATAAGGCTTTCGTAGGCTTTAGTGACTATAAATAAACTTTTCTTTTCAATGGATGGCTTTCGCTTCACGTTTCCCGAGGTAAACAATCGATTACGATCTGTTTTAATCAAAAAATGAAAAAAAAATTAAATTCAATTCAATTATGGGATTACAAAAGCATTTAAAGCGAGTAATAAGGCTTTCATAACCATGAGTGACTATAAATAAACCTTTCTTTTGAATGGATAGCTTTCGCTTCACGTTTCCCGAGGTAAACAATCAATTACAATATATTTTAATCAAAAAATGTAAAAAAAATGAAATTGAATTCAATTATGGGATTATAAAAGTATTTAAAGCGAGTAATAAGGCTTTTGTAGCCATGAGTGACTGTAAATAAAATTTTCTTTTCAACGGATAGCTTTCGCTTCACATTTCCCGAGGTAAACAATCAATTACATTCTGTTTTAATCAAAAAATGTAAAAAAAATCAAATTAAATTACATTATGGGATTATAAAAGCATTTAAAGCGAGTAATAAGGCTTTCGTAGGCTTTAGTGACTATAAATAAACTTTTCTTGTCAATGGATGGCTTTGGCTTCATGTTTCCCGAGGTAAACAATCAATTACGATCTGTTGTAATCAAAAAATGAAAAAAAATGAAATTAAATTCAATTATGGGATTATAAAAGCATTTAAAGCGAGTAATGAGGCTTTCGTAGGCTTTAGTGACTATAAATAAACCTTTATTTTCAATGGATTGCTTTCGCTTCACGTTTCCCTACGTAAACAATCGATTACGATCTGTTTTAATCAAAAAATGAAAAAAAATGAAATTAAATTCAATTATGGGATTACAAAAGCATTTAAAGCGAGTAATAAGGCTTTCATAGCCATGAGTGACTATAAATAAACCTTTCTTTTCAATGGATAGCTTTCGCTTCACGTTTCGCGAGGTAAACAATCAATTACAATCTGTTTTAATCAAAAAATGTAAAAAAAATAAAATGAAATTCAATTATGGGATTATAAAAGCATTTAAAGCGAGTAATAGGGCTTTCGTAGGCTTTAGTGACTATAAATAAGCTTTTCTTTTCACCGGATAGCTTTCGCTTCACGTTTCCCGAGGTAAACAATCAATTACGATCTGTTTTAATCAAAAAATAAAAAAAAAGGAAATTAAATTCGATTATGGGTTTATAAATGCATTTAAAGCGAGTAATAAGGCTTTCGTAGCGATGAGTGACGATAAATGAACTTTTCTTTTCAATGGATAGCTTTCGCTTCACGTTTCCCGAGGTAAACAATCAATTACGATCTGTTTTAATCAAAAAATAAAAAAAATTAAATTAAATTCAATTATAGGTTTATAAATGCATTTAAAGCGAGTAATAAGGCTTTCGTAGCCATGAGTGACGATAAATGAACTTTTCTTTTCAATGGATAGCTTTCACTTCACGTTTCCCGAGGTAAACAATCAATTACGATCTGTTTTATTCAAAAAATGTAAAAAAAATCAAATTAAATTCAATTATGGGATTATAAAAGCGTTTAAAGCGAGTAATAAGGCTTTTGTAGCCATGAGTGACTGTAAATAAACTTTTCTTTTCAATGGATAGCTTTCGCTTCACGTTTCCCGAGGTAAACAATCAATTACGATCTGTTTTAATCAAAAAATGTAATAAAAATCAAATTAAATTCAATTATGGGATTATAAAAGCATTTAAAGCGAGTAATAAGGCTTTCGTAGGCTTTAGTTATTATAAATAAACTTTTCTTGTCATTGGATGGCTTTGGCTTCATGTTTCCCGAGTTAAACAATCAATTACGATCTGTTTTAATCAAAAAATGAAAAAAAATGAAATTAAATTCAATTATGGGATTATAAAAGCATTTAAAGCGAGTAATAAGGCTTTCGTAGGCTTTAGTGACTATAAATAAACTTTTCTTTTCAATGGATGGCTTTCGCTTCACGTTTCCCGAGGTAAACAATCAATTACGATCTGTTTTAATCAAAAAATGAAAAAAAATTAAATTGAATTCAATTATGGGATTATAAAAGTATTTAAAGCGAGTAATAAGGCTTTTGTAGCCATGAGTGACTGTAAATAAACTTTTCTTTTCAACGGATAGCTTTCGCTTCACATTTCCCGAGGTAAACAATCAATTACATTCTGTTTTAATCAAAAAATGTAAAAAAAATCAAATTAAATTACATTATGGGATTATAAAAGCATTTAAAGCGAGTAATAAGGCTTTCGTAGGCTTTAGTGACTATAAATAAACTTTTCTTGTCAATGGATGGCTTTGGCTTCATGTTTCCCGAGGTAAACAATCAATTACGATCTGTTGTAATCAAAAAATGAAAAAAAATGAAATTAAATTCAATTATGGGATTATAAAAGCATTTAAAGCGAGTAATGAGGCTTTCGTAGGCTTTAGTGACTATAAATAAACCTTTATTTTCAATGGATTGCTTTCGCTTCACGTTTCCCTACGTAAACAATCGATTACGATCTGTTTTAATCAAAAAATGAAAAAAAATGAAATTAAATTCAATTATGGGATTACAAAAGCATTTAAAGCGAGTAATAAGGCTTTCATAGCCATGAGTGACTATAAATAAACCTTTCTTTTCAATGGATAGCTTTCGCTTCACGTTTCGCGAGGTAAACAATCAATTACAATCTGTTTTAATCAAAAAATGTAAAAAAAATAAAATGAAATTCAATTATGGGATTATAAAAGCATTTAAAGCGAGTAATAGGGCTTTCGTAGGCTTTAGTGACTATAAATAAGCTTTTCTTTTCACCGGATAGCTTTCGCTTCACGTTTCCCGAGGTAAACAATCAATTACGATCTGTTTTAATCAAAAAATAAAAAAAAATGAAATTAAATTCGATTATGGGTTTATAAATGCATTTAAAGCGAGTAATAAGGCTTTCGTAGCGATGAGTGACGATAAATGAACTTTTCTTTTCAATGGATAGCTTTCGCTTCACGTTTCCCGAGGTAAACAATCAATTACGATCTGTTTTAATCAAAAAATAAAAAAAATTAAATTAAATTCAATTATAGGTTTATAAATGCATTTAAAGCGAGTAATAAGGCTTTCGTAGCCATGAGTGACGATAAATGAACTTTTCTTTTCAATGGATAGCTTTCACTTCACGTTTCCCGAGGTAAACAATCAATTACGATCTGTTTTATTCAAAAAATGTAAAAAAAATCAAATTAAATTCAATTATGGGATTATAAAAGCGTTTAAAGCGAGTAATAAGGCTTTTGTAGCCATGAGTGACTGTAAATAAACTTTTCTTTTCAATGGATAGCTTTCGCTTCACATTTCCCTAGATAAACAATCAAGTACATTCTGTTTTAATCAAAAAATGTAAAAAAAATCAAATTAAATTACATTATGGGATTATCAAAGCATTTAAAGCGAGTAATAAGGCTTTCGTAGGCTTTAGTGACTATAAATAAACTTTTCTTGTCAATGGATGGCTTTGGCTTCATGTTTCCCGAGGTAAACAATCAATTACGATCTGTTTTAATCAAAAAATTAAAAAAAAATTAAATTCAATTCAATTATGGGATTATAAAAGCATTTAAAGCGAGTAATAAGGCTTTCGTAGGCTTTAGTGACTATAAATAAACCTTTATTTTCAATGGATGGCTTTCGCTTCACGTTTCCCGAGGTAAACAATCGATTACGATTTGTTTTAATCAAAAAATGAAAAAAAATTAAATTAAATTCAATTATGGGATTACAAAAGCATTTAAAGCGAGTAATAAGGCTTTCGTAGGCTTTAGTGACTATAAATAAACTTTTCTTGTCAATGGATGGCTTTGGCTTCATGTTTCCCGAGGTAAACAATCAATTACGATCTATTTTAATCAAAAAATGAAAAAAAATGAAATTAAATTCAATTATGGGATTATAAAAGCATTTAAAGCGAGTAATAAGGCTTTCGTAGGCTTTAGTGACTATAAATAAACTTTTCTTTTCAATGGATGGCTTTCGCTTCACGTTTCCCGAGGTAAACAATCGATTACGATTTGTTTTAATCAAAAAATGAAAAAAAATTAAATTAAATTCAATTATGGGATTACAAAAGCATTTAAAGCGAGTAATAAGGCTTTTGTAGGCTTTAGTGACTATAAATAAACTTTTCTTGTCAATGGATGGCTTTGGCTTAATGTTTCCCGAGGTAAACAATCAATTACGATCTGTTTTAATCAAAAAATGAAAAAAAATGAAATTAAATTCAATTATGGGATTATAAAAGCATTTAAAGCGAGTAATAAGGCTTTCGTAGGCTTTAGTGACTATAAATAAACTTTTCTTTTCAATGGATGGCTTTCGCTTCACGTTTCCCGAGGTAAACAATCGATTACGATCTGTTTTAATCAAAAAATGAAAAAAAAATTAAATTCAATTCAATTATGGGATTACAAAAGCATTTAAAGCGAGTAATAAGGCTTTCATAACCATGAGTGACTATAAATAAACCTTTCTTTTGAATGGATAGCTTTCGCTTCACGTTTCCCGAGGTAAACAATCAATTACAATATATTTTAATCAAAAAATGTAAAAAAAATGAAAATAAGTTCAATTATGGGATTATAAAAGTATTTAAAGCGAGTAATAAGGCTTTTGTAGCCATGAGTGACTGTAAATAAACTTTTCTTTTCAACGGATAGCTTTCGCTTCACATTTCCCGAGATAAACAATCAAGTACATTCTGTTTTAATCAAAAAATGTAAAAAAAATCAAATTAAATTACATTATGGGATTATCAAAGCATTTAAAGCGAGTAATAAGGCTTTCGTAGGCTTTAGTGACTATAAATAAACTTTTCTTGTCAATGGATGGCTTTGGCTTCATGTTTCCCGAGGTAAACAATCAATTACGATCTGTTTTAATCAAAAAATGAAAAAAAATAAAATTAAATTCAATTATGGGATTATAAAAGCATTTAAAGCGAGTAATAAGGCTTTCGTAGTCTTTAGTGACTATAAATAAACTTTTCTTTTCAATGGATGGCTTTCGCTTCACGTTTCCCGAGGTAAACAATCGATTACGATCTGTTTTAATCAAAAAATGAAAAAAAAATTAAATTCAATTCAATTATGGGATTACAAAAGCATTTAAAGCGAGTAATAAGGCTTTCATAACCATGAGTGACTATAAATAAACCTTTCTTTTCAATGGATAGCTTTCGCTTCACGTTTCCCAAGGTAAACAATCAATTACAATATATTTTAATCAAAAAATGTAAAAAAAATGAAAATAAGTTCAATTATGGGATTATAAAAGTATTTAAAGCGAGTAATAAGGCTTTTGTAGCCATGAGTGACTGTAAATAAACTTTTTTTTTCAACGGATAGCTTTCGCTTCACATTTCCCGAGATAAACAATCAAGTACATTCTGTTTTAATCAAAAAATGTAAAAAAAATCAAATTAAATTACATTATGGGATTATCAAAGCATTTAAAGCGAGTAATAAGGCTTTCGTAGGCTTTAGTGACTATAAATAAACTTTTCTTGTCAATGGATGGCTTTGGCTTCATGTTTCCCGAGGTAAACAATCAATTACGATCTGTTTTAATCAAAAAATGAAAAAAAATGAAATTAAATTCAATTATGGGATTATAAAAGCATTTAAAGCGAGTAATAAGGCTTTCGTAGGCTTTAGTGACTATAAATAAACCTTTATTTTCAATGGATGGCTTTCGCTTCACGTTTCCCGAGGTAAACAATCGATTACGATTTGTTTTAATCAAAAAATGAAAAAAAATGAAATTAAATTCAATTATGGGATTACAAAAGCATTTAAAGCGGTTAATAAGGCTTTCGTAGGCTTTAGTGACTATAAATAAACTTTTCTTGTCAATGGATGGCTTTGGCTTCATGTTTCCCGAGGTAAACAATCAATTACGATCTGTTTTAATCAAAAAATGAAAAAAAATGAAATTAAATTCAATTATGGGATTATAAAAGCATTTAAAGCGAGTAATAAGGCTTTCGTAGGCTTTAGTGACTATAAATAAACTTTTCTTTTCAATGGATGGCTTTCGCTTCACGTTTCCCGAGGTAAACAATCAATTACGATCTGTTTTAATCAAAAAAGGAAAAAAAATTAAATGCAATTCAATTATGGGATTACAAAAGCATTTAAAGCGAGTAATAAGGCTTTCATAACCATGAGTGACTATAAATAAACCTTTCTTTTCAATGGATAGCTTTCGCTTCACGTTTCCTGAGGTAAACAATCAATTACAATATATTTTAATCAAAAAATGTAAAAAAAATGAAATTGAATTCAATTATGGGATTATAAAAGTATTTAAAGCGAGTAATAAGGCTTTTGTAGCCATGAGTGACTGTAAATAAACTTTTCTTTTCAACGGATAGCTTTCGCTTCACATTTCTCGAGGTAAACAATCAATTACATTCTGTTTTAATCAAAAAATGTAAAAAAAATCAAATTAAATTACATTATGGGATTATAAAAGCATTTAAAGCGAGTAATAAGGCTTTCGTAGGCTTTAGTGACTATAAATAAACTTTTCTTGTCAATGGATGGCTTTGGCTTCATGTTTCCCGAGGTAAACAATCAATTACGATCTGTTGTAATCAAAAAATGAAAAAAAATGAAATTAAATTCAATTATGGGATTATAAAAGCATTTAAAGCGAGTAATGAGGCTTTCGTAGGCTTTAGTGACTATAAATAAACCTTTATTTTCAATGGATTGCTTTCGCTTCACGTTTCCCTACGTAAACAATCGATTACGATCTGTTTTAATCAAAAAATGAAAAAAAATGAAATTAAATTCAATTATGGGATTACAAAAGCATTTAAAGCGAGTAATAAGGCTTTCATAGCCATGAGTGACTATAAATAAACCTTTCTTTTCAATGGATAGCTTTCGCTTCACGTTTCGCGAGGTAAACAATCAATTACAATCTGTTTTAATCAAAAAATGTAAAAAAAATAAAATGAAATTCAATTATGGGATTATAAAAGCATTTAAAGCGAGTAATAGGGCTTTCGTAGGCTTTAGTGACTATAAATAAGCTTTTCTTTTCACCGGATAGCTTTCGCTTCACGTTTCCCGAGGTAAACAATCAATTACGATCTGTTTTAATCAAAAAATAAAAAAAAATGAAATTAAATTCGATTATGGGTTTATAAATGCATTTAAAGCGAGTAATAAGGCTTTCGTAGCGATGAGTGACGATAAATGAACTTTTCTTTTCAATGGATAGCTTTCGCTTCACGTTTCCCGAGGTAAACAATCAATTACGATCTGTTTTAATCAAAAAATAAAAAAAATTAAATTAAATTCAATTATAGGTTTATAAATGCATTTAAAGCGAGTAATAAGGCTTTCGTAGCCATGAGTGACGATAAATGAACTTTTCTTTTCAATGGATAGCTTTCACTTCACGTTTCCCGAGGTAAACAATCAATTACGATCTGTTTTATTCAAAAAATGTAAAAAAAATCAAATTAAATTCAATTATGGGATTATAAAAGCGTTTAAAGCGAGTAATAAGGCTTTTGTAGCCATGAGTGACTGTAAATAAACTTTTCTTTTCAATGGATAGCTTTCGCTTCACATTTCCCGAGATAAACAATCAAGTACATTCTGTTTTAATCAAAAAATGTAAAAAAAATCAAATTAAATTACATTATGGGATTATCAAAGCATTTAAAGCGAGTAATAAGGCTTTCGTAGGCTTTAGTGACTATAAATAAACTTTTCTTGTCAATGGATGGCTTTGGCTTCATGTTTCCCGAGGTAAACAATCAATTACGATCTGTTTTAATCAAAAAATTAAAAAAAAATTAAATTCAATTCAATTATGGGATTATAAAAGCATTTAAAGCGAGTAATAAGGCTTTCGTAGGCTTTAGTGACTATAAATAAACCTTTATTTTCAATGGATGGCTTTCGCTTCACGTTTCCCGAGGTAAACAATCGATTACGATTTGTTTTAATCAAAAAATGAAAAAAAATTAAATTAAATTCAATTATGGGATTACAAAAGCATTTAAAGCGAGTAATAAGGCTTTCGTAGGCTTTAGTGACTATAAATAAACTTTTCTTGTCAATGGATGGCTTTGGCTTCATGTTTCCCGAGGTAAACAATCAATTACGATCTGTTTTAATCAAAAAATGAAAAAAAATGAAATTAAATTCAATTATGGGATTATAAAAGCATTTAAAGCGAGTAATAAGGCTTTCGTAGGCTTTAGTGACTATAAATAAACTTTTCTTTTCAATGGATGGCTTTCGCTTCACGTTTCCCGAGGTAAACAATCGATTACGATTTGTTTTAATCAAAAAATGAAAAAAAATTAAATTAAATTCAATTATGGGATTACAAAAGCATTTAAAGCGAGTAATAAGGCTTTTGTAGGCTTTAGTGACTATAAATAAACTTTTCTTGTCAATGGATGGCTTTGGCTTAATGTTTCCCGAGGTAAACAATCAATTACGATCTGTTTTAATCAAAAAATGAAAAAAAATGAAATTAAATTCAATTATGGGATTATAAAAGCATTTAAAGCGAGTAATAAGGCTTTCGTAGGCTTTAGTGACTATAAATAAACTTTTCTTTTCAATGGATGGCTTTCGCTTCACGTTTCCCGAGGTAAACAATCGATTACGATCTGTTTTAATCAAAAAATGAAAAAAAAATGAAATCAAATTCAATTATGGGATTATAAAAGCATTTAAAGCGAGTAATAGGGCTTTCGTAGGCTTTAGTGACTATAAATAAACCTTTCTTTTCAATGGATGGCTTTCGCTTCATGTTTCCCGACGTAAACAATCGATTACGATCTGTTTAAATCAAAAAATGAAAAAAAATGAAATTAAATTCAATTATGGGATTACAAAAGCATTTAAAGCGAGTAATAAGGCTTTCATAGCCATGAGTGACTATAAATAAACCTTTCTTTTCAATGGATAGCTTTCGCTTCACGTTTCGCGAGGTAAACAATCAATTACAATCTGTTTTAATCAAAAAATGTAAAAAAAATCAAATTAAATTCAATTATGGGATTATAAAAGCATTTAAAGCGAGTAATAAGGCTTTCGTAGGCTTTAGTGACTATAAATAAGCTTTTCTTTTCAATGGATAGCTTTCGCTTCATGTTTCCCGAGGTAAACAATCAATTACGATCCGTTTTAATCAAAAAATAAAAAAAATGAAATTAAATTCAATTATGGGTTTATAAATGCATTTAAAGCGAGTAATAAGGCTTTCGTAGCCATGAGTGACGATAAATGAACTTTTCCTTTCAATGGATAGCTTTCTCTTCACGTTTCTCGAGGTAAACAATCATTTACAATCTGTTTTAATCAAAAAATGTAAAAAAAATCAAGTTAAATTCAATTATGGGATTATAAAATCATTTAAAGCGAGTAATAAGGCTTTCGTAGGCTTTAGTGACTATAAATAAACTTTTCTTGTCAATGGATGGCTTTGGCTTCATGTTTCCCGAGGTAAACAATCAATTACGATCTATTTTAATCAAAAAATGAAGAAAAATGAAATTAAATTCAATTATGGGATTATAAAAGCATTTAAAGCGAGTAATAAGGCTTTCGTAGGCTTTAGTGACTATAAATAAACTTTTCTTTTCAATGGATGGCTTTCGCTTCACGTTTCCCGAGGTAAACAATCGATTACGATCTGTTTTAATCAAAAAATGAAAATAAATGAAATTAAATTCAATTATGGGATTACAAAAGCATTTAAAGTGAGTAATAAGGCTTTCATAGCCATGAGTGACTATAAATAAACCTTTCTTTTCAATGGATAGCTTTCGCTTCACGTTTCCCGAGGTAAACAATCAATTACAATCTATTTTAATCAAAAAATGTAAAAAAAATCAAATTAAATTCAATTATGGGATTATAAAATCATTTAAAGCGAGTAATAAGGCTTTCGTAGGGTTTAGTGACTATAAATAAACTTTTCTTGTCAATGGATGGCTTTAGCTTCATGTTTCCCGAGGTAAACAATCAATTACGATCTGTTTTAATCAAAAAATAAAAAAAAATGAAATTAAAGTCAATTATGGGATTATAAAAGCATTTAAAGCGAGTAATAAGGCTTTCGTAGGCTTTAGTGACTATAAATAAACTTTTCTTTTCAATGGATGGCTTTCGCTTCACATTTCCCGAGGTAAACAATCGATTACGATCTGTTTTAATCAAAAAATGAAAAAAAATGAAATTAAATTCAATTATGGGATTATAAAAGCATTTAAAGCGAGTAATAAGGCTTTCGTAGCCATGAGTGACTATGAATAAACCTTTCTTTTCAATGGATAGCTTTCGCTTCACGTTTCGCGAGGTAAACGATCAATTACAATCTGTTTTAATCAAAAAATGTAAAAAAAATGAAATCAAATTCAATTATGGGATTATAAAAGCATTTAAAGCGAGTAATAGGGCTTTCGTAGGCTTTAGTGACTATAAATAAGCTTTTCTTTTCAATGGATAGCTTTCGCTTCACGTTTCCCGAGGTAAACAATCAATTACGATCTGTTTTAATCAAAAAATAAAAAAAAATTAAATTAAATTCAATTATGGGATTATAAAAGCATTTAAAGCGAGTAATAAGGCTTTCGTAGGCTTTAGTGACTATAAATAAACTTTTCTTTTCAATGGATAGCTTTCACTTCACGTTTCCCGAGGTAAACAATCGATTACGATCTGTTTTAATCAAAAAATGAAATTAAATTCAATTATGGGATTACAAAATCATTTAAAGCGAGTAATAAGGCTTTCATAGCCATGAGTGGCTATAAATAAACCTTTCTTTTCAATGGATAGCTTTCGCTTGACGTTTCCCGAGGTAAACAATCAATTACAATCTGTTTTAATCAAAAAATGTAAAAAAAATCAAAATAAATTCAATCATGGGATTATAAAAGCATTTAAAGAGAGTAATAAGGCTTTTGTAGCCATGAGTGACTGTAAATAAACTTTTCTTTTCAATGGATAGCTTTCGCTTCACGTTTCCCGAGGTAAACAATCAATTACAATCTGTTTTAATCAAAAAATGTAAAAAAAATCAAATTAAATTTAATTATGGGATTATAAAAGCATTTAAAGCGAGTAATAAGGCTTTCGTAGGCTTTAGTGACTATAAATAAACTTTTCTTGTCAATGGATGGCTTTGGCTTCATGTTTCCCAAGGTAAACAATCAATTACGATCTGTTTTAATCAAAAAATGAAAAAAAAAGAAAATAAATTCAATTATGGGATTATAAAAGCATTTAAAGCGAGTAATAAGGCTTTCGTAGGCTTTAGTGACTATAAATAAACATTTCTTTTCAATGGATGGCTTTCGCTTCACGTTTCCCGAGGTAAACAATCGATTACGATCTGTTTTAATCAAAAAATGAAAAAAAATGAAATTAAATTCAATTATGGGATTACAAAAGCATTTAAAGCGAGTAATAAGGCTTTCATAGCCATAAGTGACTATAAATAAACTTTTCTTTTCAATGGATGGCTTTCGCTTCACGTTTCCTGAGGTAAACAATCGATTACGATCTGTTTTAATCAAAAAATGAAAAAAAATGAAATTAAATTCAATTATGGGATTATAAAAGCATTTAAAGCGAGTAATAAGGCTTTCGTAGCCATGAGTGACTATGAATAAACCTTTCTTTTCAATGGATAGCTTTCGCTTCACGTTTCGCGAGGTAAACAATCAATTACAATCTGTTTTAATCAAAAAATGTAAAAAAAATCAAATTAAATTCAATTATGGGATTATAAAAGCATTTAAAGCGAGTAATAGGGCTTTCGTAGGCTTTAGTGACTATAAATAAGCTTTTCTTATCAATGGATGGCTTTGGCTTCATGTTTCCCGAGGTAAACAATCAATTACAATCTGTTTTAATCAAAAAATGTAAAAAAATCAAATTAAATTGAATTATGGGATTATAAAATCATTTAAAGCGAGTAATAAGGCTTTCGTAGGCTTTAGTGACTATAAATAAACTTTTCTTGTCAATGGATGGCTTTAGCTTCATGTTTCCCGAGGTAAACAATCCATTACGATCTGTTTTAATCAAAAAATGAAAAAAAATGAAATTAAAGTCAATTATGGGATTATAAAAGCATTTAAAGCGAGTAATAAGGCTTTCGTAGGCTTTAGTGACTATAAATAAACTTTTCTTTTCAATGGATGGCTTTCGCTTCACGTTTCCCGAGGTAAACAATCGATTACGATCTGTTTTAATCAAAAAATGAAAAAAATGAAATTAAATACAATTATGGGATTATAAAAGCATTTAAAGCGAGTAATAAGGCTTTCGTAGCCATGAGTGACTATGAATAAACCTTTCTTTTCAATGGATAGCTTTCGCTTCACGTTTCGCGAGGTAAACAATCAATTACAATCTGTTTTAATCAAAAAATGTAAAAAAAATCAAATTAAATTCAATTATGGGATTATAAAAGCATTTAAAGCGAGTAATAGGGCTTTCGTAGGCTTTAGTGACTATAAATAAGCTTTTCTTATCAATGGTTAGCTTTCGCTTCACGTTTCTCAAGGTAAACAATCAATTACAATCTGTTTTAATCAAAAAATGTAAAAAAAATCAAATTAAATTCAATTATGGGATTATAAAAGCATTTAAAGCAAGTAATAAGGCTTTCGTAGGCTTTAGTGACTATAAATAAACTTGTCTTGTCAATGGATGGCTTTGGCTTCATGTTTCCCAAGGTAAACAATCAATTACGATCTGTTTTAATCAAAAAATGAAAAAAAAAGAAATTAAATTCAATTATGGGATTATAAAAGCATTTAAAGCGAGTAATAAGGCTTTCGTAGGCTTTAGTGACTATAAATAAACTTTTCTTTTCAATGGATGGCTTTCGCTTCACGTTTCCCGAGGTAAACAATCGATTACGATCTGTTTTAATCAAAAAATGAAAAAAAATGAAATTAAATTCAATTATGGGATTATAAAAGCATTTAAAGCGAGTAATAAGGCTTTCGTAGGCTTTAGTGACTATAAATAAACTTTTCTTTTCAATGTATGGCTTTCGCTTCACGTTTCCCGAGGTAAATAATCGATTACGATCTGTTTTAATCAAAAAATGAAAAAAAATGAAATTAAATTCAATTATGGGATTATAAAAGCATTTAAAGCGAGTAATAAGGCTTTCGTAGCTATGAGTGACTATGAATAAACCTTTCTTTTCAATGGATAGCTTTCGCTTCACGTTTCGCGAGGTAAACAATCAATTACAATCTATTTTAATC